>NC_045427.1:349135025-351535025 GCF_902635505.1 Sarcophilus harrisii
TTGCTCATTATACTTGCTGTTTACATTTAGAATATATATAAAAATTCATTTAAAAAGTAAATGCAATTGTTTTTATTTGCACTTCTTTGAGTAGAAAATAAGATTTAAAGCAAAGTTATATAAATTTCCATGTTACTCTTAATGCATAGGAAATATATTTTGAATTCCTTGTTTTGTAGAACACATTTAAGAGATAACTTTTTACTGTAGAATTATTTAATGTTCATGTTTGAGGTTCATGTACAGATCATAATGGAAAAAGCATAGGGGAATTTTTGCTGTCTTAAACCTCAACATTTAATGAAGCTATTAATTTTGGGAGAAAGGTGGGAAGAAAGCAAAATTTGCAATGAAATGAGTCTAAAGTCAGAGTCAAAGGATCTAAGTATCTTAGGTACTCTTGATGCCTGTTTCTGGTCTTCCTGGAAATTTTTTAAAAAGGAAAAGGAAAGGAAGAAGAGGTAGCCAAGCTTATAACATCATGTCTAGTGAAGATCCAATATAGAGATTTTAATGAAAAGATATTTTGAGACTATGGGCCATCCTAATTTTTCCTTCTTTCTAAAGGATGTCACTTCTTATCAAGATATTCCCTTTGTTATTTTGATCATTCTTTGATTAGTCCTATTGGAAGAGTTATTATTACCCTAAAATGCAGACCTTTCTGCAGTATCCACTTAATGCTCCTCATGGAATAAATTACTTTCATATGACACTTTTTAATTGAATTGAACTAACAGCTCAGTAATATGTTGTAATAAGAATAATATTAGAATGATTAAAAGATCTGAAGACTCTTGCAAAATTAAATGATTAAACATAACACTGGGTAAATGAACAAGCTCTGTGTATATTAATCAGTTGTGTGTTTTAGCAAATGGTCCTGGAACTAAATCTGTGTTTACATTATAATCCTAAATAGCCAGGAGTTGCCACTATTTGGATGTTTGCAGTCAATCAGTACCCTCTTACTATCATAAGGCATGAACTCTATTTTATTGTTAAACAATGCTCTCGTGATTTATTAAGTAGAAGAGACAAAACCAATAGCTTCTTGCCAAACATTCATTCTATTTGTTGAGGGTTTCTAGTTACAGCTATATAGTTACTTTTTTCCTTTTGTCTTTCCCCTATTTTCAGCTTCTGGTTATAGTGCTGGGTAGAACTTTGTATAAGATGTTGTTCAATAACACAATAACACTGAAAGAGCACAGTGAGAAGAAATGTCAAGCCAAATGGGAATATTGCTACTTAAACTATATCTGTATTTGTGATGAATTTTTTAGTTTTTTTATGTGATTTTTATTATCAACATGAAAGCAGAAAAATAAAAACATTCAATCCAATCAGTAAGCATTCATTAAAGACCTTTTTTGCCAGACAATGTACTAGGGTCTGTGCATGAAAAGGAAACTAATTAAATAATCCTTGCCCTCCCAGATCTTACCTTCTAATAGTGAAGGAAAATATATTCACGAAATGAATAAAAGGTTATTTGAGCAAGGAGAGCAAGGGCTGTCAAACAGATCAGAAGATTATGTGAAGTTCTGCCTAAGGAAAAAGCAAGTCCTTGAATGCAGACTGAATCCTGAGTTATCCCTTGAAATAAATGGATGGCATTGCCAAGCTAGTCTTTTATACATCTTTGAACTTGACCTCGAAAATTGATTATCAGTCTTAGCAGCCTCCTCTCCTGCCCATAGATAATAGAGGTAATTTCTCATTGGACTACATAAATTGTTCATGCCTATGTTAGTAACTAGTTACATAACAATTTGGGCTAGTAATTTATGACTCGGGACATTCTTGTGAAAAGAATGAAATTCAGGGGAAATTATTTTTAAAGTTTTCCCATCAGTTGCATGGAAAAATGAAGAACTTAAAATCTTAGTTTGAGAATCACTTTCCCTGACTAAATACTCCCTTTAGAGTATTTTAGCAAGGAATCAGTTCTAGAAAATACCAGACAGTAGGGTTTCTGTAACTGAAATTTTCATTCTCCAAACTAAATACTACTAATTGCTCTTTACTAGCAATGAACCACCAGAAATTCAATACAGTAAAATTAAATTTGGTGAATTTCTCATAAAGATGAGATCAAATAGCATGATGAGTAAGAGATCTTTCCCTAGGACAAAGAGGTCCTGGGCCAGCCACCCAGTCTCTCAATGTCATAGCTTTCAGAAAATTCTCTCTTCTCAGTGGCAAAGAGGTCCAGCTGCTTGTATGAGGAAATTTCCTCTCCATAGCAGTAAATAGATCCCATCCCTATCCACATTCCCAGGACTCTGAAGAATGTTTCAGTTTTCTTGTTTGAGATAAAGCATAGCTAAAATTTAAGTAGTTTAGTGTAACGATCCATTAGGATATGTTAGATTTTTCTACCACACTTTAGCAAATTCTAACCCATAGAACTGTTCAAATAATTAATAAAGAAATTTCTACTGGATTTCTAATTAGAATTTTCCAATCAGTCTGATCTAGCAAGCTGCCTTTATAAATAGTCCTTTCCTGAATTCCAAATGAGACATAATAATAAGAATATCTGTGGATTAGAGTATTAAATTCAAGGTGTCATACAGTATTCTCAAGTTATTCGCTCTCCCAGAAACTCCAAACCCAATAGATTGCAATTTACCCTTTGACCTCTTTCCCAGGAAATTATGGATGATTAACTATATAATGTCCTGCGTGAATAGAGCCTTATGTCTCTTGTGAAATCTAAACTTATTTTAAAAAAAAAAAAAAAGGTATTTTTATAGCTGCTTGTGATTTTATGAGATTTACTGTCATAGGGCATTGTCTCTCCATTTCTTTCAATAAGAGAACAATGGATGATGAATGGAAGAGCTTCCCTAGTAGTAGAAAATAATCAGGATGTGCTACATGAAATCCTACTGTGCACACTGGCAACTAAAAAGCAAAACTCTGATCTTTTATGGTTAAAATTAGTTGTTTTGATTCAGTGTGTTTCTCAAGAGAAAAATTCTCAAAACATTAATTTTCAAAAAACTAAAATGCTATAGTATGTTTTGCCATCCTCCCCAAAATAAAACAAAGCAAGGGTATCAAGAAGAAGGCTGCCTCTAGAAACCTCTTACATTTAAGCCTAAATAAATTTTCCTATTGCAGTAACTATGACCTTCAGCTGCAGCCACTCTTCCTGAGCTGGTGAGTTATTTCATTCTGTAGGACTGACTCTGGGAAAGTGTGAACAGAGCCTGGCTGCCCCTTGACAGAGATAGAATAAGAGTCTAATGCAGAACACTTTTGAAATCCTAATGCATGCTGCTCACAACTTAATTTTATTTTTTTTCTTATTGGCTTTTTTTAATATGACATTTCACAGTCCTGTAGCCTCAATAGCTAAATCTGTATCATAAAAATGACACTGGCATATGATTGAAGGAAGAAAGTAAGTCAGAGCAAAATGAATGACATGCTTTTAAAGTGGCAGTTTAGCACCCATTACATGAGGTCAGTGTGTTTCTCACCCCATCATTAAAGCCTCCTGTGAAATTGCACTGCTCCTCACACACATGATCCCCTTCCTGCACCCTAGCATTAGATTATGAAGATAATGGAGTAGAACTCTAGATCCATCACACAGGCATGGTCTGCTGTTTTGTGGGTCCTATAGGAGTCAAGCTTTAATTCTGAACATGGTGCATGTGCATGAAAATGAAGGAGAGGAAAAGCAAATGGATTTTCCAGTGATAATTCCTACATGTAAATTTTCAGTGAACTGCCAACTTCATCAAATCCACTATCCATTCAAGTTACTTCCCCACTCTATCAATTTTATAATATGCACTATTCACTAAACTAATATCAATAAAAATTCAAAACCAGGCAGTGTGGTAGCTAGTTCCTAAATTATATTAGTGATGATAATGCCTCATTCTTCATTTATCTGTTGAAGTCAGCTATTTTGGTACATGTATTTTCGCAAGGTCGACTCAAGTTCAAAATAATGTTGGCCTGGTCCCATTGCTATTAACCCAGCAAAGTCTCAGAAGAGTTTTACTTTTTATTGAGTACCAAATAGTACTATTCTCAATGAAGTGAGGCTTGGGAGAGTTCATGTTAAATGTATGCAAAAGAAACATTCTCAGAGTGAACAGTTCCAAATTAAGTCTTCAACCTATTGCAATTCAATTCAGCAAAAAGTTTATTGCATCTACTATGGCCCCTGCCCGAAAAAAAAAAAAAGTGACAGCATTCAATAGCGTATGGAGAACTGGCCTCCAAATCAGAAATATACTAGGTCTTTTAGTGCCTCCCAGGAACCGTACTTTTCAGTGTCCCATACTTCTCCCACAATTTTATAGAACAACTTATATTTTGGCCACTAATTTGCCCAAGTCAAGTGATTTTCTTCACTGGTAGTTCCCTGCCAAAATGAAATAATCATTCCAGTCTCAGCCTAAGCTTTAGCTCTCCAAAAGCTTGTTTTTATATTACAATGCTAATGTCAGTGAGTAAAACTCTCCCCAAAGTTATAGGATCTTGATCCTAAGGACTTTCTTTTCAAGGTAGAATGAAAAATCAATAAAGGTCCCTTTCATAGAACTAGGGCAGTTGCACAGTTGATATGTGTTTTGAATTAGATTGATGATAAAAACTTCTCCTCTTGTTGAATTTTGGCATCAAAATCTTTATAATTTTCTTGGTGTTAAACAGTTTAGGTTCTTCCAAATCAGTTTAGATAGGAGGAGAAAAGATCTCGCAAAATGTTTTTGTTTGATCATTAGTGGAAATAGAATGGTAAGGTCATTGAGTTTTCCTCTCAAATTGTCAGCAACCTTCCTGTGTTAAAACCCCATGTAGGTGTCCAAGCGGACAGATTGCTGGGTCTGGGATCATCTTTTTAACTTCATGTATGGCCTCAGTCATTTAATAGTTGTATCCCTGGGCAAGTCACTAAACCCTGTTTGCCTCAGTTTTCTCATCTGTATAATGAGCTAGAAAAGGAAATGGTAAATCACTCTAGGATCTTTACCAAGAAAATCTCAAATATAGTTTTCAAAAGTTGGACAAAACTAAAATAACAATAACTGAACAGTAACAACAAAATTTTTATGGAGTTAAATGCCCATAATGGTTCCAGAAAAAAACTTCCTGTCTTTGACTTTTTATCAAATTTATCTGCATTTCATATTGACATCTTGGACATAGTGATGTTTCAGGGTTATGTATTTCATGTAGATTTTAGGGATTCAGAAAAGCTGTTGGACATGAATCCCATACTTCAGTTCTGGTTAACGGCAATGATTCTAGTGAATGAGTACTCCATAGTGCTGGAATGAGATGGTTCAATAAAAATGTCAGATTTTTGAAGGTTTTTCTTCATTGATTATCCATCATGAACAGAATACTCTTGTCACTATACTTTTTACTTTTGTCCCCCAAGAGGAATGACTTTTTAAGCTCTAAAATTTCATAAATGAGGAATGTCAAGGACTATTTAATCATCTTTTTAAATTTCTTATTTAACCCAGCTACCTCACATTTTTCTCTTTCTGTAATCCAAAATAGTTCTTTCTAATAGGATGACAATTAATATATAAGTTATATCTCTAGTTAAGCCTATAGGAGATTTAAAACCCTGGATGAAAACTAAAATCATTACCCTTTAAAATCTAATATTTCAGTCTATATTCCAGCCATATGATAACATTTGGATAATGATAAAGATTTTTTAGTTCTCATTTAGATGTTTTATAATATATTTGAAATAGCTCTCATCTAAATGTCAGATTTTGTTGTAATACAAACAGTATTGATCATGGCATCACTAGACCAGACTTTGAATGATGACCATACCATTCACTTCTTTGGTGAGTTTAGCTGAGTAATTTCATTTTTCTAGATCTCAATTTGTATAACTCTGTGATGATAATATTAGACTAGATGACTTCTAAGGTCCATTTCAGCTCATGATATATGATTCTAAAGTCTTATTTCAAGTTTTAGCTATGTGACTTGCTGGCTTTGTGACCTTTCTTCTATGGTTTTTTCATAATTAAAAAGCAGATTGGAAAGGGGCAGGATATGGGTGAGAAGAGAAGACATTAAATTTTCTTTTTTTTTTGGTTTCTTTTTATTATTATTTTAATTAATTTATTTTTCTGATTATAAATGTATTTTAACTTTTTAAATGCACATTTCTTTATGAATCATGTTGACAGAGAAAAATCAGAATAAAAGGGAAAAAAAGAAAAAACAAAACAAATAAGAAATGAACAAAGCATGTGTTGATTTATATTCAATCTCCATAATTCTCTTTCTGGATGCAAATGGTATTTTCTATCCAAAGTTTATTGGGATTGCCTTGGATCAATGAATCATTGAAAAAAATCAAGACTTTCATAGTTGATCATCACAAAATATTGCTATTATTGTGCACAATATATTTCCGGTTCTGTTTGTTTCACGCAGCATAAGTTCATATAAATCTTTTCAGACCTTTCTAAAATCAGCTTGTTCATTATTTTTTATGCAACAACAATATTTCATTACTTTCATGTACCACAACTTATTCATTCATTCCCCAATTGATAGGCACCTACTTCTTTTCCAATTATTTGCTACCACAAAAAAGGGCTGCTACAAACATTTTGTACATGTGGGTCTTTTTCCCTCCTTTATGATTTCCTTGACTCAGTAGTAGTACTACTGGATCATAGAGTAAACACAGTTTTAAAGTCCTGTGGGCATAGTTCAAAATTCCTCTCCAAAAGGTTGGATCATTTCACAACTCCATCAACAATGCATTAAAGTCCCAATTTTCCCACATCCCCTCCAACATTTGTCACTAAATTTTCCTGTCATTTTAGCCAATCTGACAGGTGTGAGGTAGTAAGTTAGAATTGTTTTAATTTTCATTTCTCTAATTAATAGTGATTTAGAACATTTTTTCATATGATTACAGATGGCTTTAATTTCATCATCTGATAATTGTCTGTTCGTATCCTTTGACCATTTATCAACTGGGGAACAACTGTATTCTTATAAATTTGACAAAGATCTTTATATATTTTAGAAATAGAATCTTTATCAGAAACACTGGCTGTGAAACTTTTTTCCCAGCTTTGTACTTCCTTTTTAATCTTGTTTCTGTTGATTTTGTGACTTTTTTTAATAATTATTCTCTCAACATCCATTCACAGCAAATTTTGCTCATCTAAGGTATTTTTTTTAACCACTCATAAAAAATAAACCACTCTTCTTAGCATTCTGTTCGCCTTCTCCCAACTTTCTCAATATCAGTGCCACCAAAGAACACTATGCTAAGTCTGCAAGGGGTGTAAATGTTTTATACATGTGCAAATAACATCATAGATATATAGGAGAATTTGACCACTGAACCATAGAATGGCTTAGGTTAGAAAATTCTCATCTCCATGTCCCCTTTCCATTCTAAAAAGCCTTGTTGTTCCCAATGAGAATTGTATATTTCTATTTGTTGAATTTTGGTCTTAGAAGATTTTGGGACTGACATCTGAACCTTCTGTAAGCTGGACTCTCAAGCTGAAAAGATGACTGAATGTTAATTAGAATGCCTGCCCAAAAGTTGTCCTTGTTTCATGGGCTATAAATTCACAGCTCCTTAGACTTCTTAGCAAGTATCGTTCCACATCAGTTTGCACAGTGGCATCTTGGGGTAAGTTCATTCCTAGTAAAAAAAAAATTGGCAGGGCAGTGAATTAGAAAGTACAGACTAACATGACCTTTAAAAATATTCATTAAACCAGAGAACTTCTCAGACAAATGCAACAGAAGATTCTAAGTGTTATCTTGAGGATTACTCTACCATTTTATGTAATTTTTGTGGCATTTCAATCAGTTGGTTTTCTGACAATTTGCAGACCAAAGTGTTTTTCTCAAAGTAAAGGTATACTTCCAGGATGCTTTGCCTGGTTCCAATATTTGATTGGTTTATGTTCTATGTCACCAACTCTTTCATGACAACAAGAAAGTAGAAAAATAAAATTGGGGGGGAGGGGATTTTTTTTTTTTTTGCCTTGAAGAGCCCAAGTATGCATGATGCCTTCAATACATTGGGACTGATTTCCCCCTGAAAGTGACATGTTTGAAATTAAATTTCATTAAAATAAATCCTGTAATAAATTACCATATTAGAAATTTTAAAAAATGTTTCTTTTTTCACCAAATTTATTTTATTTGCAGAAACATATAAGCAAAAAGAAAAACAGAAAAGCAATAGAAAAAAAAATGAAACAAAAGAGAACATTTTCATGTTCCCAGCAGAACTTCAGGAGGATTCAAAATATATAATAACAAATTCATATATATGTATATGTATGTATATATATATATATATTTGTAGAAGAAATTATATTCATGGGTGTCCATCTTTACTTCCTTGTAAATTGTTCTTTTGTCACTGCTGCACACCCATATTTCTTTTCCTGCCCTTTCTTTAAAAGTTTCTTTAAATCCTCAATCACTGTCTCTGAAATGCAGGTTTCTCTGAGAGAAATCCCCTGATAAACTATGTCTTAACTCCCTATTATTCATCATGGTTTGCATATTAGTTTCACTGATGTAAAACTAATACTTTTGGCAGACTTTGCCTAACCCTAAATCCAACCTGACTATTTCTAACCGCATAATCTTGGGCAAGTCATTCAATTTTTTTTTTTTACCTATTTTTCTGTTATTTCCCTATAGTCCACTATTTCCTCATTTGAAAAATGAAATCAGACTCAGATATTCTCTGGATCCGTAATACTATGAGTAAGGGGTTGTTGGGGGAATTTCTTGATCATTTTGATAAATAAGAGATAAATTAGTCCATTTTGTCAGGAGTTTGACTGTGTCTCCCTTTAGGAAATATGGAAATGTCTTTGGTACTTTATTAAAAGAATTAAACACATTTCCTGCCTCCAGGAAACATTCCTATTTCATTAAGAATTGATGAAGTCTCAGTGTTTTGTTTGTTTGCTGGGATTTTTTAAAGTATTTTTTTCAGACAATTGTGGCTGGTACTTAACTTAAATGAAGTTGGGATTATAAAAAGTAGTTCAGAAATCTTTGGCAGATCTTTAAAGACATATCTTGACTGAAAGAATACAGATGTAAAGATCAGAAGGAGCCTCAAGTTTAGCATAGCACCCCAAAACCACTATCCTCTCCTTCCCATCCAGCCCAAGAGTTAGTGTTGTATTGAGTCAACAAATATGGTAGTCACCAGAGGCAGGGATGAATTTCTATATACCAAGTTTCTGTATATCAAGGGTTAGTGAAATTCCGTTCGTGTAAGGGTCCGAAGAGGAAGCACGGACAGTGCGACTCTTACATCCCTGAAACAAATTGCAATTGTATATGCTCTCAAAAACATGTTCCTAGCAGCAAACTGAATGACCAAGACATAGGAGTTGGTCAGATATGTGTGATATAGATTTTTAGCAACTAGCTCTCCCACCATAAAAAGGACACATGATGCACTTTTAAATTTAATCAGCATTATTATTCATCCATTAAAATTGTTCTATAAAATCATATTGCTATTGTTCCAGAAAAATAAGATTTGTGATTCCAGCTTCCTAGAGAGAAAGAGAATTTTCTGGATAACTATGAATAACTGAAGAGTTTAGAAACCCTTTTAGAGGTAGAAAGGGCTGAGGTTTCCTGAGCAGTACCAGGCTCTTAAGGAGAAGAGAATCATGAATATTCCAAGCCTAATTGATTTACAAGGAGTCAAATCATGATATATGAAAGAGCAAAAGCCCTGCGTTTTTTCCTTCCTGAGTCTAGCAAACAATTTTAATAAGACAGCCCTAATAGAAAAGTAGGTTGTTACTCTAGTCATTCTGAGTATATTTCCTTCCAGGAGGATCCACAGGACCACTGGTTAAAGATATAAGCAAATTTTAAAATCATCTCATGCAATCTACTCATTTTACAAATTAAAGGATATCACAGTCCAAACAATTTAAAATAACCTGCAAGTCAAAGAGTAAGCAGGTGAGAAAGTTAAATTTGAACTTAACTCACCTAAGCTTAAATTCATTCCTCTTTCATATATATACTATTACAGCTCTTTGGGAAGGATCATGAGGCCAGAGACTCTTATGCATCTGTGAAGTAATGAAGTAGTTCTTGACAATGTCAAGATGCTTCTTTTGGTTAGGCTAGTTGGAACTCTTACACTATAAGACAAGACTACATTCTTGTAGATTCTGGAGGTACAGATGATGCTCATCTTCTTAATTCTTCTCCATTCCAAGAAGAGTCTAAACCAAAAGAGTATCTATATGTCTGGAAGCATATTAACATCCCCAGGGAAAGTTTGATTCATTGGAAAGGGAAGAAAAAATACTCTTTATGTATTATTGTGAATCTTTTTCATTTTAAACATTCTGTGTGGAATATGAAATAAAAACTGGTTCTTAATATGTTTTTAACTTACAAGCTTGGACAGGAATTGAAAATACTTTTATTCATACCTACAGAGACCTTGACATGAAGTATATTATGAGCTTCCTAACAGAAAATGTGTGAGGACATAATGTCAAATAGTTTCCATTTGAATGGAAGCCCACTTGAATAAACTAAACAAGAAAAATTCAAAAGTTTAGAGCATTGGATCTCAATTTCTATCAGTAATGCTTAATCAGTAAATTGACCCGCTCCTTATCAACCCCCCCTCAAAAAATAGATTTTAATGGTGGCATTTCAGCAATAATCCACAGCCTGCCAGAAGGAGGTATTTTGTTACTGTGGATACCAATCATTCACACTAAAACCCACAACTTTCCCCTTAAACTGGTTTTGACTCATAAGTCAAAGTACAATGTGAAATAAAGAAAATTTTACAGCAGGTACAAAAACTTGTATTTAGTGTCAGCACCCCCAGTAACCAATTCCATGAGCTTGAGTAAGTTATTTCCCTCCTAATTTCCTGTTTTGGATTAATCATATTTCCCCATCGTGATCCACAAGAGTCTTGTGAGAATCAAATGTGTCAGTATGAAAACACTTTAAAATGCATGAGTATCATATTAATATGAAATAGGAAAAGATACATTAAAATACTTAATTTTAGAAACTACTAGATTGCATAAATCATTGGAGTTATATTCAGAAGACTTCATTCAAAACTCAGACATGTAATACCTATATGACATCACTTAACTTTTCTTTGCCTCAGTTTCCTCAACTATGGTAAGGGAATCTTTCCAGGATTATAATTGTAAGGATCAAAAGCAATAATATTGGTAAAGCATTTAGTCTAGTGCCTACTACATAGAAAATATTCAGTAAATACTTGTTTCCTTCTATAAGTCCTTCAGTCAGATTGCTCTAAGTGGTCAGTCATTCTAGATTTCTTTCCCCCAGTGGAATCATTAAGAACTATGATATATGATCAGTGCATTTGAATTTACATTTTGGTGTCCTTCTGGTTGGCATTCCATCAACTAGCATCAATTGTTAGAAACATCACCCCTACTCTCATTTCCCAAATTAATATATTTTGGGTCTCTGGGGCATGTGGTTTTTTCTGGTCCATATTTTTGAGGAAGCTGGATTTTTAATTTGTTTGGGGGGGGGGGTTAATGATAAATTTTAAATTTCAAAATACATGCAAAGTTAGTTTTCAACATTCACCCTTGCAAAATCTTGTTTCAAATTTTTCTTCCTCCTTTTCCCTAAATCCCTCCCCTAGACAGCAAGTGATACAATACATGTTAAATATGTGCAGTTCTTCTATACATATCTCCACACATATCATGCTGCATAAGAAAAATAATATCAAAAATGGGAAAAAGTGATAAAGGAAAAAGAATAAACAAA
The DNA here is from genome assembly GCF_902635505.1 of Sarcophilus harrisii. Classification (NCBI taxonomy): domain Eukaryota; kingdom Metazoa; phylum Chordata; class Mammalia; order Dasyuromorphia; family Dasyuridae; genus Sarcophilus; species Sarcophilus harrisii. Next base: position 349,146,849 of record NC_045427.1, read on the forward strand.
CAACAAAAAAGGGTAAAAAATTCTATGTTATGATCCACATTCAGTTCCCACAGTCCTCTCTCAGCTTGCAGATGACTCTCTCCATCATAGGTCTTTTGGAAGTGGTCTAAATCATCTCATTGTTGAAAAGAGCCCTATCCATCAGAACTGATCATCATATAATCTTGTGATGCACATATTATCATTGTAATGCACAATGTTTTTCTTGGTTCTACTAACTTCACTAAGCTCATGTAAGTCTCTCCAGACCTCTCTGAAATAATCCTGCTGATCGTTTCTTATAATATTTCATAGCATTTCATAACATTATTCAGCCATTCTCCAATTGATGGGCATCCACTCAGTTTCCAGTTTCTTGCCACTACAAAAAGGGCTGCTACAAACAACATTTGGATCCTTTTCCCTCCTTTAAGATCTCTTTGGGATTCAGCAGAAACACTACTGAATCAAAGGTTATGCACAATTATCAAAGTGTGTATAGTGAGGGAACTGTTTTATATTGTCTGTCTGTGAAAATAGTTCTCATTTGAATAGTATTTTATGGCTGACAAAGTATTATTCTCATAATACCCCTGTGCAGGTGGTAAGGCAAGTCTATTTGCAAGTGAGGGAAAAGAATATCAAAAAAGGAAAATGATTCATCCAAGATCACACAGCTTTTGCTAAAGTCACACAGCAACCCCCAAAACATGTTAATCAAATTTCACTAAAAGATATTTCTTTATTTAACTTCCAAATATCCATAGTCCTCGAAATACTAAGTTCTTTCTCTGTTAGAAATGAGTTGGATATATTGAAATCTAATCTTTCATAGCATATTGTCCTTATTATTATTCCTGTTATTCTCCTGAAGAATGATCCTTAGAAATACATTCCCTCTGACTAATAGTAATAGTAAAAAAATAAAATAAAAAAAATAAAAAAGTTGTGATCTAGGCATACATAATCGCTCCTGTGGAGATGTACCATTTGTCTGAATGACTTATTGATGACCACATTGCTCAAGGGCAGTGCCCTGAAGCTGATACAACAGCTGTAAAAGAGCTTGGATTAAAAAAATAGCAAGAAAGGATGGTCCCTGGGAACATCCATTTTCTTTTTAGCCTCTCTCAAAGCTGTTTTCGATAGATGCCATAGAAAAGAGCTTGAACTGATGAATTGCTAGCATAGAGATTCTAACCTGCCTGGTGTGAGAAAGAAGGAACATCCCTGAGCAAAGTGACTGGTGATAAGGAAGAGGATGATAGGGAGACAAGGGAAGGGAGAGAGGGGGCAGTCTTTTAACTATATCTTTTCTGCCCTCAGAACATGACTGCTTCTCTTTTATAGAGCTGCTACAGCCCAAGGCTGCTGAAATCAGAATCCATTGTTTGCTCTTGCCTTATTGTGAACCCTCACAACTACATTTATGAGCATTTAAAAAAAATACTTTGATAACTTTATGCCAAAAAAATTGGTTTACTGTATTATTCTTTGTATTTCAATTTATTCATTTAAAACTATTATTATAGGAAATGGTTCATTATTCTGAGAAAAAAAAATCACTAGACAAATAGTCGAAAGTTAATCTAACCTTATTCATTTAAAAGCAGATAAAACTGAGATGACCAAAGGAAGTCTTTACTTTCTCAAGATCAAACAGGATGTAAGCATTAAGAGCAGGATTTGAACTCATGTCCGTTTACTCCAGAGGTACACTTTCTACTTTACTTCCTTTACTTCCTTTAGTAGTTCCCCTTTACCTACCATATGAGATTCAGTCACCTTAGTCTGACACTCAAGGCCCTCTATAATTTCATTCCATCTTATCTTTGCAGCCTTTTCTGCTTTCCACATATTATATATCCCACTTAAATGGGAATTATGAATTCTTATGGCTTTATTCATACCATTTCCTAGGCCAGAATTGTCCACTACTTTATCCCCAAAACGTTCCCAATGTTCAGTTCATCTACTACCTCCTAGAAGTCTTTCTTGGTATTCCCCCTTAGTAATCATCTTTCTTTCCTTGAACTTTTTTAACATTTTCTATATACCTCTCCTTTTAAATCTTAAGTAGCTATCATCTTTGCCAAGTCCAAACTCCTTAGCTGACATTTAAAGATCTTCATCACCTGTCACAAACCTACATTTCTAGCCTTATATTCTATCATTCTCTAGTACATTCTTCATTCAAACTGTATTCATCCCCTTCCCTAAAACATGTTCTATATTTTGCTGTTTCTACATTTTCCTCCCTCAATGCTTTTTTTCACACCATTTATTATGCCTTAGATGTCTTTTCCTCCTCCTTTTTCTGATCTTCATTCTTTAAATTTCTACTCAATTTTCAAGGGCCAACTCAAATTCTACTTCCTCAAAAAAGCCTTCTTTGATCTCCATCTCCTACCTCACACAACACTTTATTTTGTACTTGTATTGGATCCATCATATATTACTTTGAATTCTTATTATTTTCTTTGTATCACACTTCATGAGTGCCTCCAAGGTTCATAGCTTATTTAACCTCCTATCTCCCATTGGACTTTGATATATATCTATATCTACATCTATATTTATAGATGTAGGTTTAGATATATATAGATATATTAGATATATAGTAGATAATAAATGGTCTTTGAATTCAAAAGTGAATGTGAAAAGCACAGGCTGCTCCTAATCCTAGTTGATGATAATCAAAGTAAGCAATACCAAGGAAGAAAATAGGGAATTTCAAAGATTTTCAAATGCAGAGGATGAAGTTGAACAGCTCAAAATCTCATGATTCACTAAGTATGTACTACAACCAGGCCTTCAGGTATAGATATGGATTATGATAATATCTTTTCTATTTTATTTGTACAAACTCTTCCCAGGCCAGATTTACTGCCTAAATTAAATAATACTTAGTAATCTAAGTATTTAGGGATGAGAACCATGCTCAGAACTGAAGGAGAAAGACTTGGATTCAGGAAGAACAGGGCTGCTAGTACCTAATTAGTCAAAATTTTCTTGTAAATGTCTAGTTTTCTATTCCTAAAAATATGATAGTTACATAATAATATTAATAAAAGTAGCTGACTTTTCTCTAACACTTTGATGTATTCAAAGGAATTTAGAAGTCTTTTGATAGCTAGATCAAGCCAATGCCATAAGAACCATGACCCAAGATATAAATTGTTCCCTATTCCTATCATCTTTTGAACATAGTATATAATAAATGGTACTTTATGGATCAAGCTGTTTTGTAGATTATGAAAACTTATTTTACCCAAATCCTAATCTTCCCCTCTTCTTATTTAATTTAACTTATTTAACTCTTACTTTCTTTTCACAACCCATTTTATTCTACCATTAGACTTTATTCTTTTGGCTTAAACAGTTCCTATTTTAAAAACATTGGGTTGGGAAAGAAATTCTTTAATTATTAGTACCCTACTCTGATGTGATATATTGGAAGTTTTTCTTTGGAATTTCAGAGATCTTGGGGAATATGAGATTTTCCTGTGGATAGCAAGGGAAATAAACATGTAATAAGTATCTACCATGTAGCAGGCACAATGCTAAATATTTAATATATTATCTCATTTGATAAACAGTTGCTATCGCTTTCCCCATTTTACATTGAGACAACTGAGAGAGTCAAGTTAAATGACTTTCCCATGATAACAACAATAATAATATAGCACTTACTATGTACCAAGAATTACACTAAGTATTTTGCATTTATTATCTCACTTGATTCTCAAAGAAGCCAGCAAGATAGGTGCTATATCTGTATTTTACAACTGAGGAAATTGAGGCAAACAGAGATTAAGTAACTTTCCCAGGATTACATCGCTAATAAGTATCTAAGGCTGGATTAAAATTTTCTTTCTGACTCCAGCCTTTGTGCTCTATCCATGGTGCCTCTTAGATGCCCCTACAGGAAGACTGAGTGTCATTCTGAATTCGGAGGAAGCTATGCATGAGTACAGTGCTATAATGTGTAGCTCTCTGCAACCTGGGTAGGATTTGAGATATCTGGGTGTAATCAGGATAAAGAGGTTCCTGATTGAAAACTAGTCTTGCTGATAAATAAAATCAAAAGACACTGATTTTTGCCCCTGTCACTTTTTGGCGAAGTCCCCTATGACTAGCTCAATATATTTGTAAACACCAAGGGGTATTTAGAAATTAACTACTATCTCCTAAGATCTGAATAGAGATGTTTATTTCAATCAAAATATTCCTGTCACATTTTAATATAAGGAAATCAAATTTTATGACATAGATGAAATAAAAATAAATTCTGCCCCTATCTACAGCTGGCCCTGGAAGTAAACATTAGTTTGCTCACTGGCAACCAGGCGTTGAGCCATAAATGCTTTGTTGCAGAAAGCAGCAGATTCCTTCATGCCATTATCATTTTTTATCCATCATTTCTATGGGGTTTTATATATAATTCATATCTATTCTACAGAAATACACTATCCATTTTCTTAGAATATAATTTTAAATTGAAAAAATAAAGATACTAATTAGCAGAATACTATTTATGAAGTATGTGTGTATCCTAAAGAAAGTAGTCTTCTTGACTAATCAGAATTAATATATTACATTTATATATAAACATGTATTATGTCCCAGCAGTACTCCTCTGACTTGTACTAACATTCATACCACAAGCCCCTACAGAGGTATTTCCCATTATCAGCCTGCTAATAGACATAATTGGTTCTTAGCAATTGCATTTTCAAAGGTGGCATAATTAAAAATAGTAGTTATAAAATATTTCACATACATATGCACCTGTAGTGCATAATATCCAAAAGTATTCTCTAATTTAGAGTGCAGTATTGTCTATGTATCTGTGTACAGCTTCTGAGGAACTGAAAATTCTTTCTTTGTAGAATCCTCTCAAAACTCTCCTCCTAGACAGGCTCTCTGCTAGGCTTGTTTGTTTGTTTGTTTTTCAATAAATTCCCAGGGACTTGTTGCTTTCTATAGCTTGATTCTCAGTTGTCAGAGGTAGCTATCTCTAGAGTCCATATCCAACTCGCTTGTCTGTCAACTATATCCTCTGCATTATTTCTCAGAACAGCTACTTCCTTTCTTTAACTATATTTGTCTGTATTGTGTGTCTGTGTTCTTTCCGTTGTACCTCTTGAGCTGATTAACACTTGGACTGCTACACTGAGAGTCTCCCTCAGGACGAGTCACTACTTGACACCATGGCCACTGGGAAGAGATAAGAACAAGAAATCCTTTTCTCTTCCTGTGCAAGAGTCTCCTTCACAAAATGCTCTTGAGCCTTCATTTCCATCTTGGAACAGCCTCCAAGACTTAACTATTTAATACCTTGCAATGACATATCCTGTTTTTGATCCAAAGAAGCATTTATCTTTATTTCCATTAGAGAAAGGGATTCATACTTCATGAGGGGAATTCATAATTGTGAATTTTGCATTTATTTAATTATAATCAAAAGCTATCCCCTTTGACTAGTAGGGAGAGGGAAAAATCACATCCTCTATATGTTACATGTACATTTCAGAAATAATCTATATAAAATACCAAGCTACTTGCCTAACAATCTCATAGATATTTCTAACTAGGCCAAAGATAATTCGTGATTCTGATAGCAATATTTGTAATGTTTTCAGGGCAGCTACCAGGAATATAACTATGATATCTTTACACACAAATAGGATCCAGAGACTTGGGTCTCTTTCCCAGGCTTCTCTATTCAAAAGTCCTGTGTAGCAACCAACAAACTGGCTTCTTCTCTTACTTACCTTACTGTGTCAGAAATTGACAATCCAAGTAAACATTTATTAAGCATCTATCATATTCAAGTTACTGTGTTAGGTGCCGGAGATAAAAAAGTAAAATAAAATATAGTAATTCCCCTTAAGTAATGGCAGTCTCCTGGGGGATGCCCCATGTAAACTTATAATGAAATGCTTCTTTATTGTAGACATAGCCCAGGATCATATTGGGAGATAATAATGTAAGACTGATTGTATCTGAAACTTAGAGAGGATGAATGTAAAAAGTCTGGTCATAATATGGATGAGAAAAATAGGAATGACTATGGCCTCTGAGAAAGAACTGAAGCATATTTGTTATTTTTTTTCCAAAATTACTAACATGGGAAAATGTTTTGCATGATTTCATATATGTAATGACTATTTTATTTCTTTACCTTCTCAATGCATCTGGGGAGGGTGAGAGAAACTGAAACTGAAAATAAAAGTAAAATTAACTCCTCACCCCTCCAAAAAAGAGGCCTCCAGCATCATGAATAAGTAAGATAACAAATAAGAATATGTTATGGTTGCTCCTATCCTCATTATTGAACACTTATTCAACAAGTTTAGGGGGACCAACATAGGTTCAACAAGTAGATCCTACCAGAAGCAATTTCTATACTGTCAACATCTGAATATTTCTGAGCTAAATAAGAGTGTTTTAAGGATAAGACAGGATCCAAAAGCTATTCTCTACTTGAGAAAATTGTCTGACTATCAGTGATAAAGTGCTTGGTTTCCATGTAGAAACAATAATAAATATAGTGTGTTAAAATCCATACAATATCATGGCTATATCTTAACACTACCAGGAAGTTGAAGATTTTTTCTCATTTGTTACCTCTCTCTCCTCTTCATTGTTAGCATCTTCTTTACTCCCTTTTGATAAATCACTAATTTGTGTTTGAATCTATCAGTTGGTGCCTACAATCAGCAGTACTGCCACCAAATTATTAAATATTTGCATTTTAATGATGATTTTCAGGAATAATGACATTGAACCCATATAAGATTTCTCTGTAGATTTTAGAGAAAGGCTATCTTAATCATCTTTTTTATTTGTTTGGTCTTCTTCAGTCTCTTTTGTTTTAGTTTTTCATTCTCATGATGCCTTTTAATTATGGTTATTTCTCAAAGTTCAGTCTTTGGCTCTAATCTCTATTCTGCTTCCTCAGTGATACTAAGAGCTCCCCAAAATATTTTCATTCTCTTCTCCATCTTATTTTTCTAGATGTTGTTTTGCAGATAACACTTCAAATCAATTTATTCATCCTCAGATGTCTATTGAGCTCCAACTTTCTACTTGATACCTTTTGTATATATTCCTTTAGTGCCTCAAAATTAACATGTCTATGACAGAAATCATTTTTCAGTCTAAACACACCTCTCTTCTTGAACTTCGTTATTGAGCATATAAATGGGAATAATGTGTAATGAGACCTCAAAAATACAATAGGAATACAATGTAAATGTACTTTATACTAAAAGTAATATGGAATCACAAAGCAAAAGAATGTTACAGTCAGAATTGTGCCTTAGTTTTATATTAATTTTTGTAGCTATATGGAAAGCAAATTAGAGAGTAGAGTGATTAGGGGAAAAGAAAGGCAGTTAGAAAGTCATTGTCTAGGTAGGTAGCTTGGTGACAATCTGAACCAACCTGGTAGGGTGAGTGTAAATGGATATGATTGATATTCTGCAGGTCCATTCTATGACATAGAATCTGATTAGATGTCTCTGCAAGAGCAACAATAATAAAAGGTCAGAAATGACTCTGAGATTACAAACTTGATATCTGGCAAGATGCTGGTTCCCTTGACAGAAATAAGAAAGCTAAGAAAACTGATGTGTCTAGAGAGAAAAAAAGGTAAAAGTTGAGTTTGAGATGAATAAGGGAAACATCCTTGGCAATACCCAATAGATAATTGATGATGCAAGACTAATGGTCAAGAGGATTATGCCTAGAGGTGGACATAAAGATCTGATTAGTCATCTGTATTAATGCATGAACTAATAAAATCTAATAGTAACATATGCATAAAGGGTTAGTTAAGGAAGAAGGACTCAAACCTTTGTCTTTGAGTATTCTTATATCTCCGCCAAATGGTTGATGATCAGCAAAACAGGTTGTGACTGAATAACTTTATGGGATAGAAGAAACAAGAAAGTCACTGTCATAGAAAAACTTGAATGCAGCAGGGGGTCAACATCATCAGATGCTACAGTGTCAAGATGGGTAAGGACTGAGAACAGTAACTAAGAGATCATTTTGGAGGTAGCATTTTCAATACAATAATGAGCTCAGAAGCCATTTCTTGAAGTTGAGAATCAAGTGAATGAAGAAGAAATGTAGGCAAAGGAGTATAAATATAGACTACTAAAGCCTGACCAAGGTTTAAGAGTCAAATGAAGGGTTTTTGTTGCTGTTATTTTAATAATGGGGAAAACCTGTGCAAGTTTGTAGGTAATAAGTGGAAAAGATTGAAAATATAAAAAGTGGTGCTTGATATACAATACACAGGGGTTATAGTATATTTGAGGAAAGACTGACAGTCTCATGGAGAAGATAGGAATAGATGGAATGAGGTTGAGGTACATGTTAAATGCATTGGCAAGTAGAAGGAAAAACTCTACATTGTAGATTCCAATAAATGTGTAGGATAATGGGTTATGATTTCAAGAAGGTTTGAGATAAAGCTGAAGCAGAAAAGGAGCTCAGTAAAGTATTGGCTGATATTCTTAGCAGAGGAAGAGAGCAAAGGGAGTAGTATTTAAAGAGAGAATAAAAAACGTGAAACAGTTTTAGTAAAACTCTTGTAGTAAACAAGTAATTCAGTATGGAATCAATTATAGAAAAAGTGAAGGATTGCCTTGTGGTAATGAGGATTCAATTGATATTAGTGAAGCCAGTCAGTATAGTTTTTTTTTTTTTTACTTTCTCCTGTGCAGTTCAACCATTTGTGAAAAAAAATGGGGAAAGTGAATGCTAAAGGTATTCTAAGACTGGGTTTTGGCAAGCTACAAGTCATGATAGGGCAAAACAGCAAGGAAGTTGAGCATGAAAGCGAATATAAATTGGAACTATTTCCTATAGTGCTTCTTCTGACATTTATAGTTTGGTATAAGAAAGAAAAGAGATTTCTATTTCTCTTTGTCTTATGGGTTGCTGTAATCCTGGGCTAACATGGAGGATAACTGCCAAGTTCTTGTAGAATCAAATAAAGAATTAGCATCACCTATATAGCTCTTACAAGAAAAATCATTTGTAACACTTGGTTTTCCTTGGAGCATTCATGACAAGCAAATGACCACCAATGAAAAGAATTTCAATCAATTTTTTGCAAAGAGTGATGAAATAATGTCACAAACAAAAGTGCATTCAAATATGTTCAAGACCTATCCCTGATATTTTCTATTACTGTTCACTAATTCTTTCTACACTCCTCATGTGTAAAAGGAGAATATTGGTCTTGATGAACCTCTCAGATCTCTCATCATTCAAAATCTCACATTCCCATGGTCTTGATCCAGTAAGTCCCCAACAAAATTGAAAAGATTTTATGGTCCAAGTCCACATATGCCCTGACACATTTTGTCTTCATGTGAAAGTGGCAATAATGGAAGAACATTAAAAGCACTCTGGAAAACATGTCTAGGCATTAAAATATGAAATATTTCAGTACCTATCTATCCCTGAGAATCTTTGAGACAATAACACTGTTGTAAAAGACAATAAATAGCAGATTGTGCAGTAAAGGCCACATAACCTGTAGCAGTCCATAAGAACAAGATCAATGAGGGCCAAAGCATAAAGCAATTGATTCTAGGTTTTCCTGCACTCATGGAAGGTACATGTGGCGATATTAATTATTCCCCAGCCAATCTGTGAGTCAAGTGCCCCAATGACACATCAAGGGAGAAATAATTAGGAAGAGCTGTTGCTCCCTTACTAAGTGCATCTCATCAATGAATAACTTAACCAGAAAAGCATGTGCTCCTTGTTACACATGCAGGGCATTGTTGGCACAACCAGGGAGCTCCTCATCTGGAATTAATCAGAATAACAGCACTCTTAGAATGAGAAGGCGATTGGAATTGAAAATAAAAGCAAATAGATTTCTGAAAGCAGTTCTCCCAAACAGTCTACTTATGCCTGTTTATATAATGAATCCATCACTTAGTACCCTCAAGAGATTGGATAATTAAGCAGGAAACAAGTTATACTTATTAATGTACTTTCAAGATCCATTAAATTATCCCCTCTGCAGACACTAAACCTGGGATTACAGATTACGGGCTACAGTTTGATGTAGAAAAATTATCCATCACTCTCATCAGCCATGTAGGTAAAGGAACAAAAAGGGCTATCACGTTTACCCTTGATTAATTAATTCCTTGGTGTCTTTCTTGATGAAATTTGAACACCAGTGTCTCGATGAGTCTTTGCTTCTAGGCAAAAATGATGTAAAACCAAAATAAACATTCGTTCTGTGCCTGGAATTTATTGGACCCAAGTTCATAACTCATCTAAGGATCTTCTTAGTTGTGTGATCCTGTGCAAGTCACTTTATCTCTCTCAGTCTCTGTCTTCATTGATATTATGGGGATAATTATTGCAGCAACCAAGGAAAGCATATGTAATAAAATAATTTAGCACTTATTAAAAGGAGTGGAGGAAGAATGGGAAAGGAAAGAAAATCTTTAACACTGATTTTTCAAGTAAATAAACAACAGAGGAATAATTAGAGATTTCTTTCTAAAAACAGAGAAAGCAGACAAAATGAAAATAAATTTGTTGAAATCAGAGAAGTGTCAGTGATGGCACAATCCTGAGCCACCATCATTTGTAATTCTCAACCCTTCTTTATGGGAAAATCAAACTATTCTAGTGTGACTAAAATACAGAATGGGAAGGTATATAAAAGAGATGGGAAAAGTGGAAGCTCATGTGTAAAAAAGCAACTAAATGACTGAGGAACTAAAGAATCCAGCCAACACTGAGAGTTCTCATTGGCTCAGACACAAGGGGTAGAGTGAAGCAGAGAGTGGGAACAGTGCAGAACAATTATAAACTGAGGCAGAACAATTAGGGAAACCAAAGCAGGACAATTTAGGGAAACTGAGTCCAGATAATTAGGGAAACTGAGTCAGGACAATAAAAAAGAACTGTGGCATAACATTCCACACTCTCTCCTGAATATTCAAATCCTTGAAATTACCTTTCTCTAGAAGGTCTTAGCACCCTAATTTTGACCAACCCTATGTAAAGCAAATAAACCAAAATAAAACTAGAAACATGTAAGGACATATGGCAAGGACAAGTCTCTCCTTGATAACTCCAGAGTTATTAGCATAAAATAGCATTTCTCATTTAGGGAGGTACACAGGCCTCCCTGTTGCTAGCATGTCAGGTCCTCTGCAGTTGGGGAGCATCTCAGCCAGAGAATCCAGTTTGAGATGGACAGTTCATTGTGAGTTAGGTCTGTGGTCATTTGTGCATTTAACTCAGCCTCTGCTTATATAGGGAGTAGCAGTGTTCAAGACAGTCCTGCTGCCCATCCTAAGAGGGCACCCCAAGTCTGTCAGGGCCTCTAAAGGGGGGGGGGGGTAAGTGGGGCCTGGAGTAGTTCTACCTGTCCCCTCTTGGTAGAACAGGAGCTGCTACTAGGATCCAGATTTTTTAGCAAATTATGCAGTTAGACCAAGGTAGGTAACCCTGAACTATTAGAGGCCTGATGCTATACTGCAAGGTCCTTTGAGAATGCTGAAATACTAATTAAGGACCTGGGGTAACAGGAGTGGAGAAACAGATCAAAGAGACTGCCAGTCTTCAGAAAGGTGTCTGATTTCTGATTGTTTCTAAAAAATAATCTCAAAAACTGCATCTGCCAGAGCAATTCCAACAGCAAATTTTAAGCAAGGAGTAAAAAACGAAAAGGACTGTTTAAAGGATTTCCAACTCAATATGAACTAATGAGACGGGGGTGGGGCAGAAGTGTTTAAGAAAAATACATCAGTTTCCCCAATTTCCTAACCAGTTTCTTCCTCCCTTTTTTTCTCACAGAAAGGAATTACCAACTTACCATCCCACATATAAATACCAAGAGTGAATCAAAATTCCTACATATAAAAGACTATTACAGTGTTTCCTAAAAATCCCTCAAACATACAGCAATAGTTACACAGTTTTAACAAATCTTAAACATAGTAATACAGTTAAAATTTTAACAATAATTCAACCACTTTCCCACTCCCCTCTACCAGTCCAATTTACATCAGGAGCAGTGGTCTCTCAAACACTGCTTCTGAGGACGGTCCCAGATGCTCAGTCCAGGGAGGGATGGGCGTAGCCATGCTGCCTGCTACTAAAGCTTCAGATGGGCTGAGCCATGTCTCAAAAACAAGTCAATACCTGTAATTTGACCAAAATCTAGAACAAAAAGTACAAATCTAACAAATAAATGTTAGAACAGACTGATACAAAATGTGAAGAGGCCAGTATGAATTGGCCAGCTGCTTAATAGGTTTTCTTCACAGGACAGGCAAATGGCTGTCAGCTATAGTCCAAAAAACAAACAAACCAAAAAAAAAAAAAAAAATGGCAGTTAGGCTTTTGTCCTTTCATTAGTTAGGAACCTTAAAAAAAACTTGAATATCCACTCACAATATCCAATAACAGATAGATGATCAGACTAAATACTTATTTGCCAAGTATTTAGGATATAATGATAATATATAACCAGATTGGAAATAGCAAGGTATGACATAATTGAATTGCATTAACAGTTTCTATTGACCATTGCTCTGATCATAGAAATCAGTCACAGGAGGAAAAATTCAGGGACACAACCATAACATAAGCAGTTAAAACTTAACTTTCAGCAAGACATGATAAAATAGCTTTAATTCATTTTTACTCCAGTTAATTGTCCCACTAACTGTCAGAGGTTGGAGCTTTAAAACTCCCAAATAGCATTAACTATAAGCCTAAGGAATTTTACTTCCAATAACAAATCCCATTAACTAAAGTTTCAGATAAATCCTAAACAGATATTTCCCATAACCGTATATTTATAACAGTAAGAATTTGTCTCAGTAAGTTCACTTTCATATCTAAGTAGACAGTTTCATAAGTGAATATTATACATACAAATCATTTTGCTTTAAAATACCCAATACATAGACAAATATTCTAAATTGCATACTGTGCATAACAGAAACATTTTCAAAGGACAAAAAATATATACATTATTTTCTGAGGCTCTTTAAATGACCTCAGGATGACCCAATACAATCAATTAAAACTTAGATCGAATATCCTATACAGAATATCCTAATACCACATAAAAGAATCCAAGAGGTTCTTAAAACTATTAAACTTTTAGAAATACCATAATCTCATATTGATAACTGTAATAAATTTGTTTCAGTAAGTTCACAAGTTATCTTTCATATTTAACAGAAACATTTTCAAAAGGACAAAGGAAAACTATTATTTTCAGAAGCCTTTTCAATGATGGGTATAACCTCAGGATACAATTAATTAAACCTATACAGAATACCCAATTCTACATAAAAGAATCTGAAAGATTCTTTAAAATATCCTTTAAACAGTAGAAGCAATTAACATTTTAACCAGCAAGGAGCTGCACTTTGTTTCAAAAAAAAAAAAAGCCACCATCTTAATGGGGGGAGGGAGATTAGATTGTCCCTTTCCACGTGGTTGCCCTTCCCCCATTCCACCATGCTTCCCAACCCCAACTTCTAATAGCTAACCTTTTTAGGGTACTATTTCCCCCAGGATCCAATCTGCCAGCTAAAGACAGGCCCAACCTCATGGGATATCTCCTTTCCCATGGCAAATGGCAAATTCACTAGGGGTTTGTGCCTTTTTGTTCCCTATTTCTGGAAAGCCATTTTCCTCTCTCTTCCTTCTTCTCTCACACCATCTCTTCCTGTCCCATCTCTATCTCTCTCCTTCCAATACCTACTTGCTCAAACCTTCTCCAACATAATTTAAACACTCCCAAACTAATAACCCATCTAACTAAATGCTCCATTTAAACTAATTGCTTTTGCAAATCAATCTCTCTTGTCCCTTGTCTTTAACTCACTTTTTTTAAACCTTAAACTTCAAGATTCCCAAATAACTTGGAACCAAATTTCATAAAACTTACCCAACAGAGCTGACAAATTTCTAAAGCATAACTCATAGTTTACAAATTACCCAATACTTTTAGAAGCAACATACCATCTAAGTAGAAAGATACAAACATGACCTCCCAAGGTAAGCTACTGACATTTTGTTTTAATAACCTATATTTTAACTTAAAATCCAATCAAAGACAGCTTTAAATTCCCAATAATATAAAACTGCTTTTTCTATCATTTTTCAAATAATGAATTTCACTCAACATCATACTTTTGTTGTGTTTTTTTTTTTCCTTTCTGGCCCCATGTGGCCATTATTCCCCATGGACTTTTCCTAAGCTCCAACTTTGGCTAGAGCTGGAGCCTTTAGAAAAGTCAGACCCTTCTTTACCTAATTAGAGGCATGTGACCCCTTTCAGGCAAGTTAACAGAACTTCTTTAACAAGCTATTGTTCTTTTAAGATCATATACTTAAAGATAACTCAATCTAGCCAGCATAGGCAACAGGAAAATTATTTTCCACCATTTTAAAACTGCCCAAAAGAATACTCAGAACAAATCTGGCATGCAAAGGCAATAGTAAAATTATTTCCCACAATTTCAGAATCATCCTAAAATTTCTAATCAAATGTTTTCTCCAGCCTGAGTCTCAATCAGATGAGGTTTTATTGCTTTTAACTCTAGCAGGCTCTGAAAACCTGCTCCAAGGAAAAACCATTACTTTTACTCACAAATTGGTACAACAGGTTAAAAAGTTTAAAATCACAAGCAAATGTTACAGTTGCAATATTGAAATAACCAATTCCTAATCATTATTCTTAAGCTTTTAACAGAGCTCTTTAACCAACAGATCCGACAGACAAGTCACACAGAACACACAAACATAGACTGTGCAGTTATAACATTTAACACACAGACTGGAAACCTTAGAATAGCCCTGAGGGAAGTTGTTGAAGCTCAAGAGTCTTTCCTTCCAGAATCCTAACGGAGCTTTTTTCCCAAGCCTGTTTGGTGCATTTCTCTGCCTTCACAGAGAATACCCAGATTAAAACCAGATAGTACCAAAAGGTGCTTAGAACCAGATAGTACCAAAAGGTACTCAGAACCAGATAGTGCCAAAAGGTGCTCAGAACCAGATAGTGCCAAAAGGTGCTCAGGAGCACATAGTACCAAAAGGTGCTCAGAACCAAATAGTGCCACATAGCATCCTATTAACACTTCCCAGAATTGTAAGGCTCCTCAGCCCAACTTTTCCTAGGGACTAGATTTGCTAGCAATCAGACATAAAACTTCCCTATGCAGGGGAGTGAAACCAGATTCTCCCTTGACCAAATGGAAGTGTCCAGCTTTGAGCTTTAGGCACAGTTGTGGCTGAAAACTGCTCTCTTTCCAGGAGACTTTGGGAAAAAATCCAGAGGGCTGGGCTCTCTAAGCAAAGAACCCAGATCCCCAGTGCCCTGAGGCCCAAGGAATGTCTCTATTCTCTAATCCTGCTCTCATTTTCTAATTTCTCCGTGGGAAGCTTCCAAAATGTAATGCTGGAGAAACTGAGGCAAGATAAAGATTAGAGAGTATATAATATTTTATTTGAAAGGGAGAGACTTAAAATTCTAGAGAGCAATTTGGAACTATGCTCAAAAAGTTATCAAATTGTGCACAGCAGTGTTACTACTGGGCTTATATCCCAAAGAGATACTAAAGAAGAGAAAGGAACCTGTATATGCAAGAATGTTTGTGGCAACCCTTTTTGAAGTGGCCAGAAACTAGAAACTGAGTAGATGCCCATCAATTGGAGAATGGCTGAATAAATTGTGGTATATGAATATTATGGAATTATGGTAAGAAATGACCAACAGGATGATTTCAGAAAGGCCTGGAGAGACTTACACGAACTGATGCTGAGTGAAATGAGCAGGACCAGGAGATCATTATATACTTCAACAACAATACTATATGATGATCAATTCTGATGGACATGGCCATCCTCAGCAATGAGATGAACCAAATCAGTTCTAATGGAGCAGTAATGAACTGAACCAGCTACACACAGCAAAAGAACTCTGGGAAATGACTAAGAACCATTACTTTGAATTCCCAATTCCTATATTTTTGTCCGCCTGCTTTTGATTTTCTTCACAGGCTAATTGTACAATATTTCAGAGTCTGATTCTTTTTGTACAGTAAAATAACTGTTTGGACATGTATACTTATTTTGTATTTAATTTATACTTTAATATATTTAACATGTATTGGTCATCCTGCCATCTAGGGGAGGGGGAGGGGGAAAGAGGGGAAAAATTGGAACAAAAGGTTGGCAATTGTCAATGCTGTAAAATTACCGTGCATTTAACTTGTAAATAAAAAGCTATTGAAAATTAAAAAAAGAAAGAAAGAAAGAAAGAAAGAAAGAAAGAAAGAAAGAAAGAAAGAAAGAAAGAAAGAAAGAAAGAAAGAAAGAAAGAAAGAAAAGAAAGGGAGAGATTTACTGGGACCAAATGGATCTATGGTTTTGTCCTAGGGCTGAATGAGACTATCATTGCCAAGAATCCAGACAACAATGTGAGTTCTCAATGACATATATACACATGGCTCAGACTCAGAGGGGTAGACAGAGGCAGGGGTGGAGTCAGAGTGCTGAGAGTGGGAACAGGACTCTGACAGGGCTGAGCCTCTGGAGAGCAGGATGACATAATGGGAGGAGGCACTCCAGAGATAGGGAGAGGCATCTTAATAAGACAGTATCTGATATTCTAATAGCTTGGGATAGGGAAAGGCATTCTGATATTCTAAAACATAAGATCTTTTATCCTTATCAAATATTCTGATTAAGAGGGAGGGGTGGTTTCATAGGACTGAGCAGACAATTATAAACTAAAGCAGAACACTTAGGGAAACCAAGGCAGGACAATTTAGGGAAACTGAGTCATGACAATAAAAGAAAACTGTGGCATAACATTCAATTGTTTCACACACACACACACACACACACACACACACACATACACACACACACACACATGGCTTGTGAACAAATTAAGTTCCCTATGCACAGAAACTGTCTTCTTTTTCCTCAACAGCACAGCCTAACTATACTAGATACTCAGCAGATAATCAGTCACTGCTTTTTTTTTTTTTTTTTTTTTTTGGAATGCCTTGTGTCTCACCTAAGCAATACATGTTTTTTTTTTTTTTTTTCATTTTTCATGGAGTGTTTCAATATCAACCTGCGAGACTTTATGCCTTCGGCTGTCCATCCTGAGTTACTCTCTGACTTTTGGAGCCTCATACAGAGAACCAAGGACTATAGTGTTCCATGAACTCTGAAGTATAAATGCAAAAGGAAATATCAGTGACTTTTTCAGTCCTGGTTACATATAAGCCCATTTCATCTGATAACACTTCATTTAGATGGGTGATCTATGCCAAGTGATGTAGGATGATCCTCAGGAGACTCCTAGTTCAAAAAACAAAACAAAACAAAACAAAACAAAAAACATGTTCCTATCTCTCTTCCTAAATTGCCATGGTGCCCAGCATATCCATACTACTTTTATTCTGATTAGGTACCTCTCTAGATTTATCTTTTAAAAGGCAGCCAGTCTTTTGAAAATTCAAATCTTTGTGTGGATATTCAGCCTCTTATTCTTGAATCTGAATGGTAGGTTGGTTAGGAAGTCATGTGGATCCTGAGGCTTTAGATAAGAAAAAAGCTGAAAATGGGGAAAGTAGAGTTAGAAAAGAAACTGTCAAGAAGAAGCATGAAAATCAAATTTCACCCACTTCACAACGTGGGTGAAACTTCATCAAGTTTTAGTTAAGGGACTAAATCTGAAATAACTGACATTTAGAGAGTTGGGGTAGATAAAACTTTAAGGTAGCCT
Source organism: Sarcophilus harrisii (assembly GCF_902635505.1). Classification (NCBI taxonomy): domain Eukaryota; kingdom Metazoa; phylum Chordata; class Mammalia; order Dasyuromorphia; family Dasyuridae; genus Sarcophilus; species Sarcophilus harrisii. The sequence goes on from NC_045427.1 coordinate 349,164,652, forward strand.
GATCTGAGGGCCCCAGATCCCATATTTTATTAGTATTAACTGTCTGCATTTATTATATATTCAGCCCCTCCCAGTTAGATCATGAACAAACCTTCCTTTCTTTGTAGATTCCCTAGGGATCCAGCAATCTTTAAGGTATTAAATTGCTTCCCGGAGTTAAACATGTCCCTTTCTCTCACTTAGAAAGCATTGCTGCTGACTTAATAGGGGATTTACAGAGAAAGGTTTCTTGAAGTTCCTAGCACGTAATGCTGAGGATTTATAAATTGCATTAATATTAAAGTCGAAGCATAAATTTTTATGTGGCCTCAGAAATCACTTTCCTGTGCAGCCTGTGCTATGTCATTGTTGATCCAGCCCAAAGGCAAACCTAATGAAGTTTGTGTTGGAAAACACCCCCTCCCCATTAATGTCATTCCTGCACTGGGAGATAAATGTACTGGTTTTCAGATAAATAGAGAGCAACAGTGGCCAATTAAAAGGAAATAACTGTCTTTGAATTACTCTTGGAATTTAACAGGTAACCAGTTGTGAAGCCATATAATGCAATTAAAAATTGAACTAAATTTGCAGCCAGAGGATCTGGTTTTAAAACCCAGCTTTGCCACTTTCTCCCTATTTGAATGGGATCAGATAAATTACATAAACACCAGATGCCACAATTTCCTCGCCTATAAATGAAAAAAGTAGACATTCTCTAAATTGTCTCCTAATCTTTAAATCTATAATCCTATTATTTTTTTAAAATTTTTCCCTAGTGAAAAGATTTTCTCAGAGATCATATTTATTTTGTGAATTAAAATTTAAGTATCCTTCCTATAATGAGCAATAAATTACCTTGATAATATGGCATAAGTGGTGTGTTCTAGTGAATAGTGTTGGATTTTAATCCAACTTTAATCCAAATTTAATAAATAAAGAAATTTATTAACTTTATAACTGTGGATAAGCCATTCAAACTTTATACATTTTGGTCTCCTCATCTTCAAAAATGGGATTAATAAAACCTGGACTTCCTATTTCACAGGGTTGTTTTGAGGAATGTTTGTTACCAGTATTTACATGTTCTGTTGTTACTGAGTTGTTATTTGTGTAGTACCCTCCTGACCTCTCTCATCCCTCTCCCCTTCTCTCCATCTGTGAGTCCTAGGGATCACTTGAGCTAGAATGGGAAAGAAGGATGGTAGTCTTATTTAAGGTCCATCATACTGGGGTAGCACTGAGAAAAGGGTATCTACACCTGGAGACAGAAAGGAGTACTTGCATCTGGAACTTGGAACTACTAAAAGAATTCATGGAGGATAGGGAAGAGAAGGTTAAATGATTAGTAAAGTTTCTCTTTGGTTCTGGTTTGCCCTTACCTCTGCAAGAATGAATTAGCTGCTATATGAAGCAATTAATGTAGCTACCAGGGAGAGGACATGGATTGGCAAAATACTGGCTTGTTGGCATTCAGTAATTTTAGTCATGTCCAACTTCTTGTGATCCCATTTGGGGTTTTCTTGACATAGGTGCTGGAATGGTTTCCCATTTTTTTCTCCAGTTCATTTTACAGATGAAGAAACTGAGGCAAGTACAATTAAGTGACTTGCCCAGAATCACACAGCTAATAAGTATCTAAGGTCGGATTTGAACTCAGGTCCTTCTGACAGCTAGCTAGACAGTGTTTGGATCATGTTTGGAATCAGGAAGACCTGAATTCAAATCCAACCTTAAATGCTTACTAGCTGTTGACTAGCTACTAGTTCATTAGACTAGACATTGAGCTTTCCATTAGACCTCTATTCAATATCAGAATTCAATGTCAGAGTCTAATGACGATAGCTCCTTCACTGATTCATATTTGACCTGAGATTAAAAATATTCTAGTCTATCTGGCAGTGTTTCACTATGTGAACTCTACTTCCCTGAAGATTATATCACTTCTCTTTCAAATAGAAGTAATGTGTGTGTGTAGTACCCTCCTGACCTCTCTCATCCCTCTCCCCTTCTCTCCATCTGTGAGTCCTAGGGATCACTTGAGCTAGAATGGGAAAGAAGGATGGTAGTCTTATTTAAGGTCCATCATACTGGGGTAGCACTGAGAAAAGGGTATCTACACCTGGAGACAGAAAGGAGTACTTGCATCTGGAACTTGGAACTACTAAAAGAATTCATGGAGGATAGGGAAGAGAAGGTTAAATGATTAGTAAAGTTTCTCTTTGGTTCTGGTTTGCCCTTACCCCCAGTCTCCCTCAAAATGTTATAAAATTCTGGAGAATTAATTTGCTCTGAAATCATTTATTGACCACTTACAGTATAGTCAGATCAATGCTGGGTTGGGGAACATTTCTGGAAAGATTGCATCCCCATTAGGAGAAGATGCGTTGAAACTTGAGTGTCCCAAGGAGAATACAACAAGAAAATGAATGTTTACAATGGCCACTGCTTGAGATAATAACCATTTAGGCTTTGGCTTGTGCTGCTGACTGCAAAGGAAACATACTTTATTCTCCTCAGATGCTTTCAGCTCATAAACTCTTAATCCTTTGGGAAAATGCTGCCTTTCTGCCTAGGGCTCAGGTTATGCCTTCACAGGAACTGTTTGGAAGGAGATAGCATTCCTTCATTATGGTTCCTTGCTTCATATTCATCAGTTCAATTAAATTTCACCCCTACTATGAACAGAGCTTCACATTTTGAAAGAATGGAATCATTAGCCCATTGCATAAACTACATAGGGATGATGAGAGAATAAGTACCATTGTTGTTCAGCTCAATGTGGGATATAAAGTCAGGAAACAAATTTAATTCCAGACTTAGTAACTATGTGACTATGGACAGACCATAACCTCAGTCTCTCTATGCTGCTTTCTTATTTTTGTTTAATTTTTTTTCTATGTAGGAAGTCTTCTCCCTCTTCACCCACTATAGTCTTAACTCATCTCTTAATTATTTCCTTTGTGCTTCAAAATCAAAATGACATCACTATCTGGGGCTCCAAGTACAGTATGTCTAACTGATCAGACTAATACAAGCTCAGAAAAGTGGGGCACAAACAGTCCACATGAATTTAGATTGTAAATGTCTCTAAATTTTCACATCTCACATTTCTTTTGAGTTACTGTTAGTTTATTTTGTTTATAGAGCACAAAATCTTTCTTTGATGCTGACATAACATACTTTGCAGTCCTGTGATAATGTTTCCCGTGGCTCACAATTGATTCCAAAGTTCTTTACAGATTCCTTGAGAGTGTCCTTGTATCACTTCTACTTACCTCTCTGTCAATGTTTGCTTTTTTGTGAGTTTTCTGTAAAATAGTATTTTTGGCAAACATACTTTTGACAGGAAACATGACTAGACCACTGGACTTGTACTCCCTGCAGTATAGTTTGAAAGCCGGACAGTTCGTTTATCTTGCCAAGTGATTTTCAGAATCTTCATAAGACATATCCATGAAAGTGAGAATCTTGCACTTCTCTAAGCTTTACTTGCACTTTGGATGGAATTAAATGCTGCCTTCTTAAAGATAGATAAACTATCCTGCTGGTAAGTCCTGTGGAGTTCTTGTTTTTCAATTAATAGCTTCTGAATTTCCCCATCATTTTCATCAAACTACTCCTGATGTTTATGAGTATTCTGGTACAGATGAGTAAATGTGATGCTGTACAAGTTTCTGAAAGCTGCCCACTCCTTTTCTGCTCCACTTTCCTTCCAAGTTAGCAACCAATTAGTCAGGCAGGGAGAAGTGCTACTTTGTTAACATTAAGTCTTCTGGTAGTCGTCTTGCCTCCAGGTCATTGCTTTTGTTGAATGTGAATGTTTAGCTTGTAAAGGATAAGTCTATGATTGGTCCATCATTCAGTGCCACACATAACTTTCATCATTCTTACATCCTGCCTGTCTCTTGTCCTTACAATGATATAATCCATGAAATACCTATGTTTGTTGCGAAGGTACATCCACAAAGAGCATCCCATCTCTTGGAATCATTTCAAATGCCATATACTCCTGCATCCTTCTTCTCAGAACTTATACTGCATCAAGCATTGGATTTGGAATCAAAAGATATTAATTTAAATCATATCTCTCTTTTACTTGCTTCTTGTGTGACCTTACTCCAGTCACTTAACTTCTTTGCACTTCAGATTTCACCAGATGATCTTTTCGGTTCCTCCTCCCTCAAAACCTTTGATTGTATGATCCTAATACATCATATAATATTGGTTATTATTAACCTTGTTTACCTTAACCCCTTACTAGTTTATAAATGATGAGGGCATTTTATTCCTCAAAAAAAGATTGAACATAAACCATTTCATATCTAAATTTGTTATATCTTTCTCCTCTGCACACAATTAGCATTTAGTAAATTTTTACTTCATTGATTCCTGTATGAATGCTCAACATATTTGGGGGCAAGTGTAATGGGAGAAGTTGAGTTTGGGATATATCACTTGTTTACCACTTTTAAATTCCACATTTTGCTAAAGCTGTATACTGGAGATTGGAAGACTTGAATTCTCTTCCCAATACTTGCCTTAAATAGCCACATGCCCTTGAACAAAGTCCTTTCCTCTTTTTCTGGGCCTCAGTTTTCTCATCTCTCTGATGATTGAAAGTCCTACAAGCTTTTATGATCCATCACTGTCATGACTATTTAGATAACCAAAAATTATGATGCTATAATCTTTCTGCTGCTAAAAAGGGACATCAGGGATTTTTTTCATAAACTTATCACAGGACTTAGAGATGAAAAATGGAGAGTAAGAAGTTTGCATACACAAAACTTTCCAAGAGACAAACTATGTTCCTTTTCATTTTGATGTTATGACTGCATTTGATGAGTGCAAAAAAGGATTTTATAGAGAATTGCCTTTTATCAGGACGTTAAATTCTACTCTGTAGAATTTCACTTTCCATTATTTCTCTGGTTGTTAAGTCAAAATAAGCTTTTAAAATACATGGTCTGTACTGTGACTTTATTTCTTTAGTCATTAGCTTGGCCAATACTACTGGCTTCCTAGGAACTATACCCAAAAAAGAAGAGATATGGTGGTATTATGTAAAAAATGCTAGGTGAATTCAAATATTTACATTTTAATATTGCTTCTTCTATTGACAGACTGTATGGACTGGGGCAATTCATTCCTTGTTGGCCTATAGTTTCCTTTTCTATAAATAGAGGGCATTGGACTAGATGGACTTTAATATCCCTTCCAACTCTAAATACTATGGCTAAAATAAGGATGTCAACTTGCTAAATGACTCTTTCATCCCCTTCAGAACCAAGGTGGTTATTCACCAAGGCAACTGATTCTTGTTCTCATCACTCATTCAAATTCTAGGTCTTGTGTCCCTTCCCCCATCCCCACTGTGGGAATAGAAATGGTGGTTACAGACTATTAAGATACCCTGGTGCATCATGTACACATATTTTCTAAGCCTCCCATAAAGTTTCCTTCTATCTCTCAAACAGAGTTAAAACACTTAATTTTATAATCCTTCTACAATTGCCTCCCCAAAAGTGACATATTTGTGGAGAAGCAGCTGGAATTTGAATTAAATTTCCTTCCCAATCACTCTCATCATTGAATCACAAGCCAACTCCTCGTATTTTTCTTCCTGCTTTTTAGTCTTAGAATATCAAATCTTTGAGAAAAAGATGGGTTTTTGGACCAGAGGATGGCAAGCACAATTGGTGCCCAATTCTGTTTTCCTTCTATTGCTTTTCACTCTATTATAAGAAAATTTGTGTATTTATATGAAAGGTGCTGTGCCCCCAAAAGACAAAAACTTATATAATTCCTGGAGCTAAATTTTAATGGATATAAAGCATTCAGAAACTTAGAAAGGAGGAGAGACAATATACTAGCCAGGTGCACTAAATTATCTGAGCACAATTAGGGGGAGGGTAAAGAGTTGTCATAGACAGTATAAGAACCCTCCCCAGAATATGAGAAAAGGAAAAAGAAAATTACACAAGCACAATAAGAACAGATTGTAGTGTACCTTAAATGTCAAGCAAAGAAATGATAAATTATCTAATAGATATATGAGTGAATGGGGAATGGGGTACTTCTGCATGTTTTTGAGCAGAAATGTGACATTCATTATAATACTTTAAAATTTTTGATCTGAGGGTGTGCTGATCAGTTTGATTTTGGACAGTTTTTTTTGTTTGTTTGTTTGTTTTTTTTTTAGCAGAGAAAGGTGAGGGATGTAAGGGTGAGGATTCTGTGCATTCTCTGTTGCAATTCCAGTTTAATATCCACATAGAGGTGTTTGGCAGATAATTAAAGGTACAATCTACATTGCACAAAGCAGTTAGGCCTTGAATTTCACAGCAAGACAGAAAATGGTCATAAGAAAGGATCTAAAACAACAGGGAGTTATTATAAAGGGCTGATGGTGAGACAGACATGAGGGTGGAATTATAGCATTACTTCTGATATGATTCCTCCCAAAATTTTGTTGTTATTCAGTTGTACCTGATTCTTTATGATCTTATTTGGGGTTTTCTTGGCAAAGGTACTGGAATAGTTTACCATTTCCTTCTCCAGTTCATTTTACAAATAATGAAACTGAGACATGCAAGTTTAATGATTTGCCCAAGCTAAATACATACTATGTATGTATGTACATACATAGTACATAGCTAGTAAGTCTGAGGTCAGATCTGAACTCAGGAAAAAAAGTTTTCCTGACTCCAGACCTGGAGCTCTAGTCACTCTCTGCCCCCCTCCTGCATGAACTATTCATATTGAGAATCTGTATTCTCTGCTGGCAGGTGGACAGCTAAGGCTGGGAAGAACGCTAACTTTCATAAGCTCTTGGGTCTTCAATTTCATTCTTCATGTGCTAGTGCCAAATTTACTCCATCTTTATGTGATAAAGTGACCCTGAGTATTGAACTGTTTTTCCATCTCAGTAGGGCTCACCAAACATTTCCAAAAAGTCTTATATTCAGAGTAGATTATTTTCTTTCTAATTCTGACAAACTTGTGCCCTGCCTCCTCTACCCCTCAGCAACAGATTTCTTTATGCAGTGTTTCATAACTATTAGGTATTATTTATTTCTTTCACTGATTGTATGCCAAGAATAAATACTTGATGCAGCTAAGCTTGTTTTGTCTATTGCTATAGTTGTTGATTTCATTATTTCAATGTTATGCAATTAGTAATTAAGAAAGAAAGTGTTGACAGAGAAGAGTTTGCAGAGATGTTGGCTCTGGTCCTGTTTTCTGACTGGGAAAATCCAAGATAATTCACAAAACTCTTAATAATAAGTTGGCCTCTTCACTACAGAATTAAACTTCAGAGATAGAGTTAGAAGACAAATGATCATCCATTTTCTGAGAACCAAAGAAAATGGGGCAGATTCCTGACACTTCTGTTCGTCAAGGATCATACTCACACCTGCCCTACTGTGAAAATTCCCACTTTCAGAAGTGGGAAATTTCTTTTTTAAGAAATTTTCTCTTTTAAATAGGATCACAGTGGAAGCTAGTAGTGATACCTGGGGATTAAATAGTATTGATCCTTTGAACAGAAGTCAGGTCTAAAAATGAGATTTCCAAACAATCTTCATATATCTGTAGATTAATAGAAAATAAAATAATGATTTGATACTGTTACAAAGAGACTATAGAAAGAGTAAGTGAAAGACTAAGTGAAATAGGAACATTCAGAGAAGGATAAATTAGGGAATATAGTGTCTTCAAAACCAAAATAGTATTTCAAGAAGAGGGTGACCAACAGTGTAGAATACTAAAGATTAAAAATATTAAACAGAGATTTTGGAGTTGAAATGGCCAATATAGATAATCTAGTCCTTATTTTCCAGTTGAGGGAACTGAAGTTCTCTCTCTGGGCTCTAAGGCTCAGAAAGATTAGATGAGATGTTGGCCTGTAGAACACAGTATCCAGGCTTATGGTCCTCCACTCACCTGTGGTAGAACCCTACTTCCTTGCTTACTCCCAGGTGGCTACTCTCAGTGCCTCCTCTCTATCATCCCTCTCCCAAGGACTTTCTTCCATCCCAATTCTGATGAGGTCATCAGCTGTCCTGGCTACCTCCAGCCATATCAGTTACCATCTTTTAAACGTTTTTGCTTCAGGGGAATAAATTGCAAGTAAGCCTTCTCCTAACAGACTTAGGAAATACTAATCACTGGCTCAGATCATTTTCAGTCTTAAATGCCCTTGACAATTTTTATTTGTGACTTGGATAATGACAAGATTTGATCTTGTATATGTCCTCTCTACTTGTTTCTAGTTACTCTTTCTTTTCATTAATGTTAGCACTTTTATCACTGGGGGTAGGAAGGCCCCTGTGGCTGACAGGCAAGAGATTTAATGCTCTAAATTCTACAATCTCCAGAGGAAGTTTCCAATTACACATTCTCACTAGAGATTAAGCATTTCAAAGTGGTTTCATTCCCCATTTTCTCAGTGTAATCTTTCTAGCCAGTCTGTAAGCCTATATCTTCCTACTATTTGGGGATATAAAGCTTGGTTATTGAAGATTATTTATTGATAAATATTTGGGGACATGGAGAAGAAGGAAATAAATTTGTTAACATAAATCCCTTTAGGATTTTAAAAGGTCTCTGGGAATTTTGATAGGAATGCATTCAATAAAATATTCATTTAATTAAACGTTAAGTGATTCCATTGTTTACTTTTTGACTAATATTTATACAGCTAGCAGGAATAGAATTCTGATCATTCCTTCAGTATTCATGCCTTTACATTTGGCATCTTTTCCTACATAAAATTTCTTACATGTAGATTATCAGAAATATCTTCAAAGGTTTAAATATGAATGATGATTACAAATAAGCAGAAATGTACAGTCCTCCCCCTTTCTAGGAAGAACCCATTGAAGTCAGTCTTTACTTAATGTCTTTCTATCAGGCTGGTTTTACTAGTTCCTAGATGGGTACTCCCAATACTGTCCTTGAAAGCTTCTCTTATCACCTCTTATCTCAAATGATTGTCCTAATTTATTAGCCTTTCATTTATAGTCACCTTGGTAAGACCTCCAACTCTCTAATCTTTTCTCTTCCAATCCATTGCACTCCTTGTCCTTCAACCAAGTTGATCTATTCAGAGTCCCCTGAACATGTAGGATCATAGACTTTAGAACAAGAAGGGCTTTTAGAGGTCTAGTCCAATTCTTGTATATTACAAATTAGGATCAAAAGAGCAGAAATCTAACCCTGAAGTAAGCTCAGATATCTTCTATCCAACTGTGACATTTAAGAGAAGAGTCAACTGAAGACAAGAAGCTTTTAACTACTGGCTTCTAATCACAGAGGAGTCAGACTCTTCCCTCTTTACATTAACCTGTGATTTTATATTCTGATTTCTAGGCTAACAGCATCACTCACAGAAAAGGGAAAATACCTTTTTGCCTCTTAGGCTAGAGATTAAGAAGAAATAGATGCTTCCTTTAATGCTCATCTCTTCCATGAGACCTTCCTTGGCAATTCCAGTTCACGGATATCTCTCTTTTCTCTAAAATTCCCATTAAAAAATTACAGGCTTTAACACTGACCCTTTGGCTCTTTACTGTAGAATGTGATGCATCATATGTTGTTATCTTGTTTTTTTTAAGTATTAAATTTAAATACATTATGTGATTGCACATGTATAACCTATATCTGGTTGTTTACCATCTCAGAGTGTAAGGAAGAGAAGGAGGAGGGAAGGATAAGTAGGGATCAAACTTTAAAAAAAAAAATCTTTTAAAATTGTTTTAACATGTAATTGGGGGAAGAATCAAATAGTATATATTAAAAATACACAAACACACTTATTCAGATATATACACGGTTCATCTCAGCTAAAATATAGTAGATGTTTAATTAATTTTCACTCAATAAAAAAAATGATTTAATGACATATTCTGGGAAAAATCATCCAAATGACTCTTTGGAAAGGCCCAGAAATATTGAAATACTCTCTTTTAGGAAATGTGGGACTCTTGTTTATCCCCTTCCAGCAGTATTTCCTTAAGGGAAAAAAGGTAGAGAAAATTGTCAAGGTTAACACAGAAGCTAATTTTTTTTCATTCATTCATTTTATCTACAAAATTTTCAGCTTACTATCTGATTGTTCTATATTCTGGATTATGACTCAATAAATTAAGTTTAATTTCTCATTTATCCCTTAAGTCTACACCAGGATATTATAGTAGGCAGATATTATAGTAGGCACCAGTAAAGGAATAAACTTTAGATAAGGAAGTGTTCCTCTCCTCATAGAGCTTGTAAAGGCAAAATAAGACACAAACACAAATAATTGTAAAACAATAATATATACGTTTATTTAAGAGGTACGAACAAAACATGCTTTAATTTATTCATATTTCCCCATCAATGAGGTTAACTGAATAACAGGCAGTAGCAGAGTACTCCCCCTTGAATGACAGAGAACTGGGCCTTATATGTCCCTGTGGACTATAGTTCCTCCAGTTGTCCTGAGCTGATTCATAATTTCCAGACTTCACAATTAACACTTGTTGATCCACAAGCCTTATTTTTGTAAACCTTTGTCATTTTTACACTTATTTAAATGCCCAGGGAAGTTCAAATGAGATATTTCTAGGTGATTTAAAAAATGAGATAAGCTTTCTCATTGAATTTGATAAGGCAAGAGATTTTATAATTCAGGATGTAGGCAGGAAGATCTCTTAATGGGTTTATGGATTGGAAAATGGATTACTGCTCTTTCAGCTTTATGTAGTAAAGTAAGATTTCTCCTTGAACATTAAGATTAGACCATAGTTTACATAATTCCAGCTTCCAAATCTTATGTAACCTGTTTATGGCCCCTAGCCCTTTAGAACAATGCTCTAATTGCAAGAATCACTTAATAAATGTTAAAAGTTATTATTGGAATCAATAATGAGTGAATGAATGAATGAAAATGAATGTTTAGAATCTAGGCCTGAGTCATAAACAAGAGCATACATCTGAAGTTCAAATACTTGCCTGTCTCCTAAGGTTAGAAAGAAGCGATGTCTAAATAGATACCTTGACCTCATCCCCATGTATTCTGTATTCTTAATCGACATCACCACTTAACAGTTGTACTCCAGGCAATCACAATGGCAGTTAACTCTTGAATCCAAATTAACTTTTTTCTAAAAGACCTGACACTGATCTTGACCATGACTTTCTTTTCTGTTTCTCCTGCAGAAATAGTTCATCTTAGTCTTCCTGAGGAGCAGAGGATTGTTGTTACTACAGTGACTGTTGGACTTAGTACAGTATTAACATGTGGCATCCAAGGGGCACTCAGGCCACCCATCATATGGGAACGCAATGGAGTCATCCTAAACTTTTTGGATTTGGAAGATATCAATGTAAGTCTTCAGTTTTTTTAAAAAATAAGTTAATACAATTCTGCCTCCCAAATCTTTTTTCACTGGGCTACATATCCAACATAACAAATATGTTGTATAGAGTTGGTATTAGTTAATTGTATGCTTTCCACACAGGTATGTGTTCAGGGTTAATGAAACTAAAAGTTGAACATGAATGCTAGATTGCAAAGATCCCTGAATGATGACTTAAGGCATTTGAATTGGTGAAAGAAGTCTTTCTTTGCTTTGTTTCTTACTGAGCTTTAAAAGTCATTGAATAGATATTTCCTCAATCAAACTGAGACTTGGGAAAGACCTCAATTTAAAAAGAACATCTCCTACTGCATTTCCAGTCATCCTGATCTATATATTAACACTCAATGCAGAAAATTGTGGAGGAGAGAGTGGGGCTAATGATTTTGCATAGCCCTCCCTCACTCAATGTAATTCACTTGTAAATCAAGGCCCTCTTCAAGAACAAAGGACAAACAATAACAAGGTGAACAATAGAAGGAATCTGCAAGGGAGGAGGATTATGTAGCTTTTCAAAAAATAGATGTACTCTTCTTGTTTTTTAAACTAGCCTCATACTTTTATTCTTGTAAAACATTCCTAATGAAGAAATTCATGCTACCAAAGCAAAACAGCACCTTTTCTGCAATTTATTGTCTTAAAGAGCTGCCTTTAAGAGATTAAATGTTTTGCCCACACTCATAAAAGCAATATGTGTTTAATTCAGGATTTGATTTTGTAATGCTGGAGAACTGAGCAAGACAGAGATTAGAGAACAATTTAATAGTTTATTGAATGATTTACCGGGATTTACCGGGACCAAATGATCCATCTTTGGTCCCAGGGCTGAACAAGACTATTGTCTCAAAGAATCCAGCCCTGAATGTCAGACAGCAAGACTCTTTTATAGGATAACAAAAACAATGACATAATGGGGGAGGTACCTGAATGGGGATAACCTAATGCGGGGAGGCACCTAGTATGACATAATGGAGGGAGGTACTGGAGAGGTTCTGATATTCTCATGATGTCTAAAATAGATAGACCTTTATCCTGTCAAACATTAAGAAGGAATGATTATAGCCTAAAGATATAAAACCTTTATCTCATCAAACATTAAGAGGGAAAGGTTATAACCTGAGGCAGAGTAACTAAATAGGACAATTGGGAAACTGGGTCAGGACATTAAAAGGAAACTGTGGCACAACAATTTTAGGAGTCCCAAGCCACATTTCTGTCCAGTATACCATGCTCCCTCTTTAATTCAGTATTAAACTATTGACTTAAAGGCAACTAAAAAAGCACAGTGCCTGGAGTTGGGAAGGTTCATCTTCCTTAAGTTCAAATTTGGCCTTGAGCAGTTATTAGTTGTATGATCCTGAGCAAGTCACTGAAACCTCTTTGTCTCTGTTTCTTCATCTGTAAAATGAGCAGGAAAAGGAAATGGCAAACCACTCTGGCATTTTTGCCAAGCAAACCCCAAATGGTTTTGTCATGAAGAATTGGACATTACTGAAAAACTGAACAAATCACCCAAATAAAGGTAATAATGATCTGTACAGTTGAGACCACATCTAAAATTCATTTTCAATTCAAAGTTGCCATGTTTTGAGGCAGCATAGTATAAAGGATAGGAAAGTGGCCTTGATACCTCCTCCCAAGACACACATTGAAGTCCCCACTTTTGATAATTAATGCTTTTGTGAAACTGTCAAAGTCATCTAACTTCAGTACTCTAGACTGCTCTCTAGGACTATATTTGAAGAGAAAATTCCAACCTTCTCTGATCAAGGAAGACCTTCCCTGAGAGATCCTTCTACCAGTAAAATCATAGACTCATCAGGACAGCCACTTACTGGGCATATTGTAGTACAGAGTCCTGCCTAAATACTCTTGGATGTTCTTTGAAGTTCCTTCCAATCATCACAACTCTGTTTCAGTGATGGATGTTATATCATAGGACCAAGGATTGAAAAGGAAAAAACCTTAGATGTTAACTGGTCTAACATTGTCTTTTAACAGATAAAGAAATTAATTGAAACTAAGAAAGGAGAAATGAACAAGTAGCAAGAGTGGTAGAGCAAAATTGGAATACAAACCTTCCAAAACCATTGAGGTTTGTTTTAATCAATTAGAATTAGGTGACTTGTCCAGAGTCACATAGTTACTAAGTGTCTGAGGCTTCATTTGAACTCAGGTCCTTTTGACTCAAGGATTGGTGTGCTTTATCTACTTCACTTTTATCTACTTCACCACCTAGCTGCTCCCAAATCCATTGCTTTTCAAAAGAGTGGTAATTAATAATTTAGTGCTTATTTTTATTTCATTTTAATTTTCTTAAGTGAAGACTGAGTCAGTACAGAATAGTGGATAAAAAGTCACTAGTCTTAGAATCAAAAGAGAACTGAGTTCAAGTCCTGCTTAAGTAAATCTTTATCTCTTAAGACTAAAAGTTTCAGGAGAACTATTTCTCTGCTTTGGTAGAGTGTTTCCTCACTAAAAGTTGCCACAAATTCATAGATATCTATGAAATCTATGACTTTAATTCATATTCAGTGTGGAAGTTATTCTTACATAAATGTTGCATCAATCAGGACTACTCCTGCTGATTTGAAATATTATTGCTGTGACTTCTAACATCAAATTTAACTATAATTATTGTTGTTATAATTATCACTACAATAAGAACAGGAAAATATCTAATTTCTATAGATATTTATATTTTACACAACTTTCTTCAATATGGCTTTGGTAGTAAGAATGATTCTATATCTATTTTTCTGATAAGAAAACTGAGGCTATATGAGGCCAAAGGTCTTCCTCAGGATTAAACATGAAAAATGAGTCTAAGAACCAAAGTCTAACTCTAAAACCAGTGCTGTTTAAGACCAAGATTGGAAGCCTAGGATGGAGAAAATGTGCCCTCTCTATATTTGACCAAGTTTGAGAGGAATTTTCCCTTTTTTTAGAATATCCCAGACTGGATAGCAATTTCTCAACAGGATGCCTAAATTTTATGTAATCTCTGATACCTTCTTCTTTTCTTGGGTGTTGCAATTATCTTCAAAGCAAGAGATATAGGGGATTCATTCAATAACTGTAATGAATTTTCATTTTTCATAAGGAGTATTTACCATAAATGTACCCAGTATGGGATGCACATTTATGCTCTGAAAATCTTTGAAGATGTCACTCAATGTAGCATATAATATCACTTGGTATTCCATATAAAACTTCTGTGGAGGAAAGATTAAACTGGGCAAATGGAGGTACGAACAACAGGTCTTTCTAAAGCAAGAACTAAAGGATCAGCTAGATGGTACAGTGGGCAGAGTATTGTTCCTAAAGTCAGGAGGACCTGAATTCAAATCCAGTCTCAGACACTTAACACTCACTAGCTTAACCACAATTGCATCACCAAAAAAAAAAAAAAAGGAAGATATAAGCAAGAACTGGAGCTGGTCATAGAACTTTGAGCAACAGAAGGAAGGAACAGAAGTCCAGGATCATCACAATCCATATACATTCCATATCCCACATGCTTAGTCTTATATAAACAGATTATAGGGCATTCCTGCTATTGAGAATTCATTACAAAGATGCACATAAATTCAGTTTCATTCAACTAACATATATCAAGTAACTACTTCATACAAGACAATAAACTAGTTTACGATTCAGTCAATATTTAATAAGCCCTAATTAAGCTTCACTAGCTCAGACTAGCTCGGATTAGATGAACAGCTACTATAGAAAAGACAATGGGAATTATATATGGTTCTAGTACTTAGTTTTCATAACAGTATTGGAGAAATTACAAGGACACGCTGAAATCATTTGTTGCCGCTGTTGTCCTTCGTGATGTCCATCATCGTCATCATTATATAGCAAAGGATTCAGGCACAAACATGCTTAGAGAGCTGGTCTTGAATTCAAAAAAATTTATTTTCAAGTACCAGCTCTGTCTTGTAATGGTGAGTACCCTAGAGAGCTCTCTGAGATTCTACCTTTCAAAGAACCTTCCTACCTTCATTGATCAAGAATATTTATTCATCCTAGAGTTCTTTATGCCAACCAAAACTCAGATCCAGTCTCTATCTTCATGGTCTGGAGTAAGTGTTATAAATATTCTGAGAAGTGTGCTAAAATTATCCTCAAGGGCTTTGTGGAGAAATTATGGCCTCCATTTGACCTTGATGATTGGATTTAGATGGGTTGAGTCATTTAGGGAGTGATAAGAAGTGATAAGAAGAATATAGAGACCCACTTGACCTGGTCCTGTTTTAGGGGGTAATAATAGGGACTTGATTGAAACAGTTGTTTGTGTTCAAGAATCAGACAGCTAAGTAGGGACTTCAAATTTAGGAAAGCCCTTAGGAGGCGATTCTGAAGATTTGTACTTTGTCCAGAGAGGTATTCAAAGTTTTTGAATAGGTTTATGACAATATAAGAGTTGGATCATAGAAAGTTGTCTTTCATTGTAAGAAGGAACAGATAAGGCAAACTTGACCCCATCTAAGGAATTGTCCAATGCCTAAATAGCAATAAGCAATAGATTAAGTACCTAGAACCCTATGTAGCTCCCATACTAGGAATTAGGTAGAAAATTAATAGAAAGAAGGGCAAAAACAGATAGCCCTGTTTTATCCAAATGAAACAAACTCAGCAGACTATAACTGCCATTACTACAGTACCAAGAAGCATAGGACCATGGACTCAGGGCTTGACTTTAAAAGTAATCTAAACCAACCTCAATTTGCTGATGAAATGACTGTGGCCCAGATACATTAAATTACCTACCTAGTAAGTAGCAGATTCTAGATTTGCTCCCCTGTCTTTTCATTTGAAATCCAGAACTTTTCCCTCTTTGCCAGACTTGTCAGTGCCTCTGCTTTACCATCATGTCCTGTCTTGACTTCAGATAAATATATTCATCTAAGAAAATACAAAATTGGAAATGAAAGAAGATCCTCTGGGAAGAGAGGCGATTTATGACAAAAACCAAGATAGAAAAGTGAAGATGTTGGTTTGACTTATCCACCTCCTTTCTTTATCACTTTTATGAGACATCTTGATTGGCAACAAAATATTAATCACTTTTCATTGCTCTCTTAATGAGAAGCTTTCATGAACAACACAATAGTAATTTGTCTTGTCTGATATGTTAAGAATCCCATTAATGAATTCAGTTACACAGTCATTACAGAATGCCATTTTAATGACACATGTAATTAAACTTTTCTGATTTGCAAACATCAAGGATGTCTTGTGCACAAGAACAGTATTTGATCAAAAAGTAATGAACCCCTCTCCCTCTCTAGCTTAGAGTCAAATTGAAAAGCTCTGCATGAACTTCCATAGGAGGAAGATATTACTATCACAAAGTATTTATCATTTCCCTCCTTGAACTAAGTGCCATGCCAAGAATCTGGCCAAAAAACCTGAGTCAAAATGTAAAGGGGCCTGTCCTCGAAGATTTCATTAGAGACTCAATAAAATTACATAGATTACCACATAGAGTATAAAATATTTTATGTGTTTCAATGTTGGGAGAGACTTCAGAGCTGTTAGCAACTTAGATGGGATATGAGAACATCTTTTTGATGCCTTTTCTTGTTGGTAATTTGGTAGAGAGTTGTTAGCTTCTTGATGAAATACTGACATACCTGATGAAATGCTGAAATACATTCTCAGACCTTAGCTCACTTTCTCTAGTGTACTTCATAGTGCTCTTGAGTTCTTGCCTTTATTTATAATATTAGTGCCAGTTATAGTAATAAGCATGAATACAGCAATCTTGCCAATATTATCTTTACAACAACCTTAGGAGGTAAATGCTTTTGTTGTCTCCATTTTACACATGAGGAAACTTAGTCAGAAGTTAGGTTACTTGCCCAGGGTCATTATCAAAGCAGGATTTGAATTTGCTTCTTCCAGTCTCACAATCCAACACTGTAATTGCTGTATAACCTATCTGCCATTCTCACATATCATGTCAAATTGCCGATTTTCATAAAATTAGTAAATGTTAGATTTACAAAAGGCAATAGCGATCTCAGAATCTAACCTGTTTGTTTTTGTTTTGGGTTTTTTTGGTAAATGAGAATTTTTTAAATTGGGAAACCGAAGCCAGGTGGATAATAATGATATAGGTATCATTTGAATAGGGCATTAAAGTTTGCAAGGCATTTTATATATTACATAATAACTTATAAATATTCATATTATTACCTTCCTAAACAGATTATTGGAATATATAAGTGACTTTTCAAGGTCATACCATAAGGGTCCAAAATGGGATATAAACCTAAGATTTCCTGACTGGAAGACTAACACAACTCTGCCTCACAAGTTAGTATCCGAACCAAGTCAACTGTCGAGGTCGAAACTCTGAAAGGATGTACTTGAATCTAAGACAGCAAAGTGCTTGTAGTTAAGTACCTACTCAGTGTGAGATGGTGGCTCTCTAAGCACATGCTTGATGTAATGTAATGATGTGGTCAGTCTAGTTGGCTATACTTAGGGTAATGTGGTGGTGTGATGTTCTACAGCTGCACCCGGTGTGGTGTGATGATGTAGTTTGCTGGGGTATTTAAGGGAGTCCCAGAAACCGAGGGCTCTCGGCCACGGTGATCTAAGTCACAGAAACTCCATCTTTGACCAGCCACAGGGCTGCTCTCCTGCTTCCTTCACTTCACTCCTCCACTAAGCCCAAGGTCTCAGGCTGATCCCGAGGCCCACCAGAGAAATAGCCCAGACATGACACCAACCCTAATCCATTTTCTTCCTACCATCATTACTCTCAGTTTCCTTCATCACCATGGAGTTAATAGCTCAGACCAAGCATCAATCCCCAAGGAGATCAGTCGTTACCCCAGGCTATACTTGTAGACTTCCTAACTCTGATATAGCTTCATCACAGAGTTAGAGGTTGAAAGGAATCTTAGCAGTTACCTAGTTCAAATCCATTATTTTACAAATGAAACAAACTGAGGTCCAGATTTAATGATTTGCCCAACAGGCTGGTAAATTGGAGAACCCTGACCTTCACTTTCTTAAATAGACCCATTTAATCCAACCCTGCTGGCACTGTTTCTTTGAATCTGAGTCAGATACTTTGGCCCAAGATATCTTGTTTCAGGAGGGATGGAAATGAGAGGTACCTACCTGTTCCCCCAGAAACTAGAGACAGTGTAGAATTCTGAGGAGCCATTTAAGAAAATTGGTTCATAGTCTCAATGCTGATTTTAAATCAGTTTGTGTTTAGGAGAAATAGTTTTAAGATAGTAGTGAAGAATGAGAGCATGACTCAGTCAGGGAATTCGATGGTAAGTCTGGAACTGAAACCGGGACTATGCATCAATCAGTCAGTTATTAAGTGTCCATCATATGCCAGGCATTATGCTGTGTGCTATGTATACCAGTACAAAAAATGAAACCATCCCTACTTGTAAGGAAATTTTCTCTAGTAGGCTCAATAACTAGGATTTGTATAACTACCTAGTAAGACATATACAGAGAAAATAAGTTCAAATAAATACAAAGTAGATGGAGAAAGGAGCAGATAAGTGGCGCAGTTGATAGAATATTAAGCCTGAACCAGGAAGACTCATCTTCCCTGAGCTCAAATCTGGCCTCAGATGCTTATTAAATGTGTGACCCTGGGCAATTCACTTAATCCTGTTTGTCTCAGTTTTCTTGTCTGCAAAATGAGCCAGAGAATGAAATGGCAAACTATTCCAGTATTTCTGCCAAGAAATCTCTAAATAGGGTCTCAAAGAATTAGACACAACTAAAAACAATTAAACAGCCACAAAAAAATTGAGAGGAGGTACTCAATGATTTGAGTGCATCAGAAAACGATTTACATAGAAAGTGGTGTTTGAGTAAAATCTTGTAGGAAAATAAAAGAGAAATTGCTTTAGATGGCACTATATTCCATACACGGAGAATAAAATAAAGGAACAGAGATAAAAGACATAGTTTTGTGTATTGGGACAGAGACAAGGCTAGTTTAGCTGGATTACAGACTATTAAAAGGGGAGTGATATTCATGATTTAGAGGATGGAAGGATAAATTTGGGCTAGATTGTGAAGTGATTAAAGAGAAATTTATACATTTAATTTTAAGATTTTTCAATTAGTTGCATTTTCTCTCTTTCCCATCTTCTCCTGCCATTGTGTTTGTAGGGGAGGGTTGGATTAGAGAAGATAAAGACTGAAAAAAAAACCTTATATCTACTATGTACAATCAAGCCAAACAAATTGCAGATTTTGTGTAATTAATCCATCACATCTCTGTCAGAAGGTGTTTGCCATTCTTCATCTTCCCGTCCTCTGTAATCATGGTTGGTCATTGAATTAATTAGTCGCATAATAACTTAATGAATCAAAAAAGAAATTACCTTTCATAACTATAGATAGGTCTTAGAGATACAGAAAGGGGGAAAAGGGATAATTTTATTTAAATAAAATTCAAAAAATTATTTGCAAACAAAACCAAAGCAATTAAGCAAAGAAGATAAAGAATTAACTTGGAATAAAATCTTTTTAGTATGTTTTTATTCCCTTTTTAAGATACATAATGACTAATTAAAATTAATAATAATATGAGCCATTCCCTGATTGATAAGTAGTCAAAGCAGATGAACAACTACCAGTTGTTTTTTTTTTTTTTTAATTCAGTAAAATGGATAAATGAGAAATCTTGAAAGGTTTATAGGGGAACATTCACATTGGTAAATTTTTTAGTGGAACTATGAATCAGTCTACCCATTCTGGGTTTTTTTCTCAGTTTCATTTTTTAAATTTTTATTTGACTGATTCTTGATGTTTCATTGAGTCATTCTCTTCCATTTGTACAATTTTAATTTTTAATGAATTATTTTCTTGTTAGCCTTTTTACCTCCTTTTGCATTTGGCCAATTGTACTTTCAAAGGAGTTGTTTTGTTCCATAAATTTTTTTTCCACGTCACCAATTCTATTTTTACGGCATTATTTTCTTCAGTATATTTTTTCCATTAAATCAAATTTATTTTTTAAGGAATTGCTTTCTTCAGTCAATTTCTGTGATTCTTTTCCCAAGCTGTTAGCTTCCCCTCATCACAATAGCTTTCTTTGGTCAGATTTCTTTTTGGGTTTTTTTGCTCATTAAAAAAAAAAAATGAGGGGCAGCTAGGTGGTACAATGGATAGAACACCAGCCCTGAATTCAAGTGAAGCTGAGTTCAAATCTGGTCTCAGATATTTAACATTTCTAGCTGTGTAACCTTAGGCAAGTCACGTAATCCCAATTGCCTCAGCAAAAAAGAGCTCTGCTCCCATCTCCCAAGGTTTTGTTTTGGTTTTGGGTTTTGGGTGGGAGAGGAGGAAAAGGAGTGGGAGGGATGGCATTTTGTAAGGGGGACGGGATCTTCTCACTGACTTTCCACTGTATTGGAGCAACTGTGCTGCAGGTTTTCCCTCCTCAGTGGGAGTCCTTAGTCCTAATTGTTATGTTGGGTTTGGAAGGTCACAATTTGCTTTTATGGTTGCACTGGAGGTCTTACAGCTGACTGATGATCCACTGGCTCTCTGAACCAGAGTAAAGTAGCTAAACC
The DNA here is from genome assembly GCF_902635505.1 of Sarcophilus harrisii. Lineage (NCBI taxonomy): Eukaryota > Metazoa > Chordata > Mammalia > Dasyuromorphia > Dasyuridae > Sarcophilus > Sarcophilus harrisii. Next base: position 349,185,617 of record NC_045427.1, read on the forward strand.
TGATGTACTTTGGCTAAGAGCCTCCTGCTTGGGCAAGTCACTTACCTCTGTTTACCTCAGTTTCCTAAGGAGTACAACTGTGATCTAGCATTGATTCTGAGGGAAACTGGGGAGAGCTCAGGCAACGTTCTGCATTCTCTCTGCCATCTTGGCTCATGCTGGTCATCCTATTCTGAAAAGCATTTTGGACCTATGTCCCAAAAGTTATTAAACTACTAATTTCCTTTGACCAAAATATGGTCAAAATATGTTACTAATAGCCCTCTACCTCCAAAGAGTCCATATAAAGTAGAATACTAACTTTATAGGCAGAAATATTTGTTGCAGTTCCTTTTTTGGTGGTAATTACCTGAACAAATTATGGGATATGGTTGTAATATAATACTCTTGTAGAACAAATATAAAAGAATCAGTTTCAGAAAAATCTAGGAAGATGTATTAATAGATAATGATCAGAGTGAACAGAACAAGGAGAGAAATTTTATAGTATAACAGGGTAAAAACAACCATCATTTAAAGGAGTTTACATTTTGCTTTTGAGTTAATAGAAAGCCACTGACATTTATTGAGTGTTTGTGGGAAGGGAAGATGAGGACAACGACAAATTATACTTAAGAAAACCACAAACATAAGAGTAGTGTCCTGCTTCTGAGAGCTTCTATGAAATATAACGTGCAAGCATATAATGCTGTGTTGAAAAACTAAGATCAGATTCCATCTTTATTAATCATGTAACTTTGTTCCTGGACAAGTCACTTAATCCTGTTTGCCTTAGTTTCCTTATTTGTAAAAATGAACTGAAGAAGGTAAAGAAAACTCAGAATGGCGACATGAAGAGTCAGACACAACTGGAAATCTAACAGCAGTAGCTTGGTGAGCTCCTTCTAGGTGTGTTTTGAGAGCAGATTGCTCAGCAGACACCCTGGAGTAAGTGATTTACATTCCAGTAGGTGATGCTTGCATGGTGATCCAGTGTTCATTATGCATCATTACTTAAGAGGGATTTTCCTGCTCATCAATGTTGAATGAAATAAAAACATTCCAGGGACCCTGTGTTGTAATTCATGAAAGAATTCAAACTTCTCCCAAAAGTCAATTCATGCTATATAAAAGGCATCCCAAGGAATTAGTTGTGGGGAAAGGAGAATTAGTTGCTTGTAGTTTATATTTCATCTTTTTTTAAAAAATGAAAAATCAATAGTATCTACATAAGAGCATGTTCCCAGGAGCTACCAGGGGACTGCTTGTGATTTGTTTATCCTTTGCCCTGGGGGCACAGACATTTATTTACTGTAGCATGATAAATGAAAGAGCAGAAGTAATTGCTATATAATATTACCTAGTACACTCCAAAGCCTTGTTTTAATTTTAAATGTCCAATTCAGGAAGCTATGATCCCATCCCTGGAAGGATCCCCAGTTTGGCTTGGGATCAAACTTTCATCCCTAGATATTGTCATAAAAACTGGTTCTGATTTTCAGTAGTTCAGAGACATTCATTCAAGTGTTTGTGTTTAATGGAAACCATTGTACTTGTTATTCCGCCATATAATCATGTCCAACCCTTCATGACCCTATTTGGAATTTTCTTGGCAAAGATATTAAAGAGATTTGCCATTTTGTTCTCCAGCTCATTTTGCAGATGAGGAAGCTGAGGTAAACAGAGGTAAATGACTTGTCCAGAGTCCTATAGCCAGTAAGTGTCTGAGGCCAGATTCAAACTCAGATCTTCCCTACTCAAGACTTGGCCCTCTATCAGTGTGCCAGCTAGCTGTCCCTTCCTAACAGCTAACAATCTCAGATCTGCCTCTCCACAGGTATTTACAACAATTTGGATGACTACTTGTCAGAAAGATTGTCAAGATTCTAGATCAGGGAATGGTTGGTCTAGATGATCTCTGAGGCCCCTTCCAATTCATAGATTCTGTGAATGTGTAGTTAGAAGTCTCCAATTCTACCAAAAACAAGGTTTGCCCAAGTGATAAGAATGAACAAAGACTAGAAAGAGCATTCTCTTATCATGCTTCCTGGTCACACAGATTCTTAACCTCAGGATAAGATTAGACTTTTCCTTTTCTCTTGCTCATTCACATTAAATTAATTGCCCTGGCTTTTTGATTCTGTCTCTATATGATCTCTTTAATCTTTCCTTTTCTCTCAGGTCCACTATTCTAATTTCAGTCCTTTATTGGCATTTTTTAAAATTAGGCGCTTAATTTTGATCCCTGCTTCCAGTGTCTCCCCTTCCATTCTATTCCCCACCTAGCTATAAAAATAATCTTAATAAGGCACTGATCTGCCTATGTTACTCACCTGCTCAAGAGCCTTCTGACTTTGAACAGAGTGTAAAATTTTGTGTAAACAAAATTAAAAGAAAATACAATAAGATCTATTCCCAGGCTATCTCCAGAAGGAGTATCCTTAACCAAACAAGGAAGAGAGATAATCCCAAAATATAAAATGTCATGAAAATGAAAGAACTTTACATGAAAAAATAATCAGAGATCCTGTCAATTGGGAAGGAATATTTATGTAAAATCTTTGATTAAATTCTGTTTCCAAGAGATGCAATTCATCTATACAATTATATTAGATTGATAATGATTGATCCATTTTGTGATGGATAAGTTGTCAAATGAGAAGAAAAAAGTTTTTAAAGACTTGTAAACAATTAACTATGATATAAAATATTGTTCTCAATCACTAATAATAAAATATATATAATATGTATAAATAAAATAGAAATCAAAATTAATGAGTTTTCATCCCAATAAACAAGTAAAATTGACAAAAGATAGGAATAATCAGTATTATGGGACAGATTGTGGAAAGATAGACATATATATTATTGGTGGAGAACTCAATTAGTCCAACAAGTCTAGAAAGCAGTTTGGAATTATATTAAGAAAATGCCTAAAATGTTGATCACCCTTAATCCAGGAGTCCTTCTATTAGGTTTTTATGACAGTTAAGCCAAAGTCAGAAAGGTCCCCTCATAATATCATTTTTTGTTAATAATGAACTGGAAACAAAGTGAATTGCCACTGATTTTGCGACTGATTTTGGACTAAAGGAACTAGCACATGAAAATAATTGAATATTTCTGTGTCATAAGAAATGATAAATATGAAAAATTCAAAGAATTTTATAAAGACATATAAACTGATACACAACTAAGTAAGCAAAACCAGAAAAATATATATATATACAAAATAGCTACTAAAATGTCAGTTGAAAGAATAAAAACAACAATGACAGAATCTGAATATGCTTTAATTTTGATGAATAAACTTCTCTCCAGATAGGAAAGGAAAGAATGAATCCCTGTCTCTTCTTTCAGAGATGGGGGACTATGCTTTTGGAATATAATATATGTCAGATTCTGTTGATTTTTTGGTTAAATTTTCTGATCTGCTTCCCTCCCCCCCCCCTTTTGTCTTCTTTATTCTTTATTACAAGGAATGACTGAGCGAAGGTACTTATTTGAAAATTAAGGTGATATAAAAAAAAGATAAAAAAATTAAAGAGAAATGAGTGAAAAGAGCATTTTCCAATGCTCTTATAGAAGATAGACAAAAATATGCAGCTCCTTTGCCAAAGATTCTCTATAGAATTAAAGGACAACAATGAAGTCCCATGTTACCATGAGTATGACTGGCATAGAATTTTAGTCTATAAATTTGATGAATAAGCTTTCTGACTCTTCAGTCTCACTGGAGTTAGTCATTCTTTTATTTACTCAGTCTTTCAATTGGACATTTAATGTCTAATTAATGTAAGCACATGTACAGGGGTAATAAACTATAGGCCAGGAAACCTGCATTATCAGGCTCTCTAAAGGGAGAAAAAAAACTCAATATAATGAAAATTATGTTGGTAAATTTAAAAGCTACTGTAACTTCCAGGATCTAGCTTGTTACTTTATTGCTGAGTAAGATTTTTTCTCGCAGGTCTTCATAATATTCTATTATTAAATACTCAACTCAACTTCAAAGAGACAGCCTGGCATACCAGAAAGAGTACTTTACCAGAAGTTCAGGTCCCGCTTCAGAAAATTCCTTGCTGAATAAAATAAATTGATATGAACAGAGAGTTAGAATTAGAAGAGCACTTAATACAACTTTCTTATTTTATAGATAAGGGAACTGAGACCCAGGAGCTAAAGTTATATGAAATTTACACCAAATTCCTTTCACTAAGGTTCTCCTTGCATTCTGTTGTCATTTAATCTCTCTAATTTCCAATTCCTTTATTTATTAAAAGTGGGTAATATCTGCAGGCCTGCCTCATGGGGTTATGTTAAGACTCAATAGCTGTGTGACCCTGGGCAAGTCATTTAACTCCAATTGCCTCAGGGAAAAAAGGCTCAAACAATAATATACATAAAACACTTTTTTTTTTTTTTATTTTAAAGGACTTTAAAAACATCACTTATCCTCATTAGTCTTTATTTCGCAAGTTGCCATACCTTATCCATGATAGTCTGGATAGTCTCTGTGTAGGATAAATGTGATGACAGGTGATACTCTTCTCATCAGTGAGGGTTGCTGGACAATTCTGACTGATGTTACCTTGGGACAGCAATCTAAAGTCTTCAGGCAGAACTTTTTGTTCTCTTTTTACTTTGAGTGCTTATCCAACATAGGTCCAAGAAAATGTACCATTTCCAAAGTTCTGACTTTTTAAAATAATCTGACCTAGACTTTTTAATGTCAAACAGAACACAATCTAGCCCTAGAAAAAGGATATAATGCTCACTGATTAAATGCTTCTTATTGAACATTGATCATTTACAAATGTATCATGATGTTCTAAAATCTAAGAATTATGTATTTCCTCTGTCTCTATGTGGTAATATAATGTATTTTTCTCTTATTTTTATTGAAAACGCCACAGTGATATTAAAAAAATATCTCATTAGAGGCACAACAAACACCAGCCTATTTCTATTTTTATTCCCTTTGAAAGAGATCTAGTTGCCTATATCAACAAATCTCCATATTTGGTGCTTTCTGAGTTTGCCAGCACAAAGGCAATAATATAAGGAGAAAAACAAAATCCATCACAAGTAAGTATTTTTAAAAGTATTTTGAAGAATTTGTAAAGGCATCAAATTCCTCTCAATACTTAAACAGTATAAAACCAAGAGCAAATAGTTTTAATGAAGCATATGTTCTTAGCCAACTTGTCTTTGAAAGTGAGTTATTAAAGGGTCTTAGAAGAAAATGATTTAAAAGCTCATGACTCATTTAACTTTTATTGTCTTTCTATGAATCAGTCATGAATCCATTGTAAAAGGAAGAAAGGCATTTGATTAGTTGTAGAGAAACCATTTTCAAAGTGATCATCCTGTTGTTGGGTCTGCATTATAATAATCTCATTAAATGCTTGAATACATTTTGTTTTAAAACCTTAGAAAATACTGTATTTGAAAGACTTCATAGCCAAGGGTCTTCTCTCCCACAGATTAGTTTTAAAGCTTATATTCACATCTGAATAAGTGTACATTTTGAAACTGAGCAAAATTCAAACCACTATTTTTAAAAGAAGGTTTATGGATACAAAAGTTGACATCATGATAACTCAGTTAATATTTCCTAATTGGAATAAGGTCCCAGAATTTACCCCAGTGACTAATTGACAATAATAATAAAAGCCATTATTATTAACAGCATTTCTCAAATAGCATCTTTTAAGAATTGTAACATATTTATATATATGATTTTGTTTGATAGAAGAAGAAACTGTGGCTAACAGAGGTTAAGTGGCTAGTCCCTGGTGACATAGCAAATGGTTGAGGCAAAATTCAAATTCAGAACTTCAGTGCTCTACTAAGCCAATCAAACTATGTTATTATCATGATGCTTTTGCCAATTCTGGTCCTCACATAGAAGTTGTCTTTCCTTCTTCAAACCATTTCCATTACATCTGAGCTCAACACGGCTCAAAATTTACCTTCCCTAGGGAGCTGCCTTTATTTTTTGCTACTATGCTGCTCCTTTATGTCCAATCACTTATCTTTATTGCAGAACTTGGACTAAAATCTTTTGCACATAGTCATATATTGCTTCCAAAGTCATACCACCTGTGTTGTTGTCTCATTTAGCCCTGGAGCTCTCTATGAGATCAGGACACAGGAATCTTTTTTGAATCTTTCACTGGATAGCAGAGCATGTTTGGTGTCAGCATAATGAGGTAGAGTTGAACACATAGGGTCTTAGCTATAATAGATGCATGGTAGAAAAAGGGAAGAAGTTCCCCAAGATATTCCTATCCCCCTTGGACTGCAAAAATACATGAGTCAAATTAGAAACTGATTGTATCAGCACTTTGAGTAAAGGCTCCATTTAACCATGGCATTTAAGAGAGTGAGAAAAGAGTGGAGCCCATTTATCATTTTTCAGACTGACTTGTACATAATGGTGGGTGAAAAGAATGTCTTGAGAATATAAGCAAACATACCTTGTAAGATTGGGAAGAGGCTTCTGTGTTCTGTATTCTTGCACTTTATAAAAAATACAGGAACGTTCTCCTGGGTGCAATGTGCAAAGTGCAATGTACTCCTGGGTGTCTTTTGGAATTCAACTTCATTGTTTATGCTGCTTCAGAGAATAAATATGCCCCAAAATAGAGAGGATAATGAAAGTAGGAGAGTCAACAAAGTGGGGAGGATGAGGGGAGAAACACACTGGATTTGAAGTGAGAGATCTAGATTCCTGATTGTCACACATTATGCAAACTTAGACAAATTGTCTAACATCTAGAACTCTATTTCCTCACAAAAATATAGAGGTGTTTCTGGTCATTTCAGAAATCTCTTTCAACTCTAAAATCTTTGATCTGAAATCTATATCCTTTGTAGGATCCATGGATACATTTCAGTACATCAGTGAATTTGGATGGAAATAAATTATATTTTTATTGACTTTAAATGAAATTTACCATTTCCTTTGGTTATTTTAAAATATTATTTGAAGAAGGGGTCTATACATTTTATCAGACTGCCAAAGGCAGACCCACAAAAAGATTAATAACCCTTGTTCTAGGGCAACTAAGTAGTGCATGGAAAGAATTGAATTCAAATCTGGTCTCAGACAAGTCACTTAACCCTGTTTGCCTCAGTTTCCTCATCTGTAAAATATTATGCAGAAGGAAAGAGCAAACCACTACAATACCTTTGCCATAAAAACCCCAAGTGAGTCACAGAGATGAACATGACTAAAAATAACAGAGCCATAACAACTATCCTTGTTTACCTCATGATATCAAGGGAGCTTGACAACAGGGCACAGAATATTTGAGCAAAGTTCAGTAAGTGGTTAGCACAAATGATCTCTGCCACTCATCCACTCACCCTTGGAATTTACACTAATCTTTGAGGATGGAACACTAAGTGAATGTATTATGTACATAATTTGCTATAGAAAGGTTTCTTAGCCCCTGACATCAACTACTATATGGAGATGTTAAAGCTACCATCCTAATGTTCTTTAACTGCAGAAGAGAAAACTGTCATTGGCTTAGGACACTGAAACACTATTTGGTCCAGTTATCCTCTCATTCAGTGTCTCAGACAGGCAGACCTTTCATAGCTGATGAGGATAATGCATTAGGCTTTTTCTGAGAGAGCTTGAATATTACTTGTGTTCCCTTTGGAGTGAAAAGGTAATTGATTGCAGAATGGAACGATATATAGCCCTTACTGTCCTCATTCCTAGCAAGCACCAGATGATTGATTAAAGTAAAAAGTAGAATAGATTCTGAGGGTCTTTTCTGAGGGTCACTTTAGTTTCCTACCACTACCAGAAATTACATAGAACTGTAATCATCTGTTATTTTTCAAGCAGGAAGCTGCAGGCCTTCCCTCCTCGGATGTTAGGTAAGAATTATTCAGCTATTTTAGCACTGAGTAGGCAGCTGAGTGGCAGTAGAACTGTACTCCAGTGTAAGGGTAAAAATGATTCATCAGCAGAGATGAAAGAATGTTCCCCATAAGAGGAGTTGAAGACTTTGGCCATCAACATGTTTCCTCTTGTTCCTTCTCCTCTTTTCATAATCTCCTCATATCAGTCCCTTCTATCCCTTTCTTTCTCTAGTCCCTAATGAAGAGGTGCCTTCTTCTTTCATAAACTTTGTGTGTAATCTGTATATACCTTCTGTATGTACCCTTGTGCAGATCCGTGTTGTCTCCTCATTTGAAACATAAGCTCCTTCAGGTTAGCTATTTTCATCTTTATTCATAATCCCAATGCAGAAGGTAACAAAAGTAATGTTTATGGATTGATTGCTTGATTAACTAATGAGTCACTTAATATTGACTGACTGAACATAAGAAAATGAAGCTAAAAGAAATCATATTAATTGTCCAAGATCACAAAGTGAGTTAATGATATTTCCCACTTGTCTTACCTTCTAGTCTTAGATTTTCCTTCTCATCACTTTTTCATAACTGTCCTTGGTAAACTATGTCTGTTCTCCAAACACCTTCCTCCTTAGTTTTCTGATGAGAGACTATCACATTTCCCACAGGAAAGGAAATCTAAACCAATTATTTTGGAGACAGGCAACACAACATGCCCAGTTATGAATGGGCATGTTAGCTCTAGTCTATAGAAAGATCTGTGAATCAAAGACTCACCCCTTGATTTTTTTAAAGGGCTCACATGGGAAAGAAGCAGCATTCACATCCCTAGAGCAGATACATAGATATTTGTAGAAGACTTTAATAGATAAGTAAGGTCATCCAAGACACCAGGCTGTCGTTTAAAATATGAATCACCTTAAACTGCTCTCTTGCTGAAGGACCATTCTGGATAAGCCTAAAGCTATTTAGTTTGTAAGCAGTGCAGTGATTTAAAACTGTATGAGGTCACAATGTAATTTTTGGAAAATGTCCACTTCAGGCCTTTGATGAAGTTTTAAATCTATTTCCCAAGGAATTAATATGTCCTTTATTGCCAGGGTAAATGCAAAGTTTGAGAGTTTGATCTCTGTGAAGCAGAGCTTAAAGTCTTATAGGAGGCTGAAAAGGCAAAAGAGCTGGCAGAACCACTTGAGAATTTATAAGACATAAATGAGATCCGAGAAGATGGCAAGCTGAATGAAGAAAGTTGTAAAAGGAACCCTTTCCTGAGATGTAGATTCAAGCCACAGGCTTTAATGTAGGCTAGTGTTTGAAAAGAACAGCCCACTCATACATAGAGGGTGTCAGTGTATATGAACCCTTTCAACCTCAAAAGTGGACTTGAAATGACCATGATTAACGTGGCATTTGAGTAAGGGCAAACAAACATCTTAGGTACTGTAGAAAATGCTTCACAGATTTCTCTTTTAAGGGTACTATGTGTCCTTTGACTCAGTAACCCTTGCCAGGTAAATTAGTTGAACTACTTGACATGAAGGATTTTTTTGCTTAGATATGGAATAAGATAGGGAGAATCTTTGTTGACAGATAGCACTGACTCTTAAACATTCCCATCATCTAGACTTCAAATATCCATGTTCCACTGACACCTAAAGTAGTTTTTTTTTTCATTTTTTATTTGATAATTACAGTTGTAAGCTACAATTAAGCACTGCTATAATGGGTTTTATAACAATCACATCCATCGGTTTCTTATTAATTTGATCCAGTTCTGGCCTTAATGAGTGTAGTTCCCTTTATTTGACACTATATTCTTTTTGAACAAATCTTAGAGACAATGCCCTTTTTTCCCAGGACTTGTCCCTCTCAATACTTTCTAAATCTTCTCCTCATTATCTACACCAATTCTTCTTCTCTCATTCATTCCTAAATTTAAGAAATATCTATTAAGCATCTATTGTGCACAGAATATTGTTTTTTTTTTTTTTTTTTTTTTTTTTTTTTTTTTTTATTTAATAGCCTTTAACCTACAGGATATATACATGGGCAACTCCACAGCATCAACAATTGCCAAACCTCTTGCTCCAACCCTTCACCTCCCACCCCCCCCCCACCCCCTCCCCCAGATGGCAGGATGACCAGTAGATGCCAAACACATTAAAATACAACCCAGATACACAATAAGCATACATGACCAAAACATCACCTTGCTGTACAAAAAGAATCAGACTCTGAACTATTGTACAATTAGCTTGTGAAGGAAATCAAAGATGCAGGTGTGCATAAATATAGGGACTGGGAATTCAATGTAATGGTTTCCAGTCATCTCCCAGAGTTCTCTCCCTGGGCACAGTCAGTTCAGTTCATTACTGCTCCATTAGAAATGATCTGGTTGATCCCGTTGCTGAGGATGGCCTGATCCATCAGGACTAGTCATCATCTAGTATTGTTGTTGAAGTACTGTGCACAGAATATTGTGCTAGGTGCTAGGAATTTTTAACATTTCAATACTTATTGGAAGTTCTTTCTTCATGACTTGTTCTAGCCCCAAATATTCATCTCCTGGTGTCCAGATTCCCAATGATGGACTTCCCTGTAATTAATACTTTCTAAACAGAGATTGAATTTTTTTGATATTGCCTTTGGTAATTACAAATGGGTGACAAGAAACTCAAAGACATATATTGGTAGTATTCTTTTGGAGGGGAAGGCTGCATGATGTTCACCAGTCACTCTAATTATTGCTATCTTCATGTCCTCCCTCCTCTTCCCAGGAGAAAGGGCAGAGTTTAATTAGCCTGCCTTGAAATGAATGTTACATATGTTGTAGAGGAAATTCTTGTTTGTGTAAAGTTTGGAGAAGATAGACACTAAGGTTCCTCCTACCCCCCCCCAACCATCTCCCCCCCCCCGCAATGATTTTTGTTATTAAATAATACGTTAGCTCCTTTTCTCACCAAGGCCCTCTAAAGGTAACCACTTAGCAACTACAGATATTAATGTAACAGTACATATTAGAAGTATCTATGGATGCCACATAAGATTTTAAAGTTGGAAGGAATGTTAGCAATAAAATAATCATTATTATTCTCACATTTTAATAGTACTTGTAGATTTTCCAAGTGATTTATAAATATTTCATATCTGACAACAACCCTCCAAGATAAGTTCTATTATTATCCCACTTTCCAGATGAAGAAATTGAGGAAGACAATAACTAAAAGGCTTGTCTCTAATGTCTACAGATAGATTGTGCTTAGCTTTTTCCTACAGCATTCTAATCACTGCACCATTTACAGGAGTAAAGTGTTTTGACAAAAAAGCCTGAGTCTCTCAATTTTCTTAATAGAAAGAGCTTCAAACAAGGAATCAAAAAAATTGGGTTCTAGTTTGATCTCTGTCCTCTAAGAAGCTAAGAAGTGATCTGGAACAAATAATCTCTCTGGTATTCAGCTTTCTGATCTACAAAATGAAAAAAGAATAGATTTGAAGTATTTATGATTAAGTGATAAAGTGCAAGATTTGGACTCAGGAAAATTGAGTTTGAATCTTATGTCTGCCACTTAATGGTGTCAATGACCACTTGCAAGTCCCTTAATCTCCCTTAGCTTCAGTTTTCTCAATTTTAAACTGAAGGGGCTGGTCTAGGTTACATTGAAGTTCCTTTCAAGCTTAAAATATATGCTTCTCTTATCTATGGCCAAATTTTTACAGATGGCATTGTGTTGCTTGTATCTATAGTTGTTCCTCCATGTTTAGAAGTTGACTCTAAATTCAGAGTGACATAGAATTTTCTAAAACAGTTTATGCAAACAGGATACTTTGGTTTATTAGAAACTGAACATCTGGATAGTGATTAAAAAAGAGAGAGCATTCATGCTGGCACAGTGCCTCCCTGCACATAATAACTACTTAATAAATGTTTGCTGGATTGAATTGAAATCTATTTAGTCAGAACTGGCTTCATGAAAGAAGCAAGGTTTTAAGAGGTCTGAACAACAGGGTAGAAAGGTGAACATTGCTCATTTCTGAACCCAGTTTTAACTTTCAACATTAACTATGCTATTAGGCTGAGCTATACCCATAAATGATTTTGAATGCTTTCTATAATCTTAAATTTGATCATGTGACCATGTGCCCATTTTCATAAAACATATCTTACGGTGAATTATTCTTATGGCTTACCTAGCTGTGCTTCCACCATACCTCATCTTTCCTTTATTTAAATATTTGTTATTACTTACATATATCCCATTTAATTACTTTGTTTATTAGAGCTGTTGCTTAGGAAATAGCTTTTTGAGAAAATTATAAGCCATATCTTTAAGTAAATTTTCTCTTTTCCACAAAATGAATGTATCTCACTATGAAAATGGCCTAATATGGCATCTGTTTATTTCTGAAAGGATCCTTGCTTTTCCTAATACATTTCTATGCATCAGAGAAAAAAAGCCATCCATAAAAAGACAATTACAGAGAAGCAATCAAGCATTGATGGAATTATTCAGACACATTTCAGAGAACATTCAGGAGAGAAAAGATTTCGCGTTTCATTTTTATGTAGCTTCTTATAAATCAATTTTTAAAGTAATTTTCTCACATTCATTGAAGTAGATTTGATTTCTGTAGCTAGCGTTCATGTCTCAATAAATAATATGCATTTTGTTCTATAATTATAAAGTGCCTATTGTTTTAGCCCAAAGACATTTTACCTTATTATTTTATTTATGGCAAAGGGAGCTCATCCCTGAGGCTGAAGTTACTGCCTATAATTACTTAGTGCTTAAAGCAATTCAGTAATGCACCGAACAGCCCCCATGTGTCCTTGAAGAGCTAATTCAGGTCTGATACCAGATTCCTAGTTGCTGACAGTGTTGCTCCCTGATTCACCTCCCCTTCAATCCTAACAATATACCTTTGGAATGAAGAAGTTTTTCTCTTATCAAAATGTAGAGACTAAAGAATGGGTTCAAAGGCTTTTCAGAGTTTGCACCAAAAGTCATGAGTATTATCAGGAGTAAAATGCCTGAATTTTACACTGTTTCTCTCTAAATTGTTTTGTGCCTCTTGGAGAATCCATCCTTTGGTTTTAAAGCATAGCCTTTTTTAAAAAATAAGTCTTCAGATATCCTTTGGAATCCCAGAAACAGTAAACAAAGTAGTGGGAAGCAAGAGACCCCAAGAAGTATAATGGGGAAAGTTATGGTTTGGGATACTCACTTAACACTATTTCAGTGTCTCAATTTATCCCTTTTGAAAACACACTTGTTTCGATGATTCTAATCACACGAAAAAACCTGACACATCTATAAGGAAGTTATTACTTCTCTTGACTCATAACTCCAAGCTAAGAAAAGTATGGGTGATATGCTTCCAAATAATTGAGGCTATATGACATGACATGTCATATGACATGAAAATCAATACCATCAACCCGTACACACAAACTTCCAAGCAATATTACAAAACAAACTTTCATTGAAAACTAGAAAATAAAAATGGAGGCCCAGAGACCTTTAAGTGAGTGACTAACCATTATTCCCAAAGAAAAATAGAAATTTCCAGAATCATTTACAATCTCCAGTATTGAACTTCTCCAACACAGCAATCATACTGCCTTTAAGTCCAATCCTTAGTACCACATTGAGGGACAAACAGAGACAAAAAGAGAGACTGGGGTATTGTAGAGCTCAAATAAAAAAATGGATATTAAGGAACTTTGAAAGCCTGAAATTTCTATATAAATTCTAATCATCATCTTTTCTCCTCAGATCATCAAGCATCTAGACTGGTGATGACTTTAAACTTTGAACTTCTACTACATTCCTACTAAACTTAAGCAATGTTTATAAAGCAATACAAGGGTGTCCTGGTAAAATTTTAATTTCCAAAATTAACTGTGATTCCCTTAATTTTAAAAATGTATGCATAACTATTTTAATAATCTTAATATTAGCTTTTTAAATCTAGACAATCAACAAAATAATTAATCAATCCTGATTTATAGTGTTTTCAGATTTCTGAAATGTGACTGTTCACACTGAAAACTTAACAATTGGCTATAGAAGTTAGAGCTGGTTTGCATAACTCCCAGATAGATAGCTATGTAGATACAAATAGACATGAAGGCAGACATGCATGCATACATACATACATACATACACACACATGTGTGTGTTACATTCTAGAATAGGAAAATGGGAACATTAATAAATATTGATCTACATTTCTATTTTTTTCATGTGTGTAAAATTTCTATGAGAATGACATATATATATATATGTTTTAGATTCTTGAAGAAAAGATGATAAGGATATTCAATTGCAGATATTTTCTTTACCATCACACAATCGGTTTAATGTATATTTATAATGTAGAGAAGCAGTGAGCCAATCATGGAGTAAGACTAAGGAATCACAGAAAGGATGGCTTGAGTTTTTCCCTGGTGCCTACAGAATAGAATAATAAAAGAACTAGCAGACAACTGTGATTGCTTTCAGTAGACCCTTCATGATGGATTTATAGGACAATATTGACACTAATAACACATGATAGGGCAAAAATAATTTGCATTATGCACCAGTGCAGACAGGCAATGTGTACTCTTCTTGATGAAATCAAAGACCCAATAAAAGATTGAAGAAGTATTTTTTTTTACCTCCAGTATTAATCAAGAGACAAGTTTTCTATGTCTCTATAATCTTTTTTTTTCTTTTGAATACAAGATAAACTGATAAGGAATGTTTAAATTTTTAAATCCATATAGTTTGATTCAGGAATGGCTTCATTTCTTTTCCTTTGTATGTCCATTGCCTGGTAGATAGAAGGTATTTAGTAAATGCATGGTGACTGATTGATACTTAATAATAGTAATTGAAATATTTACTCTTACTCTCATGAGGGCACTTTTGAGGACTTTGAAATCCTCAGATCTTCTAGTCTATAAGCTAAGTAATCAGACTTGATTAATAGATCACAAATGTATTTTACCATTTAAGTGGGAAGGTAGATGGCACAGTGGATAGAGTGCCAGATCTAGAGTCAGGAGGACCTTAGTTCAAATCTGTTCTCCAACACTGACTAGCTATGTGATTCTAGGCAAACCATAACCCTATTTACCCCAATTTCCTTATCTATCAAATGAGCTGGAGAAGAAAATGGCAAAGCACTCATATCTTTGCCAAGGAAACTCCAAATTGCATCACAAAGAGTTGAACAGGACCAAAAAACAACTAAACATCAAATTTTAAATACTTAGAATAAAAAAAAATTCCCAGAATGTATATACAGATGATGGAGAAATTCACTGAAGAAAGTAATCAAGATTAATTAAATATGTTTTTCATTGTTTCATTTGTGTCTTTGCATCCTTTGTGCCTAATATAGTCACTGCAATTTAGGATGTTCTTAAGAGATGCTTGTCTTCAATATTCCTTTATTAAGTTACTGATTTCCTGAAGGCAAAGGGTTATTGAGGGCTAGGTCTGGAAAGATAGGCACATTGATCTTTCTGATGACTCTGTGATACCTCCTCTTCATTCCTGTCAAAGATGGTACTCTTACCAGGGGGCTAATAAGATCTGGGGGTAGGAAGGTCATCTAAGTCATACTGCATAGAATCTCCTACTTGCTAGTAGTGGACTAGATGAAGTTTAAGTACCCTTATTGCCTTATGGGAAAATCTGTTTTCCTCATAACTTAGATTTTGACCCGGGAAATAGCTTGGACCAGAAATTTGTTAAGTTCAAGAATTGGCTTAATATTAACTTTTATAAGCAGCCCTAGCTTCTACTCAACTATATACTGATCCTTCATCATCCAGGACAAATTGAGCTGCCTGCACGTTTATTTTTAATAAATTAATACCCTTTTTTTAGTTTCAGCTGCCTTTCAGCATTTCAATGCAAATACAGCAAGCCTTTGTATTTAGTCCAGATACTTGATTCAGTTGGACAAGTTTTTCTATATATATGACCCCCAAAGCAATTTATATTCACATGTTATTCATTTTTCATCTTTTGTTTTATCAAAAAAAAGTACAGATTCCTCTTCCATGAAAAGTGTCCCTGGCCCAAGGAAAATCACAACAGAGCATTTCAGTTGTTGTGCTAATTACACATCACCCAATCCTTTAAATGACAAGAATTCTTAACCTATAAATGATAAACCTGAATTTTTAATATTTTTATTACGATGTTGTTATTGTCCATTCATTTCAATAGTTTCCAACTCTTCATGACCCCTATTTATTTTTTTTTTATTTAATAGCCTTTTATTTACAGGATATATACACGGGTAACTTTACAGCATTAACAATTGCCAAACCTCTTGTTCCAATTTTTCACCTCTTACCCCCCCACCCCCTCCCCTAAATGGCAGGATGACCAGTAGATGTTAAATATATTAAAATATAACTTAGATACACAATAAGTATACATGACCAAAACATTATTTTGCTGTACAAAAAGAATCAGACTCTGAATTATTGTACAATTAGCTTGTGAAGGAAATCAAAAATGCAGGTGTGCATAAATATAGGGATTGGGAATTCAATGTAATGGTTTTTAGCATGACTCCTATTTAGGGCAAAGATGCTGAAATGGTTTGCCATTTCCTTTCCCACTCATTCTGAGGCAAACAGAGTTAAATTACTTGCCCAGGGGTCACACATATACATAAGTATCTGAAGTCACATTTGAACTCAGGTCCTCCTGATTCCATCTGGCACTCTATCCACTGTGCCATCTACCTTCCTCTTTTATTGCTATATTTCAATATAATTCATTTCCTTTATCATCCCAGCACAGAATATACTGGGGAACTCCCCTGACAAATGAAACTCAACACTGATTGGTTTACATTTAATGAGGAGGTGGGCTAAAAATCTAAAGCTCCTTCAGCTAAGAATATGGCTTGATTAGGAGACTCAGCAGATTCAAGGCATTTGGGCAAGGGAAACCATTTCCATCCAGACCTCTCTAACTAGTTTTCTCCTTTTTGAGCTAGGCTTTCCTAAACTCTAATGGAAAGGAACAAAGAGGGGGTTTCTTGTCTGGGCAAAGGTTTGCCCAGACTTGATTCTGTTTATATTCTTAAACAGAAATTAAGTATCCCTATGCCATGGGATCCTGCCCAATCTAGTTAACAATATGTGTCTTGGGAGCTAGAATCAATCTCCTCACTCAGCCATGCCCTTCAGAGATGGATTGACCTTTTCAAAAGCTGGTCCTTTGTAATGTTCCAGCTAGCTTTCTGGCAGTCCTCTGGAAGGGCCTTGGTCTCAGCAAGATAGACATCAAGAGAATGGACAAGAATAGAGTCCAAAGTCTTTATTGTCTCTTACACAGTCTGTGTCTGTCAGAACCCAGTCTTCTCCAGCAGTCTGATAGTCTGACAGTCTCAACCATTCTCCCTCTGAGTCTGACTTTGTCCCCAGTTTAAATACCTTATTATAATTACATCATTACAGTTTACTGAATAGGTGTGAACTAGAGAACCATTATCTCAATTCCACTGAGTTAACACCTTGTTTCAAGTATACTTCTCCAGAGTTCTGGCCCTCTACAATCCTTAACAGAAATTAAAGAAAATAATTAGTTATTAATATAACAGTAAAATATTAATTTCTTTAAGGATCAAGGTACAGTGTGTCCATCTATGGATGATTAGACCAATATGAGCTCAAAAGACTGTACTACAGGTCAAGCACAAAGATTCCATATGAATATTTGGAGTGGAGCTATCTCTGAATTTATGCATCTCACACTTTTTTTTTGAGCTACTGTGTGTGTGTGTGTGTGTGTGTGTGTGTGTGTACACAGGTCTCCCTGATAAAATGTAAGTTCTTTAAAGGCAGAGACTCTTAAGCTTCTTTCTTTGTATCCCCAGGGGACAGGCATAATGCCTAGCACATAATATGTATTTAAAAAATATTTGTGGATTGATTGACAGTTTTCACATATAACTATAGTTTTCACAGCTCCTGACAGAGCCTTCTACCATACTGCTGGTGAATTTAAGTACTGTTTATAGAACAATACTAGCATATGCTGATAAACTATTAACAAAGTAGGAAAGAGTTGAGGATCAGGAGGGAAATGCATACAAACATTAAGTTTAATCGTTTTATTAACACTTTCTTAAATCTAAACAATCAACAAAACAATTAATTTATAGCATTGTAGGTTTCAGAGTTGTAAATGCTCATACTGAAAATTTAACAATTCTCAAGCTGGTTAGAGCTACTTCCAACACACCTTTTATATCCAATATTTCAAGGAATACTTAGTTGTCATTAGAAAGGCATTATTAGACCTGTCCTTTATTTTACCTCGTTCTAGAGGAGTAAAACCAAAAGACACTTTGTAGATATGTAATTGTCACATGACATTATTGGAAAATCAAACCCATGAGTGCTTTTCTAGTCACATTCTATTTGCTATAGAATCCTAAAAGTGGCGGAATTCTACTTGTCTGGACTTGATAGAAGCAATATATTTATCCTTCCTCATTCCCTATTAGTGTGGTCTTTTGCTAACTCTTAAGGCCAACCACTGAGGCCAATTGCTTTTTTGCCTTACCTATTCAGTCTGTGCTGACTCCTGAGTCAGGATATTATTTATGAGAAGTATCCTGTCTTTTCTGACACTTGCTCATTAAACTGCCTGTGAGTAGCAATTATTAGATTTTTGCCGATCTCTAATGCAAACAGAAGTTGCCCTCAGATGTCCTAGGCATGAAGATTTTAAATAGAAATTTAATTACTTACAAGATTTTATCTAATTACCTATATTTTGTTTCTTTGCCTTCCAAAGATATTTTAGATACCTCTTCCTGCTTCCTGGCCTGAATGATCTCTGAAATTTCAATCATTAAATAATAGGCAAATAAAAGAGAGTTTACAATAAAGTGCTAGCTTGAACATAATCAAGTGCCAAAATGTGTGGCACTGATCATAAATATTGAAAGAGCTCCAAAGATGAACAGATAAAGGTAAGTAATCAGGAAAAACTCCAGTGCTAGCAGGAAGTAATTCTATGTATAAACCTTGATTACAAAGTCAGTATCATTTATTAAGCATCTGCCATGCAGGACACTGTTTTAGGTAGTTTAGAACATAATAAACCAACAATAAAGCACCCCTTATCCTACAAAGATGAACAAGTTTTCCACAGGCAGAGTTGTTTTGTGCTAGGTGAACTGCATTTAAATGAGGCAGAGTGGTACAAAGTCATCATCCTCATTCTCTCTTTCAGAATCATATTAAAGTCCAGTGGCAATAAAAAAAAAAAAAAAAAAAAAGTGAAGAAGATTGATGATGGTGTAGATGGCCTTGGTGTCTTTCATGTCTGACCAAATTCTAAGAACTTCACAATGTCTACTTCAACCACATTTGTGTTTGTTGGAACAAACTGATTTTATCCACCCATTCAGATTATAGATGTTATATTCTTGGATACCCTTTCCCCCATTTGCCAATGGGTTTGAGGTTCATCATTTACTATCAACATGGTTTAAAACATCTACTAAGATGGCTTACCAAGGTGTGGCTACTGGGCATACCATAGGTTTCTGGAGTCAGAGGTAAAAATTGAGTGCCAAGGAGACACCAAAGGTGGATGAGCAAGCTTTTAGATCAGAGGTGTCCTTCTTGAAAACCATATACATTCCTGGCAGCAGAAAGGGGAAACGGCATGAGCAAAGATATATGGGCAGGAAGAAGTTGAAGAGATTGATAGAAAAGAATGCATGGGAAATAATGATCTTTATCAGGTTTTATAATCAGCAATCATTGATGTAGTACTCATAATGTTTCATGCCCTCTTCTGGGTTCTGGATAGAAGGGAAAAACATCAAAAACATCCCTTTTCTAAAGAGATTGCATCTAGTCATATAAATTGCATCTAGTCCTACAAATATATAGACAACTATTTATATGTAATAGAAGAAAATAAAAAAATTGAGACTGAAAGAAGAGAGCACTTAGTAATTGGGGAGAATAGCAAAGGCTTCCTGTATAAGTAGGGCTTATGTTGTAGAAGATGAACATTTTAGGTATGGGGATAATCAATGAAAAGGTTTGCAGGCAAAAGATATAAATGTTGTGTTTTGGGAGCAGCAAGATCATTTTGGATAGACTGTAAGTGTACATAAAGGTAATAATATGATGGGGGTAGAAATATAGTTGGGCTCAGTTTGTAAAGTATTTTTTATACACTAAAAAGGGGGAGTGGTATATTTGTTCTGAAATCAATAAGGAACCATTCAAACTTAATGAGTAGATGAGTAGCATAGACCTTCATTTAGTAAAATCATTTTGGCAGCTCTGTAGAAGATGAATTGGAGAAGGGAAAGACTTGAGGCAATAGACTATTTCACTATTTCACTGAAACTGTCCAGGTAAGAGATGATGTGGATTTGAACTAAGATAATTAATTGTGTAAGTAGAAAAAAAAAAAATTGATGGATGAGGAAGGTATTACAAAGTTAGAAAGGACAAGATCTGACCTGAGGCACTGACTATGATGGAATCCTCAGATGGAAGATTTCTGGTGTTCTATGTAGGAACTGTAACCACAGAAATTGAACCTTTCTCAAAAGCTGAAATCATTTGTTCACTAATGAGACAGCTCTGTTCTCTTGTGTTAAATGCAGGATTTTGGAGAAGATGATTCTCTCTACATCACCAAGGTGACAACTATTCACATGGGCAATTACACCTGTCATGCCTATGGCTATGAGGAGTTACACCAGACTCACGTCCTTCAGGTGAATGGTTAGTAAATGGTACACCTGCAGCCCTTGCCCCCCCAGTCTTCCTTTAAGCAATGCTATATGTCACTCTTGTTATGTGTTACTTAAGTACACACTCATGCGCCGACTCATGTAGGGGAATACATACACACACAACTCCAAAATATGGAAATTACCCCTTTCCACTTTACTGGAAAGAAAACCTGAGCCTCTAAGACTTTGTTTTTCATATACCTTATACGTCAGAAACTAGTAACTGACCATTTATATTGTAAAAATAATAAGAAGAAATAAGAGGTCTACGGTTCTGCCCCAAAATGCTCCCCATGGGTAATTGAACGAGACAGATGGGAATGGAAATGTCATTGCACTGTCCCTTATGTGGGTAGGCTCATGCCACAAAACATGCTAAAAAATGTCAGATTTTGGCATCAATGAAGGTAATGGGGAGAATGTTAAAATATAATCTGTGGATAGAAAGTAGCATTTAAAAAAGGTCACTACTTTCCTGACTAGCAGCTGGGATGCAAGTATCAAAGACATTTGTTTTTCAAACAGCTTCCCCTCAGGCAAGGTCTTAGAAGTCAGAGCCTGTTCATGTCTGTCTACCAACCCTCCTCTCCTAGCTAGAAACTCCCACAAGCATTTCCATGACCAGCCTAGGCTTTATCAGAGTTTAGGGAGCAAGTGAAGTAGATTGCAAAGAGTTTAATACACCCACGCCTAAATTAACACTATTTTTTTTTTACCATGAAAAGGTGTATAGTACAGAACAGTTACCAGATGGCAACTTGAGATCTTATAAGGTTAGTTCCTCTTCCTCCTGAGCCAAACATAGTAGTATTTTTCTCCTAGAACTGAAACTCAGTTGCCTTACATTAGTCTCCCTTATCCAAATAAACAAAATAATCATTGATAAGAATAATACATTTAATTGTTCCTAAAAATGCTAGGACTCTTTTCTGACAGTAGAATTAGTTCACCTGAAGACAAACACCAAGGCAAACTTAAACTTATTGATCATCTTTAAATGGTACATGTTTGGGTCCCTGACTTAGGAGTCATTTAATCTGGGATCTAGTCTCAGTGTTGCCACTAACTAGATGTATGACCTTAAATAAGTCCCTTTATCTCTCTCACATCATTTTCCTCTGTCTATAAGTTGGAGAGGGGTCAGTATCCTAGGTTTGTGTTCAGAAGATTGTGCTTTAAATTGTAACTCTACTACTTCTTACCTGGGTGATGTTTTCAGACCTCATCTATAAAAAGTGTTGAGTTTAACTAACTAGTCTCTGTTGGGAAATTTCCCAGCCTTAGTTCCTGGAGAATCCAGAGAAAAATCTCACCCACCATTGGGTCCAAAGACAAGAGATCAGATAAAATAAGAAGCTAAACAGAAAGGAAAAGCAATATATCAGTGCACTATGGAAGAATGATTACCAGTAGCAGCTTCAGTTTCTAAGTTTTCAGCCTTATTCTATATGACTTTTTAGATCCACTTAAAGTACACAGCTAGTCATGCTGTGGTAGCAACATAATGTGATAATTTAAGACAGGAAAGTGGCATCTTTTAGAGGGAAGAGTAAAATAAAAGGGAGCCCAAAGAAGGGTGGTGTTTTGTGGCAAAACATTTCACATACATCTGGAAGGATTTATTATCTTTATTATTAACTACATTCCCTAGACAAGGAAATAGTAGGTATACAGAATTTTTTTAATTGTTATAGATGTCTATTTGTTCTATAACATCAGAGATAACATTAGTGATTTAAAAAAAAAAAGCAAGCTAAACTTCTAACTACTATGAGATTATCTCCTATCCATGAACACTAAATGGTTTTTATAATAGTGGATGAAGCTTCTGCTATGCCAGATCCTTTTATAACTTTATTTCTTCTTCATCTCTAAAGTCCTTTTCATGTGAAACATGGTAGTAGACAAGGACACAAAGTACTCTTAAGGACATCACAATATATTTTAAACTTTAATGGGATATTTAAATTATTAACTGCTTGTAACATTTGCTATGGAATATTTTTAGCATACAGTGACAGAAAGGGTTCTTATTTTCCTAGAATCATACCTATTCATATTGTTTAATCTCCTGACTTGCCAGTCTGGGAAACATCAGCTCTCAGCTGATCATTTTCTATATCCTCCTAGTCTGTTTTAGGATGAATTTCATGCATCAAATTGGATAATATAAATTATTTTTTAGCATCATTGTAGCAAGTTGTGTCACTCTGATCTAGTTAATGGAGAAACTGAGGCTTGTTAATTAAATGGTCTTCTTAAGATCACCTGCTCTATTTCTATTTTAGACTTTTAGACAATATGAGACAGCCAGCTTTTTCCATGCAATGAAGGAAGCTTCATTCATCTGATCTTTGGAAAATCAGTCAGCCGAAAAAGAAATCTTTGCTGTAGTTATTTTCAGTGAGCAATAATACTTATGTCCCTATGATCTGATTACCTTGAGAATGTCAAGAAGGGAAAAAAAGGTCTAGAAATGAATAAATGAATGGACATTTAGTTAGCATTTATTATATACTAAGCACTGTGTTAAATAATTCCTCAGAATACAAACAAAAAAGTAACATAATCCCTGTCCTCTTGTAGTTTACATGTTCATCATGGATGCCACAAAGAGATAAACAGGAGATTTCAGGTTCAATTCAGATGCATGGTTCCAGTCAACCAATCTGCAATTGTTATGTGCCCACTGTTTGCCTTCCAGTTTACAATCTAATGGAGGGGACCACCTATAAACGAATGCATACAATCAATAAACATTTAAGTTCCTTCCCCGTGCCAAAGAGGTAACTAAGTGACACAATGGATAGAGTGCTGGGCTTGAAATAAGGAAGACTTATCTTCCTGAACTCAAAACCACCCTCAGACATTTACTAACTGTATGACCCTGGAAAAGTCAATTAATCCTGTTTGCCTAGGATTTTTCATCTATAAAATAATCTGGAGAAGGAAATGGCAAACCACTCCAATATCTTTGCCAAGAAAACCCCAAATGGGATCAGGAAGAGTGAGATACAACTGAAGTGACTAAATAATAAAAATGTTCCAAGCACTGTGTTAATTGCTGGGGACACACAAAAAAGGCGAAGGATAGTCCCTAACTCCAAAGAACTTAAAAGGAGACAACATGCAAACAGACATATACAAAGCAAACCACACGCAAATAAACAGGAAATAGTTATCAGAGGAAAGGTACTAGAATTAAGAAGAGGTTAGGTAAGGATTCCCAGGGAAAGTGGAAACTTAATAGAGAATAGACAGGAAAGTTTTCCAGGCATAGGGAACAACCAGAGAGAATACCCATAGCTGAAAGAAGGAATGTCTTGTAAGTAAGGTATAATAACAACAAGGAAGCCACTGAAATTTATTAAACAAGGAGATTGAGAGAAGGGGCTGTGACATGACTGGACCTGCTCTTTATGAAAATCACTTTAATGTTTGAATAAACTATTGTTGGAGTGGGACAGAGCTGAGACACCAGATTATATTTCACTACAATCTATTGCAATAATCCAGGTGGCAAAGTTTAGCTAGATATGGAAGAACTCTTGGTTACTTAAAAAAAATATGGCAGCATCAAATGAGGGTCTTTTCAAGATTGAGAATGGGGTAAAAGACAAATTTGTAGGTAGCAGGGAATAATCTAGTAGACTGAGATTAAAAATAAGAGAAAAAGTAAGAATGATGGGGTTGTGATAGGATGGGTCTGTTGGAGTAGACCAAATGGAAAGGAATCACTTGAACAAGTAGAGGAATCAGCTTTGGTAAGGAATAAAGCCACTCATCATATGAAACATAAATGAAGGAAGAGGTAATGGCAGAAATCATCTAAGTGTTAAGAACTGAAAAAGAGGGGAAAAGAAAGAATTTTTAGCTAATAGCCTTCGTTTTCACTTTCAGATGTTGGCAACATTTTCATTGAGAGTCAGAGCCAGGGCAGCCGTGGTAGCTTTGAAGAGGAATCAAATGTTTTGAAAGAGCCACTAGGGAGAGTGGAATAAGGAGTTGTTATAGGAGGTTTAATAGAATTGCCGAAGAGCAGTGAGATCCTAGTTGAAGTTGTATGACATAACTTTGTTGTGAACCTTGTCAAAATGATTGCATGTTTTTCTCAAATTTCATCAGCACAATGAATATGGGAGTAAATGGTTGGAGTGATCCATGGTTGAGGCTTTCCTGGATGCAATTAGCTATATAATAAGGAGGATAGGAATTCAAGAAAGGAGGTCAGTATAGAGTTGAATTTGTTTTCCAAAGGGTCAAGATGATGACAAGAGGTGAAAGTGGTCAGTATAGAGCAAATTACCTGCAAGAGAAATGAATGGTCAAGGTACTGGAAATTACAATGTGGACAAAATGAAGGGAAAGGAAGCCAATAAATCATGGTCAGTTAAGGAGATTTCAGAATTCTTGAACATAGAGGAAGTGCATTTGTGGGTGATGACAAAGCCACAGGTCTGATCATCTTTGTGTGTGAACAAGTTTGTGTGTGAACATTTAGCCCATTTGAAATAATCAAGTAGAAGTACTGAGTAGTTAGGATATTTGAGAGAGAGTCAATGTATATGTTGAAGTCCCCTAATAGGAAGGCTGGAGGAGAGAAAAATTGTGAGTCAATTACTGAACTCATTAAGGCAAAAAAAAAAAAAAGGGGGGGGGGTGATCTTTATATAACAGCTATGAGTTTTTTGATTGGGTGATATGTATGAATAAGTAGCATGAATCTGCAAGAAAGAGATTATACTGAATGATAGAATTACAAAAATATGGAAGTAACAATGGGAAGCAAGTATCTCAATTTCCCCACCTCTCCTAGCTAGGAAAATGAATGAAGATAGAGCCTCTACTGAAAAGGGTGACCAGAAAGATTATGTTATCAGGTGGAAACCAGGCTTCTTAGAGAAAATGAGTTTGAGTTTAAAGTGAAAGCAGGTTTGTTGTCTATGAAATAGGCATTCCAGAGAGCATAGTGAAACGGCTGGATAAGGTTAGGTTATCTTTAGGATGTAAGGGGTAATGGGAATAGGAATGGAGAATTGCTTGATTGAGAGTAGGGGAATGGATTTTGATGGTGATTTACACCAGTTCGGAGTTGCTGGAATGTAAAAGGGTTTAACCAGGTTTGAGAATGTTCATCATTAAGTGGAAAATACTGCTTCTCTTCCCAATGGAGGTGGGAAACTGGAGTGAAAGCAAGTAAAACATAAGATGAGTGACATATAATCATATGAGACACCCCACTTCACAATTCCTTAACTCTCCAAAGGCTGGAAATTAGGTAGGAAAAGGGCATAATAAGAGTTTAAAGTAGAAGGGAAAAGCCCCATTTACCACCAACTTTTTTCTTCCATTCCCTCAATAGACAGAAGCAGTAGGAAATGAAAGGCTAGAAGTCCAAGGGAGAGTTACTCTTCTTTTTACTGAAAGCTCTTCACATTCAGACACTCATCAGGGTTCCCTTGATGTATATGCTGGACCTAACAGGAAATGGAAAGCACAAGGAGTTATGGCTCCTTTTCTCATCTGAGGGATCTGGCAGTGAGGGCTCAATCAGTCACAACAAAGCAAATGATAATACATTTTTATTAACATCATTTCTCTTGATAAAACCTAGGACTTTCTGGGCAAGAGCTTTCTTTCCTGGACCTTCCTTCAATATATATAGCTACAGAGAAGGGGAAGGAGTGGCTATAGCCCAAGCAAAGACAATTGATAGGTTGCATTCTACACAAAATGTGTTCCCTGGATCATCATTGTGGAGGAAATGATGAAAGGAGGACTGATGGGAAGGAATGGAGTTAGAAAGCAAGGAGGGCACTACTGTTTTTAGGACTCTTCCATTCTGTGTCCTGAGCTATCTTCAGTGGTATCCACTGAGAGATGTAGTAGTTTGCTAGCTAAGTCAGAATGGACAGAATTATTGAAGCACAACATGGTATGGTACAAAGGTTACTTGCTTTGGGGATAGAAGACCTGAATTTATAATGTAATGCAGATCAACAATAATACTCCTACTTACAGTCTTAGTTGCCTGAGGCACTGTGAGATTAAGTATCTAAACATTCCTGCTCTTATGCCAGCTTTCTATATACAACACTGTGTAACCTATGTGGCTCATTACCCTTTTAAAAATTACCAGAAGGTTGGAAGTCAGAGATTGTAACCTTTTCTGTGTCATAAATGCCTTTGGCAGACCCCTTTTCAGAATAATGTTTTAGATTACATAAAATAAAATACATGAAACTATAAAGAAAACCAATGAAAATGGAATATAGTTATCAAAAAATTTTAAAAATTCAAGGACCCCAGGTTAAACACCTCACAGTGCCTCTTTTTGACTTGTGAGGGTGAATTATGAAAGGATGATTCTAACCCTTCTAACCCTAACAACTTGTTATTCATTTTTCCCTTCTTTTATAGGGGTGGCTAGGTAGCACAATGGATAGAGTATCATGCTTGGAGTCAGGAAGACATGAGTCCAAATGTTGCCTCAGATACTAATTGTGTGACTAGGCAAGTCACTTAACCTCTTTTTATCTTAAAATAAGGCATGATAAAATAAAGGTAATAGCACCTATCTCCCAGGTTTGCTGTGAGAATAAAATGAGATAATAATTTTAAAGTGCTTAGTATAATATCTGGCACATTGTAAATCTCACACACACACACACACACACACACATATTAGATATTGTAAGCCTACCTCTTTACAACCTTTGTCCTCCCTAACTAGTCTCCATCACTCCCAATGCCAATATATAGAGAGATTACTGAACTGCTTTCTTACACATAGAAGGTCCTGTTCCCTTCCTCATAATTATATGGATTATAGATCCAGGGACTTTTAGAAATGTCCCCACAATTGATTGTTTTCAATTTTGTACTTATATATTTATTTTTTTTTTTCACTTGAGGGAGGGCTAGAGAAGAAGATAATGGATTTAACATGAGTATCTCTAACTAAGGTTAATCTAAATTGGCTCCTTCCCTATTGAGTAAGATTTAAAGCCCTAATCCTTTTCTTATCTGTGAGCTACTATAAAAGCACAGTAGAAACCAGTGTAATGGGAGATAAAAGCAGCTAGGTTCTTTTTAGAAAAAATTTTTCTGAACACTACTGACCTCGGGCCTGAGATTTGGAAAGGCAAAATATCTGCTTGATGAAAAGTAATCCAAACCTTTGAATTCAAAGACCCATAGGAATTTTTGGATTCCTTATAAAGGAGCTGCCCTCAGGGCCTTAAGGTCTCTAGTTGGTGAAAGGAGGATATCCTAGGCTGACAGAATATCTGGATTTTAGAATCAGAAGAGAGTGTATTAGCCATATGGTCCAATGGATACCGCAAAACAATGCATATTATAACTTAACAGATAAATGGTATTCTGGCTCTTTTCAAAAAAATCCAATGATTTGAAACACATCGTGATCTCCTAAGAGAACTTAGACTTATGGACCACCACAGTTTTCAGCAAGTTTCTCCTTGAATCAAAAGTAAATTCATTTCTTTATATTTTCTACTCTTGACTCTTTCTCCCCACCACTGCTCACCCTCTGACCTAAAGTATAGTCTCCATTCCATATAAAAGCCCTTCAAATAATAGGAATTGTGATTCCTTGCTAAGGAGGAATTTTAGAAGTCATCTAGTCTACTTTTATGGGTAAGTGGCAAAGTTACATACCTAACATCATTTCTGGCATTGTTATATACCTACTGTGTGCTTAAGCCATGCTAAATCCTGTGGGGATGTAAGACATGCCAATAGCCTTTGAAAAGCTTAAAGAGACAAGGCTACCTCACAGAAATGTAGTGTTGGACTCAGGGATTAATTATAGTTCATATGTATGTAAGGTATTCAGAGGGAGCATAAACTTTCAAAAGATTACAAGTTAAGCAGTTTATTCCTTACAGGCATGCAAGCATATGGCTCCCCTGTTCTTCAACCCCATAGGCTGAAGTTGGGTCATGAGCCAAGCTGAAGGAGAATGGTTTAATATGCACTCAGGTTGAAAGCCCAAAGCTTTAAAGTTTCAGACTTTATATTGAATTCTAGTTATAGAAATTGGTACTTGTGCTTTGATTGTTGTTGCTAGGCAGATTAATTGGACTGAATAGGAGGGGGAATCCTAAAGTTAGTCAATTAACAGGTAGCCTGGACTGTGAACACACACATACACACACACACACACACACACACACACACACACTCATCAAAAAGGCATTGTAATTAGGAAAGTTTCCTCACTTTCTAAATTGATTATAATTAGGAGCTGAGTATTGGGTATGTAAGAATTTTCCCTTATACAGGGAAGTCAATCAGTGGTTAAAGCATAGAGTCCCCCTTTTTTTTCCCCAGCTAGAGCCTTACAAAAGACCACTCCTCACAAGATTCTCACTGCTCAGAAAATTCAGAGAGGAAAGAAATCAATATGCTCTTAAATACAGTAATCACAGAATGCTTCATAGAGGAAACAGATTTGGGCTAAACTTTTTTTTTAATTTAATAACCTTTTATTTACAGGTTATATGCATAGGTAACTTTACAGCATTAACAATTACCAAAGCTCTTGTTCCAATTTTTCACCTCTTACCCCCCACCCTCTCCACCAGATGGCAGGATGACCAGTAGATGTTAAATATATTAAAATATAAATTAGATACACAATAAGTATACATGACCAAACCGTTATTTTGCTGTACAAAAAGAATCAGACTCTGAAATATTGTACAATTAGCTTGTGAAGGAAATCAAAAATGCAGGTGTGCATAAATATAGGGATTGGGAATTCAATGTAATGGTTTTTAGTCATCTCCCAGAGTTCTTTTTCTGGGTATAGCTGGTTCAGTTCATTACTGCTCCATTGGAAATGATTTAGTTGATCTCGTTGCTGAGGATGGCCAGGTCCATCAGAACTGTTCATCATATAGTACTGTTGTTGAAGTATATAATGATCTCCTGGTCCTGCTCATTTCACTCAGCATCAGTTCGTGTAAGTCTCTCCAGGCCTTTCTGAAATCATCCTGTTGGTCATTTCTTACAGAACAATAACATTCCATAATATTCATATACTACAATTTATTCAGCCATTCTCCAACTGATGGGCATCCATTCAGTTTCCAGGTTCTGGCCACTACAAAAAGGGCTGCCACAAACATTCGTGCACATACAGGTCCCTTTCCCTTCTTTATAATCTCTTTGGGATATAATGGGCTAAACTCTTAAAGCAGAGTAGGACTAAATGACAACATGGAAGAAAAATTCAAAACTAATATTTACTGAGTAACTTGCAAGGCAACCCTGCCAAACATTATGTAGATAAAAAAATGAGAACTCCTGCCCTCAAAACTTTGTAGGAGAGAAGACAGGAATACAAATTAATGTAATTTAGACAAGACAATATGATGAAGGAGAAAGTGCACTTAACTTGGAAGTCAAAAGATCTGGGTTCAAGTCCCATCTCAGTTCTTCCAAAACTGTGATGTTTTGGTACATCATTTGTTCTTATTTGAAAGTCATATGGAATAATAGAAAGAGTCTTAGACATGTCATCAAAGACATCATGTTTAAAGTCCCTACACTAGCACTTAATGTTTGATCACAAGCAAGTCACTTAACCTCTTTACAGATGAGTAAAGAGAGGTCCTAAGAATTGGGAACCCAGGAATCTGGAACTTGATGGAGAGAAAGCTAAAGATCTGAATTTTAACTTTTCTGTGCCTCCATATATAAAATGAAGGAATTGTATTTAATAACTTACAAGGTCCTTTATCAGCTTTAATGTCTATATTCCTATGATGAGGGAAATGATTTTTCCCAAAGCACAAGTACCAATTTCTATAACTAGAATTCAATTGACTCAGTTTCCCCAGCTATAAAATGAAGGTATTGGATTCAATGATCTCTAATGAAGCTTCCCAGCACAACTTTGCCTCTGTCCATGGTCTCCTGCTTTTCACTCTGCAAATCCACACCTATCCCATCCCAAGTTTTCTTCTGTGCTTGAGTACAATATAGGTCAAGATATATCCTCTAAGTTACATAGGAGTAATTGGCATTTCAGTTCAACTACTTTACATGAGTCACTTAGTCCTTTCATTTTCCTTGATGTTAATAACATTACTAAAATTCTTTGTAATTAACATGCTACAACAAGCATATTTATTTTCTCCTAAATTTGCAAAACTTTTAGATTAAAACAGGCAAATCTATATAAGACACAGGTCTCTTTTCTTGGCAATGCATTCCTCATTCCCAGTATGAAGCCTGCAAGGTGAAAGCCAGCATAAATATGTCACCCCGTAAGAACTACAGCCGACAAAGTCCAGGCCAGAGTAATAAACAGATTTGGTAGATTACTCTGTTGTTTAGGGGATGAATGGCTGCTCATCTGAACTATGAGGAGGTCACAGGTCTTTTAAATCTAATAGATTAATCATATAGGTCTGACTTTTCAGTTCCTTCCTCTCAAGACTGGAAAAGGTTTGCTCAGATGGTTATGAATTATGACACTCTCTCAGACTCATACTGGGAGACCCTCCTCTATTGAACCAATTGAACCATGCCAAGTCATTCCCATCATTGGAACAATGTAATAATGAGAGTAGAATAGTATCCAGTAGATGGACATGGTATTCTTGCACAGGCTTTCTGAAGAAGGAAAGAAACTTCCAAGCAATCATTGAACAAAGGAATGAAACATTTGCATATTATTCAACAAGCCTGGAAGCTTGAAGTTACTTCTAATTTTGTTTTGTTTTATTTTGTTTTTTTTTTAAGATTATTTTTTATTTTTTTTTAATAATTGTAACTTTTTATTGACAGAACCCATGCTTGGGTAATTTTTTACAACATTATCCCTTGCACTCACTTCTGTTCCGACTTTTCCCCTCCCTCCCTCCATCCCCTCCCCGAGATGGCAAGCAGTCCTATATATGTTAAATATGTCACAGTGTATCCTAGATACAATATATGTGTGCAGAACCGAACAGTTCTCTTGTTGAACAGGAAGAATTGGATTCAGAAGGTAAAAATAACCTGGGAAGAAAAAACAAAAATGTAAGCAGTTTACATTCATTTCCCAGTGTTCTTTCTTTGGGTGTAGCTGCTTCTGTCCATCCTTGATCAATTGAAACTGAGTTAGATCTTCTCTTTGTTGAAGAACTCCACTTCCATCAGAATACATCCTCATACAGTATTGTTGTTGAAGTATATAATGATCTCCTGGTTCTGCTCATTTCACTTAACATCAGTTCATGTAATTCTCTCCAAGCCTCTCTGTATTCAACCTGCTGCTCATTTCTTACAGAACAATAATATTCCATAACATTCATATACCACAATTTACCCAACCATTCTCCAATTGATGGGTCCATTCATTTTCCAGTTTCTAGTCACTACAAAGAGGGCTGCCACAAACATTTTGGCACATACAGGTCCCTTTCCCTTCTTTAGTATCTCCTTGGGGTATAAGCCCAGTAGTAGCACAGCTGGATCAAAGGGTATGCACAGTTTGATAACTTTTGGGGCATAATTCCAGATTGCTCTCCAGAATGGTTGGATTCATTCACAACTCCACCAACAATGCATCAGTGTCCCAGTTTTCCCGCATCCCCTCCAACATTCATCATTATTTTTTCCTGTCATCTTAACCAATCTGACAGGTGTGTAGTGGTATCTCAGAGTTGTCTTAATTTGCATTTCCCTGATCAATAGGGATTTAGAACACTCTTTCATATGAGTGGTAATAGTTTCAATTTCATCATCTGAGAATTATCTGTTCATATCCTTTGACCATTTATCAATTGGAGAATGGCTTGATTTCTTATAAATTAGAGTCAGTTCTCTATATATTTTGGAAATGAGGCCTTTATCAGAACCTTTAACTGTAAAAATGTTTTCCCAGTTTGTTGTTTCCCTTTTAATCTTATTTGCATTAGTTTTGTTTATATTAAGACTTTTTAATTTGATATAATCAAAGTTTTCTATTTTATGATCAATAATGATCTCTAGTTCATCTTTGGTCACAAATTGCTTCCTCCTCCACAAGTCTGAGAGGTAATTCTTTCTCATCTATGTTCATCTAATTTATTTATAATCTCATTCTTTATGCCTAAATCATGGACCCATTTTGATCTTATCTTGGTGTACGGTGTTAAGTGTGGGTCCTTGCCTAATTTCTGCCATATTAATTTCCAGTTTTCCCAGCAGTTTTTGTCAAATAATGAATTCTTATCCCAAAGTTACTTCTAATTTTAAACTGGGCATTCGCTTTTCTTCTAGCATCAGAAGAGCAAATTAATATGCTTGCTGCCCCTCCCAATACTAGAGAAATGCATCTTCAGTACCTTTGATACACCTACAGCATAACATAGCCCAGAGAATTCTTCAGCCCTCAGCTTCAATCTTACATTACCAGTTGCTTATGTGAAACTGAAGCAAGAAAGTAGTGTTAATAGCTAGAGAAATGATGGATATCAGATTCGGCAATGAGGAACAATACACAGAAAACACAGAAATGGGAAATAATATGACAAAAAACAAAATGGCAAGTAGTCTATTTGGCTGGAATTAGAATGAAGTACAGATACAAAGGTTGTAAGTTGGAGCAGTTTGATGAAGGTCTTGAAGCCATAAGTATTGATTTTATATTTCTGTAGAGAGGCAAAAGAACTGCTGATGTCTTTGGCGCATGGGAGCTTTAAAGAAAATTACTTGATTACGCATGTGAAGGTTAGGTTTGTAAAGGGCTAAATCCAACGACAGAGAAACCAGTCTGGAGGTTTTTATTGTTATCTAAGAAAAAAAGTGATAAGGGCCTAAACCAAGATGAGATCTGTGGAATGTATATGATTTTTAAAAATTAGAACCTTTAAACCTTTATAATTTATGGAGTTTTCTTTATAAATACTATATAAAGAAGTAAAGTAATTTTTTAAAATTTCATAAATTAAGAAATAGTCAGAAAACTCAGAAAAGGGAATTCACATTGCCACATATAAAGGAAATGAGGAAGGGGCTGACTTTGAACCCAAGTCATCTGAGTTTGGGGCTCTTTCCAATATACTTAATGTCAAATATAAAAAATAAAGGGCTTTGGAATAACTGTCAAGAAAGTGGAATAACAGTAAACTTTCCCCCACAATTATTCCATAAAGATCTTTAAAATGCAACAGATTGAGTCTTAATCCAAAATCCTCAACAAAGTGATAGTGAGTAATTTTTGCAACCCAAGTCATCCTAGCAAAATATAAAGTTAGATAAGAAATGTCAACTTCTAGTCAAAATGTCCTTCTAGAGCAAGCTTATGCAGAGACTGAAAAATGGTGTTATCTTTGGCAATCACCAAGGCAGCAAATGGTCCTAGATTTGGTACAAAAGGGCCTGCAGAAATAGGTGCCAGTTAGCAGTTTTGTTGCTCTTTGTGGAGTGATATGTCAAAGATACAGTGCAGACTAAGGAGAGTGATTTGAATGTAGAATTGGCCATCTAGAGCAAAGTAGAAGGGTTTAAACCTTCTGAGTGAGGAGTGAAGATAGAAATGAGCAGCAGTTGTATGTAACCATTAGCCCAAACACAAAGTCCAAAGACAGAAAACAAAGCTAAAAAAAGGAGAACATATTTTTAAAAATATACCATAATTGTTATGGTGTTAGGAATAATCAAGACACAGCTGCTTCCTCCCCCTCCCCTCCCAAAAAAGAGAATGACTGAAAAACATGTTCAGGTAAAGCATCATATTAAAAATATAGCTTGGACATAAGTTCAATTAGAAAAAAAATCACTAAAAAACAATTTGTAGTTTTGCCCCCAGAGTTACTAAAGTGTATATGGCCTTTGACACTGATACTATTACTAATCTTTGTTTCAAAGAGATCAAAGATACAGGAAAATGATCATATATCAAAAAAAAAAATATATATATATATAGAGAGAGAGAGAACAGTCATTATTGTACTGGTGGAAAATTGGAAACTAAGCAGGGGCATCATTTGGGGAATGAATAAATTATATTACATAAATATAAAGGAACATCATTGCACCATAAAAAATGACAAAAGTCATGATTTTAGAGTAACCTGGGAGAAACTTTTATGATAAAGAGTGAAGTGAGCAGAAATAAGAGGATAATTTATATCTTAAGAACATAATGAAGACAAACAAATTTGGAAAACTGAAAAACTCTGAATGGTCCAATGACTTACCATGATTCTGGAAAACTAATGATGAATATGATCACCTCCTGATAGAGAACTAATGTACATAAAATGCAGAATGAGAATCACATTTTTACATGACCAATATGCACATTTATTTGCTTGACCCTCTGCTTATTTCTTACCATTGCTTATCAAGTCTATACTGTATAATTTTTTAAGTTTCTACAACTATACACCTAAGAGAGTATTATTAACTTCTACTTTTTGCCTTTTCAGGGTACTAGAGAAATTGAGCCATAGAACTACTAGGTTGTTTTTAATTAGATTTTCTTTGTAATTAAAGTCATCTTCATTGTTGGTGGAGTTGTGAACGGGTCCAACCATTTTGGAGAGTAGTTTGGAACTATGCTCAAAAAGTTATCAAACTGTGCATACCCTTTGATCCAGCAGTGTCACTACTGGGATTATATCCCAAAGAGATTATAAAGAAGGGAAAGGGACCTGTATGTGCACGAATGTTTGCGGCAGCCCTTTTTGTAGTGGCTAGAAACTGGAAACTGAATGGATGTCCATCAGTTGGAGAATGGCTGAATAAATTGTGGTATATGAAAATTATGGAATATTACTGTTCTGTAAGAAATGACCAACAGGATGATTTCAGAAAGGCCTGGAGAGACTTACACGAACTGATGCTGAGTGAAATGAGCAGGACCAGGGGATCATTATATACTTCAACAACAATACTAGATGATGACCAGTTCTGATGGATCAGGCCATCCTCAGCAACGAGATCAACCAAATCATTTCTAATGGAGCAGTAATGAACTGAGCTAGCTATGCCCAAAAAAATAACTCTGGGAGATGACTAAAAACCATTACATTAAATCCCCAGTCCCTATATTTATGCACACATGCATTTTTGATTTCCTTCACAAGCTAATTGTACAATAATTCAGAGTCTGATTCTTTTTGTACAGCAAAATAATGTTTTGGTCATGTATACTTATTGTGTATCTAAGTTATATTTTAATATATTTAACATCTACTGGTCATCCTGCCATCTAGGGGAGGGGGTGGGGGGGGGGTAAGAGGTGAAAAAATTGGAACAAGAGGTTTGGCAATTGTTAATGCTGTAAAGTTACCCATGTATAAATCCTGTAAATAAAAGGCTATTAAATTAAAAAAAAAAGTAATTAAAGTCATCTTTATTTAAATTAAACTAAATTAAATTCATGCATTTACTGATATTATTGGAGGCAGTTGGTGATCAGGCTAGAGCTAGATAAATTGATCTGAGGGGAGACTGCTAGGGGCCAGGATGAATGTCTTCCATCTATTCCAAAGCATCCACTTCCATCTCTACCAACTCAAAGTATCTATCATCACCTACTATCAGTCCAATGTCCCAACTACCGTCAGACTTCTCATCTTCTGCCATGCCCATCTTTTGAGGGTAGTGCCACCCTTTACTCAATGATAAATATTTTCATTCCTTTTATTCATTTCACTAGTCATTCCTTTCACATATCAGTGACTCTAAATTCTTGTAGCTCTCATCCAAATCCCATTGCACACATCTTACCACTGCATTTCTCACTCGCAACCCTCCCATCCTAAAATCTTATCCTAATTCCATCCAACCGTCCCATTGTATCCTTTGGAATGTCTGTTGAATAAGCAACAAACTTCCCTTCATTTTAAATCCATTCCTCTCCCACTCCTTCCATCCATCAGCTTTTATTAAAATTTGGCTTCATCCTGACAACACAGCTTCCTTGCACACCAGTCCCAATATTGGCTGCATGTTCACTCATTCTCCTTGGCTAACTGGTCATGGCTGGGGAATTGGAATATTTCTTTGCTACCTGTTGTTACTTCAAGGTTCCATCTTTTCCTCTATCACTCAGCAACATCTCTTAGTTTGAGGGCCATACTATTGAATCAAAATCCTGGTAGCAGTTGTCTACACTTCCCCATGTCATTCTCTTTCCTTCCTCAATGATTTTGATACCAGGATTACAATTTTAATCTTCTTTCCCTTTATAATATCTTTTATATTTATTAATATATAATATTACATATATATATATATATATATATTTATATTTATAATATCAATACTGCCGCCACTCTGGTTCAAGTCCTTATCACCTCATACCTGGATTATTGCCACAGCCTGCTGGTTGGCCTGCCTGTCTCAAGTTTCTCTCCCACTCTAATTCATCACTAAAGTGATTTTTCTAAAGTACAGGTCTAATCATATTACATATCACCACCACCACCACTCACCCACCTACCCATTTAATACATACACACATACATACATACAACATATGTACACATACATAACACATACATACACACACACAGAGAGACAAACACACACACACACTCAATAACTCCTGTAACTTCCTATTGCCTCTAGGGACAAATAGAAAATTATTTGATTGGCACTCAAGGCCCTTTCTAACCTATCCCCCCTCATACCTTTCCAGATTTCTTATACCTTACTCCCTAATACATACTCTTTAATCTAATAACACTGGTCATCTGAAGCTCCTGGAATTTTCTCTGCCTATCCTCCATTCTTGTAATGCACTCCTTCTTCAGCTCCAATGACAACTCTCCCAGCTTCTCTTAAGTTCCAACTAAAAACCCATCTTCTTATAGTAAGCCTTCCCCAATCACTTTTATTGCAGTGCCTAGGACCACAACCAAGTATCAGCTACCTGGAATAATTAATCATAATACTTCAAGGGGAAAATGGTCATTCAATGAGATAGAAAGATTTCAAGCTTTCATAAGAAAACTAGAATTGAACAAAAAAATTTGATCTCTAATATCAAGACCCAAGAGAAGTCAAAAAAGGGAAAAAAGAATATACGGGATTCAATGGAAATGAACTGTTTACATCATTACATGGGAAGACGTACTTATTGACAATTATACCACTAATAGTACAGCTAGAAGGAATATACAAAGAAGGTATAAGGTGAATTAGAATGAATGACATAAAAATAAGGAATGAGAAAGAGGAGTATACTGGATGTAAAAAGAAGGGAGAGGTAAAAATAGGATAAATTATTTCACATGAAGAGTTGCAAAAAACCTATTACAATGGAGAGAAAGTTGGGAGAATGGACAACGGGCATCACTTGAATCTTATTCTCATTGGTATTGACTCAAAGAGGAATTGATTTACAAAATCAATTGAGTTGAATATAGAAATCTATCTTACCTAAGAGGAAAGTAGGAGGGAAGGAGATTAAATTAGTGTGGAGGGAGCAGAAGACTTATAGAAAAAGTAAGAACAGGGAGGTGGTAGACAGAAACAAAACTGTTGAGGAGGTAAAAGGTGAAAGGAGAGAGAGGACAAAGTGGAAGAAGCTTAGCATGGGGGAAAATACACAGAATGTATAAAACATAACAATGGTAAACATAACTGAATGTGAATGAAATGAACTCTTTTATAAAAACAGAAGCAGATAACACACATTTGAAGTAGATAAATACACAAATAGTAAAGTTAAGGAACCAAAAATACAATCCATTATGTTATAGTAGAATTAACAAAGAAAAGGCATGGATAGAAATCTTGATCTTAAATAAAACAAAAGCAAAAATAAATTTACTTAAGAAAGATAAGCAAGGTAAGTACTTCTTGATTAAAGGTACCAAAAACAATGAAGTAATACCAGTACTAATATATATGCTCCAAGCAGTAAAGCATCCAAATTCTTTTGTTAATAGCTTTTTATTTACAAGTTATATGCATAGCTAATTTTACAACATTGACACTTGCCAAACCTTTCGTTCCAATTTCTCCCCTCCTTTCCCTCACCCCCTTCCCTAGATGGTAGGATGACCAATACATATTAAATATGTTAAAGTATAAGTGAAATATAACATATGTATACATGTCCAAACCGTTATTTTGCTGTACAAAAAGAATCAGACTCTGAAATATTGTACAATTAGCCTGTGAAGGAAATCAAAACTGCAGGCAGGCAAAAATATAGGGATTGGGAATTCAATGTAATGGTTCTTAATCATCTCCCAGAGTTCTTTTGCTGGGTGTAGCTGGTTCAGTTCATTATTGCTCCGTTGGAATTGATTTGGTTCATCTCATTGCTGAAGATGGCCAGGCCCATCAGAATTGATCATCAACAATCCTCATAGTATTGTTGTTGAAGTATATAATGATCTTCTGGTCCTGCTCATTTCACTCAGCATCAGTTCGTGTAAGTCTCTCCAGACCTTTCTGAAATCATCCTGTTGGTCATTTCTTACCAAACAATAATATTCCATAATATTCATATACCACAATTTATTCAGCTATTCTCCAATTGATGGGCATCTACTCAGTTTCCAGTTTTTGGCCACTACAAAGAGGGGTGCCACAAACATTTTGGCACATACAGGTCCCTTTCCCTTCTTTAGTATCTCTTTGGGATATAAGCCCAGTAGTAACACTACTAGCATTCAAATTCTTAAAGGAGAAGTTAAATTAAGTTACAAGTTCATGCCCAAATAAAAGATAGAGAACATTACAAAATGTCAAATACATTATTTTAGTTATATTTAATTTAAAAGCTTTTGCTTGAATAAAACCAATGCAACCAAGATTAGAAAGAAAGCAGAAAGTTGGGAAACAATCTTTACAGCAAGTATCTCTAATTTTTTCAAGTAAATAGAAAACTGAGTCAAGTTTATAAGAATAGCAGCCATTTCACAATTAGTAAATGTGCAATAAAGTAACAGCCAAATTTCAGGGAAAAAAATCAAAGCTATTTATGGGTATGTGAAGAAGTGCTCTAAATTACTTTTGATTAGGGAAATGCACATTAAAACAACTCTGAAATACCATCTCATAACTGTCAGATTAGCTAATATGATAAAAAGGAAAATGATAACTATTGGAGGGGATGTGAAAAACACTGGGCTACTAAAAGCATTGGTGAAGTTGTGAACTGGATTCTGAAGAGCAATTTGGAACTATGCCCAAAAGGCAACCAAACTGTGCATACCCTTTGATCCAGCAATACCACTACCAAGTCTGTTTCCCAAAGAGATCATCAAAAGGGGGAAAGGACCTACATTTGCAAAAACATTTATAGCAGCAATTTTTATGATGGAGAAATATTAGAAATTGAGGGGATTCCCAGCAATTGGCAAATACCCAAACAAGCTGTAGTATATGAATATAATGGGATAATACAGTGCAATAAAAAATGATGAACAGACAATCTGGAAAGACTTGTACAAATTGATACAAAGTGAAATGAGCAGAACTGGGAAAAACCTTGCACACAGTATCAGCAACATTGTGTTATGCTCAACCTCAAATGACTTAGCTCTTCTCAGCAAACAATGATCCAAGACAAATACAATGAATTCAGGAAGGAAAATGTTAACCACATCCAAATAAAGGACTGAAGGACTCTGAATGCAGAGGAGAGCATACTTTTTCATTTTATTGCAGATATTTTCCTTTGATCTGTTTCTTCTTTTACAACTGTGACTAATATGTAAATGTGTTTTACATTTTAGCACATATAATTTCTATCAAATTACCTTCCATTTTAGGAAGAGGGGTGGAGAAAGAATGAGGAAAGGAGAAAAATCTGGAACTCAAAATCTTATAAAAAAAGGAATGCTAAATATTGTCTTGATACATTATTCGGAAACAAATAATATTTTTTAAAGAATTAAAAATACATATACATAATAATGCAAACAATCTGCATTATTTTCTCCATCACTTTCTTAAGACTAGACGGTTAATAAAACAATAAATTAATTTAAATAATTGTTATTTTCCCTCCTTTTCATCCCTAGCCCATTTTTTAAAAAGAAAGAAAAGCCAAATTTCTTGTAACAAATGCATAGTCAAGCATAACAGTCTCCTAGTGTCTATTCAGAAAAATCTACACATCTCATTCTAGTCCCTAAATCCATGATTTTTGTTACAGGCAGCATATTTCATCATCAGTCCTTTAAGAAACATGAGTGGACACTCTATTGATCCTTGTCTTATAAGCTTTCTAAGTTGTTCATTTTTACAGTGCTGTGACGTATAAATTGTTCTATTTCTGCTCATTTCATTCTTCATCAGTCTTTAAAAAGTTCATTTGTCTAAATTGATGTTGTAGGATAAATTGATGTTCTGCTTCTGTTTACTCTGGCTAAAGTTCTAACCTTATACCAGCAGAAAACAGATAACTTTCCTATACAAACAGGCCACAGGTCAGAGTTTGTGTGTAGTCGGTATGACTCCAATAGAGATTGGAGTTACCTGCCAAAAAGATCAGAGTTTTCTTTCTAGATCCTGGATTATTCCCAAATGCCAATGAATTCTCTCAGGAAAAGGGAAAAAAGGAAAAGATTGTGGATTTGATATTGAATTGGTCCCATTTATACCCATCCCTATTCTTATATGGTGCTTCAAATCTAATTATCTCAGATGGAAGATAACTCAACTAAATATCCACAAAGTGCCTACTGCATGCAGACACTGGGGATACAGAAACTAAGAAAAAATATTCCCTGTCTGGGACTTTAGAGAGAGGTAGGTAGCAAAGAGAGTAGTCTTTTCAAAAGCATGGAGGCAAAAGATAGGATTTTTTTCATAAGGCAATAAAGGAATGTTTTGAGGATTAAAAATCATTGGCTTCACATGAAGTCATAATACAATCATGGCAGTATCTCTGACCTTTTGCCTGCTTGCATGGGAAAAGTATCTATTTTCCACCATTTTGAGGAGTATGGGGCTAGAACTTTAGTCACAGTGAATTGAGCAGAAATGGAATACCCATATATCATCTACCTTCAATATTAGAAAAATTAACTTTTGGGGGATTAATGAAGAATGAAATGAGCAGAACTAGAGCAATTTATACAATGTCACAGCACTATAAAATGAACAACTAGAATTGTTACAGTGACTATATATAATTTCAAAATACTGATGATGAAACATACTATCTATAACAAGAATGATGCACTTAGGATTTAGAATGAGATGTGTTTTTGTGATAGACATGAGGGGAATCTGTTTTCTGTTACTATGCACATTTGTTATAAGAAATTTGTTTCATTGAGAAGTTCCTGGGAGAAATTAAACCCCCTCCAAAAGCTTTCCCATAACAAATAATTTATCTGTATTTGACTCATTCAGAAGGAAATACATTTCAATTGTTCTTACCCTTTCTCCCTAAGAGATGAACAGTATTAAATATTTAGATATTTGTAAGTATTTTGTGTTTGTGGATAGAATAATGAAATCAGTAAGGAATAGTGCAGATACCAAAGCTGCCAATTTTATTTCATGCAATCCAGTTAGAATTCTTCGCTAGTGGAAAAGTGGGGAAAAGCCCTGTTCTGAAATCCAAGCTCTAATGCTCTTCATAGATGCCATGAACGTTTACTTGGAGAACCCTAGAAAATCAGCTATAAAAATTTGAAATAATGACTTCCACAAAGTTACAGGACAAATAATAATTCCACATACAAAAGCATCATTATTTCTGCATATTACTTATAAAACTAAGCAGGAGGAAAGAGGAAAAAGCCATGTAAAATAACTTTTTAAAAATATGAAGCACTTGTAAGTGTCTTAAGATACATGCAGCAGCTGTATGAATACATGTAAAAAGCATTTTATTGAAACATAGACCTAAATAATTTGAGAAATATTAATTGGTCATGGGTAAATTTAGCCATTATAATAAAAATAGTGATACTTCATATATTAAAGTACTTACACATGACATAACTGTCATACTACTGAAGATCTGTTTTATATAGCTAGAAAAACATAATAATAAATTTTATCTGAGGGTACAAAGTCAAGGATCTAAAGGGAAATAATTTTAAAAGTTGCAAGTAAGCATAAGGATCTAGTAATTCCATATCTCAAATTACATTACAAAGAAGTAGTTATCAAAACAAGGTGGTTGGTCAAAATAATAATATAGATAATCCATGGAACAGATTAATAATACAATGTAGACTGGTAGTCTAGTGCTCAATAAGCCTAAAGCTTCCAAATACAACCATAAGAATTTTTTATTCAACAACAACAGTAACAACAACAGAGTTTGGCAACAATTAGATTTAAGTAATCAAAAACTCACACCAAGTCCACTAAATATAATTCACATAAAGTAAGCTCCAAATGGATACATCATATATAAAAGGCCATATCATAAACAAATTAAAAAGTAAGAAAAATTAACTCTCAAATCTGTGAGTTAAAGATGACTAGAGGAGACAGAGAAAAGGATTATAGAAGAGATTGTGGTTATATAAAATTAAAAAGGTATATAAGCTCCCCCCTCCCATCCCATAAAAGCAATCATGACATTAGAAGGGAAACAGTTAACTGGGGAGGAGGGAATCTTTTTAGCAAATTTCTTAAAATTCTTAAAAATGGTTCAAATTTATAAGAAAAATTCATTCTCAAATTAATAAATTGAAAAAGAATTTGAACAAAATGTTCTCAAAGGGAGAAAATCCAAATTATCAAGTCATAGGTCCAACTCACTTAATAATTAGAAAAATGAAAATTAAAACAACTGTAAGGTTCCATACCCATCAGATTGACAAAGTTAATTTT
Source organism: Sarcophilus harrisii (assembly GCF_902635505.1). Classification (NCBI taxonomy): domain Eukaryota; kingdom Metazoa; phylum Chordata; class Mammalia; order Dasyuromorphia; family Dasyuridae; genus Sarcophilus; species Sarcophilus harrisii. The sequence goes on from NC_045427.1 coordinate 349,229,039, forward strand.
TTAAAATGACAAATATTTAGGGGCTTCAAGAAAACAACATATTCCCACATGTGCTAAAATGTTTGTCACAGCCCTTTTTGTAATGGCAAGGAACTGGAAACTAAATGGATGCCCAACAGTTGGAAAATGACTGAAATAGTTATGATATATGAATGTTATGGAATTTTATTGTGCTATAAGAAACGATCAGCAGGATGATTTCAGAAAGGCCTAGAAAGACTTACATGAACTGATGTTAAGTGAAGAGAGTAGAAATAAGAGAATATTATACACAGCAACGAGAAGATTATGCAATGATCAGTTCTGATGGATGTGGCTCTTTTCAACAATGAGATGATTCATGTCAATTCCAATAGACTTCTGATGGAGAAAGTCATCTGTATCTAGAAAGAGAACTGGGGGACTAAATATTGATCACAACACAGTATTTTCACCTTTTTGTAACTGTTTTGCTTGCTCATTTTTTCCTTTTTGATATGATTTTTCTTGTATAGTATGATTATTGTGGAAATATGTATAGAAAAATTGAACATGTTAATATATACTGGATTACTTGCTATCTGGGTGGGGAGAAGAAAATGTTGAAACACAGGGGTGTTTGTTGAAGGGTTGAATGTTGAAAACTATCCTTTCATATATTTTGAAAATCAAAAACTAATTTAAAAAAAAAGGAAAAAAGGCAAAAAAAAATTAAGCATATTAATTCACTATTAATATAATTGGTACAGTGATCCTTAAAAGTATTTTGGAAATGTTCCCATAATTGTTCTCCATATTTAAAATAAAAGACTTGGAGTACAGAATTTCTGAGGTTCCTTCCAACTCTACATTTATGAACCTATAAATTTAATCCCTCTACCAGATAACAATCCCCTTGAGTCTTCTCTTCAAGAGGCTAAAGATTCCCTGTTCCTTTAGCCAATCTTTCTTTGCTTCAATTCAAGACCTTCCTTCACCCTGGTTGCCCTCCTTTATACATTCTTTAACTGCTCATTGTGCTCTAGCTGTGGGCCTCAGATCTCAATATAATCTCTTTATGTGGTCTGATCAAAGTAAAGGACAGAAGGACTATAACTTTATGTCTAGAAGGCATGGGCCTCAATGCACCTCAAGATTGCTTTAGCATTTTTGGCTGACACGCATCTTCCAGTTCAGGTTTGGATTCTGCATATGACAGGGATCATGGGGTGGAGAAAATGATGACTAGGTTCTAAAGTTGTTACTAGTACCACAAGCTTCTATTTCAGGAATATTCTAGCTGAATGTTTTACATAAGACTAATAAACCTTTACTAAAGGATTCTGAGAGACCTAACTTTAGAACTTAGGAGACTCGGATTGGTTGTGAACAATGTCCCTCTCTATTATTTGCTAGCAAGCATCTTGCCTTGAAAGATGTGTCTGAATCTGAACATTTTATGCCATCTTCTGGAATCAATGTAATTCATCTAGTCTGTTTTTCAGTATCATAACAAAACTCTGACATTGCCTTCCACACATGTCCTGTAAGATCAAAAGAGTTGGATAGGGTATCATAGTTAAAAAGTAACAAGAAAGCCTGTTTCTGAGGCTCGTTAAAATTGTCCTTATTTATCTTCCACAGTACCTCCTGTCATCCGTGTTTACCCAGAAACTCAGGCCCAGGAACCTGGAGTCTCTGCCAGTCTCAAATGCCATGCAGAAGGCATTCCCACTCCAAGAATTACCTGGTTAAAAAATGGCATGGATATTGGACCTAAACTGTACAAGCAGATCTCTCTCATAGGTAAGAACCTAGCATACTTTGTATATGTCCTTCAAGGGTAGGTACAAGCTAAAGTACCCACCAGGTAGGAAAAGCTCTTTTTTTTTTTTAAAGTTTATATGTTGGAAATGAATAAATGTCACACCTTCCATTTTTTTTATATGGTCTAGGCTAGATAACAATGTTGTACTGTTGGGAAATTAAAGTATCTATGTTAGCCGATTATAGTAAGATAGTAAAAAAAACTTGTATTTTATTAGCAAATATTTTTAGAAATGCAGACATAAGTAAGGTAAAAACAGGGTTAAAGGCCTTGGTTTAGTTTAAAACTTTTTTTTTCAACAGCCAATGGAAGTGAACTTCACATCAACAGTGTGCGTTATGAAGATACTGGAGCCTACACATGCATTGCTAAGAACGAAGTAGGTGTTGATGAGGATATTTCTTCTCTCTTTATTGAAGATTCAGCCAGAAAGACTCGTAAGTTGGGGGAGGGGAGTTTAATGTTTAAATTTATTTTTAAATTATATATATATATATATATTCACAAGATATAGTTTCTTGTTTGTTTTTAAATCAGAGGGCCTATCTTGATCTGGACAATAGAGGCCAGCCTTTACAATTGTGGGAAAACATATTGTTTGGGGGACTACTTGTGGTAGTCCCACCACAGAAGGTAACGAGGATTTACTTAAACTTGATAACCATTTGATTTAAAAAAAAGAAAAAAAGAAAAAAAAAAGAAAGTTCAAGTGAGACGAGTAAATGATTTTCAGTTCAAAAATTCTTTTTTAAAAATCTTATTTATGTAATATTTTTCTGTTACATTTTAAACTTTTTTTCATGTTTTTTAACTTCTGAAATCCAGATTCTCTCCCTTATGTCCACCTTAAGCCCCCATTAAGAAACCATGTGTGAAGTAAGGCAAAACATTTCCATAAAAGTCATATTGTGAAAAAATATATACATCTCCCACCCTAATAAAATAAACCCTTAAGAAAAATAAAGTTAAGAGAGGGAGGGAGAGAGACAGAGACAGAGACACAAAAACAGAGACACAGAGAGAGACTATGATTCATTCTGTATTCAGACACAATCAGTTCCTTCTCTGGGTATGGATAGGATTTTCCATCATAAGTCTTTCAGAGTAGTCAGGTATCATTTCAATATAAAAATTCTGCATACAATTAACTATGAGTTGCAGCAACCTATCTTTTCATGGAAGGTAATTAGAAAACAAGAAAAGAAAGTCCAACAAATTACATTTGCAGCATCTAACTCCTTTAGGCTATTGTCTTCCTTAGAACATTCTCCTCATGGTAGATTCTGGGCTAGGTAAACTTGGAATGATTTTAGCCTTATTCTACTTTACACCAGGGAATTTTTAATTTTTTTGTAACAAGAGCCTGTGGACCCCTTCTAAGAATAATATTTGAAATGCATAAAACAAAATATATAGGATTATAAATGAAACCAATTTTATTGAAATGAAATATTAAAACACAAAATTAAAACAAAACAAATTCTCAGATTCAAGGTTAAGAACTCATGTATAAGTAGATTTAACAATGTCAAATTGCAAATCTAAGGTTATCATAGAATAAAATTAATCAAATAAGCACTTTGTTATCCACTGAGCACTGTATGAATGTCAGTTAGTGGTTATCATTAGCATTAGTTTCCACTGACTTTTCTGCCCCACATGTTTTTTGGCTTTGCTACCCCCATCAAGTATCAGGCCTAGCATTGCTATTCTTCATCTTAGGAAGGTGAATTCAATGTGTGTCCAGTGAAGGCTTATGCTGGATTGCTATTTCTCTGCCTTTTTCCCACTGGGTTGCTTCTATCTTTGGTCCATCATATCTTCATCTTCTTTTTTAGTAAAAACTGAGCTGAAAATCAGTCATACTGAAGGGTTATTGACTCAGAATGATAGAGACCTTGCTCCGAGTTTGTCCTATTCCCCCTAAAGTCAGTATTTGCATTTTAATGAGGAGAGTGTTTACTAATAGGGAAATTTCAAGTATCAGCAATCTTGGGGCAATGGAAAGTCAAGGGAGCTAGAGTTGAACTTTTTGACCTCCAAAATCTTTTTAAAGCTCTTATTCTCGGATTTTATGTTTGAGATTAGAAGGTATGAAGGGGAAAGAACATCTTAAGCATCCAGCTGTCCATTCTGCATGTAGTTAGGGCCAAATTCAAGAGTACTGAGGCTCAATAGGACTTCCATATTTGTGTGTACAAGGCACTATATGGCACTAAGATGAATAATTATTCAGTACAAAGTTAAATAAAATAGTCCCCATGCTTTCAAGGAATTTACACATACAATCAACATATGGATCATAAATAAAAGTACAATGTTGAGTTCTTAGAAGATCAATAAAAATCATGGAGTAGCTTGTAGGAATTAGTTCCTGATTTTAACAAATGTTCTCACTGTTTATTCATATTTTTTAAATAGAAGAAACCCAAGTGGTGCAGTGGATAGAGCACCAGCTCTGTAGTGAAGCGAACCTGAATTCAAATCCAGCCTCAGATTCTTGACACTTAATAGCTATGTGACCCTGGGCAAGTCACTTAACCTAATTTTCTGGCCAAAAGAAAAAAGAAAAGAAAAAGAAAGAAAAATTCAAAAAGCTACTGCATTATCGGAAGTAGTGGTATCTTTGAATCAAAATGACATGTTCTCAAGATTTAATTTTATACACAGAAAGTAATTTTGATTCTTATGGAGGTATGAGTTCCTTCCTATAATTACATTTGTACCATTTGCAGAAAGATCTAATGCTGTGGTTTTTGTATGATGTTATTACTTGATACTGAAAGAGCTATTTTAATGAAGTTGTTTTAATAAGTTTTGATGTGGCTTTTTTTTTTCCTGCTCTCAATGGCTTCCTGGCTCTCCCCATACTGGTGTGCTGCAGTTGCAAATATACTCTGGCGAGAGGAAGGTACTGAAGCCCTACATTTGGTTTTACTTTTACTCCCATGTGCTCATTGACCCTAACAATTTCATAACAAGTCATCTTTCACTGAGACACTCCCACCTCTTCCAGCCTCATTGCACTCAACATCTATCTGTCCCTGAATTTCAGGTCTAGCTGCCCCAAAGATTATAATCTGGGAAGGAACAGCTATTGATTCTAGGGCTGAGGAATCATTAAAATTTAGAGCATTGTTCATGTTAAAGAATTTGCATTAAAATGCATTAGCTAGAGTACAGTGTCCCATTTTTTCTTTACATAGATGGTCCCCAGAGAATGCCTAGTATTCAGTTCCCATTCTCCCTAGTACCTATGATTTTAAATGAGGGGGCACTTTTTTCTTTTTAATTAATTTTAGTATTATTTTAATCCTTTCCATTTCAGCATATACCTTTCCTCCCTTCTCCTCTGAACTATTTCTTAAAACAATATAAAATAGAAGAAAAAAATCAATTCAACAAAGCTAAACAATATATCGACCAAATGGGACACGACAAACTGTGTTTCATATCTGTAGTCCCCCACGTAGGCCTTTCCAAAGAAATGAAGAAGACATACATTTTCTCATCTGCCCCTAGGGAATAAATTTAATAACCATAATTTCACATCATTCATTTTGAACTTTTTGTTCTTTCCATGTATATTATTATCATTATTATATATATTGTTTTCCAGATTCTGTTTATTTCACTTTGTATCTGTTCACATGTTCTCCTGAGTTGCCAGAGAAAAATTTCTTATTTATCATGTTCATGGCACAATAGCACTCCATTACTTTCATTTATCACTACCATCATTTATTTACACATTCCTCATTTGAGTACCAATGATTTCCTGTTTAATTTTTTCCTGTTCTATGTAATCACATTTTTATTTTTATTTTTTTTGTTTTTGAATCCCTTATAATTGGTCTTTAATGTTTACTTTACATTTTTCCTGCACCTTGTATGTTGAATTTTCCATTAAGTTCTGCTCTTTTGTCATAAATAACTGAAAATCTTTCAATTTGTTGTGTCCTTTTTTTCCATTCAAGATTATACTGAATTTTACTAAGTTACCCTTAGTTATAACCTCATTTTTTTTCTATGAAATATACTATTCCAAGACCCATTGTCCTTTAACATAATTGCTACTAAAATCTTATAAAAAAGACCTCATTTTCTCCCTAATTTGGAAACTTTGAAACTTGGTGATGCTGTTCCTGTTTCAGGTGATGGTTGGTGGATTTTTTCCATTTCTGCTTTACCTTCTTGTTCTAGAACTACAGGACAATTTTCCTTAATAATTTTGTGTAGTATTATACCAAGATTCTCTTTTTGATCATAACTTTCAGATAGTACCATTATTTTTATGTCTCTCCTTGAGAACAGGTTTGAGAACAGGCTCTCCAGTTGTTTTTCTGAAGAAATGTTTCACATTCTCTTCTATTGTTTCCATTCTTTTGATTTTGTTTTATTACTTTTTGGTGTTTTATAATATCATTTGCTTCCCATTACTCAATTCTAGTTTTCTTTTTTTTAATTATAGCTTTTTATTTACAAAACATATGCACTGGAAATTTTTTCAACACTGACCCTTGTAAAACCTTCTATTCCAAATTTTTCCCTCCTTCCCTCCACCCCCTCTCCTAGATGGCAGGTAATACAATACCCCGTTAAAATATATGTTAAATCCAATATATGTATACATATTTATACATTTATCTTGCTGCACAAGAAAAATCAGATCTAGAAAGAAAAAAAACTGAGAAGGAAAACAAAAATGCAAGCAAACAATAAGAGAAAGAGTGAAAATGCTATGTTGTGGTCCACACTCAGTTCCCATAGTCCTCCTACTGGGTGTATATGGCTCTCTTCATTACTGAACAATTGGAATTGGTTTGAATCATCTCATTGTTGAAGAGAGCCACATCCATCAGAATTGATCATCGTATGGTCTTGTTGCCATGTATAATTATCTCCTGGTTTCTGCTTATTTCATTTAGCATCAATTCATGTAAGTCTCTTCAGGCCTCTCTGAAATCATCCTGTTGGTCACTTCTTACAGAACAATAATATTCCAAAACATTCATATACCGTAATTTATTCAGCCATTCTCCAATTGATGTGCATCCATTCAGTTTTCAGTTTCTAGCCACTACAAAAAGGGCTGTCACAAACATTTTTGCACATATAGGTCCCTTTCCCTTTTTTAAGATCTCTTTGGGATATGAGCCCAGTAATAACACTGCTGGATCAAAGGGTATGCAGTTTGATAATTTTTTGAGCAGAGTTCCAAATTTCTCTTCAGAATGGCTAGATTCATACACAATTCCATCAACAATGTATCAGTGTCCCAATTTTCCCACATTCCCTCCAATATTCCTCATTATCTTTTCCTGTCAACTTAAACAATCTGACAGGTGTGCAGGTGTCTTAATTTGTATTTCTCTGATCAATAGTGATTTGGAGCACCTTTTCATATGACTAGAAATAGTTTCAATTTCTTTGTCTGAAAATTGTCTGTTCATATCCTTTGACCATTTGTCAACTGGAGAATGGATTGATTTCTTATAAATTTCAGTCAATTATATATTTTGGGAATGAGACCTTTATCAGAAACTTTAAATGTAAAAATGTTTTGCTTCCCTTCCAATCTTGCCTGCATTAATTTTGTTTGTACAAAAACTTTTTAACTTAATATAATCAAAATTATCTGTTTTGTGATCAATAATGATCTCTAGTTCTTCTTTGGTCACAAATTCCTTCCTCCTCCACAGGTCTGAGAGGTAAACTGTCCTGTGCCCTAATTTATTTATATCATACTTAAATCTAGATCATGAACCCATTTTGACTTTATCTTGGTATACAGTGTTAAGTGTGGGTCAATGCCTAGTTTCTGGCATACTAGTTCCAATTTTCTCAGCAGTTTTCGTCAAATAGTGGATTCTTATCTCAAAAGCTGGGGTCTTTGGGTTTGTCAAACACTATATTGCTATAATTATTGATTATTTTGTCCTGTGAACCTAACCTGTTCCACTGATTGACTAGTCTATTTCTTAGCCAGTAACAAATGGTTTTTGATGATTGCTGCTTTATAATATAGTTTTAGATCTGGTACAGCTAGGCTACCTTCATTTGAGTTTTGTTTTTTTTTTCCTTAGTTCCCTTGAAATGCTTGACTTTTTGTCTTCCGGATGAATTTTGTTGTTATTTTTTCTAGGTCAGTAAAATAGTTTCTTGGGAATTTGATTGGTATAACACTAAATAAATAAATTAGTTTAGGTAGTATTGTCATCTTTATTATATTCACTCGACCTATTCAAGAGAACTGGATATTTTTTCCAATTGTTTAGATCTGACTTTATTTGTGTGGAAAGTGTTTTCTAGTTTTGCTCATATAGTTCCTGACTTTCCCTTGGCAGATAGATTCCCAAATATTTTATACTATCCACAGTTATTTTAAATGGAATTTCTCTTTGTAGCTCTTGTTATTGAATTTTGTTAGTGATGTATAAAAATGCTGATGATTTATGTGCATTTATTTTGTATCTTGCAACTTTGCTAAAGTTGTGAATTATTTCTAATATCTTTTTAGTTGATTCTCTGGGGTTCACTAAGTATACCATCATATAATCTGCAAAGGGTGATAATTTGGTTTCCTCATTATCTACTCTAATTCCTTTAATCTCTTTTTCTTCTCTTATTGCCAAGGCTAGCATCTCTAATACAATATTGAATAGCAATGGTGATAGTGAGCAAACTTGTTTCACCCCTGATCTTATTGGGAATGGTTCTAGTTTATCCCCATTATATATGACGCTTGCTGATCATTTTAAATAGATGCTACTGACTATTTTAAGGAAAAGTCCATTTATTCCTATACTCTCTAGTGTTTTTAATAGGAATGGATGTTGGATTTTATCAAATGCTTTTTCTGCATCTATTGAGATAATCATATGGTTTTTGTTAATTTGATTATTGTTATAGTCAATTATGTTATTAGTTTTCCTAATATTGAACCAACCCTACATTGCTAGTATAAATCCTATTTAGTTGTGGTGTATTATCCTGGAAATGATTATCTGTAATCTCTTTGCTAATATTATATTTAAGATTTTTGCATCAATATTCATTGGGGATATTGGTCTATAATTTTCTTTCTCTGTTTTCACCTAACTTGGTATAAGTATCAGTACCATATCTGTATCATAAAAGGAGTTTGGTAAGACTCCTTCGTTCCCTATTTTTTCAAATAGTTTATATAGCATTGGAGTTAATTGTTCTTTAAATGTTTGGTTGAATTCACATGTAAATCCATCTGGTCCTGGGGATTTTTTCTTAGGGAGTTGATTAATAGCTTGTTCTATTTCTTTTTCTAAAATGGCACTATTTAAGTAATTTATTTCCTCTTCTATTAATCTGGGCAATCTATATTTTTGTAGGTATTCCTCCATTTCACTTAGGTTATCATATATATTGGCATAAAGTTGGGCAAAGTAACTCCTGATAATTGCTCTAGTTTCTTCTTCATTGGTGGATAGTTCTCCCTTTTCATTTTTGAGACTAACAATTTGATTTTCCTCTTTCCTTTTTCTAATCAAATTAACTAAAAATTATTTTGGGTTTTATTTTCATAAAACCAACTTTTAGTTTTATTTATTCAATAGGTTTTTTAGTTTCAGTTTTATTGATCTCTCCTTTTATTTTTAGAATTTCAAGTTTGGTATTTGGGGGTTTTTAATTTGTTCTTTTTCTAGCTTTCTTAGTTGCAAGCCCAATTTATTGACATTCTCTTTCTCTATTTTATGCAAGTAAGCCTCTAGAGATATAAAATTTCCCCTTATTACCGCTTTGGCTGCATCCCACAAATGTCTAATTATTGTCATTCTCTTGACAAAATTATTGATTGTGTCTATGATTTGCTGTTTTACTCATTTATTCTTTAAGATGAGATTTAGTTTCCAATTTCTTTTTTGGTCTATTTTTCCCTGGCCCTTTATTAAATAATTTTTATTGCATCATGATCTGAAAAAAATGCATTTACTATTTCTGTCTTTCTGTATTTGATTTTGAGGTCTTTATGTCCTAAGATATGGTCAATTTTTGTGTAGGTTCCATGAACTGCTAAGAAAGTGTACTCCTTTTCGTCTCTATCCAATTTTCTATCTATCATACCTAACTTTTCTAGTATTCTATTTACCTCTTGACCTTCTTTCTTATTTATTTTGTGGTTTGATTTATCTAGTTCTGAGAGAGCAAGGTTGAGATCTCTCAAACAGTGTCTAGGCTCTTTTTTTTCATCATGGTTTTCAAGGAGTCCAATAATCCTTAGATTATCTCTCCTAGATCTATTTTCCAGGTCAGTTGTTTTCCCAAGTAGGCATTTTATATTTTTTCTATTTTTTCTTTTTTTGTTGTTTTGTTTTGCTTGACTGATTCTTGATGTCTCATTGATTTCTATTTGTTCAGTTGTGTTAGTGAATTGTTTTCTTCATTTAGTTTTTTTTTACTTCTTTTTATATTTCTCCATTTGAGTTTTTAAATGAATTGTTTTGTTCTATGGAATTTTTTCCATTTCATAAATTCTGTTTTTCAGGGAGTTGTTTTCTTTTTCCATTTTGTCAAATCTATCTTTTAATGAGTTATAGGCCTTTTTCCAAACCCTACTGCAAAGTTTTCCTTTCTTTTGGGATCAGATTATACCCCCTTTTGGGGCTTCATCTGGAGACAATCTTCTTTTAGTCTCCTTGGGGTTTGAAATTTGTTCTTCTCTTTTACCATAAAAACTATCTGTGGTTACAGTTCTCTTTCCTTTTTACTCATTAAAAAAAAGTTGGGATCTGCTTTTACAGCAAATGAGGTTTTCCAAGCTTCTTCTACAAGTGGAGAAGTGACCACGGATTCACTCTCGATGCTGGTTGGGCGTGGCCAGGTCCTGTGAGACTCTGACATTTTGGGGTTCACTATTTACCTTTTGTGTTTGTATTGGGTGTTTTATAACTTCTCTCCTGATCTACTGGCTTGCAATCAGGTCAGAGTAGCCAACACTGGTATAGATTCCTCCGTATAGATTCTCCTTAGGACGGGGTCTGCACAGCCTATACTGACATCTGTGCTCTGCCTGCTTGCACTTGGCTGCCTCCCTCCATGCCCAACCTAAACAGACCTTTTCTGGCAATCTTTGAAATTATCTTCTTCTTTTTTTCTTTTAATTTAATAGCCTTTTATTTACAGGTTATATGCATGGGTAACTTTACAGCGTTAACAATTACCAAACCTCTTGTTCCAATTTTTCACCTCTTACTCCCCACCCCCTCCCCTAGATGGCAGGATGACCAGTAGATGTTAAATACATTAAAATATAAATTAGATACACTAAGTATACATGACCAAAACGTTATTTTGCTGTACAAAAAGAATCAGACTCTGAAATATTGTACAATTAGCTTGTGAAGGAAATCAAAAATGCAGGTGGGCATAAATATAGGGATTGGGAATTCAATGTAATGGTTTTTAGTCATCTCCCAGAGTTCTTTCTCTGGGCGTAGCTGGTTCAGTTCATTACTGCTCCACTGGAAATGACTTGGTTGATCTTGTTGCTGAGGATGGCCAGGTCCATCAGAACTGGTCATCATATAGTATTGTTGTTGAAGTATATAATGATTTCCTGGTCCTGCTCATGAAATTATCTTCTGCTGGTAATTTAGTGCACTCCCAATATTCATGGATTATGTCAGTCCAGCACTAATTCAGAGGCTGAATTTGCTAATTAACTGAGGGGTCCTCGGAGAAGATCAGAAAGAAGCCTGTGCCCTCTCCATCATCTTGGCTCCACCCCCATAATCACATTTTTAAAAAGCATTTAAATCATTTTAATATATGTAAGTAGCAATAGATGGTCATTTGCCATCAACTGTATTCATTTTTCTTTTAGATTCTATTTCTGAGGTACTTACCAAAAAGCAATTCTATTTAATTAAATTTGACAGATTTTTGCAAAGTGTCTACTGTGTTAAAAAGAAAAGCTATCAGTTAAAAAACATTTTATTTTCTATTATATTCAAGGCCCTGTACTGTGCATTAGACATACAAAAATGAAAAATGACATGATCTCTGTCCTCAAGGAACTTAGAAGCCTAGAGTTTGGGGATTACGGGGAGATATTATTGTACACATGTATATGCACACACACACATGTTGTAGCTGGTGTAGACACCAGATGATGGTAGGTACCAAGTGATGTATTTAAGGAGAAGCACCAAAATTTGGAGTTTGGGTATGTGAAGAACTCATAAGTTATTCTCTTTGGTAAAAGGTAGGTTTAATTAAGGGAAGAGCGTCCAGACAAAATGAGAGTTATACTAGATACCAGGAATGGTAAAAATGAAATAAAGTGGGAGAGCATATAAAGATGGGTTCCTCAGTGGAACTCACAATTACCTGGTAGAAAGGGGTTGGAGCATGCCCTTAGCTGGCAGACTAAATCCTGAAAGAGATTTAGCACCCTAAAAGAATTAGCTATAAGGAGGAGAAGTGAAGTTGAAAAGCATAGTGGAGTTAGGAGAGGGACCACATGGCTTAGGGAAAGGGGAAGGAGAAAGACATGATGAAACAAAATGTGAGACAGACTGACCCAAAGGAGGGCAGTTGTGAAGCCATGAGTCATAAGCTGTTTTATAGGGAAAATGTAACCTCAGGGACGTGACTGAGATTTCTGATGGGACATGGCAAGGTAAGGCTGCCCCTGACCCTAAGGTAGACCACAGGGGTTTAACATAACTTGGATTTCTAATTGGATGCCCCCTCGCAGATTATGGGATCCATGGGGCTAAACAGATCTCTATCTGAGCCTTTTCTCCTGCCTGCCCCAAGAAACAATTCTATGAAATCCCAATTTCTCTGTGCCAACCACACCAACATTCACAATTTCATCTCACATACACATACATACACACACACACACACACACACACACACACTCACACACACAAGGTAATGAAGTATAATGGGGGTAAAGTGAAAATCTGAACAATTTTCCCCCACTGTTTTCCAATAACAAAATTAAAGAAGTATTATGTGGTTTATTGCTTTGCTTCTTCTAGCCCTCAAGATTAAGAAAAAAGACTAACTAAGGAAACATTTTCTAAAATAATCCCATAAATGCTAATCACCTCAGGGAGTTAACAGACACAAAATAGCCACATAATAAAGGTCAGGGAATTTGGGAGCAAAATAGAGAAAACTAAGCCTATTTTCATAGTGCAGGATTTAATACATACATAATTTCATATCTGATATTTCAGAGAAGAAAAGTGTTGCTGGGTTTTTTATTCCGTTACCAAATTCATTCTACAATGCCCTATAGAATATCAAATTACCATGAAACACTGTACCAAAACCTTACTCCACAGTAGCACAGGAATAAGAAAACTGGTTCTGGGATTAGATGACTTTAGTTTAGATCTTGGCTTTGCCTTTTACTTCTTGTTGGATACCAATTTTTTGATCTGTAGAATGAAGAGGTTAAATCAAATGACTTCTGGGATCCCTTCCAGTTCTAAGTCTATGATTCAGTGACTTGAAAGTTAGTATTTTGCCAACATAAAGAACTTCTACAATTTTAAAAGGGAAAAGAAGGCTTTCTAAGGAAAGGCTGCATCCAAATGCCTCCAGTGATAATCAAATCATTTTAAATAAAAGCAATCCTTCAGGCTATTTTTTGTGGCATATTTCCTTGAGTAGTTTATTTACTGATCCCTCAAGCACATGCAGAAATTTCCCTTAAAATTTCAAGCATTACCTTTGTGAAGATTTAATTTGAAAACCCATTCTAAAGTCAGTGAAAACAAATATTGTTTCAAGAAAATAGGACTAGTCTTTCCTCAAGAGACTGACCTTGCATTTAAAGTCAAAGACTTCCAAGAAAAGTTTTGTGGTTTTAGACTGATAGGTTTTTGGCTATTCAGACCAGGTAGATTTCCTGTGCTTAGGACTTGGATGTCACTGCATAATTATCTGATTGGATGCTAGGAGAAAAAATGTGTTTCTGAGAGAGAAAAGATAGAGACAGCAGAGAGAATTGTGGGAATTGGAGAAGAAAATGGAAGGAGGGGGAGAGGGGAAGGAAGAGAGAAATATGGAGAGAGAGACCGAGAGAGAGAGAGAGAGAGAGAGAGAGACCGAGAGAGGAAGAATACAAGAGAGTGAGAACATGAGAGAAATGTCAGAAATAAAAATTCCCTGAAAAAAAAAAAAAGGTTTAACTCTAAGAAATGTGCCTTAAATTGCAAATATTTAACCTATATCAGACTGCTTGCTGTATTGGGAAGGGAGAAGGGGAAGGAGAGAGGGAGAAAAATTTGGAACACAGCCTTATAAAAATGAATGCTGAAAACTATCTTTACATGTATTTGAAAAAAATAAAATACTATTGAGGTAAAAAATGTGCCTTAAGTAGAAAAGACTTGTCCTTTGCATGACAATCTCTAAAGGAGAATTGAAAAGTCCAATATGCACACACACACAATTATGATTTGATTATGATAAGGCAATAAATATGCATGAAGTAGTAAATGGCAACTATCTTTTTAGGAAGAGATTTGTCTCAAAAACTACATGTTCCCCTCTGCAAGATTTTACTCTGGAAATAATTTCATAGAGTAAGTGAACGAGTAAATATGCAGCAACTAGCACTTACTGATGTGATCAGGGTGGTAATTACTAGTTCTAAATGATGTGTCTGAGGTTCAGCACCAAATATTGAGATTAATATTCAGGCAAATTTTGGAGTTTGGGCATGTGAAGAATTCACAGTGGCTAGTAAAGAGATGTTTTGGGGGCAGCTAGGTGGTGTAGTAGATAGAGCACCAGCCCTAAAGTCAGGAGGACCTGAGTTCAAATCTGGTCTCAGACACTTAATACTTCCTAGTTGTGTGACCCTGGGCAAGTCACTTAACCCCAATTGCTTCAGCAAAAAAAAAGATGTTTTGGCTATATGACTTATCCAGGGCTACACAATTAATATGTTTCCCAAGTTGATCTTTGAACTTCTGTCCCTCTTAACTCCACAACTAACTCTATATTCATTATTGATGCCACCCTTTCTCTTTTCAAGGAGGACAAAAGCACAATTACTAAAATTCAATATGATCTTAGACCCTAGGCAAAATTTCAGCCCTCCAAATGAAACCTAGAATGAGTTGACTATATCATATCTAATACCAGAAAGGTCAGTTATAATCATTGCAGGTCTTCATTGCTCTTCTTTTAGAGATGCATGAGACTTCATAGTGGATTTGCCATTCTGTCAGCAAACTAAATGTTTACATCTGCCAAAAGAATTTTAATTCCAAAAGACTCAAGGATGGTATCTCTCCTGCCTTGTAGTTACAAACTTTCCAAAGTTTCAAGTACATATGGATGTAAGTAAAGCATAGGGATCAGCAACTCACCTGCCTGTTTTAAAAATTTTAGCCCTGGATATTTGCAAGCTACTAATAGATATTGCAGAAGCCCAAATCTGGTAGTAGTGCTACCATTGGATAAATGCATAATCTTCTCCCATACCATCATGTAATCCTCAAATCCCTCCTCTACTTAGTCCCATAGCACAGGTATGGCCACAGTGTCATCCTTCATAGAATCAATATTCAAGATCACCATTCTCAGCACAAGCCACAACAAAATTCATACGATCAACTCTCTATATGCAATAGAATGTGGAGTTCTTGGACTGGTTACAGTAGACTAGGGGAGGGGATGGAAGGAAGGAGGAGAATATTTGGAACAAAAGGTTATGTAAGGATCAATGTTGGAAAAAATTACCCATGCATATGCTTTGTAAATAACAAGCTTTAATAATAATAAAAATCAATAGGACTTAGGACCAGATTGGATATAGATGTTCAATAAATTTTGTTGTTCTTGTAAAAAAAAAAAATAGAATCCTATTGAAAGCTTAAAGTGCCTTCTGAACCATTAGAACCAAAATAATATTAAGAAGTATGAGTGAGAATCATATTTTATTGCTTCTTAAGAGATTTCAAAGTTCCTTCCCTGCCCTCAGGTTCTTTATCTGTAAAATTAGGATAAAATAAGTCACTTCTTTGGGACATTTGTGGTTCTATGTGTCTATGATCAAGGTTTTTCCTAGTATCTCTTCTAGTTTAATTCCTATGATTCTATTTGTTAATTCAATTCTGTTCATTTAAATTTAATAAATATATATTACCTTTATAGTATCCCTTGGAAGTATTCCTTTTTCTCCACTCCTAGATCTGCCCCATAAGTCAGGTCTTCATTTATACTCACATGCAACATTGTAATAACTTTCTAAGTGATCACCTGATAATTCTTATCCTCCTCCAGTCTATCCTCCCCAAAGTTGCCAAATTGATTGATCCTAAAACAGGTTTGATCATGCCATTCCCATGGCCTTCCTCCTTCTTCTAGGATAATACAAACTCCTCTCTTTTTTTGGCTTTTAAAGCCTTTCACAATTTGATTCCAGATTAATTTTTCCAGGCTCACTTATCACACATTTCTTCCCTTCACTAACTTTACTTTCCAGCCCAACAAGCCTGATTTCTATTTTTGATTCATGGCATTTCATTTCTGTGCCTTTTGCAGTCATAGTCTGTACCCCAAAGTTACCTCTTCTCTCTTTCTTTGAAATCCTTTACTTTCTTCAAGGCTTAAGTCAAGTATCATCTCTACTTTCCAATTCTTTAGAGTTTTTAATGCCCTTCCTGACCTAAAATTAGTTTTTATTTAATCAAACAACAAGTATTTATGAAACCCCTACTTCATGTTGGGTACCATGGTAGGTATTAGGTGGATATAAAGACAATACCTGCTCTTATAGAGCTCATGTTCCATTTCCTTTTTAAATTTTTGTTACTCTGAAGTTGAATTAGCATCAATTTTATTGGTGATTAACACCAATAAAAAAAGTAATTCTATAAATAAAGGACAGAAAGATAAGATTCTACACAAAACCATGAAATTCCATTACATGGAACTTTGTTAAAAGATTATATAATAAAAAAAGAAAAAATTATATAATAAATTCAACATATTTGTTTCAAAGCTATTCCATTTATCTATGATTCCCTTTAAACCTCTTTCTGTCCTCTTCTATACATTTGTTTCTTTAACACAACATTCTTTTCTTTTATTGTATTCCTTTCCCTACTAATTATACCCCAATTCTATCACTCTCAAAAATTTTTTAAATCTCTCCCTTTTAACCCTTTAACCAAAACCAAAAATGCACATTGATCATGTATGCAAATATATAGCTTAATCTGCACGTTCACTCCTTTACTTTTTTTTTTTTTTGTCAAGACATGGGTAACATATTTCGTCATCTGAAAAGTGGTTGATTGCTTTATTGATAGGACAGCTTGAGCTTTCAAAGTTTCTGTTATTGTTGTTGTTTTGCAATATTGTAGCAATAGTACAAATTTTTTCCTGATTCTGCTTACTTACTGTTGTTCATTTATTTTTATTCTTTTGAGAAATGTTTGTTTATGTTCTTTTATCAATTATTTATTTGAGATTATTTCTTGTTCTTAAGGATTTTAATCAGATTCCTATATATCATAGATTTAAGGCCTTTATCAGTAATTTCTACAAAGATTTTTTTCATAATATACTTTACTTTTTAAGTTTAATTGCATTGCATTTTTTACATTAAAATGTTCATTTTCTTAATATGTTCTATTTGGGAAGACAAAATCCATACATCCATATAGCTGGATGTAAAAAACATATATAAAGCAGATGTAAGGGTACATTACAAGAGAAAGCACTAGTTAACTAGGGGACCAAAAAAGGTCTCATGTAGAAAGTAGAACTTTTTTTTTTAATTTAATAGCCTTTTATTTACAGGTTATATGCATGGATAACTTTACAGCGTTAACAATTGCCAAACCTCTTGTTCCAATTTTTCACCTCTTACCCCCCACCCCCTCCCCTAGATGGCAGGATGACCAGTAGATGTTAAATACATTAAAATATAAATTAGATACACAATAAGTATACATGACCAAAACATTATTTTGCTGTATAAAAAGAATCAGACTCTGAAATATTGTATAATTAGCTTGTGAAGGAAATAAAAAATGTAGGTGGGCATAAATATAGGGAATGAGAATTCAATGTAATGGTTTTTAGTTACCTCCCAAAGTTCTTTCTCTGGGCATAGTTGGTTCAGTTCATTACTGCTCCATTGGAAATGATTTGGTTGATCTCGTTGCTGAGGATGGCCAGGTCCATCAGAACTGTTCATCATATAGTATTGTTGTTGAAGTATATAATGATCTCCTGGTCCTGCTCATTTCACTCAGCATCAGTTCGTGTAAGTCTCTCCAGGCCAGAAAGTAGAACTTGAAGTTATCTTGAAAAAAACCATGAATCCCTAGAGATGGAAGTATTTAACTAGGTAACCTCTCATCTCCTTTCTAGTTCTAAATCTCTATTAATATGAATACATAGATTGAAAATTAGAATGAATTAGTATGAAAGAGATGAAGTATCATATGTGAGGAACAAAAAAGCAAATTAATGTGGCAGGTAGTCCCATATATTTTAAATATGTTAAAGTATATGTTAAATACAATATATGTATCTATATTTATATGGTTGTCTTGCTATACAAGAAAATCGGATTTAGAAAGAAGGTAAAAATAACCTGGGAAGAAAAACAAAAATGCAAACAAACAATAACAGAAAGAGTGCAAATGCTATGTTGTGGTCCACACTCATTTCCCAGTGTTCTTTTGCTTGGTGTAGCTGGTTCTGTTCAACAATGATCAATTGGAATTGATTTGAATCCTCTCACTGTTTAAGATAGCCATTTCCATCAGAATCGATCATCATTTAGTATTGTTGAAGTGTGTAATGATCTCCTGGTCCTGCTCATTTCACTCAGCATCAGTTCATGTAAGTCTCTCCAGGCCTTTCTGAAATCATCCTGCTGGTCATTTCTTACAGAACAGTAATATTCCATAATATTCATATACCACAACATATTCACCCATTCTCCAATTGATGGGCATCCATTCAATTTCCAGTTTCTAGCCACTACAAAAAGGGCTGCCACAATCTAAATCTCTGTTCTGATGACTTTTTTTTTTTTTTGGCAGAGGCAATTAGGGTTAAGTGACTTGCCCAGGGTCACACAGCCAGGAGGTGTTAAGTGTCTGAGGTCAAATTTGAACTCAGATCCTCCTGACTTTAGGGCTGGTGCTCTATCCACTGCGCCAACTAGCTGCCCCTCTGATGACTTTTAAACAGAAGTAGTGAGGTGCAATAAAAAGATAGAAGTCAAAATCAGCACACTTGGCTTTTACACCCAACAAGACCAGAGTCATTGTGTGGGTTCATTTGCACCAATTTGGTCTTAATTTCCTCATTGTATATGAGGATGTTGGACTTTGTTATTCATTTATTTCAGTTATATCTGATTCTTCATAATCCCATTTGGGTTTTTTTTTTCTTGACAAAGATACTAGAGTAAATTATTTTCTTATATGGCTCATTTTGCAGATGAGGAAACTGAGGCAAATAGGGTTAAGTGATTTGCCAAGAGTCACATAGCTAGTAAGTTTCTGAGGCTGGATTTGAAATCAGAAAGAAGAATTTTCCTGACTCCAAGTCCAGCATGGACAAGATACTCTCTAAGGTACCTTTCTGATCTAGAGTTATGCACTTGTAAGTCTGTCAGTCAGTGATTCTTTGTTTCTACTTCTTTGATTGGAGCATTCATCAGAGAAGGACACAACCAGCTATGCCCTTTGGAATTGGGACCAAGGATCTTTCTTACTGCATTGTTACAAAAAGATTTGGAAAGGAATGTAAAACATAAACAACTTTATTGCTCTTGCCTGTGTTCTTTTGAAAAATCAGAAAAGTTTGGTTTCAGTTTTTTAGACACAAACTCCAAAAAAAATACATAAAAATGAACATTTGTATGAATAGAGGATTCAGCTATAAAATGGTATTTCTGAAGCTTTGGAATGACCACTTTGATTAGAACATTGTATAACTTCTATTCTGAGGACTCACATTATAAAGATTTAGTTCATTTCATTAAGAATTTATTAATCCCCTACTGTATAAATAGACAGCTTTCGTAACATAGGTGGGATGTCAGAGAAGCCTGGAGTCAGGAAGCTTCAAGTTTTATTTCAATCTTTGAGACTTGTATGTGCCCCTAATCCAATAGTTTAATCAGGTAGCTCCTTAAGATTTAATCATATACAGTAGTACAACTTTTGTTAGTGGAAATTGTTTTTGGATTAGGAATTTTCTGCACAGACTTCCAGAGCCTTTGTGTGTGTTTGAGGTACTGTAACACTAGGCATTGGTTATATGAAAGCCAAAAAAATAAAGGGAATGGGAGGTGAAATATCCCTTGCCTTCAAATAAGCTATATTCTCTATATTTTACAGCATTTAAACATTAAATTTACTCAAAAGTGTTCAGATTTGGTGGAAGGAACTGTTTCCCTCTGTACCAGGAAAGGTCAAATGCATCTGAAGGCCTATTTCTCACTGGAAAAGTAATAGAATCTCTGATGCTAGAGCAGTAAAGAAATAATTTTTGATCAAAGAAAGACCTCTTGTCATCTGAACCCCTCAGATTCCAAATTTACTGATTCATAAGACTGCAAAATATTTTATTACTCCCTGTCATTTATATCACTTAAGTCAATGTATCTTCTTTCCTACCTCTCATCCCCTCCTCATGCTTTCATTTTTTTTGACTATGCCAGTTACATTACAGCCAGTTTTGTGCTAGGCAATATTTTTGATGGTTCTTGGGAAACAGACTGAAAGAACATAATGATTATTGTGGTTTTCTCATCCTGTTTTTTTCTGAAAGGTCTCAGTGTGGGAAACGTGTTTTACGTCTTTTCGGATGATGGAATCACGATCATTCAACCAACTGACTGTGAGATCAGGAGGCACATCAAACCCAGTGAAAAGATTTTTGCAAGCTATGTAAGTTTCTATGCTGGAAACCGCATCTATGAAACCCTATGGTAAATGAAGAGCTAAAAATCAATTAACCAGTAGCTTTGTACAAACAAAGCCCTGAGTTTGGAATGATTGGTTTTTGATTAAATTCAATTAATTTCTTTTAAATGCTGAAATAAACCACTTTGAAGGGTCCAAGTGTGATAGACAGGTAACATTATCCTTCCAGGGCTTTAAAGAGAATAAAATGAAGGTGATAAAAAAAAAATTAAAACATATGAAACAATTAAAGAAAGATTTAAGACAGTGCCTAAGTATCAAATACAAGTATTATCAGAGGAATCATTCAGTCATTAAAATGCATTGAGTACTTACTTTATGTCAGTAAAGGCAACAAGTGAATAATTACATGCATAAAGAGAAAATGGAATGTAACCTTGAAGGAGAAGGCTCTAGCAACTATGGGGACAAAGAAAAGTAGAAGACAAATGAGAACTGGGGAGTTATCAGCCAAGGAAGATCTCCTGGAGAAGTAGGTCTTTAAGATCTTTAAGGTCACTCTTATTTTTTTTTTAAATAATTATAACTTTTTATTGACAGAGCCCATGCCTGGGTAGTTTTTTACAACATTATCCCTTGCACTCACTTCTGTTCCAACTTTTCCCCTCCCTTCCTCCACCTTCTCCTCCAGATAGCAAGCATTCCTATACATGTTAAAGATGTCACAGTATATCCTAGATACAATATATGTGTGCAGAACCGAACAGTTCTCTTGTTGCACAGGATGAAGTGGATTCAGAAGGTAAAAATAACCCAGGAAGAAAAACAAAAATGCAAAGAGTTTACCTTCAGTTCCCAGTGTTCTTTCTTTGGATGTAGCTGCTTCTGTCCATCAATGATCAATTGAAACTGAGTTAGATCTTCTCTTTGTTGAAGAACTCCACTTCCATCAAAATACATCCTTATACAGTATCGTTGTTGAAGTATATAATATTCTCCTGGTTCTCCTCATTTCACTTAGCATCAGTTCATGCAAGTCTCTCCAAGCCTCTCTGTATTCATCCTGCTGGTCATTTCTTACAGAACAATAATATTCCATAACATTCATATACCACAATTTACCCAACCATTCTTTAGTTGATGGGCATCCATTCATTTTCCAGTTTCTGGCCACTACAAACAGGGCTGCCACAAACATTTTAGCACATACAGGTCCCTTTCCCTTCTTTAGAATCTCTTTGGGGTATAAGCCCAGTAGAAACACTGCTGGATCAAAGGGTATGCATAGTTTGATAACTTTTTGGGCATAGTTCCAGATTGCTCTCCAGAATGGCTGGATTAGTTCACCAACAATGCATCAGTGTCCCAGTTTTCCCACATCCCCTCCAACATTCGTCATTATTTTTTCCTGTCATCTTAACCAATCTGACAGGTGTGTAGTAGTATCTTAGAGTTGTCTTAATTTGCATTTCTCTGATTAATAACGACTTGGAGCATCTTTTCATATGGCTAGAGATAATTTCAATTTCATCATCTGAAAATTGTCTGTTCATATCCTTTGACCATTTATCAATTGGAGAATGATTTTCTTATAAATTAGAGTCAATTCTCTATATATTTTGGAAATGAGCATTTATCAGAACATTTACCTATGAAAATGTTTTCCCAGTTTGTTGCTTCCTTTCTAATCTTGTTTGCATTAAGGGTCACTCTTAAGAGAAGAAAAATAGGGGAGACCTTCCCAAAAAACAGGAGAGCTTGAATGTCTGTTCATATATGGGAAAGAGATCTTGTGTTGGGATGGACCAGTGTGTTGAAGTAAAGAAGAAATTGACTTGATAAGACTAGAAAGTGCTTATACAAGGGGAAAAGAAGCCACATACTAGTAAAGAAAGAGTAAGGAAAACTTTGAAAACAAACAATGGACAGAATTATATTCAGTAATGGATTCTTATTATCTCACATAAAAGCTCCTTACTATCTTCAGTGTAATGGTTTGTGGTGTTTCTCTTTTACTTTTTCCTTTCCTTATAGGTAGGCCCTGTTTAAAGAAAAGCTAGTAAAAGATAAGTGGAACTAGCTGTATAAAATGGAAATGAAAACATAGAGTGGGGAAGGAGGAGAAGACAAAGGAAAGAGAAATCCTTCCCATGATAAAAGCATTCCCATCTGTGGTTCACTTGAAGAATAAATGTACCTCAAGTATCTTGAACTAATATATAGATAAATTTTAGGAATGTAGCTACTTTTAAAAATGAAATATGTCCAATTTTGCCCAAATCAATATTAAAAAAATTGATTATCCTAAAGTCATACCAAAAATTAGGAGAGACAGGATTAGAACCCAGGCCCAATAATTAATAATAATAACTGGGATTTAAAAGTAGGCTAAGGTTTGCAAAGTACTTTACATATGTTATTTTCTTTGAGCCTCACAATAAAACCATGAGGCAGGTAATAACAGATCTGAAATTGAGACAGCAAAATGAAACTGAGACAAGTGATTTCCCCTGACTCCTAGCCCAATACTTTTTTATATTACATAGCATTGACTCATATTTATGTTCTCTGCTCTATTCCATTCTCAAGGGAAGTGTCTTTATTTTTCCTGTGCCTCAGTTTGTGCCTTGGAAAACATGAGAGTTACAAACCCAACTATTATGCCATGAAGGTAGGCTGAAAAATGATATGAGTTAGGCAAAGAGCTTGTAGTGCCTTGGATAAGTGGGTTAACTGGGATTATGTCATTAACAGTTGATTCTTATTATCTCTCTCATTTTATATTTCTACTTTCTGTGATTCCATTAACAGGCAGTTTTCCAGATTATTTAATTTGAAGTAATCATAATAAATGTGCACTAAATTCTTCTAACACTTTTCCTACTTAACTACTGTGAGATCATTTAGAGATTAGTGTATCTAGTCAATTCTTGTCTGTTTTAAGGAATTATATGTAGCCTTTGTTGATATTAATTCTGAATTTTATCAAGAACCAAACCTGTACTTTGATAGAAGTCAACTGACTTGCAATTGAAGAACCAATTGCAGAACAGTTGCCAACTTGTACAGGCAGAATTTATCAGAACTTCCCTTTACTGATACTGATGAGTTCTAGATATGGGGTACCTAAATGAAGTTAGGGTTTAATTGAGGTCTAGTGGCAGGTTTGATGTACAGGGAGTCAAATAGCGTTTCTCTGCAACCCCTTTGGATTTGGCACATGGATACGGTGGTAAATGAGGTCTAGTGGTGGCGCAAGAGTTCCCTATAAAGGAATTTACAGGCTGAAAATCTAGATTGATAAGAAGAGGTTTATTATGGGGTTTGGAAGGTTAAAGTATAGTTAAGGAAATAGGTGAGGATAAAGAGAGGAGGGCACTGGAAACAGGATTCCAGTGGACAGAGATCCCTGGCATGCCAGGCGTAAGGCTGCCATGTTTGGAACTTCTGCAAAGTTTGACTCTTTTATAAGGAGAGATTTAGCTAAAAGGGCCTGTGGGTGAAGTCCCAAGTTTGCTCCTCAGTCAATTTCAGCAGGGGCTTGAGTTTGCTTGGTGGGGGTTGGGAAACCTGGGCAGATCATTAGAATGGTGGCTGGGACAGCCCAAATTGGCTCAGATTTGATGGGGGCTGGGAGAACCCAGATCTTCTATTGGAATTCAAAGGGTGCTTTTGACCAGGATTTATGAACCAAAGGTCCCAGCTTCCTGGATTGATAATGCATCAGCTAGGAGGGGCTGGGAATCAGAAAGAAAGGAATAAATCAATTCTTAAAGGGACCACAACCTGCATCAATACCATTACAATTCTAGCCCACCCCACCCCACCAAAAAAAACTGTCAAATGAATAATGCAGAAGGAAACCAGGGCTCAGCATCAAGAGACCTAGATCTTTGGCTGAGGACTCTTGTCCCCCAATTCTGCCTCTGATTAATGTTTTGAAAGTCATGAAATTTTGACAAGTTTCCCTGAGAAACATCGTCTCCCACCATCCTGTTTTCACAAAAGTTATCTGGAATACTAAAAGTCCTCAATCTCCTTATTTCCTCTTTCTTCCTTCAAGGATCAGCCCAGGTGCAATTTCCTCCACAGAACCTTCCTTGATTCCCCAAGTTCATTGTTTTTCCTTCCTCACAATACCTTGTAGTTTTTTTCTATGCCCTTGTTATACCTATCACCTCCCAGATCATAAATTCCTTGCTTTAAAGGGATTATCTTGATTTTTATTACCATAGGGCCTTGAATGTAGAAGATTCTTAATAAATTTTGAAATGAATTTCAATTTCCCTATCTGTAAATTGCAGATAATTATATGTTATTATACATGGTGTTTTCCATTTTACAAAACACTTTGCTACAATATCTTGCATGATTTCCTGAATAACTCAATAAGCCAAGTCCTGTATTAATAACCAAATTTTATAAATCACAAAATTGAAATTAAGAAAAATTAAGTGACTTGCTTTTGTTCTAAGTTTTAGAGATGATGTTTGAATCAAGTGCTTTTAAAACTATATGTCAGGTGTATTATCCAGCATATTATGTGCTTCATATTTGCCTTTCCCATATTCAAGTGGACATTGTGAGGATTGAATGAGAGGTACTTAATGAAAATGCTTAGCAAAACATAAGTCACTGGCATGTGTAAAGTGATTATTGGTGAGAAAGGTTTTTATCCCATCCCCAAGTTTGAATATCGTGGTGGTCATTCTTCAGAAAAATTCCAATTCTATCACCAGTTCTTTTAATGTTCTCCAGTTGTTTGAATTCAGTTCAATCCAATAAGCATTAATTAAATCCCTAATTACAGCAGGGTCTTATGCTTAGCCCTGGGGATATGGAGATTGATATGTTCCAGAATCTGCTACCAAAGAGCTTCCAATATATGCATATTGTAGAACATATAAATAAATGACTATGTTATAGGGGAGAGTGGGATTAAGAGTAAAAGAGCTCTCTGCTGTGAGGCTTTTGAGAAGCCAAAGATCTCTTTCATCTGCTGGGGCCAGAGAAAGCTTCCAGCAAATTGCACTCTAGATCCTAGCTTCTTAAATTGAAGTTTGCGGTCCCATATGGGGTCTCCTAACTGAATATGAGTATCACAAAATTATGATTTATTACCAATAAGTGTTTTATTAGTGTAGCTATTTCATATACCCTGGACATGTGATTTGTGTGATCTTCAGTAATCCAATCAAACTGAATGACCCAGACCACTTATGCCTAGGACTTCAGGTGACAGGGTAAGCTTGAGTCAAACATATCCTAGGGACATCTTTGTCACCTTTTAGGATAAACTAATCTCTGTGGGAGACACAAAAGAGCCAAGAAGGTATGGCCTGATCCCAGTTCATCCTGTGAGTGGGGAAAGAAACCATGTCAGAGAAAAGCAAATAAATATTCTATCACAAAATAGAAATTGCAAAGAGGTAAATCTAGGCCTTATATAAAGAAAAACATCATCTAATTAAAACTATACAAAAGTAGATGTGGCTATCTCTGAGAGCAGTGAGCTCTTCAGTGGAATCCATCAGAAAGCTGAGAAAATCCTCATTAAGGACATTGTAAAGAAGATTCTTGTTGATTCTTGGGCTATACTCTTTGACATCTGAAGACTCTTGGAAAATTGAGGTTCTATAATTCTAGGAATGTAAGGAGGAAGATCAGCTAAGAAATAGTTAGAATAGATTCAATGAGAAGATAAAGTGACAGAATATCCAAGAAATATAATTATTGTTTGCAGGATGTCTTTATTAGAAAGGACAGTACCTGGGTTTTTTTTTTTTTTTTCCCTTTCTTTGTATCTTCAATGTTTGGCACATAGTAGGAGCTTAACAAAAATTTATAGGCTGTACCTTACATTAGAATGATAGTGATACTATCATATTTTTAAATGTTTACAAAGTGCTATCTTCAAAAACACCTCTCTGATATATATAGCTTCAGTATTTTTACTTGTGCTATGCTGAAGCCTGCTCAAGCGAGCTGAATTCACTTTTTAGCATGCAAACTTACACCTTAGAAATCAGCAATTGCTTCAAATTAGGAATTGATTTATTATATTGTTAATTTTTTAGGCTTCTAATAATGCAGATTAAACTTAAAAGAATGCCATAAATTTTCAAAGAATTAGTTGTTAGATCTTTACATACACCCTGAGTTTGATTTCCATGAGGGTGAAAAAGAGATGCAACAATTTATACCTGGTATGTGCAGAATCCATTGCTCTTTCTATTATGCCATTTTATTTTAACATCTATTCTGTGTCAGACACTATAGTAGATGTTTTGGAAACATTTAGAATCTTAGAATTTCAGGGGGGAATCTCAGAGTTCATCTAAACGCACCTTTTTGTGGCATGTCTGCCACTTCCCTTTCCCTGATTTCATGTTCTAAATTCTTTGCAGCATGTCTTTCAACTCTTAAATCCCCTTTTCTACCTGTTTCTTCAAACAAGAAAAAATGAGAAGTAAAAAGGTAGTGTAAAGTAGATCATGTGTCAAATATCAGCTGTGACTGAACCCTGAGACTCAGCAGGGAATGTTACAGACAGATGGTGTTTTATGAAGGTGTTAGGAGGCAGGAAGTGAATGGAGCTACTTGTTCCCATGACAATGTGTTGTTTTCTTTTAATCAGCACCCTATAGTTCACAACTTACATACTATATTATATATGAATAAAGTGGCTTCAAAAGTTATACATGCTATAGCACACACACACACACACACACACACATATACAATTGTAAAATGTTTTCTTGTCTCCCTCTGATTTAAGACAAAGCAATGATCAAATGGAATGTTACCCTTTTTTTTTATTATAGCTTTTTATTTACAAGATATGTGCATGGGCAATTTTTCAGCATTGACAAATTGCAAAACCTTTTGTTCCAACTTTTCCCCTCCTTTCCCCCACCCCTTCCCCCGATGGCAGGTTGACCAATACATGTTAAATATGTTGAAGTATAAGTTAAATACAATATATGTATAAATGTCCATACAGTTATTTTGTTGTACAAAAAGAGTCGGATGTTGAAATAGTGTACAATTAGCCTTTGAAGAAATCAAAAATGCAGGAGGACAAAATAGAGGATTTGAGAATTCTATGTAGTGGTTCATAGTCATCTCCCAGAGTTCTTTCACTGAGTGTGGTTGGTTTAATTCATTACCTGCTCCATTGGAACTGATTTGGTTCATCTCATTGTTGAAGAGGCCCACGTCCATCAGAATTGATCATCATATAGTATCGTTGTTGAAGTATATAATGATCTCCTGGTCCTGCTCATTTCACTCAGCATCAGTTCATGTAAGTCTCTCCAGGCCTTTCTGAAATGGTCATTTCTTACAAAACAATAATATTCCATAATATTCATATACCACAATTTATTCAGCCATTCTCCAATTGATGGGCATCCAAAATGTTACCCTTCTTTTGTCTGTCATGTCTATGTATCAAAACATATCAATATCTATGTTGTCAATTTTTTAAAATCTAAAATTATAACAAACATTTTTCTTTTACTCAATAATTATTTAGCCATTTTATAGCTTTTGGGGATTTCAGTTTGTCTCATCACATATATTTTAAAAAATCAGAATGAGAGAGACAGAGAGAATTCATGGGCTACATATCCAGCAATATATCATACTCTATATAGTCTCTTTGTCTCCTACAAACCTTTGGCTCTGTGACCATTTATACATGAGTGACAATAGATACAGATGAAAATCAGCAAGACCAGGAATTAAATAGAATGGAAAAATTAGCTATATTTCATTTGGGAAATTGTAATGATATCAGTAATACCACACTGAAAATATGTACACATACAAACACACACATACACACACAAACAAATCTTTAAGGAATCCAAATTACAGGTATATGATAACAAGATGAATGCTGTGTATAAATCCTCTGCAGCATAACACCAGAAATGGCTTGCATATAAGAAGTGGCATAAAATGAGTTATTTCAGATAGACAATTTGAATACTGCATTGGTCCCAGTGAAAAGCTCTTGAAGTATAATGGGTGAGTGCTCAATGGATTCATGGGAATATATAAAGAAGCATTACTTAACATAAGTTGTTTTAGATATGTAAATCTGTACCAGTAAAAAAGATCAACATTGATTAGGTTATTGATATATTGAAGTACTAAATATTCCTTTTGATCACTTGAAAAATCATATGCTATATATGATTAAAAAGTTGTTGTTTTTATTTTTAATAAACATGTAATAGATAGAACACTTGACCTAGAATAAGGAAGGCCTGGGTTCAAAGCTGGCTTCAGGCACTTGCTTGTTGTGTAATCCTGAACAAGTCACCAAAAGAAAATCCATTTGCCTCAGTTTCCTCTTCTGTAAAATGGGGATAATGATAATAATAATAAGGCTATGTCCCAGATTTTTGCTGAAGATAAAACAAGATAATATTCTTAAAGAACCTGACATAGTTTCTGACATACCATAGGTATTATATAAATGTTTACTAGTAAGAGGAGGAGGAATAAACAGTATGTAGATATTAAACAACTTTCTTTTAGTAAATATGCTTTTGACATTTTAATTTTGCTTATAATTTTCTTAGATTTTCTTGCTATACTTTACTCTTAAATTAATTACACTTCCTACTTCCACTGATATTATTTTAAAGGAATAAAAGAAATTCAGCATAACTAATCAACAAATCAAAAAAATTTGATATTATACAATGCTCCACATCTATTAATCCCAACAATTGTCAAAAAGCAGAGGAGATAAAGAATCTCAAATCTTATTTTAAACTATGGTACCTGGGATAATTACAGCAGAATTATTTATGAATCCATCCACTGCATTTTCTAATGTCTTAAACATTATTACTGAAATCAAAAGAAACCATTTCCACTCACAGTTTTGCACTTTAGGACAGTAGAAGGAAACTTGTTTTTAAAGTCTGTCTCAAAGTGACGTTCTAGTCATACAGTCTCTAGTTTCTATTACAAATATGAAGGTAGGAAAGATACATCAAGAGGGCCTACCCTGGAAAGAATGTCATTGAACAATATAAAACAATATTTACAATTATATGATTATGAAACACATTTTATAAATATAATTTATATGAATAAATGGGCAAGTTAAAGAAAGACTAAGATCTTTTTTTCTAACTGGAAAAATTTAAGTCTCTCAGCTGCTGTTTGGGAACAACTTTGTGGCCCTCTCTCCCCCCTCCCCAGATGTACCACTATCTACAATGAATCTACAGTTTATATTGTATAAATTGAATTTGGCATAAGACTTAAAAATTAAAGTTAATCTGTATGTATAAGCTATTAGAATTGTAGAATGTATACTGCTGTAAGAGGATATTTCTAGAAAACAAGGGTTGCATAATTCCCCAAATTGGGAAATTATCGGCATTATAAATGTTTTCTTTCTTTCTTTTTTTTTTATTATAATAACTTTTTATTGACAGAACCCATGACAGGGTAATTTTTTACAACATTATCCCTTGCACTCACTTCTGTTCCAACTTTTCCCCTCTCTCCCTCCACTCCCCTCCCCAGATGGCAAGCAGTCCTATACATGTTAAAGATGTCACAGTATATCCTAGATACAATATATGTGTGCAGAACCAAACAGTTCTTTTGTTGCACAGGGAGAATTGGATTCAGAAGGTAGAAATAACCCAGGAAGAAAAACAAAAATGCAAAGAGTTTACATTCATTTCCTAGTGTTCTTTCTTTGGGTGTAGCTGCTTCTGTCCATCATTGATCAATTGAAACTGAGTTAGTTGTCTTTGTCAAAGAAATCCACTTCCATCAGAATGCATCTTCATACAGTATCGTTGTTGAAGTATATAATGATCTCCTGGTTCTGCTCATTTCACTTAGCATCAGTTCATGTAAGTCTCTCCAAGCCTCTCTGTATTCATCCTGCTGGTCATTTCTTACAGAACAATAATATTCCATAACATTCATATACCACAATTTACTCAACCATTCTCCAATTGATGGGCATCCATTCATTTTCCAGTTTCTGGCCACTACAAACAGGGTTGCCACAAACATTTTGGCACATACAGGTCCCTTTCCCTTCTTTAGTATCTCTTTGGGATATAAGCCCAGTAGTAGCACTGCTGGATCAAAGGGTACGCACAGTTTGATATAAATGTTTTCTTTCTTTTGTGGGAGGTAGGGGACTAGTAGATAGGAGCAAAGGGGAAAGAGAGGAAAGAAGAGAGGTAAGTATCTGTTTTTGTGAGAAATTAACAAAGCTAGTTCTGCCTTGTATTGCACCAGAGATCCAGAAGCAAAATAATTTTAACAAGAGAACTAAACCTAGATTATAAATTGAGAATTGTAAAGATTTACTTACATAAAGAAACAAGAGCTGAACTGGAAATTTAGTTAATTTGTTTTGCATAGAGTTTTATGGGAATAACTATTCTATGAATTTTACCACATTCAATGTCAATTGTTTCATGGTTCTTACTTTTACATTATATTTGTAATACATTGTACATGTATTACATGTAATGTAATGTAAATACATGTAATAATACATTATTATATATGTTTTCCTGGTTCTTTTTGCTTCTCTTTGCATCATTTTGTATGATTTTTTTCCTGAGCTTCTCTGTATTCATTATGTTTATAATTTCTTATACCACCTTAATATTCCATTAAACTCATTCCACAATTTATTTTCTTAACAAAAACATCATCTTTGTTAGAGGATTAAATAAGCAGTCAAGTCAAGGGAGAAAAGAAGCTGCCTTTGAAAAGTGTCTTAGTGGCAGACTAGCTCTGCTTTTTGAGGACCAGTCTAGTTGAGGACCAGCAGATTGAACACTTAGAGATTCAGTGTTTGGTCATGGAAACTTATGAAAGAAAAAAAAATAATGATCCTTGGTTATAAGTTGCTCCTTCCTACTTCTGCAGTGGCAAAACCAAAATCAAATGACATTAAAAAAAAGCAGCAATATTCAAGAATGACCTCTAACTTCTTTTTAGAGAGGTAAATGACCATCAAAGAAAGCTGAATTTGGTTGTCGTCAGTAAGGAAGAATTGTTTTTTGGCATAGAAATATTAAGAAACAAGAAGGATGAACAACTCAATTTTAATCTATTATAGGGAATGAGTGGCAAGCCAAATATAATCTGATTTGCACTGTGAATTTTAGAAAAGTAGTTTCCAAAGGGTTTGGAAAAGGCATAAGTAGAGTTTCACAAGTTAGAATTCTACAGGAAAACAGCACAGACTGTATAAGAAATGCTAAAGTATAAAATTCTTTTTACTCAAAAAATAACAATGCTATTACAGAAGATAAGAGGGAGTTATTTAAAGAGGCTGATGTAAAAACATCAATGATTCATCAACCAATTTAGATTTTTTAAAAGCATACACAAAAATCAAAAACAAGATTAGGTAATAAAGAATGAATACAGATCTATGGTATGATCTTAGAAGAGCTGTATGAAAACTCTAAAACTCAGAAGAAATTGAGTCTAGTTAAAAAGCTAAAAAACAAAAAGTTTTATTTTTGTGACATTGGAGGAAAGAAGACGGTCAAAAAAGAAAGAGGATCACTATATGTTGAATAGAAGTTGGAGATATAGCAATGATAAAATAGTCATTAGGGAATTGTAATCCATAAGAACTAGGAAGATGATAAAAGAAAATCAACCAACCCAGAAAAACTCTATATAAAAAGACTGAAATAGCTGACAGGTATGATCACTGTATCATTGTCAAATAAGTTTTAAAGATCATAGGGACTAGGAGAAGTATCATAAAATTAAGAAAGAGGCAAATGTCTTCATTTTCAAAAAGAAGAAGCAAGATGAGAAAGAAGAAAAAGAGGAGTAGAAGGAGAAGGAGGAGAAGAAGGAGAAAGAGAAAGAGGCAGAGAAGAAGGAGAAAGAGAAAGAGGAGGAGGAGAAAAAAGAGAAAGAGGAGGAGGAGGAGGAGAAGGAAAAGGAAGAGGAGAAAGAAGAGGAAAGGAAGGAAGAATGAATGAATAATGGAAATTATAATTAATGACCTTGAATTTGATTGCTGGAAATTCTAAAATTTATTATTAAATGACTAGCTAATGAATATCTAGAAAAAGAAGTTTTGTTCAAAAGAGGAAGCATGGGCCCATCAATAATATATAATGCCAACCAAACTTCATTTCTTGTCAAGTTACTGTACAAGTGGATCAGGGTGATCATGTAAATAAAATTTGCCTACATTTTAGCTAGGCATTGACAAAATTTCTTTAACTTATCTCAAAGAAAGAGTATAGACGATATTGAACTCTTTGAATGACTATACTCAAAGAATAGTTATAAAGGGTTGTGCTTGACCCTGTATCTGTTTAACATTTTTTATTGACATAGAAAAAAGGCACAGATGTCATGTTTTCAGATGATAGAAAACTAGGAGTTATTTTACAGTCTTCCTGGAAGACTAATCACACTGGAAGACAAAATCCAAAATTACCTTTACAAGTTAGAGCATTAGGACAGATCTAATGCGATAAAATTGAATAAGAATAACTGTAAAGTTATGCATTTAAATTCAAAAAAATCAGTTTCACAAGTATGTGTAACTAGACAATAGTTTTTTCCCAAGAAAATTTTGGTTTTATTAGAATTCAAGCTTAATATTAGTTAACATTGTAAATAAAGTAGATAACAGTAATTGTGGGAAGCTAAGCAAGAGAAGTGTAGCATCTAGATAATTTCACTACTCAACTTTGTTCTGACTTTGGTATTCTGTTTACCTCCTGGCATAATATTTTTGGAAGATCATTGGTAAGCTAGAGAGAATATTTTAAGGACAGTATTCAATAATGTGAAGGGTTTTGAGACCATGCCATATAAGGCTTAGTTGAAGCAACTGTAGGTTGTTAGCTTAGAAGAGAAGACTAGGAGGAATATAATAGTTTCCTTCAAGTAGTCAAAAATTTGTCATATGAAAGAAGTATAAAATTTATTCTAGTTAACTTTACAGGATAGAACTAAGTGTATTTGGTTAAAATTTCAAAGAGACAAATTTAGGCCCAATATATAGGAAATAATTATAACACTTATAACTACCCCAAAATGGAATAGACTGTCCTGGGAAAGAGTGAGTTTCCCCTCACTGGAAGTTTTCAAGAAAAGGCTGAATGGTTTCTTGTGTAGTATATTTTAAAGAAGATTCTTATATTACATTGTGATTTGGATTCAATGTCATTGAAGAGATTACCAACTTTCAGATTATAATATAGAAATTCTATGGAGAATTTAACAAGATCCATCAAATTAAGATGATTTCCATGAAAAAGTTATCATAATATAAAATGGAAAAAATTATTATTGAAAAATATGACTCATATATGGAAAAATGTACATGCCAGATCTTTGGATAAGAGAAGAGTTTATGGCCAAACAAGAAAGAAAGGTGGTTACAGGAATTAAAATAGATAATTTTAATTACATGAAATTAAAAAGCTTTTGCACAAATAAAACCAATGTAGCCACAATTAGAGGGAAAACAAAAAGGTGGGGGAAGAGGGCTAAATTACAGCAAATTTCTCTTTTAAAGGCTTCATTTCTTAAATATATGAACCTAATTTATAAAAATAAGAGCCATTCCCCATTTAAGAAATGGTTAATTATATTAATAGGCAATTGTCAGAAAAAAATCAAAACTATCAATAATCACATGATTATTATGATTACGATGATGGTTAAAAAATCACTAATTACAAAAATGCAAATCTCATACCTCTGAGATTGGTTAACATGGCAGCAAAGGAACATATTAAATGCTGGAAGAGGTGTGAAAAAACTGGGACATTAATTCACTGTTTTTCAAGTTGTGAACTGGTCCAACCATTCTGGAGAACAATTTGAAATTATACCAAAAATTATGAAACTGCAAAGCCTTTGATACATCAATACCACTACCAGATCTATATCTTGAAGAAATCAAAGAAAAGGGAAAATATTTATAGTAGGTCTTTTGTTGGTAGCAAAGAATTGGAAATTGAGGGAATGTCCATCAATTGGAGATGGCTTATCAAGCTGTATTATATGATTGTGATAGAATATTATTGTGCTATAAGAATTAATGATTAGGGTTATTTCAGAAAAACCTGGGAAGACTTCTATGAGTTGATGGAAAGTGTAGTGAACAAACCAGAGGAAAGAACATTATACAAAGTACAGCAATATCATAAAGATGATCTACTATGAAAGACTTATGTATTATGATCAAGACAAAGATTCAAGTCAGTTCCAAACCTTTGATGAAAAATGCTATCAACATCCAGAGAGAAAACAAATGGACTGAATGCAGATTGATTGATACAAGCTTTTTTGTATAATTTTATTTCTCTTGTCTTATTTTAAATACCTCACATGTATAATCAAACTCAAATTGCTTGCCTTCTCAAAGACAGAATGGGGAAGAAAGGAAAAAACTTGGAGCTCAAAAATTTTTAAATGATTGTTTACAATATGTTTACATGTAATTGTAAAATATTTAATAAATAAATACATTTTTTTAAAAAAAGAAGAAGAAAAAACATGACTGAGGATTAAGAAATAACAGGCCCAAGATTTGTAGGTGATCAAGTCTCATGCTTATATTTCATGAATATTTTCTTCAAAAAGAAAGGCTAGCTGCATTAGATATAGTGAGTACTAAGTAATATTTTTTTTTAGATTTTTTTTTTCAGAGAACTCTATAAACTGAACTTTCTACTGATGCAGATTGACAATTCCTTATGAAACACTAAGAGATTGATTGACTTGCTCTTCTGGTCATACAATGTATGTTTGGTAGATTTGAGACTAGGTTTTTCTGACTTCAAAGCCAGCCCTCTATCCATTGGGCCTGTGGATATCAAATACAACATAAAAAGCAAAATTAATGGAAATGTCTGTTTATTGATGTAGAAAGTCATTTCTGAATCAATTCAACCTTCCTTTTCCCTTGACATACTAGAGCAAAGATCAAATTCAGTACTTTATTAAAAGAATTAAAAATGAGATATGGGATCAA
This sequence comes from Sarcophilus harrisii, assembly GCF_902635505.1. NCBI lineage: Eukaryota > Metazoa > Chordata > Mammalia > Dasyuromorphia > Dasyuridae > Sarcophilus > Sarcophilus harrisii. Next base: position 349,264,764 of record NC_045427.1, read on the forward strand.
TTAGTAAAGATACAGTATAAACTATTTAAACATCTATTAATACAGAAAAGTGAAAAATGGGTAGAAGAATAGGTAGCAATGGATATCCTAGAGTAGCTTAAACTTCAATAAATCAATCCTTCCAATAAACAGCTAGAAAATCCCCAGTTTCCTTGCCAGACAGAGAAATATTATAGCCAAGAACGTCACTGAATAGGAATAAATTAATATGTAAAAATATAGAGAGGAAGACATAGATCACGAGCAGTTTAGTCTCATAAAACAGTGAGAAGCAATGAAGAGGAAAACATGTATGCAGATTTTGGCATGGGGCCATTGAACTAGAACCCTGAAGAGTACTTAAAGATAAAACTAGAAAGTGAAATCAGTAGGTGAAAAAAAGATGATCTCTCAAGATCACTAATCATTTCTGTTCTTCAATGACAGGAGAGCTGCCACATTTAGACTCTAATATCACAGTTGTGGTGTTTTATATCACAAAATAGATATAACACTAAAGAAAACAAAAGTAGGAAGTGAAGCTGAACCTGATCAAGTATACACAATGGTGGTCCATGCTGACAATACAGTTCTATGAATATCCATTCTCAAATTATAGGAATAAGGGACAGATAAGAAACAATTGGGAAAAAATGACAGATGATTACCAACCCATTTATTTCCTCATTTCGACTTTTTTCTTTTTCACTATGCAGATAACACATGTACAAGTTGATGATAAAAATATAAAAGGTAACAGTCAAGGCCACTAAAGTCTCACAACTGACTAAAGAACCAAAGAAACTTATTGTTTTTGTTTTTGCTTGCTGACTATAATAAAAGCATTCTATTGGGGAGAGCAAATACTAATAAAGGACTTCCTTCCAAGTAGGAAACAATATGCTTTGAGAACTTTTCATTGTTGTTTTTGTTATATTTCTTTCCCGCTCTCCCTCCCCTCCCCCCCCCACTATCTAGTTTACTGCCTGGCACACAGTAGTTATTTAATAAATGTTTGATGTTAGTATTTTATAATATTCTTTAATAGAAGTAATAACTGAAATATTATTTAACAATCTGATTTTTAATATCTTTTGAGACATAAAACAGAGGTATGTTCATCCCTGAAGAGGGAAGTAGGACAAAAGGAAAGGCTTCATGGCAAAAATGGGCTCTGAAATGAATCTAGAAAGAAGCCAGGAAAACTATAGAATTAGTGGTGGTGAGGAGGGAAAGCATTCCAGAATTAAGGGACAGATAATACAAAGTCAAGAAGGCAAAAAATTAAATATTATATAGGAGGAACTGTAAGAAAGCCAATGTTGCTAAACCATAGAGTACATGGAATGGAATAAATTTTAAAATTAAAAGTTAGGAAGAGGTGAGCTTATAAGCATTTTAATGCTAAATAGAAGTCATTATATGGAATCTTGGAGGTAAAAAGGAATAACTGGTATCCACTAAGCTTGATATACTCAGTTCTACATCACTTCAACAGCTGAAAATGATGGATGGGAGAGGAGAGAAAATTCAAGCATGGAGACCACATAGAAGATCTTACTGCAAAATTACAAGTGAAAGGTGATGAAGCTTTGAACTACAGTGGCTAACTATAATGATATATGAGTGGAAACAAAAGGAGGTATAAGAGAGGTACTATGAAAGTGAAAAGAAGACCTGTCATATATTTGAGTAAGAGTGCTTCTGCTATATTGAACCCATCTATTCTATTACTCCTTTTCCTCATAGCCATGGATAGAAAGTGAGAGGGTGGGGATATTCTTTGTATGAACATGAAACTGTGACATGCTTATCCCCATGATACTTCCAGTGTCTCAGCTTCATTATTTCATTTACCTCACAAAAGATCAGCATGATATTAGGAATAGATTGTCTATTATTGTAGTTATGAGTATAATTCCCCTAATAAGCTGTAAGCTTTCTAAGGACAGAAGCAATATCTATTTCATCTCTGCGATCCTCTGAGTGCCTAGTGCAACCCATAGGAGGTAGTTAATGTTTATGAGATTAAACAGATAAATGCATGGAAAATGTACCAAAAACTTTCTACCACAGTACATTATTGAGAAAAAAATTTGTATATGAAGAGTTTATCTTAAACCTAATTTAAGGGCCCTTAAATTGTCTACATACCACATCTCTTTGCTTTAAAGGCAATAACCTGATATGTGACATAAAAAGGATATTAGCAATTATAAAGCCCCAGTGCACAGTATGCTTCAAAGTCATATATTTTTGAATATGTAGCAATGAAATCTCAGCATCCATTGTTTCTACTTTTTTGTAGCTATATGATTCATTTCCATACAGCAGGACATCTACAGAACTGGACAATTCCAACGCCCAAGCGTTTTTGCCCTAATATTCTCCTAAAGTTACCATCTCTGCAAATTTAAAAGCATCAAAATGGTACCTCTTTTTAAAATGGATTTCCTTGCTATAAAAGTATCTATATGCCAGAGAAACTACTTGGACCATAATGATCAGAAAATAAATTCTGATGGCATCCTGTAGGCCTATATATCACCAGCCTGAGATAGTTTTCTATGTTCAATGTGTACAAAGTGAGCCATTAATTCTGTCAACATAGAACACTTTTTACCACAAATTTCTTTAAGCTAGCAGCATACAGTGGGCCTAAGTGAGCACTAGCTAAATGAAACTATAAAATAAAACTATCTTTCTCATTTTCAGGAAGAAATATGTCCTCAGATGGAAGGAGAGACCACTCAGTCCTGCCAATGGTCATCTGCAGTCAATGTCAGGAACCGAAATATCTATGTGGCCCAGCCATTACTGAGCAGAATTCTCAAAATAGATGTACAAACTCAGAAAGTCCAGCAGGTATGTAAACTTCACAGTGGTTTGTGGGAACCTTCAAATATATTGATAGCTTTAAGATTACAGGAGTATCAAAATGGTATAATGGAAAGTAGATATGGAATGAGAGAATCTGGGTCCAATGCTTAACCTTGGACTTTGAAAGGTGCTCAACAAAGTACCTGGCACATAATAGGCACTATACAAATGCTTGTTCTCTTGCTCTTCCCTCTCCTTCTTTTGTTACTATTTACTATGGAAGAGAATTTTCAATCCTAAATCAACTTCCAATCCCCATCCAGTGAGCTTTCCAATCTAAACAGATTTATTATATTTAGCAGTGGTTGGAAGCTAAAGCTATATTCTGAGAAGTTATGAGTATTTAAGAGGTAATACCTTCTCTGTTTGCTCATAGTTACTAGCTTTTAAGGAGAGAAGCACTACTTTATCATGGATCCCCCAAACACGATGACATATAAGTAGGTCTACCTGGCAAAGGCATATGTCAGGAAGGGGGAAGGCCAGAGGAAGTGGAACTAGGACATGTTTTTTAGTTTAATTTAGTTTTGTTTGATGGTCTTCAGACCAATCCAAGAAAAATCCAGTCTATAAGGATTTCTCATTTAGCTCATAAGTACCGAAAAATCATGTGTATTGATTCCTGATAATATAATTGTTTGGAAAACAATACCAGCTTGTCAAAATAAACATAGTATTAAGGGTAAAATATCACATGTTCAGGGTTCTAATGTGCCTAGCTAACTTGTTTTCATGTCCTGGTAGGTAGCCAGAGTGATTGATCTCTACAAATTTTACAAAATGAGACTCAGAAATTGGTAGCTATACAAGGCTCCTAAATATACATCAGATCATTGAAATGAGCTTTAGGCTCAGGGTGGCTATTTCGTGTTATGACTATGTTCAGGGACTGGAGCCTCCAGTGTTTCCTAGTGGCCTATATTGAAGAGACTTGCATAGTTTCAAGGTCGGACCAAGTTTGAATGTTGCTATAGGCCGGAAGGCCTCCCTCTCCTCTCATTAAATCAAGCCTGATTTCTAAGTTGATTTTTTTAGTCAGCAGTGACCAAAATGTTACTTCATTTTTCAAGGCCATAGGTGTGGACTCACTACCAGCTAAGCTGCTCTATGACAAGTCACATGATCAAGTGTGGGTTCTAAGCTGGGGAGATATGCAGAAGTCCCAACCAAGCCTTCAGGTACATTTCTAAAATCCCTGTATATTTGTTTGGAAAGATAATGTAGTTCTTTATTTTATATTTCTCACTCTTCTTCATTTCTCCTTTTGTCCCTGACTTTAACTCCTCTTTTCTCCTTGCTCCTGTTATTTCTCCCTCTATTCCTTGATTTTTTCACTTCTCTCACTTTCTTCTACTCTCCAAATTCCTTTTTTTTTCCGTTTTTGCTACCATGTTCCATCCCAGATCTGTAGCCTTGGATATCTGCCTCATATTTGTATCACATGTAATCCCCATGTCTTCCATGTTGAGTCACCTAAAATTCCATCATAAAATGACCTCTGGTTGGAACAGTCTACTCTTTTGCCACATGACCATAGTTCTACATTGGTTAGAATTGACTCTAGGGAATTATCACCCTCTGAACAGATGGTTTCCTTAGGCAGTCAGGCCAGTTCCAAGTGGCCTGTTTCAAATAGTTTTCTGCATCTAATGGTCTGAATGGACACTTCTCATTTATTCTCAGCTTAGCCTTGAAGTTAGTGACAACAGAACCTTCCCTTTCTCTTTTAAATTATTGGGTTATTCATGCAGAGTCAGCCTTGTGGAAAATCATTCACTAGCACAGAACATTAAATCCAAGTGTATCAGCATGGGAAAAGGATCTCCTTTTATATCTTGCTTAGTAGGATATAAAGAATATTAGCATAGATTCCCATCCATTCCAGATGACAGAACTAGCAGCAGAAAGTTTCAGGGAAGTATATTTAGGCTTTGTATAGTAATTATATGTGTGTGTGTGTGTGTGTGTGTGTGTGTGCGCAAAGAGGCAGTCAATGGCATTTATTAAGCATTTACTATATGCAAAGCAATACAAAAAAAAAAAGTAAAAACTCTCAAGGAGCTTATAGTGTAGTAGGATAGACAACATGCAAACATCCATGTCCAAAAAAAAAAGTGAATACAGAATAAATTGATAATATACAAAGAAAAGACACTAGTATTAGGAGAATCAAGAAAGGCTTTTTGTAGCATTGTAGCTGCAACTTGAAGGAAACCAGGGAAGCCAAGAGGCAGAGTTCAGGAGAGAAAACATTCCCTCCATGAGAGATTTCCAGAGAAAATGCCTAAATAAGATGACTTATCTTGTTAAAGGAAAAGTAAGAAGGCCAATATCACCAGATCACAGGGCACACGGATTGAGTAAGGTATAAAAAGACTGGAAAGTTAGGAAGGATTCATGGCATAAAGGACTTAAACACAAACAATGGACCAGAGTGATGACAATTTTAAAGAAAATAAGAGGAAATATATGGTTGCTGTTATGAAAGTAAAATTAATAAGACTTTACAACAGAATAAATAGAAAAAGTTAATAGATATTGAAGAATCAGGGATGATACCAATGAATGGAAGGAAGTTAGTATGCTCATAGTAATAGTGATCTTAGAAAGGGAGGCAGATAATGGGATAAAAAATGTGTTCAACTTTGAACATGTTAAGTTTAATATATTCATGGGATATCTAGTTTGAGATTCCCAATAAGCTGTAGGTGAGAAGGTTGGGAGAAAGGTTAGGACTGTGTATATATAAATAGATCTAAAAATTATCTTAATAGGATAATTGAATGTGTGATAGATAGCTGATGAAATTCTTGAGTAAAACTCATATAGTGGGAAAAGAAGAGTCACAAAATAGACACAAAATACACCCACTAGTAGCAGAGATGACCTAGAAGAAGATCAAGCAAATGAGATGGAGTTATCTAACATGTCAGATGAGAACAAGGAGAAAACTGCATCACAAAAACCTAAAAAGAGAATATCAGAGAAAAATGTTAAAGGCTGCAGAGAGAATAAGAAGAAGATAATTTAGAAAAGTCCATTAGATTTGACAGCAGATCATCACTACCTTTGGAAGGAGCTCTTACAATGATGAGGTTGAAACCCAGACTAGAGAATTAATAAAATAATGAGAGGAAAGGAAGTGAAGACATTGATTATAGACAACCTTCTCAAAGATCATTCCTACAAACATGAGGAGAGGATATGGGACAATGGCTAACAGGAATGGATGGATCAAATTAAGGGTTTTTAAATAATGAGTAAGACAGGTCTTTTGTAGGCAATAGAAAAGCATTAAGTATAGAGGAAGAGAAGGTAAACAGTGGGGATGCTTATGGGAACATCTACTAAAGAATACATTTGGAAGTGAAATCATTGTGTGTTAAGATGCTTATTGTTGCAAGGAAAGGCTCTACCTCTTCTCTGAGATGATGAGAAGAGGAAAATTGGGAGGTCTTGCTGAGTGACCTCAATTTTTCCATGAAATATGAAGCAATATTTTAAGTTGAAAGGGGAAGGAGAGGTGGAACTATGAGAATTTTGAGGAAGAATGAAAAGATCTAGAAAAACCAGTGGGATAAGTGAGATGTTGAATAAATTAATGAGATTAAAAAATAACCTTACCAAAATTAGGGCCCAGTTGAGATCATGAAACATAAATTTGTAGTGTACTCTGTCAACATGTTCTAATGATTGTCTCCAGGAATATATGAGATGCTCAGGGAAGATTAGTACCTCCAGGGAAAGCGCTTGCCAAGCCCTTCAAAACTCCTCACCCACCTTTGGTATCCATCTATTACCTAAATCTCACCTGTGACTCCAACATGCTGCAGCATGTACAGATAGTAAACCCCAGTTAAATCAGGTTAAAGCCAGGTTGAGAGTAGCTGACAGGTCTCAAACCTTTTGATTTGAGTTAGGGGCAATGTCTAACCAAGCATGCGAAGATTTCTCCTATCAGAGTGGAAAGACAGGAACAATTTTGTTGTAACAGTCACGGAGGCAGCTAAAGCAGGTGATGTGGAATACCCAGAGCTTCATCAGACATAGAAATTGCTAAGGTCACTACATTCCAGGCCATCACCAACCATCTTGACTTCTGTCTTGCACTGGATACTGATGACTGTGGAAGAAAGGGTGAAGCTTAAGGCTCTGTGCAATTCTACTTCAATTAAAATAGATTGCATGTTGCAAGTCAAGACATCAGTCATCCACCAATGCAGGAGAGTTGGATACACTGGGAGCTGCAACCACAATTCTGCAAACAGGCAACCCAAGGTATTGGGTCACCTTCTCACTAGATTGAAGGGCAGTAGGTTTGGTTTTGGCACCCCTTGGTTATTTGAGTAGACCCTGAAAGTGGTCCTTTAAAGGACCAAAAATAGTCTTATTCCCACAGAAGGCAGGAATTCCGCCTTAGTGATCAACACACACACACACACACACACACACACACACACACACAATTTGCAAAGAAGAGTCCACTCATCATTGGTACATGGAACGTGTGCATGCTTATGAATAACATAAAATCCATACACTTAAGAAATGAAGAGTTCTACCTGTGACAGAAAACAGCAAATACCACATTCAATTAGTGACCATGAGTGAAACAAGGCTGGCAAATAAAGACTAGCTTACTAAAGTTAGAATTTGGATACATTTGTGAAAAGAACTGGACCAATCAAAGTCTCATGCTCTCCAAGCTAAACGTTTGCAGTAAGCAAAAGTGGCTCAAAGGCAGCATGACCACCAGGAGGCTCAACATCAACAGATTAGAATGTTTCTCCATATATGAACAGTTTATTACTGACTTGAAGAGAAAATTGAGTCAGCACACAGAAAGAAACAGTGAAGCAAAAGTATGAGAAATAAACAAACAGACAGAGAGACAAAAAAAGTAAAAATACTATGCTTCAATCCATATTCAGTCTATATCATTCCCTCTCTGGATGCAGATGGTATTTCCCATCCCAAGTCTATTGGAATTGTCTTGAATCACCACATTATTGAGAAAAACTATGTCCATAACAGTTAATCATCATATAATCCTGCTATTACAGTGTATGATGTTCTCTTGGTTCTTTTTACATCATTTAGTGTTAGTTTGTGTAGGTCTTTTCAGGCTTTTCTGAAATTAGCCTGCTATCATAACTTATTCAGCCAATTTCTTTTTATTTATTTATTTAATTTTTTGATTATAACTTTTTATTGACAGAAGATATGCATGGGTAATTTTTTACAACATTATCCCTTGCACTCACTTCTGTTCTGACTTTTCCCTTCCCTCCCTCCACCCCCCTCCCCTAGATGGCAAGCAGTCTTATACATGTTAAATATATTATAGTATATCCTAGATACAATATATGTGTGCAGAACCGAACAGTTCTCTTGTTGCACCGGAAGAATTGGATTCAGAAGGTAAAAATAACCTGCGAAGAAAAACAAAAATGCAAATAATCCACATTCATTTCCCAGTGTTCCTTCTCTGGGTGTAGTTGCTTCTGTCCATCATTGATTAACTGGCATCCACTCAATTTCAAGTTTCTTGCCACTAAAAAAAACGGGCTACAACAAACATTTTTTGCACAAAGGGGGTCCTTTCCCTTTTTTATGATCTCTTTGGGATACAGAGCTAGTAGTAAGATTGTTGAATCCAAGGACATGCACGGTATTATAGGCCTTTAGGCATAGTTCCAAATTATTCTCCAGGATAGTTGAATCAGTCCACAACTCTACCAACAATACATTAGTGTCCCAGTTTTCCCACACCCCCTCCAAAATTTATCATTATCTTATCCTGTAAACTTAGCCAATCAGAGAGGTATGAAATGGTACATCAGCATTATCTTAATTTACATTTCTCTAATCAATATTAATTTAGAGTATTTTTCCATTTATCAATTGGGGAATGACTAATATTCTTAAAAATTTGAGTCAGTTCTCTACATGTTTGAGAACCGAGACTTTTGTCAAAGATACTGCTGTAAATATTTTCCCCCAGCTTTCTGCTTCTCTTCTAATCTTGGCTGCATTAGCTTTGTTTGTACAAAAATGTTTTAATATAATTTAAATGATCAATTTTCATAATGTTCTCTAGTCTCTAATAAAGAAGGCAGCTTTTGACTCCATCAAAAGCACAAAGATACAGGATTCTTGGTTCAGCAAAAAGACAAATGAGATTCAATTCTTTGCTTTCAGCAGTAATCTGAAGTACTTTGATGATGCCCTGAGAACTGTTTTTCAGTCAAAATCCCTAGTGCATTTCACCTATTCAGTGCTGATGAAGCCACAGTTATCAGTGACAAGGAAAGATTGGCTTTCATAGTGTTCTCAACAGACTATCAATAACCAATGCTGGAACCATCGATTATATGCCTCAGTTTGTAATCACTTCCCCTCTACCCAAACCTAACTGTAGAAAAGGTTGTGAGTACTTTCAAGCTCCTCTTAAATAACAAAGTGCCTGGCCCTGATTCCATTCCCATAGAGAGGAGTTCCTACAAAAGACAGTTCTACTTCTCATACGGAAGCTGACTGAAATCTTCTGGGTTCTATAATAAGAGGAAGTCATCCACCAGGAGCATAAGAATGTTCCATTGTCCATCTCTATAAAGGAAAAGAAAACTAGCTGTCATAGGACAAGAGGATTTCTCTCCTACTCATTTCTGGTAAAATTTTTGCCAGAGTCCTCCTTTAGCAGCTGATTAATCATCTGGAAGATGGTCACTTGTTTGAGAGATAGTGTGGCTTTAGAAAGGGTCATAGAATGGCCAACACAGTATTTACTACCTGACAACTCCAGGGAAATGCCAGGAATAAAACAGAGTTCTGCACACATTTGTTGATCTTACCAAGGTCTTTGTGAAAATGAGGACCTGTGAAAGAACATGGCTTTCCCAGAGAAGTTTGTCAGCATTTTGCACCATTTCATAATGGCATACTCACATGGGTTCTGGATGAATGAAAATTCTTAGTCACCAGTAGAAACTAGGTTGAGTGTTTGCTCCCATGCTCTCCAGCATGAGGTTTCCTACAATGTTGTTGGATGCCTTCAATAAGGACAAAAATGGTACCAGAATCAAATTATGCCCTTGAAAAAGAATGCAGGTCAAAACCAAAATGGAGGGGAAGTCGGTGAGTAATTTTTTGTTTGCAGATGATATCCACTCAATGAAACTTCTGAGGTTGAGATGCAACAAAGTATGGATCAGTCTTCTGCCCCCCCTATGCTAATTTTGGCCTGACAATCAACATGATGGATCCTCTCTGAAGCAGGACCACTCCATCCATATGTGAAACCACTGGTTACAACAAACGTAGAAATTCTGAATGCTCTAAGTTTGCTTACCTTAGCAGTACATATCCAAGGCTCATGAGACTCATGCGTGCATTGTCATAGCTAGTCAAGCATTTGAGAGGCTGCAAAACAAAATGTGAGAGAAGAGATATTGTGTTCCAACTAAAGCTCTACAGAGCCATCATGCTGACTACACTGGTATATGCTTGTGAAACCTGGACAGTCTATCAGTGCCATGCCAGAAAAGTGAATTGCTTCCATTTAAATTGTGTCAGGAAGATCCTAAAAATTACCTGGCAAGATAAAGTATTGAACACTGAAGTCCTTTCTCAAGCTGAACTGCCAAGGATTCAAACTCTGTTACACAGAGCATTCAACTGCCAAGCATTCAACTCTGTTGAGCTGGGCATGTAGTTTAAAAACCAAATGCATACTTATCTAAAAGACAATTTTACAAAGAACTTTCCCAAGATAAATGCTCACCTGGTGGTCAAAAGAAGAGGTTTAGGGATACTCTCAAGGTTTCTCTGAAGAACTTTAATGCTGACTGTGAGAAAAGAGAAATTCTGAGACAGGACCATCTAGCATAGCACACTACTACCAAGAAGGCACTGTACTGTATGAGCAAAGCAGAATCATAGAAATGCAGAGGCAGCTTGAGCTACACATATTCAAGCCCGCATCCACTCTAAATGTTCTAATGGACTTGGTCAGTGATAGTGCCTCCCAAATTTGCATTGATCTGAACAACTGCAGCCAAAAACACCGTACCCTGACCCCAACATTGTGTTGTCTTTGGACTTCTTCGAAAACAAAATTCCCAGACTAACATGATTATTTCCATCTTGGCCCATGAACTAAAAGCAAAGATTCCTATAACTAAGATTTATATAGCACTTATTATGTGCCAAGCATTTCACAAATATCTGATACTTCTAAGTGCAGTAGAAGGCAGATGTCATTATTTTCCCAATGTTATAAATGAGGAAACTGAAAGAAAGGTTAAGTAACTTGCCTGGTTACCATATGCAATGATTCAAGACAATTCCAATGGACTTAGGTTGGAAAATGCCATCCATATCCTGAGAGAAAACTATGGATCCTGAAAGTGAATTGAAGCATAGTATTTTCACCTTTTTTATTTGGTTTGGTTTGCTTTTTTTTCTCATGATTTTTCCCCCTTTGGTCTGATTTTTCTTGCATAATATAAGAAATAATGAAAATAGATTTTTAAAAAATAAAAACCCATGTTCTTTAAAAAAGAAAAGAAGATGGAAAGAGAAAGCAAGAAGGAAAAAGGAAGGAAGAGAAAGAGAAAGGAAGAAAAAAGAAAGAAAGAAAAAGAGGAAGGGAGAGAAGGAGGAAGGGAAGGAGGAAGTTGAGCAAAATCAAGAAGGTAGGAAAAGAGAAAGTAATAGAGAAAAAAAAGGAAGGAATCTAATGAAAAAAAATAAAAGGAAGGAAACAAGCATTTATGTCAGATACTGTACCAAGTGCTTTACAAACAATATCCTATTTGATTCTCACAACAATCCTGTGAAGTAGGACTTAATCCAAGGACCTGGATTCACATCCCAGCTCTGTTTCTTACTACATAATACTGATTTCGAACTAATCATTTAAATTTGTTGGTCTTCATTCCTATTTTATGTATAGCCCTTACATCCAACTACACCTCTAAATCTGTGATTCTGTGATCCAATTTTCCCTACAGTATAGCTCAGCACACAGGGCAGAATAAAATAAGATCTTCTTAAAGATTTGGTAAATGAATTCCTTAACCTCAGAGGAAACCAATTTGTTTTCTTGTTCCTCTGCTTTGGGGGAGAAATGTGAAAGTTCAGTCCTCACAGATTTCTTACCTCCCCACCTCCTGCCATCAGTCTCCTGGCATCTAGGTGATGTTGTTGAGGTGTAGACCACATGTGTTGAGGTCTACATTTGGGATACCTAAATGAAATTAGGGTTTAGTTAGGTCTAGTGGCAGGTTTGGGGTACAGGGAGTCAAACAGAGTTCCCCTGCAACCCCCTTAGATTCGGCGCAAGGATACGGCGATACATGAGGTCTAGAAGCGGCGCGGATTCCCAATAAAAGCATTTATTAGCCCAGAGAGCTAGATTAATAAAAGAGGTTTATTATTGAGTTTAGAAGTAGGAGATAGGTGAAGGTAGAGATAAAGAGGGCACTGGACAGAGGGTCCAGTGGACAGAGGGTCCTCACATGGCGACCATGTTTGGAATCTCTGCAAAGAGGGGTTCCCAGTGTGGTCCTTTTAAGTCGAAGACTTAGCTCGAGGGGCTTTGGGGTGTAGCCCCAAAGTTGGCTCAGATCCGGGTGGGGCTGGGACAGGTCCGGACCTTCTATTGGAATTCAAAGGGACCAGGATTTGTGAGTCAAAGGGTAATTTACATTAGCTAGGGGGGTTGGGAATCAAAGATTGGAATCTTTCCCGCATCAATGTGGTGAGATAGCTCTGGTTTTGGAGTCAATTAGACCTGAATTCAGATCTGGCTTTAAGATACTTTAAGATGCGGTTTGAATGGTCTCAATTCCTGGTGGTCTAGAGGTTAGTGGCTATAAGAGAGTTGTGAAGAATCCCCTTTAAATCGGCTGCAGGTTTCAGGAGTGAAAGAATTCACTCATTCTCAAATTATTAGTTGCAAAATGAAAGTTTATTATTAGATAGAAATTAGTTTACTAAGAGACTGACTTCTATAGTGGCAGATCTATGGAAAATGGAGTTTTGCACTGAGAATGCAGTTCTCAATGGGCAGAAGGTCCTGGCAGCTGAATGAGCTACCGAGGTCCATCTGCAAAAGAACTTTAGTGTAGGGAAGCTATTATATTGGGTATCTTTAGTGGGGGCTGGGACAGCCCAGGTTCCCTGGGCTTAGATTCTAATCAGCCTGGATCTCCTATTTGGAATTAACAACACTTCAAAGGTGTGCCTTTTTGACCAGGATTTCTAATTGAGTTAAAGGCTCTGGCATCCTGGAAAGATAACTTATCTAGTGGGATATGCCTTACCCAAGAGGAGCTGAGAATCTGAAAGGGATCACAGATCAAAAGGAAATACAGTTTCTTAGAGGGACCATAGCCTGCTTTATACTTGTTAGCTGTATGAGCCTGAGCAAATAATTTAACCTCTGTCTGCCTCAGTTTCTTCAAATCAAAATGAGGATAATAATACCACCTACTTTACAGGATTGTTGTTAAAATCAAATGGGATAATGTTTGTAAAGCACTTGGCACAGTGCCTAACATAAATGCTTGTTTCCTTCCTTTTTTAATTAGATTCTTTCCTTCCTTTCCTCTGTTATTCTCTCCTTTCCTTCCTTCCTGATTTTGCTGTACTCCCTGGCTTATTCTAAGAATTTCTCCTTTGCTTCAGATGTTGACCTAAATTGTCTATGATCCCTACCAGCTCTGAAGTGTTTTGACCTCATTCTTAATATCTTTTCATTTGTTTGCCTCTATACAGCCCCATAGACTTAAGCAGTCTGACCAAAAAAATAGTGAAATAATTTTCCAATCATTTATTTTGATCCCCATTGATAACCTCCATCAAGCTCTCCCTATGGAATAGAGGTCATCTTGTATTATCAAAGGCTGTGCCAGCAGGATACAAACCTTGACAGTCCCACAAAATTGAAAAAATTTAAAATAAAGCCTTCTGGAAGAAAGTCTATTTATTATACTGGAAAGAATGCTAGGTTTGGATCCCAGCTATACAATTTATTAGCTGTACAACCTTAGGTAATTTAGTTACACATCTGTAAACTAATGGAGCTGTATTTATTGAAGAGCTTTTAAAAATCTATATACCTACTATGCATTAGAGCCTAGGGATAAAAAGACATAAATGACTAAACATGATGACACTCATCTAGTCTAATCCCATTTACCTGGGAACCTAATGTTACTGAGGCTCTTTAGCTTAGGAATTCTGAGATGTAGTGGACTATGTAGATTGGGTATCTGTACTAAACTCCACATCAATATAATGTGCCCCAAGTATGGAGTGGAGACACCAGGGCATGGAAGAAGGGGCAAATTAGTCCATGTCCTAAACAGAACAGGTCAAAATTCTTATACCAGTCAACAGTGGAATCCAACTTGCTCCCAAATTTCTAGCTTAGACTAGAAGGGAAACCCCAATCTTTTCCAAATGGAAAAAAGAAATAAAATGAAAAAATCCCTCCCTGCCCACAAAGAGTTGGTATTCTATAAATAGAATAGGGGAAATTAATTATAGGACAAAGGAATCTGAGAGCAAAGTCTTGAGAGGATCTGAGAAGGCTTTATGTATAAAAGAGGAAACCCACAACTATTCTGGGAAGGGGGGGGATTTTGGTCATAAGGCATGACTTTTGTGAGAACTTGGAGCAAAAAAAGGGCTACCAAATTCAAAGAATGCCTAGTAGGCCAGATAGCTCAATATAGAGTTCAAATGAGTAATTTGGGCTGCATATAGAGATTTAGGAGTCATTTCTTTAAAGATGATATTTGAATTCATGGAAGCTAATCAGATCTCTGAGTACAGCAATTCAGTTCAATTCCATGAGCACTTAAGTACTCAGAAATGCATAAAATATAAGTATAGTATTGTATAATATCAACATATTTTATCTTGTAATACCATAATAATTCAGATTTCTTCTCTGGTACAAAGGGAAGAGGCTACTAACAGTGGGAGAAACTTGGAAAGGTTTCTTAAAGAAGACAACACTTAACCTGAATCTTGAAGGGAGCTAAAAATTTCCTAGATGTTGAGATAAGGATAAGAGTATATTTCCAGAAAATAAAATTTTTAAAAATTTGTAAAATACTTCATAAACTTTAAAATGCTATAGAAATGGTAACTCTAAGACAACTGTATAAATATGTATACATATATTGTATTTAACATATTCTTTAACATATTTAACATGTATGGTACTACCTGCCATCTAGGAAAGGGGGTGGAGGAAAGGAGAAAAGTTGGAACAGAAGTTTTTGCAAGGGTCAATGTTGAAAAATTACCTGTGCATGTTTTGTCAATAAAAAGCTATAATAAAAAAAAAATGCTGGCTCTTAACTTGCTTTAGTAAGAAACATTTGGTTTTATAAATTTAATGAAATAATGTATGCCCTTGTATACTAAATGAGAAAAACATGAGGCTAAAATATGCAGATAGTCATATCCTTATTTTAAAAGTGAAGATAATGAGGGCCAGCAAGGCAGATCAGCCTACCTAGAGCCAGGCAGCTAATAAGTGGTAGAGATAGGTATTATAAACTATAGCTTTTAAAATCAAGTGTTTCTTTACTCTTTAAGTTTCTGATATCTTTTACAGGTCTTTTTTTTTTTTTTTTTTTTTTTTTTTTTTTTTTTTTTTTTTTTTTTTTTTTTTTACCTACATACCTGGGAAGTAGGTGGTATTAGTATCCTCATTTTATAGTATATGAAATTGAGGCTGTGACATTCCAAGAGTCACACAGTGTATCTAAAGCTGGATTTGAATTTAAATCCATTCTACCTCCTCTGGGGCAAACCTACTGTTTTCTCCAGACCTCCATTTCCCCATCTTTAGGATGCAAGAGTTATGCTTTTTACAACTACATTTTCAACTAATTTTCTCACTCTAATGCTGCAAGTCTATCAGCCAAACAACTATCCTGTGGCTACTTCACTGGAGCCTTGACTCTCTTAGCTCCAGCTAAAGAGTGTAGACATTTTCTGCTCCCTGCCCCTATAAGAGAGTTAAAAAGTCTTAAAGTCAAGCCTGCTATCTATGGAAATTTTTCTCTTCCTCCCACTCTAAATCTTGCATAGAGAAAACCTTATTTGTTTTGGTTTGGTGTTTGGTGACTGACTAAGAATGACTTTAAGGGAAATTTCTAGTAAAGTGGTTAATTGGTTGGTAGTCCTGCAATTACATCAGTAATTGGTCTGTCAGTAATTTTCCTGAATTTGCAAATTGTCTTGTTAAACATAAAAAGGGTTTTGCAAGAAGGTTAGGAGCTAGGATTCATGCTTTAATTAAGAGTTGCCCAAGTGTGAGTTGATCATGAAGGGGACAGCAACTTCAGGGCAGAAATAATGTTGTCTTGGGGCATCTATCTTTCCTGCCTCCCTTTCTGCCTTCTGGAATGCCTTCATTGGCTTCCTCTTCCTTCAGTGGACACACAAGGGATTTAATCTCTAGACAATAAAATTCTATAGCCGAATGATTCCAGTTCCCCACATTGATGATACCGTGTTATTGCAGGGGCCTTCACATGACCCTCTTAATTCTTCCTGCTTGGTGTGGGCAGGAGTTGGGGAGAGAGGTTTTATTTTCTAGTTTTCTTGGAGGAGGGAGGGTGCTTAATGAACAGTGGATCTCTTTCCAGCAGCCTTCCTGACAAATTCACAGTGGCATAACAAGAATCTTGGGATTGTACCCTTTTACACTTTCCTTAAGTGGCCAAATTTGTGAAAGAATTATTCTGAGAAGAGCATATGGCTAAACATTCCTGCTGTGCTGACTAGGAACACTTCGCATCAGAGGAAAAGAAATTTCCAGTTAGTAATTTCTACATTTTTACAATCCAAATCCCCTAAATCCCTTATTCCCTGGCCCCTCCTCCATTTTCCCACCAAGCACCTTGCTTTTTCCCTTCTCTTTTCCACTTCCTAAACCATGATCAAATTAACTCTATAGTTCCCAGGAAGGACTTTTTTTTTTTTTTTTAACATTATTCTATTCCCATTTATCATTCTTGAATGTCACAAAACAAGTTTCCTTCCCTTGCACCATTTTCTTTTGTGTATTGACTCTCCTATTAAAATGGAAGTTCCTTGGGAACAGGGACTACCTTTGCTTTTTTTTTTTTTTTCAGTCCCAAAGGGTTATGTCTGATACTTAGGAAGTTCTTAACAAATGCTTTTTCATTCATTCACACTATACCTCTTACATGTGAAGAAAGGTAGGTTTCCATGATAGTGGTAGAGGGTGTATTATCTTAGAATACCTACAACATATTGGCATTTTCATGCCAAGGACCAAACCTCTCTTTGGGTTCTTTCCCTGGTTTACTGCTGTGCCAGCCTGGGCCAACAGCTGGTTGTTCAGAGCAAGAGCATGTAATCAATTTTTATTTATTAGGATCAAGTCAGGGACAGGCAAGTGAGATCAATAAGGCAGAGAGTGGGAAAATTCCTGGCTGAACAGGAAGAAATTAGTAAGTAGTTTAACCCTGTTATACTGTTGTCCCTCTGTGTGATTGATCTGCATTGTGGTAAGGAGAGAAGCCTCAGAAATTAACATTCTATCCTTCAAATTTGCAAGTCTACAGCTTTGTATTGTACCAATGTAGCAGATTATATCTACTTTCTTCTTCAGTAGCCACTTGGAAATATTCTGATATTTTCTACTTGAATATAAATTTCTACTCCAGAGCCCAGGAGGATGCCTTTCAATCCATTGCCCCCTCCTAATTGTTGTCTTTCTCAGGGGAGCCTTTCTTGATCTCTTTGCAGCCTCTAATACTGTTGATCATCCTCTTCTTAATACTCTCTCCTTTCTAGGTTTTTGTGCTTGTATTCTCTCTTGCTTTTCTTCCTACCTATCTGACTACTATTACTCATCGCCTTTAACTGAATATTCAAATTGTGCCCACTAAATGTGGGTGTCTGTCACAGGGCTCTGTCTGTTCCTTCTCTTCTCCTTCTACTTGATATTCTTGTCTGCTCTTATGGATTAAATCATCACTTTTATGCTTATAATTTTCAAATCTCCTTATCTTTACCCATAAATCCTTATCCTTATCAAATACTCCTTATCCAACCCTAACATTCTAACCTTCAAACTTGCATCTCCACCTTCCTGTTGGACATTTAAAATTGAATGTCATATATATTCTTAAACTCAACATGTCCAAAACTGAACTCATTATCTTTTTCCCCTCTTCCAAACTTCCCTGTTATTGTGAAGGGTACCACAATCCTCCTAGTCAGGTTTGAAACCTATTTGTCATCTTTCACTATTCACTCTCTTTCATCCCTCAATCCAAGGCCTGTTGACATTACCTTTGTAATATCTTTCACATCCCCCTCCTCTCCTTTGACACTGCCATGACCCTGGATACAGGCCTCCATCACTTCTCACTTGGACTATTGCAGTAGTTAGACAATTTTTCATTCTTTGTCTTCAAAAAAGTTCAATAACAGCAGAGGTGATGTCTTGACTTGCACATAAATTGGATTTAAGTGAGGCAGAGTTGTGCAGAGTCATCAGTCTCACTCTCTCTTCCTGAGTTATCAAAAATTGTCCAGTGGCAGGACAAAAGTCAAGATGGCTGAGAATGACCTAGGATGCAGCAGGCTTTGCAATCTTGGATAGAAGCTGTAAAGAGAAAGTTTCCAACTTGATCTAGGGCAGAATTCTAACAAAGCTATCCAAAAGTGAAATGAGCTGCCCATAAAAGCAGTTTGTTCCTCGTTGCTCAAGAAATTTGAACAAAGGGCTAGATGACTATCAAATCTATTATTAAAAAAGATTCTAGATAGCCTGAAGTCCCTTCCAACTTTGAAACCTATGATATTCAGGATATTCCACACAAAGAAGAGGCAGAGAAGAGAATTATAGATGGGGAAAAGCACAATTATGATTATATAAAATTTTTAAGATTCATGCACCCACCAAAAAAAATTAAAAGGGAAACAACATCCTATTTGTTCTACCTGCCACTTTTCGTTCTAGTCCATCATTCAATCAACCATTAAAGGAATTTTCATAAAACACATGTCACCCCTTCCTTCCCCCCCCCCATATCACTCAGTAAACTCCAGTGGCTTCCTATGTCCTCCAAGATGAAATATAAAATCTTCTGCTTGATGTTCAAGGCCCCACTTCTCACATATAATACATGAATATTGTTCCCAAATCCCACTCTCCTTCCCACACTAGCTTCCTGGTTGTTCCTCAGACAAGATATTCCATCTCCCAAATCCAGACATTTCCATTAGCTGTCCCCATGCTTGAGAAGGTCTCTTATCTCTGACTCTTGGCTTCCCTGGCTTCTTTCAATATCAGCTTAAATTTTATTTTCTGCAGGGAGCCTTTCCCAATCCCCCTTAATTTTAATGTCTTCTCCTTACTAATTACCTCCATTTATGCTATACATAGCTTCTTTGTACATAGTCATTTGCATGTTTTTCTTCCTTTACACAGTGAATTCCTTGAAAGAAGGAACTGTCTTTTACCTTTTCTTGTATCCCCAACACTTAGTATAATGCCTTATTAAGTAAATACTTAATAAATATTTATTGACCAATCAATTTCTGTCTTAGACTGACCACATATTGGGGCCTCAAAATCTCCTCAAAAATTTCTCCCAGTTATCTATGATGATGATGATCCTTTTGTTCCAGCCCCTGTTCCTCTCTTACTTCTCAAATCAAGAAGACAGTGATAGTTTGTAGTCAGTGAACAACAAACTAGTCCTTTCTGTGATGAAATGATTTAATCACTTTATCTCAAAGTTGGAAAGTTCCTCATGGGCCATCTGGTTCAACTCTTACTTGTATAGTAATCCAAGTTATGTGCTAGGGCTAGTTCATTAGCAGCTAATTAGAGCTCATTGTGAAATTTCAATATGAGTACTTATACCTTATAAATCAGCAAATATCATAAATCATTTTATTTTATTTAGATTACTTGATTTATTATTTTGTTGATTATTTAGTCGAGAAAATGAGAATGTTAATAATCTAGGTTAATCTTAAAAGTGTGTCATTTGTACTTTTTTTTTATTTTCAGAGAATCAGTTAAATATTTACTAGGACATGCCTTCTAAATATAGTCATCCTTCTGTCACTTAAAGAACTCAAGTGGAAGGGAATGCATTATGTCCCAAAAAAGCCCAACTCACTGTTTACTAGGTCTATTTATTAAAATTATATCATTATTAAAATCAAACACGAAAATAAATGACCAAAGAATGACAGAGGTTAAACAACTACTGTTTAACTCTGAAAAATACCCAAGAGCTCACAGACATAATAACCTGACTATTAATTTCAAAATCCAAAATAAAATAAAAGAAAACCAAAATGCTAACAGGGGTTATAAGCAAAAGGCTTTCTTTATTCCTCTGGGGGAAGGAAACTAGACATGCACGGTAAAGTCTGCTGATACTACGAAGCCCCATTATGGTAGGTTGAGCATTGATACATATACCAGTGGCTATGCAATGAGCTATAGCCATGACAATGAGGGGTAACAACAACAATAAGGCAAATGTGATAGAAAGCAGAGCTTCTTGATTAGAACATGGTCTGGACAAACAAATACTTGTCCAAGCTCAGGCACTAGTTGGAGCTGAAACAATTCTGGGATTTTGCTGTAGTAGAGTTTGTTCAGAGGGTGAGTGCAAAAGGATTGTTGTTGTTCCAAGCTCAGAACACAGCTTGCTTGATGAATCGTAACTCTGGAACTCTGAAAAGCTGATAGTAAAAAGAGAGGAATAAAAGAGGGGAGTAGTCTTGACATGATTATCCTGACACAAAATCTTTATCTCTACTGTTGCTCCTAATACTACTTTCTCCATTCAAGAGACAAAAACTCAACTACTTGAAAGTGGTAGCTCTGCTTTCCTTCTCCAGGCTAAACTTCCGAAGTTCCTTCAAACCATATTTCAACATATTGAGATTCTTCTCTCCAGTTGATCATGTCTTCCAAATTTGATTTCAGGAACTGAATTCCTCACTCCATTTAGATGGTCTGACATGTGCAGACTCCATCCTCTCTCCCAACTCCATGAACAAATTTATGTCCTTCCTTCTTCCTCAGGGCATTACTTTACTAGATCTTTGCTTGCCATGTACAAATCCTTGAGAAGACAGTTTATGTTCTCTCTTCACTGATGGACTCTTCAGGGGCTAGCCCTATCACGTTATGTCAATGTAATGAATATGATCTGACTTCCCTAAATGCAGAAAGTTTACACTTGCTCCACATTCTCTCCTAGATTCTTCCATTGCATACCATCATGATTCTCCTGAAAGCAAGCTCTTCAATCTCTCCACATGGGGAAATGCCATTTTTGGCATTTGGATTTGCACCCAGACTCTGGTCATCCATACATTCAAAATAATCTCTCTTCTTTTTCCAGGTAATACCTGAAGCAAGTGCAGGTGAAAGCCAGCAACACATCATCCGAGTCCCATTTGAAGGAGTGGATGATTTCTTCATTCCACCTACAAACCTTGTTATTAATCACATCAGGTAAGATACTTTCTAGAAAATTATATTTGTGTCATCTAATAGGAAAATACCATGGTACTCTTAGGGAGCACTGTGGTTTGAGTTCCTATGTTGTTGCAATAGTTACATCTTTGTTCAAAGAGGACCAATGCATTGCACATGAATTGATTTAAGTGGGGCTGAGTTGCACAAATCATCATCTTCATCTTCCTTCTACAGTCATCAAAGTCCAGTGGCAAGACAAAAATCAAGATCACTAATAATGGCCCCAGAGGCAGTGGATGACCTTGGCCTTTCTAAATTTAGGTCCCTCCTAGGCCCCAGCTTATATGAGGTGATGTCCTTAGTCATAAGTACATTCATATTGGGGTGAAGAAGGACTGATAATAATAGTTAAACAATCAACAAACTACCACAACTAGTCAATTAATTCCAGTTTGCTTAGAAATGAAGGATGAGTAATTTTTGTGACTGGTTTCTTCCCTACATTTGACAGGATGAGAAAAAGATTATGGGGAGTTGGCAACCTTTGAGGAAATGGCCAAATTAATGTCTGTCATTCACTCTTTTTTTTTTTTTTATTTAATAGCCTTTTATTTACAGGATATATACATGGGTAACTTTACAGCATTAACAATTGCCAAACCTCTTGTTCCAATTTTTCACCTCTTACCCCCCCACCCCCTCCCCTAGATGGCAGGATGACCAGTAGATGTTAAATATATTAAAATATAAATTAGATACACAATAAGTATACATGACCAAAACGTTATTTTGCTGTACAAAAAGAATCAGACTCTGAATTATTGTACAATTAGCTTGTGAAGGAAATCAAAGATGCAGGTGTGCATAAATATAGGGATTGGGAATTCAATGTAATGGTTTTTAGTCATCTCCCAGAGTTCTTTTCTGGGTATAGCTAGTTCAGTTCATTACTGCTCCATTAGAAATGATTTGGTTGATCTCGTTGCTGAGGATGGCCTGATCCATCAGAACTGGTCATCATCTAGTATTGTTGTTGAAGTATATAATGATCTCCTGGTCCTGCTCATTTCACTCAGCATCAGTTCATGTAAGTCTCTCCAAGCCTTTCTGAAATCATCCTGTTGGTCATTTCTTACAGAACAGTAATATTCCATAATTTTCATATACCACAATTTATTCAGCCATTCTCCAACTGATGGACATGTCATTCACTCTTTATAGTAGAATTTACTCCCCTCCTCAACTCTGCATTTTATAATAGCTATTTTCCTCCAAATATCACCTGCCATATAAGATCTTTCCTAACTCTCCCCTCCCCAGACTAATTTTGCTCCCTCCCAACCTTTCCTTGTTGGTTAAGAGCATTAATCCTTAAAAGTTATAGAAATCCCCCAAAATGGTTAACAGCATTATCCTCAAAAGGTATAGAATCTTCCAAATTACCATTTAAAGAATTACCATTAAAGGGGCAGCTAGATGGCACAGTGGATAGAACACCAGACCTGAAGTCAGGAGGACCTGAGTTCAGATCTGATCTTACAGATCTGAGGTTTACAATTACCTCAGGAAAAAAATTACCATTTAAACAGAAATACTACTTAATTTCTTTGAGGATCATGAAAAAATGATGAAACAAAGAGGCAAACAATAGGAGGAAATGTTGAAATATTCTCCCACTAAACTATCTATGTAATCAGACAAAAGCTGCAAAATGTTAGTGGGATGAACAATAGTCATTTCAGCTTTTTTCCAATTCTGATCTGTATCCTTCTTCCTATTTTAGGTTCGGCTTCATCTTTAACAAATCAAATTTGACAATTCACAAGATTGACCTTGAAACAATGATGCTTATCAAAACCATAAGCTTACATAACTACAGTTGCATCCCCCATTCCATGGCTTACACCCACTTAGGAGGTTATTTTTTTGTTCAGTGCAAAAAGAATCAAACAGCTCCTGCATCATCGCAAGTTGTGATCGACAGTGTTACAGATACAGTGATTGGGCCCAATGGTGACATCAAAGGGGCGCCCCATGTTTCTCCAGATGGACACTTCTTGGTCAGCACAGATGAGGACAGTGGCCGGCTCCAGGTGCAGGCCATCACCACCCGAGGAGAAATCCAACTATTGTATGACTTAGAGACAGGTGTACACCTCTGTGATCTAGCATTTCAGCCATCTTTTACTGAAAGCAATCAATATTATATCTATGCCACATCACTTTTCCAAACCGATTTACTTTTTATGGAGTTGTCAACAGGAAGGATGGATACGCTGAAGAACTTAAAGGAGCCTCTTTTAGCCCAGGACTGGCAATGGGACAGCAACTCAAGGATTGTGAAAGATAGTGGATTATTTGGGCAGTACCTCATCACATCAGCCAAGGAGTCTCTGTTTGTCCTCAATGGGTGGCAAAAGACATTATGCTGTGAGGTATCAGGGATCAAGAGAGGTAACACAGTGGTTTGGATTGGAGAGGTATGAGAAGGTCTCAAAGCAGAGAAATGATGGGACCTTGACACTGCAATGGATAAGCAGTAGCATTGTATATTTTTACACTAATGAAAGAAAAAATCCCGTATAAGCTTTGTGGTGCAACACTGGTCTCCTTGCAAATTTTCTAATATAAAGTATGCTCTGCTAACAAGAATGGGGTTTCCTAGGGGCTTTTCATTAGGAAGTATGATTTATGCCTTGAGCTGTGACAAGAACATATGCTGCATAAAGGACTTATTTCTGTACCGAGGTCCAAGCCACTTGGTGATGCCATACAACTGAAAACTTGTACTTTTCTGGGCTGATAAACTTGTCAGTTGTGTTCAAGTGATCAGTTTCTTTTCCCTTCTGACTCAGCCCAGCTCCTCTTAACTTTGGGCTTTAAAGCCTATGGGCAGAATCCTTAAAATAGAGGGAGTTTGGAAGAAATGAAGAAGCTGATGGAATATGGACGTTGAAATGGAATGATTTAAGGCAATGTGATTAATTTCTGCCCCAAGTGGTCATAACTCTTAGAAAGAGCTCTCAGATCCAACGGCAGGTAACAGTGACACTGTTTCCCTCTTCGATTTGTAATAGCTAAGTAGAAGTAGAAGCTGAGAAGCTTCTGTGCATACCCTCTATGGGGATTCCTCTAGGTCTCCTCATCAGGTATTATTTTCCCCCTTAGCATTTGATTTTTAAGTTTTCTTCTTTTTTTTCTTCTTATTTATGCTACTGTGGGCCTTAAAAACCAGCATGACTAGATTACCTGTCCTTGTCATATTGTATCTCAGAAGGACAGGAGACTTCATTCCCTTGACTTACTAAAATTATTAGAATTGCACACATTAGTGAACTAGGGTCTTTCGTGAGGTACAGCAACATTTCTCCATGCCTTGTGCCAGATTCCTGGCAGTCTCATGGGCATCCACATGCCATACCATATAGCCAGCATGGAGATGCCCTGGACTGTTACAATTGGCAAGGAATGCAGTCTGGAAGAAACTTGGAAAAACTATGATTCTCCCTTGAAGACACACACATTTTTCAAACACCTCACAGACTGAGTTGTTATATTGGAAAGTAGATACCACTTCACTAACTTGTTCCAAAGGAGTCTGGAAAAGGGTTGTTATATTCAGTTGCCCTTTGTAACTGAACTGCTGGTGATTAAAAGAGAAGGTCTTCGTGGCAAGTCTATTTATGAGCTGAGCATTTCATTATCAAAGAAAGTGCTTAGGCATAGCCTGGGACTTTTTCAGAGAGACAAATGGCAATAAGATTGACATTTCCGCAGGCATCGTACTAAGATGAATGAGTTGTGATGATCACATGTGAATAACGGGTATTAGCTTGGATACTAAATGTGATGTGGGTGAGAGAACAATCTTTAAGTCTATTCTTTGAAAATTTCCATATAGCAATCCCATAGATACATGATAAGATCATTCATTCTTAGGGTGCCCTCTGAATCATTAAAATACCTGATTTTACTCCAGATTTATGTCATGATTTGAAGCCTCATGACCTTTATTATCCCCATCCCAGTGAAACTATATATCACATTACAATGTTCTTTCATCCAAATGCTTATAAATATTTGTTACTTTATCATGTGACCCTAAGGAAGTCAGAATCAAAAAGACACCAGTTAGCAGTGATGGCTGACTTCCTGAAAATTGAGTGGCTTTGAAGAGAGGCAGGTGAGCATGGTAGTTATGATTTACGTAAAAGAGAAGTCTGGAATAGTCCTCAAATGTACTGCTAAGAAAGTGTTGCTGTTGTTACTGTAGTTCTCTCTGTAAAAATCACAAGTCAAATATACTATCTAAGATAGGAAAGACCCCTAATGCTTTCTTGAACGTGCAATTCATTTAATGTCAGTGGGATGAAACTTGCCTACTATATACTTTCGTCTTGAACAAGAATATTTGATCTTATGAGCCATAGGAGGTTGGATGAGGCTCCGCCCTCATCCCTATGTGGCCATAAAAGCCTGAGCATAGCCTTCACCTTTGACTGTGTTCTCTGTTCTGTCTCATCACTTTCAGGGAAAGGAAGGAATGGACTTTGTAAGTACTCTTTAAATATGCACAATTCCTTTCTAAACCCTACATGTGTCTATCCATTATCTCTGTTGCCCAGGTGTTGTAAGCCCCAGTCATAATATTCTCCTATCTCATCCCCTCCTGTAGCCCTGTTCTTTAGTGTGTTTACTTAGAAAAGATTAATGTGGTTGGGAGGAAATTAGAAAGAACTTTTTGCTCTTATTTTTTATAAATGTAAAACTTGTAAATATCTGTTGATGTTGATAACTTTGAAAGGGGAAGATTTATTCGTTGGACAACTTGGAAGACCGATCTCCCTTGTTTCTCTTTGATTTAAAGCTTTTGACAGGATGTCATTTTTGACTCCAAAGGACTTTTTTTTGTCTAGGGTGTCCCATGCTGTCATGTTCTCCTCCAAAAGACAGGAGGCCTCCCTCTTTGGCTGATGTCTAAACAGAAAGATTCATGGCATAACAAAATGCTTTTTCACTTTACAGGAGGATACATTGTAGTATTCCTTTAAATAATGAATTCCCCTTAATACTCAATATAAATCTGCACCCAAGAAAGCAACATGTATACACACACATACACACAATGACACTTGCACAAATTTTCAAGATCATATCTGTTGTATAAAGTTAGTTACATCTGTATTCACTCTAAATAGCAGGACAACCATGAAATTAGTAGTATGCAAAATAAGCCTGTCAACAATCACTGAGCTGGATCCTTCAACATGGAGTCCTAAGATGCTGTACAATTCTGTAGGACAGGGGCAAGTAGGACCTCTTGTCATCCTTCCTCTTTCTCTTAAAAATGTGAGTTGCTTTCCCACTTTCTCTGTATGTGAAATCTGTAAGTCTTTCAATCTGTAATGGAAACATATAAATTGGTCTAGCCGACCTAGATTTGTTCTATGCCAACCTTTGTATTATTTAGTTTGAGTGTAGAGCAAATTTCTTAGTGAAGTAGACAGAACATGACATTTGGAATCAGGAAGACGAGACTGGAGTCTCCAATCTAGCCTCGGACATTTTCTGTCTTTGTAACCTTAGAGAAGTCACCTTACCTTTCAGCCTTAGTTTCTTCATCTGTAAAATTAGAATGATAATACCTCCTAACATAACATAGAGGATTGTTATAAGAATCAAATTAGATGATGTATATAAAATGCTTTACAAACCTCAGGCTACTACATAAATGTTATCAATTATTATTATTTTCATTATTATTATTGTTAATTCAAGCAGAGACAGAATAGTAGAGTGATAGAGAGCTGGTCTTGAAGCCAAGACTTTAATAATACATACTATTATGTGGCCCTGAGCAAGTCACTTAGAATTTCACTGCTCTAGAAAACCCTCTAAGACCCTTAAGATGTAGACAAGATATTAATTTCCATTGGTAAAGGGAGTTCCTTCACTCAGAGTTCCCAGTATCAATGAAATGATAGAACCAGGCTTTATCCCTATTCCTATTAATCCAACAACTCAACAGACATTTGTACCCTGGTTCCAAGTGCACAGAGGTAGGTGATGACAGAAGCTCAAACACCACCCCTGGCAACAGTGAGATTATTAGGAAATCTTGTTCTTTACAAGGGGCTTTTTTGGCACTATGTAAAGTCAACTTCAGAAAACTTTAACCTAGAGACCTGAACCCTAGATACTCCTTGATTTGTCTATCATTTCTACTTCTTACTTATATCATCTTGCTCATCTGACCAGAAAAAGGCTAGTGCTTCAGATAGTTGATGCTCCATTCTGTACCTGTCAAGAGAAGGGTAGAAATTAGGAAGATAGGAAGCAGACAGTGCCCTCTGTACCCTGATTTTCATCTCATTTACAGTCATGCTCTGTACTCTCACCTTTATCTCATTGACACACATGCTCAACTACCACACCCTTTCCTTCTTTCAAGGATTAGCTATTTTATAAAGTAATCCCTAATTGTAGAGGCATCAGAAGTAAAGGGCTTCCTTCCATGACAACCACTTGAGAAGCTTCAGGCTTCAAATCTTAGGACTAGATTGTGAGAAGATACTGTGTCTGGTCTCCAGCATGAAAAATGTTGCTCCCTGATAATGGGGCATTGAAATTTCCATCTGACCTAAATGATCCAAGAATGTAGTGAGCTCTATGGGTGAATATGTTCTAAACTAGCCTTCCTACAAATGTTCCATGCCCAGCCCTGTCGATGGATGACTATTTCAAAGAATTATTGATCTAGAACTGAAAGGAATCTTGCCATCTAATCCAACTCCTTCAATGAAGAAACTTGAGCCCAATGAAGTTAAGTTTCGTAAGCTTACGCAGATAAAAGAATTTGAAATTTTTTCCATAGTAATGTGCTGCCTCCCAGTCTTCTAAGATTTAGGTGAAAAATCCATTTCTCTTGTTGCCATTAAGGACTCTTCACCCCTTCTACCTCACCCCAAACTCAAGGCTATGACTTCTTTGAACCAAAGAGAGAACTATAGGCTGAGAAGTAGGAATTGCTGAGGAGTAACTATAGCTTTCCATCTCCAAACCCCAGATCCTTGGTTACAAACTATCAACTTCTTCCCTTTATATTTTCCATCTTGGATTTATTTGAAAAGTCATCCATTCTACTCAATGAAATCTGATTGCTATTGATTTTTTTAAAATGAATTTTATTGATATGTTTGGTTTTTTAATATTATCAAAATTTGTCTCAATAATCTTTTCTTTTTCCACCCAAGAGCCAATATAACCAATAATATTTTTAAAGAAAAAAATAGAAAAACTGACAAAACCGATTAAATATGTGCAGTACAATGCACCCCTCAAGCTCCCATCACTGCAAAGGTATAGGATAAAGGCTTTCTTTCCTTTCTTTTCAGGGGCTCCACTGTTTATCTTTGAAATTTCACAATATTCCTTTTGTTTTGACAGTTTTCTTATTGTCTAGAGGTGTTGTGGTCATTATATGTATTGTTTTCTTAGCTCTCTTACTGAAGTAAGCACCAGACTATATAGAAATTTCCATATTATGAAACCACATGTGTATTCATCATATTCATCATTTCTTACCATACAGTAATATTCCATTTTATTCATGAACCACAGTTGTTTAATCATCCCCCAATTAATGGGCATTTATTTTGTTAATAATTCTTGGCTATCACCAAAAGGAAGTGCTGTTATAAATATTTTGTGTATATTAGTACTTTCTTTTTACCAATGACTCCTGGGGTAGAGGGAAGTCAGTAATAGTCTTTTAGTGGAATCTCTGGAATTCAAAGGGTATGAACTTTTCAATCACTTTATTTACATAATTATAATTTATTTTCCAAAATGGTCATACTTATTCACAGCTCCACCAACAATTAATGCATGTGCCTATTTTTCCCACAATCCTTCTAATATAAACTATTCCTATTTTTGCCATCTTTGCCAATTAGCTAAGTGACAGGTAAAATGTCCAAATTGTTTTAATTTGCATTTCTCTTATTAGTGTTGATTTAGATAATTCTTTTATATTGCTGTTCATAGTATTCATTTCTTCTTTTGAGAACTGGTTGTTCATATCCTGTGATCATTTATGTAATGAGGAATGGCTTTAAGAAGTGTGGGTGTGTGCATGCATGCATACACAAATGCATATAATTTATTAGTTTGTATCTCTCCATTACTAAATCCTTATCAAAGAAATTTTATACAAAGGTCTTTTTCCATTCGATCTGGTCTTCATTTCTAAATGTCTTGCCTTTGGTTTCAAATTGCCACATGGAACTCTGTCTCCCTTGATTCTTATTCCATTAAATTCTCTCACATGGATATGCTCATTTCTCTTGTTTGATTCATTATAGCACATTGCAGACTACCTGGCTTGAAGGTGCTTGGTATTCTACTTATGCTACTTTCAAAACCTCACTTTATGTTTCCTTAGCTTATTACTTTCCAGCTTTTGTGACTCAAGTTTCATGCCTATGTTATCTTAGGTCCCAGAATCTCAACCATGTTGCCCTCCCTCCCTTCCCCTCTCCCCCACCCCCCCTCGCCCAATGCTATCCTGTATTCCTAGAAAACGGGATAGAGAAACAAAAATCTAATTTTTAAAAAACAAAAAATATATATCTCAAGCAACCAATATCTAACTACCACTACAGTGTATTCAGAAACTTAGAAACTTTCATCTGATCTCCTGAGCAGGATGTAGGAAAGCTGCCACAAGAGGAGAATTTTCTTGCTTTAGTCAGGATAACCCAGCACATCTCAATAGTAGCCAATCGTCCATGCAAAGTGAAATGGCCTGTTATCATACTAAAGGCATATAAGCTGCAGATGAGAAAGCCTTATGAAATTCTCATTGTGGAGAACTTAAGAGTCAATACATTTTTATGTTAGGAACAAGTGGCAGTAACCAGTGTATTATTTATTTATATATATATTATATATACCACTTCTCTGTTCTTGCTTTGTGACTGCTATTATCTGTTGACCAAGAACCTGTGAACTAAAGGACTCTGCCAAACTGTATTGGAGAAAAGTCATTCTGGATCTATTTTTTTAAAGGGTCTATGAATTTTCGTTCATTCACTGGGACTCATTTTGTCCAAATGTAATTACATAGTTTAAGCTTCAGGGTTTAATACTGAAGTCCCCTTTTCCTCTTATTGACAGTGAATGCATGCTGTGCACACAGAAATAATCCCCTCCCTCCCTTCAGAGTTCTGTCCTCTGAAACATTATAGCCTCCTGCTTTTACATCCATGTATCTACCTCATGTTTTTGGCCACATTTCAGATAGCTCCATGAATCCTCCATGTCTACATTAGTGCCTTTAGAAACAGAAACAGTTGATGTAAGATGACAGTCCCTCCGTCTTCTTGTCTTTCCTGATCCAGAGCCACTGAACAGAGTAATTCACTGCAGTGGAAAGTCATTTTAACACAATTTTATGGGAGCCAGAATTAGATGTACTATAACACAGATCAGACTGTGTCAGAAACTCAACAGGGCACCCACTGAAATCATCACTGAAATCACATACCCTGTGTCATAAAGATCTTTCCTTGAGTTAACATATAAAACAGCTCCACGGGATCCATAGACACTAATAATAAGAGTTTAATGGTTTTAAAGCATGGGCATTAGCATGATTTTGCCATCTATGTCCAAAGGGGTCGTTTCCCAGAAGTCCAAGTGGGAATTCCTTTTTTTTCTTAAGATTGAAGGCTTACTTCTTTTTCAGAGGTATCAACAGTATAAGGGCTATGTAAATTTAGGGATCTGATGATCAAGTCACAAGATGGGATTGTTTCTGAAATGCAGATGAACTCTCATTTCCAAACCAAACAGAAAGAAGTAACATTTGTATAAATGATACTTTTGGACTTAGAGGCACTTTCTGAATCACTTGTGATTGTGACCTCCTGTCAAGATTAAATGCCTCTCTGGCTCTAAAGGAATTCCTGGAAAGAAAACACATAGTTTCCTGTGGACATTCTTTATATAAGGTGAGACTAGCTCCTGTTCTCACAAGTAGTTTTTATTTTTTTCAT
Source organism: Sarcophilus harrisii (assembly GCF_902635505.1). Taxonomy (NCBI): domain Eukaryota; kingdom Metazoa; phylum Chordata; class Mammalia; order Dasyuromorphia; family Dasyuridae; genus Sarcophilus; species Sarcophilus harrisii. The sequence goes on from NC_045427.1 coordinate 349,296,198, forward strand.
TTTTTCAATGTATAAATGCCATAGCTCTGCCCAGTTTGAGAAGTACAACATTTTAAGGTGAAATTTTCAAGTGATGGGAAAGGCCAAAGAGTTTTGAAATTATTATGACTTAGGGATTTCCCCAAAATATGCCCTCTTGCCTCAATTTAAGTTCAGCACCTACTACAGTAGGTACCTCAAATAGCATACTAAGCATTGGAAATACAAATATAAACATGAAGTGGTGGCTTGCTCTTGAGGAGCTTTTATGTACTTTAGCTTACAGTCCTTCTGGTCAGGTGGAATGAATGAGAAGAAAGGAAGTGAACCTAACTCTGGAGATAGCATTGTAAAGTAGAGCACAACCCAATCTGATCTAGTCAGTGTTCTAGTCATGATGGTAGGGGAAACTGAGGGACCCTAGGGTCTCTAGAAAAGCTTTGGACAATTGTTTCCCCTTGGAAGCTTTGCCAGATGTCCACTTCATTCCCTAAAAAAGCTTTTTCTCCTTTTCTGACTGTCCATTTTTCTTAGCCTGGTCGTTTCCATCCCCCTTTCCTCTTTCCTTTTCTTCTTTTCCTTTTCCTTCAGCTTCTGCTTTTGAGATTCCCATAGGACCCTCCTGGGATTAACCAGAACTCCCAAAGGCAGCTCAGATATCTCTATGTGGTCCCCTATTCTGAAGGGTTCATATTTGTTACAGACCTGCTATAGGCTAAAATTGATGGATTCAGACCTGCTATAGGCCAAAATTGATGGATTCTTACATGTTTGTGCGGCTGATGGTTTATGGAACAGAAGACATCTGCCTTGTTCTGTTGAAGTTTCTATAGTTAGGCCACAAAGAATTTGCCTGGCTGGCCAGATTATCCTTAAATCCCCTGGCATTGACTGATTGCCTTTATGTAAAAGGATTGTTTTTCATCTTTCACTTGTGATCAGTAAATTCTCAAAAAAGAACTTCCTAGAGAAAAAATAAACTTGAGCAAAAATTATATAAGCTAATGACTGTGCCTCAGATCTGATCAGTATTATAGCAAAAGAACCAAGTGAAAAGTGATCTTTCTGGCTCCTATCAAGTAGTTTTTGTCTACAACTGCATTATATGTCATGATATAATTACTAATTTCATTATACTAGATACATACACATACTAGATACACACACACACACACACTTTTGTCATATCTCTGGCTATTTCACAGGGGCCTAATCAGCATCTAGGAATTGAAATGAAATGTGTCTGTGACCTCTTGCAATGGAATTATAGCAGGGAAAGGGGACTTTTTAGTCAAACTTGGTTTCCATTAAGACAGAGAGTTAGTATGATTATTTCAGAAGGAATATTCAGTGGGTTCCCCTCCTTAGTTCTCCTAGAGCATAGAAAACGTGTTTACAATGATAAAGAGGTGACTTAAATACCTGTGTCTGCAGGCACCAAAGTGTGATGCAGAATGAATGTCCCTTCGGTATTTCTTAAGGAGGCCCACCTCAGCATCTTAGTGGCTTCCCACTGGAGCCTGTCTACCCAATGAACTCAACTGTCCTTGCTTGATGGGAGTGTCCTCCTTAGTAATATTGTCTCTTTCCTTTCTTAAAGTTGTTGGAGTGCCTCTGGTTTTACAGGGCTTATCCTGTACTCTGCCAAGCAATAACTCCTCAGAGTCACCTGGGAATCCCAGCTGTCCCTTGTCCCCAATTCCATGTCCTCATCAGAGTTTTTCTATTATGACAGATGTCCTACATCCTCTACTTGGAAAGAGGGGAGTGTCAGGATCTCCTGAAACAAAATGCTGAAGCCACAAGGAAATTTTGAAAAAGTTAAAAAACAGAATCATCTCCCCCTACCTTTATACAAACACTATTCCCTTCATTCATGTCAGCTGAGATAGACCTTGGTCAGTGTTTAAAGGGGAAGTCCTCCTTCCCAGAAGATTTTGAGCAAGGGGAGCTCAGCTGAAAATTGGATTGCTTTGACATTGATAAGTTTTACAAAGAAAAGATTTCCTAAAATAAAATGTCCCTTTAGGAGCCATCAGTGGGTCAGTTCTCATTTCAAAGGCTATATTTTGTTCATTACTCTTAGTTAATAGTGTAGGTGACACATATGAAGCAGTTATCAAACACTGTATTAATATATTTTGAGTGTGACTCTTCCCCATCTTTCTCCCTCCTCTCTTCTGCTCTTCCTCTCTTATCTCCTTCATTTTTTGTAGTGGTTGACCTGGCACTATTTTCCATTCAGTTTTCCTTTTTTCTTTTTGTTATTAGTCTTAGCATATTGTGTTGCTTTTCCATTATGTTTTCTGAAATCACCAGGTGTTGCGATTTGAAGGCAGAACTCAGGCAAGGAGTTTTGCTGGAATGACTGGTCTCATAATTTCTTAGTTTCATTTAGCTGAATGATCCCTGAAAATGTGAACCCTGACATACTATGTCTCCAGTTAAGATTTGCCCTGTCCCTCATTTCAGAAATCTTTCAACTATTTTGTGTCATTATTTTGAACAGTTGTGTAGATTCCAAAATATCTATTTCTGTAATCACCAGTACTTCTCAAAAGGCCTCCTGTAATTACTATACATGTGATTTTTTCCTTATTTATAAAATATATAAATTATTTTTAATACATCAACTTTAGTAGAACTTTGTACCAACACAGTATCAGTGCGTGGCATTTGAGCTGATTGTTTCCTTTGCTGTATTCTATGGTATTAAACACACACAATGTATTTGCAGAAACACTTGGTATAAAGAAGATGAATCATAGACTCTCATAAAGTATTGTCATTGTAAATGCTCTTTTTCTGAGAATTTTACAATAAAATTGGTCAAGATTTTACCTTTACCTTGTACAAGTGCGTTCCTGTTTATCTGAAATATAAACTGGTTAATGAAGACATCTTCATTCAGAGAAGAAAGAAAAGGGGATGGGAGGGGGAATTTTCCTTTATAGAATCAACAGAAAGGTATTAACTTTCTCTAGCACTATTATCTGGTGATACGGTATGATAGAATGCCAAGCCCAAAATTAGTACCTTAATTCAAATCAGGCCCTAGATATTTACTAGCTATTGACCTCTGATGAGGTCTTGGGTCCCTGGGGTTCGTAGAGAAAGCTTAACGTACTGATAAAATTACTCCCTGAGACAAGCAGAGAAGGGCACACTGATAAGGATTGATTCAACTTTATAGTCTCACCTCTTTGGAGGTCATGGGTAGCCTCACCTTGCTGTGTCCAGTTAGAAACCCAAGTTATTGTCAAACCCTTGAAGTTAAACTTTCCCTAGAAATCTGTCTACGGCCCATGCCATCTTTGTTGAATCTCTTTTTAGTTATAGCCTACCACAGCACTTTGCCTCCTGGTATCTTTGTTCTTACCCCTTCCCCTTGTCTCATGATGTCTTTCCCCTCATCCCCTCACCATGCCTCAAGGTATCTTTATCTTTCTTATAGCTAATTAACTCAGGTGCTAAATCCCTCTTAGGATTTAACCTGCCAGTCCATGGTACTCCCACCTCATGGCATATTCCGTTGATGGATTATTCCAAACTCCTTTCCTTTGAATGTTTCATATTTATCACTCCTGGTATCTATTGTACCCCTCCCCTCTTAAATAAACCTACCTTTTGCCAAAGAGAATGGCCAATATGGATTCTTCACATGACCAAACCCAAACATTTGGTGCCTTCATCAATATCCTAATTTGGTACTGAACCCCAAACGCATCACTTGGGCAAGCCACTTCACCCTCTTTGCCTCAGTTTCTTTATCTGTAAAATGAGCTGGAGAAGGTCTTCATCTAACCACTCCAATATCCTTGCCAAGAAAACCCCAACAGAGATCGTAGTCAAACACAATTGAATGATTAAGTAACAAAAACAACACCATTGTTTATAATCATGGACATTAAAGTGGAAGACAATGGCCTGGGGCAGAAGGAGCCATTAAACTTTGCTAGAGTATGGATGCCAATATCAAAGTAAGTGCTGAGGATGTGTTTGATGTAAGCACTAAATTATGAAACTGAGGTACAACACCCAGGACCTCATCACTGATTTAGTTAAAAAAAACTGGATTTGAAGTCAAACGATCTCTAGACAAATCTAATTGAGCCACACAGTACCCATGTGACCTTAAGCAAATTATTTAATCTGTCTTGGACCTCAGTTTCCTCACCTGTAAAATGAAGAGAAAACCAGTCTAGATGATCTTAAAGATCCCTTCCATTGCTAAATCCTATGGTCCTTTGATAATTGTTGTTTGTATTTGATTGAGACAGGAAGTTGAACCAGTTACCACAAAACGACATATAAGTTTTTATAACTGTGACTACTCTTTCCAATAGCCTGTTTTACAGTATTTGAAATCACTGGCCATTTAACGCCTATGATGCCCTACAATATTTTTATTACTCCCTGGGGCAACTGACTGAAGAGTTCTAACCTCAGATTCACTTGTCAAGAGAGACAGTCTGGTGTGATGGGAAGAGCTCTGAAAACCGAGCCACAACCTGGGTTTGAATCCTAATATCAATACTTACTATCTCTGTGACATGAGCAAATCACTTACCTTCTCCAAAGCTCTATTTTCTCATCTGTGATCATACATTGCTGATACTCTAACTTTAATAAATGCTCATTAATGAACTGATATTTATCATTGGGCACAAAGAAATCTTGAGTTTTTGAAATTCACCTTATTTTTATTGATCGTTGGATGGTATTCAGTGACTATTAAAACAATTAAGGTTAAGTACTAAAGATATAATTACAATGCCCCATTTTGCTCGGACTCATTCCAGAAGAAAGAACAAGTTTGTTCCTCATAGTCCTCATAAAGGAGGCAGAGTGATAGCTTTCAATGTACATCTTTAAGGAAACTACTTCTTGAGCTTTGTTTCCATAGAGGAAATCACCACTATCAGGCAGAGGGAATATACTTCCAAGGTATTTTTCCTCTACTGAGCCCACATCATAGGAGCTCTAATATAGACATCCCTTTCCCAAGCCCACATATGGGAAGGAGTGAAAGGGAAAAAATAAGTATTGCTATTTGTGGCCCTTAGGTCTCTGGGTTAAATAGATGCAAAGCAAAGTTCTGCCCCAAATATTGGAGTTGCTAGTAGTTCTTTGAGCTTTTATAATCTGTTACTGTTTGAGAGAGAAAAAGACAGACAGAGAAAAAGAGAGAAAAACAAAGAGACAGAGATAGAGACACACAGAGAGAACACTCTTCCTCAAGGTTGATAATGACCTTGAGTATCTGTTGAAATAAGGAAATTTATTTAGCAATAAGCACAGAGAAAGATTCCTTTCCCTCTTTGTATGAATTTGTTGAATCAAGAACATAGTGGGGTATTTGTTTGTGTGTGTGTGTGTGTGTGTGTGTGTGTGTGTGTGTGTTGGGCCTAAAAGTTCTCTATAAGCAGCACTCTATAAACCAGGGTAAAGTGGCAGAATATGGAAATCTGCAGACAGATTGGAACAGAAAAAAGTTCACTACTAAGACTGATTCCACAAAGTTCTTTAACTTAGATCTTCAAATGACAATGGATTGCCATGATAGTCCAGTACCTAATATATAAGAAGCACATATGTTTTGCAATGTATTTATCATGAATAGAAGAACACCATAGGGACACTTTTGTTCTATATGGTTGAGTTTGTTCTATCAGGGCTGTGGTTACCTTACTTGATATATAGATAGTCTCTCTACAATTCATGCCAACTATTTTTGAAGGGATTGGGGAGGGCAGTAAAGCCCTTTTCAGTACATGTCCTTCATGGACTTGCTTCCTGTTGCCGTAATCCTGTTCTGGTTAGATGAAGGGTGGCAGAGCCTTTCCTGCCCTAGTTAGATGGGCTCCTAGTAGCAGATGTCCGTGGGAGACCAAAAGTACTGATGTTTTTCATTGAGTTACACATGACATATCTTTCCAGAGAACAGGCTAAGAGGAAAGCACAAAGACCCTGGATGTTTGTAGAGGCCAGTGGAAAGACAGGTACCTATAGCTGAGAATTCACAATCTAATTAAGACCTGGATCTGACCAGTGAAGAACAGGGCATGGAACAGTGAATCATCTCTGAACATTTAACTAATACACTTACAGATCCTGAACTATGACTGTGTGGCTAGATTATTACAAGAATTCAGCATTGATTCCCTTGATCAGGATTTTTATATTTGTGTAGCATCCTCATAGAGAGGGTCCAAATGTGATGGGACATTTTGGTGGTTGATAGTGGAAATGCATTATTCATAACTATTATACTTTATTCACAACATATATAACATATACTATATTCACAACCTCATAACAAACTATTCATAATCCTCACTTCAAGATGAGATCATTTTTTGTCCTATAAACTTGACATTAAAAACAAGTATTCAAATATGTAAATAAGAATAAGATACCTTACTCAAATTCTTTGGGCTGGGCCTAACTCAGGCCATTATTGGAACAAAATGTGCTATTCCTAGATGTTTCAATAGGTATTTTTAAAAGGAAGTTTATATGAATAAGGAAGTGAAAAGATATTTAACAGAATATTCATTAAGGACATGGCAAATTGATCTAGTTAATCAACACCTTTCTGCTTCTGAATTGCCCATCACAGTGGAACAGTCATGCCTCAGAGAGCCACCTGAGCTCCTAGGGGATGTTTTGTACTCAAGTGAGCAAGAAGTGATATTACAGTCCAAGCCTTTAGTCCCCTGAACTAATCAAATCTCAAGGATATTTAAAGGAAAAGCTAGTGAAACTTGTTTAAAGAAAAAGGGGTAGGATATAACTTCCATCATAAGATGGTTTGTTTTTTTAACCTTATACTTGGATTGGGAATCAGTTTTTCCAATGTTGCTGAATGATTGAAAATCACAAAACACTAGAACTTCCAAAGAATCCAATTTTAAGCAACCCAAAAAGCAAGGAATCACTTGTATAAGTTATGACATAACAAGTGGCAACTTATACCCCAAAAGTGACAGAAATGATATGATTGAGGAAATGAATGAACAAATAAGGATTGGCTGGTCATGGAGTAAAAGTTGGAAAGTAATGATTTCCCAAGGGTTGTGTTAGTGACCTTGAAGTATCTAAGAAACTAGAGGAGCCTTCTAAATGGTACTGCTAAATCCATGATGGATTGATGAGAGAAAATGTAAAAAAGTTACAAAGTATGAGAATTTCATTCTTTACCTTTGGAATAAGTAATCAGAAAAAGAGATACGGTTGGTGGGGATAAAAATTACAGCAGCTGACATTGACACAGTGCTTTAATTTTACAAAGTACTTTACATGCATTTCCTCTGTGACAGAACCCATGTTCACCAGCATTCTCCCCAAACCCCTTGCAATGTGGGTCAGGCTAGCTTTCCCCTAAAAGGCATGGAGTCATCTTCAGGATTTGATTGGGGGCAGGAGGACAAGGGTGAACCTGAAGTTGTGCTTCACCAAGATGGCAGTTTCCTGGTAGCCTTTGGCTGGGCTTGATTGGCTTCCTGGTCACCTAAGAGCACTGGAGAGATAGTTCACTCTGATTCACCATAGGATTCCATAGGAATTGCTCCTACTCTAAAGAGTGCTCCAATCAATGCTGTAGAGATGGGTTGGGTCTGACAATCATTGCCATATGCCTGGAGGAAGGAGGTAAAAATCAAAGAAATACAAAATATTCCCTGAACAGGCCTTACTACTACAAAAGCCTGAATGACCAGAAGTCTTGAAAGTTACTGCTGGGGATCCAGATGAAACCATTATTCATAGGTGTCTTAATTGTCCAAAAAGCAGAGAACTAGGGCCCTTGCATGAGGGAAAATCCATTGACCACTCAGACCTCGGTCAGATAAGCTCCCAGAGACTTTCTGCAGGACATACCCTTGGAATAAGAAGGGCAGTAAATTCAGTGCTATTAGTGTTCACTGCCAGTGATGAGAAGAGTGTAGGGGGAGAATTGGTTGGGAAAAAGGAGGAGGGGGAGAAATGGTATCTCCTTAGACATAGAGAACTCCATAAAAGTGATCAAAACTAGAACTGGACCCAAGAATCCACACCACTAACCAGCATTCCCAGGAGCAGGGCAGACCCACTGCCTTCAATACTGAAAAGTACTGGAATTGGAACCAGAAGAGCAGCTATGTGGTATGGTAGGTAGCATGAAGGACCTGAAATCAGGAAGAGCTGACTTCAAATCTGGCTCAAACACTTCCAAACTGCGTGACACTGGGGAAGTCACATTACCCAATCTGTGTTAGTTCTTCATCTATAAAATGAACTGGGGAAGGAAATGGCAAACCATCTCAGTATCTTTACCAAGAAACTGCACAGAGTGGGATGCAACTGAAATGACTAAACTATGGCAAGAACAACTCAGGTTCAAATCTCAAATGACATGTTTTTCAACTTCTTTAGTTACAAATTAGGAGCTAGGGACTATCTGATCCAAGTTCCCTTCCACTTCTAAATCTGAGACTTTGAACCCCTGTCTGATGATTTTGAAGGCCTTAGATGCCTTCAATTTGTGGCTTTTTAAAAGCCAAATGGATTTCTTCCTAGACCAGGAACTAAAGAAGTGGGTTGTAAATGGATAAGAGATTTTGTCAGCTCTTAAGTCCTCATTCTAAAGCCACCTAATTTCATTTTATCATGGAGTCAACAATCGATAAGCAACAACTCCTGAGAGATATATTGGAAAGAACACTAGGAGCTAGTGTTGGCACAGTGGATAGAACGTTGTCCCTAGAGTTAGGAGAACCAGAGTTCAAATGTGATTTCAGACACTTGATAGTTATTAGCTGTGTGACCCTGGACAAGTGACAGAAATAGAGAGAGAGATGTAACCTTAGGGACTGTATAAAAATCAAGGTAGTGGTTCTGTCAATCAATGATATTGGGCAAATCACTCAGTCTTCCTGGGCTTCAGTTTCCTCATCTTTAAATGGATAAACTAGTTTCTGAGCTTTCCAGCTGGAGAATCTGGGATTCTTTACATTGTGGACTGACTTAAAGGAAACACAGAAGGGGTTTGATTCCAGTGTCCTTGGCTGGTGAATATTAGGTAAATGGGGGAATATGAACATGTAACAGGAAAGCGGTTGTAAGGTAAATGCAAGAAATGGCAAAGTCACCATGGAAGAAAGAGTGGAAAACCTATTTTCAAAATGGAGAGAAACTCAAATCATGGTTTTTTAGAGAAGACTATGAACTCCAGGTTTCTGCCTCTATTGTCATTGTTAAGGTTAATAAATTTAAGTCTGTAGGGACTCAGGAAAAGCAAGTAAATATTGTATAATTTATTACTATACCAGGACTTAGGGCTAGGCTTGTTGAATACATCCTTAACTATGCATACAAAGCCTCAGAGTATAGATCAGAATAGTCAGGGATGGTAAGAAATCTTTTCTAGGACCATTGGTGAAATAGATCACACTATTTGCTAGTTCTTCCCATCTCTTTCCCAAGATTTAGGATTGAAAACCAAATTCCTAAAGGATTGTTTCTGCTTATGGGATGAAATAGGGAGACAGTTCTGATGATTAGAAGTATCAAATGGGGACACTTACCAGACCTATTGTGCAGAGTCATTTGAATAACTTGGTTGGATGGAAAAAAGATTGTATGCCTTCAAGCCATGCCAGATATGGGGGCTTTGAAAGCATTGATTTCAGGGTTTTGAAACCATTAAAACTTTGTATAGATTCCAAACTGGAAAAAGACCAAAGAGATCCTCCTACTCATTAGGTAGCTGATGTAACTGAGGCTCAAAGACCAAATTATTTGTCCAAGGTCAGAATTTTTCTTTTCCCTCCTTTCTTCAAGGAGTAGTGATGTCAACACTCTTTCCACTGCACCGTGTCTGCCATTGTGGAATCTGCCGGTGACTATTTTGCCCTATTAAGTCATTCACAATAGGAAATAATTTAATTGGCAAGACAAAGGCTGCTCCCAAAAATCAATTTTAGAAACGAAGGTACCTCAAAAAAATGTAAATGGTGTCCCCTTTAACATTTGGAGGGGCCCTGATGTACCCCTTGGGGAGGAGGGGAGAGTGTTCCAGAGTCTCAAACTCTCCCAGCCTCTGGGAGGAGCCACACCCATTCATGATAAATAATCTCATTCAATTGGAAATCTAGGCCAGGGGCAGAATCACCACCTTCTATTGAATTGGAGATTAGTCCCTCCCAGAACTGCTCCCACCTCTGGGACCTGGGCAAATCCCAATAAAGTCTCAGAAAAAGGAGACTCTGAACCCCGAATCTTTGTCAAATTTCTAATCAGCTATTATTTGCCTTTATGGACTTGACCCTCTGATGCAAATATTTTCTTCTCAGTGTCAACTCATCTTTGCAGAAGTCCTAACAGGTTCCTGCCCACTAAGAAAGTTGTCTTCCTAGCAAGCTGTCTTCTTAGTGAAATCTCCTTTTGCCACAAACTTTTGAATTCTTTAGCAAGGAATCTGTGAAATCCACCAGAGGGGATCTCTTACCCTCAATTCTCACACCTCATCAACACTAAGGGAAAGACAGATTTTTTTTTCTCTTCGGGTTTATGAATACACAAAAAAAGAATTAGGATTATTACCCCAAACTACCTCCCACTCTTTTTGTATGTATTTGTACTGTCCATACTTTCTCTCTGATAGAATATAAATTCCTTAATTTAAGGGAAAGAATTATTTCATTTTAATCTTTGTTTCACTAGCACTAAACAAAGTGTCTAGGACATACAAGGTATTTAATTAATGCTTGTGAATGGATTGTTTTAGGGAAACAAATTTCTTCCCCTCTGGAACATGGCTGCCCACAATAGTTGTAGATATGTCACCCAGGGAAAGACAGCTCATTCTAACAAGCAAGCTAGACCTGCCATGACCATGAAGGTAAATTACTACCCTGGTAAAGCCATCCCTCCTCTGAGTTTTAAGTGGGCATGAAGGGTGTGCTGTCAATGGTGATGATTCAAGTTAGTGCTGTATGTCTTCAACACAAAACATCATTTGGTGCTGTTGTCGGGAGGGGATCCTTAAATCCTCATCTAATGTGTCAGCATCATAATGAATATTCAAAAGCTAATAAATAATCCCCAGGAAAACATGGCTCTTTGGGCCTCTACCAAATGTCATACCATCAGTAAGACATAAGTGCAGGGTTTTTAAAGGCAGAACCACCATCATGGGAGAGAGGGTAATTGATTCCACAAAGAGCAGGTGGGCTCCATTAGATAATCATAGGTTCTCTCCGAATGCCACAATTTTTTAGAAATGACTATGTAGTCAAATGGGTTTCATGGTATCAGATCCATTTGCCCAGCACAAACTCCTGTTCCGAGCTGCCTGGCTAAAATCAAATATAAGGGTGTACAACTGATGGTGAGCTCACTACTATTACAACGAGCTTGTGCAATGAATGTGGAAAACAACATGGGAATAACTGCAAAAAAAAAAAAAAGGCAAATGATGTGTGCATCTTATTCTGGCACATAATAAAGGCATGATTGGACACATAGCTAACCCTGCCTTGTGGCTTCATAAAGCTCAGACAGTGGAACTGACTCTTCAAAATCCAACTGAAGTAGGATTGATATCTTACATTATGGGAAAAGTGCTCGAATGCACGCCTGTCATAGTATATAACTGTTAACTTTGACTGGAGTCTAGGAGAGGATTTTGTTGATACTTCATGTCACAAATACAAAGAAATTCCTGCTGATTGTTGTTGAGGCTGGAAAAGGAACCCCAAAAGGTTGGGATCACAGACCAGTGTCTCCAGAAGTCTTAAAAGAATTTGCAGGTTTGAACCCATTTCCTGGTCAAGAGGCAAAGTTTATTGTATTTGTATTGTAATTGTAACACCATTACAAGTGGTCTAAATTCCAAAAAAATTTAGCAAAGAAACAGAAACAAAGACACATTTATCTCATTCCTCATGTTATAGATATACTAATTTTATGGCCCAGAAGTAGGACCAAGGAGTGGTCTCTGGAATTTGGTTATCACTGCTCAACAGATCATCACTATTGTCTCAGGAGTCTGATCCATGGGACTATCCTGAGGCCAGAAGACTTCAGAATCAGACAGATTGTTATTCTTGGATTGGTATGGGAGTCCCCATGGGAGTTGGATTGGGTATGGGAGCAAGAAGGAAAAAAAAAACAGATTTAAGATTGGAAATGATTGAACTTGGCCTGCTGAGAACTGTTAAAAACTGCAAGAAGAATGATACAGTAAGTCAATGTTTGCTTGAAACCTATTAGTACATGATTGTAAGCCACAGGATAGACCAGTCTCTAGGGAAGAGCTGCTTATTGGTGAGTGTCATTATTTTCCAGTTCCATTTGTTTTCTTGGACTAGAAATAAAACTTTTCTTTGAGTTGTGTAAACTGGGTCTAGGCAAGGGCTGTTAGCACCAATAAACTATACAGCACATAGTGAGTGAGTTTTCCAGTGGAAGCAAAGAGTCAGAGAGATGAGAAATCCTCCAAAGTGATCTCAAGCCTTTCCATAGAACCTGAGAATCTGGTCTTAAGAGTATTACCTGAAACAGAGTTAAAGAAACTGGCCAGGGTCCCATATTCAGCTCTTGAAATCAAACCCTTGTGACCGAGAGGCTGACTTTCCACCTACCCAAGACTCCTAAAGGATTAAAATTCAGTCAGTCACTGGGGCTAAGGTGCTAGTGGAGGGGATTGGGGATGGAAAAGATCTGCCCAAGGAGTTGGATCTGTGCTATTTATTTGGAGCTGTCTGGTAATGGCAAGAAAGAAATGTTTTACTTCTTGTATTATAAACTAACCATGAAATTTGTTTTTCTCCTGTAGATAGTCTATCTTCCATTGCCCTTGTACCCAGGTGAGGTTCGTGTTAAATCAGATGGAGGAGAAAGAGTTCATGGATGGGATTTCATCAGACAAATGAGGAAGAGAAGCTGTGTGTTTCCAGATTAGAAAATCAAAGAAGAAATGATGGCCCCCTTCTCAGTGACTGGAGCTCTGAGGCCAGAAAGGGGAGATGTGTACCAATGCAGTGAAGGTGACATTTGGGATTTTCATAGAGGCCAGACATAAGGGAAGTCCTATGGCAGGTTATTTTATTTGTCTCTGGGTTATGTAGCAGCCATGGACACACAATATCTTGAGCTGAAAGATATCCTACAGGTCCTATTCAACTCCTTTATTTATTTATTTATTTATTTATTTATTTACCTCTTTGTTGTTTATTTCTTTTTTTGCTGAGGCAATTAGGGTTAAGTGACTTGCCCAGGGTCACACAGCTAGGAAGTGTTAAGTGTCTGAGGTCACATTTGAACTCGGGGCCTCCTGACTTCAGAGCTGGTTCTCTATCCACTGGGCCACCTAGCTGCCCCACAACTCCTTAATTTATTAATGAGAAGACTAAGGCTCAAAGACTTACCAGCAACTGTAAAACTTGACATCAGAAAGATATGTTTGAATCCTGATTCAGACACTTGTTTTGTGACCCTCAGCAAGTCACTTCAGTCTCTTTGACTGTTAACATAAAGGATTTGGATTAGGTGATCCCCAGAGTCCCATCCAGCTATGGCTATGTGCCTTATGGGATGATCAAATCTCTAGCTTAGGGGGTCATAACAGCTGAACAACTCCCTAGGCCAAGAGATAATTCTTGGCAGATTTATCCATTGGGCCGGGAATTCAAACAAGGCTCAAGTCTTCCAAATCAAGTCAGTGTTCCTTAGAAGTCTCATTAGAGAGGCAGACTATGATACAGTTAAAGGGTCAATGGTTCAAAGCAATGAAAAAATAAATGAAAAATAAATACTGATATGAATGAAAATGCACTTTGCACAAAGCCGCCCTAAATAATGAATGATACAAATAGAAAGCAAGACAGTCCCTGTTCTCAAGAAACATATATCCTTTTTTTTTTTTAATAGCTTTTTATTTACAAGTTATATGCATGGGTAATTTTACAGCATTGACAATTGCCAAACCTTTTGTTCCAATTTTTCCCCTCCTTCCCCCCACCCCCTTCCCCAGATGGCAGGTTGACCAATACATGTTAAATTTTAAAGTATAAATTAAATACAATATTAGTATACATGTCCAAACAGTTATTTTGCTGTACAAAAAGAATCAGACTTTGAAATAGGGTACCATTAGCCTGTGAAGGAAATCAAAAAATGCAAGTGGACAAAAATAGAGGGACTGGGAATTCTATATAGTGGTTCATAGTCATCTTCCAGAGTTCTTTCGCTGGGTGTAGCTGATTCAATTCATGTTGAAAAGGGCCATGTCCATCAGAATTGATCATCATATAGTATTGTTGTTGAAGTATATAATGATCTCTTGGTCCTGATCATTTCACTCAGCATCAGTTCATATAAGTCTCTCCAGGCCTTTCTGAAATCATCCTGCTGGTCATTTCTTATAGAACAATAATATTCCATAACATTCATATACCACAATTTATTCAGCCATTCTCCAATTGATGGACATCCACTCAGTTTCCAGTTTCTGGCAACTACAAAGAGGGCTGCCTCAAACATTTTGGCACATACAAGTCCTTTTCCCTTCTTTAGTATCTCTTTGGGGTATAAGACCAGTAGTAGCACTGCTAGATCAAAGGATATGCACAGTTTGATAACTTTTTGAGCATAGTTCCAGATTGCTCTCCAGAATGGTTGAATTCATTCACAACTCCACCAACAATGTATCAGTGCCCCAGTTTTCCCACATCCCCTCCAACATTCCGCATTATCTTTCCCTGTCATTCTAGCCAGTCTGACAGGTGTGTAGTGGTATCTCAGAGTTGTCTTAATTTGTATTTCTCTGATTAATAATGACTTGGAGCATCTTAAGAAACATATATTCTAACAGGTGGGAAATAACCTAGATAGGAGGTTTCAGCTTCCAGTCAAATAGGAAGGCCTAATAGTTTTTAAGGTATGGTGGTAAAGCAGATGGTGATGCATCTTCTTTACTGTCATTTTCATCAATAACTCCCATCAATTATAGACACAATAGTATTTGATGGTGCCAAGAACTCTGGCATGAAGAACTTTATTTTTCCTGTTCTTCCTTGTCTGGCTGCTGAGGTGAAAGAGCCAACAACACCTGCCAAGAAAATCACAAGAGTGGCTACTTTGGTTGATCAGGTTTGGGAGTATGGGGATGGAGCAGGGGTCGCACTGCTGATCCCAGAGCTTGGTGTAAGCCCTTAATGCTCACTGATGGTCACTAGTGTCACTGAGAGCAAGGATTGTTATTCTCTACTTTGAAGGATTTCAAATGGGCCCTGGATGATGGTGACAGAATTAAAGCTAGATGGAGATAAGTAGCAAATAAGCCAAACATATCCTCATTTTTTTTTAACTGCAATGTGCCTTTTAGGGAGAAAAGAATCATCAAAGGGACAAAAAACACCAGAGCCCTGGCCCACTTGAAAATCTCAGTTCTGTCACCAGAACTTGGGCACACCCCTTAATTTCTCTGGACTTCAGTTTCTTTTAGTAATCCTTCACCTTCTTATTCCTAACTCTTCTCTTATGAGTATCTTCTTTCTAATAGCGAAACACCAAAGTGCCATAAAGAATTTTGTGGTGTGAGTAGAAGTTGTGCCAGAAGCAGCATTTCTTGAAGGTGCTGGGATGGAAGGCAGGCAATGTGATAGAAAACAAGAGCTGAGGAGGTGAAGTTATGGCTTGGTGAGCTTGTCCATCCCACATTCCTATTTGTAGAATAACTTTTCCACCCTCAAAATGTAGGAATCAGGCATTTCTCCCACAGTCTCCCTTGCTTTACCCCAACAAATATTCCACATAATATGGAATGAGAATCATGCCATTGGTATTCTCCCCTGGGTATATAGGTGCATCTTATTTAAATAACATTACTATCTCCTCTAATGGAATTACATTCTGTGCTCACATCTAGTGATCTAGAGGGAAGGGAGAATCACAGGTTCTGCCCTCATATAGTATGCATACAGTAAATAGGAAGTAAATTTGGGAAAGATGGGATTCAAACAAGTGATGAAATCAGGAAAGACCTTTCCCACTTCCCAACCCTCTATAAAAGAGGGCTTGGATCTGTAACGGTGATCTCAGCCAATGTCATCTTTAGCAATCTCTTTGTTCATTATATCCCTATTTTAGGCTTGTTGGTTTCTTCTATGAGAGTGACGGTGAAATATTAGAGTCAGAAGAGGCAAAGATCTCAATTACCCATGTCTACTAGGCAAGGAGGCCCAGAGCCGAGTCACATGATAGTTGGCAGTACCTCACAGATTATTTTAGGCTTCTAAAGTCCAGGAATATTAACAAGCTTTCATGGGGAAATATTTTTTTCTGGTCTGGCTTTGTATTTTCTGATATCCTTTCCTTTTAGAGTCAGGCTTTAAGACATCTTTTGAAATGAACTGATTCAACTGTTCATTGAAGATATTATAGAAAGGATTGAAATAGAAAGGTAGACTAAATAACTTTTAAGAGTTTTTTGAAAATTAATTTATTGTATATTATGTTTTGGACACACACATATATACATATATATCTATAAGTATATGTATATATGTATGCATGCACATGTATAAATGTAATCTATTATTACAATATAGTTTATGTTTCAATCTATATTATTTTTATATAAAATACAAGAATAAATTATGTATACATGTTATATGTTAATTGTATATATATATTTATGCATTGTATGTATGTACATATATATATATATATATATAAAATAGCTGAATGTTAGACCCTTAAATGCCATTTATTCATCCCTATATTTCAATTCCCTCTGCAACATCCCTCTTAATCATTTCATTTCAAAGGATGTTTTAAAGCTTGGCCCTGAAGGGAAAAGAAAGTTAGAAAATACAATGTAAAGACCAGAAAAAAATATTTTTTTGGTGGGTTTTTTTTTTTTTTTTTTTTTCCCACATTAAAGCTTGGACTTGGAGCCAGAACTGTGAGTTAAGCTAAAGGCTGTTGCTAATTGCCAAGTGACTTTGCATAAGTTACTTTTCTGATTTGGGTCCTCTTTCCCAATAAAAATAGAATAACAAATAAAAAAAAAAGTTTATAATCTTGGGTTACATAAAAGCATAACTTAATATGGGACTTAACTCAAAAGAATTAAATTCTAATTGCAGATAAAGAGTTTGCAGACATGGGGTCTTCTTGGTGAAGATTTATCAAATACATTCCCACTTTGAGATGGCTACCAAAGCTATTTACTTGTTGACAATGAGCCCTAGGCTCTAGATATATTGAAGAATGAGCCAGTCAGGCTTAAAAAGGCAAAACAAACTAATTCATGGGCTCCCCTCTTTTTCAAGGTCTTTGGTGTCACCAGAAATTTGGAATAGAAGGTATGGTATTTAGTGAATAAAGTGTCAATGTGGAAGCAGGAAGACTTAAGTTAATCTCCTTTCTCTGACTTTTAGTTGATATGTAGCCTCTAAATCTATTCCAACTATAATTCTAAATCTGTTATCCTATGATCATCTGGAACTAGGCAACTGGCTATATATTTATTTCATGGAAGAAGCAGCAACTGGGGAGATAGCACACTGGTGAACTTCCGAAATGTTCTCAAGAGACCTGAGCAAGAGGTGAGACTACAGAAACTAAGGCTTTGGAAGGTGGGGGTAGGGATATATGTCCTTATGGAAGCTGTGCAGTTTGTCTTAGCAAATGTATAGCTATACTTCTCCTCTCAAATTTAATAGGCGGACAACTCTGGGCCCTGATAATTCAAATTCCATTTTTTAATCCAGTCAGGTGTGACACAGAAAGGAGTGCCTGTGGCCACTGGGAGATTGAGTACCAAGACCTTCGGTTCTACTTTCCTGGAGCTCATCACACTTTGCTGACTTGATATATGGCTGTACAAGCCGCCAAGGGAGCAGAAATAAGGACATTCTTGGTCTAGGGGAATGGGTTTGTTTTCTTAGTCAATTCTGGCTTTTTGTTTGCTGACTGGCCAGATAATTTATGAATCTTTCTCAGAGATAAATGAGACAATTTTTTTTTTAAAGCTGGCTAAAGGACCCTCTGTTCAGGGAGAGAGAACTTTTCTATAGCTTTACTGAATTCTGTGAAGAATTACAATGAAAAGGAGATTGGAGAGGGGGAGCAATTTTAACTACTGACCCAGAAACTGAGAAGAGGGGTCCTGTGAAGTGGGGAAGTGGGGGCCATGATTTGCAGGACTGTGTTACCGATCACCAATTTATTTGACAAATGAACAATTTATTGCCTAGATTTCTCTATGGGTGTGTTGGGAGGGAACTGGTAAGACTGTTTCAGAGTGGAAGGAATGAAGGGAGGGAAGAAGAGAAGGAAGAAAGAGAAGGGAGAAGGAAGAAAAGATGAAAGGAAACAAAGAAGGGAAACACGGAAGGGAGGGAAGGAAGGAAGAAAGACTGACCAAATGACCTATGCTTGTTTGTGTCTGTTCATCTATTTGAAACATTAAAAATATTTTTTGAGTAAATACATAGGTTCCTCTTTAGTGAAGGAATTCTGGTGACAAATATCTTGAACTACAGGGATCATGAGCTAGAAAGAGTTAGAGCTATAGTTAGAAAGTCATCTAATTTAATGACAACATTTTACAAAATAAAAGGAAACTAAGGCCATGAGATTAAGCTTGGAATCAGAAAGACCCGAATTCAATATAGCCTCAGATTTACTAATTGTATGAGCATGGGCAAGTCATATACTCTCTATCCATCTTGATTTCCTTAACTGTATAATGAGAACAATAATAACATTGAACTAACAGGATTGTTTTGAGGATTAAATGAGATATTTCTTCTTGTTTTTTTTTTAATATATTGCTTATTTTTAAAACTTTTTTATTAGAGCTTTTTATTTTCAAAACATATGCATGGGGGTAGCTATGTGGCACAGTGGATAGAGCACCAGTCCTGAAGTTAAGAGGACCTGAGTTCAAATCAAATAATATTATACATTATACATTAATACTTCCTAGCTATGTGACCCTGGGCAAGTCACTTAACCCCAATTGCCTCAGCCAAAAAAACAAACAAAAAAACTTTTTTTGTTTGTTTTCAATATTATAAATTTCAATATTAACCCTTGCAAAACCTTGTGTTCTAATCCCCCTCCCTCTTCCCTAGGTGGCAAGTAATCTAATATATATTAAACATGGTAAAAAATATATTTTAAATCCAATATATACATATATATTTATACAGTTATCTTGCTACACAAGAAAAATCAAATCAAAAAGGAAAAAATGAGAAAGAAAAAGCCCAATAACAAAAAGAATGAAAATTCTGTGTTGTGATCCACACTCAGTTCCCACAGGCCTCTCTTTGGGTGTAGATGGCTTTCTTCATCACAAGATCATTGGAACTGGTCTGATTCATCTCCATCAGAATTGATTATTGTATAATCTAGTTGTCGGTACAATGAATCAGATTATTTGTAAAGCACTTAGCACAGTGAGTGCCTGGCACAGGATAAGTGCTTTAAAAATTCTTCTTTCCTTCCTTTGGCAGATTCACAGAAAAATGAGTTTGAAAGGAAATCTCTTCTAATTTTTCTCCTCTTTTCTAGACATATATTAAGATTTGTTGTAGAGTGACCCATGTTATAGGTGATGGATAATAATAAAAGAAACCTTTTATAGAACCAATGCTAGAGTTGCCTGTTGGAAATGGAGTTCCATCTGACTAATAAGTTCCAACTGATCAAGAGTATGGTTGAAACACTTCTGGAAATTGAGAATAATTCTTAAACTTGGCGAGTTAAGTTGAGAGTTTGGTAGTTCATTCAGATAATGGTCATAGCCAAGATTGATAGGCCTAAGTATTAACAAAACTGATTTCTCCACTCACTACGTAGCTATCTAACTATCTGTATTCTTCTATCAGTTATCTATTAATGAGGCTTTAATAACCCAAATCAATTAAGGGCCAATGCTCTTTTCTTAGGGATCTCTGATGGTGGTATCCTGTAGTTCATTTAGTGACCTGAATCACACAAATAAAAGTATGCTTATGATTGAGAATTGAAAAATATCAAGCATATGAACAGTTGAGAGAAATTCATTTCTCAGTAATAACTATATAAGTCCATTTTAAGTCATAGTCTTTAAAAATTAGCATTGGTTCTTTTTATTTTTATATCACAGACATTTACAAGTATGACCCTTATATCCCCCCTGTAAATTTTCCTTAAATTTTTTTAAAAGTTAAGTAAAACCTATCGACAGACTATCCACAGCTACAAAATATATTAATTTATATAATATATATAATATATAATAAATATATATATAATAAAAATGTAATGACATTACATACCCATTTCCTGGAGTCCCCCATTTCTGGACATGCTAGAGAAGAAGTACATTTTTTCATCCCCTTAAGATTGGTCATTACAATAAGTTTCATTTTATTGAACAATGTGTGTGTGTGTGTGTGTGTGTGTGTGTGTGAAATTTTATTGGATGAAAATGCTAATAACTGTGGGAATCAGGAAAGTTTCTATACAGAAAGTGACACCTAATCTGGACTATGAAGGAAGTTTTGGACTTTATTAGATGATGTGTACAATACATTATATGCACAGGCAGAGTCTGTGCAAAGATATAAATGTAGATAGAGGATGGAATGTGTGAGGAATAGATAGAACAGTTTGATTGAAGCAGAAAAAACATGAGGAGCAATAATATGAAATTTACTTGGAAAGGTAGATGGAAGCTAGATTGTGAAGAGTTTTAAATACCAAACAGAGGATTGGGATTGGGAATGCTCCAAATCACTAATAATAAAATTGCAGTTCAAAATTACCTTGAAGTTTCACCTCACATGTTATAATTGTCAAAGGACAAAAGGTGGAAATAGTCCAAGGTTGAAGGGATTGTGATGGGTTGTACCCATAATCTGTACTAATCATCTGGCGAAGCTATGTGAGTCAGTACAAGCATTTTGAAAATCACTTTGGCTTTATAAATATAAAATAATTAAAACATCTATACTCTTTGGCCCAGAGATTCTGACACTAGTTTTGAACATCGAGCCAATGACCAAAAAAAAGTCCCCCATATACCCCAAAATATTCACAGCAGAATTTTTTGTGGTAACAAAAAATTAGAAACAAAGTAAATGCCTCGTGTTAGGGAACAACTAAACACATTGTTGTATATTAATAGAATGGAATATTATGTCATAAGAAATGATAAATATAATGAATAAAGAGAAACATGAAAAGAAGTCCATGAATTGATACAGATTGAAATAAGCAGAGCCAAGAAAACAATATACACAATGACTGCAATACAAATAAAAATCATAAAATAATCAAAAGTGAATGTTGCAAAATTAAAAATAACAAACATTAATCAAAAAAGGTAAGAAGATACTCTTTTCTCTTTTGTAGTGCTAGGAGCTCCATAAATGTAACAGTACACATTTTCTGATGTTAGTGATCAGTTTTACTGATATTTTTTCTCTCTTTTTCCTATTGGTTATTAGGAAAAGGAGTCTAGCAAGATTAAATTTAAAACTATATTACAAATTAATAATTATCAAAACAATCTGGTACTAGCTAAAAAATAAAGTCGTAAATCAGTGGAATAGATTAGATACACAATACATAGTAGCAAATGATCATAGTAATCTAGTGTTCGATAAATGCAAAGAGCCAAACTTTTGGAAAAGAGCTCACTATTTGACAAAACAGGAAAAATTTAGAAAGCAGTTTAGCAGAAAGTAGTAGGGACCAATATGTCACACCATATAAGGTCAAAATAGATATATGATTTAAGCATAAAGAATAATATCATAAACAAATTAAGGGAGAATGGAATATTGATCCTGTAATTATCTATAGATAAGGAAAGAATTTATGACCATACAATTGAGAATCATGGGAAATAAAATGCATATGATCCAACAAGAAATAATGATTGAATTATGGGACATAAAATGGAAATTTTTGATTACATTAAATTCATAAGTTTTTTTTTTTCACAAACAAAACCAATGCAGTCAAAATTAGAAGGAAAATGAAACTATGGGGGAAAGGGGAGGGGTGAGGGTATTTTGCAATTAATTTCTCTGTTAAAGGCCTTCTTTCTCAAATATATAGAGAAATGAGTCAAATTAATAGTAAACCAAGTCATTCCTCAATTAATAAATGGTAAATGAATATAAACAGTTATCAGAAGAAATCGAAGTTATCCAAAAATTCTTTAAATCACTTTATATCACAATTAGAGAAATGCAAAGTAAAATAATTCTGAGGTATTACCTCATACCTATCATATTGGGTAATATGACAGAAAAAGGAAAAATGACCAACATAACATTAATGTTATGACATACATATATTATATATATATATATATATGTATATGCTTATATTACATGCTTATATGATAGGGGATTATATATATATATTTATTTAGACATGATATGTATATTACATGCTTATATGATAGGGGATTATATATGCATGTATATAATCCCCTATCATATAATCATGTATATATATATAATCCCCTATACATATCATGTCTAAATACATATTTATGTATATAGAGCATACATAGTCCTCTATCATATAATAATATACATATTAAGTAAATATTACTAAATACATTAATATCAATATTACTAAACAATATTCAACTAAACAATAATAAACAATATTCAATACAAGGATATCTTTACCTAATAAATCTCATAGTACATAATACATAATATGTATATATTACATAAGACATAATATGTTGGCGTACATACATATTACATCCATGAAGAATTATCAACTAAGCTATTTCCTCTAGCAGATCACAACCCTTAAGAATACCTTTATCCTCACCTCACGAGAAATCAGCAACCCGCCATCCAAAGATACATGATCCTTCAGAGCAAGCCCATGATCTGTGGAAGAACCTTATTTCCCCTGACTGGTTACTGGTTGCTACTTCAGGCTCATTTGTTCCTATTTCAGCTCATACTTTTCATTGAGGCAGTTGTGATGGTATCAGTTTGGTTTGGCCTCATAATCACGGCATAATCGCAGAGGAGCTGTGGAAAAATTGGGACATTAATGCACAGAAAATGCGAAATGATCCAACCATTCTGGAGAGCACTTTGGAAGTATTCCCAAAGGGTTGTAAAATGGTGTATATCCTTTTGCCTCATCAATCTGGTTCCTAGGTCTATATCCTCAAGATATTTTTAAAAGAGGATCTAATTGTCTTTATAAATATATAAATGTATATGTTATAGTGTAATTATGTCATATATTCCTTTATAAATATATTAATTTCTTTAATATAAAAGATATATGCATATATGTATGTATGTATATATTGTCTCTTTGTGGTTAAAAAAAATAATTAGAAATTAATGGCCATCAGTTGTGGAATGGCTGAACACATTGTGGTATTTAATTGTGATGGAATGTTGCTATTGTTCAGTTGTTCAATTATGTCCAGCTCTTTATAACTATAGCATAGCATAGCATGCCAGGACTTTCTATCCTCCACTCTTTCTCACAATCTGTTCAAGTTTATATTCATTAGTAACATGACTATCTATCCTATCTCATCTTGTGTCATCCCTTTTTCCTTTTGCCTTCAATCTTTCACAACATGAAGGTTTTTTCCAATGAGTCTTGTCTTTTCATTATGTGAACAAGATATTTAAGCTTTGCTTTGGTATTTGACCTTCCAGTGAAAAGCCTAAATTAATTTTTAAAGTATTAACTAATTTGATCTTCTTGTTCTCCAAGAGACTCTCAAAAGTATTCTCTAATACCATAATTTAAAAGTTTCGATTCTGCAGCATTCAGCTTTTCTGATAGTCCAACTCTCACAGCCATACATTGCTACTGGAAAAACCATTGCTTTGACTATATGGATCTTTGTCGACAAGGTAATGACTGTTTTTTAAAATATATTTTTTAGATTTACCATAGTTTTCCTTCCAAGGAGCATCTTCTAATTTCACAGCTTCACTTTAAGCCCAACAATATAAAATCTGACACTACTTCCATTTCTTCTTTCTCTATTAACCAGAAATAAGGCTAGTTGCTAAGATCTTAGTGATTTTTTTTTATGTTAAGCTTCAAAGCAACTTTTATACATTCTTCTTTCATCCTCATCAAGAGGTTTCATTCCTCTTCACTTTCTGCCATCATGGTATCATCTGAACATCTAAGACTATTGATATTTCTCTTGGAAATCTTAATTCCAACTTTTGATTCACTCAGTTTGACATTTTACATAATGTATTCTATATAAAAGCAAAATAAATAAGGTGAGAATATACAGCCTTGTTGTACTCCTTTTCCAATCTTAAACTAATTAGCTGTCCCATGTTTGGTACTAACTTTTGGTTCTTGGCCTGCAATCAGGTTCCTCAGGAGAAAAGTAAAATAATCTGGTACTCTCATCTTTTTCAAGACTAACCACATTTTGTGGTGATGCACACAAAGACCTTAATGTAGTCAATGAAGCAAAAGTAGATTATTTTTTCTGGAACTCTTTCCAGCAAATATTGGCAATTTGGTCACTAGTTCCTCTACCTCCTCAAAAACCCATCTTCTCTTCTGTAATTCTTGGTTCACATATTGCTGAAGATTAACTTGCAGAATCTTAAGAATAACCTTGTTGGCTTGTGAAATTAGCACAATTGTTCAGTAATTTGAACGTTCTTTGGCATTATCCTTCTTTAGGACTGGAACATAAACTGATCATTTCCAACCCAGTGGTCATTCTTAGGTTTTCCAAATTTATTAGTAAATTGCTGAGTACAGCACTTTAACAGCATAATTTTTTAGAATTTCAAATAGCTACAGAATTCCATCACCTCCACTAGCTTTATTACTAGCAATGCTTCCAAAGTCTACTTACTTCATTCTCCAGGAGGTCTGGCATAGATCAGTAACCACACTATAATGGCTATTGGAAGTGTTTAGACTTTTCTTTTAGTATCCTAACACCTACTCGTAATCTCTTCTGTTCCTGTTAAGTCCCTATCATTTTTATCTTTTATCAAGGCTTTTTTTCTATACATTTTCCCCTGATAGCTCTGATTTTCTTGAAGAAATCTCTTATCTTTCCCATTCTAATGTGTTTTTTCTAATTTTTCCATTTCTCTTTTACTTTTCACTTTCCTTTCATTTTCTATTTTTAAAGCCTCATTAGGCAGCCATTTTGCTTTCTTGCTCTTTTTTTTTTTCTTTTGAGTTGCTGTCACCTCCTTGCAAATCTCTATTCTCCAAACACTCTATCAGATATAATCCTTTAAATCTATTCATTGTCTATATTTATATTTATAAGAGATTTTGCTTAGGTAATCCCTCTATGATCTGTTGGTTTTTTCCTACTTTCTTCAATTTATATCTGAACTTTACAATAAAAACTTCATAATCTGAGCCACAATCAGTATCAGCTCTGTGTTATTTTAATCAAATAGCTAAAGTTTCTCCAATTTGATTTCAAAATATATAATCAATCTGATTTCTATATTGATCATCTGGTGATGTCCATATTGTAGACTTACTTTTTGGATTATTGAAAATGAATGTTTGCTATGACCAATGAGATATCTTGACAAAACTCTGTTAGTCTGTTTCATTTCACTTTGTACTCCAAGGCCAAATTTGCAGTTATTTCAATTACCTTTTTATTTCCTAATTTAGCATTCCAATCCCCTATGATGAATATGGCATCTTTCTTGGATTTATTTCTAGAAGATGTGGTTCTTCATAGAACTGATCAGCTTTGGCATATTTGGCATCAATAGATGAAGAATAAACTTGTATTACTATGATGTTAAATGGTTTGTCTTAAATTTGGATTGATATAATTTCGTCATTTTTGAAATTATACCCCAGTACTTTTTTCTGACCTTTTAATTGGCTGTGAGGATTACTCCATTTCTTCCATGGGATTCTTGGCCACAATAGATTATGTAATGATAACCTGAATTGTAATGGAATACTATTGTTCTATTAGAAATTTATAAAATAAAATACATGGTATTACAAAGAAAGCCAGTTATACTGAAATATACTTACTAAAATATTTTGTAAAAAATTTCAAAGACTCCAGCTTAAGAATTCCTGGCCAGGGTCAGTATATTTTTTCTCTTTCAAAGAGAAGTTTCAGTTGTAGCAAGATCTCATTGTGGCTTCATAAAGAGGATACGATTTCCTAGTTCCTAATTCTCTTAGGAAAATTAAAATTCTTACACTGCCTATATCATATAATTAAAAGTAGCATGTACCTATTAGAGATGGGCATGCTATTAACCTACATTATTTTCTCTTATGGCTTTGGAAATTTCCCCTTGAAATTTTTTCTCTAAATACTCTAGGTCTTCTTCCAAGCAGCTATCATCAGTCACTTATCTGAAAGGTCATAAGCAGCAGAGTCCAGAAATTTTGAAGGGAACCATACATTTTCCCTCTGCTGAGTACATTTTGGAACTGATTTCCAGTTTTTACAAATCTAGAAAAAGCCTGATTTTACACAACTTGCAACACCTTTAGCTTAAGGTGAGGCCTAGATTAGAGATATTTCTTCATAAGAACAAAATTTCATACCTATTAATTAAAGTTATAATAATTAGATCCTTTTAGAAATCCATTTGGTTCCTCTCTGACTTTAGAGAGTTTATTTTTGATGAAAAGTTCTGAGCTCAATCACGATTTCTTTTGAGCCCACATTTAGAAAAAATTCCTAAAACCTTTGCAGAGATTGGATTTTCTGTCTCACCTTATATTTACATCTATCTCTCCCAATCTGGTCTCTTTGTGGTTAAGACAAAATTCAGCTTCCTAGAAATATTTGGGTAATAAGATAGCAGATAATATTATGTCTGTGAAAGACATGCATCAGGAGGGTAAATTGGAGAAAGAGCCCACCTTTTCTTAGATTTCTCTCAACTTAGGTCTTTTTTTATGATGCCCATAGAAGAAAGAATTCTTCTCAATATTTCCTTTCTCTCCCACAACTGATCCTCCGTTTGATTCATACTTGCTTTAAACTGTCAAATCCAGATGTTCTCCTTCCCTGATTCTGAAAAAAACTTCTTCCTTTTATACAAACATCACCCACATGATGACTTTTTTCATGGAATTTTGCAGTCAGCTTCAGTTCACAAAGTTTAATTCATTCCAAATACTCAAGATACTAGAGTCAAATATGGCTGAATTTGATCGCATTTTGACACATGGTCCTATACCAATAACTCCTGGCATGTAGTTGGCCCTGTGTTCTCCATGGTAATTTTAATTCTTTGCTACAATCTTTGAAAATCATGCCAAACAGAATGGGTAGTCAGGATGGTCCAAATGATCAACTATCTTCTATTTAAGGATTATAAAAAATGAGGAAGCTTAGTATGAACTGATTCTCAAAGGAGACCATTGGATTAGTCACTAAGAAATAATCATAATTAGTTATAATTGTTCCTGGGGAAAATTTAATTGGCAGGTTAATCTTTCCAAGCTAGAGAACAACTTCAATGTAAACAGTACAAATGTCAGTTTAATTTTTTTTCTTGTTGATTGTCTAGACTTAAGAAAATGATGGAGTAAATTTAAAAGTGTCATGAATATTTTTCCCCATAGAGCTCATTATTAAACATTTCCTAGCATATCCCTTGCATTCAGAGTAAGCAGGCTAGTAAGCTACAGAAATCTCCCTTCTAAGATCACAGAACTTCTATAGGCAATCCATGAATCTAAGATTTCTACAATTATTCAAACACCTGATATCTGATGTTCATCTACTTCTCTGCCTGATTTAGAAATGATTTTAAGATCTTTCTGTATTTAGTACTTTGTATTTGACTAACTTTGGAAAACATGTCAATGTAGAGTCTGATCCAGAAGGTTTTAGTGAAGAAAGAAGTTTTTTAATGGCCTCAATATTGAACACTGAAAAATCTACCTGGATTTAAGTGCATTTTGTCTCTTATATTTTAGTTACCTTAGTGTCACAGATGACTCTGTAGTAATCATTTTATTAAAAATTTGAATCTTGACAAAACATTTTCTTTTACAGATTTTAATGGGATTTTTGTGGGGGGGGTTTCTGGAGAAAAAAGGGAAATGGAAAGTTTAGACAGAAAATGTAATAGATAAAAGGAAAATAATTTCCCTGGTTTTAGATTATAGGGGGAGAAAGTTTGTTGAGAAAAATAACTTTCTTTGAAATTTTAAGTTTCATATATATATATTTTAACAAGAGGTAAGTTATGTCGATGCTAATTCATGAACTCCTGACCAATATTTCAAAATAAATACAGAACTACAAAAAAGGCAGCAGGATATTGTCAACAGAATTAGGGAAAACCCTAGTTGAGACCTGATTCATAGTAGGTGTATGACTTTCCATGAGCAAGTCACAGCATTTCTCACTCACTCCAAGTATAAGACTCAATTCCCAGCCTGCCACTTTCTTCCTCAGTTATTTCAGTCATATGTAACCAGGTTTAAACAAGGCATATACAAAGTTGCTTTTCCTGAATGTGGACAACCAGGTGAGCTAGCTTTAGCACTGAGACACATGACCAGAAGTATCAGACTTCATTATCCCCAAAGCATCCCCAGGGTTAAATCAGCATACATGATTGATTAGAATAAGGAAGAGCAGTTTTATATATGTCCTGTACATTTACATTTAAAACAAATTGTGTGGACTAAATGACCTATGAGGTACCTTCCAGATTGAAATATATTATCTTCTAATTTTGCCCTGTAGACCTATATAATTTCATTTATTTATCTTAATACAAAATAGACAGTGTTCCCAACAGGCATTGGTTTTTTCTTGGGTAACTAGTAGGTATTACTCTCTGTCAAGGTTTAGATGTTTAAGGTGGAAAGCAGAGTGAAAAGATGTATTCTCTTCCAGAGTTTTCTCTTCATCATAGAAATGGAAGCAGGAAAAATTCCTTCCAAAATACATTTTTTTACTCCCACTAGATGAGGAGGAGGTCTGACTTTCATTTGGTCAATGTCTGCCCTAATCCCTTGCTTCAGAGCTTGAAGCTTCTCTGAGATGCTTAAACCACATGAATGTACTTCATTAGCCAGAGAATGTATGATCACAATTCAGGTGGTTTATAAAAATTATTAATGAAATTTAAAATCCCAGCATTCTGGATGAATATTTAAACCTCTGACCTGTTTAGTTGCTATTAGAGTCCCCTATTATACTTTTTCCAATATACAAATGATTAATAAATATGAATTACAAACAATAATATGCTGGAACCAGCTAGAACACCTCCGGAGAGCTAATTGTTAAATTTTTAGTGTGAAAATTTATACCATAGGAATATATAAATGTTACAAATCAGGGCTTGATTTTGTTGTTGATAGTCTAAATTTAAGACAGTGATGATAATAATAATAAAGTAGATTAAACCTAAAGGTTTGTTGGGCCTGTATTGGGAGTGAGTGGATAACACAACCCTGGTTACAAATCATTTAGAACCAGTCATAATTTATAGTTTACAAAAATCAAAAGATGAAAACAGTTCAAAAAAGAGGAAAATTTATGTATGAAATACCTGCCAGTGACAGACACTGAGAAGGGATTTAACTAACCTTTATCCAAAGAGTGGTCATTGATAGCAAAGTCAGTCCATTCTATGGACCTGAGTATTTAGTTATAAAGTTTGGAGTCTTGCCTCTGGAGCCCAGTCTGCAAAGCTCTGATTTTAGTCTTAAACCTTGCATTACAAAGCATCTCCAGGGACATTTCTTGCTGTCCCTTTGTCTCTGCCTCTGTGTCTTTCTTATGTGTGTGTGTGTGTGTCTATCTATCCCTGTCTGGAATTCTGTCTCTTTCCCTCTCTTTCTTTCTCTCTATCCATCTGTCTTTCTTCTTCTCTCTCTCCTTCCCTGCATCCATCCTCTCTCTCTCCCTCTCTCTCCCTTCTCCCCATCTCTTTCTTTCTGTCTGTCTCTGTCTCAGTTTCTTTGTTTGTGTCTCTGTCTTTCTGTCTCTTTGTCTCTTCCTGTCTGTCTCGGTATCTGTATCCTTCTATCTTTCTGTCAATCTCTATCTGTCTCTGTCTGTCTCTGTCTCTATATCTATGTCTGACTGTCTTTGGCTGACTGCCTTCATATGTCTCCTTTTGTCCCTTCTTCCCTCTTTCCCTCTCTCTCTCTCATGCTCACTCTCTTCCTCCTCCTTCCCATTATATTGTAATTGCCTGCCTTTTCTAGTCCAGACCCATACTCCTGCCTATGTGATATGATGCAGATACCTCTCCAAACTGCAGCTTTGGCTCTCATACCTGCCTGAGGAAGTTTACAGTCCTCTCCTCTGGTGTTCAATCTCATGGTCATAATGCCATCCATAGATTGTATTCTGACTAGTCAAACTTCATCTTCCATCATGCATTTTTCAGATTTGGTCCCTAATGTTATGTTTTTAACTTCAGAGCTTCCTCCTGTAGTTCCTGTCATAGCTCCTGATAATCAAATACAGCTTGCAGAAGAAGCTGTTTCCTTGCAGAAGAAGGTATCTGTTGTAGGATCCATCTCAGTGGGTCATTCAATAAAGTAATATCAATATTAAACATATGTGCACTGAGTGGTATAGCATCCAGATTCCCAGAGGAAAAGTTAATCAAAACTATACTAGTGAAGGACCTCAATCTCCCTCTCTCAAAATTAGATAAATCCAGCCACAAAACAGACAAGAAAGAAATTAAGGAGGTGAATAGAATCTTAGAAAACTTAAATGAGATAGACATCTGGGAATAGGGGATAGGGAATGGGGAGAGAAAGAGCTTACTTTTTCCTCAGCAGTACATAACACCCACACAAAAAAATGACTATGTATTAGCGCATAAAAATCTCACAATCAAATGCAGAAAAGCAGAAATATTAAATGCATCCTTTTCAGATCATCATGCAATAAAGAGTCATGGAAAGATAGACAAAAAACTAACTGGAAATTAAACAATCTAATTCTAAAGAATGAGTGAATCAAATAACAAGTTATAAAAACAATAATTTCATCCAAGGGAATGACAATATTAAGACAACTTACCAAAACTTATGGGATGCAGCCCAAGGAGTTCTTAGGGGAAATTTTATATCTCTAAATGCTTACATGACTAAAATAGAGAAAGAGGAGAACAGTGAATTGGGCATCCAACTAAAAAAGATAGAAAAAGAACAAATTAAAAAGCCCCAATTGAATATTAAATTCGAATTTCTGAAAATCAAAGGAGAAATTAATAAAATTGGAAGAAAACTATTGAAATAATAAAACTAAGAGTTGGCTTTATGAAAAAAATCAATAAATAGATAAACCTTTTGTTAATTTAATTAGAAAAAGAAGAGAAAAAAATTAAATGATCAATATCAGTATCAAAAATTACAACTAATGAAGAAATTAAAACAATAATTTGGAGCTATTTTTCCCAATTGTATATCAACAAATCTGACAATCTAGTTGAAATGGGTGAATATTTATAAAAGTACAAATTTCCCATATTAACAGAAGAGGAAATAAAATACTTAAATAACCCTATTTTAGAAAAAAAAAAAAATTAACAAGCCAGTCTCAATGGGTCATGGCAAGAGATGTTGACTCTATTCCCTGGTGATAGGTCCAAACAAAAGAGGCGAGTACAAGCTCTGGACTCAGAGATCTTGGGGTTAACTACTGTTTTTAATATTTGTCCCCTTGGACAAGTCATTTAACTCCCAGGGACCTCATCTAAAACATTGGTTTTTTCACCCTATGACCCCTGTTTCTTCCACTCCAAAGTCTTCATTCACCATGCACTTCCCTCTACCTCAATCTCACCCTTACTTTCTGACTTTACACAAAAGTTCACCCCAAAGTCAGGACCAAATTTGAATCTTTCCATTTCTAAACTAGTCCAATCTGGTGTCCACAAATGTCAACTAGGATAATGCAAAGTGACTTCGCAGGATATTCCCTGATGATATGTGCATTTCTCTGAAAAACAAAATCCCAGATCCCCTGAAAATTCCCTAGAACCACACATATCTTTTTCAGGTTGATTAGGTGGGGCTGAATTATCAGAGCAGAGAAATTAAAAAACAGAAAGACAAGGAGTAGCCCCAGTCTGACTGTGGCTGGCAAGTAAGGGAGAAAACAACAAAAACAACAATCCTTGATCCATCTAGATATATATACTATAAAACATATATAGTTCTTGTTTTACTTAACTAACTTGGCATCTATTCTTGTAAGTTTTTCCATATCTCCTTCCATAATTTTTGGTGCTATAATATTCTACCATATTAAAGTACTATGATTTTTTTTTTGCTGAGGTAATTGAGTTAAGTGACTTGTCCAGGGTCACACAGCTAGGAAATGTTAAGTGTCTGAGGGCAGATTTAAACTCAGATTCTCCTAACTTCAGGGCTGATGCTCTATCCATTGTGCCACTTAGATGCCCCTAAAGTACTATAATTTATTTAACCATTATGGATATTTTTTTCCATTTCTTTGATTGTAAAAAATGTTCTTTCTCCCCATAATGAAAACAAATGTATAAATCATTTTTCTTCTCTTTTTTATGATTTTTAAAAATATCTCTATCTAGTTAGATCTAGTTAGAGTCTATCATAGCATATGTTATGAGGCATGGATCTAAAACCATTTTTCACCATGTAGTCATCCAATTTTCTAAGCATTTTTTATTGAATAAAAGAATTCTATCCCATAGTGCTTTTTAGGTATCAGTTTATCAAACATTAATTTATTGTATATATACATATACACATGTATATACTATATAGAATACACAGTAATATTATACATGTAATATATACTTCATGTGTGACAACATATATAATACACAACATACATATAGCATGTATATTGCTTCATATAATGTATTTTTAATATATTTGGCTCTGTTTTTAGATCTCTATGATTTCACTGATTTTCTATTTTCTAATAGTAGGCCATTTTTGTAATTATGCTTTTTAAGTCACTTTAACATTGAATGGAAGGGAGTATCTGCCTTAACTTTTTTTTTTTCATGGTTCTTTTTCATATTCTTGCCTTTCCAGATGAATTTGATTATTACTTATCTCTGTTGACATGAAGTAGCCTTCTGGTATTTCGAGGTTTTAGATAGGAGAATCAATTTGTATGATGCCAGATTTTATTCCTGAGGGTAATACCATGAAAAGCTGACAGGCTTGAATCTAGTCCAGACTGTTTGTTGAAGATTTGGGAATTAATCCTTGTTGGAGAACCAACTGTGCTTAAGGTGGGGAGCTCCTGCTCTCTAGAATGATCTAATAGAGTCCTGCCCCAAATAAACAGGACACTCATTCTTTTTACCTGGGACTTTTTAGTCACTTATTGAATCACCTGGTTTTAAGCATGCTAGATCACTGCCTGATGAAAACTGGAAACTGATAATTTGAAACTAAATGTTTGTGACTGTTTAGGCAATTTCTGAATGTGATTATAATAGCTGCATGATTCTGGGCAAGTCACTCAGCCTTAGTCTGCCTCAGTTTCTTCAACTGCAAAATGGAGATTAAAAAAATAGCACCTATCTCCCAGGGTTCTTGTGAGGATCAAATTAACTTACTAAATATTAATTCTATGTTTTAAATTCAAAGATTCATATTTACTTTCAGATCCCTGAAGCTTTGTTTTTTGTTGTTGTTCAGTCATTTCAGTCATGTCCAACTCTTTGTGACCCTACATCAGTTTTTGTTCTTTTCTTTTGGCAAAGATCCTGAAGTGGTTTTCCATTTTCTTCACTAGTTCATTTTATCAATGAGGAAACTGAAACAAACAGGATTAAATTACTTGCCCAAGGTCACAGAGCTAGACTTCAAGTCAAACTTGAACTTGGGACTCTATCTATTGAAGCCTTGGTTACCATCTCAGTAAATAATCTTCTGTGGAGAAGACTGGGGGGAAGATTGTAAAGGTCTTTTAATGAACCTATGATTTCATCAGAGTAAGGAATTTCAAATGAAGGAGTTCCTTCTACCAGTACAGACTAGAAACTCTTCAACAATTTATAGTCCCAGAGCCTTGAGCACTGAGAGATTGAATAACTTGCCTTGAATTATACAGCCAATATGTGTCAGAGGCAAGACTTGAAGCCAGGTCTTCTTGGCTTCCAAAATAATGGCAATAAATTTCAGTTCTTCAAAATCCTCAGAAATATTTTCTGGCAATATCATTTTTCTCCATATGAATCACCAAGATTCATGAATCACCAAGAAGAAGAGTTATCTGGTTTGAAAAGCAGGAGTAATTCCAATTACAAAATAAAAAAAATTTGAAAAAGTCACTGCAGGACAGTTAAAAGTGATAGAGAAACTAACTAGGGAAAAAAATTTGTAAGTAAGCATCTAATACCTAAAATAAATGGAGAATTGATACACATATAATCCATTACCCAGTGTAGCCAAAGGATATTAGATAGGAAGTCCTCAAAAAACAAAAAAGGCAAGCAAGCTATTAATAACAATATGAAAAAATGTTTCAAATCATAAATAAGAGAAATTCAAATCAAAACAATTCTGAGGCTTCATCTTACATCTATCAGGTTGGCAAAGATAAAAATAAAGAAGATACAAATGTTACAGGGGCTTTAGAAAGATTAAGCACACAAAGGCAGGTTTGATGGAAACTGTGAAGTGGTCCAAACTTCCTGGAAATGGGTTTATCTCATTGTGCAGGGGTCAGTTAGGTGGTGCAAGGTCTAGAGTCAGGAAGACCTGAATTCAAATCAGATCTCAGACACTAATTAGAGGTATTATCTTGGGCAAGTCACTGTTTGTTTCAGTTTCCTCATTTATAAAAGAAACTAGAGAAAGAAATGGCAAACCCTCCAATATTTTTGCCAACAAAATCCCAAATGGGGTCACAAAGAATCAAACACAAATGAAAAACAACTCAACAACAACAAAACTATGCTTACCCTTTAATCCAGCAATTGGTTGGTTGGTTGCCCTTCATTCTTGAAGATGACCAAAATGACATCACTCAGCTAGAGTCAACTTCATGTGTCCAACTGTGACTGATCAGACTAATACAAGCTCAGAATGTTCTGCCACATTAATAGTCAGACACAAATAGTCCTTATGAATATTTGGGGTGGACTCTCTAACTTTGCACATCTCACATTTCCTCTGGGCTAATTCAATTCTGCTTTGCTCATAGAATACAGCACTTTCTCTGATAAGGGCACATCATGCTGGATGGTCCTCTCCCAGTGTATCCCAGAATAACATCACTATTTGATTCAAGAGATCAAAGACACAGGAAAATGTTCTAAAAATATCAAAATATTTATAACAACACTTTTTATTGTGGCAGAGAATTGAAAATAAGGTATGTGTTCAACATTTGGGGAAATGGCTGAACAAATTATGATATATGAATGTGATGGAATATAATTACATCCTAAGAAATGTCAAAACCTAGGAGAGCTTGTATGAGTTAAGTCAGAGTGAAATGAGCAGAACTAAGAGAATAATTTATACAACAATGTTGTAAAGGAAAACAACTATGGAAGACTTAAGAGTTTAGTCCAATACAATGAAAAAGGAATGGTGTAGAATAGTATAAAGGGCACAGGATTTGGAGTTAGGTATTCAAATCCTATTGGAGACAACTGACATAATCTGTGTAATTCTGGGCAAGGCCCTCTTTGAGCCACAATTTCCTCATCTGTAAAATAAGGGGATTTAATTCAATAGACTCTATGGTCTGACTTCAAGAGATTGATGAATCATGCATCCCACCTTTGTCAGTGAGGTATTTTATGTAGAGGTGAAAAATGAGATGCACATTTTCTGACACAAATGATACTCAAAACAAATTTCATTATTTTCCCTCTTAAGGCCATGTTTTCCTCTTTACTTCTCTATTTCTGTAAAAAGCAATTTAGCACTATTCATTCTCCTTCATTGCACCCTCCATAACCTATCAATTGTCCAGTCTTTTTGATTCCACACTCTCAGTATCTCTTATATCTTTCCTCTCTGTTTTGGTTTTGTTGTTATTCAGTCGTTTCATTATTTCCAACTCTTCAGGATCCCATTTGGGATTTTAGTGGCTTGTCATTTCTTTCTCTAGTCATCTTACTGATGAGAAAAGTTAGGCAAACAGAGGTAAGTGTGCCTAGGGTCATTTAGTAAGTGTCTAAGGCCAGATTTGAAATTTCAAAGATGAGTCTTCCTGATTCCCATCTATCCACTGCATCACTTGCTACCTTCCTCTCTGTTTAACTCATACTTAGTCACTTCTTCCCTGGTCTATTATAAGAATTTCTTAATTACTCTGTATCCAAGTCATCCTCCATAGAGTTACCATATTGTTATTATTGTTATTCTGGCTTTGCCCAAGAAGCTTCAATGGATCTCCATTTCCTCTAGCATAAAATACAAATTCCTGTTTGAAACTTAAAATCCTTTAGAATCTGATACCAATCTGCCTTCCAAGGATGACTGGACATTATCCCCGCTACTCTTACCCTAAACTTCAACTTTGCCATGTGATATTTTTATCTCTCACCCACCTTGCTATAGTACAAGCTATATGTCACCCATGCCTGGAATGTTCTTTCCTCATCTCTGCCTCTTGATAGCCTCAACTCCCTTGTGAGCTCAAGCCAAGGGCCATATCCTTCAAAGTGCCTTTCCTGATGCCCCTAGCTGTTGGCAGCTACTTACCAAATCATGTATGATCTTTGTGTATCATGTATTTCTGTAATATTCTTCTCTGAAATATAATGTTCTCTGGGAGCAGGTTTCTTGGGGGACTTCTGGGAGCAGCCTTCATTTCATCTCAAAGTAATAATCACCCCTAATGTAGCCAGGAGCTAAAGTCCAAATCCTTTATTGTCTCCCTCAAAGTCTTGTCTCCTTCACTTGGGGCTCGGCTAGTTTTCTGGAGGCCTTCCCGATCTTGGTTTCAGTGCTCTCCACAGGACAGCCTGCCACCTCTTCTCTGTCTTCCTTCGTCCTGCCCAATTTGCCTTCTCTGGCTTATGAATCTCCTCAACTGAATCCTGGCTTGTGAATCTCCCAGTCAGTCCTGGTTGAAGCTCCTAGCTTATACATGCTCTCTTAAAGGTGTGAATCTTGTGGAACTGTAGTAAGTACCAAGTACATCTAGAGAGCTGTTAAGCACCCTGCTAAACAACCATTGTCTCTATCAATTCCATTGATATTAGCACCTTGTAAGAATTCTAACATATTTCCTCCTCCATGTGTGAGTTTCATGAGAGCAGGGATAACATCACTTCTATTTGTCTCCCAACTGCTTTGCAAAGCTCTTCAAATAAAATAGGGGCTTAATCAATGTTTATCCATAGGATAACAATTTAAAACTGGACATGTGGCCTTGGGTGCCAGTGAATCCAACATTCCCATTTTTAAAAATAGGAAACTGAGTCCTATTTAAAAAATAGGAAAATGACTTGCCCAGAAGTAGCATTTTTTTCAGATTTTTCTAACTTCAAGAATAGTTCTCTGTCCACTAAACTATGCATTTGATTGAACCTTCCCATAGATTTTAAGCACCTGTAGGTCCGATACAGTTTTATTTTCGCCTTGTATCCCCAGCTAGGTGGGCAGCTCAGTGGTGCTGTGGATAAAGTGCTATATTTGGAGTCAGGGAGACTCCTCTTCTTGAGGTCAAGTCTGGCCACAGACACTTATTAGCTGTGTTACCCTGGGCAAGATATTTAATCCAGTTTGACTTAGTTTCCTAATCTATAAAATGAGCTGGAGAAGGAAATGGCAAACTACTGTAGTGTCTTTGCCCCTCTCCCACAAAAAAACCCAGATGGGATTACAAGGAGTCAGACTTGAATGAAAGGACTGAATAACAACAACCCCTTGTATATTTCTAAGAGTCTCATCCAGTACATGGATATTCACTCCCACCCCATTCTTCAAGATAGAGCTTCTATCCCTTAGTTCCCATCCCCATTACTTTCCAGATTTTTCATCTAAGCAAATCCCTGCCTTCTCCCTTCCCTAGCACACAACACTGAGAAAACTCATTCCAGGATGGTGTCCACAATGTTCTCCTTGTATTATGGAAGGGGAGGGAAGATCCTCACAATTCACATTTATTTTACCTTGTGCTAGGACCTGTAGGGAGGGGGGAAGGGGCAGTATTTATCATGTGCTCCAGAGAAATGAAGGCCAGAGTCCATCTTGTTGATTATATCATCCCCCTGAGAGTCAGAAATTATCCTAAGGGTGGAATAGTAAGTCATTACTTTGCAATTTACTAAAACAAAACTACTGCCCAAAGAAATGTGTCTTCTGCAGTTTTTATGGCAACTTTACCATTAAACTGTCTGTGATTGCAATTCATAACAATGAATAAATAAAACAGATGAATACATCTTTTGCCATGCACAAAAATTTACTCT
Source organism: Sarcophilus harrisii (assembly GCF_902635505.1). Lineage (NCBI taxonomy): Eukaryota > Metazoa > Chordata > Mammalia > Dasyuromorphia > Dasyuridae > Sarcophilus > Sarcophilus harrisii. The sequence goes on from NC_045427.1 coordinate 349,334,591, forward strand.
TCTTAGCACTAACAATGCTTTTTACAACAGTCAAAAAACTGGCCACCATCTCAAGAGAAACCATGATTTACTCAGGGAGAGTGAAGGAGAACAGCCAGGTAAGGGAGAGCAAGGACTCTATTTTTAGTTCTATAATCTTATGATTCTATAAGAGAAGGGACTAGAATGGAGCAATACAATGCCACAGTCTCAGTCTCTGCTTTGGAGCTAGATATTGGAAAGAACACCAGGGTGGGGAGAGGGAGCTCCTCAGACTTATTACCCTTGGTACAGAGCAGCCACACAGAGATTGATTTCAACCAGTCATTTCTAAAATTATATCTCATTCTCACCACATGTCAACCTTTCCTTGCATATCAGAGATGTTCCCAATAAACTAAAACATGAAATTGATTGGCACAATTTTCAGGATTGTATAGATAATAATGTAGAATCAGACAACATTTCCCTGCTAGCAACTATTACGATAAGTAGTGCTGAAGTTGAAAGAGTTTTCACTTTAATTAGTATAACTTGTACAAGGATGAAGAACAATATAATGGCAGAGTATATGTCCGATTCAATGACAATAAATGTACTGGGAAAAGAGTTATTGCATCGGGCTGCAACTATTTTTGTCAAATCATGATTGAATTACAACCCTAGATTGGCCATAGTTAATAGGAATTTGGCAAAAATCAATGAAAGCATTCTGTGAATATCAATTAGCTATGTAGAATTAACAATAAAGAGTATTGTATATTTTATTTTTATTTATCCTTTATATCAATAAGATTAACAACAAACTTTTTTTATTATAGCTTTTTATTATCAGAATATATGCATGGGTAATTTTTCAACATTGACTCTTGCAAACACGTCTGTTCCAACTTTTCCCTTTCTTTTCTCCACCCCCACCCCTAGAGGGCAGGTAGACCAATACATGTTAAACATAGGTTAACAATAAACTTTTTTTTGTTTATTATAGCTTTTTATTTATAAGATACATGCATGGGTAATTTTTCAGCATTGACAATTGCAAATCCTTTCGTTCCAACTTTATCCCTCCTTCCTCCCACCCCTTCCCCCAGATGGCAGGTTGACCAATGTGAAGACCACGTATTTTAAAATCAGCCGGAGTCAGGAATTCAGGTTAGGGGAAAGTCGTCAGTCTTTATTCTCAGTGAAGAAAGATCGTTGGTGGAAGAGAATGGGCAATAGCAATGTGTGCAGCTGAGTCAAGAAGCTAGCTAGACCAGCAGCCACACGACCAGCAGCCAGGAGAATCGAACCCAGGCCAATCTCTCCTAGCTTCTCTTCCTGTCTCTCTGTCTCCACCCCCCAAAATAGTCATTTCCTATACAACACATCAGGACTTGCGCAGAGAGTGCGCAGGGACCATTCTTTATCCAATCATGTATATTAATATAGAGTATAGTCCAATTACTATTTAGCCTCACATACTTGGGACCTCAGTGCATCAACTCAAGCCTCAGCCCATTACAGACCAATACATGTTAAATATGTTAAAGTATAAGGTTAACAATAAACTTATGAATGTATGCATACATTTTTCACCATCACCATCTCAGAGACCTGGTTGTTAAACATTCACCAGTACATCACAGCACAAAAGGAATTCATTAACTATAGGTCTCTGGTGGCAAAGCTTTTGCATCAAACAAGTAATAGCTCCCTGAATTATTGTTGAAATAAATTCATATTTTCATTATTGAGTTGTCTTCAGATCAGAGTATAATATGTGTTTATGATAAGGAAAGATATATCAATAGATAGAGATGTGCAAATGGAATGTCTAAATGGATAGACAGGAAACTTGAGGAGAGGCATTAATAGGTATATCTGGAATCTTGTTCATCATCTCCTGCCAAAGGGAACAGTAATTCTTACCTTGAAGGGAGTGTGCAAAGAGCCACAAATGTAAGCATTTTTTCCTCCAATCCTTGAGAGGAATGAGAAACTAGAATTATACATAAATATTGATTATTGAAGGATAGGGGATAGGATTAGTTCAGATTGAAAGCTCCTACCTAGCAATTATCCCTTAAACAAAGGAAGATAGCTCTTAGCTTGCTGGCAGACGGGAAGAAATCTCCTTTATAAAGCTCTTATAACAGTTGCCTCCTCACATAGATACATGGTATTGCATCACCCTTCTCTCTACCTTTCAGAAGAATCTCACGCAAAAAATCCCAGGCTTGGCTGGAAACTCAAATTATATTCTGATTATTTTCTTAGGAGAAACCTAGAAGTCATTGATCCAACCTCTTCATTTTATTTTTTTTTTAATTTCATTATTGCTACAGTATTTACTAATGAGCAGGTGTTATTAGACATCCTCTTTTAAAATAAGAGAGAAAAGGAAAAACCTGGGAAATAGCTCATCATCACACAGGTCAAAATTAAATTAAAATAATAATTGATGGAGGATTGAAAATAACGAAGACACTAAATACTTTGGCAGTCAAGGCTCATTGGAAGATAGATTTGAAGCAAGAAGGTATCTTAGAGGCCCTGTCTTTCATTTTACACATAATGAATTTGAGGAGTACCACCCAGTAAATGCTGGAGATGGGATTGGACCTCCCCTGAACTTTGGTTCTCAAGCCATTATACTTTTTCTACTATACTCACCCTAATTACCTCTAGTTTCAATTCCTTTCCTTGCCAGGCGGGCCACTTTTTATTGGGTAGCAAAAGAGGCAACTTGCCAAGGCACAGAACAAATAAATGCACATGTCCAAAAGAAAGTTGGTTACATAAGTAGATGTGCACTTGCACTATCAAGTTTGTTTACACAGCTCAGAGTAATTGAAATAGTATATTTACATTAGGAAATCCTAATTTACATGCAGGATCCTTGAGGCTTATTCTATTCTATGATCCTACATGTGCACACATATACATATACACATATATGTAGGTATGTTTATATATAATTATATGTCATTAAAGGGTTGAGCTGCACAAGACTTTGGGACACCTTGTATTTAAGGTAAACAAATACAGACATGCATGCATGCATGCTTACTTAGATATATTCATACATAGATAGACATGAATTGGAAAAAGCAGAATTAAGACTAATTTTCTTCTCTCTACAAGAAATAATCAAGTCGAAATTTAGTAGATGTTAGTTATTAAGAACTGGTTGAGTAACTAGATCTGCCACCCTCTCATTTAGCAGAGCAGGAAACTGAGCTCTACACAGGTGAAGAGACTTGCCCCAGCTCATATGGGCAATGGTAGTGCTCTAGCACTCCATTGCACTCTAGCAACTCCATCCTATCACTTTGACTCTTAACCCCAAGTCCTTTCCACTGTGTCACACTGCCCAAGATATATTTATCTTCATTTCAAACTGCAGCTTGAAAATGTCAAGGGACATCTTTGGGGGTTTCAGCTTTACAAAAATAGGGAAACCATTTTCTTTTTCAATTCCTTCTGATATGTAAAATATCATTTTTACATTGTAATCTTTTCCCCATTTAGCCTTCCCTTCTCAAAAATAAAAAAAATCTAACTCATTGTCTCTTCCCAGGGACTGAAATTAGTTAGAACAGTTGATCCGAGTCTGGCTACTTTTTAGTCAAGTCAACAATCAAATGCTATCAGGCCTACTTTGTGTCAGGTACTTTGTTAAATGCTAGGGATACAAAGAAAGGTAAAATTCCTTGCTTTTACAAAGCGTACATTCTATTGGAAGGGACAACATGTAAATAACTATTTGTGTATGTATCTATGTCTGTACACATACATGTAGGTGTGTGCATATATACATATAAACATATGTGTAAGTACATAATCATACATATATATGCAGGATAAATTGAGGCTAGACTCAGAGGGTAGGCCTTGAGATTAAAGAGGATCAGGAAAGACTTTTTGAAGTAAATAAAGTTTTGCAGACTGGAACAAAGGCAGGAGGCAGAGATGAAGGTAGAAAAGAGAGTGAAATGTCAGTCTGGACAGCCAGTGAAAAAGCAGGATTCAGGAGACAGTGTTCCAGGAAGAGTAAGGAGGCCAGTGCTACTGGAATGAAGAGTAAAGGGGGATGAGGAGGGATGGAGGGGTCAAGTTATGAAAGGCTTTAAAAGCCACACAAAGCATTTTATAATTGATCCTGGAGGTTCTCTTCATTTACATTATTATAGTTGTTGTGGAAATCCATTTCTCACTGCATCCCTTTTCCCTTCCCATCTTCAGTTTGATAACTGATAATAACATTACTGCTACCCCAGGACTCCTGAATGCAGGATCTCAGGCTGCCTTCGTTGCTTAGCTCCAAGAAAAAGCCTAAGCTGCTTTCTTCTAGATCTGATTGCTTCTTTGCAGTCACTCATTTCCCAGGGAATCTCTAAAGTGAAATGCCCTCCCTTCACAGACCCCACTAGACCATACAGAGATGAATCCCATCTACCCTTGCACTCTATTTTCTTATTTTTCCCCTCAGCCCTCACATGGCAGGAATATGTGAGAGAAGGTCACCTTCCTTAAAGCTAGTCGCAGCTTCATCAGAGAGCAAAATAAATCCAAACTAGCCTCTTTAGGAAATACATAAATATATATAGGCCAGGACAGATTTCAGACGAGCCAGTTATTTCAGAAAATTCATAAAATCAAAATGTTCCTTAGAGATTTAGACCTTGCAAATCCAAGCCTGGGGAGACAGGTTCATGGCTCATTATTAAACTGCTGAGAAAAGACATTAGCCAAGCAGAGTATTAGACATAAATCAGGCAAATGAGGCTGCAGCCACATTAGGAAGGAGAATGACTTAGCAACAGCACCTATACAGAGAGTCTGTTTCTGTGGATCCTCTATGAAGCAATGAGCTTCTAGGGACCTCACCCACCCCTCCTCAAAACAATGGGAAGGGCACTGAATGAGAGTGAGGAATATTAAGATGGAAGTAGGTTCTACACCCACTTGGCACAGACCAGAAAGGACTGATTTTAATGAGTGACTTTAGAATAATCTACTAGTTTACCCCATACTAGGCAAGGAGACATTCAGGAATAGGTCGCAGTCCTGGGGGCAGCCTCCCGAGGCAGCTTCCCGAAAGCTACTCCCTCCCAGGATCTCCTCAACCTCTGGCGCGTGTCAGCAGCCATTCAAAACCACAGCTCACCTATGTGATTTTATTACAAACCAAACAAGATGACATTTTATTTAAAAACTTTAAAAAATAAATAACTACTGGAACGAAGAACTTACTTGGGAAAACAACTAAGAAGAAAGATTCTTCTCCTACATTCCCACTGGTGGGATTGATAAATTCCCAGGAAAGGAGGGAAGGAGCACATAAAGAAAATCACTAGATACACAAAACTCCGGAGGCACGTGAGTAGGAAACAGAGATGAACAGGGAAATTCCAGTCCCAGGCTCTACCCTTACTCGTCTAAATAGAGGCGCTGATGTCCTCAGTTTAGTCATCAAATAATTGGTTAAACTAAGATTTTCTGCTCTGTTCTTTCCACCTTGCAGGAGGGCTAAGCTGAAATCTCTGCTGCTGCTCTCTGGTGCCATCTGTTGGTCATCAACCATCCTGAGGTCCTCTGCTCTTTTTGTTACCTTCACCTGTGTGATCTTCAGTTAGTAAATAAGCATTTATTAAGTGCCTGTTGTGTACCAGGCATGGTGCTCAATATTGAAAGGCAAAAAAAAACTGTTTCTTCTCTAAAAGAATTCAGAGGCTAATGGGGGAGACACGCAACAACTATGTACAAACAAGTTATATAAAGGATAAGTTGGACATCAACATCAAAGGCAAAAAGACTTCAGATTTGAGGAGGATCAGCATATGCTTCCTGTAGAAGGTGGGATTTCATCTAGGATTTGAATGAAATTGAGGAATCCAGAAAAGGGAGAACATTACGAGAATGATAGACTGAAGTCAGTATTATTAGGGAAAAAAATCATCAAAATAAAATCCAATTGAACCTCCAACTAAAATTCCTGGGAAAATTCTGAAAATCAGGCTGCCTAAGTAGGGGCAAATCAGCCCAAATCCCATCTCCAAGAAACGTAGCAGGTCAAAGTTTCAGGACAAATCAATAAGAAGATTGGGTCTGTGAGTGGCTTCTGCACTTTCGCTGTAGGCAAAATAGAAAGACCCTGTCCAAAAAAGAGGTTTTTTTTCCAAAAAAAAAGGGCGGGGAGTAAAGTTTACCACATTAGGAAACCATGGGGAACAAAAAGAAACACTGAGACTTCATGGGATAAGACCCATTTCTGAGATATGGATTTGGGAAAATATAATTTATTCAAAAGAAAGAAAAAATAATGAGTTGGGAGCATGGAAGTAATATTGTATATTCTCATAGAGGGAAATCCAAGAAATAAAGAGGAGAAACTGAGTAGAGAATATTTGGAAGAAGATTATCAGGAAGAAGCAAAAATGAAATTACCCATCAGTGTTTCCTACAAGCCATGGGAACAAAAGGAGAAAATAGTTTGGAAAATAGATTGCAAACCTGGCATAGAGATATGCTATGGATATATAGATATAGATGATGGGAGACTTCAATTACCCAGACATCTGTGGGAATATTCTCTTTGTCAAAAATGGAACAGCAAATCCAATCTTGGTATGCTTTCATAATGTTATCCTTCACAAGGAGAAAGAATCAGTGAGGGAGCAGTTCTTTCAACAAACTAGGAAGTACTGGTCAGTGATGTAGAAATGGTGGAAGTCTTGGAAGTAGGGAGAAGAGTATAAGGCCATTTCTTCTTGAATTCTGATAGAGGGGGAAAGGAATAAGAAATTCAGGTATATGCACCTTTGTTTTGGGGGAGGAAGACATCAAAGAATTCAGAAAAAGAATTGTTGGGATCCCACAATCCAACATGCTATAGGGAAAATGAGTCCAGAAAAGGTAAAAAAAAAAAAAAAAAAAAAAAAAAACTTTCTAGAATGAATTATTGAAGTCACAAATAGAAATAATTTTACTGAAGAGGTAAGGAAGAAATAATCTAAAGTAAAAGATGTAGAAAAGAAATGAAAGAAGGAGCTTTCATGATTGTATAAGGAATGCTATAGTGGGCCAAGTTTAGGCCCAAAGAATGGTTGCAGAAATATTCCTCCCTTCCATCATTTCAGAGTTAAGGAACTACATGTGTGAAATATTGCATGTATTGTCAGATTCAGTTGCTGATTTTGGTTGGTAATAGTAAATTTTCACTTTCTTTTAAAATCTTTTTTATGGGTGATTGTAGATTGGTTTTGAAAGAATGTAGGGAAATAAATTCAGAAATGATGGTGGATAAAAACAAAAGTTATTAATATATTTTTAAAACCTACTGAGCAAACAAAGGAAATTAATAGTGTTAGGAGTATGCAAAAATAAGCCAAGGTTCATGAGGAATACTAGGAAAGCAAAAATGAGAGATGCTTTTGTTTTTAGGAAGAAAAGAAGAGAAAAAAAAGGATAAGGCTGAGGATTAGACCAATAAAAAATAATAGCAGAAAAAAGGCAAAATTATTCAACTTTTACTTTGCTTCTTTTTTCTGCCTAGAAGGATGATCTTTACACTAGAAAAGGCAAAACAAAAAAGGACTAAGAGAAAGCTGAAAAAAATCTCAAATAAAAAAAGGCTAAGTAAGAACTAGCTGCCTTACCCTACAAGAATGTTATTACTGTGTTATTATTACTATTTAGTGAGAGAAATGTGATTGAGTATGCTTACTTATTTCTAAAATCCTGATTTCAAAATTTGTATACAGAAATTCAAAGATCTGATTCTGAGTTCAGTTAAATTTAATAATGTTTTTCATGGCTCTCATAGCTGAAAATGATACTTCACAAAAATACAAAGATCCAAATGAAAGAAGTACCACTATCTCTACTTACTACCTCATAATATTCATTTGTTAGTAAATAGCACTCCCAATTGAACAAATTTTTGCTGAAATTTAATTAGTAAATTTCTATCTTCTCTATCAATCAAATCTAATGTTCTTACAAATTAATCAGAAGATGTTGCACTTTTATATTTTTAAACAGTATTTTTTTTCACAATTACATGTCAAGATAATTTTTAGCTTTCATTTTTATAAGATTCTGGTTCCACATTTTCTTCCTCCTTCCCTTTTCTCCCCTCTTCCCAAAATGTCAGACAATTTGATATAGGTTATATGTGTGCTACATCATGTAAAACATATTTCCATAGTAGTCACAATTGTTAAAAAAAGAAAGAAAGAAAGAAAGAAACAGATCAAAATAAAATAATGCAAAAAAGAATAAAATAAGTGAAAAAATGTGCTTCAGTCTACATTGAATCCATAAGTTCTTTATCAGGATGTGGATAGCATTTTCCTTTTACTTGTCTTAGATCATTCGGTTGTGAGAAGAGCTGAGACATTCATATTTGATCCTCACACAATGTTGCTGATACTATATACTATGTTTTCCTGATTCTGCTCATTTTACTTTGCATGAGTTTATACAAGCCTTTCCAGGTTATTTTGAAATCTTCCTGGTCATTATTTCTTATTGCACAATAGTATTCTATTACATTCATATATGACAGCTCATTCAGCTATTCCCCAATTAATGGGTATTCCTTCAATTTCCGATATTTTGCCACCACAAAAGGAGCTGCTATAAATATTTTTTGCACCCAGGGGTTCTTTTCTCTTTTTGGAAATGTCTTTAGAATACAGACCTAGAAGTGGTATTATTGGATCAAAGGATATATACAGCTTGTCCTTTGGACATAGTTCCAAATTGCTCTCCAGAATGGTTGGATCATTCATAATTCCACCAACAGTGCATTAGTGTCCCAATTTTCCCACATCCTCTTCAACGTGTAATCATTTTCCTTTTTTGTCATATTAGCCAATCTGACAGGTACGAGATTGTACCTCAGAGTTATTTTAATTTGCCTTTTTCTAATCAAAAGTGACTAAAGACATTCTTCACATGGCTAGAAATAGCTTTATTTCTTCATCTGAAAACTTTCTGTTCATGTCCTTCAACCATTTATCAATTGGACGATACCTTATATTCTTATAAATTTGACTCAGTTTTCTATATATTTGAGAAATGAGGCTTTTAATAGAGATACTTGCTGTAAAGATTGTTTCCCAGCTTTCTGCTTTCCTTCTGATCTTGATTGCTTTAGTTTTGTTCATACAAAGCTTTTTAATTCAATATAATCAAAATTATCTATTTTATATTTTGTAAGATAGGCTTTTATTTTGCTCTAAATCTATTTTGACCTTTTCTTGGTCTATGGTGTGAGATGTTGGTTCATACCTAGTTTGTATATTATTGTTTTCCATTTTCCCCAGAAATTTTTGTCAAATAGTGAATTTTTATTTCAAAGGTTAGGGTCTTTGGATTAATTGAATAGTGGGTTACTCTTGGTGATTGATTACTGTATCTTGCATATCTAATTTATTCCACTAATGCACTGCTCTATTTCTTACCCAATACCAGATAGTTTTGTCAACTACTGCTTTATAATATAATTTTAGATTTGATATTGCTAGACTACCTTCCTTTGTATTTTTTTCATGAATTCCTTTGATAGAATATCAATACGCCCTTTTGTTCTTCCAGATTAATTTTAATGCTACTTTTTCTATCTTTTTCAAATCATTTTTGATAATTTGATTTGTCTGGCATTGAATAAGTAAAGTAGTTTACATAGAATTGTCATTTTATTATATTGCCTACTTTTGAGCAGTTGATATTTTTCCAATTGTGTTCATATAATTCCTGGGTTTGTCTTGGCAGATAGATTCCCAAGTCTTTTATATCACCTACAGTTGGTATTTTAAATAGAATTTAATATTTAATTTTTAAATATTATTAATATTATATTATTTAATAGAATTTCTCTATCTTTTGCTGCTGGATTTTGCTGGTGATTTATATGGGTTTATCTTATATTCTTTGCAACTTTGCTGAAGTTGTTAATTATTTTAAGTAGTTTTTTAGTTGATTTTCTAGGGTTTTCTAAGTATGTCATCCTATCACCTATAATGATAGTTTTGTTGCCTCAGTGAGTATTCTAATTTCTTCTATTTCTTTTTCTTCTCTTATTGCAATAGCTAACATTTCTAATGCTATATTGAATAATAGTGATGATAATGAGCATCCTTGTTTCAACCCTGATCTTATTGGGATAGGAAAAACATTAAGCATTGGAAAAAGTATTGTACTGGGAAAAGAGAATAAATTAGATAACATTAAGAGCCACAAAAGACCTATTAAGTAGAAGAAAAGGAGGGGGACAAGCATTGTCTGAAGATTACATTTATCTTACCTTATAAGGAACTAGGAGGAGAAAGGGTAAAGAAAAGAAAAGATGGACAGAAAGGAAGGCAGAAATAGTAGGAGAAAGGGATATTGTTTGTCCTTTATTCTCAAAGAACACCATGACATCAGGGAGGTGATGCCATGACATGCAAGAAAATTGGATTTAAGTGAGGGAGGACCATGCAAGGTCACCTGCCTTACTTTCCCCTCCTGAGACATCTGGGTCCAGTGGCAAGATGTAGATCAAGACTACTGAAAATGGTCTTTTTAAGATCTTCCACAGTTTGACCAAGGCAATACCAAATCAGTGATTAAGGATAAGTTGTAAGTGAGGCAAAGAATCTCCTCTTCTGAGAAAAGAGTAAGAGAAGGGAGGTGGGTTGGTAGAAGCAAGGGCAGATTATGGGAGTGGATGGTCAGAAACAAAACACTGATGAGATGGGACAGGATGGAAAGAGAGGCCATGGATCTAGAAGGGTCTCAAGAAGAAAACAGCAACTGTTTAAGATGGAAAAGAGAATATTTGGGGGAGATGTGGGTTGGACAAGAGAGACATTACGATTTCAAGTTTATGGGCAGTCTTTAGCTAAGACTATGTTATTTCAGATTAAAATTTCTATTATATAACCAAATGGCAGAGAATTGTATCATCAGAAAGACTTGACAGCTTCAAAAACCACACCTCTAAAAGATCTTTGCTTTTTTAGTCTAAGCTCTGATGTCCTTTCATTTACCTTTAAGGGCTAAATCTAAGAACATCCATGAGTGTATTTCCTCTCTTAATCTTTGAAATTTAGGTGTTTAGGTCTTTCAAAATCCAGCCAAGGTCAGGATGGGATTTCTGAGGACATCAGGAATTTTTCAGATATCCCTGAAAATGGCTCAAGATACTTTATACTCAGTTTTTAAGAAAACAAGACAGACTTTCCTGGGACATATTTGTTTGTGATGGGCAGATGGCAGTTTCTCTCTGAAGGATATCATTTCCAGATGACCCAGGCCCCCTTCATTTCACCTTCAAAAATGCACAGACCATAAAATGTACCCAAAATGCTCAGATCCATTAGAAAACCTCCCACACACAGGCTGCTGCCAGGTGGTTAGGGACCCTTTCAAGCAGGCTGTCTGGCTTCTAACCAGAGTATGTTTCAGGAAAATACATATAGTGACAGGCTTTCTGCCCAAGAGCATGCTAGAGGGGTGAATGAAACATACTTGCCTTTAGTGTGTATTGTGCCCTCATCAAGGAACTTGTTAACTCAGGTTCTAATTCATCAATGCCAGAAGGAGTTGTAAGGATTCAGTAAAAGAAGATTCCTCCTAAGTATTTCTCTATCCAGCTCCCTAGGCCCTGAAATTCTACTCTTGAGACCACAGGTTATTTGGCTTGAGGTTTTGACCACTGTTCAAATATAAATTCCTAACTTCAGAGGGTATCAATCAAACACCCCCTGAAAGAAACAGAGGGGCACATGGTAAAAAGGCACAAAACCCCTAATCTAAAATAGCTTATATTCCAAAAAAACACAATTCAATCCTATACCATCAATTCGATTAGATTTATCAGTCTTTCATTGGACTATAGGGTTGATGGGAGGAGCTGGTAATAACTCTATTATCAATAAACTTATCAGAAGTTACCTTATGATAGACTGGTGGATAGAGTGATGAATTCTGAGGCATGAATTCAAATCTTGCCTCTGATATTTATTTGCTATGTGGCCATAGGCAAGTCATTTAGATTCCTTGAGTTTTATTTTCTTCATTTGGAAAGTGAGTTTAATAATAATAGCAGTTAGTCCCTATCTCACATAATTGTTAGGAGGACAAGTGACATAATCCAAAGCTTCAATAGGGGATTACAAACCCATATGGGATTGTGCAACTGAATTTGGAGGAGTCCTGAAAAATTTGGCAATATTAAAAAGTATCAAATATTCTGCTAAGATTTAATTCTTTCTTTTTGGTTTTTATTAAATAGCCTTTTATTTACAGGATATATGCATGGGTAACTTTACAGCATTAACAATTGCCAAACCTCTTGTTCCAATTTTTTACCTCTTACTTCCACCCTCCCTAGATGGCAGGATGACCAGTAGATGTTAAATATATTAAAATATAAATTAGATACACAATAAGTATACATGACCAAAACGTTATTTTGCTGTACAAAAAGAATCAGACTCTGAAATATTGTACAATTAGCTTGTGAAGGAAATCAAAAATGCAGGTGTGCATAAATATAGGGATTGGGAATTCAATGTAATGGTTTTTAGTCATCTCCCAGAGTTCTTTTTCTGGGCATAGCTGGTTCAGTTCATTACTGCTCCATTGGAAATGATTTGGTTGATCTCGTTGCTGAGGATGGCCTGGTCCATCAGAACTGGTCATCATATAGTATTTTTGTTGAAGTATATAATGATTTCCTGGTCCTGCTCATTTCACTCAGCATCAGTTCGTGTAAGTCTCTCCAGGCCTTTCTGAAATCATCCTGTTGGTCATTTCTTACAGAACAGTAATATTCCATAATATTCATATACCACAATTTATTCAGCCATTCTCCAACTGATGGACATCCATTCAGTTTCCAGTTTTTAGCCACTACAAAAAGGGCTGCCACAAACATTCGTGCACATACAGGTCCCTTTCCCTTCTTTATGATCTCTTTTGGATATAATCCCAGTAGTAACACTGCTGGATCAAAGGGTATGCACAGTTTGATAACTTTTTGAGCATAGTTCCAAACTACTCTCCAAAATGGTTGGATTCGTTCACAACTCCACCAACAATGCATCAATGTCCCAGTTTTCCCGCATCCCCTCCAACAATCATCATTAATTTTTCCTGTCATCTTAGCCAATCTGACAGGTGTGTAGTGGTATAAGATTTAATTCTTTATGTAAAAATATTTATTTTCATCTCTAGTAAATGATAAAAGTATATGCATGCCAAAATTGCCTTAAAATAAATTTCTTTATGATTTATTATCAGTAAATGTTTGGTTTATATACCTATATACTCAGAGTCACATATCAATTTCTTGGGCAAAAAGCATTATGGGTGGGAAAAGTTTAAGAAGTTTATAGATATATAATCTATAGAAAATACTTTGCAAATATTAAAGCAATATGTAAATTTCAGGTATTCATCATTAAATTCTATTGTCCCAGTCATTATTACAACCATCATAATGTCAGAGAAAGCTAAGAGAACACTTGACTCCAGGTACTTGTAACTCAGTACAAAGCTGAAGTCTGTCCTCCTTCTGACCCCATAATTTTTGCAGAATAATCTTCTGACCGGTCAGAAAACTTAGTACTGGCAGTTTCCATTTATTACTAGATGTGAGAAGAAAAAAACAACAACAAGAAAACTCATTAATGGAGAAAAAAGGAGGGCAGCCCTTAACAAGATACTTAAGAAGCTCCAGGATGAGAATTCCTGCCAAATCTTAAGCAGGAATGACTTAGAGAAACACTAACAGGCCACCCTTAGTACTGAGTATTAATTGCTGTCCTTCCCCCTCACCCCAATAATAAGTGGTGAATCTCCTCACTTAAAACACTTGTGAGAAACATAAGTCTATGAGATAGTTTGCCGAGGACCAGTGCTTCTTCTTCTGTGATCTGTCCAGCATCACTGAGCATCATTGTGTTTTCAGGGTGTGAAGGGAGCTATTGGAAAGAATCAGGAAATAACCAGACTTTATTTGGCAGCCTGCCAGGCACATTTAGGTCAGTTCCCCATTTGTCATCCTAATAATGTCTCACCCCTGTGCAGGACTTCATTTTTTTCACATAAATTGTCTCATCAGCTCCTCATAACAACCCCGTAGTCCAGTGCAAGGCAGGGGCTTTCAGCACCAACATTTGCACCCTTGGCTAAGATATTTACTTCATTGTAGATCTGCTGAGAAAACTCCTCCTTCCTTAAAATAATAACTGGTATTTATCTAGCACTTTAAAATTTCTGAGACTTTTCTCCACAAGAATTCTGGCAGCTTGGTACTATTGGTATCATTACTGTACAGCTGAGGCTTGAAGGAGCTAAGAATGACACAACCAGTCAGTGTCCTAGCCAGGGATTGACTTGAGGTCTCCTATTTCCAAGTCATGCATTCTTTCCTCTGTTTTTTATTGCCTCTAAATAGATCTTTGCTTTTGTTTCTTGTGTGCTGGGCAAGCAGAAGAAATGTTCACATCTGCAAGTAAGAACATGTGAGTGCTGTGAAGAAAAGGATGGATTTGGCATGAGAGTGAATAGGTTCTCTGTCATGTATAATCTGTGTGAATTTGGGCAAGTCCCTGGGCCTTAGTTTCCCTTTCTTGTTAAATGATGAGGTTGGACCAAATGATCTTTAAGGTCCGTTTTAGATCAAATTGATCAAATTTAGATCAAATGATTTACCTCTGGCACCATCTTAAGCTTTCATAGACCAATTTGGGTTCATCTTGTCCAGATTGAAGCTGTCATTTCATTTCCTAGACTTCTCCATATTGTTTGGAATACACACACATACACACACACACAAAACTTCCCTTTTATGTATTATTTTCTACCTTTTCTTCTTCTGGAAAACAGGAGACATTTTGCTTGCTAGCATTTATATCAAATTACCTGGCTAAGTAAAATAAATGTTTGATGAATGCTTTATCTATTTATCTAGTGGCTGATCAATTGATCATTCTAAGATAAGATTCAGAGCCATAATTGCTTAAAAGAGACAACACTGAAAATTTGTCATCACCCCAGTATAACTTGGAAACAGTTTAAGACAATGTTTAAAACATAGGTTAAGAGCAGATTTGGAATCAGAAGTCCTGAGTTCTAATCCTAGCTCAATCAACTTCTTATCTATGTAACTTTGAGTAACCAATCCATCAACAAGTATTTATTAAGCACCAACTTGTGTCAGATACCGTGCTTGGGATTTAGGACATTATTATGTTTTTTTTTAATTTTTTATTATAGGTTTTTATTTACAAAACATATGCATAGGTAATTTTTCAACACTGACTCTTGCAAAGCCTTCTGTTCCAAATTATCCCCTCCTTCCTCCCACCCCCTCCAGTAGATGGCAGGTGATCCAACACATGTTAAATATGTTAAAATATATGTTAAATGATATATACAAATTTATGCATTTATCTTGCTGCACAAGAAAAATCAGATCTAGAAAGAAAAAAATCCTGAGAAGGAAAACAAAATGCAAGCAAACACTACAGAAAGAGTAAAAATGCTATGTTGTGGTCCACACTCAATTCCCATAATCCTCTGGGTATATGGGTATAAATGGCTCTCTTCATTACTGAACAATTGGAACTGGTTTGAATCATCTGATTATTGAAGAGAGCCACATCCATCAGAATTGATCATCATATGGTCTTGTTGGTGCCGTGTATAATGATCTCCTGGTTCTGTTCATTTCACTCAGCATCAGTTCATGTAAGTCTCTCCAGGCCTCTCTGAAATCATCTTTTGGTCATTTCTTATAGAACAATAATATTCCATAATATTCATATACCACAATTTATTCAGCCATTCTCCAATTGATGGGCATCCATTCAGTTTCCAGTTTCTGGCCACTACAAAGAGGGCTGCCACAAACATTTTTGCACATGTGGATCCCTTTCCCTCCTTTAAGATCTCTTTGGGATATAAGCCCAATAGAAACACTGCTAGGTCAAAATGCATGCACGATTTGATAACTTTTTGAGCATAGTTCCAAATTGTTCTCTAGAATGGTTGGATTTGTTCACATCTCCACCAACAATATATCAGTGTGGGACATTATTATGAAGGATTAAACAATCTTTACTCTCAGGGAACTTATAAACAACTTTACCTCTCTGTTCTCTAGTTACCTAATTAGCAAAATGCTAGAATTGGATTAACTGGCTTCCAAAATCATGTCCAATTCTAAACTCATGAGCCTACTAATTTTTATAAGAAGTAGTGTGACATAGCAGACAGGAAGACGGAATTAGAATCCATCCTCTGACACACATTGGCTCAGTTAGGTCAATTGATTTTTCATGTCCAGGTAATCCTTTAAAGAGAAGCTAGATGATGCAGTGGACACACTGCTAGGGCTGAAGTCAGGAATACTCAGTTCCCTGAGTTCAAATCCAGTCTCAGATACCTGTTAGCTCTGTGATCATGGGCATGTCCTTATGCTGTTTGCCTCAGTTCTTCATTTGTAAAATAAGGTGGAAAAGGAAATGGCAAATATAAGATATGGTTAAATAATAGAAATAAAAATCAAAAGCCATTCCCTAATAAATAAGAAGTCAAAAGAATTGAAAATTATTAACAACCATATGAAAAAATGTACCAGATTATAATAAGAGAAATGGACAAAAACATCTCTTGTTTCATTTTGTTTCTATCAAATTGTAAAAGATGCCAATAGTCAATATTGGAGAGCTTGTGGAAAAAGGAGAACATTCTTGATGGAATTGTGAATTGACCCAACCATGCTATAAAAGCAATTTGAAATTATGCTAAGAAAGCAAATAAAATGTCCTTCCATTTTGATCCAAAGATCCTACTTCTAGATCCCAAGGAGTGCAATGATTAAAGGAAAGAGTTTTAATGTAAATCAACATATTTATAGTAGTGAGAATTGAAAACCAGTTAAATTCCTATAACTCAAGTCATGACACATGAATATATATATATTAATATGCTATAAGAAATTATGAATATGATAATACAGAAAATCATAGATCCATAGTGGTTTTTCCCAATTTTTTCATCCCCCCCTCAAATCTCTCATGGCTCTCCCTCCCTCTCCCCTCACACCTGAGATACTTGTCTCATTTTTTTTAACAGAAAAAAATTGAGGCCATTTACCATAAGCTTCCTTTTCTCTCTTCTTATTTATCTCCTGTCACTCAGATGCTTTCTATCATTATCTCTCTCTTTATCCATTTCACATGATGAAGTGGTCTTTCCCCTTGTCAAGGCCAACCTCTCTACTTGTTCAAGTGATCCCATTCCATCCTGTCTTCTCCAACAGATTGCCCCCCCTTTTCATCCCCACTCTATCATGTATTTTCTTTTTTCTATAATAGCTTTTTATTTTTCCAAATACATGCAAAGATAGCTTTCAACATTAAGCTTTGCAAAACCTCATGTTCCAAATGAGGTTTTTCTCCCTCCCTTTCCTACTTCCTCATTCCAGACAGCAAACAATCCAATATAGGTTAAACATGTGACATTCTTCTATATTCATCATGCTGTGCAAGAAAAATCAGATCAAAAGGGGAAGAAACACACAAAAAAAGAAACAACAACAAAAGATGAAAATTTAAGAAAGAGATCCCTCGATCCACATTCATCTCTCTGGATGCACTTTGGATGACACTTTCCACCCAAGTCTATTGGAACTGCCTTGAATCACCTCATTGTTAAAAAGGGCAAAGTCCATCACAGTTGTCTCCTTTTCTCTCCTTTGTTTTATTCATTTCCCTCTCCCTTCTTCTTTCCTCTTTCCCTCCTTAAATCTTTTCCTTCCTTCCTTCTTTCTTCTCTTTCCCCCCTCCTCTTTCTGTTGCCTTCCTCTCCCCCTTTTCTCCCTCTTTTCCTTCTTTTGCTCTTTCATTTGTCCTTCTCTTCCTCTTTTCTTCTTTCTTTTTTTCTCCCTTTCTTCCTTTCTCCATCCCACATTCCCTTCTTTTCTCACCACCTCTTTCTCTCTTCCTTCCTCTTTTCCTCCTTCCCTTCCATGTCCCATGTCTATGTATCATTCTCTAGTCTTGCTAAGCAGCTGCTTAGGGGCAGAAACTTGAGTACATTACGTTGTTCTTTCCACTTCAACTAAGACCTTCAAGGGTATGGCTCAGGTCTGCTTTGGTACTTCCTAAAAGGAAAGCTCAGGTCTGTTTCTCTTCCTCTGAATTGTAAGTTTCCTAAGGACAGTATATAAGACAGCTTCTTTTCTCTCTCCCTAATGTAGTCAAGTAAAGGTCTGACCATAGGAGAGAAGAGGGAACCAATAAAGACATGGTTGGTCATCAACAATTCTTTGAACATCAATTGAGAGCCTTCTCTGCTTTCTTCTGAGTCCCAGAGCTGGCATCATTCATTTCTGTGCAAGGAGAAATTCTGTTTTATGCCACTTTCTCTAGTTCTTTTCAACTCATTAGCTATTCATTAAGTATCTGCTATGAGGATCAGCTGCTACCTTTCCAGCAGGTTTGAGCAAACCCATGCCATGCCACTATTTCTCAGTAAGAAATAGTGAAAAGAGCATTGGTCTTGGAATGGGAAAAACCTGAGTTCAAATCCTACCTCTGACTCACTGTGTGATTATACTTAGTTTCCTCATCTATTAAATGAGGATAATAATATTTTTACAGGGTTGTTTTGAGGACAAAATGGGATGATGTATGTAAAATATTCTGAAAAATCTCAAAGCACTATAGAAATGTAATCTGCTGTTATCATTCTCCTTTTTTTTCGGTAACAACACAAATGAGATGCATTAATTGAACCTAATAGTATGATATTCATCTCTTGGCTTCTATTTTCAATAAGTAAATAATAATTCACTTTTCTACAGATCACTAAAGTTCATAAAAGGCAATAGATAGAGCTCCAGTCCTGGAGTCAAGAAAACCTGAATTCAAATTAGGCCTCAGTCTAGCAATGTGACTCTGGGCAAGTCACTTTACCCTGTTTACCTCAGTTTCCTCATTTGTTAAATAAACTGGAGGGGGAATTGGTAAACCACTCCAGTAACTTTGCCAAGAAAACCTCAAATGAGGTTACAAAGAGTCAGATAGGATTGAAATGACCAAACTGCAAAGTTTACAAATCTCACAACGATCTTAAGAAATGCAAAAATCATCCTTAATTTACAGATGAACACCCTGTCTACTAAACTGTGGACATAGCTTGTTTGTTGCTACTCCTTTCTCCCCATGAGGTGTGGCCTGCTTGGGAGAAACCCCAGGACACATTGAGGTCTTTCTCTCAAGGAAGAAGAGAGGTTCATTTGCAGTTTGCAAATTCTAAAGCCCATTTTCATTACTTTATAAACTACAAAGTGCTAAGGAAAATAACTCCATAGAGGAGAGTCACAGTGTAAGCCTCGAATCTCAGGATTCAGGGACACAGAAGGACAGTGCTATCTTTTGGACTATCATCTCTATCTGTGACAGTGAGAGGGCCAGGGCCAGTGGGCTGAGAGGTTGGCCCTGCCTGGCACTCCAAATGAGATCTGCCTTACAGTCACTGCCTAATTAGCCCAAAATTAACCCTGGCCACATTGTAATTAACCCCACTCAAAAAGGCAATCTGGATTCAGCTGGAGGTCTCAACCTGATAGACAGGCAGTAGCCCCAGAGGGCCCCACTGAAGCATGAGCTCAGACTATCAGGACAACAGAGCTTGATTTGAACTTTACTCATCTTTTAAGTGGGATGTCCTTTTACCCCATACAGTCCTTGCTTCTGCAATCTATTCTCAAAGGAGATCATAATTTGAATTTGATGTTGAAAATCATCTAGTTCAAGCATCTTGTCTTATAGATGGGAAAATTAAAACTGTTAATTTAAGTGACTTACCCAAAGTAGGTCAAAAGCAAGTCCTCTGACCAAATCCAACAGACTTTCTCCTTCAACTAGAAATAAAAGGTCTGCTTTTTTTTTGGGGGGGGGGCGCTGCTCTTGGTCTAGACTCTAGGATTAGTCAATCATTTCCTCATCTCTGAAGTGGAAGCAGGACAAAAGGTGGGATATTCAATTCAATTCAATAGGAACATATTTTAAGGGCCAATTGTGGACAGTTTTAGACACTTAGAGATACAAAGATTAAAGAAACCTTGGTCCCTTCCCTCACGAAGCTTATCTGATCATCTTATAAAGATGATCAGATACATAGAGAGATAACTTTAATAATAAAATATTAATAAATAATAAATTAATATTAATAAAATATTAATTAATATTAAAATAATATTACAATTTTAATATTAAATCATAATATCCATCCATCTTCTGCAGTACTCCCATAAGAGAGACCATCCTCTGAGTATCTTACCTCTTTCAGCTCTGGAAACATAATTGTCATTGTTACTAGAAGAAGCAGGTCAACCTACTTCTCAAAGACTCCACTTACTATCTCAGTGACTTTCCAAGCCAAAATATTTCTCCCAGTCCATTACTCCCAATACATGTGTGATAGCCTTCTACTGGCAAGCAAGCTCTTTAAGTTGCCTGACTTAGGAGGGTTTTATGACTTTAATGCCCTAACACATAGTAAGGTTTAATTTATTCATTTACTTGTTCGAAAAGTATGAGCAATGTGTCCAGTAGGGCCCTAGAAGATCGGAAGGGATCAGTAATATCAAGGGAAGGTTGATGGGGGAGGTGACATCTGAGGGAGACTTTAAAGTATGGATAATATTATAGCATTCAAACACACAGAAAGAGGTCAGGCCAGTTAAGAAATGAAATGTGGAGGGGATTATAGAGAGCTGTAAGAGATTCAGACAGAAAGATCTGATAGTACCAAATTCTGGAGGACCTTTTCCTAAGCAATTTGGCAGGCAATAGAATATCAGTGAAGGAGTAAGTAATATGACAATATCTTTATATAAAGAAGATCATTCTGGAAGTAGTTTGAAGGATGGACTGGAAGGAGCAGAGTAGGGAGACAAGACTTCTTAAGAAGCTGTTACGAAAGTTCAGCTGAGTGATAGTAATAGGACAGCTCTGGTGGGAATAAGAAAGAGATCCTAGAAAAAAAGGATTAATATACAGTTGTGATAGCCAGGGCTTGGTATATAGAAAGCAGTTATGTAGCACATTGGACTTGGACTCAGAAAATTCTGAATTCAAATGTGATTCCAGATGCTTATTAGCTGTGTGATCCTGGGCAAGTCATTTACCCACCCTGTGCCTCAGTTATTATATTTATAGCACCTACTTCCCAGTGTTGTTGTGAGGATAAAATGAGATGATATTTGTAAAGCACTTTGCAAATCTTAAAAGTACTATATAAATATTAATTATCATTATTATTGGTTCAGCAAGGTATCACAATAAATAGAGCACAGGATTTGGGAATAAGGAATCCTTATTTTCATAAGTTCAAATCCAACATCAAAACCTTAGAAGTTGTGTGACTTAGACATTTAACCCTGTTTGCCTCAGTTTCCTCATCTGCAAAATGGATTAGAGAAGAAAACGACAAACCAATCCAGTATCTTTGCCAAGAAAACCCCCAAATGGAATCACAAAGAGTCAGACACAACTGAAACAATTAAACAATTATTGTTATTGTTATTATTTTAAGGTTGGATATGGGAAATATTTCAATTCCAAGAGCAGAGCATTCAATTGTGGGGCCTTTTGCAAGAATCACTGACTATAGAATTGATGTGAATTGATTATTTTTTATAAGCAAAACTATAAAAAATAATACCCAATGATTATACATGTGCAAATAAAAAGATCACTAAAAGGAAGTTGTCTAAGAGAAAATCAATAATAAAGGTTTCAGGGGAAAGATTATTATATAGAGTTCCTGCCTTATGGCAGAAGGGTAGAAGGGGATGCCATTCAGATAGACATTTAAAGTTTCAAGTTCCAAATTCTATGCCATCATCACTCCTTTCTTCCCCTCCCACCTCCCTGAGATACATATATGCTATACAAGTGCAATTATGAAAAACATTTCCATAATCAATCATTTTGTATAAGAAAATTCAAATAAAAGAAAAAACTGAAAGAAAGAAAGTAAAAATGGCATACTTCAGTCTGTATTCAGTTCTTTTTGTAGAGGCAGTTAGTATGCGTCACCATTAGTCTTTTGAGATTGTCCTGGATCATTGTTTTGCCTAGAAGGATCACGTCATTCACAGTTCTTCTTGAACATTATTGCTGATACTGTGTACAATATTCTCCGAGTTTTGATCATTTCACCATGCCTCAGTTCATGTAAGTCTTTCCAGATTTTTCTGAAATCATCATGCTTGTCATTTCTTATAGCACAATAATATTCCATCACAATTATACACCACAGCTTGTTTAGCCATTATGAAGCGGATGGACATCCCTTGGATTTCTGATTCCTGGCTACCACAAAAAGAACTGCTATAAATATTTTCCCCCTTCTTTGGATGTCAACAAAGTACATTTTCAAATAAGTTTATTGACTGTAAGGAGAAAAGATCAGGAATAAAGGTAGGGGTTGTTTGGTGAAAACCACTGAAATATTCTAAGATGCGTATAACTGTGAGTGTGTGAACAATGTAATGTAGTGTGTGAAATTTTGTGTAGCTAAGCAGGTTGTTATTCCCATAAAATATAAACAACTTGGGGACAGGAAATGATTCACTTTTATTTTTATATCTCCATCACCCAGCACATCTATTTAATAAATACTTCACAATTGATTAGTGAATTCATAATTGGGTGTTTGCCTGGTTGTGTCCATTTGTGTCTGGTTGGTTGTATGCTGTGCACGTGTGATTTACTGCTACTCACTCATCACATTATAACATGAGTGGAAAATTCTAGAGGATGCTGGGTTTACGGCTACTGAAAATGGAACAGCCATGCTATTAAATCAACATTTGTCAGTTATCTGTAACTCTCCCTATAATCTGCCAAGGGACACTCCAGGGACCATAGCTCTGGTTTTAGGGTCCCATATTGGGTTTGAGTAGGGTAAGAAGGAGCAAGAGTCACTTTATACTCTATGTCCTAACCAAATATTAGTGCAAAAGAGTAAATCCCAGATGAGGTTGGTGCTGAGACAATCAAGGAAGCTGCCCAAGTGCTGACCTGCATAAGATCTCTGAAGTCAAACTCTTTCCCAGACAAAAAGAGAAATGGAATCAGCCAGGAATAAGATGCTCACCTTCCTTTGGTTCTGATTATCAAAGGACTGAATTGAAAATATGGCGTAGTGGAAAGTGTCAGACTTAGAACAAAGAAAGTGAATGGTAAGAACACTAGCTAGAGGATCTGGATTCATACCCCACCTTTGGTACTTACTACCTACATTATATTAGGTGAGATCAGCTGAAGGATCTTTTCAAAGAGAAAGTATGACATGGGACAGGTAAGAGCTTCATCAATAAAGTCCATTTATTGATCTGAGAGCCAGGGTTTATGTACTATGGTAGCAATAGTGCCAGATGTTTCTAAATTAATTAGTTTACATTCATGATTACATTCTATCTAGGCACTAAAATTAAGCAAAAACTAATAGGACCTATCCATTAATGGCAACACAATTATAAAATTTTCTAGTTAGTGATGTAGGGTTCCTGACAGGCATTTCTTGCCAAGGCTATCTTATGTTTATATTAGACATGCCTTCCTGATGCCTCCATGTCCACATAGAAGATTCCCAGATGGATCACATACTCGTGCCAGCAGCACTTCTTGGTACTTATCAGGTCAGCTCATTCCATTCTCAGCCTTGGTCATGAAGGAGTGGTGAGCTTGCTGTAAATCAATCCGCAGCTGCACAGATAGTATGTTAACCCCTGCATTGCTTTTTAGGAAATTTGCTTGTTGCTGGCCCTCCACAGTTAGGCAAGTCATTTAACCCTATCAGTCCTCAGTTTCCTCAGATATAAAATGAGAAGGTTTGCCTTCTGAGATGCTTCCAGGTTGAGATTTCTGATCCTATCACCAAGTTTGAATCCTGCCTTGGATATTCACTAGCTGTATCAAATGATTTGACACAGGACAAATAATTTAACCTGTCTGAATCAGTTTCTCAGCAAAATGGGAATAATAATAGCATCTGTGTCATTGGGTTTTGAAAAGATCAAATGAGATTATGCATGTAGATTGCTTTGAAAATCTAAAATAACAGAGAAATATTAGTCACTGTTACTATAGTAACAACTATAGTTATAGTTACTATAGTCAACTGAACCACACACCTTGTGAACCTTGGGAAGAAAAAAGTTGTATCCATATACCAGGTGATCTGATGCCCCCCTTACCTTGCTAAGTCACAGACCCTGGGGTATAAATTTCTGACCCTACCATGAAAGGATGAAATGGGTTCACAATCACAATAACCACATCTCAAAATCATAGCAAGGATGAGATTAAATTCTAGATCCTTCTCAGAGAAGTTTCTTTAATTCATGGTGTAATCTCTTTGGAAGTCTGATGGTATAGTTTTCTGTCAAAGAAGAATTTGGGATTGGGTAGCTCTGAAGATTTTTTTTTTTAATTTCAGAAGATAGACCTACTAAGATTCCATATCATGGCCAAAGAGACCACTAGGGGATCTCTCAAGATGATTTTCCAGTCCTCTATGTTTCTTATGGGAGTAGTTGAGTGACACAATGGATAGAGTGCCATGTTTGGAATAAGGAAGTCTTCTGAAATTCAAATCTGGCCACAGACACTTAATAACTGTGTGACCTTAGGAAAGTCACTTAACCTCATTTATCTTAGTTTCCTTATATGTAAAATGAACCGAGGAATGAAATGACAAATCACTCTATTATCTTTGCCAAGAAAACCCCAAATGCAGTCACAAAGAGTCAGACATAACTGCAATAACTAGACAATAACAAACCTCCCAAAGGCAAAGAGAGAATTTCACATAAAGCTAAACCATGTGCTTCCCCAATGACTAAAGGACACTTTTTTTCCAATAACACTATAACCAGGGTTCCAAATAGGGGTTCCAAAGAAGGTAAGCCTTTAGAGTAATTAGAGCTATGGCTAAGGTTCCTCTTCCACTCTAATCTTGGAGGAGGATTGATGATGAAGGGAGGGGGGAGCTAGGATGAGCTATAAGAGAATCTCCCACAATGAACCAATCTGTCAGGTAAAAATAACAATGATCTGTGAAGATCTCAGCTTTACAACTTTCCCCAGAGAGTCATGAGGATCAAAACTTCAGCAAATAACTGATTTATAGCAACAATGGAGATTACCAGTTTTCCAATATTATTTCTAATATTTCCAAATTAATTGCCAAAACTGAAACATCTTTTTCATTAATCAATTAGTTATGAATCCCCACTCCAGTTTGTCAAATATTGTTTATTTAATTACCTGAAGCGCTTTTCCCCTGAGTAAGCACTTATTGCTCTTTATCTATCAACTTCCTAAATTCCTAAGCTTAAATAGAATGAGGAACAAAATGCATCTGGATTCATGGAGTGGGAGGTGGGGTTAAGGAATGGAGTGAAAAGATTGCATTGAAAGAGATTAAGGCATAGAAAAACATCTTTCTCACTTGCTCTGCTAGATCGGTGTGGAATGGAGTAACCCAGCTTGACAGATGCATGGTTATATGGCTGCTGTGTTGGAACACTAAAAGGGAAGCTCATCTTCCAAACACAACTTTTCCTATAAACTTGCCCAACCTCCAAACTTCCCCATTTCTATTAAGGACACCAATGTTTTCTCAAATGCCCTAGATTTAAAACCTCAAAATCATCTTTGACTCTTCCTTCTCTTTCGCCCTCATTATCCAATCATCTGTGAAGGCTTATCAATTTTATTTCCACAGTATCTTTTATATTTATCCTCTCTTCTCTACTCATACAGCTATCATTCTACTAATATTTCATGGATATACTAAAGTGGAATGATAACCCCTCTCTCCACCTGCTACTTATCTGATTTCCTTATTCATTTTCTCTTAAGGTTCTAAGGTAATCATGAAATATGTTCTGATATTTCTAAATTAATTGCTAAAATTGAAACATCTCTTTCATTAACTAATCAATTAGTTTTCGGTCTCCACTCCAGTTTTTCAAATATTTATTTAACTGTAGCTCTTTTCCCCTGCGTGTTTGCGTATTGCTCTTTATCCAAATTTCCTAAGCTTAAGAAAATATCAAAGTTACCAACTATACTATTAGCAGTGTAACAAACAATAAAACAAAGACATAATTACTTAAAACATGCTAGCTATGAGAAAAACTGCAGCAGAATTCATATCTGGCCATTACTACAATTGCTGACTTTCCCTCTGTTCTGAATATAATCTCCTGCCATTCATTTCTCTCAAGATACTAATTAAATTCTCTTTTCAAGAATTCTATTCATGTTTCTTCATAAGATAAGGGTTAAATTCAGTCCTTTCAGATGTAAGTTCTCTTTTTTCCTATCCTTTCTTCAGCCATCAAAGTTAACAGTTTCTCTGGAACCAAAAGTGAACACTCAGTCTTCTCACAGACTCTTTTTAAAATAACCAGTTAAAAGTATAACTCCAAGATTTCATTGTCTCTTAAAAATACAATAAGTATCTACGATTTTGGTGGGAAAGAGT
This sequence comes from Sarcophilus harrisii, assembly GCF_902635505.1. NCBI lineage: Eukaryota > Metazoa > Chordata > Mammalia > Dasyuromorphia > Dasyuridae > Sarcophilus > Sarcophilus harrisii. The sequence goes on from NC_045427.1 coordinate 349,361,132, forward strand.
ATTGAAGCTTATATTATCATTGCAATAGCCATTATTTGGTCTCCCCACCTCAAGTCTCTCCCTTCTCTAAACCATCGTCCACTTAGCTGCCAAAATTATTTTTCCTAAAGAGCAGACCTGCTTATTCAACTCCATTGACTCCCTCTTACATTTAGGATCAAATATATACTCCCCTATTTGGTATTTAATGCCCTTTATAAAGTGGTTCCAATTTATCTTTCTAGTTTTATTACATTCTCCTTCACATACATACAATCCAGTCAATCTGGTCATCTTATTGTTCCTCACCCATAATGCTCTATCTACAATCTGTGTACAGAACTAGCCATTAATGGAATGCTCTCTTTTAAAATTGCTTGTTTCCTCCAAAGCCCAGCTCAAGTACATAAAACCACTCCTGATACTCCAACTGCTAGTGCCTTCCCCATTTGATACAAGTAGTTTTTATTTTTAAATATTTATATATGTGTGTGTGTGTGTGTGTGTGTGTGTATGTATACACACACACACACACACACATATATATATATATATATTTATATTTATTATACATCCAGGAATATGTCTTCTTCCTATATTTTGTAAGCTTCTTAAAGGCAAAGACTATTTCATAGCTGCCTTGTAATGTCAGTGCCTACCATATACTCTGGAGCATAGTATGCATACAATAAATGCTTTTTGATTGGTTGATTGATTTTTCTTTTCATTTGTATTCCCAGATGTCTATATATTTTAGGTACTTAATAAATGCATGTTGAAGTAAAGATAAGTTGTATTTTCTCTTAATGGTAACAGTCATCCTTGCTTTCCTTACTATCTTCCATCTCTCAGCACTATATCATATAACTATCTCAGGGTCCCATTGCCATGGCACCCCATCTTTTCTAGGGCCTACCATCACCTTTAATAAATCTTCATAGAGTAGATTCCAGAATGTGGAAAATAAAACTCCTTGTTTCTCAATGTGTATATATAAAGGATTAGACCATCCTTTGCAACCTACCACAACATTCTCCCCCTCTTCCATTCAATTGAATATGCCTTAGCAACAGGAATGCATAGTTATTGTTCTCATAGTCACTCATTTAGCTAATTCAGAAAAGTCAAGAACAGCTTTCCATCTCTCTAGTACAGCTTTGTGTAGCTTCCAGTACCATTAATATTGAAGACTAATGCAGCGGGACTCTCTAAAGCCACCCAACATCCATATTCAGCCAGATATTGGCATTCAAAACTCCACACAGCAAAACTCTAGGTAATACTACAATCCCTCCACTGCCATTCTGCCATGTTTCTACCTCCACCCAAGTGTTGTTGATGAATAAATCAGTTTGAATCCATAATAAAGTTGATGGTGCTTAACTGATAGATCTAAGGGAAAAAAGAGAAATGCAATTATCTGATACTCTCTGCTTCCTTTCTGAAACAGATGTTTGAGAGGGAGAGTAAAGTATGTTGTGTGCTTTGAAACAGCTATGATTACCCCTCTCACTTCTATTGCTACTCATTAATGTTTAATGCACTTAGATCTGCATTGGAAATTCAGTGATTTTGGCTTCCCATTTCCAGATCAAGGATTAAAGTTGTTGTCTTGACAGTGATTCTATTTCTCTGATGAATATACAGAAATGAACTGAAATGTGTGTGACCCCCATTTGTATTCTGTTCCCCCATATATAATGACAGGACCATAGGGAAGGCAGTGTGGGAGTGTTAAGAAAACCAAACTGAGAGTTGGGAGACCCATGTTCTATATAGTTTGACAAATACTCATTAAGAACTTATGTACCAAGCCCTCTAGTCTCATCTCTGCCACAAAATTGCTGGATTACCTTAACTATAGCATCCCCGCTTGAAAGAAAGGGATATTTCCAAACACAATCTGCCTAGAGAACTTGTGAGCTCTTGCTCACTGAAGATTGCAAAATTAGATGGACTATTTTTTAAATGTGATGTGCAAAAGATTCTTGTTCCAAGTAGGATTTAGGAACAGAGGACTTTGGGGTTCCTTACAAACTCTGAGGTTCTGTGATTTCTATTGTAGACACAAGTGGCAGAAAGTAGATCAGATAGACCACTTGGTCCAGCAACCCTAGATAAGATTGGAATTCCCAGTGTTCTATTTGTCAGTGGCTCAGGATAATCTACTTCTATCAGAGGTTACATATACTATACTGGACAACAGTCCAAAAATTAGACCCATAGAATCTGGTCAGAATGGGTATTATCCTGACTACCAATCACATGCTTAACAGTAGCCTATTTGCAGGTAGCTCTAATTTCACAAAGACTATGTTTCCTAATTTCATGGTGAAAAGGTCTCAAGGTGAAAAACTATTTATACTTCTCTAGAAGTTATCATTTTTGCTCTGCATTTCTTTCTTTGATTTCATACGCCCATCATGACTGGTATAATTTCCTAAAAAGAACCAAGTAAACACATAGAGTTGGAGGAAAGATTGGAATAACGTGAGTAATAATATTGAGGCCTTATCGAGGGCCTGGATCTGGAGAATTATGAGGGAACTAAGACAAACCTTTTTCCTTTTCAGCTGAAGGTCTTACTGTCCTTTTCATTCAGTGTGACTACAGTGGAAAGTTTTTAGCCAAGGAAGGAAAATACATGCTACCTCAAAGTAACCAATGTTTCATAGGAGAATCCTGAAAAATTAATAGTCTTTTTCTAGGACTTAGACTCCAATCAGGTACAAGGCAATCCTTGGAGATGGAAATATTCATTTCTTTGTTGTTGTTTTGTCATATCAGTCATGTCCAACTCTTGGTGACCTTATTGGGTTTTTGTTGGCAAGGATCCTGGAGTGGCTTGCCATTCTGTTCTCCAGAACATTTTATACATGAAGAAGCTGAGGCAAATGTGGGTATGTGACTTGCCCATGGTCACACAGCTAGTAAGTGTCTGAGGCCAGATTTGAACTCAGGAAGATGAGTTTTCTTGACTTCAGGGGCAGCATTCTAACCATTGTGCTACCTAAATGCTCTAGTTTTGGAAAGTGGAAAATGGGAGGCCCAAGCAGAATCAATCATTATAATAAATTGTCAAAGCCAAATCACCTACTATTTGACTGGACATAATATTCCCTAAGTCAAAAGTTTTGGGTTGCTTTGAGATTTTTGTTGCTCTGTTTTATTTTGGTAGAATTTGACTATTTGTTTTATTTTTAATGACTCAAATAAATATGTTCTCCCATTCAGAATTTATCTGGCACCCTATGCATTATTCGGTTCCACTATCTCTGCACTCATATCAAACTTTCTGGTCTTTCTATGCTGCCTAGAAGGATCTTGACTGATTGCAAACATTAAATCATTCATTAATCAATCCATTAAATTATCCAACATTCCCCTGCCTGACAAGAATACCCATCTAATGCCTTTAGGTAAATGGGTTGGACTCTTGCTTTTCACAGGAAAAAACAATGCCTTGTCCTTATATTCTAAAGTAACAGGTAGCGAATTAGAATGGCATGCAAATATGTGTGTCTAGGCTTAAAACAATTTTACAATTCTAAGGCCAGACCACATCCAAGCTTCTGGAAACTGGATTAGATGTTCTTCCCCCATGTTTACCATCTGCTGTTGGGCACCATCTGCTGTTGGGAGGGGGTCTCCCTCTCCATTCTTTTCAATCTCTCTGAGTATCAGCTCTCTCTTCTTGTCAGGAACCATTCTGGTCTTTTCCATCATTCTTGTTCAGTCGTATCTGACTCTTCATGAACCCATTTGGGGTTTTCTTGGCAGATACTAGTCTATTTTGCTATATCCTTCTCTAGTTCATTTTATAGATACAGGGTTAAGTGACTTGCTCAGATTCAAAGAGGTTATAAGTGTCTGAGACCAGATTTAAAATCAGGAGGATGAGTCTTCCTGTCTCTAGACCCAGTGCTCCAACCAGTGTATCACCTAGCTGCCTGGAATCTTCTATAATTTTTAGAGTCAACTCGATAGAACCCTTAGGAAGGGTTGAGGGTATGTAACATAATGAATAAATCCCTAAACTTGGAGTCAAAGGATAACAGTTCAGAATTGAAATTTGTTACTATTACCTGGGTGCCCTGGAACAAAACATTGAATCTCTCAAGATTTCAGTTTCCTTATTTGTAAATTGACTATCAATCAAACAACAAGCATTTCCTAAATACATTATGTACTAAATTCTGTCTTAGGCACTAGAGATACAAAGACAAAAATCAAATAGCCCTGTTCTTGAGGAGCTTTTATTCTACTGGGGAAGACAATACGTGCACATACAATTATTGATACATATATATATATATATACAAAATAAATATATGTATGTATATCTCTCTGTGTGTATAGAATCCAGGTAATTTGGAAAAAAATGTATTAGTGGCTAGGGAGTCTAGATAAGCTTCAAGTAGGAGATAGCATATTAACTAAACTCTGAAAGAAGCTATGGATTATAGAAGGAGAGCATAAGGAGAGAATGCACACATTGTTGTTTAGTCATTTTTCAGTCATGTCTGATTCTTCATGACCCCTTTTGGGATTTTCTTCAAAGATTTTGAAATTCTGAAATTATTCAAAGATACTGAAGCAGCTTGCCATTTCCTTCTCCAGATTCCAGGTATGGAGGACAGCTTGTGCTGTACTATGGAGATAGAAGGTACAGTGTAAGGTGATGGGAAGAAATGTTGTATGTGTGAGGAATATTAAGGAAGTCATTTTGACCATAGAATATGAGAAAAAGAAGAGGAGGAGGAGGAGGAGGAAGAGGAGGAGGAGGAGGAGGAGGAGGAGGAGGAGGAGGAGGAGGAGGAGGAGGAGGAGGAGGAGGAGGAGGAAGAAGAAGAAGAAGAAGAAGAAGAAGACGACAAAGAAGAAGAAACTAGCAAAAGAAGATTTGAAAACTGTTGAGTTTTATTCTAAAGGGAAACACTAGAGTTTATAAAATAGGGGAACAACATGGTAAAACTTGTGCTTTAGGAATATCACTTTTGAAATTATATGGTGGGAAGATACTTGAGATAAAGTGACCAATCAGAAGGCTATTACAATAGTCTAGACAAGAGATGATGAATGCCTACACTAGGGTGGCAGCTGTGTTGTTCTTGTCATTGTGTGTCTTTCATTTTCAAAGAGGAACAAGGACATCACAGTTACGTCCTGTGAGTGAATTGGATTTAAATCAGAAAAAGTTGCACAAACTTGTCAGCCTTACTCTCTCTTCCAAAGCCTTGAAGTCCAGTGGCATGACAAAGGCAAAGAGAAAGAAACAGGTTTGAGATATGTTGTAGAGGAAAAATCAACAAGACAACAATTCATTGGATATATAAGGTGAGGAAGAGTCCAGAATAACACTGAGGTTGTAAATGTGGGTGACTGGAGACTAGACAGTATACGATCCCAATATCAACCTGAAAAACAGATTTCCATATCTATTTTACCAACACAAATCACATCTGAGCTAAGAAAGGGCAGAAGAGGAAGAGAGGAAAGAAAAAGAAAGAGGATGATAACGGACAGGGAAAGAGGGAGGGAGAATGAGAGAAAAAAGAGGGAAAAAGGAGAGAAAAGGAAAGAAAGAGGGGGGAAGAGGGAGGATTAGAGCACTATTAAAGATGCTTGGGGAATGGGGAAGGGTCATCCTGCATTTTCATACTTTGAAAATCACCATTATTTATAATAATTTTCCAAAGATTACAAAGTTGAACTCAAAAGCAAAGACATCAAAGCAGAGAGAGTCCAAGAATCACTTTTCTTATATGATACAAAGCCAGCCAACGTTTTTTAAATACCTTTTTATTGACAGAACCCATGCCTGGGTAATTTTTTTTACAACATTATCCTTTGCACTCACTTCTGTTCCGACTTTTCCCTTCCCTCCCTTCACCCCCTCCCCCAGATGGCAAGCAGTCCTATACAAGTTAAATATGTCACAGTGTATACTAGATACAATATATGTGTGCAGAACTGAATAGTTCTCTTGTTGCACAGGAAGAATTGGATTCAGAAGGTAAAAATAATCTGGGAAGAAAGACAAAAATGCAAGCAGTTTACAGTCATTTCCCAGTGTTCTTTCTTTGGGTGTAGCTGCTTCTATCCATCATTGATCAATTGAAACTGAGTTAGATCTCTTTGTCGAAGAAATCCACTTCCATCAGAATACATCCTCATACAGTATCATTGTTGAAGTATGTAATGATCTCCTGGTTCTGCTCATTTCACTTAGCATCAGTTCATGTAAGTCTCTCCGAGCCTCTCTGTATTTATTCATCCTGCTGGTCATTTCTTAAGAACAATAATATTCCATAACATTCATATACTACTATTTGTTCAGTCATTCTCCAACTGATGGGCATCCATTCATTTTCCAGCTTCTGGCCACTACAAAGAGGGCTGCCACAAACATTTTGGCACATACAGGTCCCTTTCCCTTCTTTAGTATCTTTTTGGGGTATTAGCCCAGTAGAAACACTGCTGGATCAAAGGGTATGCACAGTTTGATAACTTTTTGAGCATAGTTCCAGATTGCTCTCCAGTATGGCTGGATGTATTCACAATGTGAATACACCAACAATGTATCAGTGTCCCTGTTTTCCTACATCCCCTCCAACATTCCGCATTATCTTTCCCTGTCATTATAGCCAGTCTGAGAGGTGTATAGTGGTATCTCAGAGTTGTCTTAATTTGCATTTCTCTGATTAATAATGATTTGGAGCATATTTTCATATGGCTAGAAATAGTTTCAATTTATTTGTCTGAGAATTGTATGTTGATATCCTTTGACCATTTATCAATTGGAGAATGGCTTGATTTCTTATAAATTAGAGTCAATTCTCTATATATTTTGAAAATGAGGCCTTTATCAGAACCTTTGACTGTAAAAATGTTTTCCCAGTTTATTGTTTCCCTTCTAATCTTGTCTGCATTAGTTTTGTTTGTACAAAAACTTTTCAATTTGACATAATCAAAATTTTCTATTTTGTAGTCAATAGTGATCTCTAGTTCTTCTTTAGTCATAAATTCCTTCCTCTTCCACAGGTCTGAGAGGTAAACTATCCTATGCTCTTCCAATTTATTTATAATCTCATTCTTTATACCTAGGTCATGAACCCATTTTGACCTTATCTTGGTGTACGGCGTTAAGTGTGGGTCAATGCCTAGTTTCTGCCATACTAATTTCCAATTTCCCCAGCAATTTTTGTCAAATAATGCATTCTTATCCCCAAAACTGGGGTCTTTGGGTTTGTCAAATACTAGATTATTAAAGTTATTGGCCAGCCAACTTTTAACCCTAACTCAAGCAATGCTTTGAGAATGCTTTGAGAAAACTGCAGGGGATAATTTCAAAAGGAAATTGGGAATGATTATTCAGGACAGGACAGGACAGGACAGGACAGGACTCTGTTTGCCCTATCTGCTTTATTTGCTTCATTCTACTTCTCCCAATACTTAGCACAATATAGGTACAAAGATAAATACTTATTGATTGATTCTTAAATGATATGTTTTTAAAAAATTATTAGGGCATGTGAATAATTTTCCCAGGCAAAGCCAAAGTGAATATCCTTTCAAGTTGGATGTTAGGAATTATTTGGTCTTGGACAATGGCTGTTGCAGAGAGCTACAGGATCAGAAATTCCAAAGTCTTAGCTTGCTACCCCCACTCACCCAGTCAATACTCCACCATCTTATCTATGATCCTTTTTTTTCTTTTTATCAAACACCCCCACTCCTTTGACTTTGAGCTACTCAGGAATTATAGGATTTAGCTCCATAGGAGCTGAAAGAGATGTTTAAGATTATCTTATCCCACTCCATAATTTTTCAAGTAAGGGAATTGAGACCTTGAACAATTAAACAACTTCCCTAAGGTTATATTGATAATAAGAGGCAGTATAAAATAGAGGCAGGATTTCATGTGGTCATAGAAACTCAAAATTGTTTACCAAACATTTAAAGAACAATTGGCCCCAATGCTATATAAATTATTTGATAAAATAGGGAATGAAGGAGTCCTACCAAATTCCTTCTATGACACAGACATGGTACTGATACCTAAACCAGGTAGGCTGAAAACAGAGAAAGAAAATTATAGACCAATCTCCCTAATGAATATTGATGCTAAAATCTTAAATAAGATATTAGCAAAAAGACTACAGAAAATCATCTCCAAGATAATACACTATGATCAAGTAGGATTTATACCAGGAATGCAGGGCTGGTTCAATATTAGGAAAACTATCAATATAATTGGCCATGTTAATAACCAAATTAACAAAAACCATATGATCATCTCAATAGATGCAGAAAAAGCATTTGATAAAATCCAACATCCATTCCTATTAAAAACACTTGAGAGTATAGGAATAAATGGACTTTTCCTTAAAATAATCAGCAGCATCTATTTAAAACCATCAGTAAGCATCATATGTAATGGAGACAAACTGCAACCATTCCCAATAAGATCTGGAGTGAAACAAGGTTGCCCACTATCACCGTTACTATTTAATATTGTATTAGAAACGCTAGCTATAGCAATAAGAGCTGAGAAAGAGATTAAAGGAATAAGAATAGGCAATGAGGAAGCCAAATTATCACTCTTTGCCGATGACATGATGGTATACTTAGAGAACCCCAGAGATTCTGCTAAAAAGTTATTAGAAATAATCCACAACTTTAGCAAAGTTGCTGGTTATAAAATAAACCCACATAAGTCATCAGCATTCTTATATATCACTAACAAAATCCAACAGTCAGAGTTACAAAGAGAAATTCCATTTAAAGTAACTACTGATAATATAAAATATTTAGGAATCTATCTGCCAAGGGAAAATCAGAAACTTTATGAGCAAAATTACAGACCACTTTTCACACAAATTAAGTCTGATCTAACCAATTGGAAAAATATTAAATGCTCTTGGATAGGGCGAGCAAATATAATAAAGATGACAATATTACCTAAACTAATCTATTTATTTAGCGCTATACCAATCAGACTCCCAAAAAACTATTTTAATGACCTAGAAAAAATAACAACAAAGTTCATATGGAAAAACAAAAGGTCAAGAATTTCAAGGGAATTAATGAAAAAAAAATCAAATGATGGTGGCTTAGCTGTACCAGATCTAAAATTATATTATAGAGCAGCAGTTACCAAAACTATTTGGTATTGGCTAAGGAATAGATTAGTTGATCAGTGGAATAGATTAGGTTCAAGGGATAAAACAGTCAACAAATATAGCAACCTAGTCTTTGACAAACCCAAAGATCCCAGCTTTTGGGATAAGAACTTACTGTTTGATAAAAATTGCTGGGAAAATTGGAAACTAATATGGCAGAAACTAGGCATTGATCCATACTTAACGCCGTACACCAAGATAAGGTCAAAATGGGTTCATGACCTAGGCATAAAGAATGAAATTATTAATAAATTAGAGGAACACAGGATAGTTTACCTCTCAGACCTGTGGAAGGGGAAGGTCTTTATGACCAAAGCAGAACTAGAGATCATTACTGATCACAAAATAGAAAATTTCGATTATACCAAACTGAAAAGTTTTTGTACAAACAAAACTAATGCAGACAAGATTAGAAGGGAAGCAATAAACTGGGAAAATATTTTTACAGTCAAAGGTTCTGATAAAGGCCTCAGTCTCCAATTTTGGGAGAGACTAGGTTTCAGGTCTGTTTCAGCTCTTCCTGAATCTTTCTTTAACTGACTTGCAAATCTTACCTCCTTTTATAGGCCTAATAACCAAGGACAGTTCAAATCTACAATGGCCTAAGCCAATTAAGTCATTCTAAATGCTGAAACGTTTTTCTCTTTAAAAAAGCAGGTATTCCCAAAGTCAGCCTTGTATGGAGCCTTCTCTGGCTCCAACAATCCACAGATTAGAGACTGGTTTGGTCCAGTTGACATTAATTGGTTTCAGAAGTGGGATTGGACATGGAACCAAGCTAGTGGGCTGTCCAGTACCAGTGGGAATGGATGAAGCACCATCAGAGATTAATTTCTTTTTTTTTTTTATTATATTAACTTTTTATTGACAGAATCCATGCCAGGGTAATTTTTTTTACAACATTATCCCTTGCACTCACTTCTGTTCCGATTTTTCCCTCCCACCCTCCACCCCCTCCCCTAGATGGCAAGCAGTCCTATATATGTTGAATATGTCCTAGTATATCCTAGATACAATGTATGTGTGCAGATCCAAACAGTTTTCTTGTTGCACAGGGAGAATTGGATTCAGAAGGTAGAAATAACCCGGGAAGAAAAACAAAAATGCAAACAGTTTATGTTCATTTCCCAGTGTTTTTTTCTTTGGGTGTAGTTGCTTCTGTCCATCATTGATCAATTGAAGCTGAGTTAGATCTTCTCTTTGTCAAAGAAATCCACTTCCATCAGAATGCATACTTAATATGCAATATATTTATTGGCTCAGAACCTTATGCTTTGGCTTTTCATGGACTGTTTTCATTCTTATTGATTCATTTTACTCCTACTCTGAGGGTCCTTAGTCACACTCTTTCCTAAGAAGCTAAAAATTTGACTTGTCTGCTCCTATTGGGATTCAAGGGAACCCCAAAAATGTTGGGGTTCCAGACCAGCATTGTGAGGTATCTCAAAAGAATTTGCAAGCTCAGATCCATCTCCAAGCCAAGGAGTAAAGTTTATTATAATTGTAATGCCAATTAAAACAGTCAGTTCCAAAAGAACTTAGCAAAGAACCAAAAGTAGGAAGATAAATTTATAGGGAAAAGTTAGAGAAAACAGGCGCTTCATGTCACTGATATGCTTATTTTATGTCTTAGAGGTGGAGCTGAGGAGCGGTCTGATTCTTCACAGGGGCATAACCTATAATTTTCTGAGCAGAGCTGGAGTGGGGGGGATCTTCCAGAAGTGTGTTTTTAGGTCTGACCCGTCACTAGATCAAATGATGGACTTGATTTTGTTCTGGGCTTGCATCAACTTTAAGCATCTCATTACTATTGCTCATAAGTCTTAGAAACCAGTATCACTGATTGATAGGTCATGTAGAGTTAAACTGGGGCAGGAGAACCTAAGGGAAGAAATACATCATTTCCAACTAAATCACTCCCAAGGCCAAATGGGTTATTACTTAATCCTTCCTAAGAGCATACTGCATCATTCTTTCAAGTTTCCTTCAAGAGTTTCAGAATGTAACCCAAATCTAGCTCTCCACAGATGGGACCCCCAACCCAGGGGTTTGCTATTAAATATTTAACAACCAGCCCCCTAAAAAGGCAAGATAGTTTTTTTTAAAATTTAATCTGTATTATACACTTTAATATATTTAACATGTATGGGACTACCTGCAATCTTGGGGAGGGGTGGGGGGAAGAAGGGGAAAAGTTGGAACAGAAGTTTTTGCAAGGGTCAATGTTGAAAAATTACCCATGCTTATTTTCTGTCAATAAAAAGCTATAATAAAAAATAAAATTAAAAAAGTAAATACAACTAAAAAAAGTTTAATTTGTATTATTAACACTTTCACAATCACTTTCTTAAGTTTAGATAATCAATAAAACTGTCAAGCTCTAACTTTTGGTATATAGCTGATTTTCAAGATAAAAATATTCACACTGAAAATTTAAAACTCTTAAGCTCCAGCACATCTCATGGACGTATGCAGAGTAACAGTACCAATTGATTTCAAGGAAGCCTTCACTTCACCTATAGAAGTATTGCAGAAAACACAAAAGACTTACAGGTATCCATAAAAATCAAGATACTCTCATTTCATCTGTCTACTAAGTATGACTTTATACTCCACGAACTTATATAGATTTCCAGACTTAAAATGCTACCCAAGGGTTTAGATTCCATCACTCCTCCCTGTCCTCCCAAAATGGAAACAATCTTGGTGTTGCTGGAATGGAAACTACCCTAGGATCAGAGCTGCAATATCTAAATAACTCATAGTAGGAAAAAACCAAGCATTTATTAAGCACCTGTGCTAGATCTTGTGGTAAGAGCTTAACAAATAATAACTTATTTGATCCTCACAATCCTGGGGGGAAATACTGCTATTATTGTTAGAAATATGCTTGACACTGAAATTCAGGTATCAAGGAAAGTTTATTAAAGAAGAATCTTAATGAATCATTCTAGCATTTCTGGCCAGAAGCAGGCTTTACTCTTCTTAGGGAAGAGGAAGGAGTGAGAACAGAAGTCTTATACAATCCCCTCCCTTCAAAGAATTGATTGATAGATTCCCTTCCAGGTTACAATCTTCCTGATATGTCCACTGCATGTTTTCCCCTAAATATGTATAAGCATGTCTCCCCTCCTTTATCATATATCCCATCTACAAAAATGGTGGAAAACTCCTTCTATGGGGAGAGGAGGGGGAGGATGTTGTTTAATATTCTATTACCTTAGTGATCAAGCACAGTAGGGATGCAATTGAGTACAGTGATCTCACCCAGTCTGAGCTGTAGCAGCTATTATCTTGAGTTTGTGATTTTCTCAAAACCACAAGATTCTTCCTGATTAGATGAGTCCCCCTGTGCTTTCCTAACTCCCCAATTCCTTGTTTGCACAAGATTTCTGAGAAATTGGAACTTAATTGTTCCATGGAAACTTAATATGGTTAAGTTTCTCACAATATCATAGCTTAGTCTTTTGCTCTTTTACTACTTCTAGGGACGTGTGCCTCATCTGCAGGCTAGGAACTATGTAGGATTCTCTTCCTGAGGGTTGGAACTTCAGGACTCCCTCCCCCATTGATCTAGGATCTGTAGGAGTTGCCATACTTGGGGCTGAGATTGGGAGAGACTAGGTTTCAGGTCTGTTTCAGCTCTTCCTGAATCTTTCTTTAACTGACTTGCAAATCTTACCTCCTTTTATAGGCCTAATAACCAAGGACAGTTCAAATCTACAATGGCCTAAGCCAATTAAGTCATTCTAAATGCTGAAACGTTTTTCTCTTTAAAAAAGCAGGTATTCCCAAAGTCAGCCTTGTTTAGTGAAGAAAGATTGAACTTACAGCCAAGGAAATCTATGTTCAACTCCATTTCCCAGATACTGGCTAGCTATGTAATCTTAATGAATATTATTAAATTTACATTTATATTTGTATCAATAAGCTCTGAGGTATTTCCCCCTTTCCACCAAGTGATATCTTTCAGCCATCTCAGTAAAGTTTTAATGGGGATGTCCATCGGGAGATCAAAGTCTCAAACAAACATTTCATCACACTGAACATACTTGCTCAAAGTCAGGTCCTCTGGTATCTAAGATGAATCCCTGAGGAATTTCACAGCCCGTAGTCTTATTTTTTCACTGAATCTATTATATATATAATTAGTATTCTCTTCTCCAGCTTAAAGGGAATAGAGGAAAAAAAGGCAAAGGCAATTTAGTTACTTTCAGGGAGCTCAGCGTCTAGGTGGAGGCCCTAAAGTGACAACACAAAATCACCCTTTTCCTTTAGAAATGTTTAACTGTAATGGGAAAAGGTCACTGAAACACTGAGGTTCCCAAGTTCTATTCCTTAGAAGAACCAGGAAAAGTTTATGTCGGAGATAAGTGATCATTTGGAGGCCCCAAATTATTCAGATCTCATATAACAATTCTCTCATTTCACTCTTCCAGAGTAAAGCTGGCTGCACCTCCCCCTTAGGATGCTACTGGTATCCCCAAAATTTCAGTGGTATCCTTGAGGGTTGGGTGGGAGCTTTCTCTACTACTATCCACTTAAATTCCCATTCCAATTTGTTTCCTCCTGCTATTATCCACTAGCGATTAACATCCACTTCCACTAAATTAACTTCTCTCTGTTGATCATTTCAAATGTATTCTATATTTTGTTTGTACATACTTGTTAGCATAATGTCTCTCCAATTAGTCTGTGAGTTCTCCAAAAGCAGGGACTATATTCATCCTTACGGCTTAGCACAATGCCTGGCAAATGCTTAATAAATGTTTTTGACTCACATCAGCTTTTTCAAATGAGTAAAGATGTAGCAAGAAGAGATAGGCAAACATTCTGTTCCCCAGCATCTGGGGTTCCTCTTCCTTATCTCACCTTGGTCTCTGGGAAGAGTGGGCCCAGATGTAATTCAGTTTCTATAGAGCATTGGTTCCACCAAATGCATATCCAAATATGGCACAGTTGCTGAATGAAACTGAGTCTCAATTAAGGCTGAGCTGGGTCCCCCAGGTAGTTCCTTAGGGCACTGATGCTGGACTAGTTAGTTGCCTGCTAAACCCTTTATGATCTATGCTCTTGGATCTCCTGATCTTTTGAAGCTCATAAGTTGGTAACCCTCTCCAAGCTCCTTCCCCTAAAACTGGGAAAAAATGAGTGGGAAAAAAAGGGCAGAATCCTGTATTCCCAGGTCCCACATATCAGCCTCAGACAGGGAAAGGCCTGGGGTTCTGCACTTACATTACTGTAAGTGAGCCGCAACCAGGCAGGAAAACCTAGGAACAGGCTCCGGCTGACTAGTCACTTTTGAAGGCATTGTAGTGCAGCTGTGTGTCAATCAGCCATCTGCCTCTTCATCACATGGTTAGTAGAGCACAACACTTGCAGGATCTCAGCACACGGCCCAACTCGGGGAGCAAGGCCCTTCTGTGATACATGCTGCTGAAGCAGGCTCTGCGGCTTCTCCCACATGGAGGACTGCATCAACTGAGCACACAGGTTCAATCGCCTTGGCAGTATGCTTTTCAGGGATGTCCACACTGATTATGAAGTTGATCCACTCGTTGCCAGGGCCAACTCCGCATTTGGAAGATTCCAATGGAAAGTATGGGAGAGGAGGGGTATTAGAATGACCACCCAACTGAAGGGCTACAGCCTTTGTGCTGACCTCATCGTTGCATGCCTGTGAAACCTGAACAGTATCTGAGTGCCATGCCAGAAAACCGAATCATTTCCATTTGAATTGTTCTAGGAAGTTTCTAAAGATCACCTGGCAGAATAAGGTACCAAATATTGAGGTCTTTTCTCAGACTAAACTGCCAAGCATTCCAACTCTGCTGGAGAGAGGGCAACTCCTTTGGGCTGGCCACGTTGTTCTAATGTCAAATATATATTTGCCAAAAAAAAAAAAGACTATTTTATGGAGAACTCACACGGGGCAAGCACTCACAAGGTGGTCAGAAAAAGTTGTACAAGGACATTCTGAAATTGTAGAGACACTGGCATGTGACCACCCAGCATGGGATGCCCTGTCAGAGAAGTTGCCGTGCTCTATGAGCAAAGCAGAATTGAAGTAGCTAAAAAGAAATGTAAGGTGTGTAAAGCTTGAGGATCTGCCCCAAAGTTCACACGGACTATGTGTGTCTGACTTGTGGCAGAGCATTCCAAACATGTATGGGTGTGATCAGCCATAGCTGGACACGCTGTAACTTGACTCCAACAGAGTGATGTCATTTTGTTCCTCTTTAAGAACAAAGGACAACAATCAACCAACCACTGGAGATCCATAAAGTCACACAGAAGAACTGGGATTTTGAATTCAGATTCTTTGATTCCAAACTCAGCCCTCTTTCCCCTGGTCTGGGTAGGATTTTCCTTCCCTACCTCCACCCCTTTCCCTATGAACCCTTCAAGGGATATTCAAAAAGAGGTGGATTGTTGTGGGGTTCTACTCAGAATTTCTTTTAAAGCTATATCTTGTTCATCATGGTTTATCTTAATTTTTGTTTTTTTTCACCAAAAGTTGGTAAAGAGAATACAATCCTATTGGAATTGGTACTAGGGCCACTGCATAAGTTATGAATTTATTGTTCAGAATAAGCATATCCAAGGTAAGAGCCCAGGGAAACCCACCAGGAGGAAAATGCTCAATCCAATCCCTGCATGTTTAGCTATTCAATTTAATTTATGAATTGAAGCACTATAGGATGGCTTACTTAGCTGCAGCCGGAATGCTAGGTGCATCTGGAAATTAGCTTGGAGTGCCACCCTGTGTGTAATTTAGATATTGCGTTCTAAAGTCAGCCACACCTCCTCTCAGCATCCATACAAAAGTCTCTTGTGTAGGACACAGAATCAATAATGCTAAAATATGAAATACAGATTTTAAAAAGGACTCAAACAGTGAATTCTACCCTAGATTCCCTTCCTCTCTTCTGCTTGCCTCCTTGCTCTTGCTGGGAAGGGGAAGTGGTGTTGCATGCAGAGATTTTGGTAGAGAAGCATTCCAAGTGCTTTAATATCAAAGATAAATATAGTTTTTAAGTATCCACAGATTCATAGTTGTAGACTTTGTTCCATTGTGAGGAGGTAGTTAGGGAGTCAACACCCATACACTGTACTCACTTTTACTTTCACCTCCCTATGCCTATTAACAATGGAACTCAGTCTCTAGGATCAGATACCCTGGGTTAGGGAAAAATCTGCCAGATGTGCCACCATCACCCTTCAGATCCTCTCTCTGGAGCATTATAGGGGAAAGCTCCATCCACAGACACTGATGTGTATGTGGGGAGAAGAGAAGTTCAATCCAGACAAGTTACACAAAACAAGAAACATGGAGAAAAACAGGAAGGGGCAGTAAACTA
Organism: Sarcophilus harrisii; assembly: GCF_902635505.1. Taxonomy (NCBI): domain Eukaryota; kingdom Metazoa; phylum Chordata; class Mammalia; order Dasyuromorphia; family Dasyuridae; genus Sarcophilus; species Sarcophilus harrisii. Next base: position 349,377,657 of record NC_045427.1, read on the forward strand.
TTTCATTAGAGGCAATGAACACTTGCCAGACTCTAATTTAGTCATTTGCAAGAATACTCTCCAGTAAGCTGCACAGCCAGTCTCCCAAAAGATAGGCAATAAATAATTTCAGCTGGCTTAATGCTTTCTTAGGAAGGGAGAAGGGTTTGGGAAGTAGAACTCCAGGGTTCTGTTTAAGTTCCTCTGTACCATTTCTTAATGGATGCATCTCATAATGCAGCATATTCAGTGCCAAATGACAGGGGACAATAATCTGTGCTGTAGGGTAAGATAGAAGGGGATAGAAGCACCGAATTTGGAATCAGAGAACCTGGGTTTAAATCCTACTTTGGTACTTGGTTCCCATATGACCAGGAGCAAACTGTTTCTCCTTTCTGGGGTTCAGAATATATATATTCTGTTCAGAATATTATATATTCTATAAAATAAAGGAGTTGAACTAGATCAGAGGTATCACAGAATCAAAAATATAATTGGTAAATATTGAACAAAATAAATAAAAGTACAAGAGAACATAGGTACTGCTGATATGGGGGAAGGTTAAGTCAATATGTGACTGCAAGGATCTTTGTGTATAGTTTGATGCCTTTCTATGCAAGGTTGACACTTCTGGACTAAATAACTAAGGTCCACTCTGAGATCATTTAATCCAAACTCCTCATTGTACAGATGCAAATATGAAGATCCCTGAAGATGAAAATAATACAAGTAATGTCAGAAGTGAGAAGTCAGCAAGTATCTAGTAAGAATTTACTCGGTGTCCTTGTTCTTTACAGGGTAATCAAGGTAGAATTTGACCCCAAATATGCTATCTCCAGAGACATGCTCCTTCTGCTATCAGCCCAAGGAAAACTAGGGAAGCTCACCTTCAAGTTATGTTCTCTTATCTGAATAACATGAAGAATATGGGGAATATAAATTCCTGCCTCATCTTGTCCCCTACATCATATTCATAGGATCATAAATGTAGAACTAGAAGGGACCTTTGAGATCATCAAGTCCAATCCCTTCATTTTATAGAAAAGAAAAGTTCATAAAGGGATTCTCCTAGAGACTTAAACCCAATTTCAATGAATCCAAATCCAGGACTCTTTCCTTTATACCACACTGCTGGTATCTATCTGTCCCGTAATGAAAAAAAGAGACAGAGACAGAAACAAAGAAAGATAGAAGTCTGATCTGTTCCAAGCACTAAAGACTTGGGGTTTCAGTCCTAGTTCTACCATTAAATTAGCCATATTGTCTTAGGCAAGTGTCTTTTCTTCTGTTTCTTAACCATCTGTAAAATGAATTGCTAATCTAGGAATTCAGAATGCAGATTGCCCACTTAACATGACAAGGAAGTTAATTTTTCTTTTATTGTTGGTTATTTCTTTTTGTGAGCCTCTGGAAGGCTAAAGCATCCAGTGTTTCTGAGTTGTTCAGAATGATTTTCCTGGAGGCAGAGAATTCCAAGTGCCAGACACTGCTGCCTCCCTGTGGCCACTTTGAGATCAGAGCCTGAACAAAAAAGTTTTCAGGTTTTCCTGGGCAAACAGCCCATTATTGGTTTCCCTCTGGAGGATTTTCAGGAAGGCAGAGTTGTACCTATAGAGCTACACAGAGATTTCTTTCTAAACATTCTATTATGCAAATAAAGAGTTGGTGAATTTCTAGATGATTTTAATTCTCTTTTAAACCTTGCTTAATAATGGAAAAATATATCACCTGGGGAAGCAGTAGGTTGAGAGGAAAACTTAGAAACAAGATGGCCTGAATTCTGGATGGCTACATACTAGCTATGTATCCCTCAGCAATTTGCTAAGATTCCAAGTTGGAGGACAGCTATGAATTTATATTGATAGAAATTTCAGACATCAAAGATTATGAACAAATATATGGCTCCACGGTCTATGTTGCTTTCAAATTTAGAAAATGCTTTAAGGCTTTCTTCATACTACATATGGGAGATAGCCTTGCTACAAAAAGTAAGATAATTAAACTACATGTAAAGAGAACAATCACTGCAAAAATCTTACAAAAGATTTTCAGACTATGAAAAATACGATCTATAAAACGGGATCACCAGATCACTTCTTAATGAAGCTCCCAAAAGTGTCTTCAAGTACTTGGAATAAATGAATGAATGAAAAAAAATTATTTAACATCTATATACAAAGTACACTACCAAGTGCTGGGGAACAAATGTTAAAAAAAAAAAAAAAAAGAAAAAGAAAGAAAGAAAGAAAGAAATCTCAGGATCTAATAGAGGAAGACAACAGATACAGGAGGGCTTAGCACAGGTTGAGGAGAGTGAACTCTGTATGACCTGAGTGAGCCCTGTAAAATTATGTAAAAATCACAAAAAATGTCTTCTTTTATCTAAAAACCCAAATGGTCTTGCATCCTCTCAGAGCAAGATAAGCTTTCTTGGGGGAAGTCACAACCCCTGGCAAGATTTCACACTTACTTGAGACTTCCCTTAGACTCACACATAAAATGGGTCTTCAAAAAATGACTTTTTGCAGATCACTTCTTCCTTGAGAATGATATGTCGCCCAAGAAAATCCCTCTTGGTGTCTCTTTAACAGTAAAGTTTTTTACCATAGCCTCTGGGTTTAGTGAATTCCTTAGCTCAGAACTCGTGCTTTGGAGAGAAGGCACCCCACCCATTCCTGCCTAACCTCTTCATCAGTACCTTCAACCTTCATCAAGGTGACAGTAAAGCCTTCAGGTTATTTAAGATAAGATTCAGGGCAGATAGCAAGATCTGATGGTGTAGGATACTGTGCTGGGACAGATGGCAATACCCCTTCTTGGAGCATAGTGGCAAGGCAGATGGTAAAGCCTGGTGGTCTGGATAGGAAATAATTTCATATGTGGCTGGAGTCATTTTGTCATTTTGATTGATAAATTCATGTTTCTGATAACTAATCATTTGATAACAAGAGAGGCCAGCCTCACAGAGAATCTGAGTCATCGAGAATGAGCAGGATGGGAAATCCCTGGATTAATTACAAACAGGTAGGTTGCTAGCCCAGAGTCAGAGGTGAGACAAATACAAACATTGAGAAGTCTTTTATCAGCCACTGGAAGGAAGCTGGTATGGAAGAAGGAAGCCAGCTCTGAGAGAAGGGCTTCGACCAATTCCAGAGACCTGTAATAGGAAGAAGATCTGAATTAGAATTTGAACATTGACTACAGACACTTCTCTGGAAGGGGATTGTGACAGGAAGGGCTCCCAAGACTGCTGTGGCATGAGGACACAGGACCCAGAAAGGGAAAGCTGAATCCAGCAGGGTGTCAACAGTGGCTCAAAAGAGGGAATAATATATATAGTTGGGTATAGAAATGAACTCAGTATACAGGAAAATGGGAAAAGGGGATAAAAGAAACGGGCTGCTGAAGGGAAGATTAAGGGAGACAAAAGTCAAAAAGCAAAACACTTGGGAATTTTCAAAGTGGAAGGAGAGGGGGACTTATTCATTATTAATTAAACCAGGGGAAAATAGGATGGAGGGTGATACATAGTAATTTAAAAATTTACTGCAAATTTCTGTAATTTCTCAAATATATAGAGAACTGAGTACATTTTATAGAAATAAGAGCCATTACTCAATTGATAAATGATCAAAGAATATGAGCAGGCAATTTTTTCCAGTTTAAAATAGTATTTTATTTTTTCAGTTCCATGTAGTTTGTAACATTAATTTTTTTTAAGATTTTGAGTTTCAATTTTTTCCTCCCTCCTCCCCAAGATAGCAAGCAATCTGATATAGGTTATACATTTACAATCATTTTAAACACATTTCCATATCAGTTACATTTAGAATCACCTCATCGTTGAAAATAAGTCTTTCATAAGTGATCATCACATAATCTTGCTCTTACTATATACAATATTCCCCTGGTTTTGCTCACTTCACTCAGCATCAGTTCATGAAAGTCTTTCCAGAAGCAGGCAGTTTTCAAAGTAATCCAAGTTATTTATAGTCATATGAAAAAAGTAATCACTATTGATTAGAAAAATGCAAAATAAACCAACTCTGTGCTATAACCTCTATCAAATTGACTAATATGACAAAAAAGAAGATGACAAATGTTAGAGGGCATATGGGAAAATTGAGGCATTAATGCACTGTTGGCAAAATAATATACCATTCTGTAGAGAACTTTAGAACTATGCTCACAGAGCTTTATAATCATGCATACCTTTTTACCAAGAATACCAGTTCTATGTCTGTATCCCAAAAAAATAAAAAACCAGAAAGTAAAAAGATAACATATTCAAAAATATTTACAGCAGCTCTGTTGATGGTGGCAAAGAATTGCAAATTGAGGGAATTTGAAACTCAAAGGAAAAGAACTTGAAACTCAAAAAAATTTTTAAATGAATGTCAAAAGTTGTTTTTACATGTCATTGGGGGGAAATAAAATATTAAATAAAAAAACCCAAATGGGGTCAACAAAGTCAGATATGACTGAAAAACTGAACCAGAATTGTCAAAGTCTGATGACTTGACTAGATGTATTTCCATATGGAAACAAAAAGGACCTTGCCATAAATTTTAAGTGTTATTTTATCCTTGCCATATTAGAGCAAAGTAAAACTTGCAGTTTGTCCCAACATTGAACAATGAACAATGACACTTTTAAGGACATCTTATCAAGCTATGAAGAGAGGAGTTGGAATGGTTCTTGCTCCCCCCTACCTCCATCACTAAGTAAGCTCCTTTTCTTTTTGAAGTTCATGTTATTTATATCTACCAACCAAACAAAATCCTGGTAGCTGCATCCACAGGCCTCTAGACCACTCCCCTTCCTTCCTCAATGAATTTGGTACATCACTCAAAATTTTTCTCTCCTCTTCAATTTCTGTTCTCATATTATGGGACTTCAGAATCCCTACTGACACTCAAACATTCTAATCATTCATTACCCCAATCTACTGACCTCCCACAAGCTACTCTTTCAATCTGCTTTAATCAATACACATAAATAGAAATACCCTTAATCTTGCCATCATCTACAAATACGCCACCACATTTAAAGATTCTGAAATCCCCAGTTCTATCAGAATCTACTGACTTTTCATCTTTCCCTCTGCTTCTCCTTACAAAACTATACTTTTTGTCCACAATGTGGCCTACAAACTCTTAATCTTTCAGTCATTTTCCCTGAAGTAATCACTCTCTCTACTTTTCTTCAATTTGATCTCATGGTGGACCAATTAAACTCCACATTATCATCTTCTCTTGAGTCTTTCATCCCCTTATTTCACTGATTATACCCTGCCAAGCCCCAGGCTTGGATCATTCTCCATTGGTCTTTTGATCGCAAACATATATAATGCTTAATGAAGCTAGAAAAAAAAATTAATCATCCAACTACTCTGCCCAAGTCCACTATATATTTATGCTACCCAACCTCAACTGTTAGAAAATCTACTCTGATCCACTACTATCCCATTCTCCACAATGGTTTTTCCAAATCTTATCTCTCTTCAAATCTCTTCCAACTCTCTCCCCTTAATATCACATCTGAAATTCTCGCCTCATACTTTATATAAAAAATTCAAACCATTTGCCACAGGCTCCTCATCTATATCATATCCACCCTCAGGGCTCTGTCCTGGGCCCTTTTCTGCCTCCCTAGTACTTTATTTGGTGAACTCATCTGCTCCTATGGACTTAATAACTATTTCTCTACTGATAATTCTCAAATCTACCTTTACTGCCTTAATCTCTACTGACCTCCAATCTTGCCTCTGCAGCTATCTTTAAGACCTCTTTATTTGGATGTCCTTAAGCTCAAAATATCCAAAATGAAATTCATTATCTTTTCCTCTCCCTATGATAATGTCATCTATCCAGTCTCTCAAGCTCAAAACCCTAGGAATGTGCTGCCAAGACCTATCATCTCAGCTACTTCAGCAAGTCTGACAGGTAAATCCTCAAATCTCTTGAGATTTTCGCCAAGGCCACACAATCATACAAATTTGGGCTGATACACTAAGTGAGATTTTATCAATACATTGTGTCAATTTTGGCTTAAACAAATATTTAAATACTGACAAAAATACTTTGCCAGAATAGGCACTTTGTGAATAGGAAAAAGAAGTCATAGAACCCCCATTTTCCTGACAACAGGTGGTCAGAGAACAATACCTTCTCCTAGAGAAATCCTTGATTGTTGGCTCCTAATACAAAGGGTTAAGAAAGAAATTTATGGCTAGCTCATTGGGATACAAGTAAAACTGTAGAAGGGAAATTTCATTTCAAGACATTAGGAACCCTTCAGTACCATCCCAAGCCTGAACTATTCTTTAAATTTAGATTCAAACCCATTTAGATCATTCAGAAAAGACTACATATAATACTGATATGGAATGGTTTGCTTTGGATACAAACACAGCATTCATTTGGACAACCTTTCGACCTGAGAGGCTTATCTTCCAATGTCATCTTTTTTATCATTTTATTGTCCATGGGATTTTCTTGACATAAATCACAGTAATATAGTTCTATAGTCCAATCACTGATGCTGAAGAGATCAAAATTGATCAGTTCTATGAAGACCTACATTCTTTTCTAGAAATAACATAAAAAAATATGTCACATTCATCATAATGGATTAGAACACTAAATTAGGAAATTAAAAGATAATTGGAATAACAGGCAAGTTTGGCCTTGGAGTACAAAATGAAGCATGGTGGAGAATAATAGAGTTGTGTCAAGATAACTCATTGGTCATAACAAATACTTTTTTACAACAACCCAAAAGGTAATACTACATATGGATATCATCAGATAGTCAAAATAGCAATCAAACTAATTGATTGATCCAATCATAGAGTTAAAAAAACAGCCTGGAGCTCATACTGCCTCAGATCATGAGCTTCTTAGTGCAAAATTCAGACTTAAATTGAACAAAGTAGAAAAAGCATCACATCATAGAGTTATGATCTAAATAACATTCTTTCCAAAGTAGAAGTATTAAATGGAGTTAAGGATTTGAACTATGAACAGAGGTTTACAATATTGTGCAGGAGGCAATAACAAAAAAATTTCGAGAGAAAAAAAAAGAGGAGTAAGAAAGCAAAATGGTTCTCCAATAAAGCTTTACAAATATATGAGGAAAGGAAAGGAAAAGATTTTAAAAAGGGAGGATAGATATACCCAACTGAATGCAAAGAATTTCAAAGAATAACAAAGAGAAATAAAATTTCTTAAAGAAATAATGCAAAGAAATAAAAGAAAACAATCAAATGGGAAAGACAATCTCTCCAAAAAAATTAGAGATATCATATAAAATTTCATGCAAAAAATGGGCATGATAAAAGTCAATATTATTAGTGATTTAATAGAAGCAGAAGAAATGGCAATAATACACAAAAGAAAGATCTTAACATTACCAGTAACTGTGATATTTACTGATCTAGAGTCAAACATTTTGGAGAATTAAGTCAAGTGGATCTTAGGAAGCATTGCTAATAATAAAATTAAGTGAAAGTGATGGAATTTCAGCTGAGCTACTTAAAACCCTAAAAGATTATGCTGTTAGACTTGTACTTAATATGCCAGAAAATTTGGAAAACACAAGAGTGGCCACTGGATTGGAAAAGATTGATTTATATCCCAATGGTAATGTAAAGGAATATTTAAATTACTGAACAATTGTGCTTATTTCACCTGCCACCAAGGTTATACTTAAAATTCTGCAAGCTACTGTCTGCAATATGTGAACCAAGAATTTCCAGAAGAGCAGGCTGGTTTTTGAATATTTGCTGGATTATGGAGAAAGCAAGGGTATTCTAGAAAAACAGCTTCTTCTGCTTCACTGACTATACTAAAAAACTTTGACTTACTGAGTCACAACAAAATGTAATCAGGTCATCTTATTTGTTTCCTGAGGAAACTATATGCAGGCCAAAATGCAACAATTAGAACCAAACATGAAACGGTTGGTTTAAGATTGGAAAAGAAGTATGATAAGGCTGTACATTGTGACCATATTTATTTCACTTATGTGACCATATTTATTTCACTTATATATAGAGTACATCACATGAAATGTCACCTAATCAGAAGTTGGAATTAAGGCTAATAGAAGAAATATCAATAGTCTTAGATATATTGATGAGGCTACTCTGACAGCAGAAAGTAAAAAGAAATTAAGAAGTATGCTGATGAGAGTAGAAGAAGAGAGCAAGAAGGCTAGTTTGAAGCTTCTGTCACATCTTGAATACATGTTCCACCTGGGAAGAAAGCAGATTTCTCTATTTTTAACAGGACAATAAAAAAGTGTGTTTTGACATATAATCCCAAGAAAGCCAATGACAAAAATGCCATTCATCCAATAAGCATTTCCGTGTGCCCCAAATATGCCAGATACTGGAGATGTGAAGATAAAAATGAAATAGTTGCTATCTTCCAAGGGCTTGTATTCTATTTTCCCCCATAAATACTATCCCTAAGTATAGGGACCTTTTATATGTAGTACCTTTTATAAGAGCAAATCTGGAAACAAATTGGGTGCTCATTTATTGTGGAATGGTTGAACAAACTGAGGCATATAAATGTAATGAAATCCTATTGTTCCATAGAGAACAAGAGATATGGGGAAATCAGTGACACATGGGAAAATTTGTATGTAGAATAATATCTATAATACCACAAACACAAAATAATAATTAAAAATGAAGGTAGTCAAGCGTGAGTTTCAGACAACCAATGATGATACTCCTGTCACTGGAGAAGTGGTACACCACAGAGACAGTAGGCAAGTGGCTTTGGTGGGTGTGTGTGTGTGTGTGTGTGTGTGTGTGTGTGTGTGTGTGTGTAAGAGACAGACAGAAACAGAAAAAGAGAGAAGGAAGGAGGGAGGGAAGGAAGGGAAAGAAAAAAGGAAAGGAAAAGGCAAGAAGGGAGGTTTTCTTGCGGGGGAAGACAATTTACAAAAGAAGAGTGAGATGAAATTGAGAATTAATTACTAGAAAAGATAAAAGCCATCAGTAAAACCTTATTTAGAAATTTTGTTGCCTTGATACTTTTCAATCATCACAGAAAATTTTCTCAATGGTTTTTGTTTTTACATTATATATTAATAGCCTCTCCCTTTTTTTGAGCCATCTCACATAACAAGCAAGTGAAAGCACAGAAAAGAGAATCCTGAATGTGGACCCAGGGAAACTTGAATTAAAATTCAATTTCTAAAACTTATCAGCTGTCAAATCCTGGGCAAGTTGCTCTATTTGCCTCAGTTTCTTCATCTGCAAAATAGGGATAATAACAGCAATCACCTCCCAGGGTTGTTATGACGATTAAATGAAATAATAATTATGAAGAGCATAGCACAATGCCTGGGGCAGAGTAGGTCCTACATAAATATATTGTTATTTCTATTTTCTCCCACCATAGCCCTTTCCATTTCCATTCTGAGTCACTAATTAGTTCCAAGATGATTTTAGGCAACATTTATTAAAGAAAGAAAAATCACAATATATAACATTGTTTGGCTTAGCATTTCAGAATTGTTGAGCAACCATTCTATTCCTTCTCAATCACAGCATTTGGAGGAATCCTCCCAGAGAATTATATTAAGAATCTAAATTTCAAGGGAGAAGAGTACTTCCCCTGATTGCCTTATGCCAATAGACGATTGCTTCAAGGGTAAAGAAAGCAATGGTCTTTGAATTAAATTTGGTTATCAAAATTAAATTCACTTCCCTAAGGAAATCCTTTTAGCTCTTTTTCCACTACTTTCTTAAAGGGAAAAGTTTGGAAAAGGAAGAAAAATGGATTAAATGAATGAGAAAGGATAGTTACAGAGACAGAGAACCTACCTTGAATCTAATGTGAAAGAACCACATCAATGGTTACAAGATGATAACTATTGACTCACTAAATATCATCTGGAAAGAATACAATTTATAAGGGTTTTAGAATCTGAGAGAAAGCAACAATACACAAGGAAGTTCACCAGTCAATTCTTTTCATTTGATTTTAAAGTTAATATCTACATTATCTATACAAAAAAGGTCCAGTGAATGTTAATGTATATATATTGTTTATTGTTTTGAACATATTAGTAGATTCGATAATAAACATTACTTTTAAACATTCTCTTAACCAAAAATATAACAAATATTTACAATCACTCAGTAAAAATACAAAAAAGCATACAGAGGCACTGTCTTTCTAAAAGACATAAGTGTAAGAGGTATCAAAAAATAGGAGACAAACATTGCTTGTTACAGAATACTTTACAATCACTGAATTGTGCAGTACAGTTGCTATTGGAATATTATTTCAACTGTGCAGTGTTTTTTTTTTTTTTTGCCAATATTCTCACATATTTAGAATTTATAATACCAAGTTAAACTGCATTCCATGTATCAAAAATAAAGACAGCCATAAAAAGCACAACCTAAACTAAAGCTGAACTGGGTGTTCAAGTTTTAATTTTTAAACATATTGGAAGCTTTTCTAAATAGAGTATCCCAATCAGTTTAAGTTAGTGAATTTCTCAAACTATTTCTAATGCTCATTCAATAAAACTTAAAATCATAACAAAAATGTTATCAATCCATTGCAATCAAATTGCTTTTAAGATAAAAGGAAATTAGAATGTTTTTCCTCCATTCTTGGTTTAAGAGGAAATGCTATACAAAGATTTAATCAATCTTGCAAATAAGGGGATCTACATAATCACTAGAAGGCCTTAGGTTAATGTTCACAAGCCAGGTAGCCTCATCCTTAAATCCTGCTACTCTAAGATTCTGAGCTTTAAGATCAGCACATTATTGAATTTATTTTGCAACTTAACACTCTCTGCTAAAACTAATTTTGTGGGCATTTATATCAGTCATTTTTCCAAATATAGAGCATCTACTATTATTGAAAATAACTGTGCAGAAGAAAAATGAATACTAATGATAATTATCTTAAATTAAGATGCTCTATGGAATCATTTATCTTTCTTAATTTTTTAAACCATTTGGTTGGAATTAAATTGCTTTCTTGGCCCCGTTTGACATATCAGGGATTTTTAAAGCACTTCCTCCAGACCCAGTGCTCTAGTGGCATGAGAAGGCAAGGGAAAGGCATGTTCAATCCTTGACTGATGTTAGGAATTTGGAAAAAGTCCAAAGAAACCACAGAGAATATAAGACACACAAGGTCTGTGGCTTTTCTCATTATGGCTTTGTGACAAACCAAGAAAGTGAAAAATTACAAACTAACTTAAAATATCTACAGTCAAACTCAACAAAAAGGGAGTAATTATTTCTTAAATTCCCACACAACCACAACATATTACCTGTTGTCCCTGATCAATGTGATCATCAGAATCCCTTACAAGCAAAGATGGGCCAGGTAGCAGCAAGCCACTCTGAATCAGAAGCACAGAGAAAGTCACCTGCTTCCCTGGTTTCTTTCATGTGACTATCTTGATTTACATAAAACACCTTTTATCCAGATAAAATGTCTACTCAGATTTTCTATTACATGAAAAAGTCTGCTAAATTAGAGGGGGAGGAAGGAGGAGATAAAAGAGGAGTAGAGAAAGAGGAGAGAGTTTACAAACCCCAAGTCTAACTTGGGGAATGTATATAAAATAACTTACTGAATATTGCACTCCAATTAAACAAGACACTTGCAGGAAAAACACAGCTTTGTTTTTTGTTAGCTATGGCAAGTGGTCCATAAACTTAGGAGCAAAAAAGGTCTGTGAAAGAAAAAATATTCCTCTTTTCAGGCAATGCACATATACTGCTTCCTGATTAAATATTAATTCTTTACAACTCAGATGACTACAATATGGTTTTAAAGCATGTAATTTTTTTTTTTTTTTTTTACCATATTAGTTTTAATGTTATTCCTAACCCATTAGGGCAAAAAAAGCTGTTATGTCAAATCCTTACTGCAGCAACTAACCTAATGCAGAATACTTCATTCTGAGAAAGAATATGTGAGCTTCAGATATCAGCTATGATTTCTTTTTTTTTTTAGGCATGGATTTTTTTGTTGCTTTTCTTAAGATTAACTGTGAGCCCTACAGAGGGAAAGAGACAAATGTCATTACATTGGAACTGTGTACTGACTAGGAACTTTGAGGGGTAGGGATAGAAAAGGGCAAGATAGTCCTATTGAGGATAACATTTACACATGAAGTCACAGATGATAAAACGATTGACAACATACACTCAAATATGAACCAATTTCTGCCCAAAGTTCACTTGGGTAATGCACATAACTGGCTTTGGAATTTTTTTTGGTACTCATGTAACTTTCTGAATATTATTTTACTTACCTTGCACACTATAAAAGTGAAATAATATAAAATAACTTTAAAAATTCTTTTAACTTAAGATGTAGAAAACATTTCACCCAGCTAGTAAAAAATGTTAAAAATCTAGCCTCACCTTGTAAATGAGGTCACAGAAATGTACAATTACATGTTCAAATCTATATTAACACATTCATATCCAATTAAGTCACTGGAACGGATCTTTGAATGCTAAACTGGGAAAGAACAATCATGTTCATTTATACACCTTTGTGTTTAGGTCTCCCCTTTCTCCCACCAAAAAATAAATGAGCATATACTTTGGTTGGCTAAATTTTAAAAAATATGCCAGCTGAATATGAGGCTGCTGTTATAAATACACACATACCAATAAAATGTAACCCAATGATAACTGGAAATTAGCAGAAATAGATAAAAATGCAGCAAATCCATTTCACAAATATTTTTATAGTACTCACTGGCTTAGTAGATAACATTTCCCCTCTGCTTCTCTTTAAGTATCCAAAGAGGTTAGTCACAAACCTAATTTAAATCTATGACCTACTTGTTTTATACTCCCAGTTAAAGTATATTTGCCATGCTTCTTTTTACCTTCAGAAACAGTGGAGTTCTATCTATCTAAGTTTACAGAATTTTAGTCATAGAGCTTAGTTTCATGAATTTGAGCACCTCTATTTTAAATAATCTGGGGGGTCTCTAAGACTTTATTTTAATGATTCCTCCCTTCCCCCTCCCCTCAACCTAGGTTTCTTGAGAGTTAATGATTGCTTTATTCATTGTATTTGTATCTCTAGGGGCCTAGCTCAGTGTTTAGCACATAGTAGGCATTTAATAAGCATATACTTTGATTCTTTTTTTAAAAGACAGCTTCACAAAACTTTTCAAATTGGGACTACAAGATGGCAACATTTTGCTGATTTCACAACATCATAAACAAAATAATGTTACCATTCCATTCAGAGTATATTTTCCCTCAATTCTAGTGTATTATGTATGTAATAATGGAATCATCTATACTCCTTGGCTTTTTCCTTGGGGAACACAACTTGCTTTAAAGGACACTTATTTGGTTATCATAAGAATAGTTTAAATGAGTCTGATTTTTATTTTCTTTTAATCATACATGTTAGCCAACCAGAGCATAACACTCAAACACAAATAAAAAAAAAATTCTACAAATTTTCAATTAATAAATTATTATTCAAACACCACTGCAAAGTCCTTGTTTTTTGGCAGAAGTTTTGACTTTTTGCATGAACATGGACATGAAAATAATATATGTCCAATACGTCCATGAAATTAACATTCTTGGCTGGAAAACCATAATGCTACCATAAAATAATTTTCAGGGAAATCCACAGAAATACTATATGACACTAAACATGATTTTCCACACTTTAAGTGGTTCTCATAACTGATTATCCCAATGAAGGCCTAGTGTGTAGACAGACACTTATAACACTTATATCAATGTACAGTGTCAGTGAGTTTTGCAGACTGGATACTCTGTCACACATAAGTATGAAGATTTCACAGGCTGTTGAGACAACATGCAATTGAGGCACAGTTCAGCCAGGTCCACCTCACTGGTCATAACACAGGCACTAAAAACTTCTTAGCAGCAGCAAGCTGTTAGCATTGGCTAACAGAATGTTATGGTCCATCTTCCCAAAGTACTTTATTTTGAACTTGTTTCAAGATGATTTCCCCAAAGGCTAGACTGCTGAAACTTGCTCATTTTCTGAAAAGGAGGAAAAAAAAGTTGATGTTAAAAAATTAGCATATATTTTCCTCTACAACTGCATTAATGAAAATAAGCCACCCTTCTCTTCTTTGATTCCAACATTAATAATCTTCAATAAAGGCCCAGGTTTCATCATTACTACAATTGTGTTTAAACATAAAAAAAATAGTATTTTTTAAAAAGTATTCTTAATTTATTAAATTATACTTATATTGGACAAAGAGACTGACCAAAAAAAAAAAAAAAAATCCTTAACAATCATTTTCAAATGTTGGATATTTTGAAAAATTCAAAATTAGAGCTTATTCAATAGGTAATAGAGATTTGCCAGATGCAGGGGTTTAATTAAGTTGATGAATTATAGGTGATGAATTATAGCTATGATGGCTTACTACAAAACAAATGATGAATAACAACAACAAAAACCAGAACAATAATATTTAAAAATAACCTTAGCTTTAATACTAGTGCCTATGTGTTGAGCACTATGTTGTAAGTGCTTTACAAATATGAACTCACTAGTTCCTCACAACAATCTTGGGAAGTAAATGCTGACATTATACCCATACTACAGTCAAGGAAACTGAAGCAAACAGCAATTAAGTGATTTGTCAGGCAGCTAATAAATATCTGAATTTGGATTCAACTCAGGTTTTTCTGATTCAAGGCCCAACACTTTATCTACTGTCATACCTAGATAGAGTAATGCAAACAATTGTGTAACACGGTGAAGTTCAGAGGGATTTGTTAACTTCTGGGCAAAATAATTTTTAATAATAAAAAATTTACATTTTAAGGTTCTCATAACATAACAATACTAGTATAACACATCAATGTCTCATTTTTGTAATAAAAACTGTGAAATGACTAATCCCTAAACTAGCACTTTAGTATGAAAATGAATTTTTAAAAGTGCAGCACTTGGTTTAAGCCCTGAAGTTAGCTTGCTGTTTCCATATATAAATGCTACAAGTTGGACATGATTTTTCAGAAGCTTTAAAATACATTTCAAAATTATAGTATACAAAACCATTAATAAATGAATAAAAAAATTAAAGTATAAAAATAATATAGCTGTGAGACTTGTTTTAATTGCACAGAAATTTATTTAATAGTAATCAAAGGGAGTTCATCAACATACCATCTGCTTCACTATCTGCATCAGTCACATCGGCTAGTTTAGGATGGGATGGTTGCAGACTATTTCGCTGTGGCTGAAATAGGATCTTCGGTGAAATACAGGCCATAGGTTCACTAACGAGACAGGCTGATGAAAGTCTAGAGAGGTTGCTATGTACCATCTTTGACCTCTGTAATGCCACACTATAGTCTGGAGGTTTTAAGTGTGGGTGGTGGGGTGGTCCTTCTTTTATATCCGCTAAAGAAATCCCCATGTATCCTGGTGGGGTGGGAGGTGGCTCCCTATACCTATCGTCCTTCTTAGGTGAGGTGACACAGTACACTGGCACAAGAAATAATAATGGAAATGTTAATGAGAAAATAAGATTTGAAAAAATAAACTTAAAGAAACCCAAAATGTTACAATGGAAAAAATGATTAAAAAGGCAAATGAAAAAAACCTTAATATATAATGACAGTGGCAAATTTCTGATTTCAATTTTTAAAAACCATCTTTTTGCTCAAAACTATATTACACATCTGCTGAAAAGGAACTCTACCGATTTTGACCATAATATATAGAATAATCATGAACAATAATCAATGACAAAACTCTCTCATTGAAAACCTGGATCAAGCTTTTGACCCTAATTTCAAAAAAGTTCTCCAATAATGAAATATTTTAAGAAAACTTTCTGGCACTGAAAAACTGAAAGTAATGTTCATCATCTCTCAGTTGTTGGTCTCTATTAATTTCATTAAATCCTGTCAAGATTTTTACTTCTAGAAACTTTCACCTATTTTAGAGTACTTGTGTGAATCAAGACTAATAAAAAAAGACATAAAAGAAGTGTGCTAAAATCAGTAAATCAAAATAGTATTTCTCATAAGATTAGTTGTTTCTGCACTTATATAACCAGATAATTATATGAACACTGGAGTATTAAATTCCTATTAAATAATGTAGATTTTCCCCTCCCCCAAAGATAAAATATACTATTTTTAGTTATTCTTTCAAATAATATAGTGAATGGATATAAATGGCCTCAGATAAGTACAATGTAGATTAGAATCCCGGTATGTACCTTTACTATGTAACTATTTCACACCAAAAAAATATCTTCCTGCCTTTTGATAAAGTTCGGAGAAAAACAAATTTAAAATTTCCTACTTTTACTAGAAAAATAATCATCATCAACTTAAAAATTTCTTCCTCAACTCTATAATCCCCTATACAATGAGAGTGACCTTTGCAAATTGAATGCTCTTTATCAAAGCTTCAAAAAAGAAGGTAAAATTCTCAGACTAGAAACACATAAAAAACAGGGATTAAGTATAAAGCCAATTTTTTAAAAAGGGCACTGCATCTGTTCTTCATGCATGTGAGGCAGTCAGTCACTTAGTAGAACCAAAAGAACTAATGATTTACATAGCAGCAAAGAAACGATAAAGGATTACTGAAATATCAAAGAGAACATAACATTTTCTATTTCTTGATTAGTTGGACTAAGAAGTATCAGTAATTATATCTACATCTTAACAGTTCTCCCCTATCTAATTCTTACCCATAATAGTCATAAAAATAAGTCATTTAAATCAAATAAAGCAAATACTAAAAATCAACTATATAGCATGGCATCTTTCATTAAATTATTTCATTACTTTGCTGAGACTGACAATGGCAAGCACATTTCTAACACTTTCCAGAAAATATCTTAAGCCCAAGATAGTTCTTTAGGGAGATTATTCCATAGATGGATCCTAAGAAAATATATTAAGTTGTTCAATTTTATATCTTAGAAGTGTTGAACATTGTTCTAAAAACTATAAAAAATTAATTCTAGAAGTAAATGCAGTGAAGCTAAAGTAGACGGTTCATAAAGCTTGGAATTCATCTTACCCTTTAAAAAATCCTCACAGTACTGGACATTTTTTCTCTGACTGCTACTCAATAAATATATACTTTTAGGAAATAGAACATAAGCATTATGAGAATAGAGATTGCTTCATTCTTTGTACTTGTATATGTGTCACTTAAAAGTTTTAAGGATGGGATGGCTGCAGACTATTTAGCTACAGCAAGGATAGGATCTTCGGTTAAATACAGGCCATAGGTTCACTAACGAGCCTGATGAAAGTCTAGAGAGAGATTGCTATGTATATGTCGCTTTTAGTATGACTGTTGACTGATCTCAATGTATTCAAGTTTTAAAAATCATGAAGGCAACTTTAGCCAAGATAGGACAGATCACAAAGGGACCACATTGAATCCAGTGCCAACTTCGCTTTTTTTTAATTTATATATCTCAAGATCTGAGGGGATGCGGAAAAGCAGTCTGCAGCAGATGCCAACACCACTTTCACTGAAAAGTTCTGGATGTTCCTCTATAGCAAAATTAATCTGATTCGCTGAACATAGTTTAAGAGTAGTTCTCTCTCTGAGATAAGGGAAGATTACTCTCAGCCACAAAAAGATTTGCTCCCAGTCATTGAGAAAGTCAGGAAAAGGCAAGATTTAAGTCTATGTATAACTTATTTTCATTCAAAGATTATAAGCTGCTTGAGAGTAGGAAGCATGTCATGATCTTTTACTTCCCTTTACAGTGAGTTTATAATAAGCTTCAATAAATCCTTAATGAATGAATGGAGGAAATACCATGTGTTTTCTGCTCTCTTTGCATCTTTCTAGCAGAAGCCAACCTACACTGCATATGCAGCACACAATTATAAATATTATGTAGAATTCATCATTTGAGTAAATTAAGCATTAACAAGAATGTCAGTTATAAAAGGGTGGGAATGAAATAATTCCTCCTTCAGGGATATTTTATCAGCTGGAGTAAAATGAGGATGGGAAGTAAGGCGATGGAAAGATATGACATGCAAAAAATTTCAATAGCTAGCCAAATACCAAAATAAGAAATTGTTATGAGTGATAAAAATGGAATTCTGGCGTAGGTATGAATGTTAGAGCACCCTGCATAAGCTATTCTAAGAGGGTATGTTAAAAAATTGATTTAGGCCTACTCATCAAGTTTATTTTTCCCTAAGAAGCCAGAAATAGCAACATTAAATCCAAGGTTTCTACTACGTGACATAGAGGGACTTGCCTTTACAGTGGATATATAATAATGTGGGTAATTCTGTTGCTTTTGTTCAGTGGTTTCAGTCATACCCAGTTCTCTTTGTGACCCCATTTTGGGAAATTCTTGGCAAAGATACGAGAATGGCTTGCCATTTCCTTCTCCAGATCATTTTTTTTAACAGATGAGAAACTGAAGAAAACAAGGTTACATAACTTGCCCAGTATCACACAGCTAGTAAGTATCTGAGGTCAGATTTGAATTCATGAAGATGAATCAAACTGACTTCAGACCCAGCACTCTATCCAATATGGCGCTACCTACCTTTCTGTCTTAGTACAGAAATAAAATTGTTTTTAGGGAAATGAAGTTCCTTAGATTAAAGCAAACCTACGGATCTCTATTCAATAAACTCCAGTAGCTCCCTATTACATCCAGGATCAAATATGAAATGTTCTGTTTGTCATTTAAAAACCTTTACAACCTAGCCCCTTCCTAACTTTCCAGCCTTCTTACACTTTCTTGCCCTCCACCACATTCTACAACTTAGTGACATGAGCATCCTTGTGTTCCTTGAACAAAATACTCCATCTCTTTTTCCAGTGGCTGTCTCTAATGTTTAGAATTCTTTCTTTCTTAATCTCATCTAAGATCATACTTTTTTTAAAAGTCACCTTTCATGATTCCCCTTAATGCTAATGTTTTCCCCTGAGATTATCTCCAATTTATCTTGTCTACAGCTTGTTTGTACGAAGTTGTTTGCATGTTATTTCCTCCAAGAGACTGTGAAATGATTGAGGGCAGGGACTGGTTTTGCCTTTTAGTGCTTGGCATATTTTTTTTTTTAATTAAAGCTTTTTATTTTTCAAAACATATACACAGACAGTTCTTTAATATTTAACATAACCCTTGCCAAACTTTGTGTTCCAATTTTCCCTCCTTTCCCTCATGCCTTCCCCTATATGGCAAGTAATTCAATATATGTTAAATGTGGTAGAAATATATGTTAAATCCAATATATGCATACATATTTATAGAAGAAGAAGGAAGGAAGAAGAAAAAGAGGAAGAAGAAGAAGAGAGGGAGAAGGAGGAGGAGGAGGAAGAAAAGAAAATGCAAGTAACAGTGAAAAGAGTGAAAATGCTATGTTATAAACCACATTCAGTTCCCAAGGTCCTCTCTCTGTGTGTAATGGCTTTCTTCATCACTGAACAATTGGAACTGGTTTAATCATCTCATTGTTGAAGAGAGCCATATCCATCAGAATTGATCATCATATAATCTTGTTCTTCTGGCATATTTTTTTTTAAAATTACTTTCCTTTCTTTTCCCACTGATAACTTTTATTTCCTCATTCCCTGTTCAAGTCTAATCCAAGAGGACTCTGAAAAATCTTTGTATGTAAGAGGAAGAGTAGTAGTGAGTAAAAAAAAAATTTCTACCACATATAAAAAATCCTCATTTCATATGAAGATAAAAAACATGAAAATGAAAAAAAAGGGAAAATATCAAAGGATATAGGATTTAACATATTTTTAACATGTTTAACATATATTGAATTATTTGCCATTTAAGGAAAGGGAAAAGGGGAAGGAGGGAAATGTGGAACACAAGGTTTTGCAAGGGTCAATGTTGAAATATTATCCATGCATATGTTTTGAAAATAAAAAGCTTTAATAAAAAAAAAAAAAGACATCACAAAATGCTCCTTCTCTTAGTTCCAACAGTTGTGAAACTACTTTTCAACTTTCAGAGAAACAAGAGGTGCCATGTACTATATTTTATCTGAAGAGCATTTGCTGGCCTATTCCAAAAAGAATTATGTCTCAAATTCTGCAACTTATGTGTCTCTTATAATGAGACAGACAACCTGAAGATTTTACCATGCTTTTATGTGCTTTCCCTCCGTTGTTGTCCAAGTTCTAAAATGCTACAACACTTGTCTGTCAACATCCAGAGAAATGGATGGAGTCAAAATCTGCCAATATCATTTTCCAAATTACTTAATAGAAAGTGCTGAGAAGATTAAAAAAAACAAAACAAAAAACACAACACACAACTTACCTATCAAGCCTTTTTCTGTACTGGATGTAACAGTTTTATAGGTGGCATCAGTACTAGGATGAGAATCCGAAGCCTCCTCTGGCTCTGCGGGGGAATCCTCAATCACTCTTCTCTTCACTGTCCCATAGTTTGTCTCATATGTGTCTGAGAGAGAGCTCGAAGAGGCCCAGCTTTGTCTCGACTGAATCCATTCTGCAGCATCTTTAGGCTGACTGTTTATCTGAGAGTAGCCCTCTGGATACAAATAAGGCTCACAGTTTGTGGGTTCCACTTCAGCAATGGGGATATCCAAATGAGTGTGTCGATAAGAGTTTAAAAGATCCCAGCTCTTCTGGTTCTGAATATTCTGGAAGTTGTCATGGGAACTACTTGAACATGAAGTCCAACTTCCTCGACCACTGTCAGCTGCTTCTATGGTGATGTGTTCATGAGAAATCTCCTCAGTGCTCAAAGATGATGAAACAGCTAAACCTTTGACTACTGAAGGTTTTGAGAGGGTCCATCTAAAGAGAGAAACAATAGATATGTGAACAATAAGCCTCCTTTTTTCTATTTTTTAAAACTTTTTTTTTTGCTTATTTAAAAAAAATCTTTTTAAATGAATGCACTGCATGTCTGTGAGGTGCTAAATATGTTAAGTACAACTTATGAATGATATGCTCACAAAAGTATGATTGCTAAAATTACAAATAGTAAAAGATATCCTAAATCTTTTAAAGGTATTTAACTTGAATATTAAAATAGAAATTTGAAGAACAGTATTGTTGGTCAAAATAGCATTCCTTAAAAATTATCATTAAAACATTTTACAAATTAAATGCAAAAATGTGGCTTGTAATTGTCAATGTAATATAATTTTGGATTGATCTCAGTGATTATAATATTCAAAGAGAATATCATAGATTTGACTCCTTTAGAAATTTTTAAAGATTATTAAGCAGAATTTAATTAATATGTAATTAATTTGTTCTTTAAAAAACAACCAGATTTTACAGATAAAGCTAGTGGTGCAAACCCAATATTATTCAGTGCTTCTTTAACATTTTTTTCTAATTTCAAGAACCTGATTGTCCAAAGAGTAAGAATGTTTATATTGGATTAAAAAAAATATTTAAAACTGAAGAACTTTCATTTTCCTTCTTGTTCTTATAAAACTCAAAGAGCATTTAGCTGACTGACCAACCTAGGACACTGAATCAGCTTCTTTAAAAATAGTGATGAATAGGTGATTGTTTTCTCCAGCTTCCTTCTCTCCTGACTTGTAATCAACTCAGCATTGTTAAAGCAGCTCACCCAATCACGTGCTGGTTGTGGTCAGTTGCCACTGAAGGATGATCCTTCTTTTCTGCTGCTCCAACTGAGTCCACGCTGCTAAAAGACTGGGGTAAGCACCGATCCTCTTGTAAAGCTGCAGACATTGAGTCAACAGAACAATTACTCACGATGCTGGACCTTGATGAAATCTCACTATGGCTCGAGTCTGAGAAATTTTCGGATTTTACTGATGGTATATGGGTATAACCTAAATAAGGAAAAAGAAATATTTACACTAGAAGCAGGCCTAGGAAACAAAACAACAACAAAACTCCACTAATAAATATTTAAAAAACAAAAGCAATACAGTTAAGAATTCTCATTTACTTCTTTATGTTACAGAAGAAAAGGGAGAAATTCTCAATTACTTAAAAATGGATTTCAATTATATATCAGTAATAGAAATTCATGGTATCAGAGGCTTTTATTAAAAAAAAATAACCTCTTCAATCATTAAAGTTATGGGATTGAAAAAAATCAATAGTATACAAAGAAAAAATCTATATGTTAGGCTGGTATTACCTATTCACAGATCAGAAACAGTCTCAAATATGTAGTGAAAGTGACTTGCAGACATAAGAAATGGTATAAAACCAATGGATTACAGAAAACATTTAAGTTCTCCAATAAAACTTAAGAGGAGAAAACCATAATACTCTACACCTACAAATATCTCACTTCATATCTAAAAACTAAAATTCTCTTAAAATAATTATTCCTTATCAACTTTCACCTGATTATAAAATATGCCTTGTTAAAACAAGATCAAGAACTAAAAAGGTCCCTTAAAGGGTCATTTAATTCAAATGCCTATTCTATATCCGAGACCTCCCTTTGACCAGAAAGCTATCTTATACAATGATTTTACCATTTGCTCCTTTTGCATTTTTAAAAGGTCATGTACCATTTTTTCTTCCTTTTTTTTTTTTTTGGTATAAAATGTGCCTTACAAGTTTATTCTGAATTCTCTTTCTTGTCATCACCCCAAACTTATTAACATTTCCTTTTCTATTCACAGATAAGTTTGCCACTAAATTGTATCACTAGAAATTTAAAGTTTGCTTTAAGTATAATTGATATATCAACATAATCTAATCAATACAATCTGAGGTCCTTTAATAAAGCAATCTGTAAATATATGAAGGATCTCAAGAGATAGAAGAGAACAAGAGGCCATCTAGTCCAAATTATAACTTAACCCATTCAATATTCTCTTGAAAATCTCCCCAAATAGGAAGAATTCTTTACTATGTAGGAGATAGCCTATTTCATTTTGGGGAAGCTCTATTTGATGGCAATTTTTTCTTCATATTGTGTTGAAATTTGGCTATCTATTGCCCCCAGTTCTACCTTTAGAGTCAAAGAAAATTTCAATCCCTCTGCCAAAAATCTTTCAATCACATGAAGACAACTATCATAACATTACTTGGTATAATGGATCAAAGTCCTGGATTTAAAGAGTCAGGAAGCCCTGGATTTGAAAGTCATCTCTGAAATTTTGATCATGGACTGATTGCCTAACTGCTCTGAGGCTATTTCCTAAACTGTAAAATGGGAGTAATACATGTAATGGCCACGGTAAGATTTAAATAAGATAATGTATGTAAAGCATTATGAAAATTCCAAAACTATCTATTGTTACTATCATCATCATTATTATCCTGCTTCCTTCATCTTTTACATTTTAGTAGTCAGCCCTTTCTTGGATATTCTTTAACTTGTCAAGACTGTCTTAAAAATGTGTTAGTCAGAACTCACTACATGCTCCTGATGTGAAAGTCCAATAGGACTATCTCATCTCCAGTATGTTAAACATTGGTTTTTCTCAATGTAGCCTGAAATTACATTAGCTTTCCTAGCTAACACATACATACTATTATGTATCTGAGCTATAGCTCAAATTTGGAAGCCTTTAAAACACTGAGTACTTTTTTATATGAACTTATTGTTGGACTATGCCTGCCTCATCCTGTATCTTTGAAATAGATTTTTTTAAACCTAATTTCAGAAAATTGCATTTTTCCTGATTAAATGTCAAGTTATTGCATTCAATCTTCATGTTATCTTTTTTATTCTTGTCATTCAAAACGTTGAATATTCCAATTTGATATACATGGCATCTATTTGTTTATCTCAATCACTGGGGAAAATGTTAGATTACAGATTCCTAAAGAAATCCACTAGTGATCTCCTCAAAGTTGGCAATGAAAAGTAAGTTGTACCTAACAACAAATTTGAAGTTTCCAGTAATATCCCTATTTGTGTGTATGTACACACACATATATACATATATAAAAATATGGAAATGCCCATTTTATTGATGTTTTAAAAGTTCAGAATAAAAAAAATTGAAATTTTTAAAGCTAGCATTGTCTCTTTGGGTTTTTTTTAACGTCTAGTTATTCAGTTCTGAAGCTAGCTAGCTGTGCTATTATCTACCCTACATTTTCTTACCCACAAATACTGTTAAATTCTTTACTGAAGTCTATGTGAACAATTTTGATTTTTAATCAATTCTTTTGATTTCTTATAAATTATTAGTGATCATCATTTCCCTTTCTAAATGCTCACAAATAAGACAACAGGATTCCTTTAATAATATAGTCTAGAATTTTCCAAGAAATAGCAATAAAGCCTACATTTGCAGCCCCATGATTCTTCCTTTTTTGAACATACGTACCAAATTTGCCCTTCCTGTGGCACCTTTCTTGTTCTTCATAAGTTTTCAAAGATCAACAATAATTTGCTTCTGTTCTCCATTCCCCACTTTCTCTTTCTTTATTGGAGTAAAGTCTCCAATGAAGAGGTGGACTTCTCACTAAAGCCAACCTCTTGATATCTCAGACCTATGCCCTCTGAGGAAAAAATTAGGATGATTTTCATAATTATCAAGATGACACATATAATGAATATACTAATAATTTAGATTTCAGATCATTATTTCATTTGACCCAGGAAGAGCTACTTCCTTATGCCTTTTATCCCTAACACCCTTTTTATCTGAAAGTGTCCCCTTTCTCCTTTGTTTCCCTTCCTAAGATATTTCTGTTCAGGACTACATACAATCTACTTAATTGTTTAACAGCAAGAGGCTATATTTAGGGACAAGCTCCAGTTATCCCTCCCCTCTGTAAAGTTCTTAGGACATCACCTCCCTGCCACCCGCCTTTGCTTAGATTCATCCCATCTTAAAAACTATCACTCAGCTTCCTATACCTCATACCAAACATCAGCTCCCCTGTCTTCAAGTCTGACAAGTTATTGTCGTCTCTGGATCCCTGACTTTTTAGGCCTTCCTTGCCTCCTTTATGAACTCCTAAAGGATTCTCTCTTAACTGAGCCTTTTTTCTTTTCCCCCAGAAGCTCAAAACTCCTTTGATTCTTTGAAGTCTGTCCCTCCAACACACCTCCCCCCAACTATTCTCTCCTAATTGATTTATTTATCACCGAGAAAGGAGGTAACATATTTGGTGTATTCACACAGAAACATAGTGAAAACTTTTATTCTGAGTGATACTGAGATATACTAACTGTCTATACTACTTTGAACAATGATGCTAAAAGCCTTCCAGGCTGCCTTCGGGAAGTAGTGCCCACAGCAATCCTTGTCTCTGCCACTTGAGGACCTTTGTCTTGATTGACTCTTAATGGTACATGTTCATCATGCTGTGGAAACAGGCCTGAATTCACACCCTACTCAGCACTTCTCCAGACTAGCCAATCTGGAAGTGACTTTTGTTATTCAAGCCTAATCTGACCATCAAACATGTAAACAAACTCAATCCTGCCACTTTTCTACTTGAGGTGGAAAGTGAGAATGAGACTTTAGACCATGGTTGCATAATTTATCTGGATGTCTTGCTTTCTGCCCAGGAAGATCCCCTTAGAAAGTCAGACTTTGACTGGTATACTGATGGATCCTTCCTCAGAAATAAGGAAGAAGAATTAGTTGGTAATGGCATCACCACTGCCACAGATGTCACTGAAGCTTCATCACTACCTGATTCTATTCAGCACAAGTGAACTTGAGACAGTAACAAGAGCTTGTGAATTAGGAAAAGGAAAAAGGATTAATATCTACATTAACATCTGTCCATTAAAAAATCAGAAAAAGGTCTTGTCTATTAGACTGCTTACTGCTTCCCCAGGCTATAGCAGTAATTAAAATTCCAGAGTATAGCGGAGAAAACAGCATTCATGTCCAAGGAAATGATTTGTCTGACCAAGTAGCTAAAATCACAGCTTTAACTCCCTGAATTCCTATAGCAGAAGTCCCTAAGATAACTTAAGACTTTGCCCCATTGGTACAGCCTTAACATGTCCATTTCACCCCAGATGATCTGCCATCTCTTAGTCTAACTAAAGAAAAATTGCTACAGCTCAGAAGAGAATGCATATCACAAAGCAAGAAAAGTTTCAGAACGAGGGATGTAAACTTAATAAGACGACAGGATTATGGGTTGATCCAAATGGAAATGTAGTAGTCTCTAAGAACCCCCTTCCTATGATAAAACATCTTTATTCACGCAGCCATTAGAAACCTGTTAATTGGTGAAATTAGCCCAAAAATCTTGTTGGGAGAACTTTCACAGGGTTGCTGTCACTATCTATGGGATATGTCCCACCTGCCCCCAGGCACAATGCATCCAAATTCTTTGAAGTCAGTTTCCTCTCCCAGATGCACCCTTTGAAACCTGGCAGATCGACTTCATTCAATTGCCATCTGCCCATGGTTACAAACACGCTTTGGTTATGATCTGTATGTCTTGGCGGTAGATGAAAGTGTTCCCTGTCATACTGCCAAAGGGGGAGGTACCTAAAGAAATACATAGGGATAGAAATACCCATTTCACAGGAGCTTCAATTAGCTAAGCAGCTTTCATCCTGGGCAATCACTCAGCACCTCCATTGTGACTGGAGAGTCATCAGGGATGGTTGCAAGAATGGGATACTTAAAACCTCCTTTGATAAGTTCTCTGAAGAGCTAGGTATCCCAAAGCCCTTCCTTTAGCCTTACCAAGTTTAAGATCCAGATCATCTGGTTCCCATAATCTCAGTCCTTATAAGATAGTAACAGGACACCCAATGCCACTGTATCTGTGAATGGGAAGCACAGCAACTAAAGGCTCCCTTTAACAGCAATGTATTGAACTGGCTCAGAAAATATCAGACTTACCAATTTATCCCATTCTTTAATAATCTCAACTGAGGCTCAGACCCTAATCCAACCTGGTGATTGGATCTACTGGAAATGCCATCTCCAAAAGCACTCTTTGCAGCCACAGTGGAAAGGGCCCTTTGGAGTTCTGCTCACCACCCCCACTGCACCCAAACTCTGGGAAGTGGAGTCCTAAATCCACCTGTCACATCTTAAAAGGCAAATATAATCTACCTTAATTACAGACCCTATAGATGATCTGACCTTGAAAATCAAACAGGGTCTGAAGCAGCTGACATTTGAGGTAGGTAAGTGTTCCCAAGACCTCTGGGATGAGAAGCAGCCAACAGCAAATGTAGACAGCTATACCCGAGAAACTGGACATAGGCTGAAGGTTTACACTCATTCTATGAACCAAGTCATTCCTTTCTTGTTACTATAATAGTCTCTGGCCTCGCATTTTCCAAAATGATCATTCTACTCCTAATCCCTTCACTCCAATGAAAAGGCATATATGCTTCACCCCCACTTAGGGGCCCAATAGGATGTTTCTCTGAAATGCTTAACTTAAGTAATTGTAGGGCATATTATTTGAGGTCCCAAACCCTTGTTTGCCATTACCATACCACTAGAAGCCTGGATCCAGGCTAACCCTAACTCCAAAAGGAGGGTTCTATTTTAATGGTCCTTTGAGGCAGCATGCTCCCAAAACTCCTGAATCTCCCCAAACTAAGAAGCCACTTAGTCTTAGTCTGCTTCACAGAATAGTAGCTTATTATGTAAAGGGAACAGCCAGTGCCCCCATCATTACTTCTATCCTCCTCACAACACTACCTACAGTAGTCCCTAAGAAGGAAAACTACCCATGAGAAAAAACATACTACCCAAGAACTAATCGACTTAATATCAAGTTTTAATATATCAGACCCTTACCTAGAGCATCCATTACACTCTAGGGTTTCTCTGGAAAATGAAGTTCTACTCTGCATTCAGGGCAAAAGTGGCATATGGGCCCTCATCTTAGATCACAAAATACCATGCAATCCAATTTTACCTTTATTCTGAATTCTGCATGGGTTGCTTTCCTAAATGTTTCACTTGATTCCTCTGGCCACTTCCTGCCCTCAAAGATTTCTCTGGATAGAACTGAAGCATCTCCTGACAATGCAAAAGCCCCTTGTAACATGAGGAATGCAGCACCCTGCCCCAACAAATCAGGCATTAGACTTCTGATCTTTGCCCACAAAAAGGCAACTGTAAAGGCATCTATTTTATTTCTGGGTTGACATGGGAATCCCACAAAGGCTTTTTTGGTCCATAATAATTCCAGGGCTAAACATCCATGCCTGCACTGCACTCTGAATTTCACTCACTCTGGGATTCATCCTCTGATACTTTTGACTTTGAATTGTCTCCTTCCACAGGATGTCCATATGTAGTTCTACACTATATCACAGTCTTCTTCCCTTCTGGGAAGGCTTCTGTATTGTTATCTACACTATCCCAAAGTTGTCACTATTTTCAGGGAACCACTCCACTTAAGTTCCTCTTCAGTTCTCATGTTCCTCCATCAGCAATAGAGGCTTGTTTTCTTGTCCACTGTGGCCCTATTGGCATCTGTTATCGGATCCCTAAATAGTACCACAGCCACCTTTGATATGCTGTACTTAAATGTCAAGAACCTCTCAGCAGCGCTAGCCATAGGCCTGGAGTGTACAGGGAAGTTTGTCACCAACCTCTAAACATAAGTTGATTCATTTTCCCTCGTGATACTCCAAAACCATAGGGTACTGGACACCCTAATAACCAAAAAGGTGGAGGGTGACCCATAGCATCCTCACTGGGAAGAAAATGTTTCTATGTCAATCAAACTTCTCATAGAGAGGAAGACTTCAGTGCTCTAAACAAGCCAGCCAAAGATTTATGGGTCAAAGTCAAAGAATAGGGGTCAAAACATTCTGAAGAATATCTTCCCCTTACCTCTCTTTGATCTCCTCTCCCGGTTGCCTGAAAATTTTGATAGAATTCGCCTGCCCTCCCTGCATTCATGTCTCTCTTAATTTGCCTTGCTATCTATCGTGGCATTTGCTTTGTAACTCATTTATTTTTACATAAAATCAAAATCATATTTCAAATTAACATCTCATCAAAAATACTATTATGGCTGACATATAGTTTCTCTATTTTTCTCTTTTGATGAAATCTATTTTAACTTTAATTCTGAGATTAATTATTGTCCCTGCTTTAACCTAATAAATTCTACTCCTGATCTTTATGTTCATCTCTTGTTTCCTATCCTTCTTTACTTTTCTTTACCTGTCCTCTAGCCTTCCAATTACTTAACCTATACTCCACCCCCATCCCTTCTTTGTTCTCTCCCCCCCATCCTTTTCTTCCCTCTTGATCCCTTTCTCAGTGAGTAAAAATGACTATGCTTTTCACAATTATCAAAGAGATAATGTATAATGAATATACTAATAATTTAAAATTTTCAGAATTGCCTTTTCTGGCTTGGGAGTCGAGTCTTGCAATGCAGCTTGAAATGATCAATAAATTCTTGACAACTCTCTACTGTGTATTTTAAGTGAATAAAAGATTGTAGAACCTGTTCCCATAACAGAACTCTGGTCCTGTCCCCTCCACCAAGTAATGACCCAGATGATCTGAAATGAAAACTTAATTTGGTTTTCCCACAGAACCGGACAACTCAGATAATCCTGCTCTTGTGGGCTTGTCATAGGAAAACACTTGGGCCTTGAAATTGAGTATATTGTAATCTACCTTTCCCCTCCCTTCCCATTTATGATTTGTGTATAAAATCTCTACCTTTCCTGCAATAGGAGGTGGTCTCCGCCCAGGAGAAATTTCAGTTTTCAAATTTTATTCCTTACTCTGAAAGTGATTAATTAAACTGCTATTTGATCTCTAAAATCTCTTGGATCTGCTTTGCGAGGCACCAGCTACCCAGTTTAGAAACCAAAACAATAAAAATTTGGTTAGCTTATTTCCGATAGCAGAAGGTCACTTTGTTCACATCCTTCTCTAATTTTCAGTCTCTCCCTCTCTAGATGTTTCTTCCTTAAGGCCTACAAACCTAAAAAAAAAAAATCACGATTCCACTATCCCTTCAAGCCAATGTCCTCAAACTCTTTTCCCTTTCATAGTCAAAAATCTTAGCTAAAACTAGGATTATTCATCAACTCTATTTCCACCTCTCATTCAGTTCTTAATCTTTTGGAATTCAGTTCTTAATCCTGACTTCTGTTAGTTAACTAAAAATGCTCTAAACAAAGTTACTAATCATTTCTTAATTACCAGATACAATTCTCTTTTCTCAGTTCTCATCTTTCTTGACCTCTCTGCAACATTTTAACATCTATGTTTCACACTTTCCTCCTGGAAATTTTCTATTTGGGCTTGTCACTGTTCCCTCTTGTTTACAGTGTCTTCAATATCCTTTGCTGAATCCTCACATATGTTCCCATCCATTTATTACAAATGCATCCTTTTAAAGCTCTGTCCCGGTTTCTTCTGTCTTCCTCTCCCTCTCTCTGCCCCCTCTACTCCTTTCTCCCTTCTTCCTTCCCTCTCTGATGTCTATTTAGATGACTCCCCAATTCTTAGATACTATCTATGAACTTCAGCTCCAAACACTTAACTACTTATTGTAACTTCTGAAATGTGTATAGTATAGGCATCTCAAATCTGACTTCTAAATAGAATTCATTATCTTTTTCTTCCCCAACATCTACAGTGGTTAGAGATCTAAGCTCATAGATAGACAGACAATACCTCATTATTTGGCCTCAGACTAGCTCTATGACCGAAGGAAAGTCACTTAACTCATTTGCCTTGGTTTCCAAGATGAGAAATAAATACAACCTATCTTACTTGGTTATTCTAAGCAACAAACAAGATACCATTTCCACAAATCACTTAACACAATGCCTGGCACAAAATTGGTGTTTAATATATGCTTGTTCCCTTCTCTCCCCTTCCAGTGATTCAGCTGAGTAATCTTAAGAGCCATTCTCAATTCCTTACTCTGCTTTATTCCCAACACTCCCAACATTTAGTTACTTAACCAATCTCAAAATTCCTACCTCTAGGAAATATCATATTTTTCCTTCTCTTCCCATAAGTTGGCCTCAAGTCTCTCTCTTCTGCCATCCTTCATCTATAGAACTGCCAAAATGGTGTTCCTAAAACATAGATCTGTCTGACCATGTCATAAGAAAGCTCAATGTGTCCCTTCTGGCTTTAGGATAAACTTTTCCCTTCACAATTTGATTCTAGTCTACCTTTCCAGTCTTTTTTTTTTTTTGGGGGGGGGGGGGGGGGCGGGGGCTGAGGGTTAAGTGACTTGCCCAGGGTCATAGCTAGGAAGTGCTAAGTATCTGAGGCCAGATTTGAATAGTCCTCCTGACTATGCACTACGCCACCTAGTTGCCCCTGAATTTCTGAATCTCCCCAGCTGCTAGTTTATCACCCCAATCCTAAACCTATCATTTTAAATATGTGTGTAATTTAAATTTTTAAAAACTATTTTTATCTACTGTGTTTGCTATTGTTCACTCTTTCCCCTACACAATGTAAACTCCTTGAAGGCATAGATTTTTGTTTCTGTTTTTATATATCCAATGCTTGGCACACAGAAGGCACATTATCATTTACAAAAGTCATTTGATTGACTTGCTTTCTTTCTACTTTGCAATGTAGTTTGTCCAGGCCGGATGATGAACATGTTGAAGTTAATTAGGTGTTCTCTTATCATCCCTTATTTATCTGAGGTTTCACTTACCTATTAATCAATTCTGTGCTATCCTTAGTACAAATAAATGAAATCCTGTGTTGTCAAGTAGAACAGGTCACATCTACATGATCTCAAACTTTAGCCATCCCAGATTCCCTTAGCAGATGTGTCTGTTTAGACCAGCATGACAAAAAGAAGCGTAAGGTTGGGTAAAGTCAGTCAATGAAAAGCCAAGAACATATTAATCAAGGGTCATGAAACCCAAGGAATAAAAAGGGCAATGCCAAAACTCCAGCATATTCTATAACAAAATTTGAGTTAGAAATTCATGTGCTAAGAAACTTAATGTTTATATTTATCAGAGCATATAAGCATTCAACCAAAACCAAAATAAAACATCCACAAACCCTAAACAATAGTCATTCAATTTTTCCAAAAGAAATAATATTGAATTCTATTTATTCTCCCATATTTTTTCATGTTTTTAGTCCATTTTCTTAAGTCAATGTGAATTTCTGGCATGGAGACAGGAAAACAATGTGGCAGACTAAAATTAGCAGGAAACTAAGGTAGTGACCATCTACTCCTCCACTCATGAATATGTAATCTAAAGAAAAAAAAGAATGTGTTCTTATACAAATCTAGTGTCCCAAGGGGGAAGTGAATTTAGGATACTCTGTTGAAGTCTGGTTAAAACCATAAAGTTTTTCTAGGACAAATGATCATTCTTCTATGTGGATTCATTCAATGAAAAAAACAATCTTATTCATTTGGAGATATTCAGTGCACCCACATAAAAATTAATACTTTAACAGAAGATAGAGCTTTAATTATTGTACAATTGCTATCATTTTAGAAAAAAGGAGAGAAAAAGCAACTTAATAATAAAAGGGTTATCAATTAAAAACTAAACATCTATAGCCAATCATCTAAAGTATGTGTGCTATGCTCACAAAGGGGAATGGGCCACAGTATGATGATATCAGAATAAATATGTTTCCAATTGTAGAAAAGAAATTCAAAGTACAGGCCTAATAAAAAGTGAGTCAGCAACAATCTCTCATTGTGCAAAGAATTGCACTCTTACATACTGAATGATATGAGATTTAGTTTTTAAAAAATCTGACAGACTTGTAGTCCCCCCTCCAACAAAAAATTTTCAAAGTACTATATCCATGATATTGATATAACAGTAGCTAGCACTGACTTGCTATTATTATAGAATAATCATGGACACAACTAATACACAATTTGTATAACTCAGTATCCAAAAATCAATTATGGCAAATATTAAATCACTGGTTCTTAAATCACAAGTCTAAATCAAATAAACTTATATAAAATTACTTGATCTATTGGGATAATTATTTTCAAATTCAAACATGAAAAAGGAAAGCTACTAACTTTTTTATTCCATCAGGGATTATTTTGGTTACTACATTCATGGTTATTTTACCTCAAAATCAACAGATTACAGTTTTGTTGGTTTGGTTAAGTCATCATAATCATTGTAAATCATACATGAAAAGAATGGAAAATGTTTTCAAAATGACTTTTAAAAGTAGCGCCTCAAAACATTGCAAAGGAAGAAACCTCTTCAAGCCTATAATTCTTCCTAATAACAATTTAAATTTATCTTTAGGATGAGGACATACAGTGTCATTCTTCATTTCTCCCCAAGTTTGGGGAACAATTTTACAGACACATCAAAATTATTTAATACTTCTAAATAATTACTGACAAATGAAATTTTCAAATAAAATTGATTTAGTTCTTTTTATATTCATATATGAAATCAGAGGAAACAATGACTTAAGTAATCTTATGTTTTATATGAGAGATTTCCTCAGAGAGGAAATTACCAATGGCACTGTCAGAATTAGAATCTAGATTTTCTGGTAACTAATCCATGGCTTTCCCTTTTCTTAAACAAGAAAGAATTAAACAACCTCTTTAAGACCTACCTGAAAAAATCTTTTTTTCAATCCTAGTATCTGAATGAGATTACAGCACTTCAAGGAAAATTTTATAAGTTTTATAAATATATATGTGTATATACATATATATAGTATTAAATATACATAAATATATAAAGTATTATCTATCATTCCCCTTACTCACTGTATTCTTCTGAAGATATATCTTACTTAGGATGTTCTCCTTAATTACCTGAAATTTTTAATCTATTAAACAACAGATCTATTAAACATATTAAAGATACTCAAATAGAGGGAGGACAAGAGTAAAAGCAAGTAAAGCAAATATTTTTCTAATTGGTTCCCAAAAGTTAATTTTAAATAATAAATCATCATCTGGTTAGTCTCAAGGAAATATGATTGTGAACAAATTTAAAAGTAGAAATCATTTGCTAACTATATCACTGATATTTGGGAACTTATTAAGAAGGAATTTGGTTTTCTGAAAATTATTATTAGGATTAAATAACTTCCACATCCTATATCAATTATGTTGCTGCATGTAGGACAGAAAATATAAAAAGTCTGCCAGAGTAAATATTATCTTAATATATTAATAAAACAGCATGTGAAAATATGGCATTTTAATTCCAGATTTTTATTTTTTATTGCTACAGAAATTCTAACCTTAGCACTAACATGGACTAATAATAAAATATTCACAAGTGCAATTTCTTTTTGCCTAGACTTTCTTTATGAACAAAGAATGTAAACTATTAAGAATTTACATTCATATTAATAATAAAATAATAAATAATGAAATAAATTCAACTCTAAGATAAAATAAATAACAAAATAAATAAATGTTTTTAAATCACATCTTAGAGTGTCTTCCTTCTTCTAGGCTTCAACGGCAAACAAAACCAGTTGAAAGGGTCCCTGGAGTGGCTAGCTGTGTTGGAGTTGTCCCTTTCTTTTTCATCCCTGATGAAATATCCTTCATTATTAGCCTTTTCCTTTCCAGAGCTCTCTGGGTCTTGGATGGTATCTGCAGTCTCTTCCCTTAACTCTAGTCTCTCCCTCGATGGGGTCCTTTCCCTAAATCTTCTAAATACAGAAGTTATTCTCTTTCTGGTTGTGCTCTCACAATCTGGCCTGTTTCTAGTTTCCTCTGTGGCATTCTCCATCCTGTCTGTTGCTTTTTTGTCTCTAGTTTCCTCAGGGGCATTCTGGATTCTGTCTGTTTTTTTGTCTCTAGTTTCCTCAGTGATATTCTCGATTCTGTCTGTTTTATTGTCTCTAGTTTCCTCAGTGGCATTCTCGATTCTGTCTGTTCTTTTGGCTGTACTGTTAATAATCTGAAGGATTTTCTTTTGCAAGTAAATCCCACCTATTCCGTAGTTTCGAGGGCCACTGGTCTTGGTGCTGGTTTCACTGGTAAGACATGAGGAGGACCCATAAAGGTGTAGCTGGCTGCCATGATCAGAACTGATATTGTCAACTAGAAGGAAATATGCAAAAACTCTCACTTGGTCAATTAATTTTTTTCAATTGAATTTGTCTGACATCTATAAAAACACTATCATTTTTATTAAAGCTTAACACTAGATGAATTAAGAAAGTTAGCAATCTACTGTATCAAAGTACTAAAGATAATGTAATACTTGTGTAATTTTACTAAAAGTCAGTACAATGCATAAAAAAATACTTTGACTAAAATAAAATTAGTGCTTTCTTGTGGCTAAAAGCAAGGTAAACGAATACAACAATTTAGAAAAAAAATGAAGATTCTCAGGAAACTAGCAGAAAATTAATTGGAAATCATATGTCACAAGAGAAGTATCCCTTGAAAACTTCAGCAAAATTAATTTGACAAGGACACTTAAGTAAAGCCTCACAAACTCTTCACACAAAGAGAGAGAGAGAGAGAGAGAGAGAGAAAGAGAAAGAAAGAGAGATAGTGTGTGTGTGTGTCAGTCCTCTTAAATTAGATCTTGGGAATAATAAAACACCATAGGTCTTTATAGCTATTTTTTAAAAAGTTTTGGGAAAAAATTTGAGAAGAGATTCTCAAATAATTATTTACTGTGTAGACAATTATAACACCCAATAGGGCAAAATTCTATACATGGATATAAAAAATGAAACCAATCTTTGGTTGGAAATTAATTTTGTGTTCATGCCAATCTATAAAATCATACTCAACAACAGACTATTGAAAGGCATGTGAAATAAATTGAGTCAAATTCTGATCACTATAATGGTGAAAGTAAGGCTTTCCACAAGGAATAAGGAGAAAAATAAGAATTTCTTCTATTTTCCATTTCTCATGACTATGCTGTCAGTCACAGTCAGAGTGATGTTGCTATGAGGTTGTTTTTTTAGAAAAGGTCTGTATAGGGACAGCTAGGTGGCACAGTAAATAGAGCACCACCCCTAAAGTCAGGATGACTTGAGTTCAAATCTAGTTTCAGACACTTAACACATCCTAGCTGTGTGACCTTAGGCAAATTACTTAACCCCAATTGCCTCAGCAAAAAAAAAAAAAAAAAAAAAAAAAAAAAATCTGTATGTTTCAATATTAAAGGTCTCTCTCTTTGTAACAAAAAATGTTTATAACCTCTCCACTAATACCAAGTTCCCTTCAAAAAACTGTCCCTAAGTGGTCACAAGGCTATTACTAGCTGAGGAAAAACTTAAGCATAAGGTCCCCAGTACCTCTTAGATAACAATGAAACAAAATAGTAATAAATAATTGCATTGTATCATGATCCTATTTCATAGAAAAAGTGCTTAGCACATATTAACCTAATTTCATTTGACAATGTTTATTAGTTGACTTTCAATAACCATGGGCTGTTATTTTGCCTAAGTATATATAAACATTATAGGTCTAAAAGGGCTGGTGCAAGAGTCACAGGTATGTGATACACATACACACAGAAAGATAATGCCATTTACAATCTAATGAATAAAACATTTATTAGAAACCACCAAACCTCAATTATTAAGTTGAACAATGGCAAAGCTATGTTTAGACTATTCAAAAATATAACTCAAAAAAAACCCAAATTATTCAAGAACTTTGTGTTTTAAGACGGCAGATTCAACAGTTATTGAACTTATACACATTTGTGAATATATTTATCAAAGTGGTGCTATTTTAAATTTTGTAAATTAATTTAATATTTTAAAGTGGTAGACAACTAAAATCAACTTACTACTTTGTTTCTAATTTTATAGTGATCTAAAAATAATTTTATTAGTGAAAAATACTATTGTTATTTCTTCACAATGAAGTATTTATAAGTAAATAATGTGAAAATGTGACTGATAAAAAGCACCAAGAAATTATATGTATCAAAATAACCAGAACTATGGATTGCATTCTCTTATTTCAATTAAGTTGTGAAAGCCCACAGTTAGGATTTTTGTTTGTTAGTTTATAGTAATGAAACAATATTTTTTTTAAAAAATTTAAAATTTTTAAAATTTTTTTTAAAAATTTATATCAAAAAATTGATATAAGCAAGTAAAAGATTTAAATAATAATAAAAGCTGTACTTCTTCACTAAAAATCTGTGAACCCCAATTCTTTTAATTGAACAGTTCTAGGGAAAAATACGTTGGAATTTTATTAACAAGAGATGTATTTCATGAGATTCTGCCCTACCTTTGCGAGGTGACCCTTGAGGAGATGCAGGAGGGCTTGAATGCAAAGATGATGCCATTGATAAAGTGTCTTCTGCTAGTTTCTTACCACTTACTTCTTCAGACATTCCTAAAATTTTCTGTGGTGCACTAGTACCTGAAATAAAAATGAAAGAATGATTCATGAATAAAATTTCCAAATTTTTATTTGAAATATAACTAAAGCCATGACACAGAATGACTATTATACTTAACTGAAATGTGTAAATGACAAAGGATACTGAATGGTTTGCTAATAGTATACAGAGCTTTTCATCTCTAGGTTTCCAATTAAAATTCAGTTTATGTCAGCAGTGCCCAGAGCTTTACAACTTTTCTTTTTATGGTAGTCCAAGGAAATTTGGTAATCTAAGAGCAATACCCCATCACTTACAAACTAGATACCATCCACAATTTTGTCATTGTTCAGTAACCTTAAAAGAGAAAGAATGGATCCCACAACAAGGTTCTAGTTCTTCTCCTCTTGTCTCTAGGGAAAGTATGTCAAAGATATGTATGTCAGTGGCAAAACGTGGGAAATTGCACTGAAACTACCTGTAATGTTATATTGTATGAATGAACAAAGGAGGCTAGAGAATTGTCAATACAACCCCTTGCATGAGCACAAAATTCATACTGAATGAAGGAAAAAATTAAATAGAAAAAAAATTTATAGAAAATTAGTAGGTAACTAGCAGAGGGAAAGGATGGGAAAAACATATTCCCTACTCCTAAGGGGGTACAGAAAGAATGTCTAATGCTAGCTTTTCTTATTTAATTTCCATATGGAACAGCTCTACGAATGCAGTGAAGAGTCCATTTATTAGAGCTAGAAATATCATGGGATAGGATATCTGTCTTCTGTATTAAACTCTAATGTGTATCACAGGACTTAGAAAAAAGTGAGACCTTGATGATCAAAAGGTCCAGAAAGATTAAGTAATCTAAGGTCACACAAATATAAGGGGTAGAGTTTGAATTTGACCCAGGTTTGCAAATTCCAAAGTCAAAATTCTTCCTACTTTATAGCATGGTTCCTCCCTATTAATCTTTTTTTCAGATGTAGGTAATCAGGAAGTGATTAGTATTTTAGGATTCATATAAAAAAGATCAATTTATTTTGTGCTTCACTGACATATAAACTTGCCACATGATTTTACTACCTTATTCTATATGTTCCCCACAAGCAGCTGTGCAAAGCAATATATGATTAGAAATAAGTCAAACTACAGATATAATGAGTATAGTCCATTCTTTAAAAAAACACATTTTTCTGAATTTCAATCATATAACTTCACAGAATTTAGAGCTAGAAGTTACCACAGGTCATTTAGTCTCTCCGACCTTTCCCCCTTATATGACAAATAAATAAATTAAGGTCCTGAGAAAAGGGGAAATAATTTTTTTTAATCTCATTTGAATTGCTTTTATTAGGATTCAGTGAACAAAGATCTTTTTGACTCTTAACCAAAGTAGATGAAATGGCAAGCATGTATAAAAGCAAGGTTCCAGGCATGCATAAGAATTTAATCAATGTATGAATTGTTAACACTGTAATTTATTCTTCACATTTAGAGAAGTAACAGGTATAATGACAGTAAACCAGTATTACCTAATCAAATTCAGCTCTTTAATATTCTATTATTTCTAAATTTACAAAGACCTCAATTTCTGAATAAGAATAGTGAATATTTCCAAGATATAGTATGAAGGAAGAAATAAAACCGACCTACATATTATGCTAGAACTGAAATTAAAATTCAGATATGGCATGTAAGTAAACAAAAACTCTAACCTCTCAGATTTAAGAGATCTCAAAATGTTAACTACTTATACTCACCGAAGGCAATGTGATCTTTTGTTGGACCCTTTTTCCTGATGGGGTACAAATTAACAGCAGGAACTTGAAGTACTTGGCTCACTCTGTTTGGCTGATGCAAATGGGCTTTTGTGATTTGACCAACTGATCTCATAGGTACTGGAGACATTTCAGATGATTTTGTTGATCGTCTTTCATTTAAATTCTTGGTCACTGTTATGTATAAATAGGAAGTCATCTTGTATTCTAGACTGCAAGATTTATACTCTCACTTAAAACAATAATTACTTTTGAAGAATCTCAAAGTTTAAAGTAACCTCAAAGGCCACAAAGTCCAACTTAGAAAAAGAATCTTCTCTACAACAGCTAGTAAAGTTAAGAATGAAGAAGCATTACCACATACCAATACTGTGGTCTAAATCTATGAAAATAATGTGACGTGGGGCCCTTTGGTCTAGAATCAGATCTTATTTGCACCTTAAGTTATCATTTTATTATAAGAAGCTTGGATTTTAATTTAAAAACATTATTTCAAAGTATTATTGGTTAGGCAATGTAATGAAGGCTACATTTATAGTTTAATTGTCTCAAAAGGAGTTTAACTTTAAAATATAAAATAAGTTTCATTTTTGCATTTTTTTTTCCCTAGGAACCATTACATACACTAAGTACTTTGTGAAATGTTTGCTGCAATATTTAAAAACTGCAAGTAGTTGAAAAAACATGAAATGTAAAAGTTTCACCGTTTTCAATATTACAGTCAGTACATGGAAAATAATTCATCCTTTTAGTGGTGTCTGGTCTTTCATTGTGATACAATAGATATAATTCCAGTAATAGTAATAAAGATTCAACTTCAGAATAATCTAATCTTCCTTTTTTTACCTTCTTTCAAATGCTAAACCAACAGCACTGATGGGTCACTCAATGATGCATAAAATA
The DNA here is from genome assembly GCF_902635505.1 of Sarcophilus harrisii. NCBI lineage: Eukaryota > Metazoa > Chordata > Mammalia > Dasyuromorphia > Dasyuridae > Sarcophilus > Sarcophilus harrisii. The sequence continues at coordinate 349,417,547 of NC_045427.1, forward strand.
TGGATTATAAGAATTATGCTGGACATTAAGTGGCAAATTGTTTTCAAAGTCTATATACTGGTTTTTAATAATAGGAAAAACCTGAAGAAAATTGAAAATCCATCCCCTGAAGAATGTTTTAACAAATTATGGCATATGAATATAATTTTATTCTTTATATGACTTATGAATTCAGAGCATGGGAAAACTTGAGACAAAGCGAGAAGCCAGAATTTAAAAAGTATGCAAAATGACCACAATAATTTTAAATGAAAATAACACTAAAAGATACAAAAATTTAGATTAAATACAATAACCAATACTGGTTAAAAAGTAAATACTTACAATTTTCTCCTCTCAATAAAGAGGAAGTAGAATAAAGGTAAGAACTTTCAGATGGAAACATATGATGGTTTTTCCTTTGTTAAAAAGGATGGTACAGTGGATACAGTGCTCGGCCTGAGGTCAGGAAGACATTTTCCTTAGCTTAAGTCCAGCCTCAAACACTTACTAGCTGTATGACTTTATTTGCCTCAGTTTTCTCATCAACTGGAGAAGGAAATGGCAAACCCTTCCAGTATCTTTTATAAGAAAAGCCCAAATGGGGTCATGAAGAGTTGGACATGTTTGAAAATGACAGAACAACAACAAATGTATCAAAACTGTACTAACTGCTGGGAATACAAAGAGAGGCAAAAAGAGGATTTCCCTCAAAGCAAAAACCATCAAGGAAATTTTTTTTTAAGAAGAGGAAGATAACATCACTACTAGGCATGAATATCAAAAGAGATTCAGGAAAAAAAAAAAAAGGAAATGACATGACTTATATGTACAAGAATATTTGTAGCAGCTTTCTTCTCAGGTCAAAACTTGGAAACTGAGGGAATGCCCATTAATTGAGGAATGGCTGAATGAATTGTGGTATATAATTGTCAAGAACTATTATTGTTTTATGGGAAATAGTGAGTAGGATGTTCTCAGAAAAAAACCAAACAAACCTGGAAAGTCCTCCATTCACTCAAGAAAAATATACTTTATGCAAAGTAATAACAGTGTTCTAGGATGATCATCTATAAAGGACTCTGTTATTCCCAGCATTACAATGAATGATCCATGACCCTATGAAAAATGTATGATGAAAAATACTCTCCATACTGAGAAGAAACTGTATCTGAATACACAAGATGATTTTTATGGAAATGTTTTGCATGACTTCACGTGTGGTTTTTTTAACTGTGGATGGGGAGAACCTATAACTCAAAAAATTTTAAAACAAATGTAAAAAAATTTGTTTTAAATGTAACTGGGAGAAAATATTAAATAAATCAAAATAAAATAAACATTTGAAAAAAATAAACAAAGAAAAAGACATTTCTGCTATTCTCTTTGCTCCAGGACTTTTGGAACTTTTTGTTTGTTTGTTTTTTAAAGTCTGCAAGCTGTTGCTGCAGGCTACAAAAGCAAAATTAATGTAGTAAGCTTATTCCTCAAAACTCTGCCTACCTAGTCACACAACAAACTTGATGGCAGATGTTATAATCTTTAAGAATTATTTCCTTATGTGTGGGAAAAGGTGAAGAACTTACAGATTCTAAAGTAGATCAAGCCTTATAGGCCTCAGTTTCGGCTTCTCCGGAGTCACGTGATTTTAGATAAGGCCTGGACTATGTGGCTGAAGAAGCTGTACATCACCTTATCTACTACATTCCACTGACCAACTAGGGGAACAATAGACTTATATGACCAATCACAACATATAGAAGGTGGGATTTTGGAGTTCTTTGTCTAAAATGTATAAAAGCTGTAAGCATTTTCAAGGCTCTGGCCCTATCCTGCTGTGAAATTTTGCTCGCAGACCAAGGATGGGATCCGCTTCTCGAGATTCTAATAAACAATTCTGCTTTCTATGAGTGATCTCAGTAGTAGTCAATTTGGGTAGGTCTTTTTGTCCCAAATAGCTGGGGGCTCGTCCGGGATGGAGTCTTTGGGGGAGATGGCTGTGTGCACCCCAGACAGGGATAGGCGCCGACGGAGCAGTTTTCTCCATGGTCTCTGGCTCTGGGTATGCAGCTTCCCTCCCTCTTAGATAATGACCCAAGGCAGAGTTACTTAGAGGAAGCAGAATTGAAGAAAAGACAACAGACAAGTCCTGACAGCCAGCACAGTCTAGAAGATCTACGCATAGCTTGAGAGGTAAGTGCAAGTCGGAGCCTGGGGGTCTATTGGCCGAGGAAGAGAAAAGCTCTCTAAAAGAACTGGAGGACTGCTCAGACCCCAAGAAAAGGACTTTTGAGAGCACTCTCAGGTGACTGTTGGTGTGAGGGTGACCTACACCAGTACTGATCACAGTCCAAAGTTGTGTGTGTGGATAAGGTGCAGGGAATTCCGACCAATAGTCCCCTTGGGAATTGGTTAAATAACTGGGACAATATCCCAAAGTACAAAGAGAAAAGTCAAAAGAAGTTGATTAAATACTGCTGCTTTGTTCTGGGAGGACCTCCCCCCAAAACCTGGACCGAGTCCAAGGTGGTAGAAGCAGTCCAAGAATTTATCAGGACGTTATATAGAGAATTCAAGGAAAATAAAGCTCTGTGTCTGTGTGTGTATGTTTGTCTGCTTTGCATTCTGTTCTGTGTTAAAAGTTAGCAAGCTCCTAAGAGATAAGAATTCAGCCTCTGTGTTGCAGGCTTAGAAAAATATCAGGCTAAATTGTAGGGAGAAGGGGGAAGAGGAGAAGATGGGGAAAAATAAAAACATAGATTGAAAGTCTGGAAAGTTATGAGAAAATAGAAGAACAGTGGCTATCACTCCTGTAAACAAGGAGCCTGTTATCAGAAAAAAAAATTCTCAAGGTAAAGCAGGGATTGGTGCTTAACTCTTTCCTAGCTTACTAAAGAAAAGAAGTTTGAATGGAATATCTAGGTAGATTTTAGGAAATTTCACAAACTAAAGTACTTGTTAATTTTAAAATAACTTTAAATTGCTATGTGTGTTAAGACTGGAAATAGAAAATTGCAGATATTGGAAGAGAGGAATAAAAATAGAGTAAGAGAGGTAAATAGTTGAACACAGGGGAGCTCTGATCTGTTGGACTTGTGGGGAAACTAGGCATATTTCTTAAAAAAAAAAAAAAAAAAAAATTTCCCAGGAGAAGAAACAAAAATCATTATTAGCAAGTTTGCTTTCATGGAATTAGAGAACAGAAAGTTTAAGAAGGCTAAACTGGATAATTGTTTGTCTGCAACATTTGATTAAGAGTTTTGGGAACTTACTGTATTTTAAAGAGGTACTATAATTTTGAAATTGAAATTGAAATAATTTTGAAATTATTCTACTGTTGCCTTGCACATGTTAGATTTATTAAGAGGATAAAATCTTAAGAATTGTTCGAATATTGGGGCCTTTACAACAGAAGAGAAAAACTTTTTTTTTGCCTTATTGTTTGGTTGGACTTCAAATTAAAATATAGGATATTAAACAAAATGCCGGTAGCTTACTTTGGGGGGCGGGTCATGTTTGTATCTCCCTATGTAACTGTTATATTGCTTTTTAAAAATATTGAGTAATTTGTAAACTATATTATGAGTTTTATGAAATTTGGTTCAAACTTAATTGTGAATCTTGAAGTTTAAAGTTTTTTTTTTTTTTTTAAAGGTAATTTAAAGACAAGGGACAAGAGAGATTGATTTACAAAAGCAATTATTGGTTTGGGAGTGTTTAAAGTATATCAGAGAAGGTTTGAGCAAGTAGGCATTGGGAGGAGAGAGACAGAGAGATGGGACAGGAGAATGAAAGTGATTTAAGAAGGATTGATTAGTGGGAGCAAATGATTTTAAGAAGAAATCAATGGGAAAAAGAAGGAACTGGTTGGAAAGGATATTCACAAAGAGACGTCTGTAAGACGGGAAGTGTTTTTGCAGGGGGAGAGCATCAGTGGAAAGGTGCAGCCACTTTTGGCTGAAGAAAGCAAACTGATTTAAAGGGACACCCCGCTCTTACAAGATGTTAATTGATTGAACATTTGTTTCTTTAGATATATAATGGTTTTCATGTTTAAAGAATATGATCAGAAATGTGATATATAGTTTGAAAGGGTTATTTCAAAAAAGTTTAATTCATGTTTTTTAAGAATTTTTCAGATTCTTTTATGTAAAAATAGAAGTTTCAATTAACTGTATTGATGCCAATTATTTAAAGGGACTCCAAGGATAATAGTTTTGGCCTCTGTCCTTTTGAGAATGTTTTTGTGATGGACAATATGTAGTTTGGGATTTTTCTGTGTATTGGGTATTAAAAAAAAAAAAAAAAAAAAAGCAAAATGATTGATATAATATTCAATTTATGGAACATCTACTTGGGTATATAAGAATTGTGTTAACATTCTGGGATAAATTTCTTATTGCTAAAAGTCTTACAATGTGGAGATGATCTTCTTGTGGCAGGAAGGAAACAGAGTGACCTTGTCCAAGTCACTATCAATTTGTTAAATTATTTAGGAACACAGGGACTGGTAATTTCTTAAGACAAATTACAATTTGTGAAATGTGAGGTAAAATATTTAGGTCATTATATAAGTGAAGGGAAAAAAAGTTAGATCCTGTAAATTACTTGAGGGAAAGAATGGAAACAGTAAAGGTAAGGGATTGGCACACAGGGCATTGGCCATTGAAATTTTGACTAATCTTATGTTACCAAAGAATGTTGCAGTGATTCATGTGCAGGGGCACCAAAGAGATTCATTTGAGACAAGGGGAAACTGCTTTGCGGATGAGGAAGTGAAATGGGCTGGAGAAAAGGAATCTGTGACTATGGGGGGAGATGATGGTGCTAATACTGGTATTTCTGCCTCAAATGTCTCCACCTTCCTTTACCCCAGAAGAGAAGCAGGAAATCCAAAGCCTTGGTGCTCAGGAGGATACAGAGGGGCACTGGCTCCTCCCTGAGGGCAGAGAGGTACTGACCATATCAGGTATGAGACATATACTCCAACATTTACATCAGGGCAGTCTTTGGAGTGTCCAAGACCTGTGTGATGCAGTGCTGACTAAGTTTGTGTTACCAGCTTGTACACAATAGCAGGCTACTGGCCAGCAGGTGTGCTGTTTATCAGAGGAAAAATAGGGCAGCCCAATGACAAGTCCAACAAGGAGGAAGGCCCTCTGGTATCAAGCCTTTCCAAAGCATAAAGGTGGACTTTACCAAGCTGCCAATGCAATCAGTGGTATTATTCTGTTGTCACTATGTTTACCCTTTATAATTCATTGGTAATAAGAATAGTTCAAAGATCATTGTGAAGAATCTTACAGAGGATGCCACTAAAAATGATGATTTTAGAGAAAAAGGGATGGGAGGCAGTAGCAGGGGATGATCCAGATGAGGAGATTAACAAGCAATGCGTAGAGATGTTAATCGAATTTGACCACAATGTTAGTTCTTCATGAGGAAATATATGTACAAATATATTTATGAATAAAAGGGGGGACTGTGTGGGAAAAGGTGAAGAACTTGGAGATTCTAAATTAGATCAAGCCTTTATGAGCCTCTGTTTTGGCTTCTCCGGAGTCACGTGATTTTAGATAAGGCCTGGACTACGTGGCTGAAGAAGCTGTACATCACCTTATCTACTACATTCCACTGACCAACTAGGGGAACAGTAGACTTATGTAACCAATCACAACATATAGAGGGTGGGATTTTGGAGGTTCTTTGTAATAAATAATTCTGCTTTCTATGAGTGATCTCTGTAGTAGTCAATTTGGGTAAGTTTTTGTCCCAAACACTTATGTTTTTTTAAAAAAATTATTAAAATCTCCCCTAAACAACAACAAAAAAACCTTCCCAAAACAAAAAAACTCAAAATACTAGTTCCTCAACAGAACTATTTTTCTGCTATAAAAGCAATTCATCCTGGAATGTTTTGCTTTATCTGCTGAGGTTAATTCAACTGTTTATAGATAAAGGCTATGGTAAACATTACTGATGCTATGAATTAGAAAGGTATAGGCTAAGGAAATTTCCAAAAGAGTTGTCACTGAACCCAAAGTGGTCCTTCTTTTAATTTTAATTTTGGAAAATTTTGATTTTCTATATTATATTTTCGGTTTAAATCAAGGTTCTTTTTTTTCTTTCTCAATACTGACTGACTTTTGTCATATCCATATTTTATTCTTATCTGTCTTGAGATTTTATTTATGAGAAAAACAAAAGACTAACTGTAACAAAAGTGACTTGGCCAGGATCATATAGCTAATGTGTGTCTGAAGCAGCATTTTAAATACAGTTCTTCCTGACTTTAAGTGCAGGAACCTACCACCATATCATGGCAAAGACCGTTTCCTTTTTGTGCTGGATTCTGTTAACAAATGTAATTCAATTTGTTCAAACATTGGGAAAAAGTTATCTGGAACATTTTTCTTTTTTTTTTGTTTAGCAGGTATTTTGTACATATTTTTTACGTCTCTTTTTTTTTTTCCCTTGGAAGACAACTTCAGCCATGGAACTCACAGTTAATCAGTAACTTCTGCCCTAGGACTCCTCCTTCTAACTGGGAGAGGGGATGGCTCCTCCCAAAATCATCTTTTAAGGTAACTGTCCAGGCCAGTCATCATTTTTATTTCCCATCTAGTATTTCATTACTCTGGACTTCTCACTGATACAAAGTACAAGGTGTCTTCCCTTACTTAACCCCAACACCTTTTTATGTTTTCTTTTATGTGCTGTATTCCTCCTTAAAATGATATGCTTCAATTTCCATAGTTTTAAAAAACAATTTTTTTGTTTTTTATTTCTTGTGGTTTTTCCTATTTGTTTTGATTTTCTTTTTTTCTTTCACATGACTAATATGAAAATGTTTAAAATGATTATATATGTTTTTTAAAAAAGTCATTCATCAAGTTGTATGGAATAAGAGGAAAATAATGACCTACCAGACAAAAATAATTTTTTTAATGCTCATTTTTCCTTCTTAACTCTAAAATTTAGTTAATGGCACAAAGTCTATTCAATCACTACCAAGTCCTTTTACTACTTTTCAGAGTACTTCAAAAATAAATTATCTTGGTATAGTTTACATGGAATAGTAATCTTAGTGTTCAAGTCAGGGGAGTAAAAATTGGTTCTTCCTTTTGTTCTGGTGCTACGGAAACATAAGAGGCATGCCCTGCTACTCACAAGTACTATATGCAGGCTCCCATTGCAGAGACATCATCTGGAATTTTTCCTCATTGGTTTCCACATTAAGGTTGGCAAGATACTGCTTCACTTTCCTGGCCATCTGAGCATCCTCATACAGCTTCTTGGCATTCAGCAGTGAGCTTCGGCGGGCTCGTTTTTTGTGAGCTCCTCCCTGAACATCCAGCATGTTTGAATTTGTACTACCCTGACTCAATGACCTATAGAAAGATAACAGATAAAAAAAAGTTCTTTTCAATGAACTTTCTAAGTGAGAAATCAGTCTAAACTGCTGGCAAGTTAATTCAATCCTTCAGTTAATGCTATTGCATGCTGGTACTAATGAGTTAAAGGGTGAAGAACATTAATAAAACAACAAATTTCTTAAAATGGCTGGATTGTCCTGAATTTTGAAAAAAAAAGTTATATCAAAAATGCAGAATTCGAAAAAATGAGGTAAAAACTAGCCATGAATGACCTAATGTGTTTCCATGTCTATCCTATGACTTTGGCATAGGTGCTAAAAGGAAGCAGGAAAGGCCATTTCAGCTACTTTCTCCCTAAGCCCTACCCCAGACTTCTAAATCTAGAAGATACAATTAAACTCTAGAAGATTACACTGAATCTGCTCCTGCCCTCACTCACCATAGTCATGTATGTAGGGTCAGGTAGAATAAGGACCGAATTCAAATCCTGATCCAGATACTACCTGTGCAATTGGGGGCAAAACAATGAACCACTTTCAGCCTCATTTACCTCATCTGTAAAATAATGACCTCTAAGTACCTTCTAATTCTAAATCCATAATCACAATATATACAGGTTCTCTCCCCCATCCCTCCCGCTTAGGGAAGGATATGGCATGTAAAAAAATCAATGGTCACAATTGCTAATACAGTAACTAGACCTTACTCTCTCCCTTGATTCACATATGGTATATATATTTACATATGACAATATTTATATGGGACCCATTAATGCTAAGTAAGGGTTAAATACAAAGTACAGTGGTCCCCAGAAGCAGAGGGAGAGCTTTAGCTACAAAAAATTTTCCAATAACATGACTATCCTCCTGCCCCAAACCCCTCCTCTACCTATCCTGCCCCTCTACCTATCTTAATTCTTCCGATATCATATGAGACAGAACAGTCCTAGGAGAGAAAAAACAGTAGTAGTAGTAGTAATAGTAGTAGTAGTAAAAATGGCAACAAAAAGTGGAACAGCTTACTTATTCACTGTAATTCTCCCTTTGTAATTCTTGCCTATAATGCCTCCTACAACAATTTAGGAAGAAAGTTAAATTTCAATGTCTATGAATCTTGTTCTTCCTATTGAAATACAAATTGTACAATGGTTAACTTTTGAATTCAATTATTTACTCCAAAAGAATTTGCATTGCATGGGCAACTGAATAGTGGCCACACAGAATAAATTTTAGCAACCATCAAAACTGCATAATTACACTAGAGGAAAAATCAATTATCTCCTGACAATGTCTTTATTCCTCAAAAGTTTCATTACACAAAGATAACAGAAAACTCTTCCTGCTAACAAAAAGAAAATTTCAAATCAAGTCCTTATGCTTGTAAAGACATTTTAGGAAAATATTTTGATGTGCAAAAGATAATAATGTTGACAAATATATTTTAATATAATGCTCCAATGGAATAAATAAGAAATGGATCAAGAATATGAACTATTCATATGTAACAGATAACTGGCAAAAAATTATGGTCAGAACAATGTTCTTGGCACAGGGACAGAATGCAATTAACTCTAATCTTTGCAAGGAACGCCAGAAAGGACAAAACACAACATGGGAAAAACATATAAAGGCATGCTAAACATGATAGGTATGTTGAGTCAATGGTAAGGGGCCAGTGTGGATAGGGCAACAGAAAGAAAAAAAAAGCTTACCAAAGAACAAGCAGATGCTAGAAACAGGATAGAAAGCATTCTTCAAATTAAGCTAAGGCCTCAGCTTAGAAAAAGCAGAGTGGCATTTTAAGGAGGTCACTTAAAAGGTATATGAATAGGATTTTAAATGTTATTAGCAACTGTTTGAACTTCACCCTTTTCTCTTATCCTTATTCATCTATGGAAGGCCATTACAAAAGTAAAAAATTCTTCTGTAAAATGATAGTGCTAAATGAGTCTCTAAAGACCTAAACTAATCCAAATATCCTTACATGTATCTGATTCTTCTCCCTTTCTGCAGAGACATAAATATTTCTATATGTATGGCTTTATAGATATACACAATTTGATATACTGCAATGCTCATATATGCACTATTGAATATATGCTAATTTGCATACCATGACAGCATATGAGTGTCTATTTCTACAGTATGTATATTCAGATGAGACAGATATGGATAACATAAAAGGACAAAATTTATCAATATTTCTGCCTCTTTACTTCCATGGACTCATAAGATTTTATAGTTGGCAGACAATTAAGAGAACATTTAGATCAATAATATTATCTGAAGAAGGAAGATGGGAAGGAAAGGAAGAAGGGATAGGAAAGAAGGGTAAGAAAAGGGAGGGGAAATAAGACAGTGGAGAGGAAGGGAAAGGAGAAGAGGGCAAAAGAAGGAAACAAGGAAAAGAGGATTAGAATAAGGAAGAGAAAACATAAAGTAGAGAAAAAGGAGAAAAAAAAGGAATGAGGAGTGAAAAGGAATGAAGGGAGAGAGAAAAAGAAGAAGGAGGGAAGGTAAAAAAGGAGTAAAAGGGGATAAAGGAGCTAAGGAGGATAAGAAAAGGGGGAGAAAAAGGGGGGAGGATAAAAAGAAAGGAGGAAGAGAAGTTAAAACAATGGCCTAGATGAATTACAGCCTCAGGTACTGAAAGAATAAGCAGATATGATAGCCCAGATAGTATCTGAAAGACCATGGAAAATGAGAGAGGTACAAGACTAAAGAAGAACAATGACTTTTTTTTCTGAGGGAGATGGAGAGGATATGGGGGAAGAAAGGGAAAGGGAGTAGGAAGAAGAGGCAGGAGAAAGGAGAAAAATAACAAGAGACAGATAGAGATAGAGGGGAAAAGGAGGGAAGGAGGAAGGGAGAAAGAGGGAGAAAGGGAAGGAGAAAGAGAGGGAGAGAAAGAGGGAGGATGGAGAGGGAAGGGAAAGCGAGAGGAGGAAGGATAGTTTGTAGACTATAAGCCAATAGGGTTGTCTTTTATTACTGGGGAAAATGTAAAAAGAATCTTTAATAAAATGGCTTGTGAACATCCAGAATGGGAAATGGTGATTATAAAGATCTAATATGGCTTCATCAAGAACAAGTAATGCTACACTATTAATCTAATTTTCCTTTTTTGATAGGATCATCAAATCAACAGATGAGAGGGATATTACCACTGATACAATTAATTTCAGTTTTAGCAAAGCTTCTGATAATATATCTCAAATTATTCTTATGGATCAAACAGAACACTATGGACTACTAGATTAATACAGTAAGATGTATTCAAAATTGGCTGATTGTCCAACACAAGTAATAACTTTTAATGATTCAATATCAATTAGTGATGATTCAATGTCAATTAGTAATGTTTAAATCTTTGTACTTGAATCCTCAGCTAGTTTCCTGGCTAGTTGACTGATTAGGAAGAGATCTCTAGTGAAATAGTGTTGGAATCTTTACAAACTGTTAAGCCATTAGAGTTGATAGAGACAATAATTATCTAATTTGGCATGGTACAATATGATTGATTTGATCTTAGAAGGAGATATTTTGGTCCAGAACTTGAGACAAGGTACTAAGTACAACTGATAGAAACGATGCTTGTGTTCACACCTTTAGAGAGCTCATAAGTATCTAAGTACTCAATGGAGTTCATACGTTTGGGAGAGTTCAGGGTTTAGAAAGAGATATCCGAATTCACACCTCCCTTAGGGCCAGAGAGCACTCTGGGAGATAACCCAGAATCCTTCTCTCTCCAGAAGGAGGAGTTAACCTTTGGGAGATCATATATATACAGGAAGCTCTTAGAGCTGGAAAGAGTTATTTGGGAACATTCCCAGGGGTTGGAGAGGAGCATTCTGGGAGGAAGCCTACAAACCCTATCTTCGAGGCAAGAGATATTCATTGTATCTTCCATCTTGGTGCTGGCTGGAGTCTGAAGGACAAACCTTTGGATTTGGAGACATTTGGAGGGAGCTCTTGGAACCAAGCAGAGAGATAGGCCTCTGAGCTAACCAAGCTATATTGAAGAATGCAATAAAAGATCTGAACTTTTATCACCTGGCTGTGTTTTGGAAAAAGAACACAACAAAATAGCTCCATATTTTGGCCCTTTGATGTTAACATTTTTATCAGTGAGTTGGATAAAATGAAATGAATTCATGGAATGCTCATTAAAATTGTGGATGACACAAAATTGGGTGTCCAACATATGACAACAGAAACAAGATCCAAAAAGACCCTTATATGAAAGATCATTGGGACAAAACTAAGTAAGATGCAATTCATTACACATAATAGTCAGTCTTATACTTGGATACAAAAAAAGTCAATTTCCTAAAAAATGGGAGAAGTCACAGTTAGGCAACAGTTTTGAAAAAGACCTAGGGATCTGTCTGAATGGCAAACTCAACGAGTCAGCAATATGCTCTGGAGGTGGATGGGTTACAAAATGGCTTTTAGGAATAAGGAGCTGAAAGAATTCCACTGTATTCTACCTTCATCAGATCTTACCCAGATACTATGTTAAATTAAGGGAATAACGGTTTAATGATACCGGTCAGCTAAAAAATAAGCAGAGGAAAATAATCAGGATAGTGAAGGGCCTTGAGTCCAGCTTATACAATGATCAGCCAAAGGAACAAGACATGTTTTTAATCTGAAGATGACTTAGGAAAGACATTATAACTGTCATAAAGTAACCTAAGGGCTGCTATGAAGATATGCTCTCCAGAGGGAAAAATCAGAAACTGTAATGCCGGGGCAGTGAGCTTTTTATGGAATAACAAGAACAATGACATAATGGAGGTACTAGGTGGGGATAACCTAATAGAGAGAGGTTACTGATATTCTAATGACATCTAAAATGGAAAAACCTTTATCTTGTCAAACATTAAGGAATGTCTATAAAACCTTTATCTCAGGAACATTAAGAGGGGACGGTTATAACCTAAGGCAGAATAACAATATAGGACAATTGTAGGAACTGGGTCACCCCATTAAAAGGCAACCTTGGCATAATGAAACAACAAGTAGAAGTTGCAAAGGGACTATTTTAAGTTTAATGTCCATAAATTTTTCTTATATACTACAGCTGTCTGGAAGTGGAATGAAATGTTTTGAGAAGTGGATTCCCTTTTCTTTGGAGATATTCAAGCAAAGGCTTGAAGCAAATACATGTCATTTGTCAAAGGAGTTTCATGTATAGGTTGTCTAGATGGCAGATCAACTCTCCGGTTTTGTGATTCTGTGATTTCTGGCCTTCGTTAAGAGTTTCCTCACCCAACGTTCTACACACTAAAGAAATCATTTGCTATAATCCCTTGCTCACAAAAAAAGCAACTATCCATGTAAGAGAATTTTTACAAATGTGGACTTTAATAATATTTTTACTACATTAACTAACATTTAACTTTATTAAACCAATTATACAAGAAAACTGAATAAATCTTATTGAACTCAAGAGCTTTGGCTATGTCACATGCCAGACTCCTAACCTTTAGTGCTGTGATCCACTACTATATGTTTGAATTAATGAGTCTCCCGTTTCTTATAACTGCAGAAATATTCAATTTAAAATAAATCATTTAAAAGCATGTTAGGATTTGTGAGATGCCCTTTAAGCCGTGTTTAGGGTTTTTAAAAAAGCACTTACCAAAAGGTTTTCATTCTGATTACTCTTTATTTCTTTAAATAGAAATCTCTGAAATTTACCTACTTTCATTAAATATGTTATAGTAATATAGACTTTAAAAATCTTCTGAACAAAGATGCTCTTAAGATGTAGGAGCTTGATATAGAAACTTAAAAGTAAAACAGGAGCTCTGTTACCACCACTTTTGTGTCCTTTAAGGAAAGGGCATTTATCCAAAATGCAAAAATACAAGGTTAATACAATGCATGCTGTTTTATATGCATGCACTAATGAAAAGGATGCAATATGTTAAGGGTTGCATAACTTTTATCTTAAATGCATTCACCTCTACACTTACCCCAAACTCCTCCACCTCTTCTTCCTGTAAGCAAGACCCATAAACATTCAAGCACGTGTTTGAATAGGAAAGCACAGGAGAAAGATCATAGATGAGAGTCAGAGAAACTATCCAGACAGAAAGAAGAAGAAACTTTATCAGGAAAAAAAAAAAAAAACTTGTTTCCTAATAATGAAATTATTTTAATGGAACATGAGGGTGGGGAGATGAGGTGGAATGATGATTTACAACATGTAGAGAACATGAAACGCAAAGTGTTTAACATATTTGGGGACCAACAAATGTTTTTTAAAAAGTTAGGAAAAACAGTATTTGAATATGATAATACTTAAAAACCTCATTTTCTTGCTGTAAGGTATATCATTTATAATTCATACCAGGCATAATATTTAGAGACATGTTACAGGGGTAGAAACTACATAAACAGATTTTAGAATTTCATTTTAAAATTTAAAATTCTCATTTTAATGGATTTTTCAATACATTTTTCAAACTTAGGGTTATGGGAGGAAAGAAAGGGAGAGAAACAATAAGCATTTAGTTTGAGTCTGTTATGGGTTTGGGCACTTTTTAGGATTATTACCAATTTGTTCCTTTAAGCAAGTCTGTAATATAGGTAGATTATCCTTACTTTACAGTTGAGGAAACTGATGCAGATCATACAGCTAATTAAATGTCCACAGGTTAAATTTGAACTCAAGATATGTCCAATGCAATCAAGTTTTTTAAAGCCACAATTTGAAAACTTTGATTGCAAATTAAATAAAAGGGCTTAGGAGATTAAAGTTTTGATCTCTTAAACAAGTAAAATCATTTGGACATTGTACATGTTAACACTTAAAACAGGAAATACCAAATAAAGTAATTCTAAAAAGATCACAAATAATTATCCATCAAAGAACTTACTTTGTTTTTGAAGGACCTTAGAATATACAATGTGTACACCCTTGACATTCTTTATCTTCTTCCCTCTCCCCACCAAGCATTCAATTAAGTCTGTCTTTACTGTCTTACACACAGTAATTTCTGCACTTCTCAAGTCTGTTCCCTCTTGGGCCCATTCCTGAATTTCTTTTTTTCTTTTTTATTTTTTGGTGAAGCAATGGGGATTAAGTGACTTGCCTCGGGTCACACAGCTAGGAAGAGTTAAGTGTCTGAGGTCAGATTTGAACTTAGATCCTCCTGATTTCAGAACCAATGCTCCATCCTCTACGCCATCTAGCTGCCCGCTGAATTATTCTTTATACACAGAGTAGTCTGTTTTTTAACCACTAGAGAGTCAATCATATCACCTGCTTTAAAAACTCCATGGCATATATACAAGCAGAGAAAATGCAGAGCCATGAGATAAAAATCCAAGAAGAAGCTACAAGGATTTGGTAACCTTCCTCAGTGATGTCCTCTTTACAACAATTCTATAAGAGGAAAGGTCAGAATGATAAGTGTATTGATTTTAAAAACACAAAGTGCTATCTATGTTTAAAAAAATAAAAGGAGAAAACAAAAGAAAAAAAAATCAACAAGGCTATGCCTGCCTCCGATTTAATTTTGTGGCTTTGGTACTTTCTGTTCCAATTTGAAATCAGTTATTATGTTCAGAACCTGAGTAAGAAATAGAGTCTTGACTAAAAGCCATAAATGTACACTAACTAACCTATTTAATAATATAAACCTTATCAAACAAAATTCAATGGCTCCTTTAAACTTAATATATGGATAAATTACTAATTACAAATGATTAAAAATTTAAAAATAATTTTAAAAAGCACCACTGAAAGGTATTTGAAAAGAGTAAAGGTAGTTGATAAGTTGATAAATACTTCTAAAGTCTTTGAAAGTTTATTTATTATTATGCTAATAATGCAATCAAACCTCTTGGTTAAATATATAGTCAAACATGCTCAATACTGATTATGAAATCTGTTCAGCAAATAACCTTAAGTTTCATCAAATATCCTAAAGAAGTGACAATAAAGACTGAATAATAATACAAAAACTTTAAAAAATGCCTCCAAGTTTTGAAAATTTTAAATGTAGAAGAAACAAAAAAGTAAACAAATATTGACTAAGGCATTTACACACCAGGTTAAAACAAGATAATGTTAGTAAGCTTAGCTTTAGAACTAAGAAAAAATAATTTTTAAAAAAATTATGGCAGTTCATCTGAATTGAAAATTAATGATAATTCTATTTAAAACAAAAACTATACTAAACTTTGTGCCTCAGTCTTGATTCATTGAACAAAATGTTTCTATTTAATTCTATACCTTTGTCGGAACATTACAGCAGGATCCATATTAGCAGAAGTCATTCGGACAACTTGACGAATTTCTTTGGCAATCATTCTTAGTTTCTCAAAGTTTACTAACCCATCTACCTTGGAATCATTTCCTATAAAATGAAAGCAGTTTTAGAAAGGCAAAGGGTTTATGTACATATACTCTATAACATTTAAAGGACAAAAAATTTCTAAAACCTTAAACCTTATTAAGGTTAAACCTATTCCTATGCAATAACTTCTTATTAGGCAGAAGGTTTAACAGTACAAAATTTATTCTTCTGGGGTCTAAGGGATTAATCAATTTACTTATTTCATATGCTAGGTTTCAAGAGTTGATACCTATTATTTATCTCATGAAGAGATCTACTCTTTTGTTGCTTAAGGTAATACTGAAAGATAAGTTAGACATTTGCATTAGTTCTTTCAAGAATTCAAGCTACAACATTGCAGTACCCAGGACATTGTCCTGTACCCAGGACATCTTATAAGTATATTTCTTAATCATTTATATCACTCAGTCCTATACTCTCTAAAGCAACAGCTAAATAGGTTTCTGATCAAAGACTTGAATGTTATTTCCAAAGAATTGTCTTTTAATAAAAGAAAATCATTAAGCACTGGAAAATTTGAGATCAATACCATCAAGTCTGTTAACAAATTTAGACCAAACCACTGGAATAAAGGAGTAGAGGTAGCGAAACTGAAGTAGAGAGTGAAACTGAAAAATACAGGAAATTCAGAATCCCATGGATTGGCTCCTTGTAAACCCAGTCTCCGGTGGTCTGATTTGTACAGTAAATTCTGTTCATAGCTCTATTCTAGGCTTAGTTTCTAAATGCCCTAGTTTCTAAATAGTATAATTACTAAAACTAGAAAAGTCTATGCTTCAGAAAATTGATGACAGCACATTTGATCAATGGGACCACCATTTTACAAAAGTGAGTCAAAGAAAATAATTCTGAGTACTACTTTCACATTTGGAAAATGAAAACTTTACATGACAAAGTAAATGGGAGAAAACCCTAAGTGACATATCTTTTTGTACTTTTTGGACTGGAAGAGACAACAAATTAGTATTTTAGTGAGCTATGAAGCTAAAAGATTGAGGGCAATTTAAACCCAATTTTAGAATGAAAAAATTGCATGTGCACATATTAAAAACGAATCTTTTCTATTACCTACACCAGCACTTATTTCAATTATGGAACACCTCCAGGATCTTTATATATGTGGTTTCTCTATATTATTGAACACTGGAAATAGAACTCTCAAAATATTATTTGGCAACATTGTTTTATTTGATTATTTTTATGGTTGAAATACCTTCATGCAGAAATGTAATATCCTTCTTGACAATAGGAAAGAGTGGAATAATTGGAGGTTGCATACTTTGATTACTAAGGATATTTCGATACTTCGCCATGTTTCTAGATGGATCAAAAAGATCTTGAAGATCTTGAAAGTGTTTTTCGTATTTGCTTGGCAGTTTCTCCCAAGTACCTCTGAGTCTTGCAACAGGTGCAAGGTTCAAACCACTGTTAAGGATGAATGAACAATCATTAAAAGTAAACATTTTAATGATAAGTAGTATTTTTAAAAACAGAAGATAAGTTTTGATGAGATTTAGCAATAACCAAGGTATCTTCCTTTAACAACAATATTTAATACAATGCAACTATAGCCTTAACTTAGAAGAAAAAAATGATAGGATTGTAAAGATTTAATCATAGTGCTAACATTTAATTCAAAATCACTAATATATTGTAGCTAAACTGCAAATGATGACCCACTGTAGGCTGTAGCCTATTATCAATAATGCTTGTGGCTTGATAAGTGAAATAAAATACTATATCCATATCATGTGAGATACATCAAGAATGTACACTGTTCACATAAGGGTAGAAGGGGTAACAATAACAAGTAACAGACAACCTAAATCCTACTCTGATATTTCTCAAGTATTAAAGGAAAGAAGGCCTTCAGTACTTTGGGTAGACTTATCTAGGATTTACAGGAAAAAAAAAAAAAAGACCCAAGTGGTATGAAAAGGGATAGAATCATATATACTTGTAGAAGGAGTTTTCACATTAAAGAAATGATGGAAGTAAGTTATCTAAATAATTTTCATAGGAGGAGGTATATATTTAAAGTAGACTAATAAAAAATAAATAAAGGGTTTATAATATACCAAGGCAAGTCCTAGAGAAAGCAGTATCATGGAAAATTTTTAAAAATAAAAAAGTACCCTTCATATTTATGGTCTGAAAAAACAAACAAATAAGGTATAGAAGACTTCATAAAGATAAAATGGTTAATTTTGGCTGTTTGAAATTGAAAAACTGCACAAAACCAATTTATGTAGAAAGAGAGAAATGTTGATTAAGAAAAATTTTCACAGGAAGTACCTCTGATATAAGTTTGATAGCTAAGACATGTAGATAATTGATAAAAAACATATAAAACCAAGAGTAATTCTCTAATAGATTTTAATGGTCAAATTACATGAATAGCTGTCAAAAGAAGAAATACAAAATGTCAACATCCAGAGGAAAAACATGGTAAAGTGAGCATAGAAGGAAATGGACTATGAGTTTAGTTATAAGTGACTGTACTGTAGTGAAGTATATTATTGGGAAATAACACCAAAAGTGTCAGTTACCAAATCAATTTGTATTTAATTTATACCTTGTCTGTAAAAATGTTGTATCACTTCAATACAACACTTTGATGCCAACAACTGTCTCACCTTACTATTTATATCTGAAGTGCCTAAAACAGTGATGAATGTATAGGCACTTAATAAAAAGTTCCTTGATAGGCTATTCTTCGAATGAAGGAATAAAGAAAGGGGAAAAATGTATCCCAGCTCATCAAAGGCTAATCCCATTCTTTCCCTGTGCTGAGGTCCTGTCACTTGCATTTCTTAAAGGAATCTTGTTCCTATATTCATCCTCTTCTAGAAATCTTTAAGCTCTCCCTAACAAGTAATTCCTTAACCTTTTTGCCTCCAAACATGGAGATCATTTTCTATGTTTTTAAGTTCAGTTCTCCAATTTGCCCTATGTGGTTAACAAAGATTATTAACAGATAAGAGTCCTGGACTTGGAAGTAAGAAGACCTGAATTTAAATCCATCCTTGGATACTTAAATACTTATGTGATGCTAGAAAAAGTCCTTTATCACTCATACACATCACATTTCTTCAAAATGTAAATACTGCATAAAACATAAATCTGTACAAAATACTGTATAACTATTTCACGTTAATACAAAATTGTATTCATATCTTGCATATTAATATATAATAAATAAATGTATAAATAATAAACTCTATTGAAGTAAGAGTTGATTAAAATACTTGCAAAATATTCCATTATGTTCTGGCCTGACAGTAATGTCCATATTTTAATAAGTTAATTATCTGTCATTATAGTTAAGTCCAGCTCTCTAATAAGATTGTGTATTCTCTAGGGAAAAGAGCATGTTTATACTGCTCCATATTAACTATATTTAATATAACTTAGATATGTTTTAGAGATACCTAGTGACTGGCTGATCTGATAGGTCTCCAAACTGCAAATAAGCTTTATCATTTGAACACTAGTAACAAAATGTAATAAATAAGCTTCAGCTTCCTCATCTATAAACTATGTTGAAAAAGGAAAATGGCAAACTTATCCAATATCTTTGCCAAGAAAACCTCAAATAAAATCATGAAGAGTTGGGTATGACTGAAAATGAGTGAACAACTAACATTAGAGGGAAAAAAAGGCTTTTGTTTGTATATTAGAGTCATGTCTGAAAATATTTCACCTTCCTCAAGCTAACTGTTCACATCCTTCAAAGTGACCATGGGTAAGACAGTTCATCTTCTTGAATTCAATAGTTTCTTCATTTGTAAAATCAAGAAACAAAGGGGCAACTAGGATACAGTGCTGGGCCTGGAATCAGGAAGACATCTTCCTGAGTTCAAATTTGGCCTCAGATACCTTACTAGTCAGAATTTCCTCATCTAGAACTTCCCTATTTCAATAAAATCACAGATAAAGTGATTTTATCCATCCCTTTTTAAAGTTTAAAGTTAAAGTTTAAAAGCTTGAAAATAAACATTACTCAAGATGCTCTAGGCTTTACAAAAGCTAGCACTTAATACAGCAATTTACACTTGCAAGGCACTTTACATATTATTTGTTCACAATAACTTTGGGAGGTAGGAATTATTACCCTCATTTTAACAGATGAGAAAACTTAAGCTTCCTTAGATGAAGTGATTTTTCAGGATCACAAAGGTAAAGTATTTCTGACTCCAAGCTCAGGGTACCACCTTCTATGCCACCTAGCTATTCCCCCCCACCCCCCAAAATATATTCTTTTCTTAAGTGTCTGCTTCATATTAATGGATTGTACTTTGCATCACCAAAATATTCTCAGGAGTACATTTCCTGGAAAGATAAGGTAGTGACAGAGAATATTCTGGAAGATCTTAAAGCTAGGCAAATGAGGTTGGACTTTACTTAGTAGGAAATAACAAGTCAAAGTAGATTTTAGAGTAAAAAACGACAAAGATCAATACAAAAGAAAGATTATTCTAGAATCAATGTATATGATGGGCTAGAACAGAAAGTATGGATGCAGGAAAACCTATAAAAAAAACATTGAAATGAGTTAAGTAGGTAATAATGCCTGTGATTGGACAGTGGCAGAAGGAACAGAAAAGGAAATAGACGTAGGAAATATAGCAGGGGTAGGACAAGATTTGGTAACTAAATGAATATGAGAAATATAGGATAAGCAAGAATAAAACTCATGAATATGGGAGACTGGATAAATGATAAGACTAGAGAAATAGTAAAGTCAAATATAGACAGATTTAAAAGAAAATGCAATGAATTTAATTTTAGACATGTTGAGTTTGAAGCACAGGTAGAGAAGTGCTGCAGATTGTTAGATACATGGACCTGGAGCACAGTAGTCTTGGAGAGAAAAATTTGGGGATAATTTTAAAAGGCTTAGAAACTATGGTAGTAAGTAAAATAGTGAAAAATTAATAATATTTGATATCTGATAATTCATGCATCAATAAACATTGTCAAAAGAATTACAAGCTAATAACAATCATCTGAAAAAATTTCCAAAAATTATTACTAAAAGAAATGCAAATCAAAATAATCCTGAAGTTTTACCGCATACTCTGGCAGTTTCCTTTGAACAAATGTCAGAAATCTAAAGCGTAACTTCAGCCTCACTATTAATATTATTCAGAGCTGTATATTAACACATAATTTTTTTAAAAATTACCTTATTACTGCAAACATAGAATTAAAGTTCTTGCATTCTCGACAGTGAAGAGCAATTTTAATAAAATGCTTAATCATTTTCATTCTTTTGAGCTGATTTGATTCTGTCAAAATTTCTGTTGCAACCCAGAATGTTTCTTGGTTTATAATGGCCTCAAATTCTTTCAAGTGAGTATTCCCAGTTTTGGAGTTTAACTTAAAAAGATCATCGATGTATTCAGTAGGTTCAATATTTCGAAATAATTCAAAGTCTCTCATTGACAGCTGGGTTGCTACCTCAATGGTACTAAGTTGCAGTAAGGTTATTTGACTTTCTCTAAGTAATTCCTGAGCATCTTCATCTGAGCATAAGGTTTCTGTTTCCATGTTGTTCTTCAGATAGTATCTTTAAAAAAAAAAACACATGGGGAAGGGAGAGAAGGAAAAAGGGAGAAAAGTTAAACAAAGCAAATATAGATATAGATTATATAAATATACAGAGATACACACACATAGTACATATTTCATCTTACATATTTAATCATTTCTCAGTCTATTAATCTGGTCAGTTTATAATGTTTTTCTCCAAAATATCTATTAGAATGCATATTTGCAAATAAAATGGTGAATCAATATTTGAGAAGATCATACAGCTGGTTGATAAGAGATTATTTTTATATTTTTTGCAATATATGTTTTGTATAGTTTATATGTCCACTCTCATTTGACCTTAGGTATGTATACTGACAATCTACTGACAAAAATTCAATTAGTTAAAATACTGATGGTCATCTTAAATTAAATAGAGTGGCTATTTTTCTACCAAAAAAGTGAATAGTTCATGAATAAATATTCAATAAACAATTCTCAACAGAAGAATCACAAGCTAAAAACAGCCATGTGAAAGAATTTTCAAAACACTAATGCTAAAAGAAAGGCAAATCAAATCCACTCTGAAGTTTTACTGCATACTCTTGCAAAAAAAAAAAAAAAAAAAAAGAGAGAGAGAGAGAGAGAGAGAGAGAGAGAGGGAAGGAAAGTTAATTGAGGTTGTGGGAAGACAAATATGCTAGTGCATCATTAGTGTAGCTGGGAATTAATATATCCATTTTGGAAAGGAATTGGAAATTATATAAATAAAATGACTGAAATATTCATATTGTGACCCAGAGCTTCCATTACCACAAATATATAATCCATTGATAAAAAGAAAATCCCTTGGTTTTTTTCAGCGATGAGGTGATTCAAGTCAATTCCAATAGACTTGTGATGGAAAAAGGCATCAACATCCAGAAAGAGGACTACGGGGCCTCAATGTAGATCACCACATACTATTTCACCTTTTTTTCTTTGCTTGTTTTTTTTTCCTCTTTCCTCTTTCTTTTTTTTTTTTTTTTTTTTTTTTTTTGTGCAGCATGATAATTGTAGAAATATGTATAGAAGAATTGCATGTTTAACATATATTGGACTACTTGCTGTCTAGGGGAGAGGGTGAGGAGAAAGGAGGGAGAAAAATATGGAACACAAGATTTTGCAGAGATGAGTGCTGAAAGATATCTTTGCATATATTTTGAAAATAAAGATTTTTTTTTTAAAAGTCCCTATGCACATTAAAGTAAATTCCATTAATTGAGAGTCTGATGACTTTGTATAGTTCTACTTCATCAAATCCAATTCACCCTTAAGTCAAGACATCACCCTTGTGATGTTACTGGTCCTCTTCAAATGAAGGATGAATAAGGGTTCTGCATAAAGTCTCTACTTAGAGAAAAGGACTTCTAGAACAGGTGCCAACAAACATATCCAAGTTGAGCCTCACATTTCCCTTTGAGCATTAACTTGCTCTAATACTAACAGCATCCACAATTCTTTAACCAGACAACTACTACAAATTATATTTTTAAAAGTAAGTAAAATACTTATCCTTTTTCAAAAAGAGGTCTAAAATTAGGTAAAGAGAATTCAATTTGAATTTTGGATAAAATCAAAACAATAATTCTCTTTCATTTCTAATGTAAAATTGAAAGCATTATATTTTATTACAAATACTTTAACTTTCAAGTTCATACCTTCTAATAAGCATGCCTATATTTACCTTCCATTTAGTTGAATTCTGTCTGCTAATTTGGAGAACTGATCTGGAAGTCTTCTCTGCTTTATAACACCTTCTGAACTAACAGAAACCTCACAGAGAGAATAGGTCTCTGGTGCTCCCATCAAACTGAACTCATGTACTGCATGGGAAACAACTTCTTTGGCTGTGGTGTCCTTACTGATGATAATATAACAGCTTTGTTGATCTGCTTTAAAAACTCTTATAACTTGATCCGGAATATCTATGTGAATAAAAATATACATGATTATTATTTTCATAAAATTGTTAAATGTTTTCATTAACTAGTTGGGAAAAGAATAATTACACATACATGATGTTTTCAGTTTCTTAGTCCAACTTAGGAGATTTCTATTTGCATTTACTTTGCAAAGTCACCAAACTTTGGAAATCATTGCCAATAATCAAGACATCATGAATATAATGAAAAAACAGACTAGACCTGTACAAAGTCTCATATAAGGAAATTTCCTCTACAAACATACCACTACCTTCTTTACAATTTAAAGTTGCCTACAGTACTGATAAATGAAGTGATTTATTTGCCATAAGTCAAAGATAGGATTTGAATTCATTTTCCTGGCTCTGACGATGGTTTTCTATTCATTACACAACACTGCCTATAATGATAAACAAATATCTTCAAATTACTGATAATTCAACTTATTTTGATCAGCACTGGATAAATACCAAACACAGGACTGAAAAATTCAGAGATTAAGTTATTAAGATTCAAAAATGCACATACTTTCTATACTATGCCCAATCTAGTATTTGAGGATCTATTCCCAGTATTGCAACCAAATCTTACAATCAGCTTCTTTCCTTTCACTGTGCTTAATTTCTATTCAGATCAAGAAAAGACTACCTGGCTGTGAGTGAAACAGTTTGTAGTAAATATAGCAAAGAGTAAGGAGAATCATAATGAGGTTATGGGATAAGCATTTGGAAAAAGAATAACATCTGAGGCTATAAGAACAAATACACATTTCACACATGAGAAGTGATTATCTTTGCTTGAAAATAGATTTTTAATAAAGAGGAGTTTAATATTTCATAAGGTAGTCCAAACTTTGGGTAACACTATATTTTCTTTTTTCTTCTTCTTCTTCTTTTTTTTTTTTTTTACTGAGGCAATTAGGGCTAGGTGACTTGCCCAGGGTCACACAGCTAGAAAGTGTTAAGTGTCTGAGGTCACCTTTGAACTCAGGTCCTCCTAACTTCAGGGCTGGTGCTCTAGCCACTACATCAATTACCTTTCCGGTAACACTATGTTTTCAAAAGTGTTTTTGGACATGAAATGTAAAATGGCCTTTTTGCAATTTCCCTCTTTTGCTTCTGGTTCTACTGTTGAGGACCAAGCAAAATAACTCCAAAAGCTCTTATGATTGACAGTTCTTTAAATTTTTGAGAACAGCTATCATGTCTTACTAAGTCTTTTTGTTAGTGTAAACAACCCCAGATCCTTAAATCAATCCTCATGTAACAAATATGACCTTAAGCCCTTCACCATCTTGGCTGCTTTTCTCTGGACATCATATAACTTATCAATCTAGGTCCTAAAAGGTGGTGCCTAGAAATGAGTAAAATACTCAAATCTGGTGTGACCAGATTTCAACAGGAATATCACCTTTTTCTGACTCTGATTTTGGGATTCTTTTAATAAAGCCTAATACTGCATTAGCATTTTCGGTTGCCTGTGGATTCCTCCATCATCTGCTATGAATAAAAGGATAAGCATAGCAAAATACCTGAATAATTTACATGCTCAATCACCACCAACATATCTGTAAGCAAAATTTATGACTTATGATTCGAATTATATTTTAGACAATAAAATTTCCATTTCTACTTCTGTTGATCTTTACCCAAACACAAAACACTATAATTTTCCCTTATACATTAAGAAAATTATGTACAGTGCAACTCTAATTAAACACCATCCCTTAAATCTATAATGCTTCTTTTGAATAAAGTATGTCCTTCTAGTCCAATTAAAAATCTCTCTCCGCAACATCTTGGTGACACTACTGAGGTCAAAATTGCTTCTCTTCATCTCTTCCACCTACACTTTTTCTACATTTTAACAATATTATTACCCAAGGACTTTATTTCTGGTTTTTTCCCTGTATTCTGTTATTTTTCTGTCTCTATTGCTATTCTTGCCCCTATACTTTTCTCCCTCCATAACTGACTTTCTTATGCCACACATATGCCATATATATCGATAGAAATAGTTAATATGCTTCCTCCTCTCTCCCCATTCAATTTAGAGTCCTTTTGATTAAATTTGTTAAACTCCAGAAAAATTTATTCTCAGTATGTCTTAGATTTATTTCATTACACCCTTCTGAACCATACTCCAATTTCACAATTAATAGCCTTAGGCATGCCACAAAGCCTCTTCATGCCTTATTTTCTTCATAAAATGGAAATATGTTTAATGCTGACTGCACAAGATTATTATGAAGCTCAAATATGAATCAAAACATATAAAGTGCTTTGCAAATTACATATCATTATAAAATGCTTTATTATTACTATTTTTAAATTAAACATCATAATATGGAAAAATAGACAATTAATATTTAAGAAAATGATTTTAAGGAGGAGGGAGAAAGAAATAGAGGTAATTTGGCTTGCCAAACATTAAAACACAACAGAGATTTAAGTAAATTTATCCCTGCTCTGGATCAAAAACAAGTGGAACATAACAGAAATTCCAGATGTAGACTCATACAAAATAAAAAGATACATCTAGAGAGAGAGTTTCAAAGGACCTCAAAGATCATCTTGTCCAACCCCCTCATTTTGCAGTTGAGGAACTCTATTTTATCAAGCTGTCTCATATGTAATATAAACTTATAAAATTTGAGAAAAGGAGAACAGTGATTTACTAGAACAACTAGCATACTTCTTTTGATTGTTACTCCAAAATACTTACACTGTACTACACTTCTTACTTTCTAGTTATTGGAGAGCTGATCTGAGGAATTACAATTTCCTTCCCTTACTAATTTCCAATTCAGGATTATTACAAATGATGTGAATGTAAACTATTATAAAAATCTGACATAATTTGAAACATAATCTGAAAGTTTTAGATTCAAATCTTTTAAAATTATTATCTTCTAAAAAACTATTATATGCCATATTTGAATATTTAGTAAAAATGATAATTATAATGCATAAATAATAACTCTTAAAACACAAGAGACAATTTAGTAACTATAAAGTATAACATAAATATTCCATGCAAAGAGCTTGCAATCCAAAACATACTTACAGTAAAAACCAACAGCTACAGGCAGCAAAAACAAAGCAAAATCATTTTATTTTAAATTCCAATCATAAAAAGCAGATTAAATTATTCCAAAATAATAGTTTCTTTTTTAGTTAAAAATTGTTTAACATGCAGCACAAAAAAGAAATATAATCTGCTTTGATGAACATTAATAAGATTCACTGATATTACAAGATACTTCACAAATCTGCTCTCATGTGTATCTTACTAAATAATCTAAACTGAATGTTTTAAATAAAACATGGAAAGAACAGCATCAATTTCTGAAACACTCTGGTAAACTTGCATCATCAGAAGGTTTAATAACAGGATTTCTTCAGTGTTCTTTTGGAATGTAGCGGGAGGTTTGTTTTTTGTTTTTTTTTAACTATAATCATATTCTAAGAGAATTTTGCTTTATTGAAATTTTTATGGATTTTTAAAATTACCCAAGATATGCTTTTGAACAGTTACCTTTGGACAGTAATCTCTGATCTCTGTACAAATATTATGCAAAGTTACCCTTTGATCCAGCATTGTTACTACTGGGCTTATATCCCAATGAGATTTTAAAGAAGGGAAAGGGACCTGTATGTGCAAGAATGTTTGTGGACTCTTTGTAGTGGCCAGAAACTGGAAACAGAGTGGATGCCCATCAATTGGAGAATGGCTGAATAAATTGTGGTATATGAATATTATGGAATATTATTGTTCTGTAAGAAATGACCAACAGGATGATTTCAGAAAAGCATGGAGAGACTTACATGAACTGATGCTGAATGAAATGAGCAGGACCAGGAGATCATTAATAGCAACAACAATACTATATGTCCATCAATTCTGATGGACGTGACCCTCTTCAACAATGGGATGAAACAAATCAGTTGCAATAGAGCAGTAATGAATTAAACCAGCTACACCCAGCGAAAGAACTCTGGGAGATGACTAGGAACTACTACTAAGAATTCCTAATCCCTCTCCACCTGCATTTTATAGTTCCTTCACAGGTTAACTGTACACTATTTCAATGTCCAATTCTTTTTGTACAGCAAAATAACTGTATGGACATGTATACATATATTGTATTTAACTTATACTTCATCATATTTAACATGTATTGGTCAACCTGCCATCTGGAGGAGGGGGTGGGGGAAAGGAGGGGAAAAAATTTGAACAAAAAGTTTTACAATTGTCAATGCTGAAAAATTACCCATGCATATAGCTTGTAAATAAAGTTATAATAAAAAACCAAATATTACGCAAAGATATTAGTGAGGCAATGTAATATTATACATATGTATACATGTATAATATATGTATACAATAACATAAATGTATACATATATGTACACAATACATGTACACATGTATAGAGCAAAATACCAATCAGGATGAATAATAACCATGTTCAATGGGTTTTATTTATAGCTGACTGACAAAAACTAATCATTATTTACTTTGAGCAAGTCTATATATCCAAAGACCACCCGCTTTTCCAAAGCAATTCTAGGGAAATCTATTACATTTTCATTCATTCATAATCAGGAATCTAATCAAGGAAAAATACTTTTATCAACAAATCCTGGAAATCCTTCCAATCTATCGTGAGTTGGAGAGACTCTAAATGCTTTTATCAACAAATCCTGGAAATCCTTCTAATCTATCTTGAGTTGGAGAGACTCTATTCAGGGGCTTGATTTCATGTGGTTTTCGAGGAAAAGTGGAAAAGCTCAAGCAACTTCCTGGCTTCACTTGACTCCGCCCCTGGAATTCCCTCAAAGTTATTTTTCTTTTAAATGTTCTAGTCATTTTATGAATTGTGCTCTTGTACATACTTCTCTTTGTATAAATTTATACTATTCAGTATATCAACAACTTTATATAAAAGCAGCAAATTAAATACTAATTAATTCATTTGATTTGAATTAAATACCAATTCCTCAATTGTTTCTTGCTAAGAAAGTTTGTCAAGATATCACTTATACTGGTATGTGCATACATGTGAGATATAAATTCATACATGTTCAAATCAAGGAAAACTATTATCAAAATAATCACTATCTTATTTTTACTTATTTTCTAAGGTGATTATTTACATGAAATGTACTTTCATCAACAAATGAAAATGTTTCTTCTATTACAAAGATTTATTTAATTTTCACAAGTTGTTTTTTGGTTAGTTTTTTTTTTTTTTTTAACTAGGGAGGACAGACTCAGTAATCATTACAATAATGATAACTAAGACAAAGTTTTTATTTAATAAAAATTTATGAGAACAGAAATATAGAAAAAAATTACTAATACACTAACCTGCAATATTTATGATAATATATGATCGAGGTCACCTTGACAGAAGAAAGGAAAGATGGGGAATATGGGAAGTAAGATTATAAGCCTGGCACAAGGTCACAGACTTAGAGCTGAAAGAGATTTTGGACAACATCTCATTTAATTTCATTATTTTATGGATGAAGAATTGATACCAAAAGAATTTAAGTGACTTGCCTAAAGATATCAAGTAGAAGAACAGAAATTAAAATCTAGTACCTCTAATAATCAGCATTCTTTTTCATTTAGTCAAATTTTGATTCAGGGGTTCTTAATAATACAGCCATTTGGCTAATGTCCCTGTATGCAAAGTAGAGAAGCTAAATTCTTGACTTCATAGAATAATTTTATATTTCAAAAGTTAATCCAATAGCCACAAGGGAAAACAATTCCACTTATGAAAGAAAGATTAAAAAGGAAAAAGAAGAAAAGCAAAGCTAGAATCTATGCTGACCAATCATCTGGAGAAGTACTATGGTACATGAATGTAATAGAATATTATCATGGCATTTGAAGTACAAAGACAAATTACAGAGAATACTATAAAGTGATACAGAAAAAATTAAGTAGAATCAAGAGCATAATTGAAAAATAACTAGAACACTGAAAAGGAAAATAACTTTGGGGGAGTTTCAGGGGCAAAGTCAAGATGTCAGAGTGAAGTCAGAAAGCTGCTCAAACTCTCCCAGTTTCCCTTGAAAATCACATGAAACCAAGACTTTGAACAGAATAAAATCACTCTCCAGTTCAAGATAGATTGGTAGGACTTAAAGAAATATCAGTCTCACTGGGGTGAAAGGGGGATGTTCAGCCCATTTCAGCTGGTATCTGAGAAAGCAGGAGGGTCTTAATCACAGTAGATCAGCACCTGAGAGCCTCAGTCTTAGCTCAGGAATAGTACAGACTAGTGGGGCAGCCTCCAGACCTAGCTCAGAAGACAAATTGCCAGCTAGCAAAACCGGGCTGTTTCCTGGAGAGAGAGCAGATATTCCCTGATGTGAGCAAGACACTAAGTATGAAAGGCCCCTGTGCTCAAGGCCAAAGCTCTGAACTGCACAGGAAAAAAAAAAGATTTTAAAAGGAAAACAAAAAGAGGTAGAAGAGAAAGTGAGAAAAGCAACAAGAGGCATGCAAAAGAAAATTAACAATTTGGAAAAGGCAAGACAAAAATTGACTTAAGAAAACAATTACTTAAAAATATAACTGGCCAAATGCAAAAAAAAATATATATATATATATATATCCACCAAAGAAAACATCACCTTGAAAAGTAGAATTAATCAAATGGAAAAAGAGAAACAAAAGCTAATCGAAGAAAATCACATACTAAAAACTAGATCGGGGCAAATGGAAGCTAATGATTCTAGGAGACATTAAAAATCAATCAAATGAAAAAAAGTGAAAATTGTAAGAAGCTGTAAAATACCTCATTGGAAAGTGACCTGGAAAACAAATTCAGGAAAGACAATTTAAAAATTTGTCTACCTGAAGGCCATGACCCCCCCCCCCCCCCCCCCCCAAAAGAGAGAGAGAGAGAGAGCGAGTGCACGCCTGAATATATACTTGAACCAGAAGGGGAAATACTCATTGAAAGAATTCATCAATGATCTCCAGAAAGAGATCCTACAAGAAAAACCCCAAGGAACATCATTGCAAATTTTCAGAATTATAATCTCAAGGAAATACTGCAAGATGCCAGACAAAAACAATTCAAGTATCAAGGAGTAACAGTCAGGATTACCCCAAATCTGGCAGCTTTTACAATAATCAGAAGGCCTGGAATACCATATTCTAGAAGGCAAAAAACCTGAAGTTATAATCAAGAATTAACTGCCAGTGAGACTGAGCATCATCTGTCAGGGGAGAAGATGGATCTCCAATGAAGTAAGAAATTTTCAATAATTTTCTTAGAAAAAAAAATGAACATAACTAAACAGAAAATTTCATCTTCAAATACAGGGCTCAAGAGACACATAGAAAGGGAAACAAATTTTATATATATATATGTAATTTAAAGGTTAAACTATTAACTAATCCCTAGATGGGAAATTATATGTGTAACTTTTGAGAACTGTATTGGAGGACTTAGTGGGGGTATACATAAATGGAGGGTATGGATATATGTGATATGATAATATCTACGAAAAAAACATTAAGGCGTGGAAAAAGCACAGGGAAGGTAAAATGGAACAAATAAGATCAC
Organism: Sarcophilus harrisii; assembly: GCF_902635505.1. Classification (NCBI taxonomy): domain Eukaryota; kingdom Metazoa; phylum Chordata; class Mammalia; order Dasyuromorphia; family Dasyuridae; genus Sarcophilus; species Sarcophilus harrisii. The sequence continues at coordinate 349,448,369 of NC_045427.1, forward strand.
AAGAAAAGGCACAAAGGACCTATTACAACAGAGGGAAAGAAGGGGAAAGATGAGCATTGTCAGAAGCTTAATCTCATTAGTTTTGGCTAAAAGAGGAAATCACTTAATTTTTCAGTTGGGTGTAGAAATTTTCTTTCCCTATAAGGAAGAAAGACTAAAAACCAATTGGAAATTAAATAATCTAATGCTAAAGAATGAGTGGATCGAACATCAAATTATAGAAACAATTGATTCAAATCATTGAAACAACTGATCATTTCATTTAAAAGAAATGACAATGAGACAACATCCCCTATGGGATGCCATAGGCAGTTCTTAGGGGAAATTTTATAACTCTAAATAGCTATATGAATAAAATAGAGAAAGAGGAGATCAATGAATTGGGTATGGAACTAAAAAAAGCTAGAAAAAGAACAAATTAAAAACTCCCAATTAAAAATCAAATTAGGAAAATAACTCTGAAGGACTTAAAATACCATATCCAACCATGTCTCCAGCAGCATGAAATGGAGATTTACAGTTTCATATAAAATCCTCTCTTTTTAACTACTGCTATATATATGGGAATGCTTTTTTGGCAGGAGGAAAGGTGTTAAAGTTCAGAATACAAAAATTAAACATACAAATTGTTTTATATTTAAGTATCTGAGCAAAATATAACAAGGGCAAGGACTTCCATTTTCTCAAGCATTTATTTAGCACATACTATGTATGTGCCAAGCACTTTGCCAAGTGCTATGACTTTAAAGAAAAGTAAACAGTCTCTGCTATAAAGGAACTTACAATTAAATAGGAAAACAACACCCAAGCAAGTATAAGCAAGATATAAATTGGATACATTAAAAATAATTTTTTAATCTTTATTTTCCCTAGGAAGAACATTTTTTTGTTATATATGTACATTTATTTTTATACACATTTCCTTATGAATCATGTTGGAAGAGAAAAATCAAAATGATAGGTAAAAATCACAAGAAAAAAAAATACAGAAGAAAAAGGGGAAAAAAGTGAACAAAGCCTATGTTGATTTAACATTCAATATCCATAGTTTTCTCTCTGGACATGGATGGCATTTTCCATCCAAAGTTCACGGGGATTGTCTTGAATCACAGAACTGATGAAAAGAACCAAATCTGTCATAGTTGATCATTGCACAATCATTAGAAATAAATGACAAAAGAAAGCTAGCATTAAGGTGGATAAGGAAAGACTTTTTGTAAAAAGTGGGATTTTAGCTGAGGCTTGAAGGAGACAAGAAAGTTAAGAGGCAAGAGATGAGGAGGAAGAGCATTCCAGGCATGGAGAACAGACAAGAGTAAAAAATCTGAAGCCAAGAGACAGAGAGTCTTACTCATGGAAGAATAAGGAGGCCAGGGTTACTGGATCTCAGAAAATATGGGAGGGAATCCAGGGATGAGAGGAGGAATAAGATGATTGGAGATGTAGGAAGGGACAAGCTGTGGAGAACTTGAAGGCCAAAATTAGAACTTTAAGCTTTTCTTTCTCCAAACCTTGTATACAGTAGGCATTTAATAATTGCTTGCTGAAATGAATTGAATTCTAATTCATAAGTATTTTTAAAGCACCTATTTTGTACAAAGCACCATGCTCAGTGCTAAAAATAACTGGTTCTTCAAAGAGTTTTTCATCCCAATAAAATCTAATTTTAGTTTCAGGACACTAGCCTCAACTAACTTGGTCCTACAGGTCTCAAACAAAATTAGTTACCTTTCTCCCAAAACCTGGTGCAATTCTGACCTTCTCTAATATAAGTAGTTCATTATCTTTTTAATTATCCAGGTTCTCAACCTTAGTTTCATCCTCAATTCTTCATTCTCACCCCACATTTTCCATCAACTGAATAGCATTTCTTTCTCCAAAATATCTCTATGTCACTTTCTGTCTACTTACAAAGTTGTCAACCTAAGTTAGGACCTCATCATCCCTAGCTGGGCTGGCTATTCCAATAGTATCTATGTTGGGCTCATTTCTCAACTCCAAACTATTCTTCTATGAAATCATCAATGTAATCTCAATTACCTTAAGAATAAGCAGAACAAAACAAAAAACTTTTCACTTCATATTTAAAGTTCTTTACAACCTTTCTACCTCTTCAGGATTCTTACATATTATTTCCTTCAACAAGCTCTATAATCCATCCATAGTCACATATTTATTACTCCTCACATCTTCATCACCTCTCATTTCCCATGCTTTTGCAATGACTCCTCTCATGGTTGAAATACTTTCTCTCATCTGTCTCTTGGAATCCCAGTCTTCTTTCAAGAATCAACTCAAATGTCACTCTGTATAGAATGCTTTTCCAGATTCCCTCACCTGTTAAATCCTTCCCATCAAAGGCTACCTCATGTACAGGTGATCTGTGTCTTCTTTATGCACATATATGTACATGTAGTCTTCACCATTAGAATGTAAACTCTTTTTGATGGCAAGACAATTTCATTTTCCTCTTTGTATATATACTCAGTGCTTAAAAAGTGTCTGGTACATAATAAATAGTCTTTTAATATATAATATATATTACACATATAATTATATGATAGTTTTTTAAAATTCCTTGACTGATTAACTGATTAGTCAATAATGATAAAATATGTAAGGATGAGTAAGGGATGAACACAAAACAAATCCTGAATAGAGATAGAAATAAATTAGTAAACAAAAGATATTCTCTAGGTAAAAATACCACTTAATGGTATGCACTGAAATCTTAATACAATAATGGAAATAATGCTGTATTTTCATAACATTTTGAAAGCAACACACTCAAAAGCTTTAGCTTTAGGAACAAGGAACTGCTGTTTTAAAGATATTTATTTTGTATATCTGTGAGATAGAATAATTTATTTCAAAGGTAAAAAGGTAATTTATTATATATATGTATGTTTAGATACACATGCATACACTCATACCTTTTACCTCATCATAGGATACATATTTTGTGACCCTAAAGAAAAACATTTCCCTAGATTTTATTCCTACATTCTCTTCCGTAATTAAATTAGGTAGAGACAAGTAATCTTACCATCACCGATAACAGCCCTGTCACAATCCATGACAATTTAAAGAATATTTAGGGTGAAAGAATATTCTGGAAAGGGCTCACTCTTGTTCATACAGAGTATGTCTTCCCTCTTGAATCCATAACCCAGTTTGGAGAACAAGATTAAAGCTATCATTTAGAAAGTTCCTATATAATATTCTCCCAAATATAGCATACAATTAACTGAGCTTATGTAAAATGAAGAGAACACTTACCTGTTGGATTAGAAAAATCCAACATGCTAGTTGTAGGCTGCAGGAGATCAGGGCTACTTGAGGAAAGAGTTCCAGGAATAGGCATTATAGCTAGACTATGCCTACACTGCCTTGTTCCAAGGACACTGTCATCTTGTGACTGGCTCACATTGCCATCACTGCAAAAAAAAAAAAAAAAAAAAAAAAAAAAGTTTTCCATACAATATACATTTCAAGAAATTTAATACTCATAATTTTTACTCTATATGTAAAATAAGGACAAATAATATTCAGCTTAAAACAGTAATACTTAAATTAATTGTAATAACAAGGGGATTACAAAAAAAAAGAAGACAATCTAGTTATTGTAACAGTATTAAGGGATATTTTTGTCCAAATTAGCGCTAAAATATTCAATTTACACATAAAAGAAGTAACAATATTCAATCTCTGCCCCTTTTTTGTTCTTAAGGAAAAAAAATGGCATGTTTTGGGATTTCAACATAATAACAATAAGCTTAAGAGGGGTACTGGTAAAGAATGAAATAGAAGAGAGGAACAAAATAAGAAAAAAAGTCATAATCTTAGTTATCTAATATATGAGAATTTAAGTATATTATGTCCAGAGGAACTATCTGAATGTGCTCATGTCAGTAGAAAGCTGACATCAGAGATGTCATCATAGAAAGAACATCATCATAGAAATTTTCACAAAAACTCATTCTAAATCTCACACATATGACATTTACCTCGAACATTCATCCATGTTCAAAAAACTCTTAATGTTACCTTTGACTTTCCTTTGTCTGTACTCTCATACATAACTGACTGCCAATTGTTGATGATTCTAATCACTTTCAATTTAACATCTATGAGGGGTGCACTGTTTCAAGACAAGCACCATCTGGATCCAAAAAGACAAAGAACAAACATCTTCTTTCAAGGAATTTATAGTTTTAAAGGAGAGAGAAAAGTAAAGGGAAAGAGTATTATAGTGTGTATCCAGATGTTTCAAATGTGGTAACAAGAAAAGAGAAAAGAAGATAAAATATGGTCTAGTGGATAGATGTCTTTGGTGCTAAGAAGTCCTAGGTTCAAGTTTAGTTTCTAGCATAGACCAGTTGTAATCACAGAAAAAAAAAAAAAAAATTTACTCTCCTTTTGCTTCCAGACAAGATCCCAGAATATTGTCTATCTTAGAGCAAAATTACCAACTGTTGGAATTTTCACACTAGGAACTTCCTTTACTCATGAACAAGACCAAAAAAGGGGCATTCAGTGAAGGATTTATGGAAGAAGCTCAGATCTGAGCCTAAAAGGATCTTGGATTCTCAAAGACATAGATGAACAAGTATGTTTTTGACAGGAAGACAGTTTGTACCAGAAGAGAGAATACTGAGTTGAGAAAACACTTAGCATTCCAAGATTTTCCAGTACACAGAGTTCCCAATAATTATAATATTAAATAAAACTGCAAAAGTCAGTAGAAACGAGAAGGTAATGAACACAAATGCCAAGCTAAGGCATTTGAAAATTATCTCTGAGACAAAAGGAAAACACTTAATTTTTTTTTTTTTAATAAGGGCTAACAAAGTCAAAAATCCTTAGGAAAATTATTTTTATCAACTCTGTGAAGGATGGATTGAAGAAGAGACTAATTTTAAAAACTTAAAAGAATTTATTCCTTCTCTCTACTATCATTATTACCTTATTAGGTACCACCCAATTGCAATTGCAATTGTCTCCAATTAATTTTCTGACCATTAAGATAAAATTTTTTTATATTGCATTCAAGGTTATTCACAATCTGTTGCTACCCAATCTTTCTAGTTCTGTTTCGTATGACCTCCACTTCTCTATTTACATCTTGCCCCAAATTAACTGTACAATTCTCAATCTCATAAGTATACATTCCTCATTGACTGTTCAGCTTGCTCTTCAACTCTGACATAATTTTCCCTCTATTTCTATCCTTCAAGATAAATGCTAATCCTAAATCAAATGCAACTTCCTTGAATTTAACTGGAAATGATGCTTTTGTCTTCAGATGTTGCCTATCTTGTTTTAAATTTTCTTAATAGTTATTCTATGCCTTTGCCATATAATCACTCTAGACAGTAACTTTATTAGAGCAGAAACCACATCTTGTTTGTTTTTTGTTTGTTTGCTTTTCCAATACATAGAAGAGTATTTTGAATGTACATTTTTGACTAATCATGATTTGTTTGGTATAAATAAGTTCAAGGAGAAAAAATTTTCCTTTCAGTGCAGATCAGGATCTTCTTTAGAGCTTATCCACCTATCTGTGCAGGGGTATGAAAATTCAAATAGAACAAAACACAATTGGAACATATCACAGGTAGGACTTCAAGTAAAGACTAAAGTCTTTTTGACTCCAAGTCTAGATCTCTAGCCACTACTTAGAACTCTTCATGTCTTGTACATAACAGGAATTAAGTATTGGTGAATTTATTTGAATATAGGATTACTGACTAGACTATCAAAAGATATGTAATTATTTAGTCCCCATACACTTGCCACATAATCCAGAGGATTTTACTCAAGGAAAGAATCTAATCTAATCTAAAGTCAGTCCCTTTTACATAATCTATCTGATGCCTCTTGTATTAAGTATGCAACATGATACAGTAGAAAGAGAGAGTAGAGTTTGAATCTTATATGGCTCAAATATTTATCTGATATGACCAAGGGCAAGTGACTCAACTATGAAGAATGTTTTCTTCTTTGGCAAAACACGGAAGATCCTGGACCTGGGATGCCAGGGGAAGATAGAACTCCTGGATGAAGAAACTCTCTTTAACAATACAAAATAAGTACCTTCTCTGAAACAGTGTTTTAAAAAAGGTGCCTCCAACACTGAGAAGGCAAGTGATTTGCGCTCGGGGCATGAGAATGAGTCAGAGGGATGACAAGTCCAGGTCTTCCTGGTTTTAAAGCCAGCTTTCTATCCATGCTACTACCCTGTCTATCTAAAATACAGAAAATAATTAAAAGGGAAAAAAAAGGAGTGGTCCCACTGCCTGACCACATTTAAATATTATTTGTAAGTTATGGGTGCACCAACAACTTGAAAGCATTCCATAAAAGCAACCATCCCAGGAATGAGTGAAAGAACTTTGGAACTAATTGGCCTGATAAAGAAAAGTCAACATACTATCTTCTAGTATTTGCAGTACCATATATCATTTGGAAGAGTTAGATTTATTTTGCTTAGTCAAAGAGGCAGAACTGGGAATAATGGGTATGAAGGGAATAAAATCAAGGTCAAGGTAAACAAAAATGTCCTAAAATTGTGAGTCAGGAAAAAACAAAATGACCTTTATAATGAATGCTATACATGATCTACAGGCTTGGGGACCTGTTTACTGATTGACTGACTAGGCTTAAGAGACTTATTAGGACATGTGGCATAATTAGAAATTAAAGGCCCAAGAGTCATAAGGTAAGTCATAAGTCATAACATAGAAAACATGAAGAAGAATGCAGGTATTATAGGGGGGAAAAATCCCTCCTTCCTTCAATGACTGTCCAACAGCACTAAGGCATGCCTTTGGTGACATAAAGAACCCCATCTAAGCCATTACCAAGAAGTATACCTCTTTAGAAGTGACAGATATCTCACTGAAGGCTGCTGTTGCTAACAAAAACAATGCATAGGGAACTGAGGATTCTGCAGAGATGTACTCATCACTCTATTGTTTATCTTTGTTAAATGTCTGCATTTATTCCTGCTGTTATTATTATCTGGTAAGAGGTTTTGGGAGATGTTGTTTTTTGTCATCTGCCTCACTGACTCAAACTTGCCAAATCCTGACCTGTATGGGAACAGACTGCAGCCAGCTCAAAAAAGGTTACCAAATGGAGGTTCTTGCCCATCAATAGATTTTGATTTCAATAAAAATCTGAATATTTTTAGGAGATATTAGAAGAAGGGATTCCCAAGTTCCAATCAAACTAAATAGCCTCTGAGGTCCTTTTAATTCTGCAATTAGATATACAAACCATGCCATGAGATAAACGAAATTATATTCTAGTGGCAAAGCATCCATGCTAGTTAGAAAGCTATGCTGTTAGGCCCCCTCTAAAAAGAATTATGTCGTTTCTTACCCAAAAATTCTCCTGAAAAGGGAATGCAGGAATAAAAACAAGACATTGTTGAATACACAATGTTCTAATACTAAATTTACTCTGAATAATAAATATACCTAAAAACAGAAAGAGGTCCACAAGGGTACAACTGAAAACAAAAGCACAATACTATAAACATGGAAAGGCAATTATATTGTAAATTAATGAGGTAATAAGAAAAAAGGGGGGGGACAGTTCCTACTAAAAGGCAGCATGTTCTCAGAACCTTAAAATATTACTTTGAATAAATTATAACTTACACATTTGTACAATTTTTGTAATAGTTAAATATGGCAATGGGAAACAAAGGCTTCCTTTAAAGAGCTAAAAAAAAATAATGAAATTCAACTGGAAGAACAAAAGATCAAAATTATGAAGGGAAATAATAGAAAACAAATGAGAAGGAAGAAAAGTCTAGCAATATCAAATCAAAAAATAGTAATTATCAAAACAATGCTAATTAAACAATAGAAAAATTCATCAGTAAAACATATTAGTAAAATACAACACACCTAAGCAAAGGAACTTAGAAGCCTAGTATTTGATATACCCAAATACCCTAGTATTTGATATACCTAGTCATAGCTATTAGGGTAAGGATTTGATATTTGACATAAACTGTTGAGAAAATGGGAAACTGAACACCTATTATACAGCACAGGACTTTAAACTTTATCCACTAGTCCAAGTCTTTTTGTCGAAGAAATTATTGTGACCTCAGATATACAGACATATGAAAGAGGTACACATATCAAACATTTACTGGTAAAAAGCATAATTTCATAACCCCCATATTCAGTTAAATGACTTCTATGGAGTTGTGATCCACAGTATAAGAAACTGGGTCACAGAATATGGGATTATACCAATGCCTTACACCATATGTCAATATAAGTTCCAAATGGGTACATAACATACACATGCATGTATATGCACATGTGTATATAAACAGTCACATCATAAACAAATTAGAAGAATAAAATAAATTTTAAAAAATAAATTACCATATAGATGATGAAAGGAAAATATTAAGTTAAAAGATTTTGCACCAACAAATTCAAAAAGTCCCAGCTCCAAAAGTCTTTGTAAAGTTTTAAGTGCTTTACTCTCTCACATACACATAGATTCCCTTTCTCTTTACATGTACACATACACAGACGCACATACACACCCCTTTTTAAAAAGTTACTATACTTTTTTATTTGCAAAACATATGCATGGGTAATTTTTCAACATTGACCCTTGTAAAACCTTTTGTTCCCACTTTTCCCCTCCTTCCCCCCCTAGATGACAGGTAGTCTAATACATGTTAAATACGTTAAAGTATATGTTAAATATTTATACAGTTTTATGTTAAGTTATACAGTTATCTTGCTACATGAGATAAATCAGATCTCAAAACAAGGTAAAAAAAAAAAAAAAAAAAAAAAAACCTGAGAAGGAAACAAAAATGCAAGCAAACAATAACAGAAAGAGTGGAAATGCTATGTTGTGGTCCACTGTCCCCATGGTTCTCTCTCTGGGTGTAGCTGATTCTCTTCATTACTGAACAACTGGAACTGGTTTGAATCATTTCATTGTTGAAGAGAGCCCCATCCATCAAAATTGATCATCATATTGTTGTCGAAGTGTATAATGATCTCCTAGTTCTGCTCATTTCACTCAGCATCAGTTCATGTAAGTCTCTCCAGGCCTTTCTGAAATCATCCTGCTGATCATTTCTTACAGAACAATAATATTACATAACATTCACATACTACAATTTATTCAGCCATTTTCCAATTGATGGGCATCCAGTCAATTGCCAGTTTCTAGCCACTACAAAAAGGGCTGCCACAAACATTTGTGCACATATAGGTCCCTTTCCCTTCTTTAATATCTCTTTGAGATATAAGGCCAGTAGTAACACTGCTAGATTAAAGTTTGATAACTTTTTGAGTATAGTTCCAAATTGTTCTCCAGAATGGTTGGATCTGTTCACAGTTCCACCAACAATGCATCAGTGTCACAGTTTCCCCCAACCCCTTCAATATTCAGCATTATCTTTTCCTATCATCTTAGCCAATCTGACAGGTGTGTAGTGGTATCTCAGAGTTATCTTAATTTGCATTTCTCTAATCAATAATGATTTGGAACACCTATTCATACAGGCAGAAATAGTTTCAATTTCATCATTTGAAAATTGTCTGTTCATACCCTTTGACCATTTATCAATTGAACAATGGCTTGATTTCTTATAAATTTGAGTCAATTCTCTATATACTTTGGAAATGAGGTTTTTTTCAGAACCTTTGACTGTAAATATATTTTCCCAGTTTATTGCTTTCCTTCTAATCTTGTCTGCATTAGTTGTTTGTACAAACTTTTTAACTTGACATAATCAATATTTTCTATTTTGTGATCAATAATGATCTCTAGTTCTTCTTCGGTCACAAATTCCTTCCTCCTCCACAGGTCTGAGAGGTGAATTATCCTATATTCTTCTAATTTATTTATAACCTCATTCTTTATGGCTAGATCATGAATCCATTTTGACCTTATCTTGGTGTATGGTGTTAATAACACACACCTTTTTAAAAACGAAATATGACAAATCATTCTACAATTGATAAATTTGACCATTATCAAAGAATATGTACAGGCAATTTTCAGACAAAAAACAAAAAAACAAAAATATACATACATAAAAAATGTATAAATCACTATTGATTAGAAAAATGAAAAAAATCAAAACAACTCTTAAGTACCAGCTCACACCTAATTGGCTAGTATGACAGAAAAGGAAAGTGATCAAGGTTGCAAGGAAGATGGGACACTAATGTATTGTTGGTGAAATTGTGAATTGATTCAAACGTTCTGGAAAGTAATTTGGAACTATGCCTAAAAAAGTTATTAAAATGTTCTGATTCAGCAATATCTACACTGCTAGGACTAATAGGTTGTATCCCAAAGCGATCAAAGAAAAAGGAAAAAGACTTATCCATACTAGAATTGGAAACTGAGAAGATATCCATCAACTGGGGACTTAGGCAAACCAGTTTTGGTATATGATTGTGAAGGGGTAGGATTGTGCTACATGAAATGATGAAAGGATACTTTCAGAAAAACTTGAGAAGACTTAAATGAATTGATGCAAAGTCAAGTGAGTAGAACCAAGAGAACCTTAATAAGAGCAATATTATCTGATGAAAATTGTGACTTAGCTATTCTCAACAATATAGTGATCTAAGATAATTCCAAAGGACTAACATGGTTGAATGTTATCTACTTCCAAAGAAAGAAATGATGAAATCTGAAAGCTGATTGAAAGATTTTTTTTTTAATTTTTCTTGAGGGTTGTTTTTTTGGTCTGTATTTTCTTTCACAACATAACAACAGTAGAAATATGTTTTCCATGATTGCACATATCAAACTTCTTCCCTTCTCAATAGGTGAAGGAGGGGCAGATGGGAGAGAATTTGGAACACAATTTTCAAAAAGAATGTTGGAAAAAATTTTACAAATTAGAAAAAAAAAAAATAGGGGCAGTGAGGTGGTGCAGTGGATAGAGCACCAGCCCTGAAGTTAGGATGACCTGAGTTCAAATCTGGTCTCAGACACTTAAAATTTCCTAGCTGTGTGACCCTAGGCAAGTCACTTAACCCAACTGCCTAAGTAAAAAAACAAAAACAAATTAGAAAAAAATTTTAAAATAAAAACTCTATGTGTGTGTAAAGACACACATGTATATACATATATATAAATACCCACATGTACCCACACATATGGAACAAATTAACGTGTACAAGAATTAAAGCTAATTTCTAATTTATAAATGGTCAAAGGACATGAAGAGACAGTCCTCAAAGAAATTCAAGCTATTATCTTTATGAAAAATCTATAAATCATTAACAATTAAAGAATACAGATTAAATACTTAAGTTCTATCTCACCTATCAGTTTTGTAAAGTTAAGAAAAAAGGACAATGACAAATGGAGCTTTGGAAAAACAGGCATACTAATGCATTTGGTAGAGTTGTAATTTATTCCTCCCAGTCTGGAAAGCAATTTGGAAATTTACAAATAAGTTACTAAACTATGCAAACCCTTTAACCCAGCAATATAACTATTATATATCCCAAGTAGATAAAAGAAAAAAACAGGACCTATTTTATAAAAATATTAACAGCAGCTCTTTTTGTGGTAGGAACTGGAAATTAGAGTTACCACTGGGAAATGTTTGAATAACTTATATAGGATATGAACGTAATAGAATAATATTATATATAGGAAATCTAAAAGAAATGATAAAGGAAAAGGATTCAGAGAAGTCTAGAAAAATGTACATAAATTGTGATTGGTTTAAGTGAACAGAATTAAGAGTATAACTATATTACTGCCCCATTACTGTAAAAATAAACAATTCTATTATGAATTCTGATCAAACATGATTCCAGAGGGCTAATGATAAAAAATGTTAACACCTCTCCTGACAAGCAGATGAATTAATAATATGGAAAATGAAACACATTTTTGGAACACTGTCAATGATCATTTAAAAAATTTTTCTATTCTTATTTGTAAGAAGGTTTGGTTTTCCTTTTCTCTCAAAATTTAGAGGTGAGGGAAATGAGATAGAAGGGAGAAAAAATCCTTGATAATTGAAAAATATATACTATTTAACAGAAAGGAAAAAGAAAAAAGAAAAAAAAACAAAACCTTGTCTTCTGATCTACGACTGGTAATAACTTTGTCCCCGCCCCCTCTCGTAGGAGTTAAGAGTACGTACATTTTCATGAGAAGACACATCCCAATGGGCTAAGGTCAGGTATTTATTTATCTAGTGAAGGAAATCTTATATAGTTAAGATTTTAGCTAATGTTTATTATAAAAACACAAATCCAGCACGCTCATTTTACAACTGAGGAAACTAAGGAACCTGTGACAGAGATGAAATATCTTGCATAAGATTATATAGATTATAATTACCCAGGATTTGAACACATTTTCTTCCCGTAAGATACTGCTGCTTTCACATGAAAGACATTTGGTTGATGAAAGAGGCTAACAAATGTATTTGAGATCAAAACTAGTAATTATTTTGACAGATAATTTAACTGAATTAACTCTTCTTTTTAGAAGCTACTTGTTAAGATAGTACAACTTAAACCGGGTTTATGTTTTTTTTGCTTTGAAAATTTCCTTTTGTTTTCCTTGTTAAATTTCCATTAAGTCTGTCTTTCTCAAGCCAAACTATACTATTTATTTTGTGGGATTCAGTTTTTTAGACATTGATTGTTCAGTGCCTAATCTATTCTAAAAGAAAAGAAACAGAAGAATTAAAACAAATTTTCATCAAGCAATTGAGGTAATATTAAAGGTAAGAAAACCAAGTAGGAAACTACTACAATAGTTCAAAGGAAGAGTAATAAAGGCTGAGAATAAGAGTTGGTCACAGAAATGACAAGGCACAAATGATAAAACTGTTAGTACCAAGTTAGGACTTAATGATGTCAACATCAATCAAGAGGGAAAAAAGACTGGAGAGGAACATAAAGCATTAGAAGGGCTGAATGCTGAAGATGGATTGGATTAATTTTGTTTTGTTCTAGAGGGCAAAGCCAGGAATAATGAAGAAATTTGATAAAGAGGCAAATTAAACTCTGATAAGAGGAAAAATTTCCACAAAAAACTATCCAACACAGCATAGACTGAATTGGAAAGTACTGGCTTTCCTGAACACTGGAGTCTACAAAAAGAGATGATATGACCTCTTAGCAGTTATGTTAAAGTGCGAAATTCATCTAAGTAAAAACTAGATAGAATAAACTCTGAAGTCCCTTCCAATTCTTTGATAATGGATTCTGTGAGAAAGCCAAAAATGATTTCGATCTCAAGTATGCAGGATAACAGTGGTGACATTAACAAAACTAGTTAGAGAAGTTGCTTTTGAAATGGTAAGCTAATTTACTTTTGAGTATGATTAACTTGAGGTAGAACTCTCTCTCCCATGAGCAATCTGAAGTATAGAAATGGAATGCAGGTGGAAATTATTTATAGAATAGAGAATCACTCATTTAATTATGATAAAATCACACAGGGCCAAAAGATCAAGAATAAAGCACTGAAAAAAAAAAAAAAAAGTCAAGAAAGAATCCCCCAGAATATCCATATGCAGGGAACAGTAAAAAGAAAGATAACCAAGAGAAATAGAAAAAGAACCCAAGGCATGGGCAGATAAAATGAGTAAGGTATTGAATTTTAAGAAAAAAAGGATGGATAAAGAGGATCAAAGCTGCATAGATAATAAGGAATTAGAAAAAGCCTTTATATCTGGTGATTATCTCAGTCATGCCTTTTTTTAAAATTATTTTTTAAACACTCATTTTTAAATTTTTGAGTTCTAATTTCTCCCCCTTTCTCCTTCTTTCCCACCTTTTGAAAAGGCAATCAATATGCTACTCGTGATACATATGAAATCATGCAAACCAAATTTCCATATTTGCCATTTTACCAAAATATGGGGAGAAAAGGTCAAGAAAAATGAAGTGGAAAAAAATTTGCTTCAATCTGTACTCTGAACTCATCAGTTCTCTCTCTTACGAGTTCTTTGGAATATTCACTGATAACTGTATCAATTTGAATAACTAAATCTATCACTGTTTATTATTCTTACAGTATTTTTGCCACTGTGTAGAATATTTTACCCCTTCTGCCCCCTTCACTTTATATTCACTCACATAAGTCTTCCTAAATTATTTATGTGTGTGTCCAATCTTACATAGCACAACAAAACTGCAACACAAATGCATACCAGAACTTATCCAGGCATTCCAAAGAAAGGTCTTTTATCTGATACTGGATTCATCATGGGGAGCCTCTAGAGCTTTGTGCTTTGAGGAAAGGGAGGAGTGACACAGTCAGACTTTAGCAGCTTTGGAAAAATGGATTGAAATGAGGATAGGCTTGAGGAAGGAAGATCAATTAGAAAGCTATTATAAATAGTTTAGATAAGATGTAATGATGATTTAAATTGGGGTGATGGTTTATTTGAGTAAAAAAGGTAAAACATCAAAGAAATATTACGAAAATAGGAAAATAAAGGCTATGGTCATTGATCAGATATGTATGGAAATAAGAAATAGGTGTTGAGTATGACAATGTTGCAAATGTAGACAAATTAAGAGGGCAGTGGTATCCTCAAAAGTTAAAGAAAAATAGGGAAGAATAATGAATTTAAAGAAACGGATGGTAAATTCTATCTTGGACATATTTAGTTTGAAATGCTTAAGGGACTTCTTGAAGAATATACAAAGGGGTTGGTGATGGAATAAGAAATAACAGATGAAAAGCCAGAGTGTTTTGCACTTCTAGAATGTTTTTTTAAAAAATCTAGATAAAGGTGGCCAGCACATTGGATAAAAACTATAAGATTTCTGTGAAATTTCTAGAAATTAAATAAATAATATAAAATATAAGAAATAATATTTTCAAGAATAGCACAAAATCAAATGTGATTTACAGTAACATTAGGAATATTCACAAAGAACCAAGATCCATTAAAGAGACAGTAGGTAGCCATGTGACATGTTCAGAAAATGGAAAATATAACATCTATATGGCTATATAATTGGACAAATTTTCCAATATTTCATTTACTTCAATATATTTTTAAAATTCAAAATATATTCAAGATTAATGGTACTGTGTACACCTTTAAAATGGAAAATCAGCTCTGTGAAACATTATTATAAAAACTGAGTCACTAAAAATAGTCAGAGACATATTAACATTAAAATGTATACAACATGCCAAAGGATAGAAAATATATAAAATATTCACAAAGAATTTCTAAGAAATAAAAACTAGATTTAAACAAAATTCAAAGTATCATCATCATGCAAATTCCTATAGAACTTCAAATTGTAATTTGAATATCATTATTTACCTGAATAACTTGGGAGGCAAAATGCTGAATCGTGTTTTATCTAAAATTTTCCTGATTTTGTTTCTTCCAACTGAAACAGTGTTTGCTTTAATTTTTTTATTTCCTTTCTCCTGTGGAAACATATGTTCCATATCTCCAGGCATATCAGGGATAGAGTAGCGATTACTTTTCTTCTCAGCAATTTTGGGAATATGAGGAATACCATTTTTATCTTGCTTTGTCCTATTAATTAATTCTTTAAAAACTGTAGAAATAAAAAAAAATTAAAAAATTATGATTCTTTTTCTACTAAAAAACTCTTCTAATGACTGCAAAATCTAAGGCCAGTATTTGTTAAAACAGCTTTTTTGATATTCATCATCATCACTGACATTTTTATCATCTTCATAAATAAACCTATCACATTAAAGTTTACAAAGTACTTTTCCCTTCATTATTTATCTCATTTGACCTTCCTAAGAACCCTCCATTTTATAGATGAGTAAAGCCAGTAAGTGAATGAATGATTGGTCAAAATCACACATAGCTGATTACAATCTGAGTCAGAATTAGAATTGAAGCCTTCCTGATTGCAAAAATAGTCAGACATTTTCTACAGAATGGATTTGTACTAATGATAAATCATCAAGTCACACAATTAAAATAGAAAAGGGATGACTTTTAATTCTTATTCAAAGACTTCTAGTCTATAAAAAGTCATACAATAAAAAATGCAATTGTTATATTTAACCCAACTATGCCATTTTTTTTTTATTCATGCGTAAATTGGATTTAAGTGAGGAGAGCTACAAGAAGTCTTTGGCTTCACTCTTTCCCCTAGAACCACCACTGCCCAGTGGCAGAACAGAGTCAAGATAACGGGTGATGACTCAAGATACAGTGGATGGCCTTGGCATCTTTGATGTCTAACCAAGCTTTAAGTTCTCCCGAGTACCTGCTTCATGGCCATTGGACAAACTGTTCTTATCCATACACTCTACCAGGGGAAATCTTTACATACTTGGGGTAGACACCTCACCATAACTCACTGTAGGTTATTTGATTCAGCTCATCTGCTGAAATGATTTACCAGAGTGAGACCACTGTGCATGGTACAACTCCTTGGAGACACACATAACAGTTAGGTGAACTAGAAGAACACCAAAGGAGAAAAGCAACCCTGTAAGGGGCTTGGCAGCCCTCACCCCACACCCTACATCCTGCCCAATTATGTATAGTGAAAAATTCTAAACTACATAAGGGATAGAAGAGATGAGAAATCCCAAAGCATCAATAAACATTTATTAAATATCTACTATGTATCAGGCATTGTGGCAGGTGCTGGAAATAAGAATAAAATGAATGAAAAAATACCCATTCCCAAAGGAATTACAATTTCCATGACATGAAATTTAAAATCCTTTATATAAACAATCTCAGTGAACTCAGAATAAGAACAAAGACAGAGAAAAATCTTTGGGATATTCTGAATTGTCCATTTTTTATCAACATGCTGAGTATCAAGAAGATGATTTTAGTAGTTCTGGAAAAGAAGGGTTATTAATTATTAACTGATTACAATATTCTTGAAGAAGGGCATTTACAAATTACTTTTTAATCTCCTCCGATTGATGTTTAAAATTCTGCATAATTGTTCAGTCAAAATATTCTCACTTCTCCCCACACAGCTCTCTACTTCCAATAGTAGCTACCCATAACTGGTATGTATTTTTTCAAAGGACTTTGTGAGGGATTACTTGCTTGTAAAGTGAAGCAGCAAAGAAAAGGAAATTTCAAAAGATGAGGATGGGATTTTACACATGACTGATTAAAGATGGTGCAATGACAAAATCGTAGAATCCGGAGAAGGGTGTTAAGGGAAGTATTAAAGCAGCATACATAAATCTAGAAATCACTAGGAAATCGGTAATAACCATACTCATAAAAAACGATGAGATTGTCAAGAATGAGAATATAGAGAAGGCATATTACTAGATCTTAAGAGATACCCAATATTAGGAAAAGGTAGAAAAAAATTTAAAAAAAAAAAAAGAGGACTAAAGTAAGGTAAAGGGATATAGAAAACTATATATTATTGCATTCACATGATGTTTAGGTCAGTTTTTGCTTAACTGCTTTCTTTTTTTCCTTCTCTTTTGTATTGTTGCAAAGATCATATGACTATGATACATTCATTTAAAGCTAATCATCTAAATGTGAAAATATGTATAGAAGAATTACACATGTTTAACATATATAGGATTACATGCTGTCTAGAGGAGGAGGTTGGGGGAAAGGGAGGAAGGAAAAACTGGAACACTAGGTTTTGTAAGAATCAATGTTAAAAACTAAACTTTCCATATATTTTGAAAATAAAAAGCTAGAGACGTCCAAGGGCGGAGTCAAGATGGCAGAGAGGACACACCAGTTTCTCTCTGACCTTCTCCTACAATCCTCAGACTAATTAGCAAAGCCAGCCTCTGAATAAGTCTGAACTGGCAGAACCTACAAATATTAGGAATGTAACAAATTACCAGCAGGAGATAATTTTGAAGATCACCAGAAAAGGTCTGTTTCAATGGGGAACGGAAAGAGGCAGGTCAAGTGCAAACAGGCTGAGAACAGATGCCAGTGCAGACAGCACAGAGTCCTGGGGTGGTGTGGACTCCGAAGAGCAGTACAGACTCCAGGTGGCAGAGAAACTATGGGGAGGAATCTACTACAGCAATGTTGGCTACTCTGCCCTGGTTGCAAGCCAGGAGATCAGCAGAGAAGTTAGAAAATACCCAATACAAACACAAAAGGTAAAGAGTAAACCCTGAAAAGCCAGAATCTCACCGGACTTGGCCATGTCCACCCAGCACTGAGAGTGAGTTAGCCCTGAACCAGCGCAGCTGCTTTTAGAGGAAGCTTGGAAAACCTCCCCGGCCCTAAAATCAAACCTTACCTTTTTTTTTTTTTTTTTAAATGAGTAAAAAAGCAAAGAGAATTCTAACAATAGAGAGTTTTTATGGTGAAAGAGAAGAACAGATTTCACACTCTGAGAAGACTAAAAGCAGACTGTCTCGAGATAAAGCCCCAAAAGGTGATATAACCTGGTCGCTATTATACAAGGCTCTCCTAGAAGAAATTTAAAAGGATTTTTAAAAAGAGCTAGAAGAAAAATAGGGAAAGGAAAGGAAAACTTTGCAAGAGGGTTTGGAAAAGGCATATAACTCATTAAAAGATAGATTTGATAAAATAGAAAAAGAAAACAACTCCCAGAAAAACACAATTTGTGAAACAGAAAAGAAAATAACTCTAAAAAAAACAGAATTTGCAAAATGAAAAAAAAACCAATAGAACAAAACAACTCATTTAAAAATTCAATTGGACAAATACAAAAAGAAGTAAAAAAAAAAAAAAAAAGTAAATAAAAAAATAATTCACTAAAATTCAGAACTGAACAAATGGAAATGAATGACTAAGTGAGACAACATCAGTCAAGCAAAGCCAAAAAAAATGAAAAAATAGAAAAAAAAATGTGAAATACCTAATTGGGAAAACTACTGACCTGGAAAATAGATCTAGCAGAGACAGTCTAAGGATTATTGGACTCCCTGAAAACTATGATAAAAAAAAGAGCCTACACACTATTTTTCAGGAAATCATCAAAGAAAACTGCCTAGATGTCACAGAATCAGAAGATTGAAAGAATTCACCAAACACTTCCTGAAATAGAACCCAAAATTAAAACCCCAAGGAATATTGTGGCTACATTTCATAACTATTGGACCAAGGAAAAAAAATATTAAGGATTATTAAAAATTTAAGGATTACCTAGGACATAGCAGCTTCCACTTTAAAGGATCAAAGGGGCTGAAATCTGATATTATTAAAGACAAAGAAACTTGGAATGCAGCCAAGAATAAATTACCCTGCTAAACTAAGCATTTTCTTTCAGGGAAGAAGATGGACATTCAATGAAACAAGTGGATTCCATTTATTTCTGATGAAAAGACTAGAGCTAAACAAAAAATATGACCTCCAAATACAGAACTCGAGAACAGAACTCAAGAAAAGCATAAAAAAGTAAAAAGGCAAGAACTCTTGAGAACTGTATTTCTATTAGGGGAATACATAAGAGAGTGCATGTATAATCTGATTTTACTGTTATAATATAAAAAAAGAAACTAGAGGTAGAAAGGGAATGTACCCCAAAAAAAGGGAAAGTGGAGGTAAAATGAGGGAAATTACATCTCAGGAAGAGGCAAATTGAGGGAAAGAATAGAGGGTGATGAACATTGTGTGAATCTTACGCTCATCAGATCTGGCTCAAAGAAAGAATATTAGACATATTTAGTTTGACCGAGAAACTTCTCTCCCTTTATAGAAACGTGGGAGGGGAAAGGGGAAAATGGAAGTGATAGGCTAAATAGAAGGGAAAACAGAAATAGTAGGGGAAAGGGGGAGGGTGTCTAAAGGGGAGGCCTCCTTGAGGAAAGTAGTGTGCGTAAATAAAATACTGAGGAGGAGGGAAAAGGGAAAAGGAAAGAGAAAAGCATAATTAGGGGTTAATAAGATCACAAGAAAAACAGAATTGGTAGTTTTAACCATAAATGTGAATGGGGTGAACTCTCCCATAAAGTGGAAGTGGATAGCAGACTGGATTAAAAGCCAGAATCCCAGAATATGTTTGTTTACAAGAAACATATTTAAAGCAGGGCGATACATACAAAGTATAGGTAAAAGTCTGGAGCAGAATTTATTGTACTTCAGGTGAAGTAAAAAAAGCAGGGGCAACCAATCTGATCTCAGATCAAGCAGAGACATAAACTGATCTAATTAAAAGAGATAAGGAAGGAAACTATATCTTGCTAAAGGGTACCATAGATAAGGAAGCAATATCAATATTAAACATATATGCACAAAGTCGTGTAGTATCTAAATTTCTGAAGAAGTTAAGAGAGTTGCAAGAAGAAATAGACAGCAAAACTATAATAGTGGGAGATCTCAACCTTGCACTCTCAGAACTAGATAAATCAAACCACAAAATAAATAAGAAAGAAGTTCAAGAGTATTCAAAAGAATACTAGAAAAGTTAGGTATGATAGATTTTTGGAGAAAATTGAATGGAGACAGAAAGGAGGATACTTCTTCTCAGCAGTTCATGGAACTTATACAAAAAACTGACCATATATTAGGACATAAAAACCTCAAAATCAAATACAGAAAGGCAGAAATAGTAAATGCATTTTTTTCAGATCACAATGCAATAAAAATTACTTTCAATCAAAGGTCATGGGAAAATAGACCAAAAAGTAATTGGAAAATAAATAATCTCATTCTAAAGAATGAATGGGTGAAACAGCATAGACATAATCAATCTTTTCATGCAAGAGTATGACAATAATGAGACACATACCAAAATTTGTGGGATGCAGCCAAAGCAGTAATAAAGGGAAATTTTATATCTCTAGATGCTTACTTGCAGAAAACAGAGAAAGAGAAGATCAATAAATTAGGTTTGCAACTAAAAAAAGCTAGAAAAAGAACAAATTAAAACCCTCTAATCAAATATCAAACATGAAATTCTAAAAATAAAAAGAGATCAATAAAATTTAATCCAAAAAAATCTATTGAATTAATAAATAAAACTTAAGAGTTGGTTTTATGAAAAAACCAACAAAATAGATAAACCTTTAGTTAATTTGACTAGAAAAAGGAAAGAGGAAATTCAAATTGTTAATCTGAAAAATGAAAAGGGAGAACTTTCCACCAATGAAAAGGAAAGTAGAGCAATAATTAGGGATTACTTTGCCCAACTTTATGCTAATAAATTTGACAATCTAAGTGAAATGGAGAAATATCTACAAAAATATAGTTTGCTCAGATTAAGAGGAAATTACTTAAATAGTCCCATTTTAGAAAAAGAAATAGAACAAGATATTAATCAACTCCCTAAGACAAAATCCCCAGGACCAGATGGATTGACATGTGAATTCTACCAAACATTTAAAGAACAATTAACCCCAATACAATATAAACGATTTGAAAAAATAGGTAATGAAGGACTCCTACCAAATTTCAAATTCAACAAGACTATACAATGATCTATTCTGATGTATAGTGATTCTCTTCAACAATGAGATGATTCAAACCAGTGCCACCTGTTCAGTGATGAAGAGAGACATGTATACACAGAGAGACGAATGTGGGAACTGAGTGTGAATCACAACATAGCATTCTCTCTGTTGATGTTTCTTGCATTTTGTTTTCTTAGTTTTTTTTCTTCCTTCTTGATCTGATTTTTCTTGTGCAGCAAGATAACTGTATAAAGATGTGTGTAAATATGTGTGTGTGTGTATTGGATTTAACATATATTTTAACATATTTAACATGTACTGGACTACCTGCCAGCTAGGGGAGAGCGTAGGGAAGAGGAGAAAAGTTGGAACAAAGGTTTACAAGGGTCAATGTTGAAAAGTTACCCATGCATATGTTTTGTAAGTAAAAAGCTTTAATAAAAAAATTTTTTAAAGAAAATAAAAAGCTATTATTAAAAAAATAAAGCTAATCATATAAATATTTCTGCAATCTTTATATAGAGAGCTAAAATACCACCTTCTATGGAAGTCTTTCCTGATTCCCCTTTGATTCTAGTGCTCTATCTTCATGAACTACTTCAAATTTATCCTATGTATATGTATATATACATATACTATGTATATGTAACTTTGTATATAGTTGCTTGCATGCTATCTCCCCCATTGGACTGTGAGCTCCTTCGGATGAGGATATAACTAGCTTTCTTTATGTCCTCAGTGTTTACAATGGAATCTAGCATATGGTAGGCACTTAAATATTTGTTGAATAACCACCAGAGTTGAGAATAAAAGTGATGATAAGGAAAATCATTTTGGCAGCTTTGGAGAAAATAGAGCAAAGAGACTCTTGAAGCAGAAGACCTATTAGGAGGCCATTATGATTTAGTGGGTGAGGGTCAATGAGAACCCAACTAGCTGTCTGAGTAGAGAGCAGTTGGATGGCTTAGAGACATGGAGATAGAAATAGCAAGATCTAGAAATTGGCTAGACATTTGAAGGAAAGTGAATGCTAAGGATAATGAAACTGGGAAAACAGAAGAATGGTGACATTTGCAAGAGAATTTAGGCAAGTTCAGTAGAATAGAGCTTTACAGGAAAGAAAATGAATTCTATTTTGTACATGCTGAGTTTGCAATTTCTTTAGGATAATCATTATGATTTCCAACAGGTATTTCATGATGTGAGACTAGTGGACAGGAGAAAAACTGGAGCTGAAAATACACACACACACACACCATCTACTAGAGATGATAATTAATCCCATAAATACTAATGAGGCCACCACGAATGAGTGTGTAGGGAGAAAAGAGAAGAAGGCCCAAGCCAGAATCTTAACATACACTCAACAGTTATGGTGAGTGATTTGGATAATGAACTGGCCAAAGAGAAAGACAGAAAGTGGTTAGACAATTGGGAGAACCAAAAAAAAGTACTGTCACAAAACCTAGCAATGAAAAGATGGTCACTAATGTCATATGCATCAGAGAATTTAAGAAGAAAGGAGACAGAAAAGATCATCACATCTGGCAATTAAGACATTATTAACAACTGAAGAGAGAAGTTTTAGTGAGTGATGAGATCAGAAGTCAGATGATTAAGGACTGAAAAATGAGTTAAGGGAAACTTTAAGCCAGTGAAAACATGTTAAAATGTTTCTGGACAAGTCATTTATTGTAATGGGCTGAGGTTTGAGTTGATGCACTGAGGTCCCAAGTACGTGAGGCTAAATAGTAATTGGGCTATACTCTATTAATATACATGATTGGATAAAGAATGGTCCCTGCCCACTCTCCGTGCAAGTCCTGATGTGTTGTATAGGAAATGATGATTTTGGTGGGTGGAGGCAGAGAGAGACAGGAAGAGAAGCTGGGAGAGATTGGGCCTGGGTTCGATACTCCTAGCTGCTGGTCGTGTGACTGCTGGTCTAGCTAGCTTCTTGACTCAGCTGCACACATTGCTATTGCCGATTCTCTTCCACCTCCGATCCTTCTTCACTGAGAATAAAGACTGATGATTTTCCCCTAACCTGAATTCCTGACTCCTGCTGATTTAAAAATACGCGATCTTCACAATTTATCTTATTTTTCTATCTGTATGCTGAGAATATTTCACTAGATAAACTCTAATGATCTTTCCAACTTGGGCATTCTATGAATTTTAAGATATATATGCTATAGGCTTTGCAAAGTAGGAGACATCATCTGAACATAATACTATTCTTTAACCTTTAAATAAAATTTTATATTTCTCCAAATCCTATCATATGTTTAAATATGATTATGCACTCTGGCTCTTTTTTGTTTAAATGCAAGTAGTTTAGTGTGAGATGAAATACAAGGACATTAAAAGTATATTAGAGCATATTTTTTGTTTACTCATCTTCAAATAAATGGCATTGCCTAAGATGATATAATCTACATAGAAAATTTTAATTATACATATGCACACATATTGAGTATATGATTATGTGTAAAATATGCTTGATTACATTCTGGTGCAATAGAAAGAGCAGTACATTACTCAAAGCCATAGATATAAGATGATTTAGCTCACAGAGCATGCTTTATTTTAGCCTTAGGCTAGCTATTTTACCCCTATTTTTTTCCCCATATCAGGAAAGAAATATCTCCTATACATCCTCTAAAAATGAAATCAAAGCTATAAAGTACATTTATCTTCTCTACTTGGATATAGGGAGGTTTTGTCAGGGACAAAAGGAAAAAGAGATTTTATAAAAAGAATGTCATGAAAGCCAAGAAGAGATTCCTGGGAAGCATCACAAGAGACACTCCCTCAACAATGATAAATTAATATTCATTAATAATCACTTCTGTGTTAAGTCAATCAACTGGTTCTATAGCTTCCTATTTTCTAACTCTCATAGAAATAGCATGAAAAACTTGAATATTTTGCTGAAATCTCAGGAAAATACAGCAGTATTCCTCTGACATAACAGTCCATTAAGTATCAAGAAAGAAAAAAAAGTAAACTCTTAGTGATCATCATTTTCTTCTCTAGATGTTCAAAAAAAAATCATGCCTTAAAAAACAATTCAATCTAGAAATTTTGTGCAGAATAATCTCTTCCCTTTCCTGAAAATAAAGCTATTTGGCACAAATTGTGTTACATGCCTCTTATTCTTTAGAACTGTTGTAAGATCACTCAGGGATCAATCACAGAGTGGTTCAGCATTTACAAACGCACATTTCAGAATCTGTAGAAGTAGAGCATTTAAGAATGGTCGCTTGACTATGGAAAGCATATATCTAGGACTTTTCTTGGGATTCCTTTCTTATCTTGGGCTTTTGATCCTCTATTAATATTATTTTCTAGGTATTTTGTAGTAGCCTAAAGACTATTCTCCTTGTCAGAGAAACCAGAAAGCACTGCCTTTTCACTGCTATCTAATACAAATGTTCTGTTTAGATCAAACAGAGGTTCTGTCCTTTTTAAATTCTTTTTTTAAAAGTAGCTTTTAAAAAAAAAATCCTCTTCTCTGTATTGAGAAATGTTTTCAAAATAGTTCTTTATGCAACAAAACTCACCAAAGATGTTGGTCTTTATAGTTAGAGAGAGATGAGTATTATTCTTTAATATTTCAAGAGCGTTCCCCAATGTAATGTTCTCAAAATTTTGTCCATTAACTTCCATTATCTTAAAGGAAAAACAATGTATTAGTAACCAAATGAAAAGAAAACTACATTAATAAATGCTAACAACTAAGCATAATAAACTTTGTTACTGTATATTTCTGTTAATACATGAGAGCAAGGTAACAGTGAAAAAAGTGCTGAACACGGAATTTGGAAGACTCAAATTCAAAGATAACCTCAGAAATGTACTAACTGTAACAACTTGTCTGCCTTAGTTTACTAATCTTAAAATGAAAAAAATAATAGTACTTACATCTCAAGGGTGTTGTGAGGATAAAATCAATTAAATACTTGCAAAGTGCTTTAACAATCCATTAGATATAAAAGATATTATTATATATTTTTCTTTTTTTTTTTTTCTTCTTTTGGCTGAGGCAATTGGGGTTAAGTGAATTGCCCAGGATCACACACCCAGGAAGTGTTAAGTGTCTGAAGCCAGATCTCAACTCAGGTCCTCCTGACTTGAGGACTGGTGCTCTATCCACTGTGCCACCTAGCTATCCATATTATTAAATATTTTCAAAGAAATAACTAACATTTAAAAGAATTATAATAGATTTATAAGTAATATAAACTTGGAATCCTGTCTCAGATCCCTCAAAGCAAATGAGTCTGGGAGATACTTAACATTTCTCAGCTTCCATTTCCTCATAAGTAAAAGGGGAATAAGAGTTCCTGTCGCACAGGATCATTATTAGGATCAAAGGAAATAATGTGCATAGCATTATGTTATAAATGTTAGCTATTACTGTTATTACTAAATATAAATATTTAATTTAGTTGTCTTACTCCAAAGGAGCAGTAGTAGAAGTTTTTTTAATCAACATTGGTCCTGTTATCAAAGTATCCATGAATGGGTCCCACAGGATTCCATCTTTTTCATGTG
The DNA here is from genome assembly GCF_902635505.1 of Sarcophilus harrisii. Taxonomy (NCBI): domain Eukaryota; kingdom Metazoa; phylum Chordata; class Mammalia; order Dasyuromorphia; family Dasyuridae; genus Sarcophilus; species Sarcophilus harrisii. The sequence goes on from NC_045427.1 coordinate 349,474,307, forward strand.
GCCACACGGAAAACCATTGATTTGTACTGCCATACTATTGAAGCAGTTGGCTGGACATTCTTTTTTAAAACATAAAACTGTCAATAGTTTTGAAATGATAATAAAAATTTTACTAACAAATTGTTTAAGGGTAGAAGGAATAGGGAGAAGGAAGGAGAGAAAAAAAGAAAGAGAGGGAGGGAGGAAGAAAAAAAGGATGGTGAATGAAGAAATAGCAAGATAAAGGATAATAGCAAAAAAGATCAAACAATGTCAGGGATCATCTGAGTCAGAAGTATTTTCCATGTCGTTCTTTGCCACCACAACAAAATTTCTTTTAAGATAAAAGAGAATTTCACAAATCACTTTATTATACCTAAGAAAAATATATTATAAAGATTTTTGTTACTGGCAGTATTATTTATAATTTTTTTACCTGGTCACCACGTTTAAGCCCAACTTCAGCAGCTTTGCTGCCTGGTTCTACTCCTTCCACAAAAATGCCAAATCCCTCACTTCCTCCAGTAAGGCTGAAAAAAAGTGGTGATTCCCGGGAAGTCTTCTGAAAAATAATTTGCCTCCATTTAGCCTTGGCAGCACAAGCAATATTTAATAAACGGAGATGTCCTTTCATTTTCTGTAAATAAAAATAAAAAACTATGTACATTTTCCCTTATAACAAGAAAAGACTACATTGTTAAAAATACTTACAACCATAATCATTTATTAATAATCTCACCAGATCACCACTTCAGATGAAGAGGTGGCCCTTCTACTTGTCAAGGAAAACCTTTTTTCCATGTAGCCTCATTCCTATTCCTTTTCATCTTCTTTAAAAGAGTGCCAACCTTATTATAACTACTCTTTCATCTTCAATCTCTTTCTATCCACTAGCTGCCTCCTTGCTTCCTCAAAAACACTATCTCAGCTAACCTAAAAAGAGAAAAATCCTTACTTGATCCATTCATCTCTGCTAACTCTCATTTTATACCTCTTCTCTCTTTTATAGTTAAAATTCTTTGAAGAGGTGATCTAGAATCAAAAAGGAAAAAAAAGAGGGAAAATTTAATACAACTGATAATACACTGAGGAATGCTAGGGCTTTCCCACTAAGATTACATTTTCCAAAGGTTATAACCCAAAGTGAAGCACAATACTTGAAAATAGTAAAGAATTAACAAATGCTAGGGATCCTATAAAATAAAAGGCAAACAAATATGCTTAAGAATATAAGGAGAAAATAACAAATAAAGGTGAGGCTCTCTGAATCTTGTGAGCAATAATATGATGGAGTAAACATTCTCTGATTCTTATTACTCAAATCTCTCCAAAACAGAAATTATTCAGCAAAAACAAAGCAATTTTAAATGCCTCCATGATCCAGTATCTGAAAAAGGTAACCCTCTCTCCCCCAAAAAAATAAAATTCCAGGAAATCAACATTCACTCACCCTAAACTTGCTCATCATTATTCTCCTACTATATTAGCAGACCCAAGGAGATGACTGCCTTATGTGCTCCAGCATCCAGGTCCCTCTCCCTCCTTCTAGTGATCCAGCTATAGGCTATGAAAAATCTATTTAATCTTCAACAGTCAGAATGGCAGTAGCCCATAAAAAAGAAAAGCTTTTACCACAGGCCATAATTCAGAAGCACTAATATTGCAATGTTCTGAATGTCTGGTACCAAGAAAAACAGGCTCTGAACTATTAATACCAAACTAGAGACTAAAGGAAGTCAGGAGTAGTAGGTCATCCTGAGATGACACTCTTCTTATGGAGAACTAGGCAGCAATCCACCAAGCCTAAGGAAAGAACACAGCATAAGAACTGGGACCAGTTATGACCATCAAGGTCACTTGGAACAAAGACTTAGTCTGGTGAATCATGAAATGTCTAGTATGGGAGGGGAACAAAATGTTCTAAGATCCAGCCCCTAATAAAATCAAAATCTGAGGGGAGAGAGTCAAGGTGTGAATGATAAAAGGTGAAAAGTATCGTAAGATTTCAGGATGAAGAAAACTCAAAGACCTCGAACATCAATAGATAAATAAAAACGGAAAAAGAATAATGACAAAAAGAAATATGTAGATGTAGTAAAGTTTAAGCATCTAAAGGAAATAATATAAGAAAATAAAGGAAAATGATCCTACTCTTGAGACAAAGGAACCTATGAAATTTGAGGAAAACACAAAACCACAATATACTATTATTCCTGAGTGGTTTAAAGAGAAATGAGAATTATAAGAGCAGAATTTATGTCCTGCACAGCAGAAATAATGAGAACAGAAAAACATGAATTTGTACTAACAATCTGCACTTACCCAAGCAAAAAGAAAACAGATTAGGAATCCAAACATACAGAAATGAAAGATAATCTACAAGAGAAGCTAAAAATAACATTAGTTCACCATTTAAGCAAAACATACAAATCTCAAAAAAAGACAAGATATACAGGCTCTCAAGCCTTCCAAAAGAACATGACAGGACAAAAAACCCTAACGTCATGTAGGAAATGAGAGAACTAGCCAAAACTTCCGAACACAGAAAATGAAATGCCAATTGAAAAAACTCACATTTTGCCTTCAGGGTAATTAATTAATAAGCAAACAAATGAAGGGAAGGAGGACCAGGGAAGAAGGGAGGAAGGAAGGGAGGGAGAGGGAAGAAGGGAGGAAGGAAGGAAGACAACCATCTATCCCCAGACCTGGTCCCCCACAAACTAAGGCTAAAACTCCAAGACACAAAGTAGTTTAAGTAGCAATTCAATTCAGACACAAATTTTGTACACCATTAAGAGAAAGACCTTTAAACGCACACACACACAAAAAGGAGATTGAAATAATGTAAGAATATTCTGTACCTACCAAAAAAAAGGAGGAGGGGAAGGATTTAAGAGTATGGAAAAACCTGTAGCCCGGGTAACCCATTCTGGAAATCTGAGTTTAATCACATAGAACAAACAAAACAAAAGACGGACATTCAACGATAAAGAAGCATTTGAAATATTTTTAGAAAGAAAACCAGATCTAAAGAGATTATTTTCATATTAAACACCCCAAGTAAAAAAAATGTGGGGAGAAGGAATAAATACAGTAGACAAGAATAGTAAAAGCAACAGAATGATAACAGAGAGACCAATAAAAGACTTCTTTCTAAATGTTCACAAGGAGTCAGAAATAAAGGCAGAAATCTGGGAGAAGTATCATTTAAGAGGTGGTCAGGGAGCATTAAGTACATACAGATCCTAGAGACAACTTGCCTATAGATAAATGCTTAATTGCCTAAAGATGAATGCTTCTTTTGAGTGTATCTGTGTCTCTCTCTGTGTAAGAGGGGATATATAAAAGCTGGGGAAGGGAACAGGTGGATAGAGCAGAGTGAGTGATATTCTGAGTTCAAATCAAAGGTTACCAATGAGAACAATCTGAGATAATCTTTCAAGGATAATGAGGAAGAAAAAATTTCAAGTGGGGAAGAGGAAAGGAGGCCCTACTTTGGAGATGGATGGGGATTCCACAGATGAATGCTCTTGTGAATGAACAAAGATATCTGGTAAAAGGAGAGGAGGACTAGATGAGACCTCGGCAATTTGGTGCTAGAAAAAAATCTACTTGTTCTGGGAAGGAGGAGCTGGAACACCTTGGGGCAACTGTACCTTGGGAAAGAGGACAGAATGAACACAAGGACGAGCTTTCCAGGCAAATGTAGTGAGCTGCATAATCAGGGACCTGTTATGGGAGGGATCCTACTACAGAGCAGTATCCTCTTTGATATCTACAATAAATAACTGGTATTGTTCTGGAAATGATGCACAATGGAAAGGGAAATCTATAAGTCAGGCCCTACAAAGCAATAATAGAAAGCTATCTATAGGGAAGAACCTAATGGATACTTGGAAGCTTTGATAATATGAAGAATACAGATAAAAGAAAGAAAGTATACAGATAATTATAGGAACCATGAATCAAAAAATAAAGATCTAATAAGAATTATTTTTTGGAAAGGAGTACAAAAATGAAATTTAAAAGCTTATGGACTAGCTGAAGAGGAAGAAAGAAGGGGAAATATTAAACAAGAAAAAGAGTTGAAGGTTGAGAGGAAGAGAGCCAGTGGATAAAATAAAATAAAAAATTTAAGTAATTGAAAGAACATAATAGTGTTTGTGGCAGAAGCAGGAACTTCACACTGAAAAGCTTCTGCACAGAAAACATTAAGGCATCTGGGATAAGAAGAGAAGTGGCCAGGGATAGGTAGGTGGGATCTTTGTATCAAATTTGTCTGATATATAAGCATATATGACTAACAGGCATTCTAATTAAGAATCATTTATTAAAATGATCAAATGATATAAACAATTCTCAAAAGAACTGCACAATATTCAGAACCACATTTTTAAAAAAAGGTTCTAAATCACTAATAAGAGATTCTCAATTGAAAATGATCTTAAAGCTTCACCTCACTCTCTGCAAACTGACAAAAATGACAAAAAATGGAGGAGTTGCAAAAAGATAGGTGATAATACATTATTAGTTCAGCTATGTACTGGATTCTATGATTTACTCATTCTATGAAAAGCAATTTGAAATACTACTACCAAAGTGACTAAAATATCCTTACACTCTGAACTTCATTTACCAAGTTTTTAGCCCAGTGAAGCCATTGATAAAAACAAAGTTCCTATATACTCCACAATGTTAATAAGCAGCACTTTTTATAATAGCTAAGAAGTGGAAACAAGTACACACCCATCAACTGGGGAATGGCTAACCAAACTATTACTTGAATGTAATGGGATATGTAAGAAATGATGTATGAGGAATATAAAGAAATAGGGAATGATTTTTTGATTTTTATGAATTGATAGAGTCAAGAGTCAAGAAAACAATATACATAGTAACTACAACAATGTAAATGGAAAGATCATACACACACACACACACACACACACACACACACCCCCCAAAGTAAATGTAATACCATTAAAAAGATCAAGTGGGACTCAGACGAAGAGATATGCAAGGAACACCCCCAACCTCTACTCCTTAGTGGAAGTGGGAAGTCCATAGGTATTAAACATTACTTATATTTTTAAACTTTTTTTCAAGATATCAATCAGTTGTGCTGATTTTTCCTCCTTTTTTCCTCTTCAAAAAAATATACTTTGTCATCTGGAATAGCTCTCTAGAAAGGGAAGAAGTAGAATACCTGGGATACTATGGTGATTTAAAAGACAGAAAATATCCATAAAAAGTTTTTTTTAAATGATTAATGAATGAATGGAATGTTGTATAATGAAATGCTTTACTTAAGTGTTTATGGTTCAGAATAAAAAGTAATTTTATTTTTCAAATTGTAAGTGGAATAATGTCAATTGATACATATAAAATATTGGAATAAAATCACCTGGTGGTCTTCCACAATCACAGAATCATTAGTTAAAATAACAACAACAACAACCAAAAAAAACCACTTTGGGATGATTTTTAAACAATCTAATATACACTCGCTGTTTCTATGGAAGAAAACATTCATCCCTTAATTCTCTATTATACTCCAATAGATATCTTCCACCTCAGAAAGGATTCACAAAAGCACATTCCTTCTTACCACCTCTGGGCCTTTGCTCTTATAAATTTTCTCTCTACAAACCTCTATGTAGAGACAAGTTCAAGCCCTGCACTGAATAAATTAATTCTCCCTTGATTGCTCCAACATCCTCTCATCAAGCTTTCCTCTAAATGACCTATTTTTAAGTTAAGTTTTATCATATAAAATAGATAACAACTTCTTTATGATTTAAATCTGTGTTTTCCAGTATGACAGAATGGAAAGAGTACTACCATTTTAGAGGACATGCATTACATTCTAGGCACTGTTATTTATAAGTAGCATGGGTGATTCTGGGATTCAGTTTCCATTTTTGTAAAATGAAGGGATTAGATGATGTTTCCCCTTCATTCTTTATAATACTCTGTGCCAGGATAAACAGAGAGTATATGCTTGCTTGCTGATTACAAAGGAGAAGGAAAGGAAGAAGGGGGGGGGGGGGGGGGGGGAGAGAGAGATGGTTTCCAAAGAATTAACTGATTCAGAAAATTCACCAATTTTTCATAAGCTACCACTTTCTCTGTTTAAGAATAATTGTCAAAAATGTGAACAACTTAGCACAATCTTTGTACTCCCTCACTTATTTTGATCCTAGAGGTATTCATGGGTAATCAAAGAGTGTTGAAATGTCACTGACTTGAAATAAACTACACAGATATAACAAAACTTGTTACAATAGTCCTGTCTGTGTGTGTGTGTGTGTGTGTGTGTGTGTTATCTGAAAAAGACTAACTGAACTGTCACTTTTTTCCAAAGAAAACAGATTAGAAAATAAAAATTTATCAAGTCTTACTGTATCTTCTAGATTTTTTTCGAATTCTTCTAGAAATCCAGTCATAGCAGGATCTCCTTCAAAATCATTGAAATGATTATTTACCCATAAAAGCACTACTCGTGTGACCTGAAGAAAAAAGGGATAAATCAGGGTATATAATTAGGATAAAGGGCTTATCTCAATGAATTTTTTTAAGTGATTATAGCAGATTCGAGCTGACCAAAATAAGCAAAAATTGAATTATTTTAAATCCCCATTGCAACAAGATACTCTGAGGTCATTTAAGTCTTTACTGAAATTATTTTCAAATGATTATAAAACTCTCATATTCAGAAATATTTTAAGTCTTCTTTGGGCAATTGTTTGAAGGGATTGTTTGGGGTTTTTTTCTGTGACGTTAGCTCTTGGAAATGGATTCAATTGTTGGTGTCAGTTTAAGTGTTCTTTTCTCAGAGTTCATTTTGCCATTGGGGAAAAACAAAACTGTATTATGACCTTCAGAAAACTCTTTCTATAAAGTTGAGGTTACTACAATCTTTAGCCATCATGCAACTTTATATTGCTATAATATTCTTATACTATAGTCTCCAAGTTTTAAAGATGGTCTCCACAATAGTAATATTATTTCAACTCAAAACTAAATGATGATTCACACTTTTTTCAGCAATTTCTACAAACTACCAATACCATAAAAATTAACTATAAAGATTATTTCATTCAGACCAACAACTAAGTGTACATTAATTTATATCACAAATATATTAAGAATCAGTCTTGAAAAATTGACACTAAATTTTCTTATTCTAAAACCAACCTTGTCTCTTAAACTGCCAAGTTTAAACCATTCTAATAGCTTATTTCCAACTTCTAAGGGACTTTCAAGAAATGTCCTATATGTCAGCAGAAAATCTTCTACATAAGTTGGGTCCACAACTGAATGTTCTTCTATTAAATGCATGATGAGTCGTTCAGGTGTTGCCTAAAAAAAATGATATAAGCAAGTTGGTTTCACATAGAAGTAATGTACGAGACATAGGAATTTGTTCTATGACATCAAATAAGATGTCTTTTGTAGCTTGAGGGTAACAATATTAAATATGAACTTAAAATGTGTAAGGAAACAAATCATTTCCAAATACTTAATGTAATTAAGTTACATGGTACTCAGAAAGAACTCCAATATAAACAAAGTAATTATGTACATATATCTACATTCCTCTCCTATCTAAGTATAGTGTCCTAAAACTATCAGAAGTTCTAAAATCAACAGGTCAAGATAATGTTTCATGCTCTAAAAATCTGGTTTTTCAGTTTTCCCTTTTCTTCCACACTTCCAAATTCACAGATTCTCTAAATGCCCTAAATATTTGCATAATAGAAATCTCATAGTGCTAAAAAGTAAGGGCTATGTTATTTTAGGAAGACTTGGAGGGGGAAAGAGAAGGAAACAGTATTTGTAAAACAGTCCTTTATTAGGAAGGTGTTTTTTTTTTTTTTAGGACAACCCATATTTAGGAAGTTTGCAATAGAGAAAAGAGAAAGAAAGGGCTAATTTAAGGCTAGAAAAGGGAGGAAGAGGACTAAATTGTATTCCAATTGAACATATTATCACTCCCTAAGTCACTCTAGAAAATGAAGTTAAAATGAATTAGGTTAACTTTAGGGATTGTCAATTTTAGGGGCCTGTTTCCCACCCCAAAATATCTCTCTATTTCCAAATAGTTTGAAATGCCTTTTTATGCTTTACTACTTCTAAACTTAACTCTTTGACCCCAAATCCTTACAATATTCAGTACCATTCCAGGCTATCACCCCAATCTGGCTACACTCCATCACCTTTTCTCAATTTTGAGCTTGTTTGCCAAATTAGTTCAACTCTACACTATCCTCTATTACGAAAAATTCCTTCTTCCCTTATCTTCTTCTTATACTTTGCCAAATCTTAAGCACCAATTAAGTTTCTACATAATAAAGAAATCACAAAACCATGCTGACTGGGTCCACTAATCTCATAGCAAAGTAATTCTACTATTTTCTACTTGATTCTCTAGCTACACAAGCACAGCAGCTATTCCAAAGTGTTCTTTCTCATCAGGCACTCACAAAAGCACTTTCCCCAATCACTTTACTGAAGATCTCATTTCATTATTCTTCAAAAAAAAAAAAAAAGAATTTTTTATCTAGATTTCTTTTTTTCCCCTTTATCCTTATCTAACATCCCTTTGGTAGTAATCACCACTATTTCCTTCACTCCACTCTCTCATGACGAAGTGGCCCTTCTGTATGAACAAGCCATTTACTTTTCATCCCATCTATGTACACCTCCACAAGACTGTTCACATTGTCTTCCTTTTCTGTGATCTTTAATCTCTCCCTATCTACTAGACCTTTCCTTACTGCCTACAAACAAGGCTAAATCCAGTTCTCCATTCTTAAAGAAAACTCACATAATTGATTCATGCTGTCAGCTATTATCCTATATTTTCCTTCTCCCCTTCTAAACCTAAACTCTATGAAAAAGTAATCAGCTTCAATTTCCTTATCTCTTACCTTCTTCTAAACTCTTTTTGATGCGGTTTGTAACTTCGGAAGTTGTAACTTGTAACTGCGGAAGTTACTAAATAATAAATCAAAAGGTCTCTTCTTAATGCTCATTGTTCTGGAGTATTGGTGATCATTTCAGAAGATAAGAACTTCTTGTTTAGTCATCAACTAACTCTATCTTCATCAATGTCAATCTCCCAAGGCTCTGTCCCTGTTCTATATTCTCTCTATATTATTTTCTATTTAGTTCCCATGATATAACAATTTTATGTATATATGTGTGTCATCTTTTTCCTGAGTACAGTGTCACCAACTATTTGGTAGATATCTCAAACAAGATGTCCTGTAGGCATCTAAATCTCAATATGTCTAAAACAAAACTCACTATCTTTCCCCACAAAATCCATCCTTTTGCCAATTATTGTCACAATGCCATCACCATCTTTCCAGTCATCAAAATTCAAAACCTTAATTTCTCCTATTTTTGGTACCATCCCTAAGATTACCATTTAACTATTCTGTATTTATCTACACCGACTCCACAACTTTGCTCATGGTGAACTTAAGTATCTTCTGCTAAGGCCAGATTAATAAAAACTGTGAAAAGAGATATTTCTCAAAAGCTGAAAGAAGTACAAAAGCAAATAGTATTCTTTCCCATCATTTCCCATGGTTATTCTGTTTTGCATTTTAATATGGCTTAATTTCTATAAAGTATTTACATTATTCTAATAATTCATCAAGTAAGGGATTAAAAATCATTGTTAATAATTAATTAGTAATGAATTAATGGTTTATCAACGTATTTTGTTACTAATTTGAGGAAGCAAAATATTGAAATTTTATTCTTTAACTTAAATGCTAAATTAGCAAAAACATGGCAATATTTTACTATTAAAATGAAAAATTTTAATCTACTTACCAGGAATCTTTTAATACAAAATAATTTTACAGAATCTTATTTTATTATCCAATCCTTCTTTGATACGTTAGCTTTATATAAAGAGCAGTTAAGAAATTTAACATAACACTGTTTTTCTTTACTGTGACTAGGAAGAGTAATTTTAACATACAACAGAAAGGAGTCCAGGAATGGAAATAAGAAAAATGGGGCTATCTAGGTAGCTTTAGAAATCATTTTTCTTATCTGACCATATCTATTAAAGGTACCAGCCCTATCAATTAGGTTTCTTCATCTTTCATATATGAGAATTAAAGCATTATTCATGACTCTCTTAGATCTTTTGATATAAAACAAAACACTAAAAAACTTACCTTGATGACAATATGCCCTTTTCGAGTTCCACTACGATCCAGCTCTCTATGTTCTTGCACCATAACAATTTCTCCTTCTTCTTCAACTTTATGGGTATTTTTTTCTACATGATTCAAGATTCTCCAATAGTCCTCCTGGGCTATACATACAAACTGTCCAAGAATACCATGGAGACATTTAATAAACTCTTTGTATATAAGCATATCACCATCTACCAAAGCAGAGCATAACAGTTAAAAAAAAAAAAAAAAACACCCAAAAAACTAAAGTTCAAATGCAATTAACGATCCCAATATAAAAAGTTCAATGAATTTAGAAAGTCATCCAAAAACCAGAAATAAACATCTAATGCCTGAAAAATACAGGTTGAGAGCAGTTCCAAATCAAGCCAGTAAGTAATAAATTCTTATTTTCTTACTTGGAAACAGGATAATCCAACTAAACACATCAATAGAAACATTCCAAATCAATCTTTATAAATTTTAGTTTTCCTTTTACAAGTCATAGCTTCTTCATAATTTCTCAAATAAAGTTTGTTTTTTGTTTGTTTTGCTTTTAGCAATTTGGGGAACAAGAAACTGTCCAATTACTTCTAATCACAATCATCCTGACCCATGCATATTTAGATATACTTACTTGACAGTCATCTACTTTAGTTCTGACAACTCCATTCATGTACTGCTTATCCAGAGTAGGAATAATTCCAAAGCTGTTCCCCATACACAGACTTTCACTTTTTCCATCTGGATAGCTGATTTCTACAGTTCCATTTAAAATGACATACCATGAGTCAAGCTATAGAAGAAAACAAAAAATTACTTTTAAATAACATATAATAATGATATTACTAAATACTTTACCAACATATTCTTCCTTATGCAGATATCCATTTCCTTCCACCAGTAAATGAAAGATACTACCTTCAAATAATTACCCAAGAATGATAGTTTTTTTTCAAAAAGACTCGTAGGAAAAAGTAGTCTTTATGTTGAATTTCAGGTGATAAATAATAATATAAAATACATGGTTTGGCTTTTTCCCAAAATTTCTGCAAGAAAAAACTTATATTTTAGTGATATTTGTAGAGTATTTATTTAAAAGATAAAATCACTCATGTAAGAGTAAAGGCATAGTCTGAAGATCTGAACTTAGTGACTTTATTCAAATACTTTTTGCTTATACATAGTAGGAATAATTCCAACACTTATAAACTATTTCCACTTGAACAACTGTTTTCAATTAAGAGTCTGCCCTTCAGAAAACTCAGCCTTTTCCTTTAAGACTATACTTTAAAATAGTCTAATGAAAGCTGCATTAAACATAGAGACCTAGATTTTATTTCTAGTTCTACATGCTTGTGTCAATCTGGTCAGATAAAACTTTTCCCACAGTGAGAAAGGAACAAATATGGAAAGAAATAGCCAAAGTGATGGATGAATATATCCGGTTACAAAGATATATGTTCAGCTGTATCTATTTATCATGAAGTCATTCAAAGCATAGGGAAAAGGAGTGGGGATGAGTTTTACAATTTATCAGCATTCCTGCAAAGGGCAAAAGCATCTTTTCTTAATTTTTAATTATCAAAGTGTAGACTGTGATATTTATGGGCTCCTAAGATCAACACACAATCTTGACTGGGTTGGCTATTTCCTAAACAGAAGATTCTGAATAAATATGTCACAAGTGGGCTGTATTTGACCACACTCCTATGTGTGCATGATTTAGGTAAAATTTGTATTCAAAATCTTTTTCCTCCATTTACTACCTCTGTGACCCTTAAACAAATCACTTTAAGTATCTGAATGTCAATGGCACCACCAAAAGAAAAAGATAACAATATCAACAGCATCAACCTCAAAGAGTTGTTGTGAGGATCAAAGGTTTTCACAAACCAGTTCAAATCTATCTTTCCAAGCTTATTAATAAACTCTTTGTTCTGAACAAACTTGTTTGCATGATGTTCCCCAGATATGATGTTCCATCTCCTTTCTTCTTGTTATTGTTATTATATTGTTATTACAGGCTAAATTCCAAACTTGGAGTATTTATTTTCTTCCCCTCTGAAGATATGACATTTATCTCCTTTGCATCCTTCAAAAGGCTTTTATTAATTCTCCTAGCTCTTTTTCCCTCCAAAAATCAATTTGTGAACACACTGAATAGCCACAAGAATATAAGTTCCTTAGGGCAAGAACTCTGTATTTTGCATTCATATTTCTAATGAGTCTGTCATATAGAAATGCTTGTTATTGTTTGGTTATTCTACAGGATAGGAATAGAGCCTAATCTATGATTTCATTTGTAGAATGAACTTCCAAGGATGGAAATTCCCTCTATCTACATATGCTGGCACCTTCTCTATAACCTTATGTTCTCTTAAAAGAACTTACTAAAAACATTTAAATAACTTGCCATTAGTCAGTATGTGTCAGATATGGGACTTCAAAGCTTCAAAGTCAGCTCTCTAGCCACTACACCAAACTACCTCTCAATATTAATGGCAACTTGGCAATAAATATGAGGTGACTACTAGTCAAAGGACCAGTTAAGTCAAATTTATTCAAGAAGATTAATTAAAAGAGATGATCACAATAAGAATACCATTTTACTCATAGAAATTGATTTTTTAAAAATAACATTTAGCCATATTAATTATATCTTGCTAGATTTGGCCTATAATTCCAGACTGTCAGGAACTTTCTGCATAATAATTTTGTAGTTCAACCTATTATCTATTCATCTCAACTTCATGTGATCCATCAATGCTTTCAGTCAAAAACTTAAAACAAATATTCATTAAATATCTATTATGATCTAGGCACCAGATTTCAAGTCAAAAAAGAAAACAGTCTCTATCTTCCAAGAGTTTATATTCTACTGAAAAAAAGACAATGTGCACATAACACAATAGACAGAGCACAGGTCCAGGAGTCAGGAGGACAAGAGTTCAAATTCAGCCTCAGAAACTTGACTAGCTGTATGTTACCCTGAGCAAGTTGCTTAACTCCAACTGCCTCACACACAAAAGACAACATGGACAAGGAAAAATAAATATAAAATATATAAAACATAATTTGAGTGGGCCATGATATACTATGCACAACAGCAGGGGAGAGATAAGAAAGAATTTTCACAAAAGTAGTAGAACTTGAATCAAGTCTTGAAGGAACTTAAGAAGGGAGGGTAGCCTGTGCAAAATATACAACATGTAGTATACAGTTTAGTTGGAATTCCCACCAAAAATAGTAAAAAGGATAAAGCTGAAAGAGTTCTTAGCTATGGTTTTCTTACTGTAGTCTTGCCCCTATCCAACCTATCCTCTCTGTCACAGTCCAAGTAATGTTAAAATACTAGATTGCAGTTAGAAGGGACCTTATGCATCATCCACTCCAATTTCTTCATAGATATGGAAACTGAGGTCCAAAGAAATTAATCTGTCTAAGGTCAACTTATAAGTGTGTCTTCTTTTTTCATAGAACCATGCTTTAATAATGATCTTATTCAGATTAAGACTGAAACAGTAACCTTGGAACCCAAAGATAGAACTATGAACAAAATTCAATAGAAAAGATGAAAAACCTCTTTGGTGTAGCAACTAAAATGCTCAAAACCCAATTGATATTTTCAAAATGTATAAAAATTTAAAACTATCAAACAAAAATAATTACAAATAATAATATATTTCAACTTCGTAAAAATTTTCAAAAACTTCTGGATAGGTTTCAGCTAAAGTTATCTTTTAAGTCATTTCATTAACATATAACAAACATTTATTTGTCACAACTTACTTCTTGACCATCTGCAAGAATGACAGCTCCAGCTTGGTCTACCACTTCAAAGATCATAACTGAGCAAAGTTCTCTTCTTACAGACATGGTCATATTTGCAAAGGCAGGCAGCTGATGCATAATTTCCAGTAATTGCTCTATATGGAAAATGACATATTAATATGACAACAATAAGGGTATACAACAAAAATAGTAACCCAAGTTAAATATTAGTTTAAAATTCTTGGTCAACTCTTGATTTTTTGTGCTAAAAGGGGAACCCAAGAGAATAAGTATTTTTAAATGATATGATCAAGAAATTCCTTTCTATTTCACACTAAAAAATTATTCAGTACTAACATATTAAGTATATAAGATGTTCTGTGAATTCATAACCCTTGAAAAGCAAATAACGAAACCATCTGAACTTTGGAGCTGTCCAAATCTGGGAGTCTGCTGAGTTCTTCCTTTATCTACTAGAGATTGCATTCTGCCTTTGAATCTGATAGAAAGCACTTTCCTCCCAAGGAAGAGTTGGCTTCTCTCCAAGATTACTGATTCATGCTTCTCTCTGCTTTTAAAAGTCATCTAAGCTAGCTCTTATTGCCTTATCAAGTTTGAACATCTGTTTTAAGCATTAATAAAAAAAACTGATGGACTTAGATGATACCAGAAGTACTAATACTAATTGTCGACTAAGAAGAAACTGTTGAGTAAAAAAAATCCAAAAATTGCTATGAATTTGGTAACGTTTTTAAATATCTAGTTTAGTAATCACAACAGCAAACATAGATGTGTGTATGTGTGTATACACGCATAAACATGTGTATCTGAAAATAATAATAAGTAATGGTGAGAGAAGACATAGATGTGTGTATGTGTGTATACTCACATATACATGTATATTTGAAAATAGTAGTAAGTAAATGTGGGAGACAGATTATTCAGTCTACAGAAAATTATTTATGATCCCGAGTCATTTAATGAAAAAATCCTTTCTAAGAATTTCACTGCCTATAAGGAAGGTCAACAGGTTGGGAACCACTAGACTAGAATAAAGGATTATATTTTTGTAAAAATGACCTAAGTTTCTTACTCAAAGAAACTACACATGTAACTTGTAAAACACTATCTGCTCCAGTCAACTCTATGCCAATTTACTTAAGAGATAACTGAGAAGTGACTATACTTCAAAATCTGTGCTATGGCTAAATAACACAAATTCATTTTTTAAACTTCTTCAGAGAAGCACGTGGTGAAGTGAGTTTTGGACTTGAAGTCAGAAATATTTAAATTTGGATAGGGAAAAAATCCCTAAGTTGAAATACTACCCTTAACACGCCCTAGCTATATGACCATGGACAATTCTTTTCACTTCAAGCTTTTTTCTTCATCTGTAAAATGAAAGTTATAATAATATCCACAATACAGGCATTGTACTAAACAAAAAGTTATGAGACTCAAATGGGGGGGGGGGGGGGGGGAATACAGAATGTGCTTTGCAAACTTTAAAAGTGCTATATAAATGTTATCTATGTCTTCAAGTTTTTCTTGGATAATAATATGATCTAAGTCTAGCTAAGTTTAAGGGTTTTGACTACAATTTAACAATGTATACTATAAAAAAGCCTTCTGTGAAGCATTAAGAATACACACATCACAATCACTATCAGTTGCAACCTATCTTCTAATACACAGGTCTGCAATATGTGTCTGCCTTTAATACTCAAACTGTGGCAATTTTTAAACTGATTCATATCAATATGATGATATTTAAGTAATATATCTGGATATTTAAATGAGATAATTTTCCTTAGTATAACAATGGCATATTGTGATACTTCTTAGAAAATAAGATTGTTCATCTTTGTGTAATCAATAAACAATATAATGTATAAGGGGGGAAAATTAGACACTATGCTACAGTACTACTTTAAACACTTAATGACTACATAAAAACATTAAAGAAAAGAGTTCTAAACAATCTTAAAACTTTAAGATGACTTCTTTCAAGTTAAATTTTAGGATTATTTATCATACCAATGTCATCATCAGTTTTATCTGCAGGTTCCTTTTCAAGACATTCTCGAACAAGGTCTCTTCCTAGTAATGGATCAGCTGTTCGATCGATATCTTCATCTTCCTCTTCTTCATCCTCAGAATCAACAGGTGCTTCAGGGAGACCTGTCAAATCCACATCTCCTATCTCACTTTCTGTAGCCTACAAAAAGAAACCATATCAAATTAACTATTTCATTTCACAACAATTTTATACAAAATAGAATAAGTTAACTTAAATTGCAATGATGAAAATAAAGTATTTTCTTTTTTTGGCATTTTATTTTTTGCAACTGCATGTAAAAACAATTTTTAACATTCAATTTTTATAAAATTTTGAGATCCAAATTTTCTGTCTCCTCGTCAACATTCCTCTCTTCAAAATAGTAAGCAATTTAATAAAGGTTATATATGTCCAATCATGTAAAACTTATTTCCATATCACTTATATTATAAAAGAAACAATTGCAAAACAATTACAGTTTGCAAAAGGAACACACACGCATGTATACATACATACACGTGCATGTATATATACACAGAGAGAAAATAGTATGCTTACATCTGCATTCAGATTCCTACCAGTTCTTTCTCTGGATGTGGATAGTAAAAAATAAGCTATTTTCTAATTAGATGCTCCTCTAAGCAAAAAATCTGAAATCTGGTGTTTGATTAAAGGGATCTCTAATACAAGTGGGGAAAAAAACTTTTTTATGAACAATTATAATTCTCCATAAAGCTTTTCCTTGACAAACTAAATAAACATCTTAGTTCATTAAAACTTCTTAAATAGCCAGTAGTAATATAAGGATAAACTAAATGAAATTCTAATATATTTTGTGTTCAAATTTAACATGAACTTTTGTCTATATATACGTAAACATAAACATAAATATACAACTCTAAGCAAAATTTTGTTCATCTTTTTTTAAATGATTTGTTGACTTTTCTATAAAATTTCAGATAAAAATAATAGTGTCATATATATCTACCACCATACCAGAGACCTTTCTCTCTGGTTTCCCATAATATTAACTTTTGTGCAATCTGAAGGAAGGACCATAGAGGGAAGAAAAAGAAAAACAAACAAAATTCATGGATTTCAGTAATCTCTGAAGACACACAATAGGAAACAAAAGAAACCTAAATTTAGATGAGGCCAATTAGTTGGTATGTACCTGTTTTTACAACTGGCAAATCATTTCTATTTGTACTCCCTGCAAGATTGCAGAAATTAAATCTGTCCACCTTGAATTCTTCCATTATAGTATCATATTGATGAGATCCTGGGTAACAAAGTGGGGTTGGCATAGAAAAGCCTGAAGTACTGATAAAATCATAATTCTCTCTGAGGCAAGTAGGGAAGGCACTGACGGGGATCAGCTTAGCCTTACAATCCCATCCCCTGTGGAGTAATCCCACCTTACTATACCCAATCAGAAAGCTACCCAGTTAAATTTCCCTTATATAATCTACCCATGGCCTGTGCTATCTTCGCTGAATCCCTATTGGGGTTAGCCCACTATGGCCTCCTAGTGTCTTCTCATCTTCCCTCTCCCCCATGCCTCATGGCAATCCTCATCATCATTTGGTCCTCGAAACCCACGGCCTTCTCATCAAAATTCAAGGGATTTCCTTGTTAGAAACTTGTAAGACATCTCTCACATTAGGACAAAGGAAATGCACACCCTAATATATTCTTTCCCTTTTTGTCCTCCTCTTCAATTAAGGCATAGTGTAACCGAGAATCTAGCAATATCTCAAGAGTGCACGCTTTACCATTTTGCTTACTGGGTGGCCAGGGATGGACCTTAAGTAGGAGACGCCCAGAAATAAGTCATGTCCTATTTCCAGAACACTGCCTGTAAATGCTTACTCCACTTCTCTCCAAGGAAGCTGGGTGAGTGGGTGAAGCAACTTGAGTGTAGGATTTTGATTTTCTAGGGGTATCTGAAAATAGGAATGGTAAAATCTGGCTATTTATGCACGCTTTCTGTGTTGTATCCCTAGGTAGGCCTCTGTGCTTTCTGAGTCTCTTTGACAGTCTGCTTTCTGTTTACCAGTATTTTCTTAAAAGTTGAGTTTTCAAGAGATAATAGCTTAGCCTCCAGACTGCCAACCTGAAAAGGGTGACACGCCATCCTACATTTGTTCCTCTCCCTTAAAAAGGCTTGTGAAATTGGTCCTAGCCCAGCCTTAGCCTTATAAAACACAGCTTATAAAACTTATAAAACAGAATACCATGTCAGCCTCTCTGATGAAAGGTAGACTCCCCACCCCTATGTCTTGGTGTCAGTATTCATTTCTCTCTAGATGAGGACTCCGTGTCCCTAATCCTCAGGGTCCTAAAATCCTCCCCACAGGACTCTGTGTATGTATTAGGGGGTAGAGTTTTTCCTCCAGTTCTCCCTAGATGGGAGATCTGAGCAGTTTTCCTCACCCCTCTCTTAATAGGAGACTGTCTCCACATGACTTGGGGAGGTCCAGGCGGCTCGTTATCACGTTTGTATCTTCTCTAATTAGATGAAATACATTTAAGATATTATGTTGACTTCTTAATTTTACATTGTACTATTTGTAAAATCAGTGTGAGCTATATTTTTAAATTCTGTCAGCTCTGCGGGACATGTGCTATAAGGTTCTCAAGTTTAAGATCCTCTTGTTATTGAAGTGAAAATTTAAGTACTATTTAAGTGAAATTTCCTCACTCTTAAATTGCTTCCATTATTTAAAGGGCCAGCCTCACATCTCAAGTCTGGTTGTTTTATCTTAAAGCAAAATCATTTGTGTAATGCTGAACAACTACTTGGATTAAGATGCTATATATCAAGAGCTCTACTGCTTGAAATGTAAGGAACTTCATACAGAAATTTGTTAAATATTTTCATTTTTGGTTAACTGCAAGTTCTCTGAAAAGTTATTTCAAAATGCCATGGTTTCCATCTGCCTGCAGGCAGATTATCCTACTATTTTGAGGATATCCAATTAATCCAGTCTAATACCTAAAGCAATATTTTAGGCTGATGGCTCTTTCCATAATTATTTTCTTCTTTTTTCTGTACTTTATGAAAAGTATGTGAAAAGAAAGCATGGCATGAGAATGCCTGCCTCTATAAGTCATGAGATAGTATAGGTTACATATGCACAATGATATGCTAATTTTTTTTTTTTAGATCTGAAACTTCTGATGTGAGATGACTTGGCTATTTGAGAAAAAATTTCTTAAGATTATAACTAATATTATTTCTTTTGAGTTTGAATTCAGGTGTGGATGAAAAGACTATTAAATTAGTAAACCTACTAGAGAAATGCCACAAAACTCAGAAAGTATAGGTAGAGGTTTATTTGCCTCTGGTTAAGGAGGAGGTTTTGTTTGTTTGTTTGTTTGTTTTTGGTAGGGGGGGCTTCAAAACATTTATGCAACAAAATATTTACTAAATTCCATATAGTGGTTGTAATGTCCGGGCTAGCTTTCTGGAGGGCCTTCGGATCATCATTGGTCTCAGCAGAATAATCACCACAAGAATAGTCAGGAATAAAGTCCAAAGTCTTTATTATCTCCTTCACCTGGGGCCAGGATAGCTTTCTGGGGGACCTTCAGGTGGGCCTTGGTCATAGTGGAGAAGTGAAGGAGACAGGATAGCCATCACCAGGGTCTTTGTCTTCAAATGAGTTCCTGCCGCCTAGTCCTCTGTCTTCTCTGTCTTTCCTGGAGTTTGTCTTCCCTCCCAGATCTCTTGGCTCTTATATATATCATCATAGGTGTCAACTTGTAGAACTATACTAAGTACTAAGTACATGTAAACTAGAGAATCATTATCTCAATTTCACTGAGTTAACACCTTGTTGTAAGATTACTTGTTTAAAATACACTTGGCCCCCTACAAGTGGCATTTTTACATATTTTTTTTTCATCTTTTTGACAGTAAAGAAGGATTTAAGAAGGAGTTTTAAAGGATGATTTTTGAGTTTCCTTAAGGTTAGATCCTTACATCTTGATTTCCCGATTGTAATCCTTTCTACAAAAATGCTCCCCACCTATTCTGAAGTCTGCTAATGGGGTGGGATCAGTATGACATGTATTGTCACCATTTGTGACTGATACCTGAAGTCAAACAGGGCTAAGGATGCTTCATCCTAATGAGATTCAGCATCAAATGATGGAGTTAATGTACCTATCCCTAGTTCAAAATACAAGGTGCAAAGCACATGTGACAAATTCACAAGGGCTTTCTCCTTGCCAAAAAGTATGAGAAGAGGTTATGGATAAAATGAAGAGGTAAAACAGACACCAAGAGTAGTAAATACGAAATAGACTTGAGAGAACATATAGTTAGCAAAGAAAGTGGTTTTAATAATTAACAAGGGAAAAGAAACAAGTTCCCTAATGGAGCTCACAATTAACTAGTAGAAAGGGAATACACCATGAGGTCAGAGTAAGCCACTGACTGGCAGGCTAAACTTATAAGGGATTTAGCTTCTTAAAAGACTTAGTTAGATATAACAAGGATAAAGCCATCTCAGAGCATGAGAGAAAAATGGGGTAAGGAGAAAAACACTGAGTCAGGGGGAGGGAATGAGAAGAAAGCATCACGGGGCAGATCGCCAGGGATGCCAATAGGAATTCAGCAAAGATGGTCTCTGACATCATAACTTGGCTTTTTGATGGGATACAATAAGGTAAGGTTACTCAAGACCTCCACAGGGAATGGGACTTTAAGGCTGTGCTGAACCTTATCAATACTCTCCCCTGGTTGCCTCAGAGAATATTATATAACCCTATCAGTATTTCAGGCTTTCTCTACCAACACCACCTAATTATACCCACGATCTCATCATTATGATATATGTGAGAACTTGCTGAGAAAAAAATATTCAACAGATCTATCTGCAGGAAATGAGAATTGGCTTACATAAACATCTACGATATCAAAAGTATATTTGTAGCCAATATTACTATAAACTGGAATTTGCTATGAAGTTGAAGAATGACTTCTTTTTTTAAATGTTGACTTCCTATAAACTGATTTTATTAACCAAAGATGGGGTTCTGAAGGATTTGTTAAAACTTACCTTTGTAAATTCTAATTTGTAGAATGAATTGGTTTTAAAATGAAACAGGGATGAAGAGAGACAAATACCATACATTGACCTAAGATAACTGAATTAATTTTTTCAAATGGAATATCAAAGATATCGAATGGAATAAATGAGAGCCAGGATATACTGATTTCTGCAACTTTATTTAAATGTATGTGTGTATATGTACAAATAATGTTATATATAAAATATATTTGCTTATTTTGATTAGAATTAAATGACAATATATAAATCATTGGCGATTTTTTTTAATGTGAAAGTTATTACTGGAAAAAGATAATTTTATATTTTATAATAATAAAAGATGTTATTTTTACAGTGAAATAGAGTAACAGGAAAAATTAAAGGTTGAATTCAGGAAAAGTAGTATCAGTAAATAACAAGCATTTAAGTGCATGGTATATGCCAGTTGCTGTACTAAATTCAGGGATACAAAGAAAAGTAGAAATCAGTTACTGCCCTCAAAGACCATACATTCTAATAAGTAATTATTCTGGGAAATCATAGCTTTCAGAACTTTATGGTTGGATCGGGTAAAGGCCAATACTAGCATACTAGGAGTTTGTCTCCAGAATGTTGGTCTGTTTGGAGAGATGGGCAAAGATGAAATCCAGAGACTGGTTTCCTACAAAAGATACTGGGAGATACACCAATATTCAAGGTGTAAAATGAAGGGACTGATTGCTAAAGAGTTCAAAGCATACGAAATGTGAAGAGTGATGAGGCAAAGTATAGGATTTAACAAACACAGTAATTGCTCTGTCCAAGTTCAAGCTGTTTTCAAAAATTTAGATCTATTTTATCCTGAAGATGACCCAGTTTGTACCTTATTTCCTATTCTCTCTTCCTCCCCACAAAATACCCCATCAACATACAATGAGTCCATGGACTGCAAAGACCAACTTTCCACGGATAAAAACACTAAGAGGTCTCAAAGGCCATGGTTTAA
The DNA here is from genome assembly GCF_902635505.1 of Sarcophilus harrisii. NCBI lineage: Eukaryota > Metazoa > Chordata > Mammalia > Dasyuromorphia > Dasyuridae > Sarcophilus > Sarcophilus harrisii. The sequence goes on from NC_045427.1 coordinate 349,496,366, forward strand.
TACAAAAGTACTGAGAAAAAAATGTCCAAATTTGGGTTGTGAACATTGAATATTTTGTTTTTTTTCATTTTCTCTCCTGGAACCCAGTCATGTCAAGCAACCAGGTAATAAACGTGGTAACTGTACTTCAATATAAAGTGGCAAGAGGTTTCTCAATACAGAAGTCCCATAACAATATCAAGAACCAGAAGACAACCTGGGACAGGGCATAAATGGGCCTTCCCTGGGCCCCCTAACTTCTATTCTCCTTGAATCCAACAGTAGAAAATGCATAGTATTTTAAGGGACAAAAAGACAACCCAGAATGAGATTTCATATACAAAAGACTGCTTAATCAAACTCCACTTTTGGACAACATTACTAGAAATCCCACAGATCAGAAATTAGGATTCATGTCACTACTGAACAACAAAAAAACACCCATTGTAAGACTTCACAGAATTATTTCACACATCAGAGTTCAAAATTCCTTCATAAACTTTGGGGCCAAAATGGTTCTTTCTATTAGTCCTGCATTTTGCAGCAGTCTATTTAGTGTATTTGCTCTCCAATCCTTAAAATAAAATAATGATAACAGCTGGGAAACAACATGACATGGTGGATAGAGTATAACCTTCACAACCAGATCCAAGTTTCTCTTCTGACATACCAGCCCCAGTGATCTAAGGAGGTCACTTAGTCTCAGGGCTCTAGAGAGACAGCTCTGTGGAGTTTCATCTTAGATTTTATTTATGAAATCGTGCTTCCATCCCTAGCCTAAACAAAAAGCTAATATTTAACCCACAACTACATCTACTAAACTTATTGATTGTCCTAAACCACAGGTCTGATTATGTCACTTTTCCTCTGCTTGCCCATCCTCACCCCCATAAAATAAATTCTCGTGGTTCTTTATCATTTTAAGAATCAAATATAAAATCCTTCATAACCTGCATCCTTCTCATTTTTCCAATTTTCTTCTCTCCACACATTCTTATGACCCAGTTACTGGCATTCTTCCCATTCCTCACACAAAATGTTCATCTTTTGCCTCCATTTATTTTTACTATCTATAGTCTATCTATAGACTATAAAAACTCTGTTCTCCATCTTTATGTCCTGATCTCTCTGGTTTGTTCAAATTCCAAATAAAACCTTACTTTCTACCAAAAAGTCTTTTCTAATCCTCTTAGAAGATAATGCCTTCCTTCTGTAAATTATTTCCAATTTATCTTGTATATAGTTTGCCTGGCACATTGTAATTGTCTAATCAATTATTGGTGACTTCAGTAAATGCTCATCTACAATTAAGAGTTAGAACAGAACATGGAGTTGGAAAAGAAGTACAAAATTGTATATCACTGACTTATTTTATCTAGTTTACATGCAGAATATATTTTTAAAAACGCTAAGTCAGATTAAACAAAAACAGGAATTAATGTTGCTGGGAAAAAACAGAACAATTTCAGATATATAAATGATACCATGGCAGAAAAGGTAACAGTGTAAAAGCTGGCTTGAAGCTTAACATAAACTAAGATCATGGCAATTGGTCCCACTTGCTTCCTGGCAAATAGAGAAAAAAGGGGCAGGTTGTACCAAATTTTATATTCTTGGGTTTAAAAATCACAGCAGATGAAAAAACTAAAAGACATTGCTCTTACAAAGAAAGCTGTGAACCACGTAAATAGCATGCTAAAAAGCAGACATGTTGCTGACAAAAATCCATATATTAAAAGCTTTGGTATTTCTAGTAGCAATGCGTGGCAATGAAGCTGGACTACAAAGAAAGTTGAGTGCTACAGAATTAACACTTTAGAACTATGATGTTAAAGACAACTTTTGAGAGACCTTTTGACAGCAAAAAGAGCAAATAAGGCAAAGCTTCAAGAATTTGACCACATAATAAGAAGGACTAATTAGAAAAGATCCTACTGTTGGGAAGGAATGATGGGAAAAAGAGAAGACAATGGCAAGGGAGGGGGTGGAAACTAACATGGAAGCAACAAAAATGACCTTGGAAAGACTTTGGGAGATCTTTCTTTAGTGGAAGGGATCTAGTAATGCTATGATCCAGGGAAAGCACAAAGAATTGGACACAACTGAATGACTGAACAACAAGTCAACTCCAAAATTCAGGGTTCTTTCTAATTGCATCCTTTATCTTCTCCTTTTCCTTTCTCACTCTCTTTTCTTGTGTATGTGTGTATGTGTGTGTGTGCGTGTGCGTGTATATTTCTATCCTAGATCCTTTTATTCTGCCTACAAATATGTTCTAGAATTCACAAATTTAAAAAAATCTTTTTGCTATTTTAACTTTTCTACCATCCAGCCATTATTTCATTTCCCTCTGTGTTTTTACATCACTATCATTTCTAGATATGACACTTCCCTTTGCCATCTCCCTGGAATTAATTAAAACTCTCCCTTGTAACAAAGAAGAGCAATTAAGCAAAATCATCAAAACAGTAATTATGAATACTCGGTAATTTTGTTTTGTTTTAAAGAACTAGACAGCTAGGTGGCACAGTAGATAGAGCATCAGCCTTGAAGTCAGGAGGACTTGAGTTCAAACCTGGCCTTAGACATATAACACTTCCTAGTTGTATGATCCTGAGCAAGTCACTTAACCCCAATTGCCTCAAAAAAAAAAAAAATAGTAAATGGAAAAGATAAGTATAACTGGGGAAAAAAATACTAAAAGGTAAGGGAGGGAAGTAAAAGCAAGACTTATCAATTCTACCTCCATGATAGCTACTTTTTCTCTATTCTCACTGTTTAAATTAATAAAGGCTTCATTATTCCAAGTCAACTCACTTAGAACTAATTTCACCATCCCTATAACTTTCTGGGTCAGAGTGCCCTCATGTCCAGACTATCACTATTTCACTTTAGTTAACAATAAAAACAAAAGGATCAATTAAAGATCATCAATGATCTTCTAAATTGGTCAGATCCAATGGCCTTTAAAATTTGTTGTGTATCCTCTAATGCCAGCTCACCACCATCTACAGGATCTCTTAGTCCTTCTTTTCACTTTAGAGCCATCACATATTCTTGGGTTGTTATCCTTAAGCCTCTCTGGTGTATATGGTATGTTCAGAGAAGACTAGTAGCTCTAGGGTAAGGGTTGCTTTCCACCTTTGGTGTTCTCCTGATTCATCTAACTCTCACCTGTGGCTCCAAAGAGCTGTAACATACACAGTGGTCTCACCCTAGTAAACCATTTCAGCAGATGAGCTAAACCAGGTTGAGGGTAACCAGAGGGTCTCAAACCCTATAGTAAGTTAGGGGGGTGTCTATCCCAAGCATGTGAAGATTTCCCTTGGTGGAATGGGCAGATGAGAGCAATCTGTTCCAATGGCCATGAAGGCAAGTAAAGCAGGTATTGTGGTATTCTTAGAGCTTGACTGAAGACACTAAGGTCATTCACTGCATCTCGAGTCAAAACCAGTCATCTTGACTCTGCCCTGGCACTGGACAGTGAAAACTATGGAAGGATGAGGCTGATGACTTTGTGAAACACTGCCTCACTTAACTCCAATTTATGCACAAATCAAAAGACATCACCATACCATTTTACCATTTCTACCCATCTCAAACTCCTGTGGTGATGGACTAGTGATGAAACAGCAGGTGTGGATACATTGGGAGCTGTCACAGGCAGCCCAGGCCCACAGAGATGTCTTCTCACCAGAAGCAGCTGCAAGATTTGGCAGTCCCCTGGTTGTCTGAGCAGCCTTTTAAGGATCACATAGCTCACCTCTAGGTATGAGGAAAGAAGTATAAAAGATGCCCTAAAAATTGTCTATTTATTATTTGATTACCATGGCAGGCAGGGATTCCACCCTGCAGTTGAAGCATGAAAAAATGTACAAAAACTTCTGCAAAGTTGATTCCACTCACCATCAATACATGGAATGTGTGCACATATAGATTGTGCATTGTGTATTGACACAATCCAGTAGACCTGAAAGATGAACAGTTTTTGTTGCGAGAGAATTTAACCGGTATGGCATCCAAATAGGAGCCCTAAGTGAAACAAGGCTGGTAAACTTCAGCTTACTGAAGTAGGAGCTGGATATACATTTTTCTGGAGTGGCAGCAATAAAAGGACAAGTTTATATACATTCCAAAAGGAGGGAATGACAGGCTAATGACAATGAAATTGTTACTTGCAGGAAAACACCATGTCATCATCATCAGTGAGATGAGCAAAGTTAAAGAAGCCACCTCAAATAGGGATTATTTATGTTCAACTTGTGGCAGAAGCATTCTGAGACCATATTGTCTGATCAGCCATAGACACACACGTTGTAGCTCAACTCTTAACAGTGATGTCATTTTTGTCCCTTCAAGAATGAAGAACCACCAAGCCACCAATGTTCTCTGCCTCTTTTAACTGTTCTTTTTTTTTCTTCCCCTTTCTTGGATCCTTAACCTCTACTCAACTCCTTAATGTGCATCATCCTCAAGGGTCTGTTCTTGGCCTTCTTTTTATCATTCTTAACTATCAAAGATGTATCACTGCTTCAACCTACATTATTCTCTATGCAAATTATTTCCAAGGATACACCGGGGGTCAAGCTTGCATGGAATATAAACAACAATTTGGGGGTGGAGTACTGGTTGTCCTTGGCATGTTCAGTGTTTCTTGTGTCTTCTGGGTCCAGAGTTTTTGGGAAATATGGCAACTCAAAAGGACAATGTCAGGACCCCCTAACAATGTGAATATTAAGTTCTTTGAGGGAAGATGTTTTTCTTTTTTAAATCTCTTTAATTCTTAACATTATGGCATATATTAAAGAGTTTGAATATTTTTGACTTAACTATTAAATTCATTATTACCCATTGGAGCTACTGAAAAAGTGTCCTAAAGGCAATGATTTTCAGCAGTGACATGAGGCCCTAAATCAGATGAAGTCCTCATGAAGGATAAAAGGCCAAATAGTTAATGACCTCAAAGAAAGTCCAGGGTAGAGGTCATTCAATCAAGTTCTGAGAAACACACTGTACAGGAAGAATCCATGATTGGGAACACAGTAGAGCACAAAAACATGGCCTTCTGTTTTTTATATTCTAAAGAGGAAGTCCAGGAAGCTTATTGGACTTTTCCATTTTGGAAGAAAACACTTTCCCCCTGTATATCCTGATAGTGCCCATTTACTAAATCTACAAGTTCACTTCTCTAATGGGGTTCAAAACAGGAATAGTCTGAAAGCCACTAAGGTAATATAGAAGGTGTTCTAGAAGACCTTTGGGACAATGCTACCAAGAGTTGGTCCAAAGGTTAGGACCCCTATCTGTCAAGTAGATTAGATTAGTTTTTCCTTAAAAGGTACTCCCAACATGAAGATTTAATTGACTTTAGGGATTAAAGTTCAGGAAGTTAACAGAATTTTCCAAGTACAAAATCCAACCAGTGAGAAAGTAGGAGTTGGTCTCCACAAGGACTGACCTGAACAACAAAGTAGAGGGAAGGCTGAAACAAATGAATCAGTGTTGTATCTTTGCTGAATATTCTTTCCATGTTAAACATTTTGTTTTCATGATCTGAACTTGAAGCTCAGATATAATGGGGGGGAGGGAGGGGGGAGAGAGTGGAGGGGCATTCTAAGCACTTAATGGACCAGAGCTAGTTTCATTGCTTCATGGTGAACTTAGTCATCACAAATGAGTTGAGATCCATATAGTGGCTATATAATATCCTCACAAATGGTTCTCCATGCTAGATTTAAATACTACCAGTGATAGAGCAAGTTACCTTCTAAAATAGCCTATTTCATTCTTGAACAGATCCTAAAAACTGCTTTATATTGAACCAAAATTGGTGTCTCCCTAATTTTAACCACTTAGACTAGCTCTGCCCACTAGTACCCTAGGAAAATAAATTTTGTCCCTGATCAATATTGTTAAGGACCACGCCTAAGTATGAAGGGGCAGGTTGATTCTCCAGAAAGCCCCCACAGTTGTGAATCATAACACACCTGAAGGAAATGCATATCAGCCTTTAATGACACAGATGTTGTTTGTGAATTGGAATGAAATAAATTGGAGGTAAAAGGGAAGAGGAGAGAGGTCAGGGAATGCAATTGCCTGTCTCCTTGTATCATTATCATCCTCTCACATGAAGGGATCTATTCTGCTGGTCAGAATTAGATCCTCAGCAGCCACTAGCAGGTGGCTCCTGTAACAAATATGAGATCACTTTTAATTGTCATCATGTTCCCTTTTTTATCCCCTCCATTTTTTTCTCTTTTCTATAGATTAATTTCCACAAGTCTTTTAACTAATATTTTTATACAGTAAGATTTCAAGACTCTTCACCACATTTAAATAAGCTCCAGCCAGCAAATGTCTCTTCTAAAATAAAGCACTGAAAGATAAATACAAAATTTCACATATAGTGTAACAATCACATCAGGAACATATCAGGATTATTATCTCTTGATATAAGGACAACATAAGGAAGCCACAATTCATTGTTATCTGAAGTATATAAATGAACTTTTAGTTTTTCTATAACACTAGTAATACTGGCAATTTTACTGTATTCTTCACATGCTATTAAAATTAAAAATAAAACTAATTTTCAATAAATATTGTTTAACTCTTAAGAGATATGAAAGTACTCTGAGATCTTCTTAAGGAAAGTTCTATGCAAAAATCAATTTAACATTTCTTTTAATAAAAAATAATCAATATACAATGTAATAAAATATCAGTATTATTTTCTCCATAGCAAAAAACAAGCAAAAAAAATCTTATTTCCCAAAAAAGTTATACAGTTGTACAAGTCTCCTAAGCTGGTGGCGAACCAAAATAATTTAACTACAATCAGAATATTCTCACTTTGTCCTCATGTGTTTATTAATAAAATAGTAACCAATACCTTCACTGAATTTCTATTCTGTTTAAAGTTTAATTCTAGAGGAAGAAAAGAAAATAGAAAAGAATGGACCCAAATAGGAAGACAGAAAGGGAATAACTGTTATATTTCTAAGGTAAAGAAAAGGACCACAAGATTAATCACTATATATCACCATCTGGTGCAACTGGCAGAAACAGCACATTGTGTTGAATGGTCTGGGGTACTGACCAAAGATGTCATTTCTTACTTTTAAACTCATTATTCTGAGGTGGCAAAATTAAGATGCTAAAAAAACAGTAGTTTCTAGGTGCTTTTTGTGTCTACCTTGCATGTCCTCACTCTCCATTGCTCATCTAACTTTCACTCATTATTCGAAGATTAATTCAAATATCAAAAGGAAGAGTATTTACTTTAGCCTTTAATGAAAGTTTTCTTCTCCCCAAACTGGTATTATTCTTATGATTTCAATCACACAATTGTAGAACATGTTAGCTACATAAACATCATCATATATTTTCAATCCTGGCTCCCTAAGTTTGAAGATCATCATCCTATGACACTACCCTAGCAAGGAAGTTTATTTAAGATACAATTCAATTTTTTCAATTTTTGTTTTAAATCCTGTCAAAACAAATTCCAAGTGTATTCATTAAATTATAAAAATATGCAAATAAGCTATTTTAGGACAATTAGCAATATAAGTATAATATTTTAAAGAGAAAGAAATTTCTTACCATTCTTTCATACTAATAATATTTTTAAAAAGGAAAGTGACGCTAAGTCATACACATGGAAAAGAAGATCAACACTTAAAAGATAATTAATAAAATAATTCCATATAATTTGGGTATATTTTTAAATGCTCTACAGAAAGCCACAGGAATGAGTCATTAAACCCTCAGTAAACAGAATAAGGTAAAAAGACACATTAACTATAATTTCTCCTCTACCAAAGAGGGTTTTTTAGAGCATCATCAGAATGAGTTACATAGGCCATGGCAATTTTCTGATGATCCATCACCTAAAAATACAGCAGATGGTCTTTTCCTATTTTAGCATTCTGAAGTAGAATGGGGCTGAAAATAAAGGGAACAGCATTTCATAGTAAAATCTATACAAATCAACAACCTATTTTAAGTTTGGAAAGACAAGTTAGCACAAGAACATGTCATTTTCTCTTTGCTATTTTTTTCTGAGGTCTATAGGAAATCTTCAATATTATTGTATCAATCATTTTTAAAGCACATAATATAAGAGGGACAGCTAGATGGTGCAATGGATAGAGCACCAGTCTTGGAGTCAGGAAGGCCTGAGTTCAAAGACACTAGCTATGTGATGTTGGCCAAGTCATATGATCCCAATTGCCTCAAAAATATATACAAAATAAAGCACAATATACCATTATTAGCATTATTTAAAGCTATTGTCTTCTATTTATTTCACAAAGAAAGATAGTTTGGCTTTTCTCTGACCTGTTTCACTATCCACCATAACACTCATTAGATGACAGAAAGAAGAATGAATTTTTAAAAGCTGATTATCTTTATAAGAGGTTCTCTCTATTTAACAGTTTTATGCCAAAGAAATTCAGTTTAGTATACAACCAACTAGCATATCAGGTGTGGAGGAATGGAAGAGAAAGAAGAGATTTAGGCTACCTAACAATTCTGATCCTTAACTAATCTTAAGAGGTTACTGTCTGAAACATAAAAGTAATACCAGTATAGTTTACCATGATATAATCTGTATTTCCTAGCCTTTAGAATAGCATGGTTTGAAAATTCTTTCTAGATAAGTATAGTATACCAATTTTAACAAGCCAAGTTAAATGGTAAGTTCCTAAGATCACAGAATTTAGAGAGCTGCAAAGGACTTTAATGATAATTAACTTCCTCAATTTGCATATAAAAAATTGATGAGGCAGCTAAGGGGCTAAATGTATACAAGTATACATACCTCATTTTATTGCACTCCATACAACAATTTTACAAATTGAAGATTTGTGGCAACCCTGCCATTAAACAAATATTTTCACACATGTGCTCATATGTCTCTATGCCACATTTTGGAAATTCTTGCAATATTTCAAACTCTTTTATCCTCATTATAGCCATTATAGTGATCAATGATCACCAATATTTGAAGTTACTATTATAATTGGTCTGGATATGACAAATTATATCCATATAAGACAGTGAACACCACCAATCAATGTTATTTCTGATTGCTCCACTGATCAGCCATTCTTCTCTCTCCCTCTCCTCAAATGCCCTTATTCCCAGAGATATAGAGGAGTTAATAACCTACAATGACCTTTAAGTATTCAAGTGAAGAGTCAACTGCTGTAGCAAATTTCATTATTCTCTTATTTTAAGAAACTGTCACAGCCTCCCTATCTTCAGCAACTACAACCCTTCTTCAGCAAAAAGATTATTATTCACTAAAGAAGATAACATTTTTTTAGCAATAATTTTTAAAATTTACAAAGTATGTATATTTTTTAGAAATAATACTATTGCACACTTAATAAAAAAGACTAAGAGTAAAATCTTAATTGTTATATGCACTGGTAAACAAAAAATTAGTGTGATTTGTTTTGTGATTATCTGCTTTACTGCTGTAGTCTGTTACTCAATCCACAATATCTCCAAGGTATAAAATGTAAAATTTATAAGCAAATAAAAAAAAAAAGTCAAATATTCAATGAGAAACTTTTCTATACATTTAATTAAGCTCAACAAAACACTACAGAAAGCATTCCATAAATGCTTGTTGATTGGAACTGTGTTAATCTTACCACAAATTAAAAATTCTTTGTAGATAAAATTATTTACAAAACAAAATTAATATAAAGACAATAAATGAAAACTAAAAGCCATAACAGCATAAATAAGCAAATAATATATTTCAAATTGTAAATGTTTGCATTTTAAACATTTTTTATTTTATAGTTTTATATTTTCTAATATGTCACTTAGTTTACTCAAATAATGTTTTGATAATGAATTGATAAAATGAATACTTACACACATATTTATTTCCATAAATATCAGCTATTAAAAAAACAGGTCTGGCAAAAGGTTAGAAGGGAAACAGAAGCTGGGGAAAAAAAAGTTTTACAGCTAGTGTTTCTGATAAAGGTCTCATTTCTAAAATACATAAACAACTGACTCAAATTTATAATAATACAAGTCATTCCCCAATTAATAAATAGTCAAAGGATATGAATAATTTTCAGGTAAAGAAATTAAAGCCATTTCTAGAGATATTGGGGGGGGGGATCACTACTGATTAAAGAAATTAAGATAATACTGAGATTTTTGCTTTACACCTCTCACATGGGCTAAGATAAGAGGAAAAGATAATGATAAATGTTGAAGGGAATAACAGGAAAACTGGGACACTAATGAATTGCTGATGGAGTTGTGAACTGGTACAACCATCCTAGGGGCCAATTTGGAATTATGCCCAAAGGCCTGTAAAAGTGCATACATACCCTCTGATACAGCAGTCTCTCTACTGGGTTTAAATCTCAAAGAGATCACAAAAGACGGAAAAGGACCCACATGTGCAAAAATGTTTGTAAAAGCCCTTTTTGCAGTGCCAAAGAAGTAGAAATTGAATAGATGTTCATCAATTTGAGAATGGTTGAATGGAATGGAATACTATTGTTCTTTAAAAAATGATGAGCAGGCTGATCTTTCTGAAAAAGTCTGAAAAGACTTATATGAACTGATGCTGAGTGAAGAACCAAGAGAACATTGCACAAAGTAAAATACTTTTCAACAATAAGGTGATTCAGGAAATTTTAATGGACTTGGGATGGAAAATACCACTAACATCTGAAGAGAAAACTATGGAGACAGAATATGGCTAGAACCAGTACTTTCACTTTTTGCTGATTTGTTTTCTTGTTTGGTTTTTTCTTTTTTATGGTTTTTTTTTTTCTCTTTTGGTCTGAGTTTTATTGTACAACATGACAAATATGGAACTGTTTCAAAGAACTTGCTATCTTAAGGGGAAGGGTGTTAAGAGAGGGAGGGAAAAAATTTGGAACACAAAGTCTTATAAAAACAAATATTGAAAACTTTATATGTATTTGGAAAATTAAATATGACTGAAAATTTTTAAAAACTGGCAAGATATACATTATTATTTTATGAATAATATCTATACAATCTATACATTATTTATCTATGCAATGTCACGAAATTTAAGAATTAAACATTCACAAAATGCAAGATTCAGAGTGTAATTAATCCACCAATTAATCCAAACAATTACAAAATCTTTTATTATAGAATTGCCAGATTTCCCCCCTTCCCCCCACTGTTCAATTCTTCCACAAGAAAGCAGCTAATAAATTCTTACAATATCTGTAAGAATAGAATATTGTAGAACTAAACTGTTTGGATACTCTAATATTTAGTTATTTATTGTTTATAAAAGTGATAAAGATAATTATTTCAATTACTATAACAAAACCTAAGATAGCTGTTCTTAAAGCATTACCTGGTAGATATCAGATAAACTGCTGCTCCCTGAGTCACTGGCAATGCTACATCCAGACTGGCTAGAAGGGACATGGGTCACCTGTGGATGAGGGTTTTCAGTAAGGTGCAACTTGTTAAGGTCTGCAGGAAGCTGAAAAAAAAAGAAAATAATATTCAAATCCATATCTTTTAAAATGTTCTTGATATTAATACTCCTACATGGAATAACTTTTCAGTTTAGGTATACATTTAGGCATTTTAGGTTCACCTCAAAATTTTAATATTTATAAAAATATTTACTAATTATAAGACACTTCTAGAGTTCTAAGGACACAGAAGGTTTTTCAAATAAGAAGTTCATACAACTAACATAGAAAATCTGTCACCCTCCTCTTTTAGTAAAGATCCTATCTCTGTAGTATTTGGGGAAAGAAAGAACCTTGATAAAGGAGGAAAAACTGGTGGGAAGAAAAAAAAAAAGATTCCAAATTCACTTCAAATGCTATCTATCCAAATGAAACTATTTGGTGGTCCAATAGACATACAGATAAAATGCTTGCTTCCATTGCAACAAAAATATTTCTGGATTTTAGTAGAATATAAGTATAAGCTTTTTGTGTAAGAGAAGGATTTTTTTTTTTCATTTTCATTCAATATGAAAAGAATACTGATTGAACAAATAATAGCACTGTGTCATGGCATAAAATAGTTGATCAAAACAAGAAATTAGGTAATAGCACATAGTGTCCTTCAATAAATAAGATTCCAAATGCCAGGGTAAGAAAGGAGTCTTTACCTGATAGAAATTGCTAGGAATGACAGACTTCTCACACTAAATGCCAAATTAAATTCCAAATGAATATATGACCTAGATATAAAAAGTCAAATTACAGTCAATAAACAAGATTATGTTTCCAACATTGGGAAAACAAGAAAGGGAAAAACAGTCCCTGTCTAAAGCTATCTGTCTAATGAGAGAACCAAGTAAATAATTATAATTATGTTAATATAGAAACACACAAACACACACACAATAATTGGAGAGAACCTCGGAGACAAAGTGCCAACATTGAGGAGGTTCAGAAAAGGCAATGAAAAGACATGATATAGCTGAGAAATGACATTATTCTAGATATGGAAAGACATCCAATGAAAATATCTTAAATTGGCAAAGTATCTTATTTGAAGGCAGTATCATTGAATTACAGTGTATGTTGAAGCAAGTCAGATGTTAACAAGACTGGAAGGGAAGGAAGGATAGATAACCAAACAACAACAAAACCCTAAAGGATTTTATATTTGGTCCTGAAGATAATATGGAATCAGTGGAGTTTACTGAATTGGGAAAGAAGGGGCAGGGAGGAAGTGACATGATTACAACTGCATTTTGAATTGGCCTCTTGATTGGCAGATGGACTAGATTAGAGAGCTACATAAGGCTGAGAGGTCAACCAGCAGGGTATTATTCGTCCAGGTGTAAAGTGATGAGGACTCCCACCAAGATGGTAGATATTTTCAGGACAGAAAAGGGGATTTATAAAAGAGATGTTGTAAATGCAGAAATAAGCGCTTGGCAACAGATTGGAGTAAACAAAATGAGGAGTCAAAATGACATCTTGGTTTCAAATATAAGTACATAGGGAAATGGTGGTAGTTCAAATGGGATATATGATCACATGTAAGGTCAACCCATAGAAAAATCTGAGGAAAGAAGACATTCTTTTCTATGGATAGAAAAAGTTCTTGATCAAACAAGAAATAGAGAGGATCATAATAAAATGGATAATTTGATTACATAAAAATTTAAAGTTGACACAAAATGAAGTTTATTAGTTTGCTTGCTGTCTTGGAAAGGAGGGAAAGTAATGGAGGGAGGGAGAAAAAATTGGAACTCAAAATCTTACAAAAATGAATGTTAAAATCATCTTGTAAATGAAAAAATTATATGCCATTAATTTTTTAAATTTTTTAATCAATATAGTTGCTTAGAAAAGAAAGTTAACTAGGAAAAATCTTTATAGAATATTTCTCTGATAAAGGTCTGACAGTGAAGATATAGGAAACTGATAGCTATAATAAGCCATTCTGCAGAGAAAAATGATCAAAATATGAATATGAATAAGTTTTTCTAAAGAAGAAAAGCTATGAGGAACTATGTGAGGGAAAAAAATGCTCCAAGCTGTTAATATTAAAAGAAATAAGAATAAAAACAACTCTGAAGTTCCACTTCACATCTATCACATTGGCAAAGATGACCAAAAAAGGAGAAAATGATTGTTTTTAGAAAGGGTATTTTATTAATGCTCTATGGTGAAGCTGTGAACTGATTCAACTACTCTAGAAAACAATTTAGAGCTAGCACCAAAACATCATTAAACTGTGAATGCCTTTGAAGATATCAACTAGGCTTTCACCCAAAAAATTTTAAAAAAAAATTAAAAAAAAAAAAAGGAAAAGGATCCATGTGTATAAAAATATTCATAACAACACTTTTTGGTTTTAGCAAAAATTGGCATGTAGGAAGCATTTCACAAATGCTAATCTATTGACAAAGAATTGGAAACATGGATGTGTACTGACTGGGCAATAGTTAAATTAAGGCATATAAATATGACCAAATATTATTAGATAAACAGATTAAGAGAAACCCAGAACAACTGTATAACCTACATCGTAACATATACATGGTCAAAAAAAATATATGACTATAATACTGATTATAAGTCTACAAATGGCACGAAGATGGGAGGACAGCTAATATACTGAAGGGTAGTAGAGGAATCCAAAAGGGTCCTGACAGACTATAATAATAGATGACAGTAAGATGATATGCCATTGTTGTAAGTGTAAATGTTTGTATTTAGGGTAAAAAAATGAATACGAATAATATTGTAACATGTGCCTAAACTACAATTTGTATGTGGCCTAGAATTTCAATAGTCTAGAAGCCCAGTAAATTAAAAAGATAATAACATGATATAACAAAGATATCAGTAGAATATTCTGCCAGTCTAGCTACAATTTAAGATCACATGTGATCAGCCCTTTTTTTTCTTCTTTATCATTTCTTTGAAGACATCTCTATGATATTCAGCAACTCCTACCGAATATTGGTATTTTAAAACTGAACCTTTGTCTCTGGGGGAAGATGCTCTGTATAGTCCCAAAGGCAATCCAGCCTGCTTTCCTCTTCCTGTTTAATTCTGAACCCAACTAGTTACTGATTTGCACTCTTTGTCCTAGGAACACACTGAGAGAAAAGATTATGTCACAATCTAAGTAATACATGTTCTTCATGGACTTGGTCTTTCCTAGCTAGATGTTCAAGTCAAATTCTTTTGAATGGAGAAAAAGATCTTGACTTGAACAAAAGCAGCATAATTATCATCCATAAAAAGGACATCATCATCCAAATGAAAACAGTCTTCAATCCACTCTCTGGTGGATCTCCTACATCAAAGTGTTTATTATTGATGAACACAGATATCCTTTTATGCCCTGGTTTTTATGAATGAAGGGTTTCCAAACAGAGCTGTTTTTATTGTTATATATTTTAAGGACACTAGAATTATTTTTAATGTATGAATGTAGACACCTTGTTGGAAAAAAGCCAGGATTTCACTATATTGAGTTTACTCTCATCTCCAATCTCTCCCTGTTTACTGATACCTGTCTTAATTCCTACAAATATGCCCCTAAAGTAGTGGTCCTCAAAGAGTAATCCAAAGAATTGTTGGGGTCTATGAAACCCTTTTAGAGGGTCTACAAATTCAAAATTATTTTTTATTTCTAATATAGTAAATAGCTATAAATATAACCTATGTGAACCAAAACTGTTTGAACAGATCCTCAATAGTTTTTTTTAAACAACATGAAGCTACTGAGAAAAGTTCTAACCCTAAAGCCTTCATCTTAAAAAAAAAAAAAAAAAAGATCCTCAATAAAGTTCCTTCTATCGCTACTTCTAAATTCTCTGCGGTCTGGTTTCTGACTAAATCATTCAACTCAAATTGTTCTCTCCAAAATTACCAATGACCTATTAATGGCCAAATCTAATGGCCTTTCCTCAATACTCATTCTTCCTGACCATTTTTCAAGAATCTGATACTTTGTCGCCCTGTCTTCTCTTTTTTCCTCTAGGCATCTTGAGATTCTACTTTCTCATAATTTTCTTCCTACCTGTCTGTCTGAACCTTCTCAGGCTCCTTTGTTGGTTCTTTATTCATGTTATCTTCATTAACTGTGGATGTCATCAAAGGCTGTGCCCTAGGACATTTTCTTTTTTCTCTATATAATATGTCAAATATGAAGGAAGGAAATAAGCATACTACAGGCCAGATGCTTTACAAATAATATCTCATTTTACTTTGCTAATTGCTTTACAAATGGGATCTCCAGAACCCATATCCTATCCCACTGTGTTATCTAGCTGCTTAGCTGTATCTCTCATCAACCTCCATGGATTCAATTATTATTTCTAGACAGAGTTTTTTTTTTTCATATAATATATAATATGCACAAGTTTGTATATAGATATGCCAATGTAAATGCAAATTTATATGTACATGTATATGTATACATGCTCAGCCCTAGTTTCTCTCAAATTCAAGTCCTGTAATACAACTGAAATATTAAATTGGATATTCCATACCAGGGGTCCTCAAACTTTTTAAATAGGAAGCCACTTCACTGTCCCTCGGACTGTTGGAGGGCCGGACTATAGTAAAAACAAAAACTTTGTTTTATGGGCCTTTAAATAAAGAAACTTCATAGCCCTGGGTGAGGGGGATAATCGTCCTCAACTACTGCATCTGGCCCGCGGCCATAGTTTGAAGACCCCTGTCTATACTCTCAACTCTCAATGTCCCAAACAGTACTTGTCATCTTTCTTCCTAAATCCATTCTTCTTCCCAAATTCCTTAGAGAACACCATCACCTTCCCAGTTACACAGGTTTGTACCGTGTCATCCTTTACTCCTGCTCCTGATTTGCACTTAGCCAACATACCCAATCTTTGAACAAAACTTGGGTACTTCTATAATGTCTTTTGTGTATGTCTCCCTTTCTTGATTCACACAGCCGCCATATTAGTTCAGGTAGGCCCTGATTACTTCTCAAAAGGACTGGCTGCAATTTTTTTTTTTTTTTATTTTCCTTTAATTTGATATTCTTGCTTTCAAGCCTCATCCTATTCCAATCCATCTCTCATTCAGCTGCCATAGTGATTTTTCTAAAGTGTAAGTATAACCATGTCACCTTCTTCAATACATAGTACTGGCTCCCTATTACATACTCAAGGATCAGATATAAAGTTCTTTATCATTTAAAGTTCTTCATAACAAACTGTCCAGTAATCATATACGCTGCTGTCCACTAAACAATTTATGGATAAGCCATAATGACCTATTTATTATTGCTGACAAATATTCACCTTCTTACTAATGTCTCCCCAAATCTGCAATACTTCTAACTTCTAATTTTCTAACGTTAAGTTCATTTCTTAGTATCTCTGGATTTCTTCAAGCTTCAATGCCACCTTCTGCAAGAAGCCTTTAATCTGGAATTGCTTTTCCCTGTGAATTTACCCCCTATCTATATCTAATATTTACATATTTATGTACATGGGCCTCCATTAAAATCTAAGTTCTAGGACCAAAGAAGAGATTATCATTAGATACCAAGTACATATACACTATATAACTCAATAAATATTTGCTGATACTTTTAATTAATTTTTATTTTTCCTACTAATATTTTAATAAGGATATATATCTTATATTTGTACATGTATTGTATTCACATAAAGAATTTAATGATTGGTTGGTTAGCAGCTATATAGTTCAGAATTAAGCTGATATTCTCATTCATTATTCATAAAGTCGAAGTTTTTTTCCCCCTACATTTTTCATTGCCTTTTCCTTCAGAAAAGGCATATTGGTCTGTCAATAAAACTGAATCATGTCCCATACAGATTTTTGCTATAAAAATATGGTCAATTTGGTTCCTTTTATTGTTTGTTCTATTTAATGGTATTTCTATCTCCCATATAAGAATATAAAAAACTCAGAACTGAGATGAAGAGAGTCATCTACACCCAAAGAAAAGGACCATGGGAACTGAATGTGGACCACAACATGGCATTCTCATTCTCTCTGTGTTGTTGTTTGCTTGCATTTTGTTTTCTTAGGTTTTTTTTTTCTTCCTTCTTGATCTGATTTTTGTTGTGCAGCAAGACAACTGTATAAATATGTATACATATGTTGAATTGAACATACATTTTAACATATTTAACATGTATTGGACTATCTGCCAGCTAGAGGAGGGGATGGGAGTAAGGAGGGGAAAATTTAGAACAAAGGCTTTTATAAGGATCAATGTTGAAAAATTACCCATGCATGTGTTTTATAAATAAAAGCTTTAATTTAAAAAAGGGGAAAAAAACCTAAGAACTGAAATATTTAATTTTTGAAGCCTCTTCCCATTTTTCTTTTGTTTGCTATCTTATTTTCCTCTTAAAACATCCATATAATAATTTTACTTTGGATCTCTTACCAACCTTTCTTTAAACTAATTTTTACCCTCCATTCCTCTGTTTCATGAGAACAATATTGCTTATAATCATCCAGCATCTGTTATATTATTTTATTTACATTCCAACTAATTTATACTCTGACCTGATGTTGCCTTTGACCACCATCTGTCTCCACTTGGCATCTAAGTCAAACTTTTGGTGACTTGGACACTTTTTTGAATTCTTTTTATTTTCTCACTGTGGCAATTAATTTATAACAGCTACATTTATATAACACGAAAATCAGTTATCAGTTTCTCATTTTCAGAATCAATTATATAAACGTCTCTGAAATTAGTTGTCTCAAATGAATGACAAAATGTTTTTCCCATTACTTTTTCTCCTTGTTTTTTTTGTAATCTGATCTTTGCTCTGACAAGAGTCAGGTCTAAATATGTACAATTTATTTAAGGATAATTTCCACAGCACTAATGAAGCTTTCCTTGTCTCTTAAAATACAAACCTAATTCATTTTTTGTCATGTTATTTGATATTTTCCATGTCTAGCACTACCATTCTTTTTCCAAAAGAAAGTGTTCATGATATAGAAAGAAGTTAGATTTTTATGTCTAAGCACTATTTCTCTCATTCCTTCTTCTTTAACTATTTTCCCCAACTATCTTTCACAATATTAACCTTTGCCCAGTTGCACACTTAAATCTCTGATTGCAATGAGGCAAAATGTTGATTTAATTGAAATGTCTTATCTAATTTGTCACAGAATTTCTCTATTTCTTCTATCCTTTGTAACCAAAGCTGGTACATATGCTGAAATTATTTTCATGACAATCTT
Organism: Sarcophilus harrisii; assembly: GCF_902635505.1. NCBI lineage: Eukaryota > Metazoa > Chordata > Mammalia > Dasyuromorphia > Dasyuridae > Sarcophilus > Sarcophilus harrisii. Next base: position 349,515,073 of record NC_045427.1, read on the forward strand.
TTAAACAAATAAATATTTTGAATTACAATATGAAATGACCAAATACTCCATGAAAAAAAAAAGTTTTCTATTGGTTTGGGCACATGACAAAATCAACTCTGTCAACTTCTTTACTTCTTCAAAGAGTACCTCTGAGTCATCCTTCTAGTTAGCAAACTTCTTTTTTCTGACTTCATTTACAACTAAGAATATAAAATATGCTTCAGTTTCTCTAGTAATCCACATCTAATAACTGGCCACTTGACATACTCTTGGCATTTAGAGTACTATCAGTTAAAATTAAAGGACTTCACAAAGTCCTACTCCATTGTCTCTTTGTGGAGGGGAGATAATCACAAGTTATCAATGGCTATAAGAGATAGAAAAATCTGGCAAGTATTACCAAATTGAAAAAAACTTCAAATATAGCCCCAGTAATAGGATAAACTCATCCCCTCTAAACTAACCACTTATGAATTCTTTGGTCATGGAAAGCCATTAAACAAAGAAAAATATAAAATGGCCTTTGGTCCTATATGTAATTAGTGGCAAAGTGGCAGAAAAGAAAAAGATACTTCAGATCACCTAACAAAAAATAATTAGATTAATAGAGTACTACAATTATGTAAATAAAAAAGCATTATGACAATTGTATAAATATCTTAAAAAAAAAAAAAAAAAAAAACCTGAAACATCCAATGAATATCATCAAATTTTCCCTTTTTTTCAATCAGATGATACTTTTTCTTATTTTCAGTCTCCCATTGAGTAACTCCAGAATAATTTCCATGTTTTATCTTGAGCAAAAGGCTCAAATCCAAGAGAAAGCTCTGTACCTTTAATTTAGTGATAAAATGCTTCTCACTGAATAATGCTCAAAAGAACATTTATTACTTAACAATGGAAACATGGGTTCAAATCTTGATAGTTTTTATTCAGCAAAAGCATAGCTTTTAGATCATCCCAGAAAGTGTTTCCATTGTTCTTAACTAAGTTAAAGACATTTACATGGAAAGCTTATCTTTATGCAATGGTATAATAAAAGAAGAATTTGTTAAATCATATGAGTCTGCTTTTTGACAGCAGGAATCAGAAAACACAGCATATTATTCCAAATAAATAAAAATTTAAAAAGTAGAAGGTGTGGCAATCACTACCATTGTATCTAATATCTTGTTCAAAACATACCCATACAGAAAAATCCACACTAAATAAAAGTATTTTAGTTGGATCCACTGATATAACTTTCTGAAGAACAGTTAAACTTTTCTTTAGAAAGTAAGAGGATTTTTAATAAGCTGTAAGCAGCCATATAAACAACTTGTGTATAAAGAGAAGTCCAATGTCAGAATACTAAAGGGGTCCATAATACTAAGTGAATAATATTTAGGAATATTATTGCAGAATTTTTTATTACATAAAGATCATATTGCTCAGAATATTTGATTACCAACAATCATTTCTACTTCAAAGAAAGAGCACAACTAAATTATGATTTATTTGAAAATACATATTCATAATTTTATCACAACTAAAAATGTTGAATTTATGAGTTCTACATGCAAGTTAATTTCAATTCTGCCAAGTCAAAGTGAAATCAGAAATATGATAGTTTCACTAAAAAAGATCTTGATAAGCTGGTAGGAGAACATCATTTATCCAAATAAAAACTAAAGCAATAAGCAACCATTATATGAATACCTTATTTTGATAATATCTGGTTTCTACAATATAAACCTTGGATTCAGTGTATTTAAGCTTAACACATTATTAAGCAGTTATTTTCTAAATTTTGGCTTAAGCTCAGCCGAAAGTTTATAGGGTTTGTGGTTTTTTTTAATATTCTGAATAAAAGACAATTAAGGTATTTATTTGAATAATAAGAGGAGTGAGGTTCTATATTCTAAAAGTTTAAAACTCATGTAAATGCTATCAGAAATATTAAGAGCTCATTCACAATATAAACCTACATATTGCTCATGCTTAGGTTTACGAAACAAAAATATTACTATGGTTCATCCAGCTCAAGGAAAATAATGATAATCACTTACTTTGGAGGCCCAGGGCTGAAGACAATTGGCATAACAGCGAACAAGAAAAGCCATTTCCTGGACTGGAAAATAAAGTTTCCTTTCAAAAAACAAAACAAAAAAAAAAAACAAACCCCGAAGGCACAGGGAAAAAAATACTGGCAAAAAATCCCTTCTGTTTTCTCTTCACAAATCATAAACCAATGTAGCAATGTAGAAAGAAAACTTCTTAGGATTCTTTTCCACAGTGAATTCCAAAAATTACTTGGCTTAACTGGATTTCAGTACCTTTGAGCCTAGAACTAAACCAATTGCCTCAATTCCTATGAAAATGTTCCTTTTAACAAGCATACAAATGTAAATCAAGATGTTTTTGTGCTTCAGGCTCTGAGCATTCAGATTGCCACATGCTTCTTCAGTCACTTAGCACATACCTACACAGTAGTAACACCAACAGTTAATTCTGGATCAAATTAAACAAGTAATACAACATAGACCAAACCTGAGCCTCTGATACTTTCCAGCATTTGTTCCCAAAAATGTAGCATCAGTAACAAGAGAATATCTTCATGCTTCCTTTCCTTCTACCTATTTCATTGCATAAATCAAATATTACAATGATTCTTCTGCATCTTAATCAAACCAAAACTCCATATCCTTTAATTTCTTTTTTTTTCTTACCAACCAAAAAAGGAAGAAAAATCCAACTAATGAAATACTCTAACAGGTTTATTCTGTGTTGCTTCTGAATCTTTGTAATCCAAATTCTTTTTCTTTTCTCTTTTTCGATGCACGATTTACAACTCCGCAGTGCTATTTCCAATCCTAAAGTACCAACTAGATATATGGTTAATCTAAGATCCGTTTTTTCAATTAAAACATTTATATAATGCAATACAAATATTACATCTTCTGCCACAGCAAGACTGAATGTTAGTGCCTTAATTCCTGCTATCTGTGTCTGCTTTCCAGAGGCTCCCTGTGGAGAAGCTCCTATCGATTCTATGCTCCGCAGTAAGATGAAATATCTAATAAGGAGGAAAGAAAGTGGGAGGGGAATGGAGCTAAAAGGATGACATCACCTGTATAGAAAGCCTTCAGAAACTGCATTAGATCAATTGGCTACTGTATCTGCAGATGTAGCACACAGGGCAATTTTACTGAAACCTCCACCCTAACATACACATACATATGCCCCTCCCTTTCATGAAATAAATCAGTATGCTATTTATTTTCTTCAAAGATTTCTCATTTGTGTGATCTAACCTGCAGGATGAAATATATTGCTCACAATGCATAACCTTTATTCTTTTATAATTTTTATTCGCTTTAATTCATAATGAATCCACAACTGGGTACATTGGGGAATAGTGCTTTCTAATCCTAGTATTCAAATTTAACACACTTCCGTAATCCCAAGGGAAAAGAGAATGAGCTGCAGCAATTCAGTCTTGCTTTCTAAGCATCTGAGACAGCCTTGCTCTCACCCAGCTGTCATGTTTGTCTTTGTAACACTCATTTCCGGAGCTTCTGCTTCATAGCTACTTAAGAAATAAATATTCAGAAGAGAATAAGAATAATCTTCAAGAAGACTTTAATGTATGGAAAGGATGAATTTTAAAAGTGGAATCCGAGTCTAAGTCATCTACAATGAAAAAAAAATCCAGATATCATTATGCAGTAACAGCTAGCTAAGTAGGGGTAATTTAACTTACAAGTAGGAAGAAAATGTGATCTTGCAAAAATTAAAACCAAGAAGATTCAGTAGTACAATAATTTAGCTGGGGCCATGTATAGTTCCTCTAAAGAAATAGCCTTTAAGCTACTTGAAAGAAAAAAAAGGGCTTTGTTCTTAGAAAAAATTTAGCTATAAACACCAAAAAAAAAAAAAAAAAAAAAAAAAAAAAAAAAAAAAAAAAGAAATCTAATGTCTGAACACATATGTGTTCTGACAAAATGGAAATGTCTTCTCAAAATGTCTTTATTTTATAAGATATATGGAAAATCCCTTAATTCTACCCTGCCAACATCATTATTACTACCTCCCCCTACACTTTACTAGATAATTCTTCTAGTTGTCATCATTACTTCTACAACACGTGATGGATATTCACTATTCCAACTACTTCAATCTCATACTTATGCACTTAAGTAGTAGTATCTCCTCTCAGTAGCCAAAACAAAATGTATTTTCCAGGGGCAAAAATATACATTAATAGCAAGAAATAAACCTCTAAAGCAACAAAATTATTGGAATAATGATAATATAAAAATAATCTACAATTTACTTCTATATAGCAAAAATTTGTTTCGGAGGTAGGGAGCAACTTGAGGAGGGAAGGGCTATAAAACAGAACCTTAAAGACTAGGATTATTGGGTTAAAAGAACCATCCCCAACAAAAAAAAAACATCTCTGATGATAATTATCAGTTACCCAAAGAGTGAGCTTTCCTAATACCTCTGGTGAGTGAGGTATTGTTGATCTAAATAAGGGTGTAACTATCCAGACTTAAGCTTAGGAAAATTTTAACTATTAGTCTCAAGTAACAAAGAAATAAGCTACTAAAAATATGAGATCTGAATCTGAGATTTCACGATACTGAAGAATTACTTACTTTTTAAAAATACTGAGATGTAGACCTGAACAGACAAAACTGTCATTAAGACTAATGTAATCTCACAAGAGCAAATAAATACAATCTAGCTTCTAATTATAAGTAGTTCAGTTCTAGTTTCAAGCAAGTTATAAACTAAAAATGATTTCAAGTGTCCTGAAAAGAAAATCTAATAAATGTAATTTTTTTACCTGAATTATTTCCTTGAATTAAAGAAAAATATATTAGGTGACAGTGGTCAGTAATCTTAGTGGACGAAATAAAGCTTCCTGATTTTATTAAAGACTCAAAAAAAGTAGTCATATTTCATTTCAGTCTTACAAATATCAGACAAATCTAAGGTTAACCCAAAAATGAAAGTAAAAGACTAAAAGAAGCTTCTCTCTTAGTTATATATGTGCTGACTATACACTTACATAAGAACCTTATAGCTCAGCTAGTGAGATGTTCATCTTATAATATTTCAAAAGCTACTTTAATGCACAAAGGACTCAAACCACAACCACGTGCATGTGTGTGTATTTTATAATTACTATAGACAAAACCTCAATATTTGGGAGGAAGGAAGAAAAGAAGAGAATCTATTTCCTTCTAGCTTTGCCTGTAAGTGAAGATGACATCATCTATTCCTCTTTTCTACCAATCAGCTCACAGTAACAGCCATTTCATGGCAGACCAACGCCCACAATCTTCCAGGCTAACACAGCTGCTAACAGAAACAAAGTAAGCTAATTCTATGTACTAGGATATGTGTCCACCAACCTCCTTTTCACACTACATTCCACAGGTACCTTCATCAAACAGTTGCTTAACCTAACAGTTTGGAAAGAGGATGAAGGATTAATCTTCTAAAGAAAATAAATAAGTACCTTTCCTATATCTAATTTTTTTATTTTTCTAGAAAATATCAGAAGAAAAGGGAAAGAGAACAAAGAATGGGGGAAAGAAAAAAGATTTGCTGTGCTCTGTATTATTTGGGAAACATGTATATTGTCTAGCCACCTTAAGAAAATTTTCTTCCTTCTCTGGAATAATTTTCATATTAAAATTGTAGACACAGCATAAATAAATAAATACATGTTTTTAATAAGCCTTAAATCATAGGGCCATATACTATTAAGTCTAGAAGAAACCTCACATATTTCCTTCAAACCACTTATTTTACAGGGGTAAATTGACAAAATAGGAAACTGAGCACTAGAGATAGGAACATGATGAAAGTTATATAAGCTGGTGGCAGAGATCAATCTTACCCACATCTACTGAATTTCAAGTCCTGTGTATTTCCACCAAAGAATAGCATTTTTATTAAGAAATTAATATATGTGACAATATTGGGCATCTGAAATATTAATAGTTATTTGTACAACTAATAAATGATCCCCAAAGGATCAATGGAAATAGCAAATAACAATTACAATAAAGTAAAGGACATAACAAAAAAAAATGCACACTTGAAAACAGCATGAAAATATGTTCAAATTTCAAAGTGAAAACAAATAAAACTTAAAACTTTTTTTTTAAATTTGAAATATTTTGCATGTCTACAATATTTTTTTCCCAATGGAGTAGATGCCATCATTTGAAGAGGATGCCATCAGTTGGAGAATGGCTGAGTAAGCTATGAGATATATATGTAATGGAATATTATTGTTTTATAAGAAATGATCAGCAAGGAGACTTACATGAACTGATGCTTAGTAAAGTGAATGTAATCAGAAAAACATTGTTCACAGCAACAAAATTATATAATAATCAATTCTCATGGCTGTGGCTATTTTCAACACTGAGGTAATTCAGGCTAGTTCCTGAATTACTGATCTTGTGACAGAGAAAGCCATCTGCACTCAGAGAGAGAACTGTGGAAATTGAGTGTGGATCACAACATAGTATTTTCACTTTTTTTGTTGTTTACTTGCATTTTCTTTTTTCTTTTTATTTTTTTGTTCACTTTATTTCTTTTTTAATTATAGCTTTTTATTGACAAAACATATGCATGGGTAATTTTTCAACACTGACTCTCGCAAAAACTTCTGTTCCAACTTTTCCCTTCCTTCTCTCCACCCTCTCCCCTAGATGGCAGGTAGTCCCATAGATGTTAAATATGTTAAAGTATATGTTAAATACAACATATGTATATATATTTATATAGTTGTCTTGTTACACAAGAAAAATCGGATTTAGAAAGCAGGTAAAAATAACCTGGGGGAAAAAACAAAAATGCAAGCAAACAATAACAGAAAGAGTGTAAATGCTACATTGTGATCCACATTCATTTCCCAGTTTTCTTTCACTGGGTGTAGCTGGTTCTGTTCATTACTGATCAATTGAAATTGATTTCGTTCATCTCACTGTTGAAGAGAACCACTTCCATCAAAATTATCCTCATAATAGTATTATTGTTGAAGTGTATAATGATCTGATGGTTCTGCTCATTTCACTCAGCATCAGTTCATGTAAGTGTTTCCAAGCCTCCCTCTATTCATGCTGCTGGTCATTTCTTACAGAACAATAATGTTCCATAACATTCATATATCACAATTTGCTCAGCCATTCTCCAATCGATGGGCATCCAGTCAATTGCCAATTTCTAGCCACTACAAAAAGGGCTGCCACAAACATTTTTGCACATACATATCCCTTTCCCTTCTTCAATATCTTTTAAAGATATAAGCCCAGTAGTAACACTGCTAGATCAAAGGGTATGCATAGTTTGATAATTTTTGAGTCTAGTTCCAAATTGTTCTCCAGAATGGTTAGATCTATTCACAGTTCCACCAACAATGCATTAATGTCACAGTTTCCTCACGTCCCCTCCAACATTCATCATTATCTTTTCCTGTCATCTTAGACAATCTGACAGGTGTGTAGTAGCATCTCAGAATTTGCATTTCTCTGATAAATAATGATTTGCAACACCTTTTCATATGGGTAGAAACCGTTTCAATTTCATCATCTGAAAATTGTCTGTTCATATCCTTTGACCATTTATCAACTGGACAATGGCTTGATATCTTATAAATTTAAGTCAATTCTCTATATATTTTAGAAATGAGGCCTTTATCAGAACCTTTAACTGTAAAGATGTTTTCCCAGTTTATTGCTCCCCTTCTAATCTTGTCTGCATTAGTTTTGTTTGTACAAAAGCTTTTTAACTTGATATAATCAAAATCACAAAATTATTTTGTGATCAATAATGATCTCTAGTTCTTCTTTGATCAAATTCCTTCCTCCTCCACAGATCTGAGAGGTGAACTATCCTATGTTCTTCTAATTTATTTAAAATTTTATTCTTTATGCCTAGATCATGAACCCATTTTGATCTCATCTTGGTGTATGGTGGTAAGTGTGGGTCAATGCCTAGTTTCTACCATACTAATTTCCAATTTTCCCAGCAATTTTTGTCTAGGTAGTATTGTCATCTTTATTATATTCACTCGGCCTATCCAAGAGCACAGGATATTTTTCCACTTGTTTAGATCTAACTTTATGTGTGTGGAAAGTGTTTTGTAGTTTTGCTCATATAGTTCCTGACTTTCCTTTGGCAAATAGATTCCTAAATATTTTATACTATCAAGTTATTTTAAATGGAATTTCTCTTTGCATTTCTTTCTATTGGATTTTGTTAATGATGTATAAAAATGCTGATCATTTATGTGGATTTATTTTGTATCCTGCAACTTTGCTAACGTGGATTATTTCTAATCCCTTTTTAACAGAATCTCTGGGGTTATCTAAGTATATCATCATATCATCTGCAAAGAGTGATAATTTGGTTTCCTCATTACCTACTTTTAATTCCTTTAATCTCTTTTTCATCTCTTATTACTGAAGTTAGGATTTCTAACACAATACTGAATAGTAATGGTGATAGTGGACAACCTTGTTTCACTCCTGATTTTACTGGGAATGGTTCTAGTTTATCACCATTATTACCATGATGGTTTTAAATAGATGCTACTGACTATTTTAGGGAAAACTATTTATTCCTATACTCTCTTGTGTTTTAAATAGGAATGGGTGTTGGATTTTATCAAATTGCATTTTCTTTTTTTTTTTTTTTTTTCATTTTTCCCTTTTTGATCTGATTTTTCTTGTGCAGCATGATAATCGTGGGAATATGTATAGAAGAACTGCACATGTTTAACATATTGAATTACTTGCCTTTTAAGGAGAGGGTAGGAGAAATGGGGGCCGGGATTATAACACAAGGTTTTACAATGATGAATGCTGAAAATTACTTATGCACATGTTTTGAAAACAAAAAGCTTTAACAAAAAAAAAAATTTTTTTTTCCATTTCAGTATCAATGAGCAGGGTTGAACTTTCTACCTCTATCTCCAAGTCACCAGGGACCTTCTCAGAAGTTATCAATTCAACAAGCATTTATTAAGCACTACAGGGATAAGACCTGAGTGTATAAAGATGATGAAAAGACAGTCCTTACCAAGTCCACAATCCAAGGGGGAAAACAATGCCAAAACAGCTATGTTTTAAAAAAAAAGATATGTAACAGATAAATTGAAGAAAATCTCAAAAGAAAAGCACTAATATTAAGGAGAATGAGAAGAATGGCTTAGAAATTTTTTTGTTTAAAAGGTAGCATATTCTTGGAGACTTGAAAGCCAAAAGGCAGAATTGAGGAATGAGAAAATTACAAGTATGGAAAAAGTCAGTGAAAATGGTATGTCTTTTGAGGGAAAGAAAAAGTAAGGGTCCCTGAATTTTAAAACATTTGGAAAGGAGTAAGGCATAAGTGGACTGGAACATTAAAACTAGAAACCAGATTATGAAAGATCAGGTGATTTGACATTTAATCGTGGATACAACAGAGAATTAATGGAGTTTATTGAATTAGGGGAGAGGAGTGTGAGAGATATGATGAGGCTTGTGGCACCAGAAATAATCAGCGTGCTATTACAATAAACCAGGTAAGGTGATAAAGGCTTACTTCACCAAGATAGTTGCAGTGTCAAAAGAGAGAAGGAAACATATCAGAATGAATAAGATTTGATGGTGAGGAATTTTACCCCTAGGTTCTAAGCCTTGGTGATTAGGAAGATAGCTATGTCTTCAATAATTATAGAGAAGGGGAAGCTAGCTAGGTAGTACAGTGGTTAGAGAATCAGTCTGAGTTCAAATGAAGCCTCAGTTTTGACACTTGGCTTTGTGACCCTGGGGCAAATCCCTTAACCGCAATTGCTTTGCCAAATAAATAACAGAGAAAACAGAATTAATTCTCAGACTCTACTCCTAAGAGTACAATGGAACTCAAGCTGAAAAACCCACAGAACATTAGCCTCCCTGTTTTACCCTTCCCCTCTATTTTACCTTCCTACTTCCCACTGAATATTAGCCAAAACATTACACTATAGCTGCTGTTTTTACCTTTAGGAGTCAGGAATTCCAAGAGTTGCCCAAGAGGAATAGAATGTGAGATTTCTACAGTAGAGCCTTTGGCTTTGGGGTTCCTCATATATGGCCTGCTCCTATGTGTAGTACTGACCCAACTGCACAGTAGTTAAGCACATCAACTAGATGCATTTTTACAAATACATGTTTATTTATTGACAGGAATTTGCCTATATGCTGTTCCATGAACAGATGGCTTACTCTAATTAGAATTTTTGTCATCATGATGATTTCAAGATCTTCAGACCTAACAAGTCAGATATGTCATTAAGGTATGCAAGGGGCAAAAAAGCGAGGCTGAAGATGTTGGACTTTAAATACAAGGTGAAAAGTAGCGCACACATGTACTCAGTCTCTCTCTCTGTCTCTTACACACACACACACACACACACACACACACACACACACATCCTTTGAGACTTTCCATCTTGATGCAGTGGTCCAGGTTACATGAAATTTGGTTCTCAGGATTAATGAAATAACAGGCCAGTAACAGGCTATGTCGAGTCATCAAAATAGAAGATTTTTACATCTAAATCAACTTGAGCATATGAGCACTCTTCCCAAACCCAAGATTTTTTTTTCTTTCTCCAGATTACAATTAATACCTATAATTAAGGCATTTCATTATAGCCTGTGAATTTTCTGCCAAAAAAAAAAAAACAATAACAACCACCATTAATCCCATGTTCTGCTTACAGCCTCCAACAGACCAGAAATTTTACAGAAAGCACCTAAACTGGATTTTTGAACAATGAATGGCAAGTTCTTTAATGGGCATTCAACCATTTGAATCCAAATTTCCATGTAGTGGCCTGTTTATTTTGCTTTTAAAGATATATATATATATGGGGTTTTTTCCCTTTTTTAACTAAAGCTTTTTATTTTCAAAACATATACATAGATAATTTTCAACATTCACCCTTGCAAAGCTTTGTGTTCCAAATTTTTTCTCCTTCCCTTTTCCCCATTCTTTCCCCTAGATGGCGAACAATTCAATATATGTTAAATATGTGCAATTATTCTTTACATATTTCCACAATTATCATGCTGCACAAGAAAAATCAGATCAAAAAGGGGAAAAATGAGAAAGAAAACAAAATGGAAGCAAACAACAACAAAAAGAGTGAAAATGCTATGTTGTGATCTGGAATTGGCCTGAATCATCTCGTTGTTGAAGAGAACCGTGACCATCAGAAATGATCATCATATAATCTTGCTGTTGCTGTGTAAAATGATCTCCTGGTTCTGCGCATTCCACTTATCATCAGTTCATGTAAGTCTCTCCAGGCCTCTCTGAAATCATCCTGTTGGTCGTTTCTTATAGAACAATAGTATTCTATGACATTCATATTTCATAACTTATTCAGCCATTCTCCAACTGATGGTCATCCACTCAGTTTCCAATTTCTTCCCACTACAAAACAAAAAATGTTTGTAGCAGCAAACATTTTTGGTCCCTTTCCCTCATTTATGATCTTTTTGGAAGATAAGCCCAGTAGAAACACTGCTAGATCAAAGGATATGCAGAATTGTGTAGCCTTTTTGGGTATAGTTCCAAATTGCTCTTCAGAATGGTTGGATCTGTTCACAACTCCACCAACAATGTATGAGTCTCAGTTTTCCCAAATCCCTCCAACATTCACCATTATCTTTTCTTGTAACATTAGACAATCTGACAGGTGTGTAATGGTATCTCAGAATTTGCATTTCTCTGATCAATAATGATTTGCAACACCTTTTCATATGGGTAGAAACAGTTTCAATTTCATCATCTGAAAATTGTCTGACCATTTATCAATTGGACAATGGCTTGATATCTTATAAATTTGAGTCAATTCTCTATATATTTTGGAAATGAGGCCTTTATCAGAACCTTTAACTGTAAAGATGTTTTCCCAGTTTATTGTTCCCCTTCTAATCCTGTCTGCATTAGTTTTGTTTGTACAAAAGCTTTTTAACATGATATAATCAAAATTTTCTATTTTGTGATCAATAATGATCTCTAGTTCTTCTTTGGTCACAAATTCCTTCCTCCTCCATAAGTCTGAGAGGTAAACTATCCTATGTTCTTCTAATTTATTTAAAATTTTATTCTTTATACCTAGATCATGAACCCATTTTGATCTTATCTTGGTGTACTGTGTTAAGGGTGGGTCAATGCCTAGTTTCTGCCACACTAATTTCCAATTTTCCCAGCAGTTTTTGTCAAATAGTGAATTCTTACCCCAAAAGTTGGGGTCTTTGGGTTTGTCAAACACTAAATTGCTATAGTTATCGACTATTTTGTCCTATGAATCTAACCTATTCCACTTATCAACTAATCTTTTTCTTAGCCAATACCAAATGGTTTTGGTGACCACTGCTTTACAATATAGTTTTTGATCAGGTACAGCTAGGTACATTTTTTCATCTGGAAATAGTTTTAATTTCCTCATCTGAAAATTATCTGTTCGTATCTTTTGACCATTTATCAATTGGAGAATGACTCGTATTCTTATAAATTTGAATCAATTCTCTATATATTTTAGAGATGAGGCCTTTATCAGTACCCTTGGATGTAAAATATTCTTTTTTCCAATTTACTGCTTCCCTTCTAATCTTATCTGCCATGGTTTTGTTTGCACAACACCTTTTTAACTTAATATAATCAACTCTCCATTTTGCTTTCCATGATTTACTCCAATTCTTCTTTGGCCACAAATTCCTTCCATCTCTACAGATCTGAGAGGTAGATATCCTTTGTTCTTCTAATTTGCTTATAGTATCACTTTTTACGTCTAAATCATGAACCCATTTTGACCTTATCTTGGTATAGGGTGTTAGGTTTGGATATAGGGTGCTAAATGGGCCTAGTTTCTGCCATACTAGTTTCCAATTTTCCCAGAAGTTTGTTAAATAGTGAGTTCTTATCCCAGAAGCTGAGGTCTTTGGGTTTATCAAACACTAGATTACTACAGTCACTGAGTATTGTGTCTTGTGAACTTAACCTATTCCACTGATTAACAATACTCTATTTCTTAGCCAGTACCATCATGGCTTTGATGACCACTGCTTGATAATATAGTTTTAGATCTGGTACAGGTTAGGCTACTTTCATTTGCATTTTTTTCTCATTAATTCCCTTGAAATTCTTGACCTTTTGTTCTTCCAGATGAACTGTTATTTTTCTAGCTTTGTAAAATGATTTATTGGGAATTTGACTGGTATTCACTGAAGAAGTAAATTTATTTAGGTAGAATTGTCATTTTTATTGTATTAGCTCAGCCTATTCATGAGCCCTTGGTATTTTTTCCAATTAACTAGATCTGACTTCATTTGTATAGAAAGTGTTTTGTAACACTTTATAGTTCACTGTATAGTTCCTGACTTTTTCTTGGCATACAGACTCCCAAATATTTTATATTATTTACAGTAATTTTAAATGGAATTTCTCCTTGTATCTCTTGCTGCTGGACTTTGTTAGTAACATATAGAAAACACTGATCATTTAAGTGAATTTATTTTGGATCCTGCAACTTTGCCAGAGTTTTAATTGTTTCTAGTAGTTTTTTAGTTGATTCTCTAGAATTCTCGTATATTATCTGCAAGGAGTGATAATCTGGTTACCTCATTATCTAGTCTAATTCCTTTTTCTTCTCTTATTGTTAAAGCTAATATTTCTAATACATATGCTTTTATTTTAAAGAGACTAAATAACTAAAAATAGTTTCTAAAAAGGGAAATTAAAATACTGGCAATGAACTAGAAATAAAGCTTTTAGACTTCTATATGTCATGAAAGAATTTATAATCAGGGATTTTCTTAAACATCTATTGTATTTACAATAACTTGTTTATTGGAGATGACTGGAAAACAGGTTGTTATGGAACCTTGATATTCCTAAAAGAATATTGCCATGGAAGTAATACATCACAGAAATGTGATATTGATGTCAGTATCGAAAGAACTATAAAACATTTAACACAAAACTATACTGAACATAATTTGTTATTATTTCATTCTAGTAAGGCTTTAAATATAACTCCACTAAAAGACTGAGTCTGTCTAGATAATTATCACAAGTAGGCTGACCACGTTTTTATGATTTTTTTTTTTTTGGCCACAACAATCTATGAAACAAAGTAAAATTTAAAACTGACCATAATTTTTTATAGCCCTTTACCATTTCTACAACAATGGTACCAGAATGGAAGGAATGGAAAGAGAATATGCTAAGAATCAGACACCATGGATAAAGTTACACAGGGTGGATAGACATAGATAGATTTCAAAACTGCTTCATTAGAGAAAAATCACAAAGAAGATACAATTACAGGACAATTTGAGTATTATAGAGAATCCTAAATTTGAAGCAATAAGGAACCTCAGGAGTCATTTTATATAATCTCATTTTGCAGATGAAGTGAGCCTTGGAGAGATTAAGTTATTTATAATCAATCAGAAGACACCTAATAATGAAATGCATATCAAGGTTACCTTTATGATTACTAGTTATTAAACTAACAGTATTCCCCCCAAAAAAAAGTATTAACTGAAAAATTTTAATATTAGTAATGATACATAACACTTTAAAGCTCACAAAACACTTTTTCATATCTTATTTCATCTCCACAATAGATACTACAGGTATTTTAATCTTCATCTTACAGATGTGTAAAATGGGGCTCAAAAAACCTCAGTGATATGTTCATCACACAAAAGCAAAGTCAAACGCATCTCTCCTCATTCTCTGCACACGTTCCCTTTTCTTTGCTCTAATCTGCAATTTTTTCCTACTAAGAAATCCTTTCCTAAAGTCTACAAACACACCCTAGCTCTTCTCAGTCTTCAGAAATTCTTCTGATACTCAAATAAGGCCTTTAGTCATTGTATTCTTTCTTCTTTATTTCTCTGCCAAACTCCTAGAAAAGGCTGCTTTTTCATGCACTCCTCAATTTTTTTTGCAATTTGACTTCAAATCTGAGTAATTCTCAGTTAAAAGTATTTCTTAGTAAAGTCATCAAAGATATTTTAATTACTAAATTTAATGGTTTTTCCTCAATTCTCATCCTTAACTTCTCTGTAGCATGACACTACTATTCACTCTTCCTCCTATATCCTCTCATCTGATGCTCCCCTCTCTTAGTTCTACTGAGTTCCTTCTAGGTCTCCTTTGCTGACTCATTATCCAAGTGAGACCCTTTAATTGTGAGTATATTCCCAAGGCTCTCTTTTTGGCCCCATTTACTCTATATATATTCTTTCTTGGTGATGTCATCATCTAAAATGGGTTTAAATACCACTAAAATACAGATAATTCTAATATATTTAGCCAAGTTTCAATCCCACATTATCAACTACCTATGTATACATTTCCAAATATATGTTCTTCAGGCATTTCAAATCTAACAGAACTTATGTCCAAAATAGAATTTATAATTTTCCCCCAAAACTCACTCCTCTTCTCGACTTTTCTACTTTAACCAAAGGGTCCCAGTTGGTGCATTTTATTTCCCACTCCCTTTCACTGCGCATACTCAATAAGATGTAAACTCTTTTTCTGTCTCCAAAAAATCTCTTATCTTTCCCCTTCTTTCCAGTCACAAAGTCACTAACCTAGTTCAAGTCTTCATCACTTCTCAACTGGACTATTGCTATATCCTCCAAATTGGCCTCCTTGCTTCATCTCTCCCTACTTAAATCTATTCTTCATACAGCTGCCAAAATGAATTTCCTAATGTGCAAGTTTGACCATGCCACATTCTTGCTCAAAACTTCCAGGGTTCCCCAGTTTCTTGAAGATCAAATAAGAAATTGTGAATATGGCACTAAAAACTCATCAAGCTGTATTACACATTGCCAATCCATTTCACATTCTCTGGCCAAACTAGCCGCCTTATTATCTCCAGGTCTTTACACTGGTTTTCCATGCCTACAGTAAACCTGCTCCTCATCTCTGCCTTGTGGAATTTCCTTTAAGGATCAAGTCAAAGACAATCTTACCCAAGAAGCCCTTCCTGACTCCACCCTCCATAGCTCCTAGTGTCTTCCTTTCAAACTATCTTTCTTGTATCTGTGTTTTGTATAAACAGGTATTTATGTACACATTGCTTTCCATAGCTAAATCACAAGCATTTTGAAGGCAGGCATGTTTTACCTGTTTCTTTGTATTCCAAGCATGAGTAAATGATCACATGATTCCATCCCACTGTCTCTAATAAAATCATCATAATTGATGACTCAATTATTAGATATATAATAATAATTCTATTACTCAGTATGTATTTGTGTATAAAAACTACTTGTTCCTAAATATATTTGAAGACAGGCAAAGGGGGCAGGGTACTGTTTGAGAGAATATTTGCTAGTATCATCAAGTTCCTTGGATAGCCAGCTGGTTCAGTGGATAAGAGTCCCAACCTTGGAGTCAGGAAAATCTGAGTTCAAATTCAGCCTCAGATACTTAGCAATTGTGTGACTCCTGACAAGTCAGTTTCCTTTTTATAAAATGAACTAGAGAACAAAACGGCAAATTACATTAGTATCTTAACCAAGAAAACCTCCTAATAGGGTAACAAAAGAAACTGACACAACTGAACAACAAAACAGTTCAATAAGAGAGGCAAGTGGGTTTTTATATCTGTCTCAAAAATGCATATACTGTTTTGGTTTATTTTTTAATCTAACAGTATCACCCTACACTAATGGGTAATAAGTGGCAAATGAAGTAGGAAGAGAAAATAAAAAATAAAATAAAAATGTATAAGTTGTTTTGGGTTTGTTGTGGGTTTTTGTATGCTGAATTTACTAACCAAACTCCTAAAAATAAAAGGATGTTTTTTCCTCTAGTTTTTAAGAGTTTAGGTTTTAAACAAAAATCTGGAAAAACTGCACTGTTCACTTATACCAGTAGGTCACTTAAAACCTTTTGAAATGTTAACAAGCAAACAATGACTGTAATAGGCAACAGTAAAAAGATGTAGCACCACCTACACATAACCTAGTTCAATGCTCTTTTATGAGTATTATTGTGATCTGGTTCCAATTCTTGATTAACCAGAAACATTTAAATGAATCCTGAGTGGTAGCCCTTTGTAACATGTAGCCCAAAAGTTAATTTTCCCCCAAACTTCTTGAGCCTATTAAGAAAAGGCCACAAGCTGCCCTTAGTTTTTCCCAGTCTCTAATCTATATACTTTAATACATTAGTTCCCATGACTGCTAAATGATCACTAAACTGCTATAGAAAAACTCAGTGAAAAGAATCAGTAGGACCCAGATGTAGTATAAAAATATGATTTATCCTTAGGGAGGTATAGACAAAAGGTAATGAGGGAGAAAGAGAAAGTAAGCCAAAGCAGGCAGTTAAGAGAAGCCATCATGACAACTAAGGTGATGTAATCTTCTAAAATTAGAGCAAGTAAAACTGAAGGAATAATAAAAAGACAGCATAGATTCAATTTTCCCTACAATCATTATAGCTGCATAACCATTTTTTCCCTCAAATATTGTGTTAGCTAAGAAAGGGTCATCATTCACAAGCATATGTCATTTGGACACTGATAAATTATGTATGAATCTAGACTTTGTTTCTAGAAAAATGAAAGTAAAAAATGTTCTTAATAACTGCTGTCCTTTTTTAAAAATTCTTCTTTTGTAAAATTTCTAAATGTTTTCAAATTTTTTATCCTGTCAAAGAATGCTCATTCAAAACAGACTTCTAATCTCAAATGAGACCTTTCTTTAGTATTTAGTATAAAGTCAAATACAACAGTGCCATCTGATATATACAATTTGAAAAAACAAAATTTTTGACAAACTGCTAGTTTTAATTTCTATATCTAAATTATAGTGACTTGCAGCAGAATCCTGGTGAAATCTATGAAAGAATTGATCTGACTGAAGACGAGTACTTCAAATGTTTCATTCCTTTAAAACTAACCAAAACACGGTAAAAAGAATAACATGATAAAAGAATGTATTCTAAAATTAAAATTTCTTCAATTCAAGCTTTGAAGCTGTCTTTATCAAATCTTATCAACCAAAATTTATGTTTAACAAAATAATTATTTAAAAATAAAAATGCCATGCCATACATATGAAGTATGATGGTATATGGTAAGGCATACTCAGTCACTGTGTCAGTTGGCTTTAAATATCATATTTATGAGGAAGGGTTTTAACGAGATTCAAGGATGGAGAGAGTCAAGTCAAAAAAAAAAAAAAAAAAAACATGGAAAAACACAACAGAGCTTTTATTTAATTTTTAAAAATACTTTCTTTTATGAAGCTAAAAACAGATAAAAGAATTATATCATAAATTCTAACTCCTAACTAAGTTCCATAAAAGTGAGATCTTTATATTGAGAAGGTCAGTACCTATAAGAGATGTCAATTTATTTAATTTCTCCTCAAATCATCCAAAGTGCTATATAGATTTTCTTCCAAGTTTTTATTTTGTGAAGACCCAAACAGAACTAGACTACTGATTATAGTAATTTCCTCAATATTTCTTCAGAAACCTCAAGAGAAATACCAAAAAGGAACTACATCAAAACAAAACTAACCAATTGAACTCTACACTTTCCCTCTATTTTTTAATCCTTCCCTCCCCTTTTCCTACAATCATTCATGACGTTGGTAGAACTAGAATCAAGAAGAGCTATTCAAATCCTGTCTCAGAAATTTAATGGGTGTGTGACAAGTCATTTAATTTGTCTGCCTCAGTTTTCTCATCTGTAAAATGAGTATATTAGGACCTACCTCCCAGGGTTGTTATAAAGATAAAATGAGATATTTGTAAAATATTTTGTAAATCTTAAAACAATACATACATGCTAGTTACTATTATCATCACTATTATCATAATCATCATTACTAAATGGCTATACCAATTCACAAGTCCACCTACTGTATATAAATGTGCCATTTTTCCAGAGACCCTCCAATATTTGCCATTTCCCTTTTTTGTCAACTGCTATTGACAGGCATGAGGTGGAAACTCAGAATTGTAGAGCTCTTAATTTTAATGATTTAGAATTTTTTTCATATGGCTATAAATAACTAGGATTTCTTTCCCTAAGAACTGCTTGTCCTGATCATTTAACAATTAGCAAAATGGCTATTGTTTTATAAGTTTACATTGGTTTCTTCTTATGTATCTTGGAAATGACACTTTAATCACAAAAGCTTGATGCAAAGATTATTTTTCTGTCAGCAACTTTTTCAAACCTTTCCACAATTGATCTGATTGATCACAAATATGCCTTATCCCAATTTAACAAGTCAGGTCCCACAACATTTCAGTTCTCTTTCCATTTCTACTGGTTCTTTTTCTGCTGCCAATAAAAACATACAACATTAAAAAAAAAAAAAAAAAAAAACCAACCTTTCAATGAACCCTGCCATCACCTCAAGTTACATCTGTCTTTTCCTTTGCAAATTTCTTTTCTAAAGCAAGTCATCTACATTCTTTACTTCTATTTCCTCATTTGCCATCCTCAACCTCTAATAAGCAGGCTCCCAACAGCCACTCTATTCAAACTAATCAAAAAATTACCTTCTTTTTTTTTAAATTTTGAACTTTCACCAAAAATAGAGTATTTCTATATACATAGAACACAAAAAGATGATTCTATATGAAATCATTATGACTTTTTTTTAAGCACATAATGAATTCTATTTTCAAAATTGTCCTCTTTGTGTTTCCTTTTGTGGCCTTCTGTGCATTTTTAAAAATATTTCAATGGCCTTCCTTTTTTGGCAACACTCTTCCCTCACCAACTAACTTGACCCTTTTTAATTGAAAGAAGAAAAAAATCTATTGAAACAATGTGCAGTCAAAGCACAACAAATTCACACAATGACTAAGTTCAAAATACATTCCTTTTCTACAACTCGCACAACTACCACTTCTCTAGTGGGAAAAATATGTTTCATCATATGTCTTCAGGAAACAAGACTGGTCAAGTGCACAGATCTTATGTCTTTCAATTTATTGTGTTACTTAAAATAACTTACAATAAACTGTTTTCTAGGTACTTTTCAACTTTATAATTTATATACTAGAAGTAGTTGAAATCATATCTTATTATTTCTTACATCACAATAACATTCTATCATATTCATGGAAATGTTTTTAGAATCTAAGTCTTTACTTTTATTCTCTTTACCATGCCTCCCTACCCCATTTCTAAAAATCTCTCTTTAAAATCAGGAAGTTCATTTAACTTGTGATCATTTCCTCTTTGATAATCATTCCTCCCTCTTACCTACCCTACCCTCTCTATCTCCTCTCCATACTTGTATCCCTGCTGAAGCACTGTGTATTTCTAAAACAGTTTATGTGCATACATAAAACATTCTTTTTTGTAATATTTCCTAAGTAAAATCTTCCTTGATTCCCTTCAGTTTTCAGGATTTTCTCTTTTCTAAAAGTCTCTTATATGAATTTATTTATAATCTCTTTGTGGAATGAAAACTCCTATATAGCAGTATCTGGTTTTTTTTGTTTTTGTATTACCAATACTTAAGACAATGCTTGCACATAGGGAGTCCTTATTAAGTGTTTATTAAGTCTTCCTGAATATAGCATTATCTGTGATAAGAAAAAGTGGGGAAAATATGTGTCTAATGATGGGAAACATTTTTCCAGCTTTTTCTTACCATAAATAATGCTACTACTGATGTAGAAGGACAGCTAGGTGGCATAGTGGATAGAATATCAGGCCTGAAGTCAGAAAAATTCTTCTTCCTAAGTTCAAATCAGACCTCAGACACTTATTACCTAACTGACCCTTGGTGAGCCAATTAACCCTGGAATAATGAATATGAAGACTTCAGAGCAATATGAGAAAATGCATTTGATGAAGCTGAATAAAAACGAGATTTAAAAGAATGTACTAGATTAAATAATGTAAATAAGAAAAATCTTAAAAGGCAAAAAAAAAACCAAGACCAAATAAAATAGGCAATGTTAATACCATACCACGGAACTCAAGATACCAGACCTCTCATTTCTAGGGCCAGAACCTCTTATTCATAAACCCAACCCTAAGATTAAAAATCCAAATACTAGACCTTTTGATACCAAAGCCTTACCTACAGAAAAAGCTACTAATAAGCAGAATCTTCTATTACTTGGAAGATAATCTGGTGTACACTAGCACTGAGAATTCTTAAGGGTAAGAAACCCAATAAAAAGCTATCTGCTATGGTTAGGAAATGTTCACTTCATACTTTTTTTAACCCGGAGATAGCAAATAACCAGATTTTTTAAGGAAATCCATTCCCCAATTCCCTATCCTTGATACTATATGCTCTTCTCTCATCATCATCCATACCATGGTACCATATGGAATACCCATTCTACTGATTAACAAATTTCCCTTTAAGATTTCTTCTTTTCATGTTCCTTCTATGTTGAGGCATTCATAGAAACATGGTTTTCCAACATTCCCCTAATTCCAACTAAAATCCAGTGAATCCCTGGCAATCTGAACAACCCCTATTCCTTGGGTTGTCATGACACCTTGGTTCTCCTTTGCTGAATCTGTCCCCATAATCCCCATTAACTATTGGTACAAGACAAGGCTCTATCTTAGAGCTCACTTTCTCTTGAAATGACTTCAACAACTCCTATAGGCTCAATAATTTCCTCTATATTAATGACTCCCAAATCTACATATCCAGATTTATACCTCTTTCTCTTGAATTCCAGTTATGCATCAACAACTGTCTATGAAATACTTCCAATTTATATCTCATAAGCATATCAAATTCAACATGTCCACAACCAAATTCATACATTTTTCCTCTAAAACCTATGCCTCTTTCCAAGTTCTGTATTTCTGTCAAAAGAAATACCATTCTTCTATTCACAACCTTGGTATCAAATTTAATTCCTCAATTTTCATTTCAAATATCTAGCTCCAAGTCTTGTAACTCCCATTTCTACAACTATTACCTCCTTTTCCTTATTTCCTCCTCCCCGTGAAAATAAGTTTGATACCCCTACTCAATTTAGTCAGTATTTACACATTCAGTGATTGTATCACTGAATTAATTAAATATTCAAGTTAGATTTAGCTAATGTTATACATTATAAGAGTTAATCCAACACCTTAATTAATGATTGATTTACAGGATAGAATTATATGGTATTAGACTTATAATAAGGATTCATATTAACTTGTACTAGGAATTTGCTATATTAGCACTACCTCTCCCTTCCAAATTCTATCAGTCCTATGGGAGGCCCTTGTTTGAAAAACCACAGATGAGATTCCTTGTTCCTTTATCATGATGTTCTTACAGCCTTCAGAATGCCCTAAGATACTGATGACAAAATCTTATGCTTTGTGTAAAGTCCCAGAATACTGCTGACAAAGTACTAGTTGTTGAGGGATATGTCCCTTAGCCAATCTCCTCACTTTTGAAAACTACCAATCATGTAAGTGTATTTCCTCATTCTCTTTTTAATGACCTCCTATAAAAGCTATAAAAAGCAATGACCCATGATCTGAAGAGTCCTTGATCAATAAGGTGGTCTTGGATCCAATTGCTTAGGGACCACAAGCTTCCTTAATAAACTGATCATGTTCAGAGCTCTCTCAGGTGTCTTTTGTTGCAGAATTTGTAGCCCATAATTCAGAGTCATGACCCTAGTCAAAATGTGCACCTGAACTACTACAACAGATCTCAAATTGGATACCCCTGCCTCAAGTCTCTCCTCTTCAATCCAACCTCCACATAGTGCCAAAATATTTTGCTTAATGTGCAAGTTCGACCATGTCACTCCGACTAATTCCAGTGACTCCCTCTTACCTCAAGAATCAAATACAAACTTCCCTAGCATTTAATGCTTTTTATAATCTGACCCAATATAGCTTTCCAGCTTTGTTACAATCCAGCCAAAATGGTGTTGCTATTCCTCCTATATATCCTTCCATCTCTGTGCCTTTGAAATGGTAGTGCCTTCATGCAAATAATGTCTTTGCTTTTATCTTTTTTTTTAGAATCTCCAGTTTCCTTTAAATGCTCAAATAATCTCTTACATGGTTCTCTCTTCAACCATTAATGTTTCACTCCCTCCTCCATTACCTTCTATTTTACTTTAAATATAATTTGTATTTGCTTATGTAAACATGCTACATCTAAAACATATCCCCTTGAAGAAAATGGTTTTACTTTTTGTCTTTATTTTTTTTATTATATAGCGAAATGTACTATAGTCTATCAGAGAAATTCAGAAAACAATGTAAAATACCTATTTCAAGAAGATAATTTCAATCTATGATCTCATCGATGATTCTATTCTAATTATACAGGCTACAACTTAAGAATGCCTACTTATCCCTAAATGATAGAATCATAGCAATGAGTAAATATTGCAAAGTTAAAGTCTGGCACTAAAGATTTCAAATAGAGACTGGATGACCTCTTCTCAGATATATTGCAGAAAGGAACGGAGAAAAGGCTATAGTCATGTAGCCAGGGTGGGAAATAAATGAGGTATGGTTTTCTGATTCTATTTCATCTTGCAAAATGATGAGTTTCTATAGTTGAGTAGGCAATGATAAGAATATCCTGAGCATCCTACTGAAAAGGTGGGAGATCAGGGAAGGGCTCCCAGATGTCCATTTCCCCCTCTCCCCCTCCAATCAGAGGTATATGGTCCTGAAAATATGTGAATTTTTCAGTTGATTTCATTTTGCAAAATAGTAAGATTCTAAAGATGATGAAGTCCAGGAAAGTACTCATGTGGTAAATGATGGGGATAACTCCCTGGATTCCATCCTTAAAGATGTTCTCAGTAAAGTCTACTAGTGTTTATGTTCCATCCTCTTCAATCCAAGGGAGGGAAAGGACATAGGGGCAGGAGATTACCAAACGACAGAAGTAAAAAGGGAAGAGTCTGGGACAAACAAAAGGAACCAAGGAAGATACCCATTTTCCCTCCAGAATCTGAATAAAAGTGAGCTTTCACCACTATAGGAAGACCCAGATGATAAAACTTCAATAAATGAAGTTCAGCCATTGATCTTGTTATCCTAGAGAAAGTCTCAAGCAATAAGAAGTTAAACAGTGACTTACCCAAGGTCACACAAAATATAAGTTAGAGGAGGACCTGGTCCCTAGTAGTGCTCTGAGCTACCATTTATAACTAGAAAAATACTGGTTGAGACAGATTTTTTGTACCAGTCAATGAAAGTAATATATAATTTCCCAAATGCAATATAGTTCATTCAGTTCCTCCTCAATTTTGAGCCCAGATCATTATCATTTTCGATGTATATAATGATATAACGTTAATAAAAATTTCAAGATATGTAATCAATTTATTTTTGATAAGTTTGTTAAAAATTAGGCATATTCGATCTTGTCAATCAACCCCAAGATACTAAAATACGAAAAGAATAAAACAATTTGTTAAATAATATAAATGCTTGTTGAATAAAAATATTCCCTGTAAAATATGGATATATACCTAAATTATACTATCCATTCATTTGAAAGATAATTATAGTCTAGGAAAGATGCTGACAATCCTTCAGGAATTTAATTTTGATATTTTGAACATACTATAAATAAATAAAATGATGATATTTCACAAACTGCCATGTCAATATTAAATGATAATGGATATCAAGTGCTCTATTAGAAAATAATATTGAGACTAAAAAGCAGTTCCCTCTTCCTCAGAGTCAGTGACTTCCACCTTTTTATCTTTGCACAACCTATTCCCCCAAGTCTAGAATATTTGCTCTTATGTTCATTTCCACTGGAACTCCAAGCTTTCCTCAAGGATCAATTCAAGTCCTAATTCCTTCATTTGCTTCTCCACTTTTTAATGCTCCATCTCCCAAATCACGATATATTTGTGCATACATCCTGTACTTTATTAATTGGTGAATATATTATATGCCCTAACAAAATATATCTTCTTAAAATACATCTCTGTTTTGTACCTATACCAGAAAGCAGTGTCAAAGGCTACTGAGAAGCTAGAGAGAATGAAGACCAAGAAAAGGCCATTGAATCTGGCAATTAAAATGTCATTAATATCGATAAATCAGCAAGCTAAACTGTAAGTAATTAAGAAAAGAATGAGAGGAGAGAAAGTGGAATCACTGATTATAGATGGTACTTCAAAGAGTTTAGCTACAAAGATCAGAATATAGAACAAAAGTTAACAGGGATGGAAGAAACAAGGGATGGTTTTTTGAGCAAGGGATGGTTTTTCGAGAATAGAGAAGATATGGGCAACATTAAGATTTATGCCTACAATCTTCAGGTCATCTTATCATTAACAAAAGACACTAATATCTTACAAAAATTACAATCAGAATACATTGATGATTTTAAATGTACTTACAGTAAGACAGCTGTTAGGATCCACACTGTCAGTGATAACCTGACGTTCTCCTTTATGGTTAATTTTCCTAAACCTTCGTCGAGATCGCCTTCCAGCAATTTCTCTTTGGAGATCTTCTTCATTATCTTTGGAATTCTCCACCTGAAATACATGTTCAAAGTTTTGGTTAAATTCCCAATTTTTCCATATCATTGAAATTCTCCTCAGTTTTATAAAGCTTGCTGTGAAGCTTTTATGGTAAACCAGTTACCATAAGAAAAGAGAATGTATAATTATGCACTCATGAATTCAATATATTCTGAAGTGACATTATGAGGAAAAGGCCACAGTTTCCTTCCAGAAAACTGTCTTGCTCTCTTTTTCTAACTGAATCACACATTTTAGAATTATAATTACTGAATATAATTATACACTGTCTGCTGACATTCATTTTATTTAACTAACATAATCAAGTTTTACTTTTAATAGATCACTAGAATAAAAATAAAATGCTAAATATAAAAATACATTCACAATGCCTCCTTGTCTATATAACTATATATTTAACAAAAATTTACTGAATTTTTATATTTATTCAAGTCACAATATACAAATAAGTATAAAGTCAAATTAACTGTATTGACATTGGGAAATTCACAGTTAATTCTATTGCCAAAGTACCTGCTAAGTCATTATTACTCACTAGAGTCAATGACGCAATTACCCCTGTTCTAGATGTTTTCTATGCTCAAGTTTTATGTCCTTAATACTATCTTGCCCTTTTCTCTTTTGGAATAGTAAATGTTTGGAATGGCCTTCCTTTAAACTCTCAAAGTTTTTCTGTATCTTTAGTTCATCTTTCTTGTTTTTGCTTTTCACAGATATAACCCTTTCACCCATGTCTTTGCTTTTAATCAATAGCCATCCCCTTATGTTTAGTCCAAAACCTCATTGAACCAAGATCCTTTCTCTAAATATATCTTTATTATCTTCCTTACCAATATAGTCTTCTGCTTCATTCCTAATGATCCACCCCAAATCTTTATCTCCTCATATTTCCCTCTAAAAACACTTAACACAAACTGCCCTAAATGAGTTATATGTTTGTCTGTCCTTTTACAGTTTAATGTCTTTGAAGGCACAGCTTGTGTAACTCTGTATGCCCCCATATACTGAATCTAATACAATGACTTACAGATAAAATGAAGCGAATAAACTTATCTGAATTAAACCATGATTATTTTATTAGTTTATTTTGGGTAAGTTTTAATGTCTAAATAACAAAAAAAGATACTGTGTGTGCAAAAGGTCATATGCAAATTAAAGAAAGCAGTAAACTACACAATTTTTTCATTGAAAAATAACTTAGTTTAAAACTTTTCAGACCCAAGTATAATTATCAAACATTGGTATCATGGGTCAATATGCTATATGATCTCCATACACAAAGACAGACTGATAAGATTACTGTTCTATAAAAAAAAAAAAATCACCAAGATGATTTCAGAGAGGTCTGAAAAGACTTGCATGAACTGATACTAACTGAAGCAAGCAGAACCAAGGAAAAAACAATGTACATATATGGGAACAGCAAGATTATGTGATGATCAATTGTGACAATTTTAACTCTTCTTAGCAATGCAGTGATCCAATAGACTTTGGATGGAAAATACCATCAACATCCAGAGAGAGAACTGTGGAGATTAAACGTGAATCGAAGCATAGTGTTTCCATCTTTTTGTTTATTTGCTTTTTCTTTCTCATGCTTTTTTTCCCCCTTCTGTCCTAATTTTTCTTAGACAATATGACTAATATGGAACTATGTTTAAAAGTATTATACATGTATAATCTATATCAGATTGCTTGCTGTAATGGGGAGGTAAAAGAGGAAGGGAGAAAAAATTTGGAACCCAAAATCTTACCAAAATGTCTTGGTGAAAACTATTTTTATATATATATAATTGGAAAAAAAATAGAGAAAAAATATATATTATAACCAAATATGAAATCACCCAGATTAAGGAGAAAATATTGGAAGCAACAAGAAAATCTTAAATATCATGGAGCTACGAGGATTACAGAAAACCAAAACCTAATAGCTACTGTGTTACTATAGGTCTGTGAACACTATTTTTCATAAAGCAAAAAGAATTGGAGTTATGACCAAGTGTAACTTACCCAACAAATTTAACTATAATCCTGAAAGGAAAAAAATGGATATTTAATGAACTGAAAGGATTTAGGTATTTGTGACAAAAACAACAGAACTTAAGGAAAAATTCAACATATAATATCCAGGGGAAAAAAAGCTAAACATTAAAAACCCAGTTATTGGGAAAAGGGGATACAAAGAAATGAAAGTGGTGCAAGAAAATTATGAAAAGAAAATTAATATTAACATCTTGGTAAAAGAGGCACAAAAAAGAAAATAACATTGAAAAAAATTAATCAAATGGTAAAAGAGACATAAAAATTCACTGAAGCAAATGAACCATATTTAAAAAAACATGAGTGATCAAATGCAAAAAATAATATAAATGATCAATGAAGAAAATAATGTCTTAAAATTATTATTCATAGCAATAGTAATTGTAAAAAAATTCAAAGCAAGTTTTTCTGATAGATTATTATTGTTCTTTCAAAAATGATAAGCAGAATGCTCTCAGGAAAAAGAAAAACAACTTGGAAAGTCTTCCATGAATAACATGAAATATACTGTATACAAAGTAATAGCAATATTCTGGGATGACCAGCTGTAAATGACTTTGTTATTCTCAGGAGTACAACCATCCACATCTACTCTGAAGGACTTATGAATAAAAATCCTATCTATAACCAGAAAAGGAAATGATCGAGTCTGAATATAAATCAAAGCATTTTTTATTATTCTCTGTTCTCTCCTTATTTTTACCTTAAATTTTCTTGAGGGTTTTTATGTTCATTAGGGTGGGGGAATTTGTTTTCTTTCACAACTTGACTTTTCAGGGAAAGGAACTAAAACTCAAAAATCTTAAAAAAAAAATGTAAAGAATTGTTTTGAATGTAACTGGGGGAAAATAGTAAATAAAAAACTTTTTTTAAAAAAAATTAGAATTCAGCAAGTAGAAGATTATAACTCCACAAGATATCAAAAACCAATAAAAACCAAGTCAAAAAAAAAAAGAAAAAAAGAAGAAAAAGAAGAAGAAAATGTTAAATATTTCACTGGAAAAAACAATGAGACCTAGAAAACAGATTGAGGAGAGACAATTCAAAAATTACTGAACTACTTAAAAGCCATGACCAGCGAAAAATCAAGAAATTATCAAGGAAAACTGCCCTGGATTTTAAATCTTAGAACCAGAGGGTAAAATAGACATCAAAAGTGTCCACTAAAATATCCCAAAATGAGAACTCCCAGAAATATTACAGCCAAATTCAAGAACTCCCAGGTTAAAGAGAAAATATTGCAAGCAGTCACAAAGAAACCATTCAAATATCATGGAGCCAGTATCAAGATCATATATGATTTAGCAACTTTTATATTAAAGGGGCAGAAGAAAGCAAAGGAGGTGAGATTACAATCAAGGAAATTCTATCTAGTAAAACCGAGTACAATATACAAGAACAAAAGTGGACAATTAATGAAATGGAGAACTTTCAAGCATTCCTGATGCCAAGACCAGAGCTGAATAGAAAAATTCACATTCAAACATAAGACTCAAGAGAAGCATAAAAAGGTAAACGTGAAAAAGAAACAGTAAGGAATTCAATAAGGCTAGATTGCTTACATTCCTACATGGGAAGATGATATATGTAACTCCTAAAAACTTTATCATTATTAGAATTATTAGAAGGAGTCAATGTAGACAGAGGTAAATGAGGGTGAACTGATTATGTTGAAATGATCTCAAAAACAAACTGTGCAATGAAAAAGGAGGAGATACTGGAGAAGAGAAAGGAAGAAAAGAATGGAGAAAATTATAGACGAGATGCACAAGAAAAAAGTTTTATAGTAATCTATCTTATTTATCTTATGAAGGTAATGGTATATAAAGGAAATAAATAAGGGGAAAAGAACAGACTGCAATAATAGGAAGGATAAAGGAAAGGAGGCAGTGATCAAAACCAAAACAGACTTTTGAGGAAAACTGTATAAAAAAGACAGTAGGATAAACAGAAGAAAACAGGTTCGAGGGAAAAACACAATTAGTAATTATAATTGTGAATGTGAATAGGATGAACTCAACCATAAAATAAAAGCAGAAAGCACAAAAAATTAGAAACCAGAATCCAACAATGTACTGTTTACAGGAAATATGTTTGAAACATTAAGACATATACAAAGTTAAAATAAAAAGTAAAATAAGGGAGTAGAATCTACTAATACTTCACCTGAGGAAAAAAAAAGCAGGGGTAGCAATCATGATCTCTAATTAAAAGAGATAATCAAAGAAACTATATTTTTCTAGAAGGCAACATGTAAAATTTACAGCAAGTTTCTAATAAAAGTTTTAAACTAAGGCAAATTTATAAAAATAAAAGAGCCCTTCCCCAATTTACACATGGCCAAAAGATATGAAAAAAATTTTCTGAAGAAAAATAGCTGTCTATAATCATATGAAACATCACTTATTAGAGAAATTCAATCCTAAGAAAGATGGCAGAGTAGGTCATAAAACTTTTGGCTCTCTCAATTTCCTCCACAGAAAGACTGAACATTTCCTCATAAAGAGCAACAGAAATTAAAAAAAAAAAAAAAAAAAGTTGGGGTAAAACACATGTTCTCCAAAGACAACCTGAAAAGATACCAGTAAACACCTGACCTCCAGGGACAGTGATTTGGCCTAAGTGCAAACACCTCTAGGCCAACTATGCAGAATCAACAAACACAATTGGCTCTGTGGGCAGCTGGGGATGAGAGGTGGCCTCAGATTTACAAACTTTCCTCTCTCAGAGTGTGCAGATGCTGAGTAGAAGACTTAAGTATCTTCGATTGTCAAGGGACAATTAGCTCTGCTAATTAGACTTGTCTCTGGGTTACCACTGCAAGATAGAAGAACTAGCACACATCTGGAGATAGCAGTGGTAAGGGGCAGGGACCCTCCTAATTGTGGGCACTTGCAAGTGAGCAATCTGGTTTTAATTCCAGGAATAAAGAACTGCAGTCTGCAAACATCCGAAGGATCACAGCGGGTAAGGATCATCTGCAGAACAGCATTGACTAAGAGCTCTAGCCCAGGCTTAGGAATAAAGAGTCCAAGTTAAGCCGCAGGACAGACCTCTGGAAAAAAAAAATCGTAAGAAGGACCAGAGGCTTGGGATACGATTCCCCATTCCTGGAGGACTAGAACTTGATCACACTGATAGCTGCCAAAAATAAAAATGGGAAGCAAAGGAGAAGGATAATGACTATGGAGACAGGGAAAACCAGGATTCACATTCAGAGAAAGATAATGGAACTAGAAAAGCATTCCCTTTTAAATGAGAAACATCAAATGGTCCCAAGTACAAAAAGATTGCTTAATTCAAGCCATTCTTCAATTGATAAATGGTCAAAGGATATGAATAATTTTCAGATGAAGAAATTATAACTATTTCTAGTCATATGAAAAATACTCTAAATCATTATTGATCAGAGAAATGAAAATTAAGACAACTCTGAGGTACCACTACACACCTCTCAGATTGGCTAAAATGACGAATGCAGGAGATGTAGGAAAACTGGGACACTAATACATTTTTGGTGGAATTGTGAACTAATCCAACTATTCTAGAGAGCAATTTGGAATTATGCTCAAAGGGCTATCAAATTATGCATACTCTTTGATCGAGCAGTGTTTCTACTGGGCTCATATCCCAAAGAAATCATAAAGAAGGGAAAGGAACCCACATGTGCAAAAATGTTTCTGGCAACTTTTTTTGCAGTGGCAAGAAATTTGAAACTCAGAAGATGCCCATCAGTTGGAGAATGGCTAAACAAGTTATGATATATAAAGGTAATAAAACATTGTTCTAAAAGAAATGATCAGCAGGATGATTTCAGAGAGGCCTGGAGAGACATATGAACTGATGCTAAATGAAATGAGCAGAACCAGGAGATCATTGTACACAGCAACAGCAAGATTAGGCCAGTTCCAATGATCTACTGATGAAGAAAGCCATCTGCACCCAGAGAGAGGACTGTGGGAACTGAGTGTGGGTCACTACATAGCATTTTTACTCTTTTTGTTGTTTTGCTTGCATTTTTTTCCCTAATTTTTTCCCTTTTTGATCTTTCTTATGCAGCATGATATTTGTGGAAATATGCATATAAAAATAACACACATTTAACATATATTGGATTACTTACCATCCTGGAGAGAGTGGGGAAGGGAGGGAAAAAATTTGGAGCACAAGGTTTTAATGGGTGAATGTCAAAAATTAGTCATGCATATATTTTGAAAATAAAAAAGGTTTAATTAAAAGAAAGATTTCTTAGAACTTAAAAAGGACTTTAAAAATCAAGCAATATTGAGGAAAAATCAGAAAAAATAAAGAACAATGCAAGAAAATTTTGAAAAGAAAGTCAACCAACTAGAAATAGAGAACCAAAAAAGTTAAGAAAATAATTCCCTGAAAACTAAAATTGGACAAAGGGAAGTCAATGATGTTCTAAGACACAAATAATAAAACAAAATCAAAAGAATGGAAAACATCTCAAAACAACTAAGAGAACAGAGAAGTAATATTAGTTGGACTGTCTGAAAATTAAGATTAAAAAAAAATCTTGAAACAATATTCCAAAAAAGTTATCAAGGAAAACTGTCCTGAAGTTCTAGAACAAGAAGGCAAAGCAGAAATAGAAAAAATTCACCAATCACTACCAATAAGACATTCCAAGAAGGAAAACTTACAGGAAACATCTTAGACAAATCTCAAAACTCTCAAGTTAATGAGAAAACATTGGAAACATCAAGGAAAAAAAAAACAACAATAATAATATGAAGAATTATATAAGAATTATAATAAGAATTATATAAGACATGGCAGATACTGCACTGATAAACCTGAAAGGTCTTACCACTTAGAATACTATATTTTGTAGAGCAAAAAAGTCGGGATTTCCACCAAAGGTAAAGCCACCCTAATTAAATTATTTGAAAAGTTATTTTACTGAATTAGAAAAAATAATATCAAAGTTCAAGTAAGAACAAAAAGTATTCAAACAAAATTCAAAGAAATGAGGAGAAAAAATATATAAACAAGCAGATTCAGTAGTATCAGTTCTCAAAACATATTATAAGGTGAGAGCATTGTTGATGTGTAAAATGGATAATTTTGATTATTTTAAATCAAAATTTTCTTGTATAAACAAGACCTATGCACCTGAGAATAGAAATAGAGAAAAACTATCATAGACAATCTCTCAGCTAGAATGTGAGTGAGCTGGAATATTTCTGTGGTCTAGGAAATGATGAACTTATAGAAAACATGGAAAGACTTGAGACAAAAAAAGATGCTATTCAAGAGAAATAGATGATAAGATGACAAGATAGAATAGTGTTTTATATATATATATATATATATATATATGTACACATATACATATTTATTTGTGTTGATAGATATCAATGTAAAGATGTGTGTATATATGTTTACACACACATATATAAATACACATTTAACTGCAGACTTCTTAGGGGCGGGGGAAAAAGGAAGGAGGGAAAATTAAGTAAAAGGTGCACAGGGAATAAAAAAAAAATCTTGAAGGAAGCAAAAAAAAAAGCTGGACAACTATGAAAACAATTTGTAATATTCATTATACAAGTTTTCTTGAAATGGATATTTATTGCTTTATACGGAATCCTCTCTTATGTTTGGCTGTGTACATGACAATGGGTTTTTTGTTTTTTCTTATTTTATATTTAAATTTCCTATTTTGCATTTAAGTTTAAAATAAATATTTCTAAAAATAAAAAAGTAAAAAAAAAAACTGAAGTACTATCTCACATCTTAGGTATAATGGCATAAAAAGAAAATAACAAATGCTGGAGGAGATATGAAAAAAATTGGGATTGTTGGGAAGAGTTGTAAACTGCTCTAACTCTTCTGGAAAATAATTTGGACTTCTGCCCAAAGGACTATAAAACTGCATAACTTCTGATCCAGCAATACTACTAGGTCTGTATCCCAAAAAAATTAAAGAAAAAAAATAAGGACTTATATGGAAAAAAATATTTTTAGGAGTTCTTTTTGTGATAAGAACTGGAAATGGAGGAAATTCTATCAACTGGGTGAAAGAGCTGAACAAAGTGTGATATATGATTGTGAAAGAATACTACTACAAGAAATGATGAGGGGGATAGTTACAAGAAAACCTATGAAGACCTATGTGAATTGAAGTAGCATGAAATGACCAGGACCAGGGGATCACTATAGACACTACTCTAATAATGATCAACTATGAAAAACTTATTTCTAACTTAAAAATTAGGCTCTTCAAAAATTCTGAGATATTAAGTGAATGAAAAAATTCTTCTCCCTTCAAATTCAGAAATTTGTAATTCCTCTGAATTTATTACTTCTGCTGGACATATTCATTAGCTATGAAATGTTAAAAGCAAAGGATAGTGAGAGATATTATAAAAGCAGAACATATTTATCAATCATACAAAAAATGGAGCTTCATGAGAAAAAACTAAGAGATGTCGACAAAGAATTCAAAGAATACAAAAGGGTTCATACCTACAAATAATACAACTTGACTACGTAAGTAACTGTCATTACATTAATATTTACCAAAGACAACTTTTACTACCACCTACTAAAATCCCTTTTTCATAAGTTGGTGCTCATGGTTGTCGGTTGTCACTCCCTTCTTGCATATGAAGAGAGGTCAGTCATTTAAGAAATCATTTTGACTATGATACAAAACCTGGCTAAAAAATTAAAATGTATTTATCAACGGATAATTATCAGATATTTATTACAAGAAGTTTTTCATCTTCAATAATTTCTACAGAAG
Organism: Sarcophilus harrisii; assembly: GCF_902635505.1. Classification (NCBI taxonomy): domain Eukaryota; kingdom Metazoa; phylum Chordata; class Mammalia; order Dasyuromorphia; family Dasyuridae; genus Sarcophilus; species Sarcophilus harrisii. Next base: position 349,549,433 of record NC_045427.1, read on the forward strand.
AAAAAAATTTAATTTTTCTGATGAACTGATATAGTATAAAATAGCTTACTCAGGCATTAGAAGAGTTAAAATCTTGCCTTTCTTAAAATCCTCCAATGATAAAATTTCTTAAGAAAAATAAATTAGTTTCTGCTCACTTTTAATTCTCCAGTTTCAGATAAAAGCAAGAGTAGTAGATGGAGACATTTGCTGCCAAATATCACTACTTCTTACAAAAAAATAATCACATGCCAAATTTAAGCTTTTCTTTCAAACATCTACTAGAACATTTTAGCTTTCTCTTATTTTTAATTATAAAATATTTAAATGATGGAAATGGTTTTCTTTATTCTGACAACAAATTAGCATTGTACACCGAGGCAGCCAATAACTCATTGTATGAATAAAGAAAAACTACTAGCTGTTCCAATCAACAGTATAAACAGTAACTGTTCTTTACCTTCCCCAAACTAGTTTCTCCTAGCTTCCTTATTTCAGGAAGTTATACCATCATATTTGCCGTTAGATTCAAAACATCAAAAATCTTGTTTCTCCTTCTCCTTAAATAGTCACCAACTTTTATTGATTCTTTCTTCTTATTGTATATCACATAAGGTTCTGCGTTTCCATGACCACAGCCACATTACCCTTCAGCAAGCTCTCTCATCTCCATCCTGTTCTTTTATAATCTTTTCTATTCTCAGTGAAATAAACAATCTTCTCAAAATATGACTTCCATTCTTGTTACTCTCTTGCTGAACATCACCTCACCTGTCCTTTTCCCTCCCCTAGTACGTAGAATAAAGTTTGAAGCTATGTACATAATGGTTTTCAAAGATCATCATAATCAAACTGGTGCCTGAAGCCCCAGAGAGTACAGCACCAGGGCAGAACTAAAGAATTCTTTTTTTTAGCATTTTACTGATTTATTTTGCTTGTTACTGCTCTTGGAGATCTGCAGGGTAGGCCATGTGGTCAAGAAAATCATCTACTTTAGCTAGTTTCAGATACTTATTACTGTCTTACAGAAAATACTATTTTTGGGAATTTTTTTTTAAATTTAAAAAAAGTAAATTTGTTTATTTCAAAAACGTAGAAAATTTTAGAAGTACAACTAAAATATTTATTTCATTAGCAACCTGAAAGGGTTCTCAAATTATCTAATATATCCCTTCACTTCAGAGATAACAAACAACTGACCCAAGAGGGTAGAGAAATCTATCCAAGTTCCCATAGGTAAGAACCAGCCATGCTTGGGATTCAAACCCAGTTACTCTAACTTCAATCCAGTGCTATAGTCACTACCCATAGGCTACTGGGTAGCACTGTGAAGAGGCCTGGACCTGGAATCAGGAAGACTGGAGTTCATATCTGCCTTGGATGTGTGACCCTGGGCAAGTCACTTGAAAAAAATCTGTCTGCCTTGGTTTCCTCAATTGTGAAATGAGGATAATAATAACACTTATCTCCCAGTGCTGCTAGGATAATGTCTGCAAAGTGTTGGTGTTCCCTTCCCCCTTGTCATTATTCTTCTGAATAATGGTAATAATAACATATTTTTATTGCACTTTATAATTTTAAAAGACCCTTATATGTTTCTGATGTTACCCAATCTTTAGTCTTTTTTTATGTAAAGGAAAGATTGTTTAATTTCAAAAACAATATATAAAACAAATAATACGTTTAGTTGTTCAAAACTATACCATTAAAAAAAAAACTGATTCTGCTAACATTTCCAGAAAGGTGTTACGGAATCCTCTTTCATATTACATAAACGTAACTTTGAAGTAGTATGTAAGCAATATATAATGAAGTTAGTAGGGGAATTAATTGAATACAATGAGTTAAAATTGGTTTTAAGGAATCCCACAAATTTTAAAACTAGGAAAGATTTTAACTTGGGCAGCCAGACAAGGAAATATGAGGAAAAAAACAGAGAATTGGTGTCTGAAGCCCCAGAGAGTACAGCATCTGGGCAGAACTAAGGAATTCTTTTTTTTTTTTTTTTTTTTTTTTTTTTTTAGCATTTTACTGATTTATTTTGCTTGTTACTGCTCTGCAGGGCAGGGCCATGTGGTTGAGAAAAGAGTTGAGTATCTTAAGTACCATGATGAGTTGTCCAGAAAACGAATTAAGTATGTTAAATACTTTGCTGATGAGAAGGGGTATGGTGCTTTTCACATTCAAAGCTCCCTTTCAATTCTACCTACCAGCCCAGCATGGCCCTTAGGGCATTCCCCAACTCATGACCCTCCCCCTCAATTTCACTTTCATGGGTTGAGGGAGGAGGAGGAGTGAGAGGGGCAGTGACACCAATAGCATTACCCATGCAGCAGTTTTGTCCACCCCCTATGACATGATTACAAAAGGCACTAGTTAAAGCTAAAGAAGAAGGATAGGTTACATCTGATTTGAGAATAAAAGCATATCATACCCTGTGATTGAAGAGTTTGACTCTTCAGGTCAAGAAGGAAGAAGATACACTCCTTTTAATCTGGAAATTATCAAAGATCTGAAAAAGACTTGCACTCTTTATGGGGCTAATTTGGCTTATGAAATTTTAGCCCTTGATGACTGGAAATCTATAGCAAGGACATGTTTAGAATCTGGACAAAACTTGTTGTGGCTTTCAGAATATAGTGAACTCTGCAAAATACAAGCCCCAATGAAACAGACAAACTGGAGTTAATATAGAAATCACCTTTGATCAACTAGCAGGTATAGATCATTATGCAGACACTTTAGCACAGATTACCCTATACCAGTATGTGAGCAAATTGCTTCTGCTGCTATCAAAGCATGGGGCACCTTCCCAGGAAGACAAGATAGAGGTGAAGCCTTCACAAAAATAGGACAAGGTCCAAATGAACCCTTTGCTGATTTCATGGGACATCCGCAAACAGCTGTCATACAAACTATTGGTGAAAATGTAGCAACAGAAATTATGATAAGACAACTTGCTAAGGAAAATGCTAATGAGGTTTGTAGAAGAATTCCACTAGGACTACATAAGGATGCTCCTTTAGAGAAGATCATAAGACGCTGTGCCAAAATGGGCACAAATACCTTTTATACGCAGGCTATGATGCAGACTTCTCAAGATCTGAACATGGGCAGACAGGGTCCCTTTTGGCAAAGTACTTCCTGAGAGACTCATCAATGCTTTCAATGTGGTAAAGTAGGGCATATGAAAGCTCAATGTTGGCATAAAGACAGAGTGAGAAAACAGGATGGCAGAACAAGACCCAAAATCCTAAGTCCAAAATGCAACAGAGACTTCCATTGGGCATCAGAATATAGACTGACTCAAGGAAACGAGAAGCAGGGCCCAGCCCCAGGCAAAAAAAAAACATTTAGGGATTGATAGCAACTGCTGTTACTCCTAGAGAGTCTTTAAAGTTCAGTACTTCAACATGATAGATCAGCCGAGAAGCAATCTGATGGGAGAAAGGGATTGCAATTGGGGAGAATAGAGTTTGTATGCCACTGGAACTACTGAGATATCCCCTGGAAAGCTAAAATCTGTCCCTGTCCTGCTTATAGACCCCTTACCTCCACACATAGTCATCTTGAACATTTCACCTCCCAAGAATATTTACAAAACAGTGTTCATCCATACACTGATTTTGGAAACTGGGGAATGTGTAGCTAATATCCCAGTCACTAATACAGGTAGACAACTTGTGACATCACCCAGGAGAAGTAGTAGCATCAGGTTTACTGATAAAGACTCCTAATAGGCAATTTGGTGATATTTATCCAGATTTTGACTCCCAGCAACACTATGAAAATGGCATACCATTGAAAGGGTTGGTAGACGGGGTACAGATCAATTAGAGGTGTCAATTGGCCCAGTCACTGGACAAAGATTAAGGTCGACACCTATATGTCTGGCACAGGAGAATCAATAGCAGCTGAAATTAGTACTACCCCTTTCAGATGTATACTTGAAAGTGTAACAGGAATTGTTACTCCTTGGATAGTAAATAAAATCCTCATCAATCTATGGGGAAGAGACATCTTACAACAGTTAGGATTACAAATGAGTAATTAGGCAGGGTTGTTGTTGAAGGCCTTCCTGCACTCTCACCTGTTCCCAATCAATGGAAAACTGATACATTAGTGTGAGTGGAACAGTAGCCCTTAAGTGAAAAAATTCAGGTCTTATTAGATATAGTACAAGAGCAACTTGACCAAGGATACTTACAACCTTCTCTAAGTCTTTGGAATTCCCCTGTATTTGTTATAAAAAAAAGAAATCTGGAAAATGGAGGATGTTGACTGATTTAAGAAAAGTAAATGAACAGATGGAAACTATGGCAACTCTTCAGCTTGGACTTCCATCTCCTACTCAACTACCTAGAGAATAGCTTCTTTAAGGTTTGGCAATTGTTAATGCTGTAAAGTTACCCATGTATATATCCTGTAAATAAAAGGCTATTTAAAAAAAAAAAAAAAAAAAAAAAAAAAAAAAGAGAGAGAGAATAGCCTCTTTAGGTGAGACATTAAGGATTGTTTCTATTCTATCCCTCTGGATAAGGAGGATATGAAAAGATTTGTCTTTTCAGTGCCCAGCATTAATTTAGCTGAGCTTTATAAAAGATATGAATGGACAGTTTTGCCACAGGGAATGAAAAATAGTCCTACAATGTGTCAAATGTATGTTGCTGCTGCTCTTACTCCAGTAAGAAATGCATTTCCAAAAGTAATGTTATTACATTACATGGATGATATTTTGGGGTGTGCACCTGAGAAGCAAATGTTAGAAGCATGTCTACAAAAGACCACAGAAACTACAAATTGCATATAGCTCCAGAAAAAATTCAAAGGCATGCTCCTTTTCAATATTTAGGATATGAAGTATATCCTAAGGTGCTTACACTGCAAAAACTTTCTTTTAAGAACAGAGAAGTTGAACACCTTAAATGACTTTCAGAAATTGGTAGGAGATATCCAATAGATGCACCCAGTGTTAGGCTTAACTACCTATCAATTACAACTATTATATGATATTTTAAGGGGAGACACTGCTTTAAACTCACCACGCCAGCTTACAAAAGAAGCTCAAGAGGCTTTGAGAAAAGCTGAACTGGCTTTATCCAATGTGGTTGAGTTACTTAACGCTTGGAAATATTAGTTTTTACTACAAAAGAGGCACCCACAGCAGTCCATCAAGGACACAGTGTGATAAGAATGGGTGAACTTCCAGCACAACCAGATCAAAGCCTTACACCTTACCCAATGCTTGTGGCTAGAATTTTATTAAAGGCCATTAAGTAAGTAGTACAATTATCTGGGATAAGACCTGACAAGATATATACCTTTTGTAACAATGCACAAATTAATGTATGCTGTGAAACCATCCCAGAGTGGCAAATTTTAGTGGCCACAGCTCCAAATTTTACACACGGGTCTCTATTAAAGACCTGGCTATTACATAATTGACAATGGACTTTTGAAGAAAAAGTTTCTAAGGTTCCTTTTAAAGGATCAACCCTCTTTACAGATGCATCCAAATAACATTTGTGCTGTATACTCTCAGGATTTAACTACAAAGAGTGTCTTTGGAACTCCTTTTCAGTCTACTCAGCAGAATGAATTGTACGCAATCATTTTAGCTCTTATAATCCAGGAGATATAAATATAATATTTGATTCAGCTTATTCAGTAGGTGTGGTACAAAGAATTGCCACAGCCTAAATAAAATTTGTAGTTTTTAATATATATATCAGCTCTTTAAGGAACTTCAAGAGCAAGTGAGAAAGCATCCAATTAAGATTTACATCTTGCATATCCACTTTCATAGTAGACTTCCATGTCCTATTTTTCATGGAAATTCAAAGGCAGATCACCTTTTAACCTTGTTAGTCAATACTCCTTTATTTCAGGCAGCCCAAAAATCTCATTCTAAATATCATCAGGCTGCTCGAGCTTTAAGTTTGCAATTTGGGATAACAAAAGAGGAAGCTAGGAGCATAATAAAAAGCCTTTCCTTCCCACGCTCCTATGCTCTCTCCAGGGAAGAACCCTCATGGTTTGAGACCCAATGAAATTTAGCAAATGGATATGACCCATTATAGATCTTTTGGTCATCTGTCTTTTATCTATGTTGTAGTAAACATCTTTTCAGGATTTATTTTTGCAATACTAGCAGCAAAAGAGACTATCTGAGTAGTATTGAATTCCTTATACAAGCTTTTGCAATTATGGGTGTGCCACAAGCAATAAAAACAAATAATGGACCTGCATATACTTCTAAACACTTTGAATACTTTGTGCAAAATATCAGGTTTTCCACACCACTGGCATACCTTTTAATTCTCAAGAACAGGCAATAGTAAAGACATCAAGATGCTCCCCCAAAAACAAAAGAGAGAGAGCCACAGGTAACCCTAGAGAACTTTTAAATTTAGCTCTTTACACTATTAATTTTTTAATTTTTGATAAAGATGTGCTGGCTCCGGTAGACAGGTTTTATAACCCACCAGAAAGACCGCAGCTCCACTATCTTTAGATAATCGTCACATGATGTGGAGAGATCCAGAAAGTGGTGAATAGAAGGGACCAAATAGGTTAACTGCTTAGGGGAGAGGGTTTGCTTGTATCTCTACAGATGGAGAAGGAATCAGATGGGTGCCAATGAGCTGTATCCGCCTTGTCAATTAGAGAGAGACAGAAAAAGAGAAGACCCTTGAAACAAAGGAAAAGATCCAAGAAACATCAGATGGTTCCCTCTCTGACTATACATGTCACTGAAAGAACATGGCAGTTATGGCAATTGACTCATGAACATCAAAAATTGTCAATGAGATTGCTGCAGGACTTCCGAATCTGTAGGAATCATTGGATTCCCTGACACATGAAGTGATGAACAATAGATTAGTTTTGGACTATCTCTTGGCTGCTGAAAGTGTATATATGATTGTTATTTATATATCCTCCTTCTAGGACATATATAATTCCTCATGTTGATTCATGTTGTTTCTTAAATCACTACTAGCCTGTGTTATATTCCTATGTGCTTGTATACCTCCCACACTGATGGACTGATGTATACCTGTTTCAAGTAAGATCCTTCAATCCAGAGGAAATATGCTAACAATATCTGTTCTGGTGTTCTCACCTTCCTGAGAAGTCAAGAGGGCGTGATCACCTCTTTTTTGATTTTTCACCTCCCTTCCTTAGAAGTCAGGGAGGGCATGACCACCTGTGTTCTAAAACAAAAGGAAGCAGGAGATGTAGAGGCCGGAACTCTGGAGAAGTATACTTGAAACAAGGATACTGACAACAAGGTGTTAACTCAGTGGAATTAATGAGATAATGGTTCTCTAGTTCACATATATCTAGTATGATATAATGATATAATTACTCTCGTTGGCATATACTCAGTATGCTGCAATGATGTAATTTAATTGTAATAGGGTATTTAAGAGCTGAAAGAACTGGGGACTGGTCAGGCAGTCAGTCAAGAGTGAACAGACTGTGAAGACAATAAATACTTTAGACTCTATTCCTGACCATCCTCATGGTGACTATCCTGCCAAGACTAAGGCCTGTCCAGAGGACCTCCAGAAAGCTAGTCTGGACATTACAGGTTTCTCCATCTCCATCAACAGATCTCTAACCCCCATCTGTAAGAAGGGGTTTAGACCTGCTTAAAGACCTGGTTTTTCAAATGTACATTCACTATATGCAATGGCAACTTACCCAGACAGATGTAGCCATCTTATGATAAATAACTGCTACCTATATTTCAAACAGATGTAGTGCTTCAACTAATTGTAGACAACAAAGCAAAATGAAAGCCTCTTCAGTGGCACTTTGATACAATGAGGAAATAAAGTCAAAATTTACATAAATTCAGTGTTCACACTTACTAACAACACAACCATGAGTACCTTCTCTTAATCTTTTTCCTCATTTGTAAAAATATCAAGTGGCAGGAAAAGTATTTTGTATCCAAAACACATCTCCCTCTGTTTCATAACCCCAAACCCTATTCTTTTTCCTCATTATGATTTCAAATTCCTGACCTACTCCTGAACTGATTATATTCTCTTCCCTTTCCCAAACTGATCCTCTGGTTAACCAGTCCAACTCTACATTGCCATCTTCTCTCAAATCCTTTGTCCCTTTATCCCACTCCCAATCTTGAGCTGCCAAGCTTCAGTACTGGATTACTTCCTTCTAAAAAAAAAAAAAAATCAAAAGTACTGCTGATTAAGTTCATTCCAATATGGAAACTGGAACACAAGAGATATGGTCAAAAACACTTAACTAGAACACAGCACAATGTTTTGTGAGAAATTCTTAACAACAACCATAGCTAGTATCTATATAATACCCACTATGTGCCAGACACCATAGTGTCTAAGTGCCTTATAATTATTATCTCATTTAATCCTCATGACAGCCTTGAGAAGTAGATGTTATTATTACCCCCACTTTACAATGAGAAAATGAAGGTAAAGAAATTTGCCCAGAATCACAGCTAATGAGTGTCTGAGGGAACATTTGAATTCCAGTTTTTCTGACTATACCTCCCCGGGGTTCTATCCATAGCATAACCTGACATGTATATAGCACTAGGAATAAAATTTTTATTTACTACTCATTTGATTCTCACAAACTTGTAAGACAGATGCTACAAGAGAATGTATCCTCATTCTGGAGATGAGGAAACAGATTGCTCAGAAATCAGAAAGACTGATTCAGCAATAGTCAAACAGATAAGTACAAATCAGAGGACTCAATTGTCTGTAAATTATTTTCCATCACATAATGACTACAATCACGAAAGATGATTCTCAAAATACAGAAATATTAGAATCTATAAAATTGTTCATCCATGAGATGTAACAAAATAAAATTCCCTACACAATTAAAATTGTGTAGAAATCTGGACTTAAAAATCCATATAATTACAAAATAGCCATTTTTATTACTTTTTAGCAACCAAAATACACAAAAGAAGAATTTAATTAATTGCTTTCTACACTAATAAATTAGTAAACATGATAAGACAGGTCACAAGTAACTGACAAAAACCTATAGGTTTTAACATTAAAAGTATAAATTATAATTTCCTTTTTCAAAAAACTCAGTCCAAGTAACTAATTGCTATAAATGATTCATACTGAATTTTCTACATGATATTTTAAATATGGGAAAGCAGGAACTGTGAGACATAAGTTGTGGTAACATCACTGCTAACTAAAATGTTGGCACTGAAAAAACTGAGTATAACATTTGATAATCATCATCTATAAAAGGCAAAAATAAATAAATAAATAAATGAACCTTTAAAGAGAATTTATACACCTCATTTGTAAGAATATCTTTCACTTTTAAGAACCTAACCAGGGAATCAACTATATGCTACTCTTCATAATGAAAAAGAAAAGGCCAGTTAATTCAATAAATATACTGTATGTATATGACATATTCGAGGCACTGTAGCGAGTAAGAGGTCTTAAGGTATAATCCCTGTTTTTAAAAAACAGTCAAGTAGAATGAATGAGACAAAAACACAAGTATGGTACCAAAAAGATCGTCGGTGCCATAAAAGATACAATAAAAAACTAAATGTTGGGAGAAGGGAAAGAAGGAGGGTTTCTTCCAGTTTAAAGGACAATAATAGAAGAGGCTTCACACTGAAAATCTCATTTCAGACATGGCACAATTGGGCAATATTATTAAGAAGCCACTCCAAAAATATTTTCCTTCTCTTCACAACATTCACATAGTCTTGCTCCTCACACCAATTCCTACCCTCATATTAGGATTTAAAACATACAGGTAGTTCTTCTAATACCTTAATTTTCCAGTTCATCAACCTACTCAACTCATCCATTTCACCTTAGTTATACACTTTTGATGTTTACCATCATTTCCAAGATCAAAAAACTCTGAAATCTCCTCTATATATGAGGGATAAGAACTTTACAGATAAATAAAAATAGATAAAGCATTTATTAAGAACTTATGTGCTAGGCACTGCTCTATATACCAAGAAAATAAATATAAACAAAAAAGAAAGACAGTCTTTGGACTCAAGAAGCATAAGTTCTAAGAGTAAAAGCAAACATATAAAAGACAGCTAAAAAAACAAGAGGTGAAAAGAAACTCCCTCTACCAATAAGTTGGCTCCCCACCCCATGAAATATATAATCTTAAAGAGGTGTCTAAAGCCCACCTTCCTTATAGGGCCTCGAGACTAATGTGGGAGTTGTGAAATTATGATTTATTATCAGTAAATGTTTGATTTGTATACCTATTTTATATATTCACCCAGGGTCACGAAAAATTTCTCAGGCAAAAAGGAAAAAGTTTAAGACCACTTTGAAAAATGGTCTGGTCTAAAACACTACAGGGTGAAGTGATGTGTCGAGAGTCTTGCAGCCAAGATGTGTTACAGATTGAACTCTTGCTGGCTCTAAAATTAACTCTTTATCTTTTATCCCACAGCTCTCCTAAATATCTTACACTTCCTTCAGTTCTTTCCTGAGCTATCACCTTTCTATAGGCTCTGTTCTCCTCCCTTGATAACCCTGATCCCTTAATGAATCAATTCAGTTCTAAAACTACAATTCTTTGATACCCCAAATTGCTACTTACATCTTAAGCTACAACTTATGAATGTTCTCATCATTTGAATTCTCCAGTTACATCTGCTTTGAAGGATAGGGTTGGCAAAAGTCCTAGAGAGAGGAGGGAATTCTGACTGGATCCATTACAAATGTTTGCTTTCCAATTAGAACTTGGCCTCATTAAAGCAAGGCAATTCTACTTCTCTCTAAATTCTCTCCTACACCACTAAAAACAATTGTTTCACATCTCCTCTCTTCAAGACCCCCTTCCCCCAGTATTTTCTGATCAAGACCTCAACTGATCATTTATGGAAGAATCTCATGCTTTATTCCAGTTTTTAAATAAGTGGCCCTTTCCCCAAGACCAACTTTAGTACATATATGCTTGATACCATCTCCTGTAGCACACTGCTCCCATTATCATTTTTTTCTTTCTCATTAATCTTCAAACTCTTCATTTCTACCAGCTCTTTCCCTGCTTCCTTATACATACCTCCCAGCCCTGCTGACCTTAAAAATACTCTCATCAAATCCTATCCACCACTAGCTATTATCCTATAACTCATTCCCTTTTCCCAACCCTATTCTTTGGGAAAATTGTCTATCTTTATCATTTCCATTTTCTCATCCTTTGACATTCTGGTTTTCAACGTCATCATTAAATTGAAACTGCTTTCTCAAAGGTCACAAACAATTTCTTAATTGCAAAATGTAATGATCTTTTCTCAATCCTCACCATTCTTCATTCTTGATTTGCAGAATTTTACCCTATTGACCACTCTCTACTAGATATTTTCTTTTCTTTAGGTTTTTATTATACTGTTCTTTCATGATTTTCTTCTCATACATCTAAACATTTTTCCATCTTTTTGCTGAATAACATTACCTATGTCACTCCACTATCTGGAGGTATAACCAAAGGCTCAACTCTAAGCCCTCTTCTTTTCTCTCTACTGTCTCACTTTGTAACTTCATCAGCTTTCATGGGTTCAATTATGATCTCTATATAAACAAGTCTGAGATGCATATGTATTTATAGATTTTTATCTATATGAGTGTGCATGTATGTATAAATATATCTATATATAGGTAGATGCAGACAGACAATAAATGTGCATATATCTCCAATCATAGCATCTTTTCTGAGGTGCAGTTCTGCATCACAAACTATTTATTGGACCTTTTGAACTGGATGGCCCAAAGGCAAATCAAATTCAATATGTCCAAAATTCAACCTGTTAATTCCCCACCTAAACTTCTCCTTCCCAATTTTTCTCTTTGTGTTAAAAATACCAATATCTTTCTAATCGTTCAGATTTATAACCTGTTTGTTGGGATTAAGAAGGATCTTAAATTAGACTTTATCTTTGGATAAAGAGATGGGAAGGGAGAAGGAATTCTAGAAAAAGTGAAGAGAAATAGCTTTCTAAGCTTCAAGTTCAGATTCATCATCATTACATCATCTAAAATATCTGAAGATTCTGCTAGCTTTTGGAAATAGTGATAGTAAATGTGTATCAAGTCAAACATCTAAGTTCAGTATTCTTTTCCATCATTTATGGAGTTTAATTTAACAGATTGTAAATTCCTTAAATGGCTCTCAAGTTTCTAACTCTTTCCTAACATCTCTGTTCTCATAACTATGAGGCCTAATATTTAATAAATGTTAATGAAATTTAACAATAATTGAAGAACCACTGATTGAAAATTCATGGTCCCTATTTCCATGCCTTCAAATTTAAACTTCTACCTCAGTAATAATTTAATAAGCATGGGAACTAGTATATCTATTATTTATGCCATCATCTAATATTTGTATCATTTTTTTTTAAATTTAATAGCCTTTTATTTACAGGTTATGTATGGGTAACTTTACAGCATTAACAATTGCCAAACCTCTTGTTCCAATTTTTCACCTCTTACCCCCCCACCCCCTCCTCTAGATGGCAGGATGACCAGTAGATGTTAAATACATTAAAATATAAATTAGATACACAATAAGTATACATGACCAAAACGTTATTTTGCTGTACAAAAAGAATTAGACTTTGAAATATTGTACATTTAGCTTGTGAAGGAAATCAAAAATGCAGGTGGGCATAAATATAGGTATTGGGAATTCAATGTAATGGTTTTTAGTCATCTCCCAGAGTTCTTTCTCTGGGCATAGCTATTTGTATCATTTTCAAAGAGATTTGGTATGTGATGAGATAGTTCAAATGAAAGAAGTATTTCTAATGTTCTACTAACAACATCTCTCATTGGTACATCCATTTGTATGTAGACTTTATAGCTGTTTTTTCATTTGTTCTTTCATTTAACCTTGTGAGATAATTTTTGTTGAAAATGCACATTTTCAGAGAGGGTAGGAGGAGGGTTTTTATTGAAGCACATTAAAGGATATATTACAGCCTTTAAAGTTCTTACCACAATTATTTCTGAAGGCTCTAGTACAATACAGTCACATCCTCTTCTTCCTCCAAACTGTTCACCAAAACTGCAAAAATAGAATAACAATGTGGGACGGTGAGAAAAAACAGTGTAGTAAAGAGACTACAATTATCAGAATACCATGAGATAAATACATGTTTTTTTTTAAGTTGCCTCCTATTAGTGAAGTGAAAAGTATATAAGATTCAGTATTTCCTATAACTTGTAATTTACACTGTTTTCTATGCTCATAAATATTTTGATATTACATTGAAATGTTGGCTCAATATAGCTTTCCTTTTAGACTTGATGCTGTTTTTTGTTTTTTTTATAATTGTCATAAACTGAAGTCTACAATGAAAAGTGATCTAAACAAAACAGCAATTCAGTGAATCCTTTCTATTATTCTAACACCTGGTTGCTGCCTTCCAAACAAAAAGAATGTTAAATGTCAAAGGACATAAACAGACAATTTCCAGACAGTTAAATTAAATCCATTCCTCGTAAAAATGCTCCAAATCACTATTGATTAGAGAAATGCAAATTAAGATAACTCTGAGTTACCATTCATAGCTCTCAGATTGGCAAAGATGATAGGAAAAGATAATGATAAATATTGGAGGAATTGTGGCAAAATTGAGACACTAATCCATTGGTGGACCAATTCAGAACTATGCCTAAAGAGCTGTCAAACCAGGCATACCCTTTGATCTAGCCATGTATGTCATACACTGGCTTTGTATCCCAAAAAAAGATCATAAAAGAGGGAAAAGGACCCATACGTGCAAAAACGTTTGTAGCAGCCCAAGTGGCGAGGAAATGGTAATTGAGTAGATGCCCATCAGATAGGGAGTGGCTGAATAAGTGATGGCATATGAATGTAATGGAATATTATTGTTCTATAATAAATAATGAGCAGACTGTTTTCAGAAAAGTCTAGAAAGATTTACATGAACTGATTGTGACTGAAGCAAGCAGAACCATGAGAACATTGTACACAGTAATAACAAGATTAAGTGATGATCAACTGTGATGGACTTGACTCTTTTCAACAATGAGGTGATTCAAGGCAATTCTAATACACTCGTGATGGAAAGTGCCATCTACATCCAGAAAGAAAACTAAAAGAAACTAAAAAAAAAAAACCACAAAAAAACAGAAAGAAATTAAATATAGATCAAAGAACAGTATTTTCACCTTTTTGTTGTTATTGTTTGTGTTTTTTGCTTGTTGTTTTTTCCTGTTTCTCATGTTTTTTCCACTTTTGATCTGATTTTTTTTTTTTTTTTTTTGGAACAGCATGATGAATATAATAGTATGCATGTTTAAGCTACATTTGATTGCTTGTTGTCTTGAGGAGGGAGACAAAAGAAGGAGAGGGAGAAAAACTTGGAATACCAAGTTTTAAAAGTGAATACTGAAACCATGCTTGCATATATTTGGAAAAATAAAACACTATTAAAAGAAAAAAAAAAACTCACTATATGCTTTTACTCCTGAAAATTGTGTACAAGCTCATTTTGAAGTTTTACACTCACTTTCTGAAGAACTGCATTAAAAATTTAAACTGCTTCACTCTTCCTGAGGTTGTTCACCTACTGCACCCTTATTTGGAGTTCAGAATTTTGTTTCCAACAATATTAAACACCAACTTGTAAAAATTGACATCCTTTATATGCATTTAACTTTTTTTGGACACAATTACAATTTTTCCTTACATTTGTCAAAGCTTTTAAAGCTTCTTAAAGTTTTTTTTTTTAAATCCGACAAAGTGAACATTTCAACTTTTAGGTTTTTTGTGATACATCTAATATCCTCATTTTCTCTAAGTAATGAATTATCAGTTTTACAAAAAATGAAGGAATTGAACAGCTAAATACCTCTTATCAAATGTTAGAAATGATGCCAAAAAGAAAAAGAAAAAAAAATGATGCCAACAGGAAAGGACAATGGCATACGTAACTCACAAAAAACCCCAAACCACAACTTCATTCAAAATATTAGTTTCAATTATTGTTTTGCTCCTATTATGTAACATATAGCACAAGCTTTACCTTTAATTACCTTTAAAAGTTTCTAGTAAGATAGAGGCCCAGACCTGAGTTCAAATCTGGCCTCAGATACTTAAGACTTCCTAGCTATGTGACCCTGGGCAAGTCATTTGACTTCAAATGCCTCAACTGCCCCCCCCAAAAAAAAGTATCTAATAAGCAACAAATTGGACATGAAATAAATAAACAAAACAAAATTTGGATCACTGAACAAAGCTAGCATTATAGAAGTGGGAGCTGCACTGCTCTCTCACTTACCAGAAGAGTGACATTAAAGCTACATGATATACAGCAGGGCTTAAAACTTTTTCTACTCACAAAATTTTTTTGCCAAAAAAAATTTTTTTTTACAAAACCATGGATATGTAGGTATATAAAATATGTATACAAATCAAACATTTAGTGATAATAAATCATAATTTCATGACCTCCACATTAAGTTATGCAATCCCATATAGGGACACAACCCAGTTTATAAAGCTTTGGTATACAGGAGCATGATATACAGTGATGAGTTAAGTAGAGAGATTTTAATCCAGCCTTAACAGTAGCTATCATCGAGGCAAATTCCTTTTCCCCCTAGATTGCCATTTTTCCATTTACAAAAATTGGACTGCACATTTCTAAAATTGCTAATATCATGTCTAGCTTTAAATATTAAGGTTCTTCCTACTATTATAAAAATATTTATAGCAGCTCTTTTCTCAGAGTTAAGAATTGAAAATTGGGGGGATGTTTATCAATTGGGGAATGGCTGAATAAACTGTAGCATGTGATTACAAAGGAACATTATTGTTCTCTAAGAAATAGTGAGTAGATCACTATCAAAAAAGGAAAGTCTACCACAAGATTAAGCAAAGTGAAATTTACTGTGTACATAATAACAGCAAAGCTGTGGGATGATCAACTGTGAATGGCTTTACTATTCTCAGCAATATAATGATCCAAAACTACTCTGAAGGACTTAAGATGAAAAATGCTATCCAAATCCAGAGAAAGAACAGTGGTTTTCTTGAGGGTTTGGGTGGGGAGGGGGAAATTTATTTTTCTTTTGCAACATGATTTTATGGAAATGTTTTGCACTTCACATGGGCCTTTTCAATAGGAGGTATGGAGAGACAGGAGAAAATTGAACTGCAAAATTTAAAAACAAATGTTAAAAAATCATTTTTACATATAACTGGGAAAATAAAAATATTTTTTAAAATATCAGGATTCTGTCCAACTCAGCTCCTCTTTGTTCTAACACCAACAAGATCTAGAAACTACTTTACTGTAAAGGTAATTTTTTTTAAAGGTGAAATTTATGATACCAAAAGTAAATATACTTCTAGGACTCTCATAGTCCAAAATTTAAAAAAATCTTTAGGGTTTGATAAACTGATGCTAAGAAATCTTCCCTATGTTTAGCTCTTCAACTATCATTGCCTAACTTACCTCAGAAAGATCTACCTATTCATCTAATAATCTTGCTTCTTTCTGCTTGATGCTACTCAACCTATACAAGCTTCTGGGTTCCTACAAGGTCATTAAACTTCAATCCTTTTATACTATAAATAGAGGTTCCAAAGATGAGAGTGTTTTATATTGATCCAGAGCTAACATATGCAGTTAATCTTCTAGATTAGTTTCTCTTCTCCCCAAATGGAGAGCATGTTAATTTTTTAATGTTTTATTGGTGTCATTTTTTTCATACCAATATCACCTCCCAATAACCACCCATACTCTAAGAACTCTCTTATTTTTTAGAAAAACAGTGTAATCAGTCAGTCAAAATACTTACCATGTACTAAGCACTATGGTAAGAGCTAGAGATACAAAGAAAGGCAAAAACAAATCCATGCCTTTGAATGGTATATATTCTAATGATAAGAGACAACATGCAAATGACTCTGATTCTAAAGGATAGTCAGATACATATACACATACACACAAACCTACACAAACACAGAATTCATGAAGGTAATCTGAAAGGAGAACATATCGGCAATAATAACATAGATTCGGACAAATTTCTTGAAGGTGGGATTTGAAACTTGAGGATGCCAGAGAAGTCAGGAGATGAAAGTTGAAAAGAGAGAGAGATCTTCCTGCAAAGTAACCATGACAAAGATAAAGTGACATGAAATAATAGTATCATGCTCAAAGACCAGGAAAAAGACATAAGTAGACTGGGAAAAAAGGAAGGGGTCCAAATTATAAAGACCTTTAAATAACAATGGACTTTATATTTCATTTTAGAGTTGCCACTGGAGATCATGGGCTTGACATGGTTAAATTGGTACTTTAGAAAAATAAGTCAAATGGAATAGGCAAAAACTTAAGGCAGAAAATCAATTAGAAAGCTAGTCCAAAGAAGAGGACTCTAAGAGGACCTGACTTGAGGTTTTATGAACAGAGGAAACTAAGAAAAAAAGAGGATACTATGAAAGCGGAAATGAGAAAATCTGGCAGTGGATTAGAACTGTGTATAAGTGAAAGGAAAGAGTGAAGGATGACAACAAGTGACTGAAAGGATGGCAGAATTCTTAACAATAATAAACTCTGCTTTAGGCATGTTGAGATTGACATGTCTACAGGTCACACAGTTCAAGATGTCAAAAGGCAGTTGGAAATATATGATTTAGCTCAGGAGAGACTAGACTGGCTATAGACATGGGGATATAGGGACATGATAAACATCTGCATTAAGATGATAAATGAACTTGTGGGAGCTGATGAGATCACATGCAAGATAATATAGAACAAAAAGAGAACAAGGTCAAAGATAGAATCTTTAGGGTATTCATGGTTAGTGGACATGATATGAAGAACCAACAAAAGAGACTGACAAATCCAGGTCTGACAAGAAGGAAATCCAAGAGATAATAATGTCATTCAGATGACCTTGCACAGTCCTCCCCCGTCCCCCACTTAAATGCAATTTACACATGTCATGGCATTACCTCCCTGATGTTATGGTCCTCTTCAAGAAGGAAGGACAAACAACCATCTCTGTAAATAAAGCTTGCCCACAAACTGGAACTAGTCATTTGGAAGGCTCTCCTCCTTTTTCCCCTCCTTCTGTCCACATAGGGTATCATGCCCTTTCCTACAGATGCTCTTAAAAACGGTTTTTTTCTCTTTTGCCCTCTAAACCCTCCAAGTTATTCTTAGGGTTTACTGACTAGATTTCTTTCTTAAGGATCAAGTCTTAAAATCAAAACCAATCTGATTCTAATTGGCCACCAATAAGTCCTAGGCCAAGCTTCATTTGGTCATTGTTTAGGTTCCAACTGACTCAGATTGAATGTAAATAACAGTCATTTCTGCTTTGGCCAGAAATCCTGAGGGTTCTTACCCTCCCAGATTCATTCATTCAATCGTTTTTTTTTTTTTTTTTTTTTTTTTTAGATTTTTTTGGACTAGGTGAAAGAGGAGATTCTTTGCCTCATTTGCTACCTAGCTTTAATAACTGAATGGGTGTTGCCTCAGTCAAATTGAAACCTGCTGAAGATCTTAGCTTAAAAAGACCTTAAGGTCTCTCAGTGTATCCAGGGCTATCTCTAGTAATCTTGACATGCATCTGGTCACTCGACCCAGAAGGCTCTGGAGGGCAAAACAGGTGACCTTGCCCAGCCCTCCCTCATTGAAATCTAATTCATTTACAAGTCATGGCATCACCTCCCTGATGTCATGGTCCTCTTTGAGAATGAAGAACAAACATCAAGAACAACAACAACAACATGAAAACCTAGTGAGGAAAGAATATCCTGAAGGATGAGGTCAACTGTGTCTAATGCTGTAGACATTTTCTACAAATAAGTCACGGTGGATTAGGATTGAAAAAAGGAAATTCAATTTCTGTTGTTAAGAAATTATTAGTCATAGCATTCTCACTCTTTTTGTTGTTTGCTTGCATTTTATTTTCTTCATCTTTTTTTTTCTGATTTGATTTGATTTTTTTTTTTTAGAACAAGATAGTTGTATAAATATGTATGCATATAATGGATTTAACATCTATTTCTACCATGTTTAACATATATTGGACTACTTGCCATCTAGGAGAGAGAAGGGTGGGAGAAGGGAGGAGAAAATTGGAGCACAAGGTTTTGCAAGGGCTAATAATGTTGCAGAATTGCCTATGAATAGGTTCTGAAAAATAAAAACTTTAATTAAAAAAAAAATTGTTGGTGACTTTCGAGAAAGCAATTTCAGTTGAATAATAAGATCAGAAGCTAGAATGAAGAGAGTTCAGAGAGAAAAAGGGAACATGTTAAGGTCTCAATCCTAAATGGTTTTCTCAAGAAGTTTAGCCATGAACATTATAACACAATGAGAAACAAGCAGAATAATTGCTGCCTAGATAACAAATGTAATTTTCCACACCTGTGATTCACCATCTCTCTACAAAAAAAAGAAACACACACTGTTCATATCTTAAGTTTCCAAAACTATAGTGTGTATCTGAATTTGGCTAATGCAGAAATAATGTTATATATGTGTGTGTGTGTGTGTGTGTGTGTGTGTGTGTGTGTGTGTGTATAAACATATATATACATATATATGTATGTGGTTTTGTGTGTATATGCATATATATGTATGTATCTATCTATCTGTATTGTACATGAATATGTATATGTATATAAGAGCAAGCACTTCAACAAATGGAGTCTCAAAATACAGATTGGCCTAACAACCATTTTGTTCTAGGTAAGTTTCTTAATCTTGAACTCTTTGGCAGTATAGTGGAACCCATGTATCCCTTTTCAAAATATTTTAAATGCATTAAAAAAAAAATGCATAGGATTACTAAAAAAATACAAAAACAAGTATACTGAAATGTAATTATCAAAACCTTAAAAAACAAAGTTCATAGTTCCAAGATTAAAAACCCCTAGGCATTTTATTTTTCCAAATACATGCAAAGATAGTTTTCAACATTCACTTTTGCAAAACCTTGTGTTCCAAAATTTTCTTCTTTCCTTTCCCATTTCTCCTCTCCCCAAGACAGCAAGCAATTTGAATACAAGTTAAACATATGCTAATTCTTCTAAACATATTTCCGTATTCATCATGCTATACAAGAAAAATCAGATCAAAAGGGGAAAAATCATGAGGAAGAAAAAAACAACAAAAAGGTGAAAATACTATGCTTTGATCCATATTCAGTCTCCATAGTTCTTTCTCTGAATGCAGAGGGCACTTTCCATCCAAATCTATTAAAATTGCTCTGAATCACCTCACTGATGAAGAGCCAAATCCATCACTCTTGATCATCACACAATCTTCTTGTTACTAGGTATAATATTCTCTTGGTTCTGCTTACTTCAGTCAGTGCCAGTTCATGTAAGTCTTCAGGTTTTTCCAAAAAAATGCTTATTTCCTACATAACAATAATATTCTATTACATTCATATACCATAACTTATTTAGCCATTCCCCAGCTGGTAGGCATCCACTCAGTTTTCAGTTCCTTGCCTCTACAAAAAGCTCTACTCCTTACTCTAATTTAAACCTGATGCTATCAGAAATATAAATTAGTTTGACTCTTGTCAAGTATTTTTCATGATGGATGCTAAAGAACTTTCTCCTTTAAAAAAAAAAAAAAGGATGAGCATGATAAAACCAAGTAAAATAGTCTTATTGTACTAGAGATTTATTTGACCCGAGATCTAATATAACAATACTCTTATAACATACCTTTGAGGAGCAATTATTACAGAGTCATTCATAAATACAGATCCAGAAAGAAGAATATACCAACATCTGGCAATGGTTTGAGAGCTATAAAAAAGAAATATTTAGTCACATTTATTTAATCTCAATATTACATGAATTTAAATTTTATGAAAGTCATTAAAGGTTTTCATCAATAAATGCTCTCAATATGAAAATTTAAAGGAAATTTTAAATTTCTAGTCAGGGGGGATATGTTATTAAGATTTCTTCAGTATCTAGATGTCAAAACTCTTCAAAATTACATTTAACTGATGATAAGGTTCATTAATTTATCTGGTTAGAACACTTTGGATACAAGTCTTTTAAAGGTCACAAAACTCCACTTCTATGTAGACTACTTAGTTTTCCACAAACAAAATTCTGTTATATAGTAAATACTAACTCTGGCCTAATTACAAAAGAAACCAGAAAAATACATATGAAGAGTCATGTCATTTTATAACACTAACAAAAAGAAAAATACACTCTAAGATTTTTTCCTACTGATGATGGTCTAAGTATGTCTGTACCCAAAATATAGTTTTTTTATATATTTATGCACACAAACACACGAATATTTAATATTTGGATATGTAGGCACTATTTTAAAATCATGATATTTATCAACTGTCTAAATAATGGGTGTGCCAATGTCATTAAATTGGAGAGAGACCATGCTATAAAATAGTTCCCACACCCTAAATAAATTAGGTAGTTGAAAAATTATATTCATGTAAATACTAATTTTTTTAATTTGCTTATGGGATTATTCTTTGACAACTGGTACCAATTTGTCAAAACACAGATCTAAAAGTAAACATGCAAAACCAAATTAATTAATTTTAATTCTTCATACAAAATTGTTCTGATACCAAACCAAAAATCCTAATAACAGAACATAAAAGACACCACTTTCACCCATTAATAATACTTACCAAAAAAGAATCTGATTGCTATTATATCTTTCATAACGTGCTCTTGCAGAAATAAACCTGAAAACAAAAACATAAATTAAGTCTTTTGTAAGGAACTATGATTAAAATTACATAGTTTAAAGGAGCATCTTTGACACAAAAAGCTAACTAGCACTTTTAGATATATTTATATTTTTTAAAATCATATTGTACTAAACTTTTCTTTTAAACATTAAATCAAGCTTATCAACTTATCACTGAACAAAAGTACGGTATAGGCTCTACATTTTTAAAACATTAATTATTACTTTAAGCTATTCATGTTTTTTTCCCCATATTGGGCCCTGATTCGACACATGGCAACAACTGAATCATTTCTACTATCCATCAGTAAAAAAAAAAATTTTTTAAATTTTAAAGAAAACACCCAAAACCAGGATAAGAAGCCTTTAAGAATATCAGAGTTACTGAGGGGAAAAGGAGGTCAGCTCTGGAAGTCAGAATCAGCTAGACAGGAAAAGAAAAAAACAGGGCAGTCAGCCAAAAGCCAACAAGAAAAATAAACAGACAAAATGGAGGACAGTAGCACCAACACAAAGGTAAAACAACCACAATAAAAGAAACAAAACTAGGATGCAGTTCAGGTTCACAGCCAGAATGCAATCACTATATACAGGATGCACTCTACTCCCTCCTTAGCAGAGCCTCAGAGAATTCTCATTTCTGCCTTCTACATGCAATCATTCATATTCCCCTTTCCCCAAATTATCTTGTATTTAGTTACCTTATAATTGTTTTTTTATTCATTTTACACACATTTACTCTGTATATACTTTTATATGGACATGTTTCTCTCCCAAAATAATATAAGCTGCAAGAGGGCAAGAGTGATTTTAGTTATACCATCCACATCCTGAGTGTTAATAGACATGGCACCCCCACAATCTGAAAAATTCATATAAAATGTTTTAGCCCTCCCTTCATTGCCACAGAAGTAGTCCAAATTTCTTCTTCTTTTATGGAATGTGTTTATATTATCTTATTGTAAAATTTGGGTTAAGTATTTGGTCATAAGCTGGCCTTCATGTATTTTTTGAGGCTTTCACAAAAGTCCCCAAAAACTCCCATAAAATTTCTTATGCCAATTTGTGATATAGTGAAACCATGATAGGGAAAGGTCCAATATGAAAGGATAATTATAATTTTTCTTTGTATCCCCAGACTATCTGTTGTATAGTAGGTGTTTAATGCTATTGATCAATTAATCTCACTTGTATAGTAAAGGCACAGGATACCAAAGCGTGGTAGACAATACATTAGACTCAAAAGTAAGGCAGAGCCGAGTTCAAATTCAGTTTCCAATACATCAGAGAATTATAGATCTAGAGCTGGAAAGGACCAGAGATCATTTAATCTCTGACAGACCAGGATCCTCTCTTCCTTCTCCCTGTTAACACTTTCTAGTTCTTTATTCTCAAAGCCAAAGAACCTAAGATTTGATTGGCACAAGAGGCTAAGGCTCAAGTTACCTAGCTGTTGATACAGCTTCCTGAGAGGTTCAAGTTGTACTGATATGGTTTCCTATTCACTTAAGGCATAAAAACAGCCACCTGTATAGGCCCTTTAGGTACCACACCCTGTCTTGCAAATCAAGATGGTTTCCACACAAAGGTGAGGGAAGGCCACATCCTGTATCCTAGCTAAGGTATATTTTTTTCTAAGCTAGTAAACTTTTTATCAACACTGAATGACCTATTAGTGCTTCATTTCATTCCAATGCAAGATATAAATAAACTACAAGAAAACCCTGGCTGAGGCCACCCAGAAGTCTAATCTTTTCATTTATACATAAAGAAACTATGACCCACAGAAGAAAAGGAATTTGCCAGGGTCACACAAGTAATAAGCAACAAAAATGAGATCTGAACCCAGGTCCTTCCCTCCAGATTCAACAATCTTTCTATTAATGACTGGGTAACTTTTGATAGGCCACTCCATTTCTCACTCTTAGTTTCCTCATTTGTAAAATGGAGATAACTGTAATAGCCACAGTTTTGGTGAGGCGAAATTGAGATAATACAAAATGCTTTGTAAAATTTAAAATACTGCATCAAATGTTCTAATAAATGAGTCAGGATACAAACTCAGCTTTCTGCTGAGCCAACTACACACTTATATCTATACCAATAAACTCCTTTCTATATTAGTCAAATATTTCTTTTCAAAAGTTCTTCCAATAAACCCCCCAAATGTCACTAGCAAGCAACCTGAAATAACAAACTCCATCTCCCAACCAAAATATATTAATGAGTTTTCAAATATTATAAGGCAAGTACCACTGCCTTAAATTTTTTAACTTTTTTATATTTAATTTTTATGCAGTGATTTTTCTTTTTTTATTATAGCTTTTTATTGATAGAATATAAGCAAGGGTAATTTTTCAACACTGACCCTTCCATTCACACTTCTGTTCCAACTTTTCCCTTCCCTCCCTCCACCCCCTCCCCTAGATGGCAGGCAATTTCATACATGTTTAACATGTTAATGTATATCATAAATACAATATATGTGTACAGATCTGTACAGTTCTCTTGTTGCACAAAGCGAATTCAGAAGGTAAAAATAACCTGGGAAGAAAAACAAAAATGGAAGTAGTCCACATACAATTCCCAGTGTTTTTTTTCTGGGTGTAGCCGATTCCGTCCATCATTGAGCAATTGGAACTGAACTGAATCTTCTCATTGCAGAAGATATCCACTTCCATCAGAATATATACTCATATATAGTATTGTTATTGAAGTGTATAATGATCTCCTTGTTCTGCTCATTTCACTCAGCATGATGCAATGCAAGTCTCTCCAAGCCTCTCTGTATTCATCCTGCTGGTCATTTCTTACAGAACAATAATATTCCATAACATTCATATACCACAATTTACCCAACTATTCTCCAATTGAATGGATATCCATTCAATTTCCAATTTCTAGCCACTACAAAAAGGGCTGCAACAAACATTTTTGCACATGTGGGTCCCTTTCCCTCCTTTAATATCTCTTTGGGATATAAGCCCAGTAGTAACACTGCTGGATCAAAGGGTACACAGAGTTTGATAACTTTTTGAGCTTAGTTCCAAATTGTTCTCCAGAATGATTGGATTCGTTCACAGTTCCACCAACAATGCCTCAGTGTCCCAGTTTTCCTGCATCCCCTCCAACATTCATCATTCTTTTCCTGTCATCTTAGGCAATCTGACAGGTGTGTAGTGGTATCTCAGAGGTGTCTTAAATTTGCATTTCTCTGATCAATAATGATTTGGAACAATTTCATCATCTGAAAATTGTTTGACCATTTATCAATTGGAGAATGCTTGATTTCTTGTAAGAGTCAATTGTCTATATATTTTGGAAATGAGGCCTTTATCAGATTGTAAATGTAAAATGTAATTGTAAAAATGTTTTCTCAGTTTATTGCTCCTCTTCTAATCTTGTTTACATAAGTTTTGTTTGTACAAAAGCTTTTTAACTTAATATAATCAAAATTTTCTATTTTGTGATCAATAATGATCTCTAGTTCTTCTTTGGTCACAAATTCCTTCCTCCTCCACAACTCTTGAGAAGTAAGCTATCCTAGGTTCCTCTAATTTATTTATAACCTCATTGTTTATGCCTAAATCATGAACCCATTTTGATCTTATCTTGGTGTACGGTGTTAAGTGTGGGTCCATGCCTAGTTTCTACCATACCAATTTCCAGATTTCCCAGCACTTTTTGTCAAAAAGTGAATTCTTATTCCAAAAGTTGGGATCTTTGAGTTTGTCAAACACTATATTGCTATAGTTATTATTTTATCCTGTGAACCTAACCTGATCAACTAGTCTTATTTCTTAGCCAATACCAAATGTTTTAGTGACTGCTGCTTTATAATATAGTTTTAGATCAGATACAGCCTTCATTTGATTTTTTTTTTCATTAGTTCCCTTGAAATTCTGGACCTTTTTGTTCTTCCAGATGAATTGTTATTTTTTCTAGGTCATTAAAATAGTTTCTTGGGAGTCTGATTGGTATAGCACTAAATAAATAGATTAGTTTAGGTAGTATTGTCATCTTTATTATATTCACTTGGCCTATCCAAGAGCACTGGATATTTTTCCACTTGTTTAGGTCTGACTTTATTTGTGTGGAAAGTGTTTTGTAGTTTTGCTCATATAGTTTCTGACTTTCCCTTGGCAGATTCCTAAATATTTTATACTATCAACAGTTATTTTAAATGTAATTTGTCTTTGTATTTCTTGCTGTTGGATTTTGTGAGTGATGTATAAAAATGCTGATGATTTATGTGGATTTATTTTGTATCCTGCAACTTTGCTAAAGTTGTGGATCATGTTTAATAGTTTTTTAGTTGATTCTCTACAGGTCTCTAAATATAACATCTTATCATCTGCAAAGAGTGATAATTTGGTTTCTTCATTACCTACTTTAATTCCAGTAATCTCTTTTTCCTCTCTTACTGCCAAAGCTAGCATTTCTGATTCAATATTAAATAGTAATGGTGATAGTGGGCAACCTTGTTTCACTCCTGATGTTATTATGAATGGTTCGATTTTATCACCATTATATATGATGCTTACTCATGGCTTTAAATAGATGCCACTGACTATTTTAAGGAAAAATCCATTTATTTCTATACTCTCTAGTGTTTTTAATAGGAATGGTTGCTGGATTTTATCAAATGCTTTTTCTGCATCTATTGAGATGAGCATATGGTTTTTGTTAATTTGGTTATTGATATAGACAATTATGCTAATAGTTTTTCCTAATATTGAACCAGCCCTGCATTCCTGGTATAAATCCTACGTGTTCTTGGTGTATTATCCTGGGGATGATTTTCTGTAATATTTTTGCTAATATTTTATTTAAAATTTTTGTATCAATATTCATTAGGGAGATTGGTCTATAATTTTCTTTCTCTGTTTTCAACCTACCTGCTTTAGATATCAGTACCATTTCTATATCATAAAAGAATTTGGTAGGACTTCTTCAATCCCTATTTTTTCAAATAGTTTATGTAGTATTAGAGTTAATTGTTCTTTAAATGTTTGGTAGAATTCACATGTAAATCCATCTGGTCCTGGGGGATTTTTTCTTAGGGAGTTGATTAATAGCTGGTTCTATTTCTTTTTCTAAAATGGAACTGTTTAACCAATTTACTTCTTCCTCTGTTAATATGGGCAAGCTATATTTTTAAGGTATTCTTCCATTTCATTTAAATTATGAAATTGATTGGCATAAAGTTGGGCAAAGTAACTCCTAATTATTGCTCTAATTTCCTCTTCACTAGTGGCAAATTCTCCCTTTTCATTTTTAACAATAACAATTTGATTTTCCTCCTTCCTTTTTATAATCAATTTACTAAGGGTTTATCTATTTTGTTGGTTTTTTCGTAGAACCAACTCTTAATTTTATTTATTAATTCAATAGTTTTTTTACTTCAAATTTTATTAATCTCTCCTTTCATTTTTAGAATTTCAAATTTAGTGTTTGACTAAGGGTTTTTAATTTGTTCCTTTTCTAACATTTTTAGTTGCAAACCCAATTCATTGACCTTTTCTTTCTCTATGCAAGTAGGCCTCTAGAGATATAAAATTTTCTCTTATTACTGCTTTGGCTGCATCCCACACATTTTGGCATGGCTTCTCATTATTGTCATTTTCTTGGGTGAAATTATTGTGTCTATGATTTGCTGTTTCACCCAATCATTCTTTAGGATGAGATTATTTAGCTTCCAATTATTTTTTGGTCTATTTTCCCCTGGCTTTTTATTGAACGTAATTTTCATTGCATCATGGTCTGAAAAGAATGCATTTACTATTTCTGCCTTTCTGTATTTGATTTTGATGTCTTTGTCCTAATATATGGTCAATTTTTGTATAAGTTCCATGAACTGCTGAGAAGAAAGTGTACTCCTTTCTGTATCTATTTAACTTTCTCCAAAGATCTAGCATTCTATTTATCTCTTTGACTTCTTTCTTAATTATTTTGTGGTTTGATTTATCTATTTCTGAGAGCACAAGGTTGAGATCTCCCACTATTATAGTTTTGCTGTCTATTTCTTCTTGCAGCTCTCTTAATTTCTCTTTTAAGAATTTAGATGCTACACCACTTGGTGCATATATGTTTAGTATTGATATTGCTTCATTATCTATGCTACCCTTTAGCAAAATATAGTGCCCTTCCTTATTTCTTTTAATTAGATCAATTTTTGCTTTTGCTTGATCTGAGATCAGGAGGGCTACCCTTGCTTTTTTGACTTCACCTGAAGTATAGTAGATTCTGCTCCAGCCTTTTACCTTTACTCTGTATGTATTGCCCTGCTTCATGTGTGTTTCGTGTAAACAACAAATTGTAGGATTCTGGCTTTTAATCCAGTCTGCTATCAGCCTCTGCTTTATGGGGGAGTTTGCCCCATTCACATTTATGGTTAAAATGACTAATTCTGTATTTCCTGCTATCTTGTTTTTGTTTGTTTGTTTGTTTGTTGTACTTTAAATAACTTTTTATTGACAGAACCCATGTCAGGATAATTTTTTACATTATCTCTTCCACTCACTTCTGTTCCGATTTTTCCCCTCCCTCCCTCCACCCTCTCCCCCAGATGGCAAGCAGTCCTATACATGATAAATAGGTTACAGTAGATCTTGGATACAATGTATTTGTGCAGAACCGAACAGTTCTCTTGTTGCTCAGGGAGAATAGGATTTAGAAGGTATAAATAACCCAGAAAGAACAACAAAAATGCAAGCAGTTTACATTAATTTCCTAGTGTTCTTTCTTTGGGTGTAGCTGCTTCTGTCCATCCTAGATCAATTGAAACTAAGTTAGATCTTCTCTTTGTTTGTTGAAGAAATCCACTTCCATCAGAATACATCCTCATACAGTATCATTGTTGAGATATATAATGATCTCCTGGTTCTGCTCATTTCGCTCAGCATCAGTTCATGTAAGTTTCGCCAACCCTCTCTGTATTTGTCCTACTGGTCATTTCTTACCTGCTATCTTGTTAATCCCAGCTTATGCTTTTCTCCTTTCCTTTCCCCTTAGCCCCCTCCCCAGTATTCAACTTGTAAGCACCACTTGCTTCTCACAGCTCTCCCTTTTTAGGATCCCTCCCCTCCACCTTATAATTCCTCCCCTTTTCTTATCCCCTTTTCCTCGCAATTTCTGTATTCCCTTCTATTTAGCTTACTCCTTCCCTTTTCACTTTTCTCCTCCCACTTATCAATGAAGTGGGAGAAGTTTCTCTGTAAATCGAATATGTCTAATATTTTTCTCTTTAAACCAATTCTGATGAGAGTAAGATACATGCTATGTTCTTCCCCCTCCTTTCTTTCCCTCAGATATAATAGGTTTCCTTTGTATCTTCTTTTTGTACCTTCACTTTCCCCTTTTTCTGATACAATTTCCTTTCTACCTCTAGATTCTTTTTTATATTATAATAGTAAAACCAAATTATGCATGTGTTCTTTATGTATATTCATAACAGAAATATGGTTCCCAAGATTTCTTTTTACCTTTTTATGTTTCTCTTGAGTCCTATATTTGAAAATCAAACTTTTTGTTTAGTTCCAGTTTTTTCATCAGAAATAGATGAAATTCACCTATTTCATTGAACTTCCATCCTCTTCCCTGGAAAAAAATGCTCATTTTGGCTGGTTAAGTTATTCTTCGCTGCATACAAGTTCCTTAGCCTTTCAGAATATCAGATACCAGGCCCTTTGATCCTTTAATGTGGATGCTACTAGACCCTGAGTAATTCTTATTGTGGCTCCTTTGTATCTGAATTGTTTTTTTCTAGCTGCTTGTAGTATTTTTTTCCTTGGTCTGATAGTTCTGGAATTTAGCCACAATATTTCTTGTAGTTTTGATTCTGGGATCCCTTTCAGTAGGTGATCAATGAATTCTTTCAATGTCTATTTTACCCTCTGTTTCTTTAACATCTGGGCAATTCTCTTTGATGATTTCCTCAAAAATTATGTGTAGGCTCTTTTTTCCACCATAATTTTCATGAAGTCCAATAATTCTCAGATTATCTCTCCTAGATCTATTTTCCAGGCCTGTTGTTTTCCCAAGTAGGTATTTAACATTTTTTTAATTTTTCATTTTTTTGTTTTGCTTGACTGATTCTTGGTATCTCCTCAAGTCATTCATTTCCATTTGTTCAATTCTGATTTTTAAAGAATTATTTTCTTCATTTACTTTTTTAATTTATTTTTGTAATTGTCCAACTGAGTTTTTAAATGAGTTGTTTTGTTCTATGGAATTTTTTTCCATTTTGCCAATTTTATTTTTTAGAAAGCTATTTTCTTTTTCCAGTTCACTAATTCTGTTTCCCTTGGAATTGTTTACCTTTTCCAATTAACTAATTCTGTTTTTCAGGGATTTGATTTCTTTATCCATTCTCTGAGTGGGATGACTTATCCAGACCCTCTTGCCAAGCTTCCCTTTCCTTTCCCCATTTTTCTTTTAGCTCTCTTGTAAAAGCCTTTTTAATTTCTTCTATGAGAGTCTTGTGTGGTGGGGACCAGATCATATCCCCCATTGGAGTTTCATCTAGAGCCAATCTGTTTTTAATCTCCTCAGGGTTTCAAGTGTGCTCTCTATCTGTATAGAAGCTATCTATAGTTAAAGTCTGTTTTAACTTTTTACTCATTTTGACAAAAAAACAAACAAACAAACAAACAAAACAAAACAAAACAACACAAAACAAAAACCTGCAACCTGCTTTTTGGGCAGTATGGTATTACCAAGCTTCCTCTACAGACTACAGGAAGTAGAGGTGAAGCAGCAGAGGGACAGCAATGCCTGCACTGAGTTTGTGCTCCGAGACTCTAAGAATGTGCTGAATCACTCCTGGTGCTGGGTGGGTGTGGCCAGGTCCGGAGAGATCTTAGCTTTTGGGAATTAGTCTTTATCCCCTGTGTTTATATCTTCTCTGCTGATCTACTGGCTTGCTGCCAGGGCAAAGTAGCTCATACAGTGGTAAAGTTCTCCCCACCATTTTGCAGGCTGAGATCACACCCCGCCCCCCTCCAGTTTGCACAGCGTGAGCTGCCTTCTGTGCTCTCGCTGCCTGCCTGAGGTCTGCGCCTGGTCTAACTGTTCCCACCTGCGAGCAAAACCAACCTTTTCCTGTGATTTCAAGGATATCTTGTTGGTAATGTGTTGTATTCCCAACATTTGTGGGGTTTTTCAGTCAAGCACTAAATCCGAGGCTGTATCATGAAAAAAGTAGTCTGAAGGTAAGGAAGAGCGGATAGATGCATGTGTCTTCTCCGCTATCTTGGCTCTGCTATTTCTTAACTTTTTCATGAGTTAAGGGGTATGATGCCTGCCTGGCTTTGAATGTAGGAGAAGTATGTGGCAGGCAGCATATAGATTGTAAACTCTGGTTAGCAGGGCTGTGGGAATTAAAACGGTCCCACCTACAATAAAACAGAATGAGGCAAAGCTCTGAGACAATGGCACTTTATTAAACGGTCCATGGTCTCTTCTAATAAAATGGAACTCAATCTTCTTCATGATCTCAGATCCCTTTTCTTCCAGGGCCTGATTTTTATTAGATTTGATACCTGAATATGGAAAAGTGGCATGGTAAAATACAGAATCTCACTAGCTGATGGGAATTTTGCTCTTGAGGGCCAAAAAATGATATATTAACGGGGGAAGGAAGTCTTTAGTTGGGTGAAGCATGGGGCAGCTCCACTGACTATGTAAGTGCTCCTAAGATGGTCACCTACTCATATTGGACAAGAATGATCTCGAGGTACAAAAATTAAATTGGAGGAACTTTCTAAAGCATCAAGGCCCAACTATGTTGAATTTGGACATGGAATTTGAGCAAAATAGGATGGAAATATCTTTTATCAGCATTCTTGTGGCTACACAAGTAAGTCTCATAACTCAGGTCTTCTTTATTCCAGGCCCTGTACTTTATTCAAGGCACTACTTAGCAATCCAGACCTAAATATGCAAGGGAATGGGAATAATGATGATTCTCTTATACAACACCTTAATCCTTGTACAGAAAAATAAATCAACAGACACACATAACATCCAAAAGCATAAAGCAATATCAAAACATACTGTCATTTTCATCACCACTATGATGCTTCAACTATCATTGAGTAGTTGCTTAAATCCTTCAGGTTTATGGTACATCACTAGATCAATTATGACTTTAAAAAATATCAAATGACTACTACAAGACAAAGATGCTTTTTTAAAAATGTCATAATAGTGAATTTCATAACTAAAACATGATCAATGTTTTGTGTAACAATATTTAATCTGGATTCATTAAGATCTATCCTATGATGAACATTATTAAAAGGTAACAGCTTTTTATTCCTACTCGTGACTCATATTTTTCTCCTTATTCTGAGGTATTTGTTGGCTACCATTTACCTTAGCAGGCGTTCCCTGAGATTTGATAAAATCTCCATCCCATGAAGATAAGAATAAATAGTATTTAAATCCTGTAGAAAGAAAAAAAGAGAGAGAGAGAGAGATTTTAAGTTTTCATACACAGGAAGCATTTCAAAGAACAATGAGGGCCATCTTCTCCCCTTTTCTGTCCCCACATCAATTTAGATTTTAGATTTAGCCTTTAGATTTCTGGCAATCTCAACATACAAGTCCATATTACAATCCATACAATCCATATTACAAGATATAGTTGTAAAATATGCAGTTAAGTGAAACAGATCTTTGAAGAGCACCAAGTTTAATATCAAGAAAACCTCAGTTCAGATTCAATTTGAAACACTAGCTGGTATGACTCCTGGGCAACTTATTTAACTAGCTTCAGTATCCTCAACTGTAAAATGGGGATAATAACAGCACCAACCTCTACTGGTTTTATAAAAAACAAATAAGACAATATTTGTGAACTGTTTAACCCAGTCCCTGGAATAAAAAGGGAATTATATAAAAATATGTTTCCTCTCTTTTCTCACAAGGGTATTAAGCATAATACTGAATGAAAAAAATAAACATTCAATGAATTGCCATATTTTCAAGATTTTGATGCAAAAAGACCTGGACTTAATAGAAAACCTGACATATAAGATCAACAATAAAGACTAATTATGAGACTCAACAAGGAAATACTGTGTTTTATACATCTAAGAAGTCATTAGTAATTAGGAAGTTCACAAATAAGATTGGAATAGAACTGAGTATGATGTGATTCTAAAAAAGCATAACTTTATAGGAAAAGGTAAAAAGAATAATTATATGAATGAGATATAAGAGCTAATAACACAGAGGAATAAGATAGGGGAAGAGGACTAGATATAAATTGTGTCCCTTTTAACCTTTAGAGGGAGCCCTGAAACTGCATTCCCCTTTGGGGGGAATTCCTGAGTCTCAAACTCTCCCAGGCCCTGGAAGGGGCCACACCCTTCCCAACATAAGTAATCTTATTCAATTGGAAATCTCAGCCTGCGGAATAGTCCATGTCCTCTATGGAGTGGCTCAAACTCCCAGTTAAGTAATCTTATTCAATTTTGAATTGAATTGAAAATCAGTCTCTCAAATTCATCCAAAGAGCAAAAAAGCTTCAAACCACAGAAGGCTAGTAAAAAGTGACTCTAATTCCTGACTCCTAATCTTTACCAAATTCTTAATCAGGAGCTATTTGCCTTTTTGGACCTGGCCCACTGATGAAGATATTTTCTTCTCAGTGTAAAGCACCTTTGCTAATTCCCAAACAGGACCCTGCCCACTAAAAAAGCTGTCTTTTTAGCAAGCTGTCTTTATAGTGTAAATAAATCCCCTTTTGCCACACTTCAGGTTTGCAAATTCTTTCCAAAGGGATCTATGCAACATCAACCAGAGGGGATCTCAATTCTCAGACCTCATCAGTTGTGGAACCCAAATCATCAAGGATGGGTTATAAAGGATATAAAAGTTTTCTAAATTCAGAAAGAAATAAAAGGGTAAGAGAAGATGAAAGGAAGAATAAAGGAGAGATTTTTAGCAGGAACCCTACTATGAAAAATGGATGGGGATTTAGTTTCCACAGTTATTAAAATTGAAGAAATGAAACCTAAATTAGAAAATTGAAGTCTAAGAAATGGGAGGCTGGGACTCAGAACAAGGAAATTTTTTTTCTTTTTTTTAATAACTTTTTATTGACAGAACCCATGCCAGGGTAATTTTTTACATTATCCCTTGCACTCACTTCTGTTCTGACTTTTCCCCTCCTTCCCTCCACCCCCTCCCTCAGATGGCAAGCAGTCCTATACATGTTAAATAGGTTACAGTATATCCTAGATACAATATATGTGTACAGAACTGAACAGTTCTTTGCAGAACAAGGAAATTAAAGAATGAAGTAGAAATGGAGGTTTTAGATTTGAAAAGGAACCCTCTGGTTCCCTTCTTCTCCTTCTTCAGTTCCTTCAAGAGTAATCTTCCCCCACAAGAATGTAAACTCCCTGAGAGCAGGCACTGGCTTCTGTAATCAAGGGAGAAAAATTAGAATAGGAAATTCATGTGAGATGTAATGAAGAGAAAATAATCATATTCTGTAACTTCTTTAACACCCAATTAAATAGGGTAATCAGGGGAAGGACTTGGGCTTCAGGATTGGGAATAAAAGAGTGCCTCTGAGGATTTCAAAACTGTGCCCATCTAGGAACCCATTCTTGCAAGAATGTAAAATTAAAAATCTTTCCTGCATTCATCAGTGAGTCAGTGGTAAGGTGTTTTGTTTCTTACACTATTCACATCAGATCACAATTAAATAGAGAACATATATATATTTAGAAAGGAATAAAATAAAAGCCTTCTGAATTTATAAAGAAATAAAAAGGGTGAGGTAATAGAATGGGGGAAGGGGTGTAGTGTAGATTGGTATCTAGATTAATGGTGTTAACAGAATTTTACTATCTTGGTCTCTAAACTGTGAATAGTTAAGAGACTCACAAAGCAGAAAAAGGTTTTACAAATCAAGCAGAAGTTTAATTAGTGACTTTCAGAATGAGGAACAGAGTTTGCAAACTGGAAGTTCTCCTGAGTAAAATATCTGCAACTGTGAGAGAAAAGGTAGAGATTTTATACCCAAATCATGTGGAAAGATGGATTCACAATATAATCATTTTCAGGGCCGAAGTGGTTTCCCATGATAAACCCAAAAAAGCAAGAAAAATAGGTTTCTCCAATCCTGTGTAAACAGTTCATAAGTGCTTGTTTCTAAATAAGGAGGTTGTTACTTGATGGAGGACAGGACCAGAGTTCAATGACAGGAACAAATTCTACAGTCATTGATTCACTTTAGTTAATGTACACAGGAGAGTGTTGTCAAGAATTGATAGTTCAAGTTGCATTGTAAGATTGACTCCCAAGCTAGAAAAGGCAGCTTTGAGAAATCGAAATTATTAGTATATTCACTATACATCTCTCTCCTTGATAATTATGAAAATCATAATCATTTTCTCTCAACAGAAAAGGGATAAGGAGGGAGAGAAAAGGTGGGCAGAAAGGACAAGGAAGGGATGAGAGGGAGTATAAGTCAAGTAATAGGAAAGCAAGGTGTGGAATAGAAAGCAGAAGAGTCAGAAGGGATAGGAAATAATAGATACACACAAACATAATAATAAAGATCAATGGTATTCGGTTTTAAGAAAAGGCAAGGGCAGTAATAACTGATCTCAAAGTTAAAGCTAAAATAGATTTCATCTGTGTCTCTTTTCAACAATGATATGATTCAGGCCAATTCCAATAGACTTGTGATGGAGAATCATCTGTGTTTATTTGTGGAATTAACTGAGTAAAGACACTCTCATGGGACTATTGCCTTAAAGAATAACTTAACTGTGACAATTTATAATAACAGTGCTATAACTAAAAAAATTGCAGGTGTCTGTCCCCTTCTCTTTCCCACCCCCTCTTAATTAGCACATAAGTACTTCTTTTAAAGGTCATGATGTCTGAATTCTGCAGTTCTCTAGGGAAATTTAAATTAAGAGTTTGTTATTATTGACTTGTATTCTTTCCTTTCTGGGATAGATTTCCGGGCTTAGGGTGTAAGTCTAGACTCCCCCAAACAATGGGAGAAAAGGTTAAGGGGGGAGAGGGGCTTCTGTTCAATTTAATCTGGTGTTTTGAGGTTTATGCTCTGCACTCAAGATCATAATAAACCCCTTTTTGATTTTTCTTACTCTGAGAGTCTTTTTTGGATCAATATTGTTCCACAGAATCTAGAAAGAGGACTGTGGGGACTGAATGTGAATCACAACATAGTATTTTTTTTTGTATCATATAGACTGTGGGGACTGAATGTGAATCACAACATAATATTTTTTTTTGTATCATATAGTATCACAACCTTTTTTGTTGTTTGCTTACTTTCTGTCTTTTTTTTTTTCTTTTCTAATCTGATTTTTCTTGTGCAGCATGATAATTGTGGAAATAAGTATAAAAATATAAAAGTTACACTCCGACATTCAACATATATTGGACTGCTTGCCATCTAGGGGAGGGAGTGGAGGGTGGGAGGGAAAAATCTGAACAGAAGCGAGTGCAAGGGATAATGTTGTAAAAAAAATTACCCTGGCATGGGCCCTGTCAATAAAAAGTTATTATAATTTATTTTAAAAAATAAATAAATAAAAATAAAAATCAATCAATCAGTAGTTAGATTAAGATAAAAAAATAAAAAGTTACTTGTCTAACATTGGATTACTTGCTGTCTAGAGGAGGAGTTGGAGGGAAAGGAAGGAGAATGTGGAAAACTATCTTTATATATATTTTTAAAATAGAAATCTATTTAAAAAATAAAATAGATTTCATCAAAAGAGAAATAGGGAAATTATCAGCCAAAGAATTAATATAATTTTAGGCTATTTGAAATAACTAGATAGTATAAGTTGGCATATTTCTGTAGTATAGGAAATGATGAGTTTGTTAGATTTAGAAAAATATGGAAAGACATGGACTTATGAAGGAAGATGTTATCCATCTTTAGAGAAACAAAGCATAAGCACAATAAGATCTTCATAGATGTATATGAGTGTGTATGTATAGATGATCATAGCTACATATATGGATGTGTGTGTATATTTCTGTATGTATGTATATGCATGTGCATATCCAAACTCAACTGGGGGGGAGGTGAAAAAAAAGAATAAAATAAAGTATGAAGAAGAAAAAAGAAATCTTACAAGGAAGCAAAGAAAAGATGGGCAGCATTCTCCAATTGATAAATGGTCAAAGGATATGAACAGACAATTCTCAGACAAAGAAATTGAAAGTATTTCTAGCCATATGAAAAGATGCTCCAAGTCATTATTAATCAGAGAAATGCAAATTAAGACAACTCTGAGATACCACTACACACCTGTCAGACTGGCTAGAATGACAGGGAAAGATAATGCGGAATGTTGGAGGGGATGTGGGAAAACAGGGACATTAATATATTGTTGGTGGAATTGTGAATACATCCAACCATTCTGGAGAGCAATTTGGAACTATGCTCAAAAAGTTATCAAACTGTGCATACCCTTTGATCTAGCAGTGTTGCTACTGACTTATACCCCAAAGAGATCTTAAAGAAGGGAAAGGGACCTTGTATGTGCATGAATATTTATAGCAGCCCTCTTTGTAGTGGCCAGAAACTGGAAACTGAGTAGATGCCCATCAATTGGAGAATGGCTGAATAAATTGTGGTATATGAATATTATGGGATATTATTGTTCGGTAAGAAATGACCAGCAGGATGATTTCAGAAAGGCCTGGAGAGATTTACATGAACTGATGCTGAGTGAAATGAGCAGGGCCAGGAGATCATTATATACTTCAACAACAATACTATATGATGATCAATTCTGATGGACCTGGCCATCTTCAGCAATGAGATGAACCAAATCAGTTCCAATGGAGCAGCAATGAACTGAACCAGCTATACCCAGCGAAAGAACTCTGGGAGAAGACTAAGAACCATTACATTGAATTCCCAATCCCTATATTTTTGCCTGCAGGCTAATTGTACAATATTTCAGAGTCTGATTCTTTTTGTACAGCAAAATAAAGGTTTGGTCATGTATACTTATTTTGTATTTAATTTATACGTTAATATATTTAACATGTATTCATCATCCTGCCATCTGGAGAGGGGGTGGGGAGGAAGGGGAAAATTGGAACAAAAGGTTTGGCAATTGTCAATACTGTAAAATTACCCATGCATATAACTTGTAAATAAAAAGCTATTTTAAAAAAATTTTTAAAAGAAAGAAAAGATGAGCAGCTCTGAATCCAATGTGTAGTATTTATTATATTGTCTTTTTTGAAATGAAAATTTTTTTATTTTGATTTTCTCATGTTCTGTTGTGCACATAACAATTTTTTTCTTTTCTGTATTTAACTTTTAAATACATTTTTTAAATTTTTTAAAGAAAAAAAAGGGGTGGGGAGAAAGACGGGAGGAAGAAGAGAGGCCCAGAAAACCAGAGCAGCCAGTGGCAAATGGAAGAGGTGGCTGGGATTTGTTTCCAATCCCCACCACAAAGGGAAGCTATGGAATGAATTATTTGCTTCACCTTCTAGCCTTTTAATCAAGAGGGGCAGAAGCAACTGAGGGTACTGATGAGATGTGAGTACCAAACTAATCTCCATAATGAGTATCAACGTGATGCTATGAAAATCCACTGAGGGAAGAGCAATTCGGGGAAAGAGATAGTAAAGAATAAAGTTAACACCACTTGAAATGAACCTTGAAAGTTGATTAGTATTTTAATAGGTATAGATTGGACAAAGGATAGATATCTTTGACTTGCTGCTCTTTCTCTCTCATTAAGTCAATTTCCAAATCCTTCCATTTCTACATCAATATACTTTGCATTAATCTCCTCCTGACCATTCACTTTGAAACCAACCTGGTTCAGGCCTTCATTACTTTTCCTCTTAAGTATTATATTAATCCCTAACTGATCTCCTTTGCCTCCAGTTTCTTCTTCATTAAACTCATGCTTCTTACAGCTTCCAAAGGAATTATCCTAACACTTAGGTCCAAACACATCATTTTAATATTCAAAATTCTTCAATGGTTACAAATTCCCTACTATAAACTCCTGATCTTGTCATTCAAGGTCTTGCAGATTTGGGCTTTAACTTTTTTTTTTTTAAACCTTTTTCACCTTTCCAGCTTCTTTATGCATGCTATCCAAAAGTGCATTTGTAATAGACCTGATGTAAACAGATCTTTTGGGACAAAATGATAACCTTTGGGGAGGTCTGGATACTCCCAAACCCTGGGAAAAACATACCTTTCCCAGACAAGCCCTTTCCAATTTAAGTGGCTTCATTCAATCAGAGATCTTGGTCAAATCACCCTCCACTGAAACTGAAATCTTTTGGGGGTGGCCCAGAGCCCCTTCAGGGAGTTCACAGACTCTGGGAAAAGGCCTTTAAACTCCCACTTAAGCGATTTTATTCAATTGGAGATCTCTATCTGATGTTTCTTTATTGATTAGTTCAGACAACAACAGCCTCAGGTCAACATAAAACCAGGGGTCTGTTGACACACCTTTGCCAAATTCCTAAATAGGAGTTTTGCCCACTAAGATATCTGTTTCTTAATGAACAATAAAATTCCCTTTTCTTGCCACAAACAGATTTCAAGTTTGTGAATTCTTTCGCATTGGACCTGAGCAGACATAGGGGATTCCCCACCCCAATTCTACACCACTAGCTTCATCATTTGCACCTCATCAGGCCTACATGGTCCCCATAGTCATTTTGGTCCTCTTCAAGAAAGGAGGACCAATAACCAACCAATAATGTTCCCTAACATTTCTGAATCCACATTTCAACCTATTGAAATTCTTCTTTCTTTTTATTACACAAGTCTATGGCTTCATGTTAAATAATTTTGAGTATAGGGGAACCTCAGAGGCCACCTAACCCAATCTCCTCACTTTATAGACAAGAAAACTGAGGTTCAAAGGGGTAAAGTGACTTGTTTAAGGTCATAAAAATGGTAAACATCAGGTTTACATTGGAACTCAAGTCCTCAGATACCAAAGTAGATGCTTTTTCCAACAAGAAGTGATTCCCTTCTGGCCGAGAATCTATCAGTCAGTAAATCAGCTCAGTTCCAACTCTACAAAACAGGATTTACCCTGCCCCCTAGGGAGTATACCTTGGTATTTCTTCTCCTTTCTAGTTTTCTTTTGTGTTATGTCTTCTTCCATTGGGTTGAATGAAGCTCCTTGAGGAAAGAGATTTAATCTCTTTTTTGTTATTTATTTTTATTATAATAATAAATTAAACAATAATATCTATTTAGCAATTTAACATTAAATTATTATGCAGTAATTAATTATTGATATTAATATTACATGTTAGTGAAATAAATAATAAATATTTATTATTGTTCCATTACAACTGAGATTCTGAGTCTAGGTTTTCTATGTATGATAAATTATCCATCATCCAAAATATTCAGAATTATTTCTTAAGGTTAACATGCCCTGCCCTTTTTGTAGTGGCAAGAAACTGGAAACTGAGTGGATACCATTCAGTTGGAGAATGGTTGAATAAATTATGGTATATATTATGGAATATTGTTGTTCTGTAGGAAACGGACCAGCAAGATGATTTCAGAGAAGACTGAAGAGACTTACATGAATTGATGTTAAATGAAATGAGCAGAACCAGGAGATCATTATATATAGCAACAAGACTATATAACGATCAATTCTGATGTGTATGGCTCTCTTCAACAATGAGATGATTCAAACCAGTTCTACTTGTTCAGTGATGAAGAGAGCCATCCACACCCAAAGAGAGGATTGTGGGAATTGAGTATGGACCACAACATAGCATTCTCACTCTCTCTGTTGTTGTTTGCTTGCATTTTGTTTTCTTTTGCAGTTTTTTTCTTCCTTCTAAATCTGATTTTTCTTATGCAGAAAGAGAACTGTATAAATATGTATACATATGTTGGATTTAACATATATTTTAACATATTTAACATGTATTGAACTACTTGCCATCTAGGGGAGGGAGTGGGGGAAAGGAGGGGAAAAACTGGAACAAAAGATTTTCCAAGGGTCATTGTTGAAAAATTACCCATGCATGTTTTATAATTAAAAAGTTTTAATTAAAACTTAAAATTAAAACTAAAAAAATTTTTTTTAATTTTTAAAAGGTTAACATGCCTTAAATTCAAATCACTCAAGCTATCAAAGACGGACCAACAAAAAGTCTCAAGCTAAGCCCCACTGGGTCTTTATTTGCCACACTCTCTCTCCTCTAATGGTGTCAGAGTGAATGTAAATAGCATTTGTTGCTGTTTTGTTCAGGAAACCTTGTTTTGTTCAAGGTCTTTATCCTTTGAAATTGAAGCTTTTTTTGACTAGGTAAAAGAGGCCATTCTCCATTTGATTTTTTTTTTTTTTAACCTTACATTAATCAATGAACGTGTATAGCCTCAGTCAAACTAAGATCAGTTAGGCTTTTAGCTTAAAGACCTTAGCTTAAAAGGGCCAAGGTCTCCCATTACATACAGGTTACCTCCAGTCATCCAGATCTTGCCACTGAGTCTAGATGTCTCTGTAGGGGAAAGTGAGGCTGGTGACTTTGCACAGCCCTCCCTCACTTAAATCCAATTCACTTGCATGTCATGGCATCACCTCTCTGATGTCATGGTCCTCTTTGAAAACGGAGGACAAATAACAATTATCCGTCATCCAAAATAATCAGAAAGTAGGATGTGCCGATTAGAAAGCAAAATATAATATATGGATTTGTAAAGTTAAAGTTCAAATGTTACTATCCCTATTTTATATTTTAGAAAATTGAGGTTCAAAATTTTAAAAGCAATAAGTGGCAAGATTAGAATTCAAATTCAAATCTTCTGATTCCAAATTCAAGATGCTTTCTACTGCACCACAGATTTTTTTCCCCAATACAGAAACAATAGATAAGAAATTGAAGAGTTTTGAGAAGAGAAGTAAACATGATAAGATCTGTACATATGGCAACAATATAAAGTGTAAATCGGAATAGAGAAAGCTATAACTAGGAAGATCAGTTTGGGGCCTATTGCAATAGACCAGGTGGGTGACAAGTATGAATATATTAATATTGCAGAAAGAATAAAAAGGGAAAAATGAATTTGAAAAACATTGAATAGGCAGGATCAATAGGATTTAGAATCTCAAATAAAATGAAAGTAAGAAAAGAATACAAGAAAATATCAACAGAAGAATTATGAAAAGTAATTTGGCTAAGTGAATATAATCTGAGTCTTTTAGAAAAGAAGGGTTTAAAAGTAACTAGCTGTTCTGCACTCAAAGAAAGTTTGTAAAGTTTTCTTGTACTTTTGATTATTAGTCTTAAATAAGGAGCTAAGAATTTTGACTTAAACATGGTACACTAAGTGATTGGTGGTAATATTAAGAGAAATAAAGAAACGGAGGAACTGGTACAAGGAAGTCTAAAATACAAGTCTAAAGCAAAAGAGAAATGTCAGGACTAAAAGTAAAGATTTGGAGTAACCTTCACAGAACAGAGATGATGAGTGAAGGTATAAAGTGAATAAAACTGCCAAGGGAAAAATTACAGATTGTTCATGGCCTCTTTTATTTATTCTTGAGGAACAACAACACTTCAGAAAGTAAACAACCAGTGAAAGATATAGAAGGAAGAAAACTAGGATAATGTGTAATCTCAGAAACCAAAAGAATGATTTTCTTTCTTTCTTCTACATTCAAATGATGTAGGAAAACTAAGGACAGGAAATAGAAAACAAAAATTCCATATAATAATGGGGATGGAGGTGGATTTCAGTGACCTTTAAGAGGGCCAATAAAGTAATAAAGTTAAGTCGGATCACAAAAAGCATTGAGTAATAAATAAATGGAAGGAAAATGTAGACTGCCCCTCCCCCCCCAAGTTTGGTGGTAAAAGTGAAACAGATAAAAGTACTTCTAGTTGGTAGAGTAGTACTAGTTAATATTTATTTCTGCCTAATTAAAAGCTAGATAAACCAATTTTGAATATTATAAGGGTCTTAACTTTTCTTAGGTCATGGACCCCTCTCTGGCAATCTAGCAAAACTATGGACTTAAAAATCATGTTTTTAAAATGTACAAAGTAAAATATGTAAGATTACAAGGAAAACAATCAAATGTTATCAAAATATTAAAAAAAATTTTTTTTTTTTTGTTCAAGGACAAGAAATGAAACACTCCTGGGTTAGACAAAGTTTTTAAAGGAGTAGAGTGGGATATAATTATGAGAGCTCTAAAACAGAAAGTAATTTCAGATCCCTCTAGTGTAATCCCTTCATTTTAGATATGATGAAATTTAGGCCCTGGAAGGTAAAGTGATTTGTCCAAGTTCCCACCAGTAAAGTAAGTTATCAGAGGTGGCATTTAAAGCTAAGTCCTGACTCTAGAACCAGTGCTCATTCTGCAGATTAATTGAAAATGGCTTTAATTTAAGTCATAGTCCTTTTATTGGAATAGAAATTTTCAATTAATCAGCAAGCATTTACTAAATGACTACTATTCACTAGTATTTGCTCTAAATGAGGCAGCACAAAAGAGCGGAAGGAATGTGATATGTGGAAAATATGTGGAATAAGGGAACCTGGGTCCTAATATGGACTCTACCCCTGCCACATCTCTATTTATGTGTCTTTGGACAAGTCCCTCAACATCTTCGAACCTATTTCTTCATCTGAAAATAAGAGACCTGGACTCAATGACACTCCAGTTCTAAATCTATGAGCCTCTGCTTTTCTTTTAAAAATAATTAAATTGGGCAGCTAGATGGCACAGTAGATATGGCATAGACCCTGGAATCAGGAGGATTTCAAATAAGACCTCACACACTTCACAATTCATAGTTGTGATCCTGGGCAAGAATAACCGCAATTACCTCACAACAATATTAATAATAATTAAATGTATAGCATTAAGTATGCCTGAAAGGAAGGGAAAAAAACATGTGTGTATGTATATAGATAGATAGATATAGAAACACATAGGTAGATTTGTAATGGCTAAATTATAAATAAATGAGGAATGAGTATAACTCAAATATCAAAAGTAACAGCGGGACTGGGAGGGGGGCAATTCTAGGTTTAATGACAATAAATAAACCAAAAGCATAAATAACTTATTTTTTTTTGTAACAAACTAAAAATAAAGTAAAATACCCAGACATCTACAACAATTTAAGTACTCTTCAGGGTGCTACTTAACCACAAAAATGTAATTTAACCCAAAAATTCTATCTCTACCAAATGTGTAAGTACAACTTAAAATTAGCATAACATCATTATATGCCATAAGCTATTAGCTACAAAATAACTATAGGCTATTCACAAATTTTTGTGTTTTTTTTTTTTTTCATTATCAAAACTCTCAACTCCCTCTGCTAAGTTTAGGAGACAAATTAACAATCAAGAAAAGCCTAAAAATCTTTCTGAAATATAAACATCCCTTGATCTGGAGCAAAAAACTGCTAAATAAACCACACTTTCCTAATAGTTTGAGATTTTATTCAAAGTTATCCTAGTTAGCCAAGCCAGTTCTTTATTATACTCAGTGAAACAATACTGAATTATACTTACTAGAAGTTGCCTACAAGAAAACAAAAGTGCCTTAGAAGCGATATA
The DNA here is from genome assembly GCF_902635505.1 of Sarcophilus harrisii. Taxonomy (NCBI): domain Eukaryota; kingdom Metazoa; phylum Chordata; class Mammalia; order Dasyuromorphia; family Dasyuridae; genus Sarcophilus; species Sarcophilus harrisii. The sequence goes on from NC_045427.1 coordinate 349,593,784, forward strand.
AGAAATCATGTGCTTGTTTACAAGAACAAGGCAATACATTCATCTCTTAAAACAGCATTTGTCCAGATCAACTGATCTTTAAATTATGCATAAAATGCTTGAGGGAAGGGAGAAAAAAATTGGATGGGAAACAAGAAATTTAGATGTGATTCAAGTTTGTGTTAAACACACTAAAAAAATTAATTTCTGCTCCTTTACAATTATAGAGATGTCAGTACAGTAAGAGTACCTGATTTGAAATCAGAGGGATGAAAATCAAATTCTACTTCTAAATAAGTAACCCATGTAACTCAGAAAAAAAGTCAGTTTCCTTCTGATATGAACACAAAACCAGCTTATTCTCAGGAATTGCTAAAATGAGCCCATCTAATTCCTATTATCAAATCATAATCAGGTCAGTTTTCCCACACTGCCCTGCTTCAATAGAATGAAGTAAAGCTGAGTCCACTGTTAATCCACCCATACATCTGAGACAGTTTGGATGAGAATTCAGTTTTCCCAGTCTGTAAGAAAATCTCAACATCTTAATACACAACTTTGTAACTTCCTAGGTCTTTATTTTCCCATCAACTCTCCTAAGACTTTAAAAGTCATGATCTGATTCTGCCTTGTTCACTCATGGTTGAAGCTACTTCACATAAATAATAGCAAATCTCTTATCCGTGATGAATGTCTTGTCAAGGTTGTTCCATGTCACTAATTACTATGCTCTTCCAAGAATTTAGCATAGAACGAGGAGAAAGAAGATAAATTTATAAGACAAAGTTAGACCAAAGCTTAATATTACTTATTTTGCTATTTTCCGCCTTACAGGTGGGTTTGAGACAAATGGCCTATTTACTACTCTCAGGAACTTAGTTATCCTGACCAGAAGATTATCTGACAATCAGCAATGTTTATAGGATTATCCCAAGACTTTAGAATCATTGACAAATTGTTAGAACAATAGTACTCTAAGATTAGGAGATCTCAGATCACTGCTGTACTTCCTCTAGAAGTTATATCCCATCAAGATTATAAAGATCCTTAATAACAAGGTTAAAAGATTTTTTGTCTTTTATCTGAGAAATATGCACATGGAAGATTCTTGAGTAGAGAAATGACATAGTCCTTTCTGTAGAAAATGGAATGAAGAGGGGAGAACTTGGAAATGGGTTATTAAAGTAAAAAATGAATAAAATAAAGAAGTTCTGAAAGCAGCAAATTAGCACCATCCATAGAGACAAATGTTAGAACATTATTGTCAAGATATTTGAATAGAAAAGTACCAATAAATTATGGCATGGTGAAAAAGTCAAAGAATGACCCTTTACCGCTATACTATTGCTGACAAAATTAGACCTAGAGAAATATCCCAGCTTCTTAAACTGTGCATTGCAACCCATTTATGGCATCACATGATTGAAGTCCATATCATAAAATTTTGATTTATTATCATTAAATATTTTGATTTGCATACCTATTTTATATACCTATATACCTGATGTTATGTAAAAATTTCTCAAGCGAAAAACAGTCACAAGTAGAAAAAGTTTAAGAAGCTACATATTCTCTCTATGGCAAACTCCCATTTTTTTCCCCAATTCCTGTGAAAAGACAAGAACTACTACACTTCAAGTTTCAAATTTCTTATTTTCTACTTCTCTTATAAATTCTTATACTACTCTACAGTTGATAAATTTCCCTTGTTCTCAGACCTGTTCCTCTGACAAGATTTCCAGTTTCTTGCACTTAAAACAGAGAAACAAGATTCTTCCCAGAAGATACTACATGGTCATCCTCTCTTCAAGGCCCATCATTCCTTCTCCTTCAGCCTATCCACACATGGATAATAGCAGCTGTAGAAATTCTCCTCAGTTCTCATATATATATATCTGCCACTAACCATCTCTGTTCCTTGAGATTCGCTGCATCTATATTTATTACTTGATCTATACTAGGATGAAGTTATCTACAGCAAACTGTAGGTTGCAACCCTATATGGAGTCACATAACTCAATGTGGGGTCATAAAGTCATTATTTATTATAAATTTATTATAAATTTGTATACCTATATATCTGGGGTCATTTTTAGTTAACTGCAAGTTCTTTGAAAATGATTACCTCTGTCATAGTTTCCATCTATCTATCTTCAGCAAATTATTTAACATTTATTTAGTGTATCATGGTCTCATTGTTTAACAAATATGATAATAAATAGTAGCTTTCTTAAAAGGTCTAAAGCAAGATTGTATTTATACCTGATAGTGTTGGCAGAATACAAAAAAAAAAAAAAAAAAATGGAGACTTTTTTTTTCGTTTTGCACCTAGTTTTTTTGACTGTACCCTGAAGGTCTTTCACCTTTTATATAGCTGAGGAAATTTTTTATCTACATGAGAAAAGAAAGCATTGTATGAGAATATCTGCCACTAGTATGAGAATGCCCTGCCACTATATCAGTTCTGAGATAGTTTTAAATTATGTACAATGATTTGTAAGCCTTTTTTAAAATTTGAATGTTCTGATGTGGGACTTGGCTATTTGAGAGAATATTTGCGGGGGGGGGGGAGGGGGGGGGGGGGGGAGAGGAGGGGAGAATGACTATTATTATTCCTTGAGTTTGAATCCAGGTATAAATGAGGACCAGTAAGTCTGAAAATCCATCATTTCAGTGAAATACCACACAGCTATTCAGAAGGTACAAATGGAGATTGTTTGTATCTGGACAAAAAGTTTGAAGGAGACAGCTTTTCAAGCTCTCCTTGAAGTGGGTTCCTTCTAACTTGATTTCCTAGTTGTGTTCCTTTCTATAGGAATGTTCCCAACCTATTCCTGAGTCTGGCTATGGGGTGGAATTATATCTGCATATGTGGTTTTCATTTGTGAATCATACCTGAAGTCAGACAGAGATAAGAATGCTTTGTCCTGTTATCACAATCATGTCCCTGGTTTTTTTGTCTCTTATAGCAAATCTCTATATTCAGAGCAAGTGGTCAGCTTAAAAACAAGATGCAAGTATGTGTAATCATTAGGCAAATGACTTTTTTCCCATCATTTTGGGACTAGTCATCTGCCTATTACTAGATATATATCTTATTAAAAATATGTTTGTATAATGTTTTTAAATCTTTCAAAATGTAAGAATATTTATGCATCTAATACAGTTTGTGAGACCCCACTGCTATTCTCATGCGGAGTGACTTAAAAGTAGAGAACTTTAGTGAAGTTCAATGTATTACACTGGCTTTCTTACTCTCCTAGTTCTCCAATTTTTAAATCCCATCCTTTAACAGGCCCTTGCAAAAAAGAAGAGATAATACTCTTCCCCACTTTGGGTATTTTTTAAAACACTCAGGCCTGCTTCTAATCCCAGTGGATTACAAGCCAGTGGAAACTTCTCTTAGGTCTATGTCAGGTTACAAAGAATACCCTTGTATTCTCCTGTGAAAAAAAATTTTCCCTGGTCACAAATTATAAGAAACTATTAGGCAGGACTATCAGATATGTATAAGGTCTAATATTTTGTGCCCAAGTGACTACTGAAAGTGCCATTCCAGTTCCAATGATTTTGTGATGATGAGCGCCATCTACACTCAGAGAGAGGACTGTAGGAACTGAATGTGGATCACCTTATAGCATTTTCACTTCTTTTGTTGTAGTTTACCTGAATTTTATTTTCTTATTTTTTTCTTTTTGATTTGATTCTTCTTGTTCAGCAAGATGATTGTATAAATATGTATGTCTGTAATGGATTTACATATATTTTACCATTTTTCACATATATTGGATTACTTGCTATCAGGAGAGGGGGTGGGGGGAAGAAGGGTAAATTGGAACACAAGGTATTGCAAGGGTTAATCGTGAAAAATCATCCTTTCATTATGTTTTTAAAATAAAAAGCTTCAATAAAAAAAAGAAACACATGAAAAAGAAAAAATAAATTTAAAAATAAAGTAAAATAAAAAGTGCCATCAAATCCTTCTCTTCTAAAATCTGTTCAGAGGAGGGACACTTGTCTAGGAAAAGACTAGCAGAGAATCTTGCCTCATAAAGGGATTTCGGCTAATCTTCCTATCTCAACGTCCTACTTTTTGACAGATTATTCTCAGATCTCTATTAAGGAACACTTGGATACTTCAGTTAGCCTAATGAGATCCCCCTTCCTGAAAATTGGTTTTTGGCTAAATACAATTTCAGTTTTGCAAAGCAACTTCTCTCATGTGGATATTGGCTAGTATCTGTGCTTGACACTCTACTTCTAATCATCATCCCAGTCTTAAGTGGGCTTTTGGTTGAGGTCTCTAGAAATAGAGATCTCTGAAGATTCCAACATACCCTCATTCCTATTGTTACTTCTGGGTATTCTTTATCAACTGAGTACAAGATCTTCCCTTGTAGTCTCTACTAAAAAGATGAAGCCCAACTGGCCCTTTACAGAAAAGTCTGCTCTTCTGGCACACTCTATCTTCAGGGAAAGCAGAGAACACTGATTATCTTCCCTATAACCACACTTCCCAAGAAAGAGAGCTTGTCTCTAATTGTTCTTTCTCTTTCTCTAGTTCTCACCTTGGCCTCACCTTATAGGCTCCCACAAATAACATTTTGGTCAAATTAAAAGCTGTAAGATGAGCCTTCTCTAAACATTTCTGAAGGCCCTGACAAGAGGAATATTTCCAGTTGGAGACCCCTCCAACCAGTCATTTTTTGCCCTTAATCCCTACTTGTTATAGGTTTGTTTTCTTCTAGACTTTGGTTAATTAACCTTCAAATGATCAGCACTAGACAGTTATATCAAGCAGCTTTAGGGATCTGACTCAGAACTCATGGATGCTACTTCAATCAACTCCTGGCCTGCCTTCAAGATTGGTACCCCTCCAAATTGGAACCCTATAAAATGACTCAGTTCTATACCTATTCCCAGCAGGAAGTAGTTTCAGAAGATAAGATCATCACCCCATATTCCAAAGGACTTTGAGTTCCATTTGTTTGGGAATAAACTATTAGGAGGAATGGACTGTGTCTGAGTGTCTGAGTGGACCGCCAATAAGGAGCAAACTGAGCCTATACTAATCCCCATTATTGTGCCCTGGTAACCAATTTTTGTACTCCTATGGTGTCAATGAATTTTGGCTTCAGTTCATCTTTGTAATAATCCCTCCCACAGGCCACTGTATTTTACTCCCAGCTTCTATACACTACTTAAAATAAATATCTCTGGATTTGGCCTCTAAAATTTCAGTATCAGTCTACTAGATCACTACTAGATTCCCCCCCCCCACCCCCAACCCACTTTTCAAAAGATTTCTTTAAGAAATTCAAAGAAATTTTTTAAATGATGAGGTCCTGACTTACTATGTGGGGTTGACAGGGAGAATACTGAAATACTGATAAAATGGGAATGTATGGTGTGTTCAGAGAAGACTAGTAGGTCTGGGGTGAGGGCTGCTTTCCACCTTTGGTGTTCTCCTGATTCATCTAACTCTCACCTGTGGCTCCAAAAAGCTGTAACATACACAGTGGTCTCACCCTAGTAAACCATTTCAGCAGATGAGCTAAACCAGGTTAAGGGTAACCAAAGGGTTACCAATAGTAAATTAGGGGGGTGTCTATCCCAAGCATGTGAAGATTTCCCTTGGTGGAATGAGCAGATGAGAGCAATCTGTTCCAATGGCCATGAAGGCAGGTAAAGCAGATATTGTGGTATTCTCAGAGCTTGATTGAAGACACTAAGGTCATCCACTGCATCTCGAGTCAAAACCACTCATCTTGACTCTGCCCTGGCACTGGCCAGTGAAAACTATGGAAGGATGAGGCTGATGACTGTGAAACACTGCCTCACTTAACTCCAATTTATGTACAAATCAAAGGACATCACCATACCATTTTACCATTTCTACCCATCTCAAAACCCTGTGGTGATGGACTAGTGATGAAACAGCAGGTGTGGATAAATTGGGAGCTGTCAAAGGCAGCCCAGGCCCACAGAGATGTCTTCTCACCAGAAGCAGCTGCAAGATTTGGCAGTCCCCTGGTTGTCTGAGCAGCCTTTTAAGGATCACATAGCTCACCCCTAGGTATGAGGAAGGAAGTATAAAAGGTGCCCTAAAAATTGTCTACTTATCCAACTCCAGCCTGGTTACCATGGCAGGCAGGGATTCCACCCTGCGGTTGAAGCACGAAAAAATATACAGAAACTTCTGCAAAGTTGATTCCACTCACCATCGATACATGGAACATGTGCAAATATAGATTGTGCATTGTGTATTGACAGTTGAACAGCTTTTGTTGCGAGAGAATTCAACAGGTATGGCATTCAAATAGCAGCCCTGAGTGAAACAAGGCTGGTAAACTAAGGTCAGCTTACTGAAGTAGGACTGGATACACATGATTCTGGAATGGCAGCAATAAAAGGAAGCACCACGAAGCTGCTCTAGGTTTGCAATTAAAACTAATCTAGTTAACAAGTTTGTATGCATTCCAAAAGGAGGGAATGATAGGCTCATGACAATGAAATTGTTACTTGCAGGAAAACACCATGTCATCATCATCAGGGCCTATGCTCCCACCATGACAAATCCTGATGAGGTCAAAGAAAAATTTTATGAAGATCTGAAGACTCATCATCAATATGCCAAAAAAAGAACAAGCTTATAATTCTGGGTGACTGTAATGCTAGGCTGAGATTACCAGACATGGCAGGGAGTCCTTGGGAGGAATGGAGTTGGAAACAGCAACAGCAATGATTATTTACTATTGAAGACTTGTGCATCTAATGACCTTCTCATCACCAACACTGTATTCTGGTTACATAAATGTAATAGAATTTCGAGAATGCATCCTCAAAGCAAACACTGGCATTTAATAGACTACGTGACTGTAAGAAGAGACAGACAGGATGAAGGCAATGTGTGGTGCAGTGTGTTGGACTGATCAGACATTCTCTTCAGTTTGAATATTCACATTCAACAAAAGTGGCGGCCCTAAGGCAAAAAGACTACTAGAAGAATTAATGTCAAAAGATTAGAGTGCTTCTCTGAGAGGGAACAGTTCATTTCCAAGTTGGAGAGTGAAGTGAACTAACAAACAGCTGGACAGCAATGGAGCAGAAAAAGAGTGGGCAGCTTTCAGAGTGAATTGGTGAATAGCACTGCATTTGTTCATTTGGGTCAGGAAACTCACAAATATCAAGACTGGTTTGATGAAAATAATGGGGAAATTCAGAAACTGCTAAGTAAAAATCAAAAACTCCATAGGGTGTACCAGTAGCATAGTTCGTCCATCTCTAAGAAGGCAGCATTCAATTCCATCAAAAGTAAAAGTACAATCGAAACTTAAGAGATGCAGGATATTCTTGCCTCAGTACAAAGGCAGATGAAATTCAGTTTTATCCTGATAGCAACAATCCAAAGCATTTTTATGATGCACTGAAGATGTTTATGGACCAAATAGTATATCTCAACTACTCAGTGTTGATGGTGCCACAACCATCATTAATCATTATTATTCATTAGGACATGATTCTGGAGTGATAAGCTTCATAGTGTTCTCAAAAGACCACCATCAATAAATGATGAAGTTATTAACTGTTTACCTCAAGGTTGTAAAGGCCTGAAACTCTTGAGTTCATGCACTGAGGTCAGACAACTGAGCACTTAAGGCTACTTACCGATTGGACAATACTCTATTAGCATATGCTTGGAAAATGGCCCATCCCACTATTCTGTACTTGCTCGATATGTTGGTGTATACAGAGAATTGGAGGAGGGATTAAAAGGTGGAGTAGGACAAGCCAAAATGACTTCTGGGTGGGAGATAAAGAGGAGAGAGGTGGAGTTTCCTATGTCCATTCCTCTCACTTCGACCAAGAATAAAGACCAAGGACTTTTGCTTATCCTGACTCCAGCTGATTCTAAAATATCCAGGGTGCCAACTTGGGTCTTCACAATTGGCGCCCAACGTGTGGACCAAAGACCCTACTTTCACTTAAGTCCCCAGAGACCAGGAAACTGGGCGAATCTTTTAACAGACAAACAGGGAACTTACTTTATTAAGGGCTAAACTAGTAACCTTTTCTAGCTGAAATGGGGAAGATATTAGGAAAAGCTTTACCCACCCTCACTCCCATTCCCAATCCCACCCCAAAGGAGGTCTACAGGAAGCATACTCAGGCTGATAAAGAGACAGGGTTTAATTATGACTTGGGAGCAGAATGATGGATTCCTGGATACATTACAACGTATGTCCCCTTGGTTCTTCAATGAAGAAGATATAGGAGCAGATAACTGTAAACTGGTAGGAGATCAACTATGTGAATATTATAATGATAATGATTCTGATTCAACTTTCCAAAGAAACATTCTATATATAACAATATAATACAATTTGCCTTAAAGAATCCTGCAAGTTATAGAAAAAAGAAAACAGGTGAGGAAGTGTGAGGAAGAGGAAGACAAAGAACAGTTTAATGACCATATCGCCAGAGGGCATGGGGACTTAAATGAAGTTCAAGGGTGTGGTGATTCTTCTTCTCACAAAGCAGTTTCAATGCTGCCTACAGAGCATATTATTGACATGCCCCCATTAACTCCACCTTCTGGGATAGAGAGAGGAGGAGTAGTGGGAGGGGCAGTGATAACACCAGCACCTCCCCCCCAGCAATCACCCCCTCCTATGACTACATTGCAAGAGGCAGTACTTAAAGCCACAGAAGAAGGGCAGAATTTAGGGGATTATGTATCCTGTGATTCAACAGTTTAACTCTTGAGGTCAAGAAAGTAGAAGATACACTCCTTTTGATACACAAATCCTCAAAAGACCTGAGAAAAAGGCTTGCACTCTTTATGGGGCTACATCAGCTTATGTTAGGATGTTATTACAGAATTTGACTAATGAAGTCTTAACCCCTAGTGACTGGAAATCTATAGCAAGGATATGCTTAGAACCTGGACAAAACTTGTGGCTTTCTGAATGTAGTGAGCTCTGTAGGATAAAAGCCCAACAAAATAGTCAAAGTGGAGTTAATACTCCAAGCACCTATGACCAACTAACAGGTATAGATTCATATGCAGAAATTTCAGTACAGATTAATTAGTCCATAGCAGCATATGAGCAAATTGCTGTTGCTGCTATCAAAGGATGGGCTTTTCTCCCCGATAGAAACGACAAGAGTGAAGCCTTCACAAAAACTGCACAAGGACCAAATGAACCCTTTGCTGATTCTGTGGGACGTTTGCAGACAGCTATCATACGAACTATCAGCTATCATACGAACTAATGGTGAAAATGCAGTAAGAGACATTTTGATAAGGCAATTTGCTAAAGAAAATGCTAATGAGGTTTGTAGAAGAATTATACTAGGACTACACAAGAATGTATCTTTAGAGATCATAAGATGCTGTGCCACAGTGGGCATAAATGCCTTTTATAACCAGGCTATGATGCAGACTTCCCAAGATCCCAACCTGGGAAGACAGGGTCTCTTTTGGCAAGGGACTTTCAGAGAGATTAGTCAATGCTTTCAATGTGGTAAAGTAGAGCATCTGAAAGCTGAATGTTGGCATAGAGACAGAATGAGAAAACAGGATGGAAGAACAAGACCCAATACCCCATGTCCAAAATGCAACAGAGGCTTCCATTAGGCTATCAGAATGTAGAGTGATTCAGGGAAATGGGATGAGAGGCCCAGCTCCAGGGCCCCAGGCAAAAAACACTTGGGGCATGATGGCAGCCAATGATGAACCCAGAGAGTGCCTAGAAGTCCAGTACCCAGACATGAGCAATCAGCCAGGAAGCCATCTGATGGGAGAAAGGGATTACACAATCAATCAGCCAGGAAGCAACCTGATAGGAGAAAGGGATTACAACTGGGGAGAACAGAGTTGTATGCAACTGGGACAACTGAGATACCGCCTGGAAAGGTGAAATCTGTTCCTCTCCAGCCTATGGATCCCTTGCCTCCAGGCACAGTAGGCTTGACCTTCTGATAGTACGTATAAAACAGTGTCCATCCATACACTTATGTGGGAAACTGGGGGATGTATAGATAATATCCCAGTCACTAATACAGGTAGACAATGTGTGACTTATCACCCAGAAGAAGTTGTAGCATCAAGTTTACTGATACAGACTCCTAATAAACAATCTGGTGATAGTCGCCCAGAATCTGACTCCAAGCAAAAAAATCCAGGAATATACTGGACAGCAGCTGATACAGCTGACCGACCTATGCTCACTATCTATATAAATGGCCTACCATTAGAAGGACTGGTAGACATTGGTGCAGATCGGACGGTCATTGGAGGTGCCAACTGGCCCAGTCACTGGTCAAAGATTAAGGCAGACACCTACATGTCTGGCGTAGGAGAATCAAAAGCAGCTGAAGTTAGTGCTACCCCTTTGAGATGGACTTGTGAAGGTGAAACAGGAGTTTTTACTTCTTTTATAGTTGAAAAAATCCCCATCAATCTGTGGGGAAGAGACATTTTATAACAATTAGGATTTAAAATGAGTACCTTGGTTCTTTAGGCAGCACTGCTGTTGAAGGCCTGCCAATACTTTCACCTGTTCCTATCCAATGGAAAACTGATACACCAGTGTGGATAAAACAGTGGCCCTTAGGTAGCAATAAAATTCAGGCCTTATTAGATATAGTACAGGAGCAGCTTGACCAAGGACACTTACAACCTTCTCTAAGTCTTTAGAATTCCCCAGTATTTGTTGTAAGAAAGAAATCTAGAAAATGGAGGATGTTGACTGATTTAAGAAAGGTAAATGAACAGACGGAAATTATGGGAACTCTTCAGCCTGGACTTCCATCTCGTACTCAGTTGCCTAGTGAATGGCCTCATTGGGTTATAGACATTAAGGATTGTTTCTATTCTATCCCTCTAGATAAGGAGGATATGAAAAGATTTGCCTTTTCAGTGCCCAGCCTTACCTTAGCTGAGCCCTATAAAAGATATGAATGGACAGTTTTGCCACAGGGAATGAAACACAGCCCTACTATGTGTCAAATGTATGTTGCTGCTGCTCTTACTCCAGTAAGAAAAGCATTTCCAAAAGTAATGTTATTACATTACATGGATGATATATTGGGATGTGCACCTGAGGAACAAACGTTAGAAACACGTCTACAAAAGACTTAGGAATTACAAATTGCACATAGCTCCAGAAAAAAATTCAAAGACATGCTGCTTTTTAATATTTAGGACATGAAGCATACTCTAAGGTGCTTACAGTACAAAAACTTTCTTTAAGAACAGAAGCTAAGCACCTTAAATGACTTGACTATTAGACTTGACTACTTATCAATTGCAACCATTATATGACATTTGTTCACCACATCAGCTTACAAAAGAAGCTCAAGAGGCTTTGAGAGAAGTTGAACTGGCTTTATCCAATGTGGTTGAAAGAGTCACTCAAAAACCCTTGGAAATAACAGTTTTTGCTACACAAGAGGCACCCACAGCAGTCCTTCATCAAGGAGACAGTGTGATAGAGTAGGTGGTGAACCTCCCAGCACTACCAGAACAAAGCCTTACTCCTTACCCAGTGTTTGTGGCTAGAATTTTATTAAATTCCATTAAGCAAGCAGTACAATTATCTGGGATAAGACCTGACAAGATATACACCTTTTATATTAATGCACAAATTAATGTGTGCTGTGAAACCATCCCAGAGTGGCAAATTGTATTAGCCATGGCTCCAAATTTTACACACGGGTCTCCATTAAAGATAACCAGACTATTACATAATTGGTGATGGATTCTTGAAGAAAAGGTTTCTGAAGCTCCTCTTAAAGGACCAACTATCTTTACAAATGCATCTAAACATAATATTTGTTCTGTATACTCTCATGACTTAACTATAAAGAGAGTAGTCAGAACTCAATTTCAGTCCACTCAGCAGAATGAATTGTATGCAATCATTCTATCTCTTACTTATTATCCGGGAGATATAAATATAATATCTGATTTGGCCTATTCAGTAGGTGTGGTACAAAGAATTGCCACAGCCCAAATAGAATTTGTAGCCTCTAATATATATCAGCTCTTTAAGAAACTTCAAGAGCAAGTGAGAAAGCATCCAGCTAAGATTTATATCTTGCATGTCCACTCTCATAGTGGACTTCCAGGTCCTATTCTTGATGGTAATTCAAAGGCAGATAGCCTTCTAACTATGTTGGCCAATATTCCTTTATTTCAAGAACCCCAAGAATCTCATTTTAAAGATTATCAGGCTACTCGAGTTTTACGTTTACAATTTGGAATAACAAGAGAGGAAGCTAGGAGCATAGTAAAAGCCTGTATGGCTTGCCTTCCTTTCCATGCTCCTACACTGCCTCCAGGGAAGAACCCTCGTGGTTTGAGACCCAATGAAATTTGGCAAATGGATGTGACCCATTATAAATCTTTTGGTCATCGATCTTTTATCCATGTTGTGGTAGACACTTTTTCAGGATCCACTTTTGCAATACAGCAGCAAAAGAGACAGCCCAAGTGGTCAATGAATTCTTTATACAAGCATTTGCAATTGTGGGTGTGCCACAAGCAATAAAAACAGATAATAGCCTGCATATACTTCTACACTTTTGTGCACAGTATAAGATTTTACACACCACTGGCAAATCCTTTAATCTTCAAGGACAGGCAATAGTAGAGAGGAGAAACAGAGGCATTAAGAAGCTCCTCCAAAAACAAAAGAAAGGGGGAGCCACAGGTAACCCTAGAGAACTTCTAAATCTAGTTCTTTATACTATTAACTTCTTGATTTTTGACAAAGATGCATTGGCTCCGGCAGACAGGTTTTATAACCCACCGGAAGGGCAGTGTCCAGTGCAAGTGGCTCCACTATCTTTAGATAATCGCCAGGTGATGTGGAGAGACCCAGAAAATGGTTAATGAAAGGGACCAGATAGGTTAACTGCTTGGGGGAGGGGATTTGCTTGTATCTCCACAGATGGAGAAGGAATCAGATGGGTGCCAACAAGCTGTATTTGCCTTGTCCATCGGAGACAGAGCACACTCTTGAAACAAAGAAGACTCAAAAAACATCGGACAGTTCCATTGCTGACTGTGCCCACCACTGAAAGAACATGCCAGTTATAGCGTTTGACTCATGGACACCAAAAATTGTTGGACTTCAAAACCCTCAGGAATCATTGGATTCTCTGAGATATGATAAGACTGTTGTAGGACTTGAAAATCCTCAGGAATCATTTGATTCTCTGAGACATGTTAAGATTGTTGTAGGACTTCAAAACCCTCAGGAATCATTGGATTCTCTGAGACATGATAAGTCTGTTGTAGAACTTGAAAGCCCTCAGGCATCATTGGATTTTCTGAAAAATGATGATGACTGTTGCGGGACTACAAAATCTGCTGGAATCATTGGATTTCCTAACACATAAAAGACTGTTGCAGGACTTCAAAAACTTGCAGAGATCATTGGATTCCCTGACACATGAAGCAATGGACACTAGATTGGTTTTGGACTATCTCTTGGCTGCTGAAGAAGGTATATGTGTGACTGTTGTTTACATATCCTCCTTCTAGAACTTCTGGAAATCTTTTACAACACCATATTGATTCATATTGTTTGTTATATCATTACTTGCATGTACAATTCATGTTTGTTACACCACATTGAGCCTGCACTGGCTGTGGGGAGAGTCATCACTAATAGCCTGTGCGTTATTGCTATGTGCTTGTGTAATACCTCCCATGCTGATGGGTTTGAGCATACCTGTTTCTAATAAGACTCTTCAGCCCAGAAACCCACTAGCAATCCCCACTTCCCTTTGGTGCTTTTCATCTCCCTTCCTGAGATGTCAGGGAGGGCATGATCACCTCCTTTTGGGGGCTCTCACCTCCCTGAGAAGTCAGGGATGGCATGACCACCCATGTTCTAAAACAAAAGAACGCAGGAGACATAAAGGGCTGAAACTCTTGAGTTCATGCACTGAGGTTGGACAACCGAGCACTTAAGACTAACTACCGATTGGACAATACTCTATTAGCATATGCTTGGAAAATGGCCCACCCCATTATTCTGTGCTGGATATGTTGGTGTACACAGAGAATTGGAGGAGGGATTAGAGGGTGAAGTAAGACAAGCCAGAGTGACTTCTGGGTGGGAGACAAAGAGGAGAGAGGTGGAATTTCCTGTATCCATTCCTCTCACTTTGACCAAAAATAAAGACCAAGACTTTTGCTTTTCCTGATTCTGGCTGATTCTAAAATATACAGGGTGCTAACTCGATCTTCACACAAGGTGAAATCAATTACTCCCTAGCTGAAGTTCCTACTGAAGAAGAGGTTTGGAATGTCATTATTCTACTTTTCATGTGGTAAAGCATCAGGTGCTGATTCTATTCCAACTGAGATTAACAAGATGGGGAGTTGATTTCTTATACAGAAGCTAACTGAAATTTTCCAAATTTTATGGCAAGAGGAAGTTATGCCCCAAGAGTTCAAGGGTACCTCCATTGTGCATCTTTATTCAGGTAAAGGGAATAAGATTGTCCTGTGACAATCATAGTGAATTGGAGGGAGAAGAAGAGATGTCTCTCTCTTAGCCATTGCTGGCAAGAAAGTCCTCATTAATCAGCTTATCCTACACCTAGAAAAAGGTCATCCATCAGAAAGCCAGATTACTTTAGAAGGAGTCAAGGAACAGTTGGTATGATGTTTACTGCTCAAAAACTCCAGGAAAAATTTAAGGAGCAGAACAAAAGTCTGTAGATAACATTTGTAGATCTGATCAAGGCCTTTGATACTGTCTGCTGTGGGGGCTTATGCAAAATTATGTCAAAATTAGATTTCCCAAACAATTTCATCAGTATAGTACATAAATTTCATGATGGCATGCTTGCCCGGATTCTGGACAATGGACAATGCTCTTGAGCTTTTCCAGTCATCAATGGAGTTTGCTCCCAAGCATAGCATAATGTTTTTAGTCATGTTATCAAATGCCTTCAATGAGGACAAATATGGAATCAAAATCAGCTATCACACAGATGACAAATTCTTGAACTTGAAAAGGCTACACGGCAAAACTAAAAAGGAGGGAGTATTGATGCATGATTTTTTGTTTTCAGATGATTGTGCACTCAATGCAGCTTCTGAAGCGGAGATGCAACAAAGCATTGATCAATTCTCTGCTGCTTGTGCTATTTTTGGCCCAACAATTAACACCAAGAAAACACAAGTTCTCTACTAGCCAATACCACACCATCCATATGTGGAACCATCAGTTACAGTAAATACTCAAGTTTTGAATGCTGTGGATAAGTTCACTTTACTTGGCAATATACTTTCCAGAGATGTCTACATTGATAATGAGCTTGGTAAGCATTGCCAGAGCTAGCTCAGTGTTTGGGAGGCTCCAAAGGAAAGAGTGGGAAAGGAGAGGTATTAGACTGACTACCAAATAGAAAAGTCTATAGAGCCGTTGTGCCAACCTCATTGTTGTATGCCTATGAAATCTGGACAGTATACCAAATCCATGCCAGGAAAAATGAATCGCTTCCATTTGAATTGTCTTAAGAAGATTCTGAAAATCACCTGGCAGGAGAAGATACCAGACATTCATTGTCCTTTCTCAAACTAAACTGCCAAATGTTCCAACTCTATTGCGAGAGCACAACTCTGTTGGGTTGGCCACATTGTTTAAATGTCAAATGTATACTTGCCAAAAAACTTATTTTATGAAGAACTGACACAGAACAAGTGCTCACAAGGTGGGGAAGGAGAGAGGGAGGGAGAGAAAGAAAAAAGAAAATTGACAACTGATAAAATTATTCCCCGAGGCAAGTAGGGAAGGATACTGATGGGGATCAGTTTAACCTTATAGGATCCTCTGTGGAAGTTGTGGGTAGGCCCACTATGCAGTATCCAGTCAGAAATCCGAGTTATGCCAAACCCCACACTTTAAATTTCCCCTATAATTTGGCCTATTGGTCCACGGCCCATGCCATCTTTGCTGAATCCCTTTGAGTTAAACCCACCACAGTGTTTTGCTTTGTGATACCTTTCTCCCTATCTCTCCTCTATGCCTCATAGTGTCTTTCCCCTTTTTATAGCTAACTAACTCTTTTAGGGTGCTAAACCTTCTATGGATTTAGCCTGCCAGTTAAGGGCATCACCCACCTCATGGTATATTCCCTTTCTCCTGGTTAATTGTAAGTTTCACTAGGGAATTTGTCTTTTCCATTGTTAATTGTTAAAACCACTTTCCCTGTTAATAAAAAAAAAATGCTCTCCCAAATCTATTTCATATAGGCACCACTCCTAGTGCCTATTTTACCTCTTTATTTTGTCTATAATCTATTCTCCTCTATATCTACCTTTTGCCAAAGAGAATAATCAATGTGAATTCTTCACATGACTGAACCACAACATTTGGTGCCAAATCCTAATATCCAAATATTCATTTGACAAAGTTAACATTGTTCATTTGGTGCTGAACTCCAAACCCATTAAGGGGTAAACCCATTAAGGGTTACTAGAGAGAAAAGGAAGAAAAAGAGCTTAAGATCTACTGAAATATAGCTATTATAATACAAAACAGGCAAGCTGTTCTATCAAACTCTCTTCTTCTGATATGCCTAATTAGGTAAAAATACAGTTTTTACTAATATATTATTGTTGTAGATCTTGTAAAAAGGTTTTTCAGTAATGTGTTTTATATCTCTAATTAGGCTACCACCCTCCTGGAAACAGGGAGCAAGAATTGGAATTCTTGAAAATTGGAATTCTGAAAAATTCTGAAAAAATTCCTTTTTAAGTACAAAAGTATGTATATACCACAGAGCAGCACTGTTAGGCAGAAGGAACTCAGTTTTTTACATCAACTTGGAATTAAGCAAAATGATGGAAGAGAAACTGCCTGAAAATCTAGAAAAGTAATAGAATTTTGCAGCAGGCAGGGAATTTAAATGTCAGCTAGTCCAATTCCTTCAATCCAAAAGATCAAGTTATGACATTAAACTAAGAAATTAGTAAATAGCAGGGAAGTCAACAACAAAAAACCTAAAAACAAGGTACATTTATGCTTACCCTAAAGGTAGGGAGAGGGAGAAGATGACTCAGCACTTCCTTTTATTGATCACCACACCTTCACCAAGGGTTAGCCAACAGGAGAGCTAGGGTGTGACAAGCCTTACACTAGTACACACAGTCCCAGTCTGTTTAGACTACCTCAAACAAAAGTTACACAGAATTCATTATGGTTTTATTTTCTAAGCTTCTCAGTTTAATGACTGCACATACAAAACACTTTATTGTTAGCAACACCTAATAAAGAGAATCAATCCAATTAAGGGATATTTTTAATTCTCATTTTTAAGATAGGGCAACAACCCCATATGTAAACCTTTAAAAAAACAAACAAACAAACATTATGGCATGACCAAAACAAATTCTGCCCAATAATCTAATGTATATAATGTACAATCTTGATCTAAAGGACAATCTAAATACTGATTTTTACTGCTCTTGATCTACCAAAAATTACATTGTAATACCTATACTCTACTTATTAGAATCAGAAAATATAACAAATTTTACAAATATTTTCAACCAAAAGTGTTTTCTGACTAGTTTTTATTACATCAGAAAATTTAATCAACAAGAACATACCACTCCACAAAAATACTGATAAATCCAAGTGCCAGGAATAAGTAATCAATTCCCACTTCAACTATTTTTCCATTAGACTCCCTAATGTGACACTATTTTTGTTATTAACTTTATAACAGCAAAAGACAAGGTGAAAAGGAAACCTGAAGAACTTCCTCAAGGGAGTTTATAGAAAAGGAAAATAAAAACAGTAAAGAATATGGAAGAACAGAGAAATATCTGGCCTCTGTCATCTTTCAGTAATTGTTCTATATATACTGTGTTCATTGTTAAAATTTTTTTAAATGATAAAATATGGTCATTTAAAAAATGTTAACTTTGTCAAATTTATGGCTGTAAATACTCCTATCTGCTTTTAAGCACTGTAATCCAAAAATGGCAGAGAACAATGTCTATAAAACTAAAAATTGATGATTATGAGGGTTTATTTTTGAGATTGAAGAACCTCAAAGTCCTTCTAATCCAGCCCCTCATTACATAAATTAGGGAAATTGGGACCCAAAGATAAGAAGAAATTTGTCCATGTTAGTCCTGAGAGTTGGTAGTAAAAAAAAAAAAAGGACAAACCAAACACAGAACCCAGTTAGCAGGTGCCATAACAGGTCAAAGGAGGATGTGATAAAAGATAAAAAGTCTTTTGGAAGTTTTTACAGTATCTCACTGACCAACCACTACAGAGACACTCTGTACAGAATCCTCAATATTTTCTCTTATGGAGTGTCAACAAACAAAAACAAGGTCAAGTTCAATCAATTCACTACGGCATTTGCTATGTACTCAGTTCCTTAACACTTATTTAGCCCAAAGAAATCAAGGAAAAGGATCTACATGGAAAAAAATATTTATAGTTGATCTATTTGTAGTGGCCAAGATCTGGAAATTAATCTGGTATCCTTGAATTGGGGAATTGGCTAAACAAATTAGGAGTGTAATGTAATACCATTGTGCCCTAAAATATGAAGGAAATGGTTTCACAGAAACCTGGGAAGACTTAACATGAAGCATGGAAAGAAGAACAACTTTCCCAGCAATACAGTGAATACAAATAGCTTTGGAAAACTGTGGTGAAGAGAAGACAAGGCCCGAAGTTAAGAACCCAAGTTCAATTCCAACCTTGAATACTTACTGACCCGAGGCAAATCACATTAACTTCTCTCTGCCTCAGTTTCCTCAATTAAAAAAAAAAAAAAAAAAGGATATTAACACCTATGTTACAAGGTTGTTTGTGGGGATAAAGTGAAATAATACTTGTAAAGCTCTTAGCAGAGTACCCAGTACACAGAACTTAGCTTAATATGCTTTGTTTTCTTCCTATTCAATGTAATGACCAACCACAATTCCAGGAAATCCATGATGACCAAGCACAATCTTGAATTCCAAGGGGCCAATGATGATGGTCTCTAACAGAGAGGTTATGGACTTAAGCTGCAGAATGACATAACATTTTTGAACAATATCAGCATTTTTTTTCTATGAATTTTTTTTCACTATATCTGTTAAAATGTTATTCTTTTTTCCCCAAAGGAAGAGGAGAGAGAAAATAAATCTTTGTTAACTTAAAAAATAAAAAACACTTAAATTTAAACTTTAATTTATGAAAATTAACAAGTGGGCCATTCCAAATGTACTTAATAGAATGCAAAAGCTGCAACTCTGTCCCTTATTACTATAAAAATGGAATACAGATATCAGTAACAAAGCATTCAAGGCAATGGGATGATGGTTTTTTGGTGGCCTATGGTTCGTGCAAAGCCAGATCAATATCTTTTTTTAGAAGTGCAGAAAGATTTCCATCTGGGAGACTTCAAAGTCAGATGTTGCAAAAAATTCTGGGCTTTGCCAGAAAGACCGTAGAGTGGTGATAATATCCAGTAAGTTTTTTCAAGTGTTGAACTTTGCCAATTTATGAGTTAATTCAAACCATACTAGTAAAAGACTCTTATTAGGGCATTTCTATCTAGCCCTGTTAGCTGAGTGAATTCACAGTAATAATCCGTGCCCAATCAGGGAAGGAAATGTCTACATTTTCCCCAAATAAAATATTTAAATGTTACAAACTTAGCAACAGCAAAATATATGTTGATAAACATTGAGCATTAAAATTAACTTTATCTTTCTCTATACATTCGTCAGAGAAATGGTCTAATATTTGCTATCAGTTTCACCATTTGTCAAATTAAAATTTAGTTGGACTTACGGATATATACTATAAACATCTGAAACATCTCAAATTTTGTCCTTTGATAAAAGTAATATCTTACTTTCAAGCACAGATTTTACAAGATGTAACCTTTAATATCTTTATCTTTAACTCAATCAAACATGACTATTTTCATGATAGTCTCATAATAATACTAGATGTCACATGCCTTAACATTTCTATAATCAAATGGTTTTTAACCCAAGATTCAGGATCTTTTTACATTCTTAAAAATTTATTTAGGATCTCCAAAAATCTCTTTGTTTATATGAGCTTTTATCTACCAATATTTACCACATTTGGAATTAAAATATCTTAATAATATTATGAAAATTTGAATTAACGGATCCCCAAAAGGGTATCAGAGATCCTTGGGAAACTGGGAAACCATATTTTGAGACTTGCCAGATTCAATCTAGTAAGTATTAATTAGGAACTTACATAAATTATATCCATAGCAAGCTAGTGCATATAACTAACTGTTGAACTCTGAAGGAGGTTAGAATTATAAATAACTGTTGAATTTTGAAAAAAAATTGGAATTCTAGGTATCAAAGATGAGGAGAGAATACATTCCATTTAAAAGGATAAGTCTCTGCAAAGATTCCATTAATAGAAATTAAGTCAATGTAGTGGACACAAAGAGTGAATA
Organism: Sarcophilus harrisii; assembly: GCF_902635505.1. Classification (NCBI taxonomy): domain Eukaryota; kingdom Metazoa; phylum Chordata; class Mammalia; order Dasyuromorphia; family Dasyuridae; genus Sarcophilus; species Sarcophilus harrisii. The sequence goes on from NC_045427.1 coordinate 349,614,256, forward strand.
AAAAGAAAGGATAAAATGCCAGTCCAAATAAGCTTGGACCGGTAATCTGAAATCAGATGTTAAAGAGTTTTAAATATAAAACTAAGACATTTTTATTTAATTCTAGAGACAACAGGAAACTTCTTAAAGATCATAAGCAAAGGACTGGTAAGGTCAGACTTTTGCTTTAGAATGATTATTTTGATAGCTATATGGAGGACAGACTGGAAAAGTAAAAGACTGAAAGGAATAAATAACCAAATCAATAAGGAAAAATTAAAAAATAAGCCAAAGAATGATGAGGTTTGAATTTAGGTAGTAATCTGAGCAAAATGGGAATCAATAAGAAATGTGTTGTAAAATCAGACTTTCAATTGTTTTGGAAATGAAGGAAGAAAGAATATGGAATGACTGAAATTTGGTGACTGAAAGAATAGTAGAAACTTCCACAGAGAAGTTACGTGGAGGACAGGTGAGTTTGGGAGAAATAATGACTTGAGTGTTATATATCTAGAATTTAAGATGCCACAGAATATTCAGTTGGACATAACCAATAGGCAGGTGGTCATGCAGCAAGTGAAGTACGAGAAATTGGAGCTGGGAATGTAGATCAAGGAGTAATCTCCATAGAGATGATACTGAATCCATAAGACTCCAGAGAAAGAAGAGGATACAAGATAGCCCAGGAGAAGACACATGGTTTTGGGGCAGGGTAATGCATCAAAGAAGACTAGGAAGAAGTCAGGTGTGTGGGATCCTTTAAGATGTACAAGTACTTTTCCTTATTAGGAAGTATTTCTAAAATTCAGTCCATTTTGCAAATAAGATTTAAAATGAAGGTCTAACAATGAAGTAATGACTACAAGAACACAACACAATTCTATAACTTTAAATGTCCTCTATGTCACAGTAACACAAAAGATGGGTTAAGAATACAAAAATAGTTATAAAAAACTCTAATGTTTCTTTTAATGTGATGATATGCATTTCTGGCTTAGTATAATAGTTTTTCATTCACATGCCTTTCTTATTCAATGGTCAAGATTCTTTTTCTTCCTTGTCTTTTCCCACACTATTTCTTTCTTAAACCTGACCACATCCCTAAATTTTCTTCCATCTGGCCATGACAAAACTGCCTCAAGCAATATTCTCTAACAAAGCTTTCAAGCTATTATTCCAAGTCACTGACTAACTTCAAGACAAGTTGAGGCATCTCAATTCTTTCATTGTGGCATTTCTATTTTTTTTTTTTTTTTTTTTTTAAGGCTGGTTCTCTCCATATTATTCAGGATGGAAGAGTCCACTACCAATTGGGAACTCTATAACCATGTCAAATTCCACCTGAACCAATTTTCCCTTCCTCAGAAAACCTGTCCCTTTCACCTTCTACCAACTTGGGACTCAATCGTATTAATCCTGAACTTAGTGGGAAAAGCTGATCAGCAAACTTAGCTGATCATAAGCTAATGCTTATGCAAATGAGAACTCCCAAACTTTAAAAATCACTATGCTAGGCCTCCCTAACCACCTCATCCAGCCACTTTGGCATTTCTCACCCAAACTGATTAGATTACACATATACATAAACATCCATACACACACACATTATATTTTGTGTATGTTTTTCTCTAAAGTTACAAAATGTGTAATTGTAGTCATATTATTTGAATGATATGTGAATTAAAGATCAGGAATGGAAGTTCTCTAAAAATTAAATCTCAGGAAAGATCTCAAAATATAAATAGACATTAAAATGATTATACTTCTCAAAGACTTAAAAAAACAACCACATGTAAAGTTCTACTACTGAACTATAAGTACCATGTTCCTAAAAGTCCTATTTGCAACCTGTTATAAGAATTCCCAAACAGTGAGGCAATTCCTGAAGCATTTTGAATCAATTCTAATTGCTAATATTCAAAGACACTTACAGCAAAAGATAATACTATCCATCTGTTGTTAAAGGTGGATCCATAATTTCATTTATACTGGAAACTTCAGTAGAGGGAATTCTCTCTAATACCAAATAAGTGAATGGCAACTTAAAATCTTAAGAACACTGAGATGTAAGTGATTTATTTGCCCATGTAGTGCTTTCAAGGTTTTATTCAAGTACACTTCCACCCTGAAGTTTTGCTTGACTACTTCAGTCATAACCTTTGCAAACCCCCAGCTAACCAGAGACATTCATTTCAATCTTGACCCAATGATAAAAACCACTGCCTCAAGGCAATGTGCTGGCCTGATCTTTTTGTATTTCTTGAAAACTGAAAATTTTTATCTAAATCTAAAATGTCCATGCTAGAAATTTTTATCTGAATCTTAAATGTCCAAGCTAGTTCTTAAATACAAATCAAATGTGTTTAGCTCCAAAGTACAAGCATAACCAGTCAATCTTCTTTCAATAAAAAGTTAACAGAAAGCAACATCATTAACCATACAGTACAGCTTGATATTGTTTCGGTTATGAAACTGAATGTTTTTATGAAAAAAAGGTTTTCATTATTTGAGTTTCAGAATTGGGACAGAATTCAGCATTCAGAGAATTCAGGGTGTTTTTCATGCAAAGGGTTTAAGAGTATATCCAAATTGTTTAATCTCTGTATGACTATGTGCAACAAAATCATTTTTTTCCTGTTAATTAAAATTCACAACAATCCATACTCTTTATCCCTCTCAACTCTCTACTACTCTTCCCACTCAAGGATTCTCACTTAACTATTCTCCCTAACTTCTCAAGGTTTTTATATTTGCACATAATTACAAACAAATATCTTCACAACCAAAATACTGAAAACTTTAAAGCACAACAGTAACCAAGTGACAGAGTGATTAAGAATTATACTAATTTCTATTTCTTTCTTTATATATGGGGAAAACAGAAATGCTGTTGTATTTGAAATAAGAAAAATAAAGACAGAAGGAAGGAATTACTTGTTTCCCCAATATAGTAGAGCATGTTTGAAGGTAAAAGAAAAGGAGTCAACAGAAGAGGAAAACAGAAGAAAGGCTGAAGGAAAGGAACAAAATGAATGATCCTCTCAAATCAAAAAAGAATACAAATCAAATCAAGGAAGGGAAACTCAAGCTTCACACTCAATGAACTCTGGTAGCCCTGCACCCTTTGTACAATATATAAACAATCCAACTAACAAAACTTTTCAAAGAGAAATAATGATTTAGATGATGATGGTACAAAGAGATGAATATCATAAGCAAAATAATATTAAGGGAAAAAATTTAAAAGAGTTGGCTTTAGGGGGAAAAAAAGAATATTTATTGTTACACTGGAAAGGATGAAAAGATAGGTGTCCAACACAGATGAGAGAAATCACAAGTCTTCTTAACAAAGCTGGTGATAAGAACATTTACCACTGTAAGAGAGAAAAGTGGAGCTAAGAACTTGAAAGGTCCTGTACTTCTTCAAATGAAATTCATATTGCTTGTTTGTTTAGTTTTTTTTTCTTTCTTTTCTTTTACAATGCTAATTTTCTCCTCCAGGGACATCTATTCCAGCATTCTTCCATCCTCTAAGTGAGAAATGTCCACTAAGGCCATTTAAGACACTGCCATCAAGCTTGGGTTGTTGTAGAAATAATATCTTCCAACCCTAAACGTAGAGTCTCTGTTCTTGAAACTATTCTTGAAACTATGAGGCATTGAGGATGCCTGAATGAAAAGAGTAAAATGACCTCTTAGCTACTTTACTACAAATGACTGACCAATGTTGAAGATCAGTCCAGAAAGCTAAGGTTTGAGTCACTGACACAGCTTCCTGGTCACTTGTGGCATAAAAGGTCAGCCTATAAGGTGGTAGTACTTCTCAGACTCTGCAGATAGCCCACTACTATATGACTTACTACAGTCAACACATCCTGGTGACCAGACATGTTTCCATGTGGCAATAAAGGGAACTAGGACTGAACTTCTGCTAAGTTCTGTGCTACAGCCAATTAAATTTCCTTTTATTAAATGTTAGATGATCTAAAAGTATTTCATTTCATTCCAATTTAAAGCATGTCCAGCAAAAATAAATCAAAATCTCCAACAAATTAAAATTGTGCATGTCTCTTAGTGAACTACCTAAATAACAATGAAGAAACATATTAGAAGTTCACTTACAGTGAATCACACAAGATAGTGATAAACTTTAAAGTCCTTTATAAATGCTAATTACCATCATTATAGTCCCAAAGGTTGAAAAGTAAGAATTGCATTGTAATCTACACTAGTGGACAAGTTTTTTTCCCTTCCAACTTATCTTCCACATAACTAGATGTGTTCTACACAAGATGATTTTCTATAGGTCTAACTCTCAACTCTTCTTAGTGACTTGCCTAGCTTCCTTTTAAATTCCAACTAAAATCCCATCTTTTCTTGAAGCCTTTTCCAACCACTTTTAATTCTAATGAATTAATTAATTAAGAATTAAGCCCTCTGTTAATTATTTCCTATCTATTTTATATATATAATATTTTGCAGATATTTGTTTCCATGTTGTCTTCCCCCACTGGATTATAAACTTTTTAAGCAGGGTCTGTCATTTGGCTCTTTTTGTATCTCCATTGGTCAGCACAGTACTGACTCAGCACTTAAATAAGTAAAAACTTCAGCTATTCCTTATTACCTCTGGCATCAAATATAACCTCTTTTCCTTGACTTAAATTTCTTTATAATCTATTTTTCCAATCTGTAGTAAAGCCATGACAGGTGACATCTCTCATGTTCTTGGCACCATTAGATATCCATTTCTATGACATGGAAGTAACCCTTATCGTTAAAATCTATCCAATCAGGCTAAAATGGCAGAAAAAGATAATGACAAATGTTGGAAGGAATGTGGGAAAACTAGAATATTAATTCATTGCTGATGGAGTGGTATAATGATCCAACCATTCTGGAGAGCAATTTGGAACTATGCTCCAAGGGCTATAAAACTATGCATATTCTTCACTCCTGGGTCTATATTCCAAAATGATAATAAAAAAGGGAAAAATACCTATATGTACAAAAATGTTTGTAGTTGCTCTTTTTGTAGTGGCAAAGAACTAGAAAATGAGTGGATGCCCATCAGTTGAGGATGGCTGAATAAGTTACAAAAGTAATGGAATATGATTCTATAAGAAATGATGAGCAGGATGATTTCAGAAAATCCTGGAAAGATTTACATGAACTGATGCTGAGTGAATTGAGCAGAACTAGGAGAACATTGCACATAATAAGATTGTTTGATAATCAACTGTGATATAGCTCTTCTCAACAATGTTAAAGCAATTCTAACAGACTTGGGATGGAAAATGCCATTCACACCCAGAGAGAGAACTATGGAGACTGAATGTGGATCAAAGTATAGTATTTTAACAGTTTTGTTTATCTGTTTTTTTCTTACTCGTTTTTCCCCCACCCTTTTGGTCTGATTTTTTTCTTTTTTTGCACAATATGACAAATATGGATTATGCTTAAAAGAGTAGCATATATTTAACCAATATCAGATTGTTTGCTGACTTGGGGAAGGGTGGGGTGGGGGAGAAGAAAGAAAAATTTGGAACAATTTTACAAAGTTTTTTAAAAAGTTTTACAAAGTTTTTTGTTTTAAAGTTTTACAAAAAATCAACGTTGAAAATTACCTTTACGTGTATTTGAAAAATAAAATGCTATTGAGAAAAAAAATAAAATGAAACAAAACCTATCCAATCAGAATATGTTTTTGCCATTTTCAAGCTAAGAAAGGATTTAGATATGGGCCTAATAGACGCCCCCCACCCCCCACCCCACCCCATGTAGATTAGGTACCCTGGCAAAGTAGTTCAGCCTAATTAATCAGAGGGAAGATTAACAGGGTAATGAATTTTTCAGCTAAAGAAATTTCTGAAAACTTCTACTTAGGTAACTGGGACAATCCTTAAAGTAAATGAAATTCTATAATCACAGACTTAAGAGTTGCAGGGGTCCTCAAACTGCGGCCCGCGGGCCAGATGCGGCAGCTGAGGATGATTATTCCCCCTCACCCAGGACTATGAAGTTTCTTTATTTAAAGGTCCACAAAACACAGTTTTTGTTTTTACTACAGTCTGGCCCTCCAACAGTCTGAGGGATAGTGAACTAGCTCCCTATGTAAAAAGTTTGAGGACCCCTGGTTAAAAGAGATCCTGGAGACGACCTAAGCCAAAATCCCTCATTTTGCAGAAGGGACTCAGAGAGAGGAAATGATCTGGTCCAAATCATACGGGTAGGATTTGAATCCAGATCAGTCAATAAGTATTAAGAGCCTACAATGTGCCAGGCACTGTTCTCAATATTAATCCCTCTGCCTCTCAAGTAAGTGTTCTTTCCACTATAATATAAGAATTAAGTACACAAATTCTGTAAAAAGACAAAAAATGGCAAAAAATCAATACACTGTCTATACAGTAGATACCTACAAAACTTTGAAACTAAAATACCCCAAACTTGATTCCGATACTTATCAAAAACAGAAAACCTTGAAATCTGCATCAAGTAGATGGTAAATTTCCAAAGGAAAGGTACAAATGCCTGCAATTCATCTCTTGAAAGTTTCATCACCAGCTTAAAAAGTTACATAATTTAACAGAAAATGGACTGAGGTCAGTGTTCAACTTCAAAAACTTTTTTAAAATAATTTTTAAAAAATATTCACTTTTAAAACACTACAGGATCCTTATTTAAGTAATTACTTAACGCCAGGTTCAGCTTTATACTGATAGGAATTTAAATAATTACTTAATTCCAGGTTCATCTTATGCTTTATACTAATAGGGGTTTTAATTTTTAATTAATTCCTTGTCTACTACAGCCTGCCCGATTTCATTTAGGAAGAGTATGATACTTCACCTACTCTGCTCTTCAATGTTGGAGAAGATTTCTGTCTAAAGTATATTTAGGCATTATAGAAAAAAGGGGAATTGACTGGAAGTAAAAAGAGCAGCCGCACTCAAAGAGAAATAAATGTCACATCACAAAAGACAGCCTCCTGAACTGACTTGATTTCAAGAATATTCCAAGTTTGGCACAGAAAATGATCAAGAAGGCGCAAACCATCTAACTAAAGGAACGCTGCTAAAACTGAGATTCAGAGATCAAGTTTCAGAACGGCGCTTTGTAGCAACCTGGGAATGAGTACTAGGGACCAGGGAAGCAGGTTCCTTTTGTTCGAAACGTCTTTTGCTCTCATTGGAACAGATGCAACGTCAAGGTGCCTCCTCCAACGAGCGCCAGCTCCAAAAAGATACTCTCCCGGATCCGTGACCGGACGGCCACAATGGCCCAAGAGGTTCCCGCCTGGCCCTCCTGTACTCTGGACGCTCTGACCAGCTGATGATTGGCGGGCCGGTAGTGACAAAACGGGCACGTCTCGGCCACTACTTTTCAATCATTTTCATCGACGCCGGGGCAAGGACGGGCTCTGCACCTCAGGGTCGCACGGGTGAGGAGGGAGAGCGCGCCCCCTCAGTACGCCAACAACTACGCGGCCCCGCCGAACCCAGCTTGTTGCCCTCTGAAAAGTTGTCAGGATATGCCAGCCAAGTTCCCCGCTCCTCGCCGCCACCACCACCCGCCCCGCCCCGGTGGCCCGGGGAGCCGCGAGGAGGGCCGAGAAGACTGGGCTAGCTCACCTCCGGGGTCCTTTCGGGGGGCTTTTTCCTCAGAGCCTGCTTGGCACTGGGGTCCACGGGCGAATGCATTCTTTCAGAGGGCGCGCGGGCTCCGGGGCGGGGCGCGGGGCCCCAGCTTTGGGGTCCCGGAGTTCGCGGGGGGGCCGCAGCCCACGCGGCAGCAGCCCCTCAACCTGGAGGGGCCCGCGGCGGGGCCCGGAGGCTCATGGTCCCCGACACTGCGGCGCGGCTGGTGCCGGGACGGCCACAAACCGAAACGTCTCCGCGGGGGCGGCGAGCTGAGAGGAGCTGGCGCCCGGGACGGGCGCGTCCAGTCCCTTCCCGCCCAGGCCGAGCCGGGGCCTTCGCAACTCGCGGCTAGTCTCGGCTAAGAAACGAGCCGGATCGGCCAATAGTTTCACAATCCCGTCCCGCTGCCCACTGTCGCTCGAAGCGGCGCGCGCGCGCCCACCTCGCCGAAGGAGGCGGCCGGGGCACGCGCCGCGCGAGGACCCGCACCGGCGCACGCGCAAGGCCGGGATCCACCTGGAGGCGGAGCGCAAGCTCTTGGGGCGGGACTCGATGCTCCGTCGAGGCGGGGCTAGACCCTGCGGACCTCTCTTTCTCTCTCCCTCTGAGAAGATCCTCTCTTTCTCTCTCCCTCTGAGAAGATCTCGCGAGCGGTTCCGCCGCCCACTCTCGAAGCTGCTAATAAGCGCTTCCTCTCGCCTCGAATTGAGCGGTTTGTCTGGGCTCTGTCCTTTGTCGCTGCCTGGTGCTTTTCGCCCGTTCCCCGCGTTCCGAGCGCAGGGCCGTGCGGTGTGTGCGGCTGTCCCGCTGCGCTCTGCCTGCCCTGCGCCACCCAAACACAGGGGGCTCTGCTAGCGCTTGGGAAAGAGAGCCGAGCCCGGGGCAGGATGCAGACGTAGAGCCCGCGGAGTGGGTCCGGGCTTGCTTTTGTGGCCTGTGTAGGGGGTCCTCGGCTGTCAGTGGTGACGATAATAGTTAAAACTACTTTCCTGTGTACGGGGCATTCTGTAACTCTAAAATGCTTCCTAAAAATGGGGGTTTTTACAAGTAAACAGGCGCGGGGGAGGGGAGTGCCGGGAAGGAGACAAGGGGAAAGAAAGAAAGAAAGAGAGGAGCAGGAAGGAGGGAAGGGGAAAAAAGAGGAGCAGGAAGACGTTCCATGAGTTTCTCAGCGATCAGAAGAAGCTTTCTGGGAGCTATTATAATTTGCCTCACTGATCTTAGCCCACATTTAGACTGAGCATTCCCAAAGCATCTCCAGCTGCCCGCGCGACCTCTCTGCCTGACCGTCTCCCGAATATCTCAAGCTAAGAATTTTGAAGATGAAAGGGACCCCATCTAGTCTAAGCCTTGCCTAAAAAGGAATCCTCTCAACAACCTAGAGTACAATATGCAGATTTGGCTGGTCATATGTTCCAGGTCGCTGGAAATTTGTTCCATAAACATCCGAATGTCCACTACTATGACCTCTTCCGCAGGCCTTCATTTAAACTTTATGTTATGGAAATGATAGCGAGAACTTAAAGGTTATTCTAAGCATGGCACAAATCCAGCCAAATCTTGCCAATCTGCATCTGTTTGCCTCTGAATAGATGCCCCCCATTTCTAGATACAGTCTCTCCTTAGCTCTAATTTAGAAGACTTTTTTCAAAGATTTGCTCAAGGACTCTCTCCTATGGGATGTGATGTCTTTCCTGATTCCCAGCCCCAATCCTGTAAGCTCTTATCTCCCGCTCCAAACTCTGCATTCCCTTTGTATTCTTTTATTGATTTGTGTAAGAAGTTCTTGGAGAAGAATTTCTGCAGGCAAAAACTTTCACCTGTCTGAGTGAGATTCTGGGAGATAGACTAGTGACAGACAGCTTTGTTTTCTTTTTTACCTGGAAGAAAGAGAGTGGATTCCAAGAGTTTGTGCTTAGATGTGGCTGGCACATGTAACTCAAGCGAAGAGACTGAATGGAAGGAACCCAACTGCTGGAAAGGCAGTTATGGAAGACAATAGGAAATGAGCTGCTACTAAAAGAATGGAGCAACTTGCTTCCTCAACTGGAGACCTTCCAATTATTACTAAACTTTCCCCTGCTAGAGGACTAATGAAAATAGTGTCATAGGCCTTTCCTATTTCTTCATCTGAAAACGGGTATATTGAATCCAAAATTTATCTGTTAGTAGAGCTGTGAAATGTTCCAACGTTGTGGAAAGCAATTTGAACTCTTAACAGAATTTTAAATGTAGTCCAGACAGAAACAGTCTCTAACCTTGCAATAGCCAGAGCCAACAAAACAGGCTAAAGACAGAAGTGCAAGGAAACAAATATCACTTTAATTAATTACTTTCAGAGTGGGGAATCAGTCTTCAGACCTGTGAAGTTTTCCTGAGGAAGAAAGCTCTTCAAGCTCAATGAAAAGATGAATATATACATAAATTATCAGCAGGAAGGAAGGAGGAAGGTGGATTACAAAACAGTCATTTCCAGGACAAATCCATGAATGCAGGACAATACCGACATGCTTGAGTCCTATGGGAACAATTCCTAAGTGATTGTTTCAAATCCTGGGGTTCCTTACTTGGTAGGTCACAGGACCAGAGTTTTATGATAGGAACAAGTTCTGCAGTCTTTGATTCACTTCACTTAACATACACAGGCATAAAAATCTCGAGTTAGTGAAAGTGTTGTCAAGAATTGATTAATAACTTTAAGCTGCATTGTGAGATTCTAATTCCCAAGTCAGAATCTGCTTTGAAAATGGTAGCTGTGAAAAATCTAAGCTATCAGTGTATTCATTACATACATCAATTAATATGAAAATCATAATTCCCTTCACAGAACTATGCCCCCAAAAGCTATAAAATTGCATACCCCTTGATACAACAGTAAAACTACTAGCTATATACCTCCAAAGAAATCAAAGAAAAAGGGAAAAGATCTATATGTACAAAACATTTATGGTAGCCTTTTTGTAGTAGCAAAGAATTGGAAGCTGAGAGGATGCTCATAGATTTGGGGATGGCTGAACAAATTCTGGTATGTGAATGTGATGATAAAAGGGATGGTTTCAAAAAAATCTGGGAATACTTGAATGAACTGATGAATTGGTCAGAATCAGAACAGTTTATATGATAACAATAGTGATATAAATACAATCCACTCCAAAAGAAAAAAGAACTCTGATCAATACAATGACCAGCAATAATCCCAAAGAAGGATGCAATTTACCTCCTAATAGAAAACTGATAGACTCATAATGCAGATTAAAGCATATTTTCTTTTCTTGTTTCTTTCCTTCTTCCCTCCCTCTATCCCTTTTTACTTAATTTATTTTTTTTTTTTTTTTGGACATGATCAGTGTGGGAATTTGTTTTCATGACTACCCATATTTGTAATAGGTTATTTTTTCTTTCTTGCTTTCTCAAAAGGGAGGGGAAGAGGGAAGGGGAAAGGAAAAAAAAATTTGAAACTGAAAATAAAGTAAAATGAAATTTAAAGGAACCATAAATTTTAAAAAACTGTCCAGATCTAATAGAACCAGAAGACTAAGTAAAACTAAAACGATTCCACTAGTTATGTGCTAAGGAACCCTAAAGTGAAAACTCTCAAGAGTGCCATAACCAAAATTCAGAGTTTCTAGGTCAAAGAAAAAAAAAATACTCCAAGCATTGAGAAATAAAGAATTCAAGTACTCAAGAGCCACAGTCAAGATCACACAAGATTCTGGTAATTACAAAGGAGAGGAAAGCATGCAATGCAATTTTCCAAAAGTCAAAAGATAATAATCTTAAAATCAAGAATACCATATTGAATATAATCCCTCAGGAGGGACAAAAATGGTTTTTAATGAAGTAGAAGAATTCCAATAAGTCTAGCTGAAGAGACCTGAGAAGGAGTTTTAAAATACAAACATAGGTAGCAAGAGAAATATTTTAAAAGTATATAGTTTTTAACAATCAGGAGAAAATGATCAATATAATACTGATCAAATAAACTTGCCCTATATTAGTGTACATAATTGCCTCTTTTTGTATCCCCATTAGTCAACATAGTTCATAATTTATTCATATGTCACAACTTGTTTTATCTTTCCCCATTTGAGGGGCATCCCCTCAATTGCCAGTTCTTTGCCACCACAAAAGAAAGATTCTTTGCAGCTCTCTCACCTATTATTTTCCTCCACATACTTTATGATCCAGGGACACTAAGCTTCTTGCTATTCATCAAATAAGACACACTGTCTCACACTATTTTGTGCATTTTCATGTTCTATCCACAATATCTCCCTACATTCCCTTTTGAAATTTATTTTTTGAGGTTGTTTCTACACAATCATTTTCTCCTACTAGGATGAACTCTTCTTTATATCCCCTTCTATACATACCACAACAATAATAATAACAATAATGATTAATTGAAGCATCATACAGCATACTGTACCAAAGCATCATCTCTTCTCCTAAACTCTCCTATAATTACCACCTATACCTTTTTTTTGTAAACTATTTTTATTATTTAATATTTTTATTTTTCCCAGTTACATTTAAAACAATTTTTATATATGTTTTTAAAACTTTAAGTTCTAGATTCTCTACCTTATTCCCACCCCCAGCTTCAATTAAGAAAACACATGTGAAGTTATGCAAAACATTGACACAGAAGTCATGTTATGATCTCCAGATTCCCCTTCCCCCACTAATAGAAAAAATTTGTGCCTTACAGCAAACATAAGATCATCTAGCTACAATCCAAGAAAATCTGAAGAAAGACTCTGGGCTGGGAATTAACCCGTGTGAAATGCAAATATCTCCTAGCTAGCTCCATAGAAACACCAAGTAGGGAGTCTTGGGGCTAGCTGAGTTTGGCTGGACCCTCAAAAGGAACTATAGAAACTTCCACTTCCTGGACAGTGTGTGAAATTGGAGTCAAGGTCAGAAAGATTGAGTGAACCTCTGCTGATTAGGAATGCCAGGCCCAGGAATGGTATAGGGACATGGCCATGGGTGGGAAGTAACCAGCATACCCGAGCCCCTTGCTGGAAGGTAGACTTTTTGATTGGGGTTCCAGGTCAGAGGGGAGAGAGCTCAAATGAAGCTAAAGACACCCTACCCTACCCCATGATTTAGAGATGCTTATACTAATACCTCTCATTTAAAAAAAAAAAAAAAAAAAAAAAAAAAAAACTGGTAAAGGAGAAAGGACCCCACCATAGAAACTTATTATAGGAAAGACCAGGGTTCATTTTTCAGAGAACACTGAAGTGTAAAAAAAATTCTACCTCAAAGAGTAATGTGGACAATGATCTCATGGTTCTGCTCATTTCACTGAATGTGTACAATGATCTCATGGTTCTGCTCATTTCACTTAGCATCAGTTCATAGAATTTATAGAACTCAAAAAGGAATTTAAAAATCAAAGAGACATTGAGGAAAAACTAAAAAAATAAAAACCATCCAAGAAAAACAAGATTATGAAAAAAATCAACCAACTAGAAAAGGAGATACAGATTCTCGAAGATGAAAATAACTCTTTGAAAATTAGAATTGGGCAAGGGGATCATGAAACCAGGAGAGATCAAGAAATAACAAAACAGATTAGAAAGAATGAAAACAGAACAAAATGTGAAACATAAGATTAACGATAGATATGGAGAACAATTCAAGAAGAGAAAATATAAAAATAATTGCACTGCTTGAAAATTGTCACCAAAAAAAGGACCTTGACACAACAGTGCAAGAAATAATCCAATAAAATTTGTCCTGGAGTGATAGAACATGAGGGGAAAGAAGAAATAGAAACAAAATTTTTTCTGATCACCACCTCAAAGAGGAAAACACATAGGAATATTATTGTCAAATTTAGAAACCCCCAGATCATAGAGAAAATTTTGCAAGAAACAAGGTAAAAACAATTCAAATTCACTGGAACTACAATTAGAATTGTACAGACCCATTCTTTTTGTACAACAAAATAATGGTTTGGTCATGTATACTTTTTGTGTATCTAATTTATATTTTAATATATTTAACATTTACTGGTCATCCTGCCATCTGGGGGAGGGGGTGAGGGGTAGGAGGGGAAAAATTGGAACAAGAGGTTTGGCAATTGTCAATGCTGTAAAGTTACCCATACATATAACCTATAAATAAAAGGCTATTAAATAAAAATTAAAATAAAATAAAATTGTACAGAACTTATCAGCAGCCACAATAAAAGACCACAGGTCTTGAAATATATCTACCGACAATCAAGAGACTTGTGGCCAAAATTATCATACCCAGCAAAATTATATATAATATTGAATGTGAAAAAAATGGACCTTCAGCAAACTTGCAGATTTTCAGGACTTTCTGTCAAACCTAAACTTAATAGAAAATTTAACATATAGGAGCCAAATCAAAGATCAATTTCAAGGAACTTAACTTGGACAAATTGTTTTGTTTTGGTTTTTTACATGGGAAATGTATACCATGTGTTTAAGATCAACATCAACAATAGAGTAGAGCTCAAAAGAAAGACTGCAGCAAAGTTAAGGTAATTGTGTTTTGGAAATGAGATGTATAGGAAGAATAAACAGAGGCATTAAGAGGAGGAGAATGGCTCACAGTTCTGAAAACGTACTCACACTGGGAATGAGTTAAATAGGCAACAATACACATATGTTTAGGAAGGGTTTAGCACCCTCCAAAGAATAGAAAAAAATAAGGGGATAGGGATAGGCATATGGGGAAGCAAAGGAGGAGAGGAAAAGGTAGAGGAGGAATCTGGATAGGGAGGTTAAGAAAAAAGTCAACAGGGGTAAGAAAGATATGTTTTGGGGGGTGGGATGGGGAGGGAAAAGCAATGTGTATATGTATGTATGTATATGTATATATCTATATATGTTTATAGATATAGATATAGATATATGTAGGTATAGCCTGGTGGCAGAATGAAAGGGGAAAAAAAACTTTCTTCAACTGGTAATTTGTTGTTATATATTTTGAATGCTCCCTGATTTTCTGTCGAGCACATAGCAATATTTTGTTTTGTTTTGTTTTATATTTCTTTTCTGTTTTTCTTTTTTCTTATTCTGTTTTTTTAAATAATATATATATATTTTTTAAAAGTCATATTGTAAAAGAAAACATAAATCTTCCTTCTTAAATTTTTTTTCATTCCTCGTACCCCAACCCTGCACTTCTCTCAATTGATTATTTTCCAGTCCTTCCAGTATAAAAGTTATTTGTACATAGTTGTTTGCATGTTGTCTTCCCATTAGCTTTGCAAGACTCTCTTGCAAGCAAGGGTTATTTTTACTTTTCATCCCCATTATTTAGCACAGTGTATAATAGTCCATAATGACTGAATACTTAATAAATGTTTATTGACTTGATTTTGTTCACCAAAAATGATGGGGAAGGTAGAAGACTGTAGTCAGTGCAAGGATAATAGCCTAGGAGAGAACTTGGGGGTCCAGACATAGGTGGTCACTATGAAAATGAAAAACAGGATTTGAGGTTGTAAGGGAAAGGTGAAATTGTGATAAGGTAAGGAAATACCAGAATATTGAACATGGAAAAGATACATTTAAAAGTGAGGCAAGATCAAGGATATGACTATCTTTGTATGTGTAAAGTAGAATGGAGGAATAAATCATGGGAATTCAGTAGATTGAAGAACTGGGGAATTAGAATTTTTTTTGTAGTTCAATTGGTTCAATCATATCTAACTCTTTATGACCCCATTTGGGGTTTTCTTGGCAGATACTGGAGTCATTTTCCATTTCCTTCTCCTACACATTTTGCTGATGAAGAAACTGAGGAAAACTGGGTCAAGTGTTTTGCTCAGGATCACATTAAGTGGTGTCTCAGGCCAGATTTGAACTCAGAAAGAAGAGTCTTCCTAACTCCAGGCTTGACACTCCATCTATTACGGGCCCACAATAGTGAGGTCAGCGTGACAGCTCTGTGGACCTTCAGTTTGATAGTCAGTCTGATACCTGCCCTCTCCCACCCTTTCCTTGGGTGCTTCCCATTCACTAAATTGGCTCTGGCAATGTATGTGTCATTCTAATTACTCCAGGCCCAGTACTCTGTTCATTCACCTGTCGGATTCTCTGTTTCAACAATAATAGCAGAGGTTCAAAATCTGGGATGGGGGTAGAGTATAACAGGGCTGAAAATATGCTAACCATTAATGAATGAGTCAATGAAGAGTTATCAGAGGCTGAAGAGAAGGTCATTGAGGGAGGCAGGTAATTAGACAGTTCAAAGCTCTCCCTTGAAGAAGAAATTTACATGGGATGATCTCATTTACTCATTGAAAGAGGAGACCAGGTAATCAGCTGTTGTAACTATAAGGAGCGAAGGTTAAGTTGGAAGCTAGAAAAAAGAAAGTCATGGTGGGGACTAAGATAAGGAGTCTATAAGGAAATGGGAGGAGGAATATCTAGGAAAAGTGAGAGCTTAACTTAGATTTGTTTTGTTTTAGTCTATTTTATTTTGGACCAGATCTCTGGTGTTATTGGCATAGATAATATGTCCTCAATCCCGCCTTCTAACAAGAAGCCTTTTCCAACTCCTTAATTCTAGTACCTGTCCTCTATTTCCTATTTATCCCAAATGGAACTTATTTATATATATTTGTATGTTGTCTCCCACATTACATTGTAATATAAGTTCCTTGATATCAGAAACTACCTTTTGCCTTATTTTGTATCCCCAACACTTAATAAATGTTAAATGTTTATTGACGGATAGAGAACTCTTTCTTTCAATGCAGATTTGCACCAACTTTGTACTTTACATTCTTAGGGTGTTTCTTGGGGTATGGAGAGATTAAGTGAGTTGCCAAGGGTCACACAACTTTTATGTGTCAGAGCTAGGATTTGACCTTTGATATCCCCGACTTCATGCTTCTCTAACCACTATGGCATGTTACCTTTCAGCTTCTGTACCATGAATTTAGAGTCAGCTTGATTTTGTGGCTCTCCTGCTATGTTCACCAATTCTGGAACAAGAACAGAAAAATCAGATGTAGCACATGTCATAGAGCAACAACATCTGCCCTACATAAATTAAGCTAGTTTGTTAACCTAAGAATACGTCATTTCACAAAGAGCTTCAAATGACACAAACTTCTGCCCAGATCCACAGCATGGCCAATCTGAAGGCAGGGAAGCTGTGCCCAACTGAATATTCTTTTTGTGTTATAGAGAAATAAAATTTTTTCTATTAATTGTTAGATGTTCAACAAGTGTCTAATTTCATTCCAAATGTAGACCTGAAACACTGGACCGATATAGCTCACAGTATTTGGTGACTCTAAATCAGGATTGTATCAGAATGACTAGCCAAGTGAAAGAAAGACAATGGGAAGGAAAGTAAGCCTCAGGTGATCATAGAATCATGGCCTTCCAGCCCTTTTTGTAGTGGCTAGAAACTGGAAACTGAATGGATGTCCATCAGTTGGAGAATGGCTGAATAAATTGTGGTATATGAAAATTATGGAATATTACTGTTCTGTAAGAAATGACCAACAGGATGATTTCAGAAAGGCCTGGAGAGTCTTACACGAACTGATGCTGAGTGAAATGAGCAGGACCAGGAGATCATTATATACTTCAACAACAATACTAGATGATGACCAGTTCTGATGGATCAGGCCATCCTCAGCAACGAGATCAACCAAATCATTCCTAATGGAGCAGTAATGAACTGAACTAGCTATGCCCAGAAAAATAACTCTGGGAGATGACTAAAAACCATTACATTAAATTCCCAATCCCTATATTTATGCACACATGCATTTTTGATTTCCTTCACAAGCTAATTGTACAATAATTCAGAGTCTGATTCTTTTTGTACAGCAAAATAATGTTTTGGTCATGTATACTTATTGTGTATCTAAGTTATATTTTAATACATTTAACATCTACTGGTCATCCTGCCATCTAGGGGAGGGGATGGGGGAGGGTAAGAGGTGAAAAATTGGAACAAGAGGTTTGGCAGTTGTTAATGCTGTAAAGTTACCCATGTATATATCCTGTAAATAAAAGGCTATTAAATAAAAAAATAAAAAAAAATAAAAAAAAAAAGAATCATGGCCTTCAAACCAGGCTAACCCTTAAAGGTATCCAACTCCCTCATTTTGCAAATGAAATAACCAAAGATAATTAATTTATGAAATTATGAAATAAGGGCAGACGCATCCAGTTCTTTGACTACTCACCAGGAAGGAGCACAATTGGCAGCAGGAAATGGATTGGAAATCATCCTTTACTTAAACAAAGAGGGTATGGGGGCAAACAGCCTAGAAAGGCAGAGATAAGCAGTGAGAAGTGGTATAAAGGCAGAGAATGGCATGGGGACAAGGAATAAAATGTGAAGGAAAGCAGTTGATGGGGAAGAAGATGGAAGGAGAGAGAGATAGAGAATATCACTCATGTAACCATGGATTAGAGTTTAGGCAACATGGACCTAATGAAGATGAGGGGAGTGCTGAGGGGAAAGAGTTTACAATCTGATTTTTATAAAGTTTATGGGCTGTTTTTTTGGAGGAGTGGAATGGAATAGACCAAATCCTATCTGTGCCACCTCGAGATTAGTTCATTAACATATCCAAATTATCTCAAAGTTATCAGCTTCTGTTTGATATCCTGCTGATCTGGAGCTGTGAAGGTCTGGATTTTGTCTGGAATTTACATATCATAAGCCAGAACCTTGACAGAGCCTAGTTGGTTTCTCTTGATCCAGCACATTACCAGGATGTGAATTTTAGTTAATATAAGATGCAATTTCTATCACTCTGATTTCATTGAGATTATGTTGGAAGACACTGGGGGAGGCAATTGAAAGGACATCAGTGGAGGGCCAGGACTTTGAGCTTCTCTCAGAATTAACACCAGACCAAACCTCTGAATGGATTTTGGAGTAACAGGAAGTATCTTTGGGATACAAATGTATGTGACTTCTAGGGTTCCCCTTTGCAATCTTATTTCCTTCTAAAATTTACTTACTACATAGTCTAGAAGGTGAAAGAGTAGACAGGATGACCAGAAAAAGATACAGTTTTAACACATCACATTTGGGCAATAAGTAGCTTAACAGGAATCAGAAAATCAGGAGAGACCCTGACATGGAAATTTTTATAGTCTCCTATACTCTCCATGCTCTTAGAAGTGCTAGCCATATACTCTTAGGTAAATGCAATAGATTCAAGAAAATAAGAACATATTTGTAACAAGAGACAGATCTGAATATTCTTTGTGGGTACTGAGTGTGGTTCACAACATAGTATTTTCACTCTTTTTGTTGTTTGCTTGCATTTTATTTTCTCTTTTTTTTCCTGGTTTGATTTGATTTTCTTGTGCAGCACAATAATTGTATAAATATGTATGCATAATTGGATTTAACATATTTCTACCATGTTTAACATATATTGGATTACTTGCCATCTAGGGGAGTGGATGGGGAGAAGAGGAAGAAAATTGGAACACAAGGTTTTGCAAAGATTAATGTTGAGGAATTGTCCATGCATATGTTTTAAAAAATAAAAAGCTATAATAATATAATTTTTAAAAGTTCATCAGTCCAGTTAAGTCTAGACCTTTCTTAAAGACTAGAATTTGGGTGTTTCTGAGTTCTATACTAAAGGAACTGCTTAAGACTTTTATATGGCATTTGGGAATTCTGCCACCCTGACTTTATTGGGACTATATTGGAAGACACTGGGGGAGGCATGTAAAAGGACATCAGTGGAGGGGCAGGATTTTGAGCTTCTCTCAGAATCAGCTCTGAATGGATTTTGGAGTAATAGAACCCACAAATATTTGGAGTGTAACAATTTACAGCAGAAGATATCTTCTGGACTTGAAGAAAAGTATGACTCAATTGGAGAGGTGGGGATTCGGTCTAACGGAGGTACAATGCAGGGAAGGCAGTGTAGAGAGACCCAGTGAAAGGAATCTAGTGGGAGGCTCTTAGCCAATATAGCAGCATTGGCTACTCTGTTCTGGCTCAGAATTCAGTGGATCAGCAGACCTCCAACGCAAATGTAGAAAGCAAACATTGAGCTCCTGAACCCCAGAATAACAGGTAAGACTTGGAAAAGCCACTGGCCCCAGGGTAGTATAAAATCCCTGTCACCAAATATCCCCTGTGCCCTAGGAGCAGAGTTCAACCATTAAAAATGAGCAAAAAAGCAAAAAGAGCTCTGACAATAGCTATTATGAAGACAGTGAAGAATAGACCTCAAGGACACCAAAGGCAAAATGCCTCCAGATGAAGCCTCAAAGGGGGATATGAACTGGTCTCCAATTCAAAAGGCTTTCTTAGAAAAATTCAAAAAGGATCTTAAAAGAGAAGAAAATGGGGGAAAGCTTTGCAGGGGAATTTGAAAAAGAAAACAAATTTTCTGAAGAAAACAACTTTAAAAATACATTTGGTGAAATGGAAAAAGAAAACAACTACTTGAGAAGTAGAATTGGTGAAATGGAAAAAAATGGGGAAAAACTCCAATAAACGAAAGAACTCATTTAAAAATTAAATTGGCCAGATGCAAAAGGAAGTAAAAAAGCTAACTGAAGAAAATAATTTATTAAAAAATAGAATTGCACAAATCAGTCAAACAAAAAGTTTTACTATTAAATGGAGCTTATCCAACTTTTCTAGTAGGTACTGAGACTGATTCTAATTGACCTGAGAAGTTCCCTTCCTACCTCAGATAAAATATATTGTCATTGCAGATACAGTTCCAGCAGCTGAGGAATGGATTTTGATCAGAAACATCCATGACCTGGGGAATCAAGAAGAGAAGGACCAGATAACAATGTCATCCCTGACAATGGCCCCAAAGGATTGTCCAGATGTCAGCAGCCCTTCAGATGCTGATAATAGCCTTGTCCCTCCTGACCATGATACCAAAAATGGTGAACACAGCACCAGTGTCACAGCTGAATTGGACTTCCCTGGTTGATGTGCAATGCCTAGAGGCTGACAAAACTGGACAATGGACTTGGGCGCTTCTCCTGTGGCCTCCCGCTATTCATATGGTGGGTTGGGGGGAAGCTTTGCCCCACTTTCCACTTATTGGCAATGCCTCCAAACTACTGGGCAAAAAAACCAACAGACCCACCTGCCAAAATTAGTGAGGCAGTGCTGAAAAATATGACTTTTCTGGTATACAACCCGCCCTCTTCCTTATGCCTTACTTTGCTGGATGTTGACGGGTGTATACAATTGAAACCATAGAACTCTACCTTTTCTTGATTTTGGTCCCTGTTGGGCCCAGCTCTTGCTATTTTAATTTTTGTTTGTTTTTGTCCTCTTTTTATACACCTTGTAAGCTCACTAATTAAGCGAGCTGTTGTTGATGTTAAAGCCAGTTTGATGCTATGAGCGGTTCCGCTAAACCAGAAAAGGGAGTTGTAAGGATCTGAAGAGGAATGGAGCATCACGCAACAAGAAAATAAAAAGGCCTTAGTGCCTGAGGCACCCGGATGTGTCTTCTGCCATGAGTGCGGCAACTCTGGCTGTGATGAGGATGCATCATTAACAGGACACATCTCCTTCTCTTATTGATTATGCATGTGACCTCACAGATCCAATATAAGTAGTGGGGACCAGGAAGTAGAATAGTGCAGTATATGATCGCATACAATAAAGACTTGTGCTCGCAAGCTCCTGTGTCCAGGTGCTCTATTGAACAAAGGTTCAATGAGGCAGTGGTCAGAGACAACTGAAGACCTGGGATAAGGTAAGACTGGCGACCAGTGACCTGGGTGGTCACAATAAGCAAATTAGAAGAACAAAGGACAATCTGCCTCTCAAATCTGTGGAGAAGGAAGGAATTTATGGCCAGAGAAGAACTCTAAAATGGATGATTTTGATTATATTAAGTTAAAAAGTTTCCATACACACAAAACCAATGCAGACAAGATTAGAAGGGAAGCAGTAAATTGGGAAAATAATTTTACATCCCCAGGTTCTGATAAAGGCCTCATTTCAAAAATATATGAGAATTGACTCACATTTATAAGAATACAAGTCATTCTCCAATTAATAAATGGTCAAAGACTATGAACAGACAATTTTCAGATGAAGAAATTAAAACTATTTCTAGTTATATGAAAAATGCTCTAAATCATTATTACGTAGAGAAATGCAAATTAAAACAACTGTGAGGAGCCACAATACACCTCTCAGTTTGACTACGATGACAGGGAAAAAGATAATGATGAATGTTGGAGGGGATGTGGAAGAACTGGGACACTGATACATTGTTGGTAGAGTTGTGAATGAATCCAACCATTCTGGAGAGCAATTTGGAACTATACCCAAAGGGCTATCAAAATACATATCATGCAGTATGTCTACTGAGTCTGTCTCCCAAAGAGACATAAAGGGGGAAAAGGGGAAAGGTCTTTTTTGTGCAAAAATGTTTGCAGGAGCCCTTTTGTTCTAGTGACAAGGAACTGGAAACTGAGTCAATGCCCATGATTTGGAGAATGGCTGAATAAGTTTTGGTATATGAATGTTATGTATATTATTGTTCTATAAGAAATGATCAATAGGATGGTTTCAGAGAGGCCTGGAGAGACTTACATGAACTGATGCTGAGTGAAATAGAACCCCGAGAATATTGTACACAGCAACAAGATTATTTGATGATCAGTTCCAATGGACATGGCTCTTTTCAACAATGAAGTGAGTCAGACCAGTTTCAATGCTTTTGTGATGGAGAGAGGAGAGAGAAGACTGTGGGGACTGAGTGTGGATCACAACATAGTATTTTTGCCTTTTTTGTTGTTTACTTGCATGTGAGTCCTTTTCCCTCTTTTATGATCTTTGGGAAACAATAGAGACACTGCTGGATCACAGGGCATGCACATTTTGATAGCCCTTTGGGCATAGTTCTAAATTGCTTTCCAGGATGGTTGGATCAGCTCACAACTCTACCAATAATGCATTAGTGTCCCAATTTTCCCACAATCCCTCCAACATTTATCATTTTCTTTCTCTGTCATCTTTGCCAATCTTAGAGGTATGAAGTGGTATCTCAGAGTTGTCTTAATTTACCTTTCTCTAATAGTGATTTTTTCACATGACTAGAAATGGCTTTAATTTCTTCATCTGAAAATTGTTTGTTCATATCATTTCAAATCCAAAGATTATGAGAAACACTTTGTATTATGTATACACTGATGAATAGTTTTGGTTTTCAAGTCCCATATGTAGCCTTGGGAATATCAATTATTCTTTCAGAATTTGTCTTCTTTTTTGAAAAGTTGGAACAGCAAAATAATAATGATTCATCATATAGAAATTATAAGGAATGCTCCTCTATGTTCTTGTTTAATATTACTCCTATTACTTTCAATTATATTTACATGTAGGGATGGGTCACATACTGGATCTCACTATTACCCTCAAATGTTCCACTTCCATAACTAAAAATTCTGACATTCTTCTATCTGAGTATAACCTCCAATCGTTCTGTTTCTTACGCCTTACTCTTGCTAACTTTTCTTACCCTCACTGACACTTCCAGTCCCTGTCACCACTATTTTTTAGGCCACTGCTCCTGCTCTAACTTCAGTACTGATCTTATACGTACAGCCAATTCAGCTCTATACTATCTTCTCCCCTTGAATTCATTGCCCCTTTGCCCCAGTTTTGTTTTTCCCTAACCAATCCTCATCTCTGGATTACTTCTATCATCTGATGCTTCTGCTCCTACTCTGCTATTCACTGCTGAATGTAACTGGACAGCTACATGGCAAATTCATGTATGCCATTTCCATTAGTCCCCTACTACAAGGGATTTCTCTTATTCCTCCTTAATTGACTTTCTACCTGTGTGGGACAGGTGTAGACCCCTTTCCCCAAATTAACTAATCAGAGACCTCTTCAGGTACAAAGAGAAAGCGTTTATTTAGTTCCTGCAGGGAGAGGCCCAGCACACCCAGGAGGTACCCCAGTTCCCACCATATGTTCTACCTGAGTAGCAGGAAGTAGAACACCCAGTTAAATAGGAAAAAACCCAAGCCTTTTCACTGGATAGACTAAAAGGAAGTAACCATCCTTGACCAACCAATGTTGTCTGCTTTTTGTGGGTCATATCAGTTCCTGTAATTTCCTGAGGGTCAGACTTTTAGAGACCATGTGACTTCCTGCAACCCAGAGTCTGGCTCTGGGAATAGGGATTATGTGATTTAGGCCTAGTCTCATCAACTGAGAAAGCTTCATCCAATCAGTCCCATTCATACCTCATTCTCCATAATGATTTTTCCAAATCTTTTCTTCCTTCCTCAAGCTTCAAATGCCTTTTCTTTTCCCCTCTCTCAGATGAGCATCTTGCCTCTTATTTCCTGAAAAAAAATTGAAGCTGAATCATTTAACATTAATTTCTTTTTTTTTCCTTTTCTTTATCTTGAAAATGTCTTGATATTATCTCCACTTCCTTTTCTCCAGTTTCTGTGTTTTAGAATCAAAATCCTAACTCCTCGTCTGCAAACTGAGCTAGTTTTTCCTGAAAAGGCATTAAGACCATCCTTGAGACTTGGTTGTCTTTGTGAGATAAAGACTCAGGCTGTTGACATCACTTCATGGACCCCTAAATACAAAGCAGCCGGGGCCGGGGGTGGGGAGGTGGGGGGGGTGGAGGGGGGAGTTCTAGGAACACCATCTCTGATGTGTGGAACACAGTCTGGGACTTGAGGAAGTGAGCTTCATTCAGCAGAATCAACTGGAGGTATGCTCAAAGCCTTTCCTTGTTTGATATCCTCCTGTTATGTAAGTGGTTAAATATGGCCGAGTAAATTTCTTTTTGTTCATTCTGAGCATATTTCATTGCCACACCAAACCTAAACTACTAGGTTTAGGTTAGGCAATTGGCCTGAGTCAGAACCAATCCAATTGTACACTCACTTACTTTCCTCACTTATGTCAGTTACTGGCTTCTAGTCTTTCCTTTCTGACTCCTGCCTTCATCCTAGGACACATGAACATATATATACTGATTCTCCATTAAATATCCTAACCTCATAGTTCCTCAAATTACTTATTTCTGACCTACTCCTCCACCTCAGCCAAGACACAAAATTGATTATATCCTTACTTTTTTTATCACTTACAAATGAGCCACCTCAATGTTCACAAAGTCTGAAATTGCCTTATTTAAGAACAAGCTATTGTCCTCCTACTTTTTCCTTTGTTTTGCAACTCCAAATTATTTTTTGTCCTCAGTGTTCTCCAATCTCTTGACCCCTCAGTTCTCTCCCAGATCAGCCCTGATAACTATCATTCCATATGTCTCCTTTCTTTGGTAACTTAAACTTCTTGAGAAAATTGTCTAGATTGAGCATTTCCACTTCCTTTCTTCTGAACTCTCTGCAGTCTGATTTTCAACTTCATCATTCAACTAAACTGCTCTCTTCAGAGTTACTAATAGTCTCTTAATTTCTAAATCCAGAAAAAGAACTATGGAGATTGAATGTAAATCAACATATCCTATGTTCACTTCTTTTTGCTGGGTTTTTTTTTTTTTTTTCGTGTCTCCCATGGTTTTCCCTTTTGTTCTTATTTTTCTCTTCCAACATGATTCAAATTATTATTAATTAAATGTATTAAAATAAATTAAATTAAAAATTGTGATTTAGAGCATTTTTCCCATGTGACTAGAGATAGCTTTATTTACTTCATTTGAAAACTTCCTGTTCATATCCTTTGACCATTTATCAATTGGTAAATGACTTGTATTCTTATTAATCTGACTCTGTTCTCTATATATTTGAGACATGAAGTCTTTATAGAAAAACTTGTTACAAAATTCCTTCCTCCCTCTACATACACACACTTTTCTGTTTTCCTTTTAATCTTGGTTGTATTGCTTTTGTTTATTCAAACCTTTTAATTTAATTTGACCAAAGTTATCCATTTTACATTCCATAACATGTTGTATCTATTGTTTGGCAATAAATTCTTCCCTTGCCCTTATATCTGACAAGTAAACTATTCCACATTCCCCTGGAGTTGTTTATGCTATCATCCTTTATTTCTAAGTTATGTACTCATTTTGACCATATCTTGGGTATATGGTATAAGGTGTTGGTCTGTAGTTTCTACCAAACTGCTTTCCAATTTTCTCAGCAATTTTTATCAAATAGGGAGTTCTTATCCTAAAAGTTTGGATGTTTGTGTTTATTAAATGCAAAATTACTATGGTCATTTCCCTACTGTATTGTATACTTAATCTACTCCACTAGTTTATCATTCTGTTTCTTAACCAATAATATATTGTGCTGATGATTACTGCTTTAGTACAACTAGGCGATCTTCCTTCACATTTTTTTCCCTTTTAATTCTCTTGATATTCTTGACTCTTTGTTCTTCAATATGAATTTTGTTATTATTTTTTCTTGCTGTGTAAAATAATTTTTAGTAGTTTGGCTTTGGCTTGATTGTTGGTGGAGTTGTGAATGAATTCGCCCATTCTGGAGAGTAGTTTGAAACTATGCTCAAAAAGTTATCAAACTGTGCATACCCTTTGATCCAGCAGTGTTACTACTGGGCTTATATCCCAAAGAGATCTTAAAGAAGGAAAGAGACCTGTATGTGCATGAATGTTTGTGGCAGCCCTCTTTGTAGTGGCTAGAAACTGGAAACTGAGTGGATGTCCATCAGTTGGAGAATGGCTGAATAAATTGTGGTATATGAATGTTATGGAATTAATATTCATAATTGTTCTGTAAGAAATGACCAACAGGATAATTTCAGAAAGGCCTGGAGAGACTTACACGAACTGATGCTGAGTGAAATGAGCAGGACCAGGAGATCATTATATACTGCAACAACAATACTATATGATGACCAGTTCTGATGGACCAGGCCATCCTCAGCAATGAGATCAATCAAATCATTTCCAGTGGAGCAGTAATGAACTGAACCAGCTACGCCCAGAGAAAGAACTCTGGGAGATGACTAAAAACCATTACATTGAATTCCCAATCCCCATATTTATGCCCACCCGCATTTTTAATTTCCTTCACAAGCTAATTGTACAATATTTCAGAGTCTGATTCTTTTTGTGCAGCAAAATAACAGTTTGGTCATGTATACTTATTGTGTATCTAATTTATATTTAAATATATTTAACATCTACTGGTCATCCTGCCATCTGGGGGCGGAGGTGGGTGGTAAGAGGTAAAAAATTGGAACAAGAGGTTTGGCAATTGTTAATGCTGTAAAGTTACCCATACATATAACCTGTAAATAAAAGGCTATTAAATAAAATTTAAAGAAAAAAAAAAAAAAGAACATAATGATGAAGTTGGAAAAAAAAGTAGTTTGGCTTGGCTCTCAACAAATATGTTAAGTTCTGGACTTTGTTGATAATATATAGAAATGCTAATGATTCATGTGGGTTTACTTTATATTCTTTGATTTGCTTGCTAAAGTTGTTTATTATTTTGGCTAGTTTTTTTATTGATTCTCTGGGATTTTCCAAGTGTATCATCATATCATCCGCAATGAGTGATAGTTTTGTTTCCTCATTGCCTAGTTTAATTCTTTCAATTTTAGTTTCCTCTCTTTTTGCTATAGATGCCATTTCTAGTACAGTACTGAGTAATAATGGTAATAATGGGCTTTTACAATTTTTTAAAAATAGCATTATTTAAATAATCTACTTCCTCTTCTGTTAATCTAGGAACTTATTTTTTTGTAGATTTCCATCCATTTTATTTAGATTGTCAGATTTATTGGCACTTAATTGGGCAAAAGTAGCTCCTACTAATTGTTTTAATTTCCTCTTCATATTAATCAATGGTTTATCTGTTTTGTTGTAGGGTTTTGTTTTTTTTTTTTTTTCATAAAACCAACTCCTAATTGTATTTATTAGTTCAATGATTTTCTTACTTTCAGTTTTATTAATCTCTCCTTTGATTTTCAGGATTTCCAATTTGGTATTTAATTGGGGATTTTTAATTTATTCTTTTTCTAGTTGGGGTTTTTTTTTTAACTGCATGCCCAATTTATTTATCTGCTCTTTCTGTATTTGACTGAAGATACACATAAATAAATTTCCTCCAAGTATTGCTTTGGGTGCATTCCATAAATTTTGACATGTTGTCTCATCGTTGTCATTCTCCTTAATGAAATTATTTTTCTCTACTTTGTTCTTTGACCCACTCATTTTTTTAAGTTTAGATATTTAATTTCCAATTAATTTTTAATCTGTATTTCCATGGCCTCTTATTGAATATTATTTATATTGCATTATGATTGAAAAAGAATGGATTTAATATCTCTATTTAACTGCCTTTGGTTGTGAGGTTTTTATGCTCAAATATATGGTCAATTTTTGTGTAGGTATCACTTAAAATAAAAGGTATGTTCCTTTCTATTCCCATTCAACTCTCCCAAAAAGTCTATCATAGCTACTTCTTTGGAAATTCTATTCATCTCTTTAACATCTTTCTTGTTTATTTTTTTATTAGATTTATCTAGTTTTGAGAGGGGAAAGTTAAGGTCTCCCACTAGTATTGTTTTATCGCCTATTTCCTCTTATAGATCATTTAACTTTTCCTTCTTAACATTCTTAAACTTGGATGCTATACTGATTGGTGGGTATATATTTAGTATTGCTCTTACTTCACCATCTATGGTATCTTTTAGCAAGATGTAGTTTCCTTTCTTATTTCTTTCAATTATATCAATTTTTGCTTTTGCTTTGTCTGAGATAATAATTCATTTTATTGTTGTTTGTTTTTACTGCAGCTGAAGCATAATAGGTTCTGATCTAAACCCCTACCCTTACTCTTTATGTATCTCTGTGCTTTAAGTATGTTTCTTATAAACAATATATTATTGGATTCTGGTTTCTAAATCATTCTATTTACTTTTGTGTGGTAAGTGTATCCCATTCACATTTACAATTATGATTACTAACTGTGGATCTCTCCATCCCATTTCCCCCTTTTTTATCTTTCTTTCTGTTCATCCTCAAAAATGTTTTGCTTCAAATTTCTACCTTCCCCACACTACTCTCCCTTCTATCAGCTCTCTCTTTTGCCCCACCCCACTTTATTATTTATTTATTCCCTTTCCTTCCCTTCCCTATTATAATATAATAAATATATTATTTATTTATTTATTCCCTTCCCTTCCTACTTTCCTATATGATAAGATAGATTTCTATATCCAACTGAGTGTGTCTGTTTTTCCTTCTTTGAGCCAATTCCTAGGAGAATAAAGTTTATATACTCTTTCTTCCACTTTCCCTATCTTCCCTTCTACTTTAAAAGCTTTTTTGCACCTTTTTTGTCATATAATTTATCCCATTCTAATTTTCCTTTCTTCCCTCTCCTAATGCATTCCCTTTTCTCCTCCCTTAATTTTATCTTTTAAAATACTTATCCCATCATATTCAACTCACACCCATGCCCTCTATTTATGTATACTACTTATATACATTTTTAGCATTTTAATGTAACATTTTCCCATGTAATAATGTAAATAGTTTAACCTTATTGAAGTCTTTATGATTCCTCTTTCCTATTTACCTTTTTATGCTTTTCTTGAGTCTTATAATTGAAAGTCAAATTTTCTATTTAACTCTGACCTTTTCATCAGGAATACTTGAAAGTTCTGTATTTTGTTGAATATCTATTTCCCTTCTGAAGGATTATACTCGGTTTTGCCAGGTAGATAATTCTTGGTTGTAATCTTAGGTCTTTTGCCCTCTGGAATATCATTTTCCAAGTCCTCCAGTCCTTTAATGTAGAAATTGCTAAAGTTTGTGTTTTCCTGACTGTGGCTCTACAATATTTGAATAGTTTCTTTTTGACTGCTTATAATTTTTCTCATTGACCAGAGGGCTTTGGAATTTGGTTATAATATTTCTGGGAGTCTTCATTTTGGGATGTCTTTCAGGAGGTAATTGTGGATTCTTTCAATTTTTATTTTGTCCTCTGGTTGTAGAATATCATGGCCCATTTTCCTTGATAACTTCTTGAAATATGATGTGTAGGCTCTTTTTTTTGGAGTGTGGAGGGGAGGGGGTCATTCAGGTAGTTCAGTAATTTTTAAATTATCTCTCCTTGATCTATTTTTCCATATCAGTTGTTTTCTCAATGAGATAATTCACACTTTATTTTATTTTTTCTTTTTTTAAATTTGTTTTATTTTTTCTTAATGTCTCCTGAAGTCATTAGCTTACACTAAATTTTAAATATTCTTTTCTTCAGTGAGCTTTTGTACATCATTTTCCATTTGGCAAATTCTACTTTTTAAGAAATTATTTTAATCAATGAATTTTTGTACCTCTTTTTTCCATTTGCCAATTTTTCTTTTTAAAGTTCTTTTTCATTGAATATTTGCATTTTTTTTCATTTTTTGTGCTTCCTTTACCAAGCCATTGTCTCTTTTTCATGCTTTTCTTGTATCACTTCTTATTTCCCCAATTTTTCTTTTATCTCTCTTATTTTATTTTAAAAATAATTTTTGAGCTCTTCTAGTAAATCTTTTTTGGGGCACTGAGCCCAATTCACCTTTTTCTTTGAGGCTTTGCATTTAGCTGTTTTGATATTGTTATACCTTTCTGAGTTTGTGTTTTGATCAGATTCTCTTTTTTGTGACTTGCTTATTTTTCCCAACTTATTTCTTCTCCTTCAACTTTATTTTAAAATTGGTCTCCATTTCCAGAGTGGAGAAAGTATTGTCCCATGCTTCAGGTTTTTGTTCTTTTGATTTCAGAACTAATTCTGGGGTTCTTTAAGTTTGCTGTGCTGAGGTGGTATGATGTAAAAGGAGGATGATCAGTAATCTTCTCACCTACATTCTGTGTAGGTGTCTGTGTGTGACTACAAGCACTCTTTTCTGCCTTGAAACCGTGACCAAGGTCCCCACTTTCCCAAGGTCAGGATTTCTAATTTACTTTTGCTCCTTTTTGCCCTGGGACCATAACTGGTGTCCACTATGGGCAATGCAATAGTGTCCTTCCCCTAGTGTCAAAAAATGGTGCCCTTATTGTCTGAGCAGTTGGCCTGCCCCTTCCTGTCTATGGGCTAAAAGCTCTATAAGTTGCTGCTGTAGATTCTGTTATCCCTGATATTTGCTGCTAGTTTGCTCCATGTCTTGGGGACTTGCTGCTGGTTTGCACTAGGGCTCAGGATGAACCCTGGCTTTCACAGAGACACGGGACCTTGCAACTGCCTTTTGGGGCATGGCATGCACTAGACTGTGTTCCTCCCTTATTCCTTTTCTGTGAACTTTCTTGGTTTTAGGCCAGAATATTGTTTCCTGTGGGCCTTTTATTGGTTTTAATACTCCCGAATTTGTTTTGAGGCACTACTGTTTGGAGGGAAATTTAGTTGAGGATGGTTTAGTCCATGCCTTTACTCCACCATCTTGGCTTTGCCTTAGCCCTTTTTATTCTAATGCCTTCTCTCTGTTGATTCTAATTTGTTTGGTATAAAGCTTGTTTGTACATAGCTATTTGCATAATACAATGTGAGCTCTAAAGACTAGGAATTATTTTTCCTTTCTTTGTATTCCAAGTGTTAGCATAGTGCCTGCACAAAATAAAAATTTAATAATCAACATTTATTGACCCTCCCCTTCCCTCCTTATATTACTCAGACTTTTCCCCCACATTATCTCTTCCTTTACCATTATTTCACATGGCCCTTGTTTTTGCTAAAGCAAATCCTTTGACATGTATCTTTGATTCTCTCCTCTTCTCTATTATTCTATCATGCTATCCCCTCTCTCTCTCCCTCATTCTCTCCCTTTTCTTTCTCTCTCTCTCTCTCTCTCTCTCTCTCTCTCTCTCTCTCCAGTTTCCTTCAAACTTTCTCAAGTCTCTCCAATCACCAGACACCACCATCCCTTTAAGCTATCATATATATGTGTATGTGTATACATATATATGTATATGTGTGTATATATGTGTACATATATACTATACACTCTTTCTTTATCTCTACCTTACAGAATCCACATAAAAGCATTACGGTTCACATTATTAATTCACTTAACTGCTAGTGCCTCCTAATATTTTGTATTTAAACTAATTTGGTTTTTTCTCTTTATATTTTTTCTGCATATATTTATTTATGTGTTTCTCTCCCTTGTGAGAATATAAGTTTCCTGAGAGCAAAAATTATTTCATTAATTGTTTTTTATATTTGCTGGACTTATTAAGTGACTAGAACATAGTAGGTACTTAATAAATCCTTGATTTCTCGGATATATTTACCTGTGCTTTACCAGAAAGACAGAAAACTTCTAGAGAACAAATAACCATATCTCAATAGCTTTGAAGCTCAGAACAAGTTAAATGCCTTCAACTTTGTAGATACTCAGTAAATATTTGCTATTGAAGTAATAATAATAGGTGAGCTATCATTTATAAAACTTTAAAGTTTTCAAAGTTTCTTATATATATTTTCTTATTTGATCAAACAATAATCAATCAATAAACATTTATTAAGCACCTACTAAGTACCAAGTAGGGTACAGGGGATAAAGTGTTGGGTTTGGAAGTAAGAAAACTCATCTTTATTAGTTCAAATCTGGCCTCAGATACTTAGTAGTTTTGTAATCCCAGGAAAATCACTTAACACTGTTTGCTTCAGTTCCTCATCTGTAAAATGACCTGAAGAAGGAAATGGCAAATCACTCATGTGTCTTTGCCAAGAAAACCCAAATGAGATCAGAAAGGGTCAAATATGAGTGAAAAGACTGAAAATCCAAACCACACAAATGTATCAAGCACTGTGCTAAGCACTGGAAATTTAATGAAAATAACTAAAGTAAATACAAAGTGCTTTCCAAATGTTGGAAAAAGTTCCCCCATAATCATTATAAACTTATAACTGGTTTCAATTTTAATTTTAATTCATATTATAGTTATATGAAAGAGAAAAGCAGAATCAAAGCTATTGAGAGGAAAATATTTTTATATTTCCTCTGCCCTGGTACTCCTAAAACCACCCTTCTGTCAATTTGTTCTTTCAGTGTATGGCTGGAATCTTGCCAGGAAAATTCCAGATCAGCCACCCTGTAGAGAAAACAACCATAGAAATATTACTGGGAATTCCAGACTATCCACATTTCTTGTGTGAGAGCCTAATTGCCTGTGTTTGTGTGTATGTGTGCGTGTGTATATATTCAAAGGGAGACTAATGAAGGAAATCACTTAATCAGAAATCATTTAAAGCCCTCTGCAAACTGTCTGCTTACCTTTTAAGTCTCAAGTCTTGTTCCTCTGCATTCATTCTGTGTTTCAACCAGACAGCTTATTAGTTGTTACCTTTACTAGTTGTTTCCATCTTGAGATCCATATCTTGGCCTAGGTTGACCCCCAGGCATAGAAAAGGCTCCCCCTCACTTCTGTCTTTCAGAACCCTCTTTTTATTTAAGGTTTAGCTCATCTCAGGCACCATTGCCTCTGGGAAGTCCCTCATTCTCTGCCCTCGCCCCTTTTCAAATTACCTTGTAAATCCTACTTATCAATGTAAAGGATTTGGTCTTTCATAGACTAGTGGGATGTTAAACTAAGTGATGTAAAAATTTTAAAAATATGTCATGCCAGGTCATCTCTATTTAAAGTTTGGATAAAGTTTGAGCAAGTTAAAAGTAAGCAATGCCACAGGATGACAGATTACCTCCAGGTAACTTTTAAAAGGCAGTACAATGAGTCTAGGAAGAGAAATTCAAAAAGGAACCTGACCATTGTCTACATATATGAAAGGTGCCTAGAACATGAGAAAGGCTGTGAGAAGCCATAAAGCTTCTCCATAGGGAGAGCAGAAATCAGAATGAACAAGGCTCAGATCCTGGAAGTGAAGCTCTGGGACCAATACAGTATAAAAAGTTTAAGGACAAATAATGTATTGCTGAAATCCCTTCTAGACTTTAGATCCCTGAGCCACAATCTTCTATTTCCTTTCTTCCCTTAGGCTTTATCCTGGAATCCAGATGCCTTTCTTTATGGGCTTGGAAAAGTTTGTTTAACGGTCTTTGTTTTAAATATTGATTTTATTTATGAACACTGTTAACCACAGGTTTTAACTAGTCTGGATGTAATTATTAGAGATTGGAAGTTAATTTAAGGGGGAGCATTTCCAAAGAGGAAGGAAAGATATCTGTGATATCATGATTTAATGCTGAGGTATTTTACTAGGATGCTGTCTCTGATTAGGGTCTTGGAGTGAGAGTGAGAACAAGAGAGAAAAACAGAGACAGACAGAGACACAAAGAGAGAGAGAGGGAGAGAGAGAGAGAGGTCCTTTGAGATAACTTCCCAAAGCAAAGGAGGAGTGTCATACTTGGAAACCTATCTAGGCAAAGAATCAGTAGTAGAGTAAGGGAGGAAAACGGGTAGAAAAGCCCTCTTTACCATATCAACCAACACTGCTGTATACAGATAAATGTTACAAACCTTTCAATAGACTTTGAGATGCAAGAAAACAAAGGCAATATTATTTTCCATATTTGCATTCTGTTTCGTACATTTGTACACAATAGATTATTAAGGTTTATTGAACTGATTAGGAAAAAACATATACACAGAAAGAAATTATAAACAATGAATGTTTTCATTGAGCTAAAATTTAGAACTCTTTAAGAATGAAATTGTTGTTTAGCTGAGATACTCCTTCTCTTAGGTCCAATTCAATGGACTGATTGAATTCTCTGAAGCAAATGAAAAAATTACTTTCTACACTTGTAACAGGGGATTGGCCCCCTCTTAAACTGAATTGGCATAAAACCAGGAGTACATGGCAAGTATAATGGAGATTGACCATCAAACCCAATCTTTATGAGCATGTACTTGATTGATGGATTTTTCATATGGACTTGGACTATATGTAAACATTCTATAACTGATTCCAGTCTACTAACTACATGCTGAATACAAGTATCTTTAATTGGCTATAACTACATAGTTGGAAGTTAGGGGACATTCAAAAGGCAATAATTGGTGGAGCAGGACTTGGAGTAACTGAGTCAGCAGTAGAGGATTCCAGAGTTCTCAGTTTAGAGTCATCAAGGGGACTAGACAGCTGGTCATAGGGAGATTACAAGGGTACCTTTGCTGGCACCGGATACAGAACAATGTTGCATAGTCCAAATGCCTATCTGCAGTCCCAAATTATAATCCCAGAGCAAGGAGGAGCACTAACACACCAGAGCTTTTCAGTGGCAGGGGCATAGGGACTGTCATCACAGTTTGAGGGCAGAAGAGAGTGTGGTTGCTCATTTATCATGAGTCAGGAGAGTACTAAACATAGCTCTCTTTAAACCTAATCACCTTTTTTTTTTTTAATTATAATAACTTTTTATTGACAGAACCCATGCCAGGGTAATTTTTTACAACATTATCCCTTGCACTCACTTCTGTTCCAATTTTTCCCCTCTCTCCCTCCACCCTCTCCCCTAGATGGCAAGCAGTCCTATATATGTTAAATTTGTCACAGTATATCCTAGATACAATATATGTGTGCAGAACCAAACAGTTCTCTTGTTGCACAGGGAGAATTGGATTCAGAAGGTAAAAATAACCCAGGAAGAAAAAAAAAAATGCAAACAGTTTACATTCATTTCCCAGTGTATTTCTTTGGGTGTAGTTGCTTCTGTCCATAATTGATCAATTGAAACTGAATTAGGTCTCTTTGTCAAAGAAATCCACTTCCATCAGAATACATCTTCATACAGTATCGTTATTGAAGTACATAATGATCTCCTGGTTCTGCTCATTTCACTTAGCATCAGTTCATGTAAGTCTCTCCAAACCTCTCTGTATTCATCCTGTTGGTCATTTCTTACAGAACAATAATATTCCATAACATTCATATACCACTATATACAATTTACCCAGCTGTTGGAATCTTTACAAAGTGTTAAGCCATTGGAGTTGATTTAATCTTAGAAAGAGTTATTTTGGGCCAGAACTTGAACTAGGTACTAAGTACAACTGATGGAAACAATGCTTGTGTTCACACCTTTAGAGAGCTCATAAGTATCTAAATACTCAATGGAGTTCACACATGTAGGGCTTAGTCCGAATTCACACCTCCCTTGAAGTTCTTAGGGCCAGAGAGCACTCTGGGAGATAACCCAGAATCCCTCTCCCTCCAGAAGGTGGAGTTAACCTTTGGGAGATCACATAAATATAGGGAGCTTTTGAAGCTTGGCTTTACTTCTTCTTGTGGGACTGACTGGAGTTAGTTACTTGAGGAGTTACTAGAAACTCTGGGAGCTCGAGAGAGATTTACTTGGAGTCGGAGAGAGCTCTTGGAACCTACAAGCCCTGTCTTCGAGGCAGGAGAGATTCATTGCATCTTCCAACTTGGTGCTGGCTGGAGGCTGAAGAAAGCAAAGGCAGAAGCCAAGGACAAAGCTGCAAGATCTCTTGGAGCCAGGCAGAGATAGGCCTCAACTAACCGGGCTATTTTGGAAGGAGAAATAAACGTTTGCATTTTTACCAGCTGGCTGCGATTCTGGAGTAATTATTTATTTCAACTGAGACTAAGGCTGCCTCTAGGAAAACCCTCACACCCAGCCATTCTCCAATTGAGGGCATCCATTCATTTTCCAGTTTCTAGCCACTACAAACAGGGCTGCCACAAACATTTTGGCACATACAGGTCCCTTTCCCTTCTTTAGTATCTCTTTGGGGTATAAGCCCAGTAGTAGCACTCCTGGGTCAAAGGGTATTCAGTTTGATAACTTTTGGGGCATAATTCCAGATTGCTCTCCAGAATGGTTGGATTCATTCACAACTCCATCAACAATGCATCAGTGTCCCAGTTTTCCCGCATCCCCTCCAACATTCATCATTATTTTTTCCTGTCATCTTAGCCAATCTGACAGGTGTGTAGTGGTATCTCAGAGTTGTCTTAATTTGCATTTCTCTGATTAATAGTGATTTGGAACACTCTTTCATGTGAGTGGTAATAGTTTCAATTTCATCATCTGAAAATTGTCTGTTCATATCCTTTGACTATTTATCAATTGGAGAATGGTTTGATTTCTTATAAATTAGAGTCAATTCTCTATATATTTTGGAAATGAGGCCTTTATCAAAACCTTTAACTATGAAGATGTTTTCCCAGTTTGTTGCTTCCCTTCTAATCTTGTTTGCATTAGTTTTGTTTGTACAAAGGCTTTTTAATTTGATGTAATCAAAATTTTCTATTTTGTGATCAATAATGTAAACCATATCACCTTAGAAGACCTGAAAACTTACTGAACTCCAGAATTAGTTTTGAAAACAGCTGAAGCTTGATACAGTGGCCCCTTGATTTCATGAACAGATACCAATTTTGACATCAAGGTAAAAATCTTTTTATTTATTCATTTATTTATATTTTATTATAGCTTTTTATTTACAAAACATATGCATGGGTAATCTTTCAACAATGACCCTTGCAAAACCTTCTGTTCCAAATGTTCCCCTTCTTTCCCCCTACCCCCTCCCCTAGACGGCAGGTAGTCCAATATATGTTAAATATGTTAAAATATATGTTAAATCCAATATATGTATACATATTTATACATTTATCTTGCTGCACAAGAAAAATTGGATCTAGAAAGAAAAAAACCTGAAAAGGAAAACAAAAGGCAAACAAACAATAACAGAAAGAATGAAAATGCTATGTTGTGAACCACATTCAGTTCCCATAGTCCTCTCTCTGGGTGTAGATGAATCTCTTCATTACTGAGCAAGTGGAACTGGTTTGAATCAAGAAGGTTTGAGGGCATGGCTAGATGAGTGAGAAAATAGTTAAGTATCTTAAGTACCAAGGCCTATTGGGCATAAAAGGAATTAAGTACCTTAAGTATCTTGCTGATCAGCTTGCTTTTCTGCTTCAAAGCTCCTTTTCAATTCTGCCTATACCTGAGCATGCACCCTTAGGGTATTCCCCATCTCCTGACCCTCCTCCCTCAACTCTGCCTTCAGGGACAGGAGGAGGAGTAGGAAGGGCAATGACACCATCAGCATCACCCATACAGCAGTCCTCATTACAAGAGGTGGGACTTAGCTCCAGGGCCTCAGGCCAAAAACACTTGGGGCATGATGGCAACTGATATTACACCCAGAGAGTCTTTAAGCAAGCCTGTGGGGAAAAGGAATTACAATTAGGAAGAATAGAGCTGTATGCTTCTGGGACTACTGAGATATTCCTTGGAGAGTTGAAACTTGTCCCTGTTCTCCACATAGATCCCTTGTCTCCACTCACAGTCAGCATGCTCATTTTACCTCCTGAGAGTGTTTATAAAACAGTGTCTGTCCATACACTGATACGGGAAACTGGGGAATGTGTGGCTAATATCAGTCACTGGCTAAAGATTACAGCAAACACATATATGTCTGGCATAAGAGGATCAATACTAGCTGAACTTAGTGCTACCCCTTTGAAGATAAAACAGAAGTTTTTACTCCTTTTATAGTTTAAAAAAAAAATCTCCATCAATCTGTGGGGAAGAAACATCTTACAACAGTTAGGATTACAATTAAGTACTTCAGCTTTTTAAGCAGGGCTGCTGTCAAAGGCCTGCCAGCACTCTCACCTGTTCCTATTCAATGGAAAACTGATACACCATTGTGGGTGGAATAGTGACCCTTAACGAGTGAAAAAATTCAGGCCTTATTATAGTACAGAAGCAACTTGACCAAGAACATCTACAACCTTCTCTAAGTCCTTGGAATTCCTCTATATTTGCTGTAAAAAAAAGAAATCTGGAAAATCCATGTTGTAGTGGACACCTTTTCAAGGATTTACTTTTGTAATACCAGCAGCAAAAAAGACAGCCCCAGTGATTACTGAATTTCTTATGCAAGCTTTTGCAATTATGGGTGTGCCACAAGCAATAACAACAGATAATGGACCTGCATATACTTCTAAACATTTTGCACATTTTTGTGCACAGTATCAGATTTCACACACTACTGGCATACCTTTTAATCCTCAAGGACAGGCAATAGCAGAGAGGAGAAGCAGACATCAAGACTCTGCTCCAAAAATAAAAGAAAGGGGGAACAACAGATAACTTTAGAGAACTTCTAAACTTAAACTCTATATATTATTAATTTTTTTTATTTTTGATGGAGATGCACTGGCTTCAGGGCAGACAGGTTTTGTAACCCATCAGAAGGGCAGTGTCCAGTGTGAACAGCTCCAATATCTTTAGATAATCACCAGGTGATATGGAGAGTGAATGGAAGAGACCATATAGGTTAACTGCTTGGGGGAGAGGGTTTGTTGGATGAAGAAGGAATCCAGTGGGTGCCAATGAGTCGTATCTGCCTTGTCCATCGAAAGAGAGAGAGATGGAAAAAGAGAAGACCCTCAAAATGAAGAAGACCCAAGAAATATTTGATGGTTCCATGGTTGACTATGTCCGTCACTGAAAGAGCCTGGCAGTTAACCCTATGTATATGGCAATTAACTCATGAACATCAAAAATAATTGTCAATGAGACTGATGCAGAACTTCAAAACCTGCAGTAATCATTGGATTCCCTGAGACATGATAAGACTGATGCAGGACTTCGAAACCTGCAGGAATCATTGGATTCCTTAATATTTGAAGTGATGGACAATAGATTGGCTTTGGAATATTTCTTGGCTGCTGAAGTAGGTATATGTGTGGTTGTGAATTGATAATTATTTTCTATACCTTCTTTCTGGGACTCATGGAAATTTTTATAGTATTTTGTTTATTCATGTTGTTTGTTGTATTACTACTTGTTTGCGTAATATTACAATTTGCCCGTGTGATTCCTCCCATGCGGATGGATTTAACCACTGGCATATACATGCTTCAATTAAAAACAAAAGAAAGGGAGAAATGTAGAGGACCACAGATAGAGAGGGAACTCTGGGCGAGTTCAACTTCAACCCAGAGGGAACCTGCTAACAATGTCTAGTTCATCTCCCCGTCTCTAAGGGCTCTTGGTGTTCCTGAGAAGTCAGGAGGTAGTGACAACCTGCATTGTGATTGAAGCAGAGTGATATCAAGTGGCAAAGAGTGATACCAGATGGCAATCTACATACAATAGCAAGTTGCTTATGTGATCCTATGTGCACAGTATATACTTGGTGCATGCCCAGTGTTGTTTTGCTTTTATAAGAGTGTATAAGGGTGAAAGAACTAGGAATAAACAGACTCCATATTTCCACCATACTCAGGAGTCTTGCCTCATCAGTCCTCCACTAAGGCAGTATGTTTTAACCACCCCAGTATGGGGGCTCTAGAAAGCCCAGTACATTTTGTCACCCCAACTTGGGGCTCTAGAAAGCAGGACACAGTGCTGATGATTAATGTGGGTTTGTTTTGTATCCTGCAACTTTGCTAAAGTTCTGTTTTTTTCTAATAGCTTTTTAGTTGACTCTTTGGGATTTT
Source organism: Sarcophilus harrisii (assembly GCF_902635505.1). Taxonomy (NCBI): domain Eukaryota; kingdom Metazoa; phylum Chordata; class Mammalia; order Dasyuromorphia; family Dasyuridae; genus Sarcophilus; species Sarcophilus harrisii. The sequence goes on from NC_045427.1 coordinate 349,654,265, forward strand.
TTAAGTATACCATCATATCATCTGCAAAGAGTGATAATTTGGTTTTCTCATTATCTACTCTAATTCCTTTAATCTCTTTTTTTTCTCTTATTGCCAAAGCTAGCATTTCTAATACAATACTGAATAGTAATGGTGATAATGGGCAACCGTGGTTCACCCCTGATCTTATTAGGAATGGTTCCAGTTTATCCCCATTACATATAATACTGATGGTTTTAAATAAATGCTACTATTTTAAGAAAAAGTCCATTTATTCCTATACTCTCTATTGTTTTTAATAGGAATGAGTTTGGGATTTTTTCAAATACTTTTTCTGCATCTATTGAGATAATCATATGATTTTTGTTCATTTGGCTATTGATATAGTCAATTATGCTAATAGTTTCTTAATATTGAACCAGCCCTGCATTCCTGATATAAATACTACTTGGTCATAGTGTATTATCCTAGGGATGATTTTCTGTAATCACTTTGCTAATATTTTATTTAAGATTTTTGCATCAATATTAATTAGGGAGATTAATCTATAATTCTCATTCTCTGTTTTCGTTCTACCTGATTTAGGTATCAGTACCATGTCTGTGTCATAAAAGGAATTTGGTAGGAGTCCTTCTTTCCCTATTTTTTCAAATAGTTTACATAGTATTGGAGTTCATTTTTCTTTAAATGTTTGGTAGAATTCATATGTAAATCTATCTGGTAATGGGGATTTTTTCTTAGGGAGTTGATTAATAGTTTGTCATATTTCTTTTTCTAAAATGGAACTATTTAAATAATTTATTTCTTCCTCTGTAGATCTGAGCAATCTATATTTTTGTAGGTATTCCTCTATTTCACTTAGGTTAACCAATTTATTGGCATAAAGTTGGGCAAAGTAACTCCTAATTATTGCTTTAACTTCTTTTCATTGGTGGAAAGTTCTCCCTTTTCATTTTTAAGACTAACAATTTTATTTTCCTCTTTCTTTTTTTTTAATCAAATTAACTAAAGGTTTATCTATTTTGTTGTTTTTTTATGAAACCAACTCAGTTTTATTTATTAATTCAATATTTTTTCTTTCAGTTTTATTAATCTCTCCTTTTAATTTCAAAATTTCAAGTTTGGTATTTGATTGGAGATTTTTAATTTGATCTTTTTCTAGCTTTTTAAGTTGCAAGCCCAATTTATTGATCTTCTCTTTCTCTATTTTATGCAAGTAAGCATCTAGAGATATAAAATTTTCCCTCATTACTGCTTTGGCTGCATCACACAAATTTTGGTATACTGTCTCATTATTGTCATTCTCTTGGATGAAATTATTTGCTGTTTCACCCATTCATTCTTCAGGCTGAAATTATTTAGTTTCCAATTACTTTTTGGCCTATTTTCTTTTTTTTTTTTTTCTTTTTTTTAATTTTAAATTCTCTCTCTCTCTCTCTTTTTTTAAATTTTAATAGCCTTTTATTTACAGGTTATATGTATGGGTAACTTTACAGCATTGACAATTGCCAAACCTCTTGTTCCAATTTTTCCCCTCTTTCCCCCACCCCCTCCCCCAGATGGCAGGATGTTGGTCTATTTTCCCATGGCTTTTTATTGAATGTAATTTTCATTGCATTGTGATCTGAAAAAATGCATTTACTATTTCTGCCTTTCTGCATTTGAATTTGTGGTCTTTATGTCCTAATATGTGGTCAATTTTTTTTATAGGTTCCATGAATTGCTAAGAAAGTGTACTTCTTTCTGTCTCCATTCAATTTTCTCCAAAGATCTAACATGCCTAACTCTTCTAGTATTCTATTTACCTCTTGAACTTCTTTCTTATTTATTTTGTGGTTTGATTTATCTAGTTGTGAGAGTGCAAGGTTGAGATCTCCCACTATTATAGTTTTGCTGTCTATATGTTCTTGCAGCTCTTTACCTTCTCATTTAGGAATTTCCATGCTATACCACTTGGTGCATATATATTTAGTATTTATATTGCTTCATTATCTATGGTACCCTTTAGCAAGATATATTTTCCTTCCTTATCTCTTTTAATTAGATCAATTTTTGCTTTTGCTTGATCTGAGATCAGGATAGCTACCCCTGCTTTTTTTAACTTCAGCTGAAGCATAATAGATTCTGCTGCAGACTTTTACTTTACTCTGAATGTATCACTCTGCTTTATGTGTTTTTTATGTGTTTTTTGTAAACAATCTTGTAAACAAATTAATCCATTCTCCTATCCATTTCCATTTTATGGGAGAGTTCACCCCATTAACATTTACAATTAAAACTACCAATCCTGTATTTCTTATTATCCCCAGATTATACTTTTCTCTTTTCATTTCCCCTTTCCTTTTTCTCTAGTATTTAACTTATGAGCACCACTTGCCTCAAACAGCCCTCCCCCTTTAGAGTTCATTCCCCTTCTTATACCTTTCCCCTCCTATTTCTGTTTTCCCTTCTACCTACCCCTTCCTTTTTTGCCTTTCCCTTCCTGCTTTTCAATAAGGTGAGAGAAATTTCTAAATCAAATATGTCTAATTTTTTCTCTTTGAGCCAAATCTGATGAGAGTAACTTTTACACAATGTTCATTCCACTTCCTTCTTTCCCTCAAATATAATAGGTTTCCTTTGCCTCTTCGTGAGCTGCAATTTCTCCCATTTTACCTTCATTTTCCCATTTTTCTAATAGAATCCCTTTTCTACCTCTTGTTCCTTTTTATTTTATAACAGTAAAATCAAATTATACATACATTCTTTATGTATACCCATAATAGAATTACAGTTCTCAAGAGTTCTTTTTACCTTTTTATGCTTTTCTTGAGTACCATATTTGGAGGTCAGAATTTTTGTTTAGCTCTGGGCTTTTCATCAGAAATAAATGGAATTCACCTGTTTCATTTAATGTTCATCTTCTTCCCTGAAAGAAAATGCTCAGTTTATCAGGGTAATTTATTCTTGGCTGCATTCCAAGTTCATTTGCCTTTCAGAATATCAGATTCCAGGTCCTTTGATCCTTTAAGATAGAAGCTGCTAGATCCTTGGTGATTCTTATTGTGGCTCCTCAATATTTGAATTGTTTTTTTTTTTTTTTTTTCTGGCTGCTTGTAATATTTTTTCCTTGGTCAAATAGTTCTGAAATTTAGCCATGATATTCCTTGAAGTTATAATTTTGGGGTCTCTTTCTGGAGGCATTCGGTGAATTCTTTCAATGGCATTTTATCTTCTGATTCTATGACATCAGGTCAGTTTTCTTTGATAATTTCCTGAAAAATAGTGTCTAGGCTCTTTTTTTCATCATGGTTTTCAGGGAGTCCAATAATCCTTAGATTATCTCTCCTAGATCTATTTTCTAGTTGGTTATTTTCTCAATTAGGTATTTTACATTTTTGTGGTAATTAGCTGAGGGTAGTGGGAGAAGATCAGAAAGAAGAGTGTGTCCTCTCCCCCTCCATCAAGGTAAAAATCAAGAAATAGACTAGAAAAATGAACAAATAATCAATAAAGAACGTATCCATGGAAAGTTATTATATGTCAGGGAAAACCAGAACACAAGTTTAAAGAACAGAAGAAAGATGTGAATTGGTCTCAAGTCCAAAAAGAATTTCTAGAAGAGCTCAAAAAAGATTTTTTAAAATCTAATAAAAGAGGTAAAGGAAAAATTGGGGGGTGGGGAATAACAGGGATATAAGAAAATCATGAAAAAAGAGTCAACAACTTATAAAGGAGACACAAAAAATGCTAAAGAAAATAACATCTTACATATACCAAATGATAAAAGAGGTCCCAAAATCCACTGAAGAGAACTTTTTAAAAAGCAAAATTTGCCAAGTGGAAAAGGAGGCATAAAATCTTAATGAAGAAAAAAAAATACCTTAAAAATTAGAATTGGGCAAGTAGAAGCTAAGGATTTCATAAGGCATAAAGAAACAATAAAATAAAATCAAAAGATTGAAAAAAACAGATGAAAATGTGAAATATCTCATTGGAAAAACAATGACCTGTAAAATAGATATCAATAAAAGATAATTTAAGAATTATTGGACTACTTGAAAACTATGACCAAAAAAAAGAGCATAAACTTCATATTTCAAGATATTATCAAGGAAAACTGCCCTGATATTTTACAATCAGAGGATAAAATAGAATTTGAAAGAATCCATTAATCGCCTCCTGAGAGAGAACCCAAAATGAAAACTCCTAGAAGTGTTTTTGGCAAGTTATAGAACTTCCAGGGAAAGAGGTACAAGTAGTTTGGAAGCAACAATTCAAATATTGTGGAGCCACAGTCACCCAACACATGAGTTAGCAATTTCTACATTAAAGTTTTGGAGGACTTGGAATGTGATATTCTAGGATTAAAACTCAGTATAATCCTTCAAGTGAAAAAAAAATTTTAACGAATAGGAGATTCTCAAACTTTCCTAATGAAAAGACCAAAGCTGAATTAAAAAATCTGACTTTTAAATATAAGAATAAAGAGAAGCACAAAAAGATAAATAGGAAAGAGAAACCATAAGGAATTCAATAAAGTTAAACCGTTTACATTCTTCTATGAGAAGAGGATACTTGTAACTCCTAAGAACTTTCTTATTATTTGTGCAGGAAGAAGGGGTATACATAGGTATGCAAGTTCAATATGATGGGATAATATGTTAAAAATTAAAATTAAGGGATAAGAAAGAGGAATTCATTGGGGAAAGGACGATGGAGTTGAAGGATATGATAAATTGTTTCACATAAAAGATCCACAAAAGAGCTTTTACAGTGGAGGGGAAGGTGATTGAAGTAGCGGGGGAGTACTTGAACATTACTCTCATCAGAATTGACTCAAAAAGGGAATAACATCCATATTCAATTAATTATAGAAATCTATCTTACCCTACAGGAAAATAGGAGGAGAAATGGTTAAGAGAAGGGGTGTAGAACTGATAGGAAAGGAAGGAGGATTGCTTTGTACTTTGTTCTTGAAAAGGACCCAAATGAGATTACTATATTGGAGTCAAAGTACCCTGTGCTCAACCATGGCTGAGCAGTCCATTATAAGTTTGGAAGACTCTACTACATGTTGGACACAAATTGTTCATTTAATGTTCAACATTAGGAAAAGAGAGTTCTCTCAATTTGTGCATCTCATGTTTCTTTTGATCTACCATAATTTTCCTTCATTCATAGAGCACAGTAATGCAAGCATGCCATGCTGGATGGTCCTATCCCAGTGTCTCCCATATCTCATTAACAATTCCAAAGTTCTTCAGAGAGAACTTTATAGTGCCCTTTATCATTTCTTCTGATCATCATGTCAGTGTCTGCCTTGCATGAGTTCTCCATAAAATAGACTTTTAGGTAAACACATTTGGCATCTGAAGAACAACTGGCCAGCCCACCAGAATTTTGCTCTTTGTAATAGAGTTTGAATGCTTGGCAATTTAGCTTGAGAAAGAACCTCAAAGTCTAGAACCTTATCTTGTCAGGTGATCTTCAGAATTTTTCAAAGAAAATTGAAATGGAAGCAATTCAGATTTCTGGCATAGTGCTAATATACTATTCAGGTTTCATAGGCACACAACAATGAGGTCAGCATGACCTTCACTTTGGTAGGCACACTGATACCTCCTCTCCCACACTTTCCTTTTAGCCTACTTAACACTGAGCTAGTTTTGACAATGAGAGTGTCAACCCCATCATCTCTGTAGACATCCCTGGCAAGGATACTGCCAAGGTAAGTGAACTTATTCACAGCATTTAACATTTCTCCATTGGCTGTAACCAATAGTTCCACATATGGATGTTGGAGAATCTGTGTTTTCTTGGTGTTAATTGATAAGCCAAAATTAGCACAAGTAGCAGAGAATCAGTCCAAACTTTGTTGCATCTCTGTTTCAGAGGCTGCATTAAGTACACAATCATCTAGAAACAAAAATCCACTTTAGTCTTGGATTGTAGCATTTTCAAATTATATAATGTACCATCAGTAAAGTATCTGATCTTCTTGCTTTTTAAAAAATTTGATGTTAGTATTTATTTTCTAAAACAAAAATGATGTTGTTTCTTTTGAAAAGACATAAGCATGCAAAAATACTTAGACTTAAGATATTTAAACTAAAATCTTAGTTAAAGAAGGATTCTGAAAAAAAAGACATGAAAATCAGAGAAAAAGAAATAAAAACAATATGCTATATATAATTGAAATGTTAAAAAAAAGTTTTCTATGTCAAGTATGGTTTTTAACTTTTTTACATGAATGTATTTATAACTGAATCCTTAAATGTAGTTAAAATAAAAGAAAAAAAAAAGAAAAAACATACATTCAAACTTATCTTTAAAAAATTAAGACAAAGGGGCAGCTAGGTGACACAGTGGATAGAACACCAGCTCTGAAATCATGAGGACCTGAGTTCAAATGTGGCCTCAGACATTTAACACTTCCTAGCTATGTGACTCTGGGCAAGTCACTTGACCCCACTTGCCTCAGAAAAAAAATTAAGACAAAAAAGTAGTAGATTATCAAGCCCTTTTTACAAGGCGGGCTTTTGTTGCCCTTTAATATACTCAATATCATTCTAAAGAAATTTCATTCTTTCTCATTGAATGAGAATGAAAATGAGAAAATGAATGAGAATGAAAAAAATTCATTCTCATTGAAGGCATCTGACAACATTGCTAAAAACATTATGCTAAAAAGCATGGTAGCAAGCATACAGCCTTGCTTCACTATTGGTGACTGGGAAAGCCTGAGAGCAGTGTCTGTTATCTAGAACCCAGGCAAACATGCCATTATAGAACTGGCATATGATATTGATGACTTTTTCTAGGAAATCTATTTTTGCCATAATCTTCCACAACCTTCATGACTGACAGTTTCAAAGATCTTCTTCAGATGGACAAACATTGTATACAGATCTCTGTTCTATTCCTGCAAGCAGCCAACCCCATACTGACCATTCCTTGGCCCTTTCTGAAGCCATCCTGGCTCATAGGGGGATGAACATCTTCCAAGTGAAGGACCAACCTATTAAGGAGGACTTGGCAAGAATCTTGAAAAGGATAGTAAGAAGGAAGAATTCTCCCACTCCCTCCCCCTGCCATGATTGTCACAAGACAATCTATTTCCTTTACCTTTATGAAGACAGACAACATAGTCATCTTTAAACTCCTGGGGGGTAACTTCATCTTGTTCTATACCATGGAAGATTAACATCAACTTCTGTATGAGGAGTGGGGTCCTGCCAATTAGAAATCTCAGTTGGAATAGAATTAGCATTAGACTCTGCCATGTGAGAGGAGCCTAATGGGATTCAAACCAGTTGGAAGTTGGTCTAGAGAGGGATTGACTCCAACCTGAGTTATATAGTTAGGGGCTTCAGTATTAGTTAATGATGGTCTGTTGAGAACACTCTGGAAATGTTTAGTTCATCTCTCCAGGATCATGTCCTTATTGCTAATCAATGTGGCTTTATTAGTATTGAGTAATTGAGATGTACCAGAGAAGTTTGGCTCATAAGTAATGGAATCCTCAGGGAATCCTTAAAGCACTTTGAATTATTACTATCAGCATAAAACTGAATTTTATTTGCCTTCTTAGTGAGACAAGAGTCCTGCAACTCTATAATCTTCGCTTGTATTTTATTTCTGGTGGCATTAAATGTTGCCTTAGAGACAGATGAACTACTTGGCTGTAAATCCTGAGAAGTTCTCAATTTTCATTTAGCATTTCTGAATTTCCCCATCATTTTTGTCAAACTAGTCCTGATGTTTTGAGTGTTCTGGCCCAGGTGAGTAAATTCGGTGCTATACACCAAATCCCTGAAAGCTGGCCACTACTTTTCTGCTACACTGTTAATAACTATGTGTTGGTTTGGCTTTCCATCTAAGTTAATGACAAAATGAAGGAAGCAGCTAGGGAAAACTCTGGATCCAGCATTTCCTGGCTTTTGAATATCCTGCTGAAGTTGACTATCTTGCAGAATAATATTGAAAGTAATATGGCCCAATATATTCAATAACTAGAAATAGAAATCTCACTTTTACAATCCATACAATGAAATCCAAGGGGCAATTAAGGGAGGTAGTGACTAGGCAAGTGAAGGATCCTCTGTAGATGGGTGTGGAGTCTTAAAAGCTATAAGCTACAGGCTCGCAATGGAAGTACAGTTTTGACTCAGACTTTTTGTAACATGCTGCTTAAATCAGTGCCCTAAAACCAGACAATGAGAATAGAACTGAGAAAGAAATTTGGGAACTCACACTGATGGTAATAAAACCCCAGGCTTAATTCTGTTATTACACACTAGAATGAGATTTTCTCCACTGAGGGGAGGGGTTGTGGGGAGATGGGTGACTTTTACCACCAAAGAACTGGGGAGTATGAAAGGAGAAACTCAATGAATGACTAGAGCAAAAAACCCCAAAGGCTAAGAGCCAATGCAGATACTATTTCCATAGCAGACTTAACATAGATTTGGGAAGCTCCCTGAGGACTTCTTTATAGTTAAATCTTAAGAGATGACAAATGGGAACTATCCTTTGTCCTTAGGTGATTGAGATAAGGAACTACATATATCTAGCCTGATAAAGTAAAGAAAGGAAGCAAGCATTTTTAAGCCTCTTGTATAAGTGAGGCAATGTGCTAAGCCCTTCACAAGTATTGTCATTTGATTCTCACAACAACCTTATGAGATAGGTGCTGCTATTATTCTCTTATTACAGTTGAGGAAAGAGAAACAAACCAAGGTTAAGGGACTCCTGTAAGGTTATACAACAACTAAGTACCTGAGGTCACATTTGAACTCAGGTCTTCCTGACTCTAGATCCAGAATTCTGTAACAGATAATTTCCTTCCCCTAGGGATTTAAGTGCAAAGAAAGGGGTTCTGTTTCTAAAGGAAATGAATTACATAGATTGGACAAATTTGAGTTCCCTATGTTTTATTCCACCCTATGACCAGTCTGTGTAAGAAAAATTTAGTTCTGCCTTGTATTGGTCTCTTTCCACCATGTCAGGCAAAAAGTTTGCCTTTACTATAATTTATACCTATTCAGGTTATGGTATACCAGTACAAGTTGTCTGCCATTTACTGGAGCAACCTTCAAAGCTCTTGGGGCCCCTAACTTCCTTTCTCATAGACATCCTTGCCACATTGCTTCTGATCAGCAGACCCACTTTATTATGAAAAAGATCAGAAATTCATCACATCTCCTGGGTTTTACACCTCCCATACCATCCTCAAGCTGCTGGCATTGTTGAACTTTGGATGGGCTCTTGAAACAACAGCTTCATCCCAATGTGCTTGACTGTCTTCTTGGCCATTTGCCAGAGGCTGTATCCTCAACAAGTCAACCCTCTTCCAGAAAGGGTGAGAACTTTTATAACTCTGTAGTTCTTTGGCTCTACCTTGTAGAAAGACTTACCTCATGAGGATGGACTACTTTTAGAAATTGTTCCATTTGATCCTCTCAAGGAGAGCCTTTGTATTAACTTAGATCTCAAAATAGGTTGCAGGATAGAGGCTTATAATATTTTGGTTATTTTGGACCTAGATGCATAATAAAGAATTGTTGACTGTGACAGAGGTCACATTATCAGTTTAATGGCCCTAATATTTCTGGTACTGTTCTAGCTTATCTTCATCATTTTACATCAGAAAACCTAATGTAAATTGCAAAGATTTAGCATCTGAAACCTGAGACTCACAGTCCTCCTGAAGTGGGGAAGAAAAGCCTAGGATTTCTGGTCTTCATTCTCAATATTTTCTCCTTTTTCTTGTTTTCTTTATGGTGACTCCTTCAGAAGAGCTAAGGTTTATTTTTTTTTTCTTTCTCTATTTTTCTTTTTCTCCTCAATACTGCTTATGCCAGAAGAATTATCCAATAAAAAAAACTAAAAGCATTTAATTGGCAGGTCATTTAAAAGGTTCTTGGGACCTTGTCCTAGAGATTATGTTATAGGAACAATATCTTCCATAGTTCTCTTTTCCTGCAATGTGAGTTAGGCTAATTGGTTTTTTTTCCCCCTAAAAGGCAACAAAGCTTTTCCTTGGACTTGACTGGTCCTCGAAGAAAGCCTCAAATGACCTTGACAAAGCTTTCTGGTAGCCTTTGGCTATATTAACTGGCTTTCAGGTCAACTAAGATGATAAACAGGCCCACCCACAAGTAATCTTAGCCTTTCAGATTTGGTGGTTGTCCTGAAGCTGTATGAGTCACCATACAGAACAGATATGTTTCCATAAGGAAGTGTGTGTGTATGTTGGGGTAGAGGTAGGGGAAATTACATTTACTAGAGTTAAATGTACTATATTCTTGAATAGTTTTTCTATGTTAGAATTAAGTAAACCTTTTTTTTTTTTTTGAATGATTTATGAGGGTCAGATTTTGTTCTAACAACAAGCCTAAACTAATTGGGTTCAGTCTTGAGTCAGGCCTTATGATTAAATCCATCATAATTTATAACTTGGTGCCTGGTATTTGGTCCCATCCCACATGATCCTAATCTCTTTCTCCACATCAGCTTGACCCTGAAATAACTACTTATCCTCATAAAATATATTTACTGAAATTAGGAGTAAGTACTAAAGTATTAGAAATGAGTATTTCCATATTCATAAAAAAATGAAAAGAAAAAATTATACATGAAACTTCAGGTTTCTTTTTTGTATTTCCTTTTCAAGTATATAATAAATTTTTACCTTGTAACTTTTAAAGTTGTTCTGTGTCTGTGTTTTTTCTTTTTTCTGATCTGCTTCCTGTTCTCTGAATTTTAAAAAAAGATATCCTAATGAGCTAGTTTCCTTCCTTCCTTCTTTTTGTACAAATGAGTCTTTTCTTCTTTCTTTGATCTCTTACCCAAAGATTTCTGTTAAAAATATCCTTCCAGAAAAGTTGAAGTAGGAAAATTCTCTGGCTATTTCTTTTCAAACTTTTCTCTGCTTGCTTAGGGAAAGTACTGTTCGAAGCCTTCATGTTCAGTATTCTTGCCATCTTTTGATGCTGCTTCCAGGGAGGCCCTGCTCCAATCAAAATAATTTTCTGTCTGCCAAGTGGACACTGACAATTCAAACACCAGAAAGGTTGGACTTATGTTCTCTAAATATTTGAGATTTTAGGAAGACTTAGGGAAACTAAACTTCATTACCAGGCAGGGAAACATTTAGCCCCTCTAGCCAGTTTTCAAGCTGCATGACAAAAGGGAGAGAAGGGAAGGAATTTGATCATTTATATTATGTTATATTGGGCATTATTTGCTCTTGGCTATAACATTACTTTGTACTTAAGTGGTATTACAGATCAAAGGTTAGTAGTAGGTTGTATGCCCACTGAAAAACAAAGAGGGACAATTATCAATATTATCACTGAATCGGAAAGGTGCTGCTATAGGACAAAGAAATGCAGTTATCTTAATTTTCAAAAAAGAGAAAAGAAAAAAGTGTAAACACTATAAATCAATAAATTTGACTTCAATTTTCCTAACACAATTCTAGAATGTGTTATTATAAACATTTAGAAAAGGAACCACTTGTTACTGTTGAATCATTTTAGTTATAGCTGACTTTTTGTGACTCCGTTTGGCAAAGATTTTGGAGCAGTTTGTCATTTCCTTCTCCAGCTCATTTTACAGATGAGGAACTGAGGCAGACAAACTTGTGACTTGCCCAGGATCACATAACTAGTACCTGAGGATAGAATTAAACTCAGCAAGTCTTCCTACTTCTCTAGGCCCCACACTCTATCCACTGCACCATCTAGCTGCCCATAAAGGAAAGCACTGATAGCTAAAAACGGATAAATCGTGGCTTCATTTCATAGTGGAGTCATTTATCCTATATGGTATTTTCGAGGAGCTTAGCCAGAAAAAGGAGGAATGCTGTGTTATGGTGATTAGCAGAGATGGATGGATCAAGTGAAGGTGCTTTGAAATTGGGCATGTTAGTAATCAGTAGGGAATAGTCAGTAGACAGGGAGAGATTGAAAATAAGTGAGACAGTGGAAATGATAGAAGAAAATTTGCTGAAGAAGACAGGATGGAAGTGGATGTCTCGTGATCTAGATGAGTCAGCCATGGCAAAGACCATGGCGACCTCTTTTTTTTTTTTTTTTTTTTTTTTTTTTTAAGCTTTTTATTTTCAAAACATATGCATGGATAATTTTTCAACATTGACCCTTGTAAAACCTTGTGTTCCAAATTTCCCATCTTTCCCTTACCCCCTCTCCTAGATAGCAAGTAATCCAATGTGATAAACATGTTAAAATGATGTTAAATCCAATATATGTACATATATTTGTATAATTATCTTACTGCATAAGAAAAATCAGATCAATAAGGAAAAAAATGGAAAAGAAAATAAAATGCAAGCAAACAACAACAAAAGGAGTGAAAATACTATGTTGTGATCTACACTCAGTTCCCACAGTCTTCTTCTCCCTGGGTTCAGATGGCTCTCATTATCACAGGATCCTTGGAATTGGCCTCAGTCACCTCATTGTTGAAGAGAACCAAGTCCATCAGAATTGATCATCATATAGTCTTGTTGCCGTGTACAATGATCTCCTGGTTCTGCTCATTTTACTTAACATTAGTCCATGTAAGCCTCTCCAGGCCCTTCTGAAATCCTCCTGTTGGTCATTTCTTACAGAACAATAATATTCCATAACATTCATATAACATAACTTATTCGGCCATTCTCCAACTGATGGGCATCCACTCAATTTCCAGTTACTTGCTACTACAAAAAGGATTGTCACAAACATTTTTGCACATGTGGGTCCCTTTTTCTCCTTTATGATCTCTTTGGGAGATCAAAGAAAATCAAAGGGTATGATCTCCACCAACTCCACTGTCAGTGTCCCACTTTTCCCACATCCCCTCCAACATTTGTCATTATTTTTCCTTGTCATTTTAGCCAATGTGAGAGGTGTGTAGTGGTACCTCAGAGTTGTCTTAATTTGCATTTCTCTGATGAACAGTGATTTAGAGCACCTTTTTCATATGGCTTGAAATGGTTTCAATATATTCATTTGAAAATGGTCTGTTCATATCCTTTGACCATTTATCAATAGGAAAATAGTGTGGATTCTTATAAATTTGAGTCAATTCCCTATATATTTTGGAAATGAGGCCTTTATCAAAACCCTTGCATATAATTTTTTTTTTCCAGTTTATTGCTTTTCTTCTAATCTTGTCTGCATTGGTTTTTTGTGTACAAAAATTTTTTAACTTAATATAATCAAAATTATCTATTTTGTGTTCAATGATGAACTCCAGTTCTTCTTTGATGGCCACCTCTTCTTAAGAGAGGCAAAGGTGAAGAAGATAATGGCAGAAGGCATCTGGGTGATGTGAGATGAAAAGGAGAAGAGAAGAGGGAGTTAATGGAAAATTATTTCAATTTTTTTTCAATAAAATATGACACAAGATTCTCAGCTGAAAGGGAAGGAAGGGGAAACCATGTTATTTAGAGAAAGACAAGGCCAAGAAAAACTTCAATGGTCTATAGGATAGTGAGTTAATGGGGGAGGTGGCAAATTTTTGCTTGGCAGCAGGAAGGACCCAGGTATGGTTATTTAACCTAAATTTGTAATGTATCTGGTTAGCAGAGCTTTGTGATTTACTCTTTTTAGTAGCACATGCCTAAGAGTACAGACAGAGGATGGTGGGAATGATCCAAGACTTAACAAGATCATAGATATAAGGGGCACAGGGCCCAAGAGAAGAGAGCAGGACAGAGTTGAATTGGTTCATTATGGGGTCAAGATGAGGAAAAGAGGAAAGTGTTCAGATAATCAGACATAGTATTGGAAGATACAATAGGGATTATCAAATCCAATCTCCTCATTTAACAGAGAGGGAAACAGAGAGGCCTAGAGAGATTAAGTGACTAATCACACAACTAGGAAGTGTTTGAGATAAGGTTTGAACTCAGGTCCTCCTGACTTCATCTAGGGCACTATTATGTCCTTGTGTCTTTATGTGAGAGGTCTTCCTGAGCATTTTTGCATGACAAGTCATTATTTTGACCCGGAGTGGACCATATGAACTTTGAGGTCATTTTTCATTCTAGGATTATGTGAGAATTTAAAGACCCATTACTGTAACTTCTCTTGTACTTGGATATTTAGAAGGCACCACCTGTTACATTTAATATTATTGTTAGGGGTGATTATAGGTTCACCTAGGGTGCTATTATTGGGAAGTTCTTTGACTTTTTTTTGTTGTTGTTGCCTGCCTGCTTTGTTCTGTTGGTCAAATGACAAGTGCACTGGACATAGTTTGGAGACACCCTGTAAGAAAGATGAGTTTATATAGAAAAGTGATAAGATAAACCAAGATTCCTAACTTAATTACAGGGAGCTAAAACCACAATGAAATCAGTGGAGTGTCTGGCATGTAATTGTTTCATTGATTCATTCAGCAAACATGGACTGAATTCAGATTAAATGTGATGATTTACTATTCCCACTGCAACACATCATAAGAATTTTCCATGACTTAAAAAAAATCTTTCAACAAGTATGTTATTTATTTCCCTTTTGGTTTCACACAGACACACACACACACAAAACCAATTAAACAGTGATACTATCATCTGGAGTGGGGAGATCTGGGTTCAAATATTAGTTCTGCTACTTATAGTGGTGACCTTAGAAGTCACTTCCTTTTAATTTCTTTATGTTACTATTGAACTAGTCAATCTCTCAAGTCCTCTCCTCTTTTAAATCCCATGATATTAATTTCTAGTGTATTTAGCATAATTTAATACCTGAAATTTGTTGAGACAAATCAGATGAGGGAAAGAAAGGACTCATTTTTCCATCCCTATACTTATCTTCAATAATCTAACTTTGATTTCCAAATACTAATAATAACAATAATAGCATTGATAAAATACCTGTTATGTGATAGGCACTGACAAACATTTCTTTACAAACATTATTTCATTTGCTCCTTACAACAATTCTGGGAAGTAGGTCCTATTATTGTCTCCATTTTACAATTGGGGAAATTGAGGCAGAGCAATGCTAAATGGCTTGTGACCAAGATAACACAACTAGTAACTACCTGAGACTAGATTTGAACTCAGTTCTTAGCTTTAGGCTTGGTTCTTTACCTACTGCACCTTCATTTTTCTCTCTGCTTTCAAAGAGGGACAAGGATACAACTAAGAATACTTGTGTAACAAATCTAAGTATCTTGACACCTTGGTTAGAAAAATACTGTCTGGTAGGAAAAATTACTGGTATGAAAGTTAACAAAGGTCTTTGTGACTTTGGGGGAGATTTTTAAACTTCTCTGGCCCTTGGTCTCTTATCCATTTGCAAGATGGACATCTTGTCTTTCCTTCCATACCTCACAGAAATAAAAAAACTTATTAAAGGTTTTGTTTTGTTTTGTTTTTATTCAACCTTGGGAGGAGCCCATATATACACAAGGCATCATTTATGAGTCTTTGAAATTATAGCCAACAATAGCAACTAAACCACTTTTGACACCTCATCATAGTGTTTTAAAAATAGTAGCATATTATTTTCCTTCATTTAACTGACAGTCATGCTTTTTAAATATAATATTGAAACTGAGATTTAAAAGGCAATCTTGTCTAGTCCCTTGCCTCAAGATACAAACTTAACCTAAATCTTTTATGCATTTTCCAGTTTTAAAGGCTGTCTGCAGGCAAAGGTTTCACAACCGCCTTGAATAGTTCCAATACTAAGTCACCTAAATGGTAGGAAGTACTTTAACCTAAAGGCCAATGCATTCAGATGCTTTTGGATTGTTATTTGCCCCCCCCCCCCCAAAAAAAAAAAATTAGTCAATATGATGGTGACTGAATTTTATTGAACATTTTCTTTAAATTGAAGGCTAACCATTGGATAGTTCTCCCAAGACCAGCATTGAACTAAAGGCACTTTTCTAATATGCTTGGGTTTTTAAAAATATTTTTTCACCTCTCTGCCTGTAATTATAGCTTCTAAAGTATTCCTGGGTTGAAATACAAACACCCAAGATATATGCAGATACTCTTGGCTCTAAGACAAAATTAATTTCTGTAAATAATCTGTGACTCTAATCTAACTTTATGTTTAAAAAAAAAAAAAAAAAAAGACAGGTTTCTGTCAGCTCTTTAATGAATGACAACCTCTCAGTGCTAATTGATTTCAGAGGATTTTAGGTTGGGAAAGGGCTGTTCAGCTGATGAGTCTGTTGGGAAGTAGTCAAACTCAAAAAGTAGAATCTTCAGCCTTTGACAGCTTGAATGCCATTTGGACATCGTAGGGTAGTTGTTGATTTAATTATGTCTGAACTCAAGAATTATGGTTTTTCTGTTTGGTTGTTTTTTTTAAACTGATTTTATTAATCTTTTCACTACAAAATCAAGCTTCTCAGCACTTTAGGCTAGCTCTCCTTATCAGCCTGAAGGCTGAAAATTTCATATTTAGAATCATCCTTACTATACAAAAACCCCTTACATTTCAACACTTTCACTTGATCTTCTCCATCCTTCCTTTCCTGACAGATTTGCTTTAAGCTTCCTTTTCCAGGGAAGGAATGTTTACATTTGTAATGAAGAAATATGACTGATGCTGCTTTACCCATTTCTAAAAGGAATGAACAAAAACAATTCAAAGTCTGAGGATCTAATCCCAGGGCTCCTTTACTAATAAAAGATCCAAGACAAACACAACAGGCCAGTTCTGAGCCTAAAACCTTTATCTATCTATCTATCTATCTATCTGTCTGTCTATCTGTCTGTCTTCTGTCTTTCTATCCATCTAGTCTCAAAACACCTTCCAGAAATGTTTTCACTTGCCTTTTTAGGAGAATTATGGAATTCTGACCTCTTACTAGAAGAGAACATACCAAGGGAAAATCATTCTTTACTTTTCTTCTTTCCAATCCCAGGAAGGAAGTCTTAGGTGTTCTGGACAGTCTTATCAGCACACCTTTCATATTCTTCAGGAATTTGCTTCTAAAGAAGGGTCATAGAAACCCAGCCTTAGAAGTTCTGAAATTGTCACAAGATTGTGAAGATTCTTCCACATAGCACTAAATAAGAACCACTATTCTCCAGTTACTACTGAAGTATTGGAGATTGTTAGCTTAACAGTAGTGTGCTTGAACAGACTTGAACAGATTGTTAATTGGTTTGAACAGATGCTAATTTTTCAGGAATTCTATGAACCTGGTGGTTAAGTAACAGTATTTAGTCCAATCACTTCCTTATTCAGTAATGCTATTTATTGTTGTAAAAGAATTTGTATCAACCACAGCAGAATCTGTTTACAATACATTATTATGTACTTTAAGTGATTGAGACTTGATAATGAATAGTTCAAAACAAACTTAATTGCATTTTGTTTTGATGGTCCTAAAGTACAGTACTGGGAACAAAAAATGCAATAGCTGGGGCAGCACAGTAGATAAAGCAAAAGCACCACCCCTGGAGTCAAGAGAACCGTAGTTCAAATCCAGCCTCAGACACTTCATACTTCCTAGCAGTGTGATCCTGGGCAAGTCATTTAATCCCAATTGTCTTGACCCAACAATAAAAGTTATGTCAAAATATGGAGTAGCTTCAAGATTTTTTTTAAAGTATTTTTTATTATAACTTTTTATTGACAGTACATACGCATGTTTTTTTTACAACATTATCCCTTGCACTCACTTCTGTTCCGATTTTTCCCTTCCTTCCCTCCACCCCCTCCCATAGGCAGTGATCATCAATCAACAATTCAATATATGAACAAAACAAATTAATCATTTAACAATGTTTCTAATAAAAAAAATCAAGGAAAAACTCTATTCTTCCTGAAGATAAAGGCAGTGGCTGACAATGGCAGAGAGGCTTTTGATTGATCACTTAAGAGAAGTAACCTCTTTCCAAACCCTGCCTGAACTGAGTTAGGAGCATCATCAGACGAAGAAAAAAAAAATTTCATTATTTCAGTTAATGGAAGTATATTTTATTTTCATCCTTTTTTAGTGATTTTTTTAAATTAAAGCTTTTCATTTCTCAGAACATATGCATGGAAAATTCTGCAACATTAGCATTTGCAAAACCTTGTGTTCCAGTTTTCTCCCCTTTTTCCCATTCCCCTTCCTTAGATGGCAAGTACGCCAATATATGTTAAACATGGTAGAAATATATGTTAAATCCAATATGTATATACATATTCATACACTTATCTTGCTATACAAGAAAAATCAAACCAAACCAGAAAAAAATATGAAAAAAATAAAATGCAAGCAAACAACAACAAAAAGAATGAGAATGTTATGTTGTGAACCACACTCAGTTCCTGCATTCCTCTCTCTGGGTGTAGATGGTTCTTTTGATCAGAAGATTACTGAACTGGTTGGAAACATCTCATTGTTAAAGAGAACCATGCCAATGAGAATTGATCATCATATAGTTTTCTTGTTGCCATGTATAGTGGTCTCCTGGTTCTGCTCATTTCATTTAGCATCAGTTCATGTAAGTCTCTTCAGGTCTCTCTGAAATCATGCTGGTGGTCATTTCTTACAGAACATTCATATACCATAACTTATTCAACCATTCTCCAACTGATAGTTAAGCCACTAAGTTTCCAATTTCTTGCCACTACAAAAAGGGCTGCCTTGAACATTTTTGCATATGTGGCTCCCTTTCTCTCCTTTAAGATCTCTTTGGGATATAAACCCAGTAGAAAACACTGCTGGATCAAAGGCTCTGCACAGTTTGATAACTTATTAAGCATAGTTCCAAATTGCTCTCCAGAATGGTTGAATCCATTCGTAATTCCATCAACAACGTATTAGTGTCCCAGTTTTCCTACATCTCCTCCAACATTTGTCATTATCTTTTCCTGTCATTTTAGCCAATCTGACAGGTGTGTAGTAGCATTTCAGAGTTGTCTTAATTTGCATTTCTCTGATGAATAGTGATTTAGAGCACCTTTTCATATGAGTAGACAAAGTTACAATTTCTTCATTTGAAAATTGTCTGTTCATATCCTTTGACCATTTATCAATTGGAGAATGGCTTGAATTCTTATAAATTTGGGTCAATTCTCTATATATTTTAGAAATGAGGCCTTTTATCAGTATTGTCATTTTTATTACATTTGCTCGATCTATCCAAGAGCATTTGATATTTTTTCAATTGTTTAGGTTTGACTTTATTTGTGTGGAAAGTGTTTTGTAGTTGTGTTCATATAGCTTCTGACTTTTCCTTGGCACATAGATTCCCAAATATTTTATACTATTGACAGTTATTTGTATCTTTGCTGGTGGACTTTGTTGGTGATGTATAAAAATGCTGGTGATTGGGGGGCAGCTAGGTGGCTCAGTGGATAGAGCACCAGTCCTAAAGTCAGGTCCTCCTGACCTGAGTTCAAATCTGGTCTCACTTAACACTTAACACTTAACACTTCCTAGCTGTGTGACCCTAGGCAAGTCACTTAATTGTCTCAATTGTCTCAGAAGAAAAAAAAAGTGCTGATGATTTATGTGATTTTATTTTGTATCTTGCAACTTTGCTAAAATTGTGGATTGTTTCTAATAGTTTTTTAGTTGATTCTCTAAGGTTCTCTACATATACCATCATATCATCTGCAAAAAAATTACCTACTCTAATTCCTTTCATTTCTTTTTCTTCTCTTATTGCCAAAGCTAGCACTGTTAATACAATACTGAATAATGATGGTGATAGTGGGCAACCTTGTTTCACCCCTGATCTTAATGGTTCTAGTTTATCCTCATTACATATGATGCTTGCTGATGGTTTTAAATAAATGCTACTTATTATTTTAAGGAAAAGTCCATTTATTCCTATAATCTCTAGTGTTTTTAATAGGAATGAGTGTTAGATTTTATCAAATACTTTTTCTGCATCTATAATTATATGGTTTTTGTTAGTTTGGTTATTGATATAGTCAATTATGCTAATAGTTTTCCTAATATTGAACCAGTGTGAATTTACTGCATTCCTGGTATAAATCCTACTTGGTCATGGTGTATTATCCTGGGGATAACTTTCTATAATCTTTTTGCTAATATTTTATTTAATATTTTTGCATCTATATTCATTAGGGAAATTGATCTATAATTTTCTTTCTCTGTTTTCATCCTATCTGGTTTAGGTATCAGTACCATGTCTTTGTCAAAAAAGGAATTTGATAAGAGTCCTTCTTTCCTTATTTTTTCAAATAGTTTATATAGTATTAATTGTTCTTTAAATATGTGGTAGAATTCACATGTAAATCCATCTGGTCATGGAGATTTTTTCTTAGGAAATGGATTAATAGCTTGTTCTATTTCTTTTTTCTAAAATGGGACTATTTAAGTAATTTATTTCTTCTTCTGTTAATCTGAGCAATCTATATTTTTGTAAGAATTCCTCCATTTCACTTGGGTTATCAAATTTATTGGCATAAAGTTGGGCAAGATAACTTCTAATTATTTCTCTAATTTCTTCTTCATTGGTAGAAACTTTTCCCTTTTCATTTTTGAGACTAACAGTTTGATTTTCCTCTTTCCTTTTTCTAATCAAATTAACTAAAGGTTTATCTATTTTGTTGGTTACTTCATAATTCAATAATTTTTTATTTTCAATTTTATTAATCTCCACCTTTATTTTTAGAATTTCAACTTTGGTATTTGATTGGAGGTTTTTAATTTGTTCTTTTTTTTAGCTTTTTTAGTTTCAAGCCCAATTCATTGATCTTCCCCTTCTCTATTTTATGCAAGTACATGTCTAGAGATATAAAATTTCCCCTTATTACCGTTTTAGCTGCATCCCATAAATTCTGGCATGTTATTTCTTTATTGCCATTCTCTTGGATAAAATTATTGTATCTATGATTTGTTGTTTCACCCATTCATTCTTTAGGATTAGATTATTTAATTTTCAATTGATTTTTGTTCTATTTTCCCCTGGCCTTTTATTGAATGTAATTTTTATTGCATTGTGATCTGAAAAACAATGCATTTACTATTTCCACCTTTCTGTATTTGAGTTTGAGGTCTTTATACCATAATACATGGTCATTTTTTGTATAGGTTCCATTAAATGCCAAGAAAAAGTGTATTCTGTAATGTTCTTGTTTGGTTTTCTGGAGGTCTTGGGAGCAGCTTTTCAGTTCAGTAGTCACTGAGAGAATAGCCAGGTGTTAAAGTCCAAATCCTTTACTATCTCCTTCGCAATCTATTTTCTTTGCCTGGGGCCCTGGCCAGCTTTCTGGAGAGCCTTTAAGACTGGCCTTGGTCTCAGTAGGGGAAGTACAGGAGGCCAGCCACAATGAGGCTGATGAAGATGGAAGTGAAATTCCCCGAGTCCGAAGGCTTGAGCTCCTGCCTCCAGTCGGTTTGTCTTCTCAGGCTCTGACTCTGGCTGAGTTTGTCCAAGCTTTTATGTTCTCTTATAATTACATTATCATAGGTGTGAATCTTGTAGAACTATATTAAGTACTAAGTACATGTACTGAACTAGAAAACTATTAAGCAACACTCTAAACTAGATAACCATTGTATTTATCAATTCCACTGACTTAACACCTTGTAAGAACCCTTGTTTCAGAGTTCTGGCCAACAACAATATTCCTTTCTGTCTCCATTCAGTTTTCTCCAAAGATCTATCATACCTTTCTTTTCTAGTATTCTATTTACTTCCTTAACTTAATTCTTATTTATTTTGTGGTTCAATTTATCTAGTTTTGAGAGTGCAAGGTTGAGATCTCCCATTAATATAGTTTTGTTGTCTATTTCTTCTTGCAGCTCTCTTACCTTCTCCTTTAGGAATTTCCATGCTATACCACTTGGTACATATATGTTTAGTATTGATATTGTTTCATTATCTATGGTACTCTTTAGCAAGATGTAGTTTCCTTCCTTATCTCTTTTAATTAGATATATTTTTGCTTTTTCTTGATCTGAGATCATGATGACTATCCCTGCTTTTTTTTTTTTTTAACTTTACCTGAAGCATAATAGATTCTGCTCTAGCCTTTTACCTTTACTTTGTATGTATCTCTCTGCTTTAAATGTGTTTCTTGTAAACAACATATTATAGGGTTCAGGATTTTAATCCAGTCTGCTACCTGCTTCCATTTTACGGGAGCACATTCACAGTTAAAATAATTCTATATTTCCCGCCATCTTCTTTACCCCAGATTATGCTTTTCTCTTTCCTTTCCCCCTTTTCCTCCTCCTCAGTATTTTGTTTATGAGCACTACTTGCCTCAAAGAGCTCTTCCCCTTTATAGTCCTTTGTTATACCTTTTCCCTACTATTTCTCTTTTCCCTTCTATTAGCCTCCCCCTTTCCTTTTCCTTTTCCCCTCTAACTTCCCTATAAGGTGAGAGAAGTTTGTCTGTGAAACCAAATATGTCTAGTATTCTTTCTGAGCCAAATCTGATTAGAATAAGATTCACATAATGTTCATCCCCCCTCCCTTCTTTCTCTCAATTATAATAGGGTTTTCTTAGCCTCTTTGTGAGAAAAAATTTCCTCGTTTTACCTCCACTTTCCCCTTTTTCCAGTACAATCCCCTTTCCACTTCTAGTTTTTTTTTTTTAATATTATAACAATACAATCAAATTATACATGCACTCTCTATGTACACTCATAACAGAGATATAGTTCTCAAGAGTTCTTTTCTTTTTTAGTTTTTTTATGCTTCTCTTGAGTTCTATATTTGGAGGTCAAATTCTTTGTTTAGCTCTTGTCTTTTCAATAGAAATAAATGGAACTCACCTGTTTCATTGAATGTCCATCTTCTTCCCTGAAAGGAAATGCTCAATTTAGTAGAGGTAGTTCATTCTTGGCAGCATTCCAAGTTCTTTCACCTTTCAGAATATCAGATTCCAGGCCCTTTAATCCTTTAAAGTAGAAGCTGCTAGGTCCTGGGTAATCCTTTTAGTGGTTCCTTGCTATTTGAATTGCTTCTTTCTGGCTATTTGTAATATTTTTTCCTTGGTCCAATAGTTCTGAAATTTAGCCACGATATTTCTTGGAGTTTTCATTTTGGGATCTTTTTCAGGGGGTAACCAAGTGAATTCTCTCAATGACTATTTAACCTTCTTATTCTAGGACACTGGAGCAGTTCTCTGTGATGATTTCTTATAAGATAATGTTTCATCATGGTTTTCAGGAATTCCAATAATCCTTCAATTGTCTCTCCTAGATCTATTTTCCAGGTCAGTTGTTTCCCCAAGTAGGTATTTTACATTTTCTTCTATTTTTTCATTTTTTGGTTTTGAATGACTGATTTCTGAATCTCATTGAGCCATTCATTTCCATTTGTTCAGTTCTGATCTGTAGTGAATTATTTTCTTCATTTACCTTTTTTAGTTCTTTTGTATTTGACCAACTGAATTTTTAGATGAGTTGTTTTGTTCTGTGAATTTTTTTTTTCCATTTCACAAATTCTGTTTTTCAGGGAATTGTTTTCTTTTTCCATTTCCATTTTCCAGTAGTCAAATCTGTTTTGTAAGATGTTATATGATGTTTCCATTCTACAAAATCTATTTTGTAAGGAGTTTTCTTCAGACAATTTCTGTTTCCTTTTCCAAACCCTCTTGCAAAGTTCTCATTTCTTTTTCCAATTTTTCTTCTAATTCTTTTTAAAGATCTTTTTAAATTTCTTCCAAAAGACCCTTGTATATGATATGGAGACCAATTTATATCATTCTTTGGGGCTTCATGTGGAGACAATTTGCTTTTAGTGATCTCAGGGTTTCAAATCTGTTCTCTTTCACCATAAAAACTGTCTATGGTCAGAGTTCTTTTTGCTTTTTTTTGCTCTTTTTTTTTTTAAGTTGAAGTCTGTTTTTAGGGGAAGGGAATTTGTCCAAGTTTCCTCTGCAAGTGGCTATGGCTATGCTTGAGTCCATGCTGACTAGCTCCCAGTGCTGGGTGGCCAGATCCCGTGAAATTCTTGCATTTTGGAATTCACTATTTACCTTTTGTGTTTGTGTTGTGTGTTTTATAGCTTCTCTGCTGATCTCCTGGCTTGCAGGCAGGGCAGAGTATCTACGACTACTGTAGATTCTTCCCTGTAAATTTTCTGCCACATGGAGCCCATATCGTCCTTGGTCTGCACAGCCTACATTGGCATCTGTGCTTGACCTGCTTGCACTTGGCCCGCCTCCCTCCATACCTGATTAAAACAGACCTTTTCTGGCAATGTTCAAAATTATCTTCTGCTGGTAATTTGTTACACTTCCAATATTTGTTGGTTCAACAGAACTTAGTCCAGAGCTAATTCAGAGGCTGGATTTGCTAGTTAGTCTGAGGGTCTTGGGAAGAGCTCAGAAAACGGTGTGTGTCCTCTCCGCCATCTTGGCTCCTCCCTGCTATTTCATCTTTGATAAGGTGGGAAGGAGAATCCTTTGTGATCTGGCTGAAGGACTGGATGGTTTTAGGAAAATATCCTAAAGTGAACCAACATTTTAAATTACTATTATTCTGAGACTGTTGCCTTTCTCAGCCTTAACTATGCATTTTTATATGTTAAGAATATTACAAATTGTAATTCAAAAATGGTCACTTGTGATAAATTAAAAATTTTTTTGAATCATATTTTCCCCAATTATATGTAGAAACCATTTTTGACATTTGTTTTTGAAACTTTGAGTTCCAGATTCTCTCTTTTCCTCCCTATCCACCCACTCTCCCTGACCCCATTGAAAAGGCACATGTAACATTATACAAAACATTTCCATAAAAGTCATATTGTGAAAGAAAACATAGATCCCCTCCTCCCAAAAAATCTCAAGAAAAATAAATTTTTTTAAAAGTATGCTTCGATCTATATTAAGACACAATCAGTTCTTTTCCTGAGCATGGATAGCATTTTCATCTTAAGTCCTTCAGAGTTATCTTGGATCATTGTATTTCTGAGAATAGCAAAGTCACTCACAGCTGATTATCTTATAATATTTCTATTACTTTGTATACACTACTTTTCACTTTGTATGAGCTCATGAAAGTCTTTACAGGTTTTTAGGAGAGCATCTTGCTCATCATTTCTTAAAGTATAATAGTATTCTATCATACTCACATACCACAATTTATTTAACCATTCCCCAATTGATTAAATTGCTTCGATTTCCAATTCTTTGCCCTGGGAAAAGAGCTTTGATAAATATTTTGTACCTAGAAATTTTCCTTTTAAAAAAATCTCTTTTGGGATACATATCTAGTAAAGGTATTGTCCGGTCAAAGTGTATGCGAGGATTTATAGTCCTTTGGGAATAGTTACAAATAGCTCTACAGAATGGTTGAATCAATATACAATTCTACCAACAATGTCTCATTCCTCCCTCCCCCCCCATGCCCTTCAACATTTGTCATTTTCCTTTTCTGACCTATTAACCAATCTAATATGTATGAGGTAACACCTCAGAATTGTATTAATTTGCATTTCTCTAATCAGTAGTTAGTATCTTCTTTTATCTGACTATAAATAACTTGATTACTTTATCTGAAAACAATTCGCATCTTTTGATCATTTATTAACTAGGGAATGGCTCCTTTTTAAAAAAGTTTGATTCAGTTCACTGTGTTTCTGAAGTAAGGCTTTCATCAGAGAAAGTTGTTTCAAAATTCTTTTCACAATTACTGTTGCTAACTGTATTCCCCCCGCCCCCCACAACCCTGTTTATTCCTTCTTTCTCCTTTTACTCCTATCTTCCCTCAAAAGTGTTTTGCTTCTGACTACCCCTTTCCATAATATCTTCTCCCTTCTATCACCCTCCACTGTTCTCACATCCCTTTTCCCCTCCTACTTTCCTGCAGGATTAAGATAGATTTCTATATTCAATACTCTCTCTCTTTCTCTTTCTCTCTCTCTCTCTCTCTCTGTCTCTCTCTCTCTGTCTGTCTCTCTCTCTCTCTCTCTTTCTCTCTCTCTCTCTCTCTCTCTATATTATTATTATTATTATTCCTTCTTTAAGCTAATTCTGATGAGAGTAAGGTTAACTCACTCTCCCCTCCTTCCTCTGTTCCCCTCTACTTTTTCTTGCCTCTTTTATGGCTTCCATTCCATTTTTCCCTTTCCTTTTGTCCCAGTACACACCTCTCTCATTCCTTAATTTTGTTCTTTTTAGATATTATCCCTTCATTTCAACTTGCACCTGTCCCTACTCTCTCTTTATTCTCTTAACTACCATAATAAAAAAATTCATATGAGTTACAAATTCCATCTTCCCATGTAGGAATAGAAACATATTAGCCTTATTAAGTACTTTAAGATTTTCTTTTCTTGATTACGCCTTTATACTTCTCCTGAATCCTGTATTTGAAAGTCATATTTTTTATTCAGTGATTGTCTTTTCATTACAAATGCTTAAAAGTCCTCTATTTTATTGAATTGCTGGGTGGATGATTTTTGGTTGTAATCCTACTCCATTGCTCCTTGGAATATCATATTCTATGATTTCTGATTCTTTAATGTAGAATTTGCAAAATCTTGTGCTATCCTGACTGTTGCTTCACCATACTTGAATTTTTTTTTTCCAGGATGCTTGCAATATGTTCTCCTTGATCTGGAAGTTCTAAAATTTGCTTATAATATTTCTGTAAGTTTTCATTTTGGGATCTCTTTCAGGAGGTGATTGATAGATTCATTCAATTTCCATTTTACCCTCTGGTTTTAGAATTATCAGGAAATAATTCCTGTGCAATTGATAATTTCTTGAAAGATGATGTCTAAGCTCTCTTTCTGATCCTGACTTTCAGGTAGTCCAGTAATTTAGTAAAATTAAGATCTCTCCTGGATCTATTTTTTAAGTTGCTTGTTTTTCCAGTGAGATATTTTACAATGTTTTCTAATTTTTAATTGTTTAGGTTTTTATTTCTTATAAATTATGCAATTTCTTATATTAAATTGCTCAATTTTAATTTTTAAGAGTTATTTTCCTCAGTGAGCTTTTCCATTTGGCCAATTTTGCTTTTGAAGGCTTTCTTCTCCTTATTGGCTTTTTGTATTTCCTTTTCCATCATTCTCACATCTCTTCCCAATTTTTCCTCTACCTTTCTTACTTGAGTTTCAAAAATCTTATTGAGCTTTTCCATGGCATGAGACCAATTATTATTTTTCTTTAAGACTTTGGATATAGGAGCTTTGACTTTGTTATCTTTTTCTGAGTCTGTATTTTGATCTTCTTGTCACTATAGTAACTTCCTATGGTCAAGATCTTTTTCTTTTGCTTGCTCATTTCCTCAATGTATTACTTGACTTTTTAACTCTTTGTTAAAATAAGGTTATGTTTCCAGAGGGAAGGTGCAATGTCCCAAGCTTCAGGGGTTTTGTGCAGCTGCTTTCAGAGATCCCTCCAGGTACCTATAAGTTTCAGTTCTTCCAAGGTGGTATGATCCAAGGAGAAGGGCGTTTTCTATTCTCCTGGCCTCTGCACTGCTCTGTGAGTGACCAGAAGCACTCTTTTCTGCTCTGATATTGAAGGGAGGGTCCCTACTCTCCTGTGACTTTAAGTTCTAGTATACTAGTGCTCCTCCTTGCCCTGGGACTGTGAGCCAGCATTATGGCATGTATCTGAGTATGCGCAAAGCAACAGAGTCCTGCCTCAATGCTAGCAAAGAGACCCCCTAACATTCCCCATGAACAGCTGTTTGACTTCCTTATTAGATGTGGGCTGAGACCTCAGCAAGCTGCTACTGATTCAATGTCTTCCAAGGCCTTGGAAACCACCATTGCTGCCACTGATCCAAAGGCTCCCAAGGACTTCTGGTTTGCTGGAGTTGGGTCATTCAGGTTCTACCTGCACTGGCCCTGCGCTCCACTCTCATCCTCGTGCAAAAGACCTTTCCTGCTGATTTTCCAAATTGTGTTTGGTGGACATTTGCTTCACTTCATCTTTTTGTGGGTTCTGATGATCTAACATTTGTTTAGAATTATTATTTAAAGCTATTTGGAGCAACTCAGGCTAGACCCTGCCTTTTCCCCACCATCTTGGTTCTGCCCTCCTGTGAGAATTTTTAAAGGTAAGTGGTAACTGTTTGTTTTTGGACCTCTCGTAAACAGAAATGTTTAGTGATAGTATAAAACCTAAATTAATAAAAATAGTTCTATACCTTATAGGAAAGAGTTTGATTTATCTGACCACAGTGGGTTTTTTCCAAATGATCTGGCAGAATTTAGTTATTTGTTTAGCAAATTAGGAGGTAAGTCACCTAAAACAACTAGAATAGTTCTTTTTAGATAGAACTTAGTATTTATATAAAAATAAATAACAACTACCCCCCCACACACACAATTTGGAATTGTTATTCGGCCAAAAGAAATTGCTTATAACCTGAAAGTTTTATCTCTTACCATCTGCTTACAAAACTATGCAATAGAGAATTCATTTTTTTTTCTACTTTGCAAATGAATCTTTTTTTTTTTTTTTAAAGGAATCTAGAACTGACTGCAAAATTTGAAACATGATTTGGAAGCAGATAGATACAAGACTGAGAAATTCACAGTATTTAAAAAGCATGTGCAGAATGTTCTACTTAATAATAGTCTCTAGGTAGAGACTGAGAGTCAGCCTATCTCTGGCACTTCATGATAATGATAAGGAAGGAAGACAGTGGTGTGGTTCTGCATTTCAGAGCACATTCCAACTGTTTTGTGTCTGATTACTTTCTGGTGAAGAAAAGGCCTTTTAATTGGTTGCCTATGGAAAGCTAACTGTACATACAAAATGCACTAAAATGAGCCAGATCAATGCCTGTTTCTGGCTTCATTTTTGAGTGAGGAAGATAAAATGCCTACAGAAAGGAAGAAAAGGGCCCTTTATCTCCTCATCTGGTAATCTGGCCTCCTACATTGGAGTTCATAGGCATCTGTACAACCCTGCAGAACAATGTACTTTATCCAGGATAGGATGTTTTCTTTACTAGTAAGGGAGCAAATTGGGAAGCTGTGCCACATATGCAAGTTACCTTGGTGGGACAAATGTTTTGTAGCAGCTGTTCTCATTGGAATCCACTCTCCCCAAAATGAAGGGGAGAATAGAGAAGATTGTGTCCTTGGCTGAAAGAAGAAAAGTTATTGCTCTTTCTTTTCAGCAAATATTCCCTCGTGAGAGCTAATTAATATCACCTGGTTGAGGGCTAATTACGATCAATAATATAGGTAAAATACAATTATTTGCAGTTGAGACTAGGGAGAATCAGCCTTTAAAAACCCAGGTACTTATAATTAGCTACATGAAGAATGAGTGGCTATTCTGGAAACTTTTACTTTACTATTAAAGATTATACTAGTTCCCCTGTGATTGTATTTTTAATGTGATACTGCTGTAGTTAATGAATGCATCCTGTTTAAAGGAATCTAAAACCTTTGCTATTAGAAGTATTAGTGAGCTGTATCTACAACATAGCAAATAGCCCAGCAACAAAGGTAAAAAAAATCCACATTAATTTGTGTGCAGACATACATAGCCCAAGGATTTTCCCTCTTAATTTTTTCAATAAAGACAGAATCTGAGTTTATAGGAATCTAGTCCTGAGAAGTATAATTGTATCGTTTAACTCAGTATTATATGCCACTAACAAAACAAGAGAAGGCATGGTTCTAACTTCAGAGATGCTTTTCATTACACGAAGCCCTATAACCTCAGTGTGCCTAGGACCTGGCACATAGGAGGAAGGGACTAAACCTGTGATTTCATTGGAACCAGAAATTCTCAGATGAAGAGATTCCCTGTTGGAATTCAAGTTGGCTTCTTCTTTGCGATTTATGGTCTCAGAGAATTGTCTAGATCCTGGAAGAGTGAAATGACTTATCCAATGTCACACAGACAATATGTGTGAAATTATTTGACAATATGTGTCGACACTTGAACTCTGATTTTCTTGATTCCAAGGTTAGGTTTCTATCCAATTGTCACTCAGTAAGTGATTGTTG
Organism: Sarcophilus harrisii; assembly: GCF_902635505.1. Taxonomy (NCBI): domain Eukaryota; kingdom Metazoa; phylum Chordata; class Mammalia; order Dasyuromorphia; family Dasyuridae; genus Sarcophilus; species Sarcophilus harrisii. The sequence goes on from NC_045427.1 coordinate 349,684,119, forward strand.
ATGAACACAAATGGATAACTAGACATGGAAAATATTAACAATTCTGAATTTAATTTTCTACTTTCCAAATAGTAACACTTCCACAAATGCCCATTAGGTGTCAGAGATACACAGAAAATACTTGGCCTACTCCAGCAAGACCAAACCACCACTAGATCCTGTGTTGTGAGATAAGTATCAGAAATACATTAGAACCAGGAATTGGCAGCACAACGAAAAGGAAGTCTTTTATCCAGGAAGGAAAGAGGAAACAATGACTGCCAGAGAATTGATTCCCAAAATAAATGAGGAAATGGTAAGAAAGGTCCTAGTTGCATGAATCAGATCTGGCCAAGATAATCTCTATCTTTCAATTTTGAAAAAATTGACAGATAAAATGGCTGGATGCCAATGATATTTGAAAGATCATGGAAAACATTGAGAGGCGCTACAATTGCACCTTTTGTTCCTATTTTCCAAAAAAAAAAAAAAAAAAAAAAGAGGGAAGTGAACTGAATGTTCAGGCTATAAGCCAAGAATATTGACTTTGATTCCTGGGGATATTTTAAAAACAGATTATTGAAGAGATGGTTTACGAATATCTAGAAAAAGAAATGATAATTCAGAGTAGATCAAGCCACACTAGCCTCATTTCATTTTAGCTAGTATTTTTAAACTCTTTCATTAGAGGAATTCTATGGCTATGATTTACCTTCATTAGGTATTCTAAACCTGGACTCCTCTGACAATCTGGTCATGTCTCAGAATGTTTTAAAATGGATAATGTTAACCAGACTGGAACCAATCTCTAGCTGTGGGTGAACAGAGCCAAACCAAGCAGACTATCAACAGGAGAGGCAGGAATCAAACAGAAACTTAAATTTCATAATGAGAGAAATGGATTTGCAAACCAAAGTCCTCTGGTAAATAAGGAGGACTTGATTTGCTGGGATACGGTCGAGGTTTCTAAGCTGAAAACCACAAAAAGGCAAAACCCAATGATGTAAATTGTGTCTGCTTTAGCTCTTGCTCTCCCTCCCCCTCCCCCCCATGTAAAACCGTGTCCCCTTTGGGGAGAATTCCTGACTCTCAAACCCTGGGAGGGGCACACCTTTCCCTGACAACTCCCATTCAACTGGAAATTTCAGCCTGGAGCCTCAATTGAGTGGCTCAAACTACTCTCCAGGTCGCAGGCCAAGACTAACCCAATTTAACTAAGGGTTTGTTAAACCCACCTTTGCAAAATCATCCTAACAGAATTCTTTGCCCACTAAGAAAGCTGTCTTCTTAGCAAGCTGTCTTCTTAGTGTAAATAAATCCCCCTTTTGCCACAAACTTCAGGTTGGTGAATTCTTTCGCAAGGAATCTGAGACATCCATCAGAGGGGATCTCTTGCCCTCAATTCTCACACCTCATCACCAATACAATCACTCCTAAATCTTAAGTAAATCATTCTCATGGTTTTTATTTCTTGGAACAATATAGTTGTTCTTGGGTATTGTAGACGATTTCCAAGTTGATTGTCTCAAGTCTTAAGAGCTATTAAGCCTTGTGATTGTTCAAAGGGGTACAAAACCAAAGTTAGCATGGCAGGAACAGGAGTGCAGCATCTGTTTCAGTTCACTTAGCAGTTACACAACCACAAGCATCAGGAAGTATGATTGACTGAATTCTGCTGCAGTACATTAGTGGCTTCTGGCTCTCAGGTCCCTGGGAAATGGGGATAACATCTGGTACTATTCAAAGCAATACATTTTGCTAGAGGGTGAGTGCAAAGGATTGTTGTTATGCCAAACTTAGGGTACTTAGTTCTGGAAAACAGGGTGTCTCTTAGTATCTTGACAATAGGATTACAGAGGAAATCAATTATATCGAAATTAAATCAATTATATGGATGTAATTTTTGTCTCCTTTGAAGTTCATGGACCCTCTTTACAAATCTCTAGATCTTAGGTTAAGAATCCCTGACCTAGATTTTAGCAGTACATGGAAGAGTGCTAGGACTGGAGACAAGTACGTTTTCCTGAGTTCAGATCCAGCCTCAGATGCTTACTGTGTGATTCTGGACAAAGTCATTTAACTCTGCCCGCTAATTCATTTGTAAAATGAGTTGGAGAAGGAAATGGCAAACCACTCTAGTATCTTTGCCAAGAAAACCTCAAAAGGGGTCATGAAGAATAGGACACAATTGAAAAATGATTAAACAATATATTATTATTGTTGTTATGAAGAAGATAGCGCCTTTTGGATTAGACAAAAATATAATCATATAGATTCAGAACCAGTTGGATGCCAAATGCAAACACTTGTTAATGGTTCGATGTCTCCATGGCTTGTTATCAGTGGAATTACCACAAGATCTGTACTATTTAACATTTTTATCAGTGACTTGAAGACATAAATGATATTGATGAGGTTTAGAGTGATCTAGATTCCTGGTGGTCTAGAGGTTAGTAGCTATAAGAGAGTTATTAAGAATCCCCATTAAATAGGCTACAGGTTCTAAGAGTGAAAGAATTCACTCATTCCCAAATATTAGTTGCAAAATGAAAGTTTATTGTTAGATAGAATTTAGTTTACCAAGGGACTGATCTATGAAAAATGGAGTTTTGCATTGAGAATGTAGTTCTCAATGGACAGAAAGTCCTGGCAATAAAGGGAGCTACCAAGATCCATCTGCAAAGACTTTAGTTGATAGAAGCTCATTATATTGGGTGCCTTGGTGGGGATTGGGAAGCCCGAGCAGATCAGAACCAGTGGGGTCTGGGCAACCCAAGCAAGTCAGAATAGGGGCTGGGACAATCAGAGTAGATCAAAACCAGTGGGGGTGGGTGGCTCAAGCAAGTCAGAATGGGGGCTGGGACAAGCCCAGATCTCCTATTGGAATTCAAAGGCATGCTTTTTCAAAGGCTCTGGCATCCTGGAAAGACAACTTGTCTGGGGAGGATATGCCTCAGCCAGGAGGGGCTGGAAATCTGAAAGGAATCACAGATCAATAGGAAATAGTTTCTTAAAGAGACCCCCCAACCCGCTTCAATATGAGCATCAGATTTGCAGAACACACAGAGTTGAGAGGGATGGCTAATTGGATGACAGTTCAGGATTCAAATGGATCTGGACAATCTAGAACAAAAGTTGGTATATTATGATCAGAGAGCTATATTTGATCCACTGCCTGTTTTTGTACACACAAGCTGGGAATAGTTTTTTCTATATTTAAAAGAAATAAAACTTTATTGAAATGGGGGAGGAAACTTTTCTTAACTTGCAGGCTGTGCAAAAACAGGTAGACAGCTAAATTTCACCCTAAGAGATAATTTGTTGATCTCTGGGTTACAGCCTTGGGCTAAATAGCTTACAAGGCTGAAATTTGGTAGAGATACATATTGATTTAAAAAATCAGGTCACAAGTAGAAGGTAGAAGAGACATGGTTAGATAACAGGTATTCTGGAAAACATCTAGGGATTTTAGTGGATGGCAATCTCAATATGAATGAACAGTATGATGTGGCATCCAAAAAAGCTAATGAGAACTTGGGTTGCATTAATTGGGGGACAGACTTTAAAAATAGGGAGGTAATAGCTGCACAATATTCTATCCTGGTGTTGGAGACAAGTACTTTTTAAATTTATGTTTGATGTTGATTTGAAATGAGGCACTCAAAACTCATTGAAAAGTAAACAAAAGGAGGTTTATTTTATCTTGACACAACAAGGATATGGAATAAGAATACAGTGACTTCTCTAGAAGCTCACATCTCTCCATCCTCCTTCCGCCCCGTCCCTTCCAACCTCTGCCCCAGCTCATTCTTCATAGAAATGGATTTAGGTGTCAGGATAGCAGATATCGAAGGATATCTCACCAGGTCTTTAGAAATCCACCAAATCTGCAGGTCTAGTCAGGGTGGGACATTTTATATCCTTTGGAGAACAGGAAACTGGGGGTCAGTCAGATTCTGCAAACAACTTTGTTGGCTGGATGTTATCCTTTGCGCTCAAAGAGGCCCCAAATGACTATGATGAGGTCAAGGAACAGCGCATCCAATTGTGGCTGATCAGACCCATATGAGCTCAGAAGACTCCACCACAGGTTTGGCATAAATAGTCCATATGAACATTTGGAGTGGAAATGTCTCTACACGTGCACATTTTACATTTCTTTTGAGGGACAGCATTTCTCATAAAGGCTTTCTTGGATTACATTCCAAGCACTGATGTGCCAGTGCCTCCTGTGTCACACAATCCATTTCAAAGCTCTTCTGACCTCCTTGTGAGTGCTTGCCTCTCTGAGTTCTCCAAAATAGAGTCTTTTAGGCAAAATGTACATGTGGCATTCAGAACATGTGGCCAGTCCACCAGAGCTGTGCTCTCTGCAGCAGAGTTGGAATGCTTGTGATGAGACGTGAATGATGAGATCAGTAATAGTGAAGAGGTGTGAGAATTGGGATGGGAAATCCCCTCTGGTCAGAGGCACAGGTCCTATGTGAAAAGAATTCGCAAACCCAAAATCTGTGTGGCAAAAAGGGATTTATTGGCACTGAGAAGCCAGCTTGCTAGGAAGACAGACTTCTTTGGTGGGTAAAAGGTCCTGTTAACACTGAGAATATCTTCACAGTGGGCAAAAGTCCTGGCAGGGCAACTTGCCAAGAAGAGAGCTTTCTTGGCAAGCATAATCCTGTTTAGGACTTCTGCAAAGATTTGGGGTTCAGAGTTGTCTTTTATTAGCTGAGGCTTGGGCTTCAATTCAAAATAGAATGAGATTCCCTCAATTTTGACAATGCCCCGGGGCCTAGACCTCTAATTAAAAAGAGATTACTTATCTTGGGAGTCTTAGCTACTGGGAGTGGTTGTGGAATAATCTTCAACTCAATAGAGGGTGCAACCATGTCCCTAGCCTGATCTCCAACTAAATGAGACCATCCAACTAGGCTCCCTGAGGATGGGCCTCCTCCAGAGAAGACCCTGGACAGTTTCAGGGTTTATCCCCATCATTTCCCCCCCAAAATTCTCAGTTTATTTTACTTGGAAGTTTAGCTTGGTAAAGGACCTCAGTGTCTGGTCTCTTATCCCACCAAGTAATCTTCAGAATCTTCTAAAGATAATTCAAATGGAAGCAATTCAGATTCCTGGCATGATGCTGATATACTATTCAGGTATCAGAGGTATAAAAATGAAGTCAGCACAATGGCTCTGTAGCTCTTCAGGTTGGTAATCAGTCTCTTCTCTTTCACTTCTCTTTGGAGCCTCTCAAAGTCTGAGACTTTGCAGCTCTGCCTCACTTAAATCCAATTCATATGCAATTCAAAGACATCATCTTCACTATATCATTGTTCCTCTTTGAGAACCAAGAATGAAAAACAATCTGAGTAATAATAGGTTCCTTTGGGAATAATCCCAATTCAATCCGTCAATTCAAATTTTACAATGCTGGTATTATTATTATCATCATTTCTTCTTCCTCCCTCTTCTACCCCTTCTCTTCTTCTCTTTATATGTGGGTACTCTGTCAAAAGGAATATAATTTCTGGTTGCTTGTATTTTATAAAATATCTTGGTTTTGGGACCTAGATCTTTTTTTTTTAATAGCTTTTTATTTACAAGTTATATGTATGGGCAATTTTACAATATTGACAATTGCCAAACCTTTTGTTTCAATTTTTTCCCCTTCTTTCCCCCACCCTCTGCCCTAGATGGCAGGTTGGCCAATACATGTTAAATATGTTAAAGTATAAATTAAATACAAAATAAGTATACATATCTAAACCGTTATTTTGCTATGCAAAAAGAATCGTACTCTGAAATAGTGTACCATTAGCCTGTGAAGGAAATCAAAAATGCAGGCAGACAAAAATATAGGGATTAGGAATTCTGTGTAATGGCTCATGTCATCTCCCAGAGTTCTTTCACTGGGTATTGCTCCCTTTCCTTGGGAGAACATTAATTACATGCTCTCCCAACTCTATTTCATATTTACTACTCCTGGTGTCTATAGTATCTCTTCATTTCGTCTGGAACCTCTTCTAAATAAACCTACCTTCTACCAAAGAGAATGGCAACTGTGAATTCTTCACATGACTAAACAACATTTGGTGCCTACATCAATCTCAACATTCGGTGCTATGACCCAAATACATCATTTAGGTGGAATTACTCTCCAAAATCACATAAAAAAATAATGGGAAACAAAGTGTAAAGGAAAGAGGATTAGCAATATCAGATGTTAAACTATATTAAAAGGCAGTAATTATCAAAACTATCTGATACATCAAAGCAGTGGGTCATCAAAACCATTTAGTACTGACTAAGAAGTAAAGTAGTCAATCAGTGAATAAGTTAGGTTCACAGGACAAAATAGTCCAAGACTATAGTAATCTAGTGTTTGATAAACCCAAAAACCCCAGCTTTTGGGACAAAAACTTCAATTTGACAAAAACTGCTGGGAAAATTGGAAACTACTATGGTAGAAACTAGGCATTGACCCACACCTAACACCCTATACCAAGATAAGATAGAAATGGATTCATGATTTAGACATAGTGATGTTATAAGCAAATTAGAAGAGCAAAGTATAGTTAACCTCAGCTTTGTGGAGAAGGGAGGAAAATGTAGCCAAAGAAGAAATGGAAATCATTATTGAACAAAAATAGATAATTTGGTTATATTAAGTTAAAAAGTTTTTGTACAAACAAAACTAATTCAGACAAGATCAGAAGGGAAGCAACAAACTGGGAAAACATTTTTACATTCAAAGGTTCTGATAAAGGTCTCATTTATAAAATATATAGAGAATGACTCAAATTCATAAGAATTCCAGCTATTCTCCAATTGATAAATGGTCAAAGGATATGAAAAACAATGAAACAGGCATGCAATTTATAGCCTATATGTAAATGACCTATATGTAAAGAAGGATTTTACAAGAAAATCGGAAGAAGATGGAACATATTACTTACCAGACTTATGGGTGGATGGACAATATATGAATCAAAAAGAGAAAACAAAGTTAGATGTAAAAGGGATAATTTTGATTAAGTTAAAAATGTTTTGTACAAGTAAAACAAATGTCAAGATTAGAAGAAAAGCAGAAAATTGGGAAAAAATTTTGTAGACAGTTTATCACATAAAGATTTCATATCTTAAAATGAGGATTCAAAGATGAGACTGACCCCACAGATGACCATATGACCCTTCCCAGCTTCCATGGATCTCTCTCTGTCCTTTGTTTGGCTCAGAGGTCAGTTATTGAAGAAGGTAGAAAGGTAGTGGCACCATGTGCCTATGATTATAGTAGTAACCAGGTTTTAGGCAACCTCAGGACTGCTAGCATCCATACCTTTTTCTAAGGGGTAATTCTTGTTGAATTCTATTTAAGAAAATCAAGAAAGAATAAAATTACTTGATTTCATAGACAGAAAATATCTTAGAGATCATCTAGTTCAACATGTTACTTTTATTTTATTCTACTCAATATTGCTATAGACATCATGTCTATTGTTTTCCTGGATGACAATGTCCCCTTCCTTCTATGACACTGCTATCCCTTGGTGTAGGACTTCATCATCTCTGGTTGAGTACAACCTTTTGATTCATGTCACTTCCTCAAATCTCTACCAACTCCAAACCATCTTTCACTCAACTCATCTGCCAGTGATCTTCCAAAAGCACAAGTTTGAGAATGTTCCCACTGCCTGCTCCTTCAATAATCTCCAATGGTTCTCTATTATCTCCAGGATCAAGTATAAAATCCTCTGTTTGGCTTTTAAAATCCTTCACAACCTGCTCCTTTCCTAGTCTGCTACGCTTAAACTCTATTCCATGTTTTCTATGATTCAGTGATACCTCTTTGCTTTTCTTCCTACATGACACTGCATCTCCCAACTGTCTTTTTATTGTCTATCCCTTGTATCTCCTTATTTCTACCTCTTGGTCTTTCATAAGCCTTAGCCCCAGTCTTACCTTCTACAAGTTTCTTTACTGAGTCCTCATAACTGCTATTGCATTCTCCCTGAGATTATTTCTAATTTACTCTGCCCATTCCATTCCATGATGTCTCAAATTTTTCTTCTTACAATGGAATTTCTACTTCAGCTTACTGAAGTACTTATTAGTGTTTGGTACATTTACATATAGATATTTTGAGGTTATCAGTTTTATTGCTGGCTTCTTGGATTTTCTCTTGTGAATTTCAAAATGTCCATTTTTTTTCTTTTCTCTATTTGTATGAAGAATTACTTTATTTAGGTTATAAGATATAAATTGACAGATTTCTACCTCATCCTTCCCCTTTCTATTTTAAAGAGCTTTTGAATCAAGTTGTACTTAGCACAATGTATTTGAAGAAGCGCCAACATATTAAATTTATATCTTAAACTGTAGTCCTGCAATCAGGTTCCTTTAATTTAGTATTTTCTAAACTTTGCTCCTAATGATGAGTTCCATGAAAAAATTTCAAAACTAGCAATATTTTCCTTTCTAAAATGTTAGCAAGGAAATTATGTATGTATTAAAAAATTGTGAAATGTGATTTTTTAAAGAAAGGAAAATACTTTATTCATCAAATATAAATTGATGTGTATATAGGTCACAGATACTATATAAATATTGAGATATGGCTAGAGGGGGTGTTTTCTTTGTTATCATGTTTTCATTATAAAAATTTCCTTTTGTTTTAAGACTCAGCTTCAAAAATTAGTTTAAACAATATCCTTTTTAAATCACAGCACCCAAAATAATATAGAAACACCAAGAGATAATGGGATTTTAAAATCATTGTATGATATACATGAAAGAGACAATATCAGTAAATGAATTGACATATGTATTTATTGCACAAATTTCCCCTGAAATTGGGAATGGTTATTATAATACAAGTGCACAGTTGAGAATTATATACAAAACAAGAAACAATCAGTATGTACATTTGACCCAGTATTTTACACAAACCACTATCTAAATAATTTAGATAAAACAGAAAATTGTCATAAAACACCAGAACAGAGAAAAGTATGCAATGTGTAAAATCCGGGTTTTATTCACTTTTTGTATTGAGTATCCCAGTGTTTGTTGATTGGAACAAAAATAAATCTGTTTCAGTACATGTTTAGTGCACTTAACATTTTCATCTCTAAAATTAAGACATCTTCATAAAGGAGGAGAATATTTAAAAATCAAAAAAGATTATATACAAAAAGAAAAAAAATTAAGTCAATAATACTATATGTTAAAGATCCCTTTTTCATTTGTTGTTACAACAAACAGGTTTCTGTAAGTACCATGTTTCATATGTACCATAAAATTACTGACAGGCTTTAAAAAATCTTTTCCACATTCATCAAAGTGGTCACATTGCAAGCAAAAAAGGAAGTATCTGACATTCTTCAATAAGCAAAAAATTTTATCTCTTCAGTCTTTGGTAAGGAAAGACTTAGGACTAGGTAATAGTATTTTTAGAGAGTTCAGTTACTATATTTAGATATTTAAGGGGACCAAGAAATTCTTTGAAGGATTGAAAGCCTTTATCTCCAGCAAAACTTCCCTTTTCAAGGAGTAGTAGAAAAAATGGGGGCCAACCATTTCTTACTTCAATATCAAATTTCCCAAGCACTCAAAATTCCTGAGAGCCAATGCATATGGATAGGTTCATTTTTCTTATGAATTCAGAAACAAACCTTATCTATTTGGTGTGTCTTTTAGTGGTATAATAAAAACTGTCACCAAAAGAAGGAAAATATGTACCAAATCCACATTTGCATTTCTTTTCCATATTCTGAATTCCAGCAAAATAGTTTTTGTCCAGTCAAAATTACCAACATGCAATGAGGAAAAGAATTCAGTTAATAGATGTCATAAGAAAAGGAGCCAAAAGGAAAAAAAAAATTTGCTCCAATGTCATTTTAGCAACTATGATATCCAAGGGTTCTCAAATTCAAAAGGAGAGGGTTTCCAGTCATAGTATCTAGGTAAGTACCTAGTCTAGCAATCAGTTATGCACTCTAATTGTCATCAAAACAGATTATTTTCTTAGTTCAACTGAATATCTCTATTATACATAAAAGATCCAAGGCAAAGTGTGCTAAATAAACTTAAGATAAAAGCACTTTGCCAACCACAACAATACCATATTTTTCGAATTAGAAAGCAAGATGGATATGAAAAGCATGAATGGACTCATTAAATGACAACTGATGTGGTGAACCAGGATGACTCGTTTGTTTAAATAAGCACTTAACTATAGTGAATCTTGTAGAGAAAAACAGAAACTAGCTTCATCCACAACTCTGACAATGCTTAGGTTAGACAAGCAAAGAAAAGACTGCAATGTAGTATTCAATTAAACTGAGGTAGTAGAGCATGTTGGAAATTTTATCCACCCATCTACTCTATTTACATTACATACAAGAATTTGGTTCCATATTAGCTTTTCTTATACTTAACACATCTACAATATATACAGAAACATGACAATTGAATAATTGAAATCTTGGGAAATCCAGAATGACTAAGAGCAGTGGATGAGTACCATTATAATAGAATAGAAATTAAAATATTGAAAGAGAAAATCTTTTTCACCTGAGCATTTTTAAAAGATTACAACTTTACTTTTGCCAATGCTTTGGTGTATTTGATCTTTCTTCCTACCATTTTCTCACTATTTGTGGATTTAGATAAGCAGAAAGAGCCTTTACTTACCAACAAAATAAAATGGTATTGTTATATATTCTTGCTATTTGGAAACTCATACTCTTAAGTCTTAAATGAAAAATGTTGGCATCACCTCTTTTTTAAAGCGTAAAACAAAAGTATCACTGTAAAACAAGATGCCAACTTTACCAACAATTAAAATTGGTTAAAACACAAGAAATAAAGGTTGCATTTGCCAATTTTCTTTTCTTCCCTCAGCTCTTTTAGGAAACCAAGAGATGTTTATATGTACATTTGTGCATATGATATACACAGATCCATATGTTTTTCTGAGTTCTATGTCATAAACAAATATTTTGAGAACAGCTATTCTCCATAAAGAAAATTCACAAGATGCTTCAAATCGGTGTACCACAAGAATTTAGATTTAAAAATGAACTTTTGACATGTGTGCTAGTGAATAATAGCAATGAATTACAAGACAGCTGCTTCACCCTCATATTTCAATCTGTTTAAGTTGTAGACACATTGCAGTTATCATCTGATATCTATACTTTTTAATCTGTACTTTTTAACAGACTCCTTTTTTTCCTATTATTTAATTCCGTTTCATGTTCAATTTTTAAAACAAATAAGTAAGTCAAAAAAGTCATAAGATGCTTGCAGAAGTCCCAGTCAGCTCCATCAGTGGATCAGTCACTTTTGATATCTCAGGAAGAAGTTGGTACAAGTATATAACTTGTGCCTGCCTCCTTTGCTTCTGCTTAACTTTATTAATATCTTAGCTTGCAGACATTTCAAAGGAGTATCTGGGCAACATATGGAGAGTGAGTACTTGCTACAGCTGCCAGAAGAGGAAGATCACTGGATTCAATCCTAAAACAAAGAAAAAATATTATAGTTTCCCCTTAAAATCCAAGAATAATGCTGTATTATTTTGTTATACTCTATGTACAGGAGTACTGTATACATATATACATGTATGTATGTATGTATGTATGGTAGCTAGGTGGAGCAATGGATAGAGGACAGCCCTCAAGTCAGGAGGACTTGAGTTCAAATCTGGTTTCATACAATTAATACTTCCTGGCTGTGTGACCCTGGGCAAGTCACTTAACCCCAATTGCCTCAGCAAAAGAATTAGTTGGGTCTACTGTATACATCTATACACATGATGAAAAAACTGCATTCAACAAACTGACTCAGAAATTGTCTACAAACCATAATACTTCTGAACTGAGACCTGATGTATTAGGATAAGAAATAGTATATTGTAAGAGATATCAGGATCTCAGACTATGAAAATATGTTAACAAAAAGGGAAATGAAATCAGAGGGACGACAGAATTAGAAGGATAAAACAATTTGGTGATAATTGATCATTGACTTCTAGTTTATTCATTTTGAAGTCTAAGAAACCATTTTTGTTTTGAATTCTGCAAGTAAAAATCTTCTAGAAGCCTAACACATGTACTTCAGCATAAGGAATGGACAGAAGTATGTGTCTGTGGCAAAAAATGATCTCTTATGAAACCTCAGAAAGTAAAATGTTATTCTTGAAGCTATTTATTAATTCCTAATCATGTTTTCAACCTAGAATGAAGACAAGAGGGCCACTGACTTTCAGGGCAGCTGAGGCCATTAGGCATATAACTTTACATTCTAGACCAGGGGTCCTCAAACTTTTTAAATAGCGGGCCAGTTCACTGTCCCTCAGACTGTTGGGGCTGGACTATAGTAAAAACAAAAATTTGTTTTGTGGGCCTTTAAATAAAGAAACTTCATAGCCCTGGGTGAGGGGGATAAATGTCCTCAGCTGCCGCATCTGGCCCACGGGCCATAGTTTGAGGACCTCTGATCTAGGCAATAAGGCTTACTGATCCCAAAGCATAATATTCAAGTATGGTTAAAAACAACTCCATAGAAAAAAAAGAAAGTGGTAGGGACTTTCCTACAATAAAGTTCAGAGCAATAAAGTTCAGAGAGAATGATTAATCAAACAAGGATTCAGCTATATATTGAACTGAACACATGGAAAAGTAGTATAACAGAGCAGATGGAGAGTTGCTCTTAGAAGCAAGAAAAGCCTTAATTCATGTCTTACCTCTGACACATAATGGCTGTTTGACACTAGCTAAATAAGCACTCAACCTTTCAACGCTCTCTAGGCAACTCTCTGAGACCACCCTTTACATGTAGGGTGCTGATCGGCATTGAAGTTAGCCATTTCCTCATCTGTCATTCCCTGTATCAATGAAAGATCAAGTCCAGGTCCTATCCCTATCTAAGCACTTTTCTTGAAAGTCAGTAAAGTACATAGAGAAGGAAGTTTCAGAATCAAGGCGTCTGACACATACTGCCTGAGTAACAGGTCATTTCACCATTCAGTGCCTCCAAGTTGTAGCTCATTTTCAGATCAGCATTGCTAAGGCAAGTAAGAATTCCCTAAATCAAAGAAATAAAAGGTCCTGACTACTCTCCAATTACTGCACTACTTTCCTCCCCCAATTAAAGTGCTTATCTTACCGACAAATAAAAAATTCTTCCTAAGAAGAAATGAAGGCAAAAAGCAAACCTACTAAGTCAGTGTTGAACTCTGTGAACATACCCTAGCACCAGTCCCAGCTCCTTGACATGGACTCGCATCTGTCCCTTCAGATACTCAGATAGCATTTTGCTTTTGAAGTAGAGTTCCTGCAGCCGATCTTCCAAGTGCATGACGCACTATAATTATATTCAAAGAGAAAGAGTAAACAAAGCATGAAAAAAATTTCCAAACTCTTATATCTAGCAAACTCAAAAATGTCATTATTAATGCTAAGTATACTTACAAAATTTGGAGACAAGTTATGCTTGTAAAGCTGTAGAGTGGAATGAAGCAAATTGGAGACAAGACTAGAAACTAAAACTTCCTTTCCCAGCTTATTATCTGTTATTCGTCTCTGGCTACTGGCTACTTGTACAGTCCATTTATCCATGTCTGCAATAATACAAACAGCTTCTGCTATGGGTTCATCCAACACTGGATGCTAGAAATAAACAAAAATTCATAAAAAGATAAGACACCCCATAATGATTATAGTGAAATGAATGGAAGAGAAACTCCATAGAAAAAGAAATCAGCTATATTCATTCAGCTACTATTAAAGGATCTTTACACTAAAAAAAGGTTTCTTCAATAGTGGTTTCATGTGCTAAATTTTCTGACAAGTCTATTATAAAAAGTCTTTATGGGATCTTTCAATAATTCCATCCTTTAATCAAAAGTACACAGGAAATTTTAAAAATTTAACTTTCACTGTTAAATAGAAAATAATGATGGTTCTCTGTAAAGCCACTATATGAAAGCATATTTGATATCATGAAAATACAACAAAATAAAAGATGACTAATAACAAAGACAACCAAAATCCTTTGGGACAAATACTCCAAATTAACTGCTTTGCTAGGAAGGCACTATATTTAAGACCAAGAAGAAATGCATCTTTCCTACATTCTCTAGAAATCCCTTCATGAAGGCTGCTGACAGCATGTTCTGGCACATTTTCAGCAACAGGACTCATTCAAGACAAAAATAATAGTAGTGGAGATTTTGGATATTTTTACAATGATATTAAATTTTTATTATGTGATCTTCTGGACATTTAAAAAAAACCTGAGTTTTAATGTACTACAGTTTATTTATTTCAACTTAACGGGGGCAAATACCTGGGTATGGTGTGTGAGAGAAAAACTGAGAATAAATACATAAGTGAGAATAAATTTTGATGTAAACTTCCCTGTGATCTAGAATTCCTACATTTTTAATGGAAACAGAAGGATAAATATTATTAAAATATCCCAATGAAATAAGAGATTTTCACCAGACAGAACATCTCCAGGAAAAAGCTGAGAACCTTGATAAATTAATTCACTAAACCTCTTAGAAACTGATACCCAAAACAAAAAATATCAATATTATAATTACATATGATCTGTTTTTGTGAAACATAATTTTGTTTTAATATGATTAACTGTTTAAAAATTATCCTCAAAGTTTAATATTTAAAAGATATGTAGTTAATATTTTAAAAATGTCAAATTCCAGAAAAGACATTTCTGATAAGCAGAAGCAAATTGATTCTGGATAAATAATGACTTAGACCAAGAAAAGAAATTAAGTGTGGAGAAACAAATTTATACTAAAAGCCTAAATTCTCAAGTTTTAATTCAAAACTTTGAGCCATGTAGGAATATTTATATGTAATAAAAATTTCTTTCCTCACACCAGTGTTGCCCTCAATCTTTTTTCAAAGTACTTCCTAATAACTTTTGAATATAGTCTTAAGCACATGACTGTGTATTCAATTAAAAAAAGATCTAATTTAATTTACCAAAAGAATATGTAGTAGGCTGTGCTACTTTGAAAATGGTATCTGAATGTTAAATTTATTTAGGAACCAGAAGAGGGAGCTCTCTATCAAACTTTTGTTTATTGTTATTGCAAAAAACAGAGTGCTAAAAGACTAACATTATTATTCATGGTACAAGGAAGAATTCTTTTCTTCTGAAGAAAATTTTGATCCACTAAGTTTTTCTGAAGAGATTCCATAAGTTTTATTAAGCCAGCACCGGGGATGAATTAGTATCAGAAGTGTCAAACTCACAAGTCCATGGCTGGAAAAGGATCCAAACTAAGATGTAACTGAAAAATGTTTAACAAAATAAACAAAAATACAATACAATATGGATAATGGCAATCTGTGGTTTTCTAAGCCAACATGAAACCCATAGGGATCTGTTTTTATTTGCATTTGACATTACTGCTTTCAAAATTTTTCCTTTACTACTAAGACTAGCCCAGTAGAAAGAACACAACAAATTTTTGAATGATATGACTGATTAAATTACTTTAAGGATTAAAACATACCAATAACATTTAAACATCCTAGCACAGATTTGTATATATACATTTTTTAAGGTATATCATTGTGCATTAAAAATAGTTCTGGACTTAGCAAAAGGGTTTCTGCCCTTTTTCAGTGTTGTTCTTTTCTTAAAGTAGAATAGAAGACAATTAGTAATCTTTAATCTGTAACCAAAAGTCCAGTTTTCTGGTGAATAATTGGTAAAATCTAGCCCATTCATTCTCATTCTCTTATTAACTTTGCTAGCCAGTTTTTCTCCATTCAAATTTTACTGCATATCTAAAAAGTTCATAATTTCAAATATTCTATAGAAATCTCACCTGAGGTAAAACCTTTCACATAATTTTTGCTTCTGTTGGATAATATGACTGAAAAATAACATTTGCTTTATTTACATATTCATATTTTGAATATAATATGTTACCTGCACAGCATGGGACAGGTCTGACACTAAACACTGCCGAAGTTTCTCATCATTTCCTATTCCTTGCAAAACAAAATCAGGTACATAAGATGAACAGTAGCTACCTAGCAAGGACCTTCCAAAATTGGCAATGCTGGGCTTGACAGAGCTCACTTCAATTAATTTTGACCTGAAAGAAAGGTCCAAAACAGGCATGTCTAATTAGGAATACATTACATACATTTTACAATTAAACAAAAACGAAAGTTTTACTTAGTACTTGTTTTCTAACACTATCAATTTTCCATTGTCTGTGTGTATGTATGTCGGGGTGTGTGTGTGTGTTCATTAAAGCAAAATAATCACCACTTTCCAAATATAATGTATGAACTCACAATAGCCATAAGGGAAAAGAGTTCAGACTGCTTTAATATATAATTGGCAAACATTAATACGAGTCTCAATGAATATAGTAATAGCAACTTACATACGTATAGTAGTATTTAAGGTTTGAAAGAATGTCTTACATTCATTATCTCCATTTGATCTTCACAATTATAGTAAAAGTGTTACTACATCCCTTTGTATTAGATAAAAGATTCAAAGAAGTCCCATGGATGATAAAAAGGCAGAGCCAAAATTCAAACCCAGATTTCTGTCTTAAATCCACTGCTCTTTCCATTGTTTCATACTGTCCCACACAAACTTCACTTTATTGGCAGTTGTCACACATTTCTAACATACTCAATTGAATGGAATGGCCAATATCAGGAAGCTAAAAATTCAGACTTCGAACAGCTGCTTGGTTCTCTTTCCAATCTTTGTTTTGTCTCTGACCTGAAGCAGCCTTTTTAGCTGCTGGTCTCAGTCACACCTATTTTTAGTCATAAACCAACAATCTCCTTCCTGGCAGGTTGAGAGGCAGTGGGGAAAGTACTAGATAGATCTAGACCTGAAGTTAAGTTCCGGCTCTGCCTCTTCACCTATGTGAATGAGCCTCAATTACTCTATCTTTAAAATGGGGCCTAAAAATACCCCAACCCACCTAATATCATAGCATTGTTTTGAGAAAAATGTTTTGTAAACTGTAAAAGTTCTATAAAAATACTAAATGTTTCATGATCATCTACTTCATTCTCTAGTCATATTCTTGTTCTATTCAGTGATTCTTAATGCATAATAAGCTCGGTACAATGCTATTTCCTTACTCTGCCACTCCCAAGAAGCTTTTTTTAGGGGGACAAAAGAGTCAGATTTTAAGAGCTGCTTCCCATGAATGACTTTACAACACTTGCAAGGAGAATATGTTCTAGATATTTCTCACTCCATAAATACCTGCAGCTAAAAGCTTTTAGATGACATGACCTCATTCTTTTCAAGAGAAGACATTATGCATATCTGCATAGGATTTTGACATTAAAGGTTCCTCACTTACCCAGGAAAGGGTATTTCATCCTCTTCTGCCCAGTCTTCTCGATCTCCTCCAAAATAGTTACTACTCTGTCTGGTCATATCATGACCAGCATCTTCACTCTCACTGTCACCAAGAGCACTATCTGAACTTTCATTTCTTGGAATGTCCCATTCAGTTCCTACAGCAATTTTTCTCTCTGAGTTCTCTTTGTCCCCATGGGGGACATGAATAGACTTTGTATCTCTTTGCTCCTGCTTAGGAAAGCAGGTTTTACATGAATCCTGGTGCACAGATTCCATAAATGCACAAAATTCACTTGGTTGTTTGTTATTCTTGGTACACAGTCTTTTAGAAAAATCTAACATATTGCTCTGGTGTTCTAAAATATCTGTGCTTGTTTTAACTGGAACATCATCAATAGTCCTGGTTTCAATTGAGTCATCATTAAAATATTCATCAAATAAGCTCATGTTTTCCAGATTTGAATGACTCCAATTTGGAAGTGCACTGGCAACTCTGGGAAATACTTCATGTACTCCAGGATCCCTGATTTGGTCCTCAACCACAAGCTTAGAATCATGATGCTCAACAACAGTTATCCTTTTTTCCTTTGTTGGTTTGATGTGATGCCTTATGATCTGATCTACAACGGCCTGACTTCTGATTTCTGTGTCTGAATCAGGTGACATGGAATCGCCAATTAGGAATGTGACCTTTGTCTGTGAAGCATCACAAGAAAATGTGGTAGGCATGAGCTTATCTGGAGGTTTCTTTTCCACAGCTATGCCTGTTGATCTCATCCCTTTGCTTGACTGACTGTCTGAGTCCAATGATTCCTCACTTCTCCAGGTTTCTATTGCTGGCTCTAGTCCTGAGTCTGCCAACACACATTTGTCTACTGGAGCAGATCCTGTGCAAACTACAGTCTCTAACTTGGTGTCAAGGCAAGTTCGCAATTTATCTCTGCACTGCTTAATGTCAACAGCATTTTCTTGGCAGCTAGAAGGAGGAATTATCCTGCACTCATCTGAAGAAGTTTCCAGCAGCTGCTGAGAAGTGCCTTGAACATTTCTCTCTTGTTGTGAAACACTCTCTACATTTTGTACAACAAATGGACATTTGCAATATTTACAGTCACAATGTGGAGTTCCCGTTTCTTCTGAATCTCTAAAGGGTAAACTGCTTTTGTTTCTGTGCATTGTAATAAGCACATATTCAGATTCCTCGACTTCCCCTTTTTCTAAGGTTGTGGTAATAATCGTTCCTGACATGACTATGGCTTCATCTTCTCCATTTTCTAATAGATGAGTCTCTTGAAGTTCAGAGCATCTTATGAAATAGGTAAGAAAATAAAGCAGTCTCTGGACCATGTCTTGTCTTTTGCCAACTACTACCGTCCTTGCTAATCTTACTGGAGAGCCAATTGCACCATATAAGTCTCCTGCAATGAAAGAAACAGTTAATAAAAATTCCTCTATTTTCACAGTATGCCTATAGCAGTGTCAGCACAGTACTTAAGTCAAACTTTTGACTTTTCATTTAGCAGAAGCTTTTAAAAATAGCAAATGAGAGGTTCTCTATGCTGGCACACAGCATAAACCAAAATTTAGCAAACTGGTCTTAATTACATGGAGAAGACCAAGGATGACAGAGCCCTGGAAGATAAGCCACACAGCTGCTTCGACTCTAAAGTAACAAAAAAGGTAAGAATGAAGCTAATTCCCTTTATCTGGTTGGCTTACAATCTCTCAAGATTTTCATTGACTCATAAATTCCTATCTCTACTTCCTATCTTTTTCATGAGAGCAGGTCCCTGACAAACAGAAAGCTACAGGTCCTCATTTTTCCTCCCAGTGTAGTCACTCTACAATCATAGGGCTCTTACCTAGTTCCTCATGTTTGAATGGGGCAGAGATAGGAAGGCATGTTAATTAAAGAGGTAGAAATGAAAGGTGGCAACTGAAGTTCAGATAGTTTGGCTCTTTTAAGTTTTGGTTCCATGATAAATCTAGGTAAGCATGAAAATCATACTACTAAAGTAAATAAGTAGAGCATTTGGGCCTCTTGATCAGCTTTCCACAGTTGTGTTGCATAGGTAACATAGATCATATTAGACTACAGACTACATTAAAAAAAAAAAAAGACACAATACTATGCATTTAATTCTGGCATATAAGGTTTCTGCAAGTTAACATATTTGAAAAGGAAAAGGACCCTTACTGGAATAAAATGAAATGTATTGGTGAATGTCTTGATTAGCATTCTCTCTTCTTTTTTGTGGGTTTTCTGGCTTTTGCATATTTATAAATTACTTTGCTAAAATGATGAAAATACCTTTTTTTTCCTTTTACTAATGAAAATGCCGGATTTTAAAAAGAAGGCAGACAAACACAATTATATGGATGAAAGACAGTAAGATATTTTGCAGCTATATTCACTAAAGAGAGCACCTTGAGAAAGCCTTCATTAGAGCACTGAGTCCTTTGAGACCACCACCCTCTGATGATTACCTACAATTATCAGTGAATGTTTTACTTCCTCCCTCTCTATTCTTACCCTTTTATGTGGCCATCTAGCCAGCTCAGGCTTTCAAGTTGAGTTACTAAATAGACAATAGAGACAGCTACTAAAGTTTCATGTCACAAGCATGTCAAGGGATCAATGTAAGTTATTTTAAGAATTTATAACAGAAAAAATACACACATGTATACATACACATATATCTAATATACACATATAAACATAGACAGACCTCTCTATCCCTCTATTTTAAATGCCTACCAAATAAGAGGCACTGTGGGGGGATACACGGGATAATAGTTGATAGAACCAAAACGGGGCAGTAGCAGCAAGGAACTTAAAGCGTTTTTCCTTTAAGGGAGGAGGGGGGGACAGATGGAAAAGGGTAGAGAGAAGGATGCAGACTTAGAATAGCGCTTTTATTTTGTTATTAATGTTTCGGAGATGTCTACCCCAAGCTCTAGTTCCCTTATTTTCAATTCCACATAAATATCTTTATTTGGACTCAAATGATTAAGAAACCATTCTTAAAAAAGAATTTAAGAAAATTCAACATGTGCCAAACTCCCTGCCACAAACCTTACTTTTTCTACTAACAACCCTATTTCTATTGATGCCATCACTCTTCTAAAACTTTAAAGTCACATTTAACTCTTTCCTCTTTCTAACTACAAATCACTTACCACTTTGTGATTCTAAATCTTCACTGCCCCTTGCATTCATCTCTTTCCTCTTCATTCACAGTACCACCACCTTAATTCAAATCCTTATTACTTTCTCCCACCATCTACAAAAATTTTCTTCCTAATGTATATGTCTTATCTTGCTCAAAAACCTTTATTCCATTTTTTATAGGATAAAATACAAACTTCATACCTCACCCTTCATAATCTGCCCCCTAATCTAGTATGCAGTACAGCAGAAAGAAGAGTGCATCTGGAGCTAAAAGACTTGGATCAGGACTCTGCTACTTGCTAGCTGTATAATCTAGACAAATTAGTATAATAACTAGATTTTTTTAATCTATAAAATGAAGGATCTATTCCTTTCTGGTTTTAAAGCATGACTATTTCTCTACTCTCAGTTCACACCAGTCCACTTCTGACATTCCACAATAAGCCAAACTGAACTAACTGTTCCCTGATACCACTTCCCATATCTATGCATTTGTGTAAACCATCTGCCATGTTTGTAATGCATTTGTACCTCCTATCTTTCTGTTGAAATCTTTTTTCTTTTCTCTTCCAAGGCTCAGTTTAAGAGCTATCTTCTCAATGAAACACTTCCCTGATTCCTATCACATTCTACCTTATATAAGAAGGTATACAAGTCACATGTACAGGTCATATCCTTTCTATTAGAAAGCAGGTACTATGCCTTTTTTTGGTTTTGTTTTTACATGCCCACTATGTAACACAATGCTTTGCACACTATAAAAACAATATAAATGTTGAGTCAAATGTTTCTACTATGAAATGACCAAAAAAATGTACATATACTTATGACATTGTATCAAGATTCTCTGAAGACATACCTAATTGTGCCCACAATGGGTTATAGGGATGAGTCTTTGCCAGCATGTCCACACTCTGGGAGGAATGTTTTTCTAAAAATATTTTTATAGGTGGTTGTCCATTAGGCATGACTGTTGGGACCCAGGCAAGATGATTGGTCAAAACAGCTGTAAGGAGAGCTGGTAAGAATCTGAAAGGCAACATCATTATATTAATCTCTATCCTTCAAACATATGATAATGGAATGTAAAATAATGGTTGTAAAGAAAGGATTATCAATAAAGATCATACAGAATTAGCTACCTCAGAGATCCTTCAAATACAATAGTCCTGTTAAAGATTACCTTAAAATATATTATGGGGATGCAACTATTTTCAAGAAATATTGAAATACAGAGTATCTTTAGGATAAAATATATTCTATTGAGCTTTGAAGCCCTTTACAACCTGGCCCAAATGTTCTTTCCAACTTCAATGTATATTGTTCTTTCTATCATTCTATGTGATCCACCAAAGTGGCCTTTTCTCTATTCCTCACATACAACATTGCGTTTTCTATTTCTGTACTTTTACAATGGGCTGAACTACATATCTAGATGTACTCCCTTTTTATCTTTATCTCCACCTTTTCAAAGAAGGCTGTGCTTCTTTTAAAAAAACAGCACAAACTCAATTTCCTACCTGAAGCCTTTTCTGTGAGTCTCTGTAAATGCCTGTCGTTTAAGTTCTTTGTGTTTAACTATGCCATATTTATTCATCTCTATGTTGTACATACTGACATAGGTACTTGTCTCATATATCAGAATGTAAGTTCCTTGTAAGGATTGTGTTTCATTTTTTTGTATTTGCATACCCAGAAACTGGGACAGCATTTGGCATACAGCAGATGTTTAATACATTTTTACTGATTAATTCTGCTACTTTTAATTAATTTTGCTAATGAGTATGGCTATATTGTGCTGCTGAGTTGGTCTGTCAGTTTACCTACCTTGGGGAGGAAATGACATCCATGAAATGTTAGGTGCCAAAAGAGTTAAATAATTGCTACTTAGTGAAGAATAGGTATGTTATACTTGCTTCTATTCTTTAAAAATAAAAAAACTCTTCCACCTCCACCTTGTTCAGGGTAGCCTGCACCATGGGCTTGGGTGACTTTTTTCTGAGGGTGGAGGAAGAGGAGGTTCTTCAGTGTCTTTGCTTTCTCTACACAGGATAGAGAAGTAGATAAATGGTACTTTTAGAGACAGATAACTCAGATCTAAAATAACATTTAATGTTGCTGTATCATTTAGTTGTGTCCAACTCCATGGAACACACTGTCCATAGGATTTTTTTTTTTTTTGAGGTGGGGGGGAAGACATTTGAATGGTTTGCCATTTCCTTCTCTGGTGGATTAAGGCAAACAGAGATTAAGTGGTTTGCCCAAGCTAGTAAGTATCTGAGGCTGTATTTGAACTCAGGTCTTCCTGACTCCAAGTCCAATGGTCTATCCTAATAAATTAGAAGTTTATATCTTTATTATTTAAGACTCAGAAGTGTTTAAATCCAACTTTATCATCTCTGGTAGGATGAATAAATATTGCTTCCAAACAAATACATCAAATATGGTGCTAATGGATTTCTTTACTTTTTGGGGGGTGGGGTGGGGTGGGGTAAGTGAGAGAAGCAATGTGTTTTCTTTCACTCAAGATAATAGATAAAATCATAGAAAAAAATGATTTCTTTTCATTTTAATGCTTTTATAAGCCAGTTAATCCAACTTCACATTATACCTAAAATACATGTTTATGGTCAAGTGATTTTGAAAGTACACTGAGTATGCAGTGTTATTAAATGTTATTAAAGACAAACATATGCCTTATTCAGAAAGTAAAGATTTCTTTTAGCAAATCTTTTGTAGGCTTAAAGTTTAAAATGTATGATGAAGGGAATCACTGCTGAAGATAAGGTGCTAAGGGAAATGTGATAATGAAAAATCAAATTGATTCTAATTCCCTTTTGTAATTGATACTGTTCTGTATCACCACCAACAGGTTGTAAATGTACCTAGGACACATTTTTTTGTTCTTTGTTCTAAAGTCTGAAATAAATATTAAATATTTATTTAATCAAATAAATTTATTTATTATTTGGGGGAGCTTGCATTGTGGAGAATTCAATTGTGAATTGCTATGGGTTTGTAGGACATATTGAAACAAATTTTATGAAAAAAATAGAATTGCAGTTTTTATTTAGAAACTTTCTGATGGGGATAAAACACTAGAAAAACTTGAGAAATACTTTTAACTCTAATTAAAATAACAGTTGATAGGAAAATTCTCATATTTACTGAAAAAAGATCATCCATTCAACTGAACATGTACTGTGATGCATGTTAATAAATGCCTTCCCATTATTATCGGTAATATTTATATTACACTCAGTAATAAGACATCTAATCATTAGTCATCTAAAGGACTATATGTTACATGAGATTACAGAAATCTTAAGAAAGGATTGAAGCAAGAGGAAGAAAATTTCATATTTTGGTTTAAAAAGAAACAGACAAAAGAAGGAAGGAAATATGCACATCATTTGGTCCAGAGAATAACAGGAAAAAAATTTATGGGTTAACTTTTTATTCCTTGGGTGAGTAGAAAACAATCCTTAAAAAGAAGTTGAAAATTAACAGATGTAATTATTGCAATAATAATCCCTCTTCTCCATAATTAGCATTTTACTCCAGAAAAAATAATTTCATGACTTTTTCTCAGGTGCTCAAATGACATTGTCATTAATGAATGAACTGTCTAATTAATGGAAATGTACTTTTCTGAGTTGCAAAATGATACAAACTATTTGAACAAAATCATTTCTTATACCTACAAAGGAGATATCATTTCTCAGCCATTCATTTAGGCTCTGGGATTTGTGAAAAGTATTAAAAAAGAAAGACTATATGAAAACAGAATATATTATATTTAGAACACAATCTTTGAATAAAACAGCTATTTTTACTTTTGTATTCCCTAGCACCTATTTATGCCTTTGCACATGATAAACACTTGAATTTTTGTTGAACTGGACATATCAGAAAGGTTCCAATCCCTAAGACCTAAGTAATTTTCTTGTTCTAATATTTTTCATGAATAATACTGTGGATAGAACTTGTGGTAATAGGTCTTATTTTTTTTGTGACCCCAAACAACAAAATTTATGGTAATATATGGAGAATTCTAATTTATTATATATACACTCTATTCTTCCATTCAAGTTCTACCCCATATTGTGGCATGGGAATGACTTCTTGAGGATTATACTAACTCTGATAGGTATGCTGTAAGAGTAAGAAATGTCTTAGATATAGGTTCAGAAATAAAATGAACGTCTTGGCCAAGTAACTGGCTAGCTAAATTTGAAGAGGCTACTCAGCAGACTGGCTGAAAGGTGATGAATTTTTTGGCCACAGGAACTCTCAAA
Organism: Sarcophilus harrisii; assembly: GCF_902635505.1. NCBI lineage: Eukaryota > Metazoa > Chordata > Mammalia > Dasyuromorphia > Dasyuridae > Sarcophilus > Sarcophilus harrisii. Next base: position 349,708,956 of record NC_045427.1, read on the forward strand.
GATCATCAGAGGCACAAACTAAACAAAATAAAAAGAAATTATATTAATCATAAAGATTATGTTTGATTTTCTTGTACTTTTATTACTCATATTTTACAGTCTTCATATCTGCTCAATAGTAAAATGTCGACTTCATTAAAAAGAGTTTTAATAGTTTAAAAAAACTGGACATCTTAACAAATAAATTGGGATGTTAGTTTAAAAAAAAGTCAATAAATGAATACATAAGTATTCTTAGGTTGAATATTTATGTTGAAAAAAAAAATTGGACATACTGGTTTTTGGAAGCATTTTCCATTAGAAAAGTGAATTCTTTCATGAAACGATGGCAAAGTTGATTCTTTTCAGAGATTCCAGACATCATTGTGAGCCAGACAGGTTCTCCAATCCGGGGCATTGTGTAAAGATTGCAAATTGTTGTTCTAAAAAAAAATTTTAGATAGAGAAATTAAAAATTCTTACAAATATATGTCCAAAAAAGACATTTTATTTTCTTGTATCTTAACTCCTAAAATATAAAACTATAATCTCACAAACTATAAATTCACTTCAAAAAATTTAAGAGATTAATCTTGCTTAGGTGTAGACCTCAAAATTATGTCTAATATTCCCTGTTCCTTCTTTCCCCATCCAATAATAATCTCTCTCTCCTTGTACCTCTGACAGTATTTTACAGCAGGCACTTAATCTCGAATTTCTCTGATCTCTCTACATTATATCCTTTGGTGAATTCCTCCTCTATTCACATGTCATTTTGGCACAGTTAACTTCCAAATTTATCTGATAAGCTTAATTTCACTCCTGAATTTCAATCCCATTATCTTAGTCATCTTGCAGTCCTGAAGATATTTCAAACTAAGAAAGATTTGTTAAATTTGTCATTTTTTTGCTCTGAACATTTCAGTGGCTCCCAAATACTCTTAGTGATTAAAATTCAAACACTACTGTATCTCAATACTCAAGTTGTCACGATCTGGTGCCACTCATTTTTTTTTCAGCCTTACCTGATAATATTTCCCTTCATCAATTCTATTATCCAGTTAAATTAGATTATACTTTATTCCTTTATAAGGTTTTTTTTTTTTTATATAAGATGCTTCTTGGTTCTATCTTCTACACAAATCTCTTCTTAATATACTCTGTTGATAATGCTTCTTTTACCATGATTTATCTTGTCTTACGTTTAATTATATAGATGTTCTCCACTAATGGTGCCAGAGAATGTCATATCCTTGACAGATCACTCTTTGGTCACTGTTTAGGTGACTCAGATTGAATGAAAATAGCAGTCATTTTTGCTTTGGCCAGAGGGCCTTCCCCTCCTAGATACATTTATTTAGATTTTTTTTTTTTTGGACTAGGTAAAAGAAGAGATTTTTTGCCTCAATAGCTATCTAGCTTTAATCACTGAATGGGTGGGCCCTCAGTCAAACTAAGATCTGTTGAAGACCTTAGTTTTAAAAGTTCCATTTCATTTAGAGCCATCTCCACTCATGTGGGTCTACAGCTTGCCACTGGACTCAGATGGCTCTGGAAGGGACAGTGAGGCAGGTGACCTGGCACAGCTATCTCTCACTTAAATCCAATTCTCTTGCATGTCAAGGGATCACCTTCGTGATGTCATGGGCCTCTTTGAGAATGAAGGACAAACATCAACAACAATAACATTCATCATGCCTAGGCCATAAGCATAATTGTTTTGAACATAATAGGTATTTAATGTATGTCTGCTGACTGAACTAAAAGTCAAGGATTGGTCTGTGGGCTAGAGTCTCAAGAAAGGACACAGAGGTGCCCTGAGGACATGTTTCAGAGAAAATGACTTGCATGTTTTGTATGAGTCTTGCCAAAATTTATTCCTCTAGGACACACAAACCTCAATATATGGTAAAGGAATTTCATTTTATTTTAAAATCTACTCTCTCCAATTTGGAACTATGCCCAAAGGGTTATCAAACCGCACATACCCTTTGATCCAGCAGTCTCACTACTGGGTCTGTAACTCAAAGAGATCATTAAAAAACGGGGAAAAGGATCTACATGTGCAAAAATGTTTGTAGCAACCCTTTTTGTAATGGCAAGGAACTGGAAACTGAATGGATGCCCATCAGCTGGAAAATGGCTGAATGAGTTATAGTATGTGAACATAATAGAATATTATTATTTCTATAAGAAATGATGAGTGGACTGATTTCAGTAAAGCCTGGAAAGACTTGAATGAACTGATGCTAAATGAAGTGAGCAGAACCAGGAGGATATTGTACATGGTAACAAGATTATATGATGATCAACTGTGATGGACTTGACTTTTTTCAACAACGAGGTAAGTCAAGGCAATTCCAATAGTCTTGTAATGGAAAGATCCATCCTCATTTAGAGAGAGAACCATGGAAACAATGTGGATCAAAGCACAGGATTTTCACTTTTTAGTTGCTGTTTGCTTGTTTTTTTTTTTTTTCCTTTTACCTTCTGACCCAATTTTTCTTGTGCAGCATGACAAATATGAAAATATGTTAAGAAGAATTACACAAGTTTAACTTAGATTGATTGTTGTCTACAGGAGAAGATAGAGGAGAGAAAGGGAGAAAAATTTGGAACACAAGATTTTGCAGAGGTGAATGTTCAAAATTATCTTTGCATGTATTTGGAAAAATAAAAAGTGAGTTTAAAAATAAAATAAAATCTACTGTCTTCCATTTCCATTTAGTCTTTATTTCTATCCAGAAGATAAGATGCTGCTTCTTATTGCCAAGGCTCTTTCTTTCACTTGTGCCCTTAATTTCTATCCCTTTCTATTTCTTCTGGTACTTAATCTATTAATCAAATTCTATTTTCTATATTTTATTGACAAAGATTCCTTTTCTTAAGACTCTTCCCATGCCTACTAATATGGCCAAATCTCTTTGCTCTAAAAACAAAACAAAAAAATAATTTCTCTTCAACCTTATTATCTCCTTAAATGTTGGTGCTCTATTTCCTCTTTTAATTGCTAATCTTTCCTTTTTTTTTCTTTATTATTTTTTAAGGTATTTATTTACCCTTGCTAGATCTACTGACTCACCAACTACTCACTTTTCAACCCTCTGCAATTTGGCTTCCAGCCAATTCTCTTCTGAAACTGCTCTCAACAATGATCCTTTAATTGTTAGGTCAAATGGCCATTTTTTAGTTCTCATTCTTCCTTGACCTTTTAACAGCCTCTGATATTGTTAAATTCTCTTTCTTTGATAGGGAGAGTTTCTGATAGGGAGGTCTGTGGTATTCCTCTTTCTAGTTTTCTTATTCATTTGAAAACTTAACTGTTTTTTACTGATTTATCTACTTTTCCTTCTCTCTTAAATGCAGGTGTGCCACAAAGGTACCTCTGACTTCTGCTCTTGCTATATTTTCTTTCCTTTTGGTGTGTGTGTGTGTGTGTGTGTGTGTGTGTGTGTGTGTGTGTGTGTATGCATTTGTGTGTGCTTGCTGGACAGCTTTATCTTATTGTCATTCTGGCACATAAAACTTAACATATTAAAAACGGAATTCATCACCTTCCTCCTAAAACCTATCCTTTATGCTGAATTTCTATTTCTACTAAAATCATGAAATAGTTTTTCAAGAACAAACTTTGATGTCATCTTGGCTTCTTTTCAATCTCTCAAGTCCCACATTTTAAAAAATCAGTTTTCAAGTCCTATTGAATCTATTTCCACACTGTATCTTCTAGGTATAATAATCTAAACATATTCTTCTTCAGTTATACTATCATCACTCAATATCAATTCATCATTATATCTTGTCTAGACTACTGTAATAGTCTCAACTGGTCTCTTCACCTCTAGTTTTTTTCTTTTTTTAATCCATCTTTTATGCAAAAGTAAAATTAATATTTTTAATTTACTACATGATTACTACCATTACTTCCCATAGCTCCCTTACTAACTATGGATTAAAAAACCCCTCAAATCCTTAGTTTGGCATTTAAGGCTTTTAACAGGTTCAACTAATAACCTTTCAGACTACTTTTGTTCATATATTTAGAATTATAGTGAAATTGCACTACTGACCATTCTCCCAACAATTCAGCTCCCAGAATAGGAATGCACCTCTCTCTCTCTCTCCTTGTTGAAACTTTTTCCTTCCTTCAATAATTAGCTCATGTACTATCTTTTACAAGAAGTGTTCTATGGTTTCTATTCCCCCAAATATTCAATCTTTTCCTAAAAATTTTCACAGAATATTTCTTTTTTGTATTTATTGCATTCTAAAATCATACAACTTTATATGCTGCACACCCCTGGATTTGATTGTAAGCTTCCTGAAGGTGGACACTCAAAGAGTACCTTTCATGTTTGCTGAACTGAGATGAATTAAAACAATAAGAGTCTATAAAAGTATATAGGATATTCAGTTAAGGGACCACACTTTCTAAAGCCTCAGAGAGAATAGTTTAAAAAATTAAGTATCATTTAAGGCAAGAGGTAAAAGTGCTATGTCTTTAGGCTTCACATTATGAGGTGCAGCCAACCACAAAGTTCGTAAGTAGACCCATATGCTCTATTACAACAATAAAATATGGCCAAATATTTGCCTCTGGTTAGCTAAGGAGAAAAAAATAAAACCTTGCTTCCATCTTAAACTCAAGATATTACAAACCATGTTTTTGTGGAGAGGAATAAATGAGTCTTGTGACATTATTTACTATTCTGGTAACTCTGGCTGCATCTGTAACTGATAGTGTTTCCTCCCAGCCAAGCAGATTCTCTTGGCAGCAAGCCAATAATCATGTGACTGCAAGTAAAGGGAACCCTCAATTCCAGATATGTAAATAATGGTCCTGAAACCAAGGGCAAAGATTTACTACTCTGCTGTTGTAAACAAGAAATAGAAACAGAATTAACTGGCTTGGATTCATTCTTTTAAGCAAATAAGGGGAATTCTAACTATTTCTGGAATGACATATTTCATCCTATTTCTACAAAGAAATTTTAAGTGAGACAAAAAGGACTGCAACATTTTGAAATAAAAACTCTGACTCTTCAGTTCACATCCTTTTCACATAAGATTAGAAGATTTATAAGTTCAGGAAAAGACATTGTGATTAAAGCATGAACAGGTTAAACTTTAAATGCATTAAGAATGATTTCCCTGCCTCAAAAATGCTACATTAATGAAAGACATAATTTGTAAGTCACTGCTAAGTCACATTAGAATGTCAAGTTGTTATATCACATTTTTGTTTCAAAATTTTAGCATATAAATTAATTTATGTGCAATTATATACAACAAAACTTCTATAAACTATCCAAATCACTGTAATTACATAGTTTTCAATGTTATCCCCATATTTTATGTGTGCTTTTTATGAGAGAATTGGTTTGACATGTGTCCATTTCAAATAAATGAATTTTATTTTTCAGATATAATCTGAATCAAAGGCAATAAATATCTTTTATTTTTATTTTTATACCTTTTTATTGACAACCCATGCCAGGGCAATTTTTTACAACATTATCCCTTGCACTCACTTCTGTTCCGACTTTTCCCCTCCCTCCTCCACCCCCTCCCCAGATGGCAAGCAGTCCTATACATGTTAAATATGTCACAGTATATCCTAGATACAAAATATGTGTGCAGAATTGAACAGTTCTCTTGTTGCACAGGAAGAATTGAATTCAGAAGGTAGAAATAACCCAGGAAGAAAAACAAAAATGCAAACAGTTTACATTCATTTCCCAGTGTTCTTTCTTTGGGTGTAGCTGCTTCTGTCCATCCTTGATCAACTGAAACTGAGTTAGATCTCTTTGTCAAAGAAATCCATTTCCATCAGAATACATCCTCATACAGTATCACTGTTGGAAGTATATAATGATCTCCTGGTTCTGCTCATTTCACTTAGCATCAGTTCATGTAAGTCTCTCCAAGCCTCTCTGTATTCATCCTGATGGTCATTTCTTACAGAACAACAATAGGCAATAAATATCTTTAACTAGGATAGATATCCTAAGAGAATTTGGGGAAACTTAAAATATCAAGAAAACTTATGCTCATGCCATTTATCTGTCAGACAAGCTGAAAATTCTGTGAGAATAGGCTTTACAAATGTGTAGGAACACTATTTTAGAAGCTCTATTTTAAAAGCATATGGTATCAAAGATGAATAAATAAATTAACAAAATTTAGGATTCCAATCAATTAAAAAGAGTTCTGGAATCATTGAATCTCTAAGTTGAAACAGATTTCAAAAGTCATCAAGTCCAACCCATATCCAAACAGGAATTCCCTCTAGAACATCCCTTTTCACTTTGAAGTAATAGAAAACTCAATACCTTTAAGAAAATAACCCACTCTGCTTCTGGAGAGCTCTCCTTGGATATTCCTCCATTGTTCTTTTTGTTGTTTGTCCTTCATTCTTGAAAGACAGCCATGATATCAGAGAAGTGATACCATGACATGCAAAATTCAGTATTTCCCCATACACATAGCAGAAATCTATTTCTCTGAAAATTCTACCTGCATGTTTGAAGTTTTCACCTCTAATTCTTTAGCTGTGTTCTCAGGAAAGTTAACAAAATGAAACATAAACACTGAGTGGATAACACACCTGTACCTACAGGATACAGGCTGTGCAAAATAAATGGCATAGAAATAACTTTTTATTAGGTGAAAGATGGGAAAGAAAAGAAAAAGAAAGATTATCTATATTATTTTACACCTCTCAAGAACTAGTCAGAATAGCTGTGTTTTTGTAGTTCTATTCTATTCTAGAATTCTATTCTAGAATTTTAGAATAGAATAGATTCTATTCTAAGTATTAAAATTATAGACTAAAGCATAAATGAACCACAATTAAAAGACAGCAATCATATAATCTTAAATTGGATTATTCCCAAAACCTTTTCTCAGTACCTAAAGAATATAATTATTTTAATATCTTGAGCCTAACAAATAAATATTTAATAGGAAGCCAAGTTACATTTTTTAAAAAAGGTAAAATAAAAAAAAATCAACATTTTACTTAATAAATTATGTAGAATTCATGACTTAGAACCACATAGAAAGCAGAAAAGAAGCTATTTGTAGACAAAGAAAGTATGTGAAGGAACAATGATTTTTGTCACCCCAGAGAAATTCAATGTTGAAACTCCATTCAGCTCAAACTCCTAAAACAGATCACAGATCTGCACTGTAATTCATCTGTTACTTAGAGGCTGCATGATGGGTTCTATAATAGTAAGTATTAGTGTGGGATTTAAACCCAATCCTTCTCGAATCTAAGCCTAGCACTCTAAGCACTATCTAACACTGCCTAACATAATACTATAAATGTTTTAGTATTAGAGATCAAATCTGATTTCAGGTTCTTTGACTCTAAATCATAGTCCTTCTATTGTACTATCTAACTGAAAGGAATTTTTATTCCATCCAAAAATTCTCTCATTATAGCCTCTTTTTATTAGGCTTAAAAAAACCCTTAACATTTTGAACTTCAAGAGACAAATTTCTGAATGAAATTCTTGAATTAAACTGAATTAAATTAAAAGAAATTAAATTGCACTTATTAAAAGTTTCTGTTAAACACTAAGGATACATAATAAATGTTGGGGGAAAAAACACAAAATGAAATACTTCATGCTTTTAAAAAAACTTATACATTCCTAGATATATACAACATGTACCCCAAGAAAATCAACTACAAAAACCAACTACAAAGTAGGAGAAAGAAGAGAGCACCACTGGGAGTAAAGGGAAAAATTAGAGAGAAGATGTGATACTTGAGTTGAGTTTCCTTATTTTTAAAATGAGGCTTCTGAGGTACATTCCAACTCTACTAATGATACTATCATTCTAAGAAAAGGATTCTGATAGGTAGAGATGAGAAAGGATTTCACTTCAGGCATAGATTGCCCTGGCATGGATTCTGTCAATAAAAAGGTATAAAAATAAAAATAAAAATAAAAGATATTTATTGCCTTTGATTCAGATTATATCCGAAAAATAAAATTCATTTATTTGAAATGGACACGTCAAACCAATTCTCTCATAAAAAGCACACATAAAATATGGGGATAACATTGAAAACTATGTGAAGACACAGAGAGGGGGAGAAGGTCTATTGAATTTATAAAACATAAACAAAAGTTTGGCTTGAATGAAGAATGCATTAAAGGGATTAATATGAAATTTTGTTGGAAAGCCAAATTGGAGCTAGAATACAGACCTTAAAATTTTTTAAAATTTTATCATTTCAAATTATATGGCCATTAAAATTTAATGATAACCAGCCTGGATAGAATGGTGTATATAAAAGAGGTATAGTGAGGTATGGTGAGACAGAGAGGAGAAACTAAAAAATTATGGGTTATGGATCTGGATAACTTGTGATAAAGAAGTCTAGGGGAGGATCAAGCTAACAGGAGTAAAAGGTAGTGAGTTCTAATTTGCACATGCTGAGACTGAGAAACCTTTCCCAATCTTTCCAGTTATTAGTCCCTTCTTCCTCAAACAACCTTATAATTATGTTTACTTAACTATGTACATATTACATTATTACTCAAGGAAAATGGGACTTCTAGGTGTATTTGGGACTAGACTTCGGCTAGGTAATATAGATTTAGAAATCATCTTCACAGAATTAATAATTGAATTGGTGTGAAGGGATAAAACTGTGAGCTACGGGAATAAATAGGAGTCCAGAATAGTACTCTGGCAGGAAATGGATAATGACCCATCAAACAAGATGAAGCAATGCCACAGAAACAAAAGGAATGAGAGAATCCAAGAAGGAGTAGGTAGTCAACAGGGTCAAAGGCTATAACAAGTCAAATGGGATGTTTAATAGAAATAATAAGAGATAACATTTACATAATGTTTGAAGGTTTTCAAGACTTTTTTTTTTTTACATTTCTGATTCTTTTTTGAGAAAGCAATTTCAGTTTAATAGTGAGAGTTAAAAACCAGATTGTGAAAGGTTGAAAAGTATGTGAATGGAGAGAAAGCAGAATTATTAAGTATAAATAACCAACCTTGCCAGTGAATATGCTAAGAGATATGATAGTTTCAGAAGATAGCAGGGAAAACTAAAGGTTTTTTAAGGGAGGGAAAATTTGGGGCATGCTTTTAGGCAGCAGAACAGAAGCTAGTACAAAAAGAGGAAGATATTTAAGATAAAAGATATCAAAGGGAAAATCTCTTGGAGGAGCAATTCTCCTCTTTGGGGTAGTAAACCAGTAAGAAATGAGATCAAGGGCAAGGATGTGAATAGCAGGATTAATTTTCACAAGGAAAAAGGTCACATATTCTGCACTGGATGTCGTTAAGAGGGAAAATATGGATGAAGAGGTAGAAGGATTTTGATGTGTGTAGTTGGGGAGATAAGGGAATTCACAATGAGCTTTGAGTTTTCTAAGCAAAATAGGATGAGTTCTGCTGCTCAGAGAAGGGTCCTTAGGGAAGGAGATTTGAGAAAAGAGTAAAGCATCAAGAAAGAACAAAAGATAACTGTATATTAGTAAGAATCTAGTTAAAATTAGACATGAATTTATATTGAACTCATTTGTCATGGTTCCCACTCAGGAGTATGTGAACAGAAACAGATAAAGTGAATATAGTAGCAATCCCAGGCGAAGGATTAGCTGGGCACAGACAGGAAAAGGGAACAATGTGTTCAAAGGAAAAGGACAATATTTAGTTGTGATAGCTAACAGAGCAAGAATATAATACATGGAAGATTATTGTGGAGATTAAAACTCTTCTATTCCTAAAAAGAAATGTTAGTTTCTAAGTGTCTTCCGGGACATAAAGGGGAAAAAACCCTATTATATCCCTGATAGATCTTCTCTGCTGAAGATTTAATTATTTGGTAATTAACAAAAAAAAAGTAAGACACTTCCTGATATGTTGTTTTCTAAGACAGCCCAAGATTCAAACTCAGATGATTTGGTGACTCCCAAATTCATTCATTTGATCATTCATTCAATAAATATCTGCTAAGCACCTCCTATGTGCCAGTCACTGTGCTAAGCACTATTATGACTGTACTCCATGCACAACTAGTATTCCACTGATCTAGCAGACTTCATTTTAATTTTGAATACTGGGTTCACTAGTTTCAAAAATACTTATATCAAGATGAGTATGTAAAAGTAACAGGGACAGAAAATAGCGTGTGTACAATTAGACAAAGCGCCATACCATAAAAGGTCAAAAAAACAATACTTACCTGAATTCATTTAGGGCATCAACAATACGATTATATGCCAAACTCCGTTGACTGGCATCAGCTGATCTTCGGCTCATTTTCATAGCCTTGAAAATAATCATTAAACATATAATTTTTATAGTAACCATGGTTAAAACAGGGAGAGGAAATGGAAAACAAAGTCACACATTTCTTTTCTCATCTATCTATATAACTAAGAAGTCAAACATAACTATTCTTGGAAAACTTTGAACAGACTACCAATTTTCCTATCTAGGGAAAGATAGAGGAGGCACATGTATTTTATACTCTTTATACTACAGACTTTATATTTTTACTCTGTATTTTATCACTTAATGTCTACAAAAGTGTTTTCAAAGTTTTCATACTTTGAATCTTTCACTAAAACTGTTAAAGCATACAATGCCAAGATAAAGGAATTAGTTGTGAAACTTTCTGGGCTTTATAAAATTACTTTGCTAATTAAACTCATTTAGTGCCTGTAACTAAAAAGAAACAGCTCACATTGGCTTCTAACACTTTAGAGATGAGGTTTCTGTCAACAACATGTGATATAACTCCAACCTTTCTAAGATCTCTTATTATTCCCATTCATGTACCCAGAGCAGAGTCAAAAACTGGAGTAATCACTTCAGCTCTTGTGGATAAGAATTATGTAAATAATTCTTAGATCTATTTATCTGGACATCCAGATTCACATGCCTAGTTACTTATTGGACTTCTGGAACTGGATGTCCTGTAGACATCTTAAACTCAAAATGTGCAAAACTGAACTCATTATCTTCCCTCAAAACTTCTTCCTTCTTCCTAACTTCTCTATTACTGTCAAGGACACTATCCTTTCCTCCTGTCATCAAGGCCTGCATCCTCAACTCCTCATTCTTTTTTATTTCTTATATGCAATCAGGTGTCCAAGTCCTGTTGATTCTACCTTTACAACATCTTCACTCCTCTCACACTGCCACCATCTTAGTACAGGCACTCATCTCTTTACTCCTTGATTACTGTAACTGCTTTCTGGTTGGTCTCCTTGTGTTATATTTATCCCTACTCTAGTACATTCTCTATTCATCTTTCATGATTTTCCTAAAGCACTATTCTATTTCCCTATTTAATAGCAACAGTTCTCAAATATCTCTAGAATAAAATATAAAATTCACTATTATCCCACATTGATTTCCACTTTTTTGCATGATGCTTTCCCAAGACTTCCTGAATCTCAATGTTTCTTGCTAAGATCATTTCCACCTTACTACTCAAACCTCTTGTTTCTTCATAGTAATTTTCATATTCCTACTCTGTTTGACTGAAGTTCCTTGAAAGCTGGAAATCTTTTTTTGCTTTTCTTTGTATACTGAAATACTTTACATGATACCCGGCACAAAGGAGGTTCTTAATAATGTTTGTTGACTTTTATTTCTGAATATGTAATATATTTCCCCAAATTTTTGTGATTTAGTTTACAGAGTGTTTCTTCTACCTAGCAAAAGGAGACATTCTTTAAGGTCCAGTACAAATTATATTTCTTCCAAAAAGCCTTTTCTGAATCTTTTCCTCCTCAATCCCATATTTCTATTGGAAATGCTTTGTTTCTGTTTTGAGTTATCATTAACTAGAATGTTAATTCTAGTTCAGATCTCCCTGACTCTGATTTTACATTTATGTCTATATCACAGCCCACCTATATTACAAGTTCCTTAGAAAGCAGAACTTAGAGAAGTTCTTTTTGAGGTAGCAAAGAATTGGAAATTGAGGAGATGCCCATCAATTGGGAGATGTCTGAACAACTTGCAGTATATGATTGTGATAGAGTACTATTATGTTCTCAGAAAGGATGAGCAAGAGAGTTTCAGAAGAAAAAAAAAACTTGGGAAGATTTATATGAGCTGATGCAACAGAAGCAAGTGAGCAGAATAAGGTGTATATAATATATAGTAAATAACATTTTTGTAATGATGATCAACAAAGAAAGACTTAGCTACTCTGAACAGTACAATGTGCCACAATTCTAAAGGACTCATGATGAATTACGCTATCCTTCTCTAATGAACTTGGAGTGAAGACTAAAACATTATTTTCACTTTATTTTTCTTGCCTTTTTTGAGGGAGGGTTTGAAAATAGCAAATGATGTTTATGTTTTGAATGATATGTACAATGGAAGGGGTGGCTGTTGGAGGGAAAGAATTTGGAATTCAATTAAAACAAAATTTTAAAACTTTTTTAAAATAACATTAAAAAAAAAAAGCCAGGACTGAGTCTTAGAAATATTCATAGCTCCTATTTCATAATGTGACAGGCATTCAGTAAATCTCCAGTTGAATGAATAAAGAAACATCTTCCTAACACAAGTCAGAAATTAAAAAAGGACAAACAGATGTAAAACTAATGTGAAAACTACTTACTTGCTCTATTGCACTCTTCAATTTGTTCATGTGGCTTTCAAAAAGAGGAAAGTGTGAAAAAAAGAATTCATTAAATTTACTATTTTCATCTTCATCTTTGGAAAGTGAAAAAATTACACCAATTGCAATCTTCTTTTTCCTAACAATTCCAGGATTTGGGCCACAGCTTTCATCTGACAGATTAAAGCTTTCTTCTATAGACCTATAAAAAAGTTTATGTAATTACTTTAAATGTCAAGTGAATTTTCTTGGCAATTAAATAATGAACTACAATTAAAAAGGTTTGTGAGGAACTCCTTTTCTATTTTTTTCTTTTAAACTTTCATATTAGTTGTTATAACCTGGATAAATTTTATGTAAAATTTTACTTAAATTTTAGATAAAATGGATTTTAGCTAATTTGGAGCTCATTCAAAAACCATATACCTTGGTTTAAAACTTTTAAAATTAATTTGTGGTTCATTTCCATCTGGCAAAACAAATTCTTAGTAAAGCTTAGACTTAGTTTATTTTTATTATTTTTTCCCTGCCAATTACATATCAGTTGTCATATATTATGGATATCTCTGCATCTAAAAATAACAATTTATATCTTATATGACCTTTTTACAAGGAGAACTATAACACTGTGACAGAATAGAGGAGCTAAATACTTTGAGAGAAATTCATAAGAAGTCTAATTAATTCAATAAAAATTATACTATTCCCTAAATTTAATTAAAATATTTAATTATGATGCTAATGAAAATACCAAGTTTCCTAAGTAAAGATGAATTTAATCATAACAAAAGTTAAAACAGAATACAAAAGGCATCTTGGAGTCAGTTTGGAGAAAGAAAAACAAGTGACAGTAGAATTTGCCCTTGAAGATGTTTAAATTTTTGTTATATATATTTTTTATATTGAGCCAAAATTAAAAAAAAAATCCATGAAACAGACCAGTAACTAATCAAAAAGTCTTTACTAAACACCAATGATGTTGTCAGGAACTTTGCTGAAAAATCTCAGAAACAGAACTAAAAAAACATATAAAGAAAACATAGAGAAAGTAATAGTTAAAAATAGAAAGTAAGAAACTAAAAATCTAGGATAAAGATTTATCACTTAAATGTTAGAAAATTGGAAAATTGGACAGTAATATGAAAAAAGAAAAAAAAATTAACTTTAACTCATACCAAATATCCAGTTTGCAATAAAAGCAACTATTCAATAAGTTTTAAAGGACAGCCATTATACTATGTTAGGAATACAAATAAAATAAATGAAACAGTTCCTAACCAAAAGGAGTACACATTCTAACTGGGAAGACAGTAAGGGCATATATAAAGATATACAGGATAAGCAAAGAGAATAATAAAGATAACTATAAATAAAATAACGATACACAATGTAGATCAGTTAGGGAGGGTGTTAGCAGTTGAGGAGCATCAGGAAACCTGGTGTTCCAACTACATTTCGAAAGAAGATAAGGAGTGTTCTTTCTTCTCTAATGTAAATAATCTTCATTTACTTAAAAAATTTTTTAATAGTATTTTATTTTTCCAAATACATGTAAAGATAGTTTTCAACAAACATTTTTGTAAAATTTTGTGTTCTAAATTATTCTACCTCACTCTCTTATAATACAAGGCTTCTATGAGGCAGAAAAGAGGAAATGAGTGCATTTACACAAGGGAAATAACCAATGCTTAGAGAGAGAGAGATGAATCATGTCTGAAGAACAAAGAGAGAGTCAGTTTGGTTGGATAACAGGAGTACTATTTCAATCACTATGAATCTACAGATTGGGACCAGATTGTAAAGAACTTTGAGAGTTAAACAGAGGAATTTATATTTTATTTTAGTGATAATAGAGAGCCAATGGAATTTACTGATGAGGAGAGTAACACGATCAGATCTGCACTTAAATAGAATTGCTTATGACAGCATTATGGACTGGAATGAGAAGAGAATTAAAGGACAACTGGTAGGCCACTGTGATAATTTAGATCAGTGGCATTATACTTGAATAGCAATGGATCCCTGCTGGCTATGTACTAACTTAGAAGACCACAAATCAATAATATCTATGCTTTATTATATTTTATTGATTTTGCTAAACAGTTTCCAATCCATTTTAATCTCATTTAAGCTATACTTGGGAGTTTTATGGTCCATGGGCAATTAGTTTGACAACTCTGGTCTAAGGAAAAAGATATGAGGGACCTAAATAAATGTGGTAGCTCTTTGAGGAGATTATGCTCAAACTTCCTGAGCATACAGAAAACAGACAATTGATTACTAATCAAGAAATAACAGAGGATAAGAATTTGATTTTTTAATAAAAGGATTTGAATGCATAAAATAAGAAAATTCTATACTACAAAAATAATGTAATTAGGAAAAAAATCATATGGGGAAACTACTGGTCACAAATGGAACATAAAATCTTAACACCTAAATTTTATAGGGAACTGATACAAACATTCAAGGGCAATACCAAGTTTACCACTGAACAAATAGTCAAAATACATGAAAAAGCAATTCACAAATGAGCATATACGTATTTAAATAATTATTTTAAAACATTTCAATCTTACTAATTATCAGGTAAATACAAACTGAAACAACTTCAAGCTTCTACTTTGTGACTACCAAAACTGGTTAAAATAGTTAAAAATATAAACTACTAGGATTATGGAATGGGCACATGTATATTACTGATGACATTAATAGAATCTCTTTGAAGAGTTATGCAGTAATAGACAAGTTACAAAAACAATTATATCCTATGACTTAATTAACCTATTTTGGGGAATATACCCTAAAAGTACTGGAAACAACTTATAAGTCCAACAATTGGTAAATGGCTGAATTGATTATGATATATCAATTCAAAAGAATATTTGTAAAAAGTCATTACAATGCTAAATAAGGAATATTAAGAAATTTGGAAATATTTAAGTAGCACAGAAAACAGAATTAAGAGGAATGGAATATATATTGACCACAAGTATGATCAAAGAAAAACAAATAGATAACAGAAATGAATGAAGAATGAAACCATACAGTAGGCACTATCAATATGTTATGGGAATACTGCATACAGAAATTAATTTTTAAGTATAAAGAGTTGTTAACATATCCTTATTTAGTTTTACTCTTTTACTACTTAGTTTTACTGTTAAGAAATGAAATATACATGTTATATAGTTGAGGATAGCTAAATAAGTTATGGTATAGTAATAAAATATAATTTTTCAAATAAAATTATAAAAAATATTAAAATTATAACACTAAAGAAAATATGGAAAGACCTCTGCAAAGTGAGTCAGTAAAACTAGAACTGCATATATACACTGACAACTATGTGTTTTAAAAGATAAAGACAAAGATAGGAAAACTTAAGTGAGATTGATTAAAAAGCCATGGGATATGAACATTTTTTCCCTTTATTTGTTAATTCACTCACCATCTAGGAAAGACACCATTTTCCAAACTGGTTGTCTGACTGCGACGCCAGCGTCGTTGGTAACTGCTAGCACAACTTCTAGTAAGTGAAGAGTTTGGAGAGGGAAATGGAGTAATAAGCAAACTGCTAAGAGAAGCTGTTAGGACAATAAAAACAAAAAAGAATCATTTTAATCCATGATTTGAAATTTAATAGTTCATGAATTTAAAAAATTTCATCTTAATTGATGAGTGGAATAATAAAAGGGAAGCACAAAATATTGACTTTATCAAACCTTCAACTTTTGACCTTTCAGTTGGAACACAATATTATTTTTAAAAATGCATTACTGAGAGGCAAAAAAAAAATCATAAAGCAGGTTTTAAGTTTCAGGGCTTTAAGTAAGAAAAGTTAAAAGTGTTAAATAATTAGTACACCACTGACATAATTAAAAATTAGAGATTTGACTATGACCTTATTTTTTACATTTTTTTATTTTTTTCAACTAAACATTTTTAAAACTACATTGCATAGGTTATTAATAAGTTAATAATTGTCTGAGTCTGGTTCAGTTGGACTCACCTTTCTACTAAGCACTGACATGAAAAATATGAAAAGCTACTTATCAAATATGTATTATTGAGTAAATATAGTTAAATAATTTCTGTCTTTCCTGTAAAGACTTATATGATCTAATGCTGAGTGAAATAAGCAGAACTAAGAGAACATTGTAAACAATAACAAAAAGATTATGTGATGATCAATTATGATGGACTTGGCTCTTTTCAACAATTAGGTAATTCAAGGTAATTCTAATACATTTAAGATAAAGTGCCAACCCCATCAAGAGAGAGAACTATGGAGACTGGGAAACCAAAGTATAATATTTTCACCTTTTTTGTTGTTGTTGTCCATCTATTTGTTGTTATTGTTGTTTTTCCTTTCTTGTGGTGTTTTTTCTTTTAGATCTGATTGTGTGTGTGTGTAGCATGATGAATATGGAAATATGTTTAGAAAAATTGCACATAGGAAGCCCTCTTTTTAGTGGCCAGAAACAGGAAACTGAGTAGATGGCCCATCAATTGGAGAATGGCTGAATAAATTGTGGTATATTATTGTTCGGTAAGAAATGACCACAGGATGATTTCAGAAAGGCCTGGAGAAACTTACACGAACTGATGCTGAGTGAAATGAGCAGGACCAGGAGATCATTATATACTTCAACAACAATACTATATGATGATCAATTCTGATGGACCTGGCCATCTTCAGCAATGAGATGAACCAAATCAATTCCAATGGAGCAGTAATGAACTGAACCAGCTACACCCAGTGAAAGAACTCTGGAAGATGACTAAGAACCATTACATTGAATTCCCAATCCCTATATTTTTGCCTGCCTGCATTTTTGATTTCCTTCACAGGCTAACTGTACAATATTTCAGAGTCTGATTCTTTTTGTACAGCAAAATAACAGTTTGGTCATGTATACTTATTGTGTATCTAATTTATATTTTAATATATTTAACATCTACTGGTCATCCTGCCATCTTGGGGAGAGGGTGGGGCGAAAGAGAGGAAAAATTGGAACAAAAGGTTTGGCAATTGTCAATGCTGTAAAATTACGTAAATAAAAAGCTATTAAAAAAAAAAAGAAAAATTGCACATGTTTAATCTCCATCAGATTGCCTGCTATTTGAGGAGTGGGTAAAGGTAAAGAGGAGAAAAATTTGGAACACAAGGTTTTGCAAAGGTTAATGTTGAAAACCATCTAGGCATGTATTTGGAAAAATAAAATACTATTTAAAAATAATTTCTACCTTTATTCTTTTTTATATACAAATTCTAAAGAGCCGAGTTTGAAAAACTACATCAAATAGCAAGGATACAATACCAAACATCTATGCCCCTTTATTAAACTAATGTAATGCATTACCAGAGCGTGCTATGCCACTGTCCCTGTCTTCATTTTGTTCTCTTCCAGGCATGTCCATTGGATTGCTGTGAACTGTAAAGAAAGGCAAGTCTGTCAAGCATAAAATCAACTTTTATTCAGACTGGTGGCTGTCCTTTTAATTATCAAAACTAAAACATGCTCATGTCATTGCATTCATTTATCTTTTATTTTTTGACAGCATGGCACACCCCCAACACCAAGTGCTGCTAAGCTGAACAAGTCCAGATATTTATTTGAAGATCATCTATAGCACATACTAAATACGCTTTAGTAAGAAAAAAACAAAGGCCAAATTCATACTTTTTTGTGAATAAAAATAGCAGGTAAATTTATTCCAGTCTCACAAAGTCTTCATGCTGGCAAATGTAATCTTATATTACACACAAAAATATATTTGGGAAACTGAGAACAGCAGTTCTCAGATAATTGAAAAAGCATAGAATATATGCTTGTACTCGTCTTAGCCAATTATTGCTGCAGTAATAATTGCCTAAGACGAGTACAAGCATATATTCTATGCTTTTTCAATTATCATTTGTTCTGTGATATAAAGACAGAGATGTGTATTCTTAGAATGGTACTTGTTCAACCGAGTGTTATAAAAATAAAATTTCTCATATCAAAGTGTGGATAGAAATTTTTCCAGAAAATGAAGAGTGTGATTTATTTATTTATTTTTTGAGATTGGTGAACTTTGAGACAAAAGCTATTTGGCCATGGAAATAAGACCTCTTCAGAGGAAACTTGAGTGGCACATAAGAATTTATACTTTCTATTAATTTCTATTATTTTTTCATATCAAGCAGTAAAGAGCTAAGTGAAATTGGGTTTGGCATTTCCAAAGCTCAAAGAAATACTGGAAAACATACTGTAATTTATGAAAAAATTATTTCCAAAATACTCATTCCCAAAGAAAATATGAATTCCAGGAGTAGTAAAATCAAATTCCATAATTAGGGAATGGATCTTATTATCCTAATGGTATTTTTTCCTTATATACGCGAAATCAACTTTCAACTGGTGTCTTATTTCCAAAGCTAAACTATAAAATTCTAGTAGCTTGGTCACACCAACTAGTCTACCCACACAGCACATTGCAAACCTGCAAAGAAAGAGGCGCTCCTGATCAGGCGGAGCGGGCCTTGCTCAGAGAATGCCCGCCTAGGGCTGCAAAGCTGTGAAAGACCTACATGGCAAAATGTAAAATACATATGAAAGAATGAAGTTAGTAAAGCTGAATGGCACCTGGTTTCAAAAGGAAGATAAAGCAACATAGGAGCAGACTAACAGATATGGAGGAAAACAAATTTTACATAAAAAAGAATTGAAATTCAAGCTGTAGTAAGTACCCTTGTTAAATTGAGATGCTTTTGGTTGGTTATGGTTTGTTTAAATAATAAAAATTTCACAGTATCAGTGGAAAATATGTACAGCGACTCCACTTTTAGAAAAAGAAGAAAGCATCATATGGATGTCAAGGAAAACAGAATATATCACATAACAAGTACAGAAAAGAAATAGTAACAAACACAAACTTTAAAACATAGAGTTTACCCATGCTAAATTATAATTAGAAACAAAAGAAGAAATGGAAATAAAATTCAAAACAGGGAGATGGAGATTGTAAAGATCAGGATTACAAATGCACTTCATGAAGTCAGATTCCTAGTTATCCAAGGGAACAGTACAGCCATAATAAACTGTAGGAGAATAAAAGAGTTCTTGGTTGTAATGATGGCAGGAAGTTTTTGAATTATAACCAAAGAATTTCTCTAGAGGTTGAATAAAGGTCATTTTATAAGCTAACAAGTCCCTGGGCCAACAGTTAGCTGCCTCTAATTTCTCTATCTTTAAAATCTCTCCAAATCAAAGACTAATTACAAGAGACTCAATAAGGACAAACTTTTACATTTTGCACGTGGAAATGTAATTTGCATGTCTATGACTGTAATTAATAACTAGGTAGCTGGAAAGAAAGATTGGGGCAGAACTGAATATGATGTGATTTGAAGAGTAAAACTGTTTAGGAAACACAGGAATTATATGGGCAACGATGGCTCATAGTTCTGGAACCTTATTCTCATCAGGAATGGATTAAAGAGGGACGGTTCTCAAAGGAGTCAAGAGGGATAGGAAATAAAGAGATTAGAGATAGCAATCATGATCTCAAAGTTAAAGCTAAAATAGATTTAATCAAAAGAGAAAAACAGGAAAACTACACTTTGAGGTCAGCCATATTAATCAATATTATTTTAGACTACATAAAATAACTAGACACTATGAGGTTGAAATGTTAGGGTACAGGAAATGATGAATTGGAGTTAAAAAAAAATAAGGAAAGACTTGAACTAATAAAGGAAGATGTTATCTATGTTCAGAGAAACAGATGACAGATAAACACACAAAGTTTTACATAGATTTTTATTTATATGAATGTATATATGTGTGTATGTGATTATAGTTATCTATGTATGAGTGGGCATGAATGCATGAGAGAGAGAAAGAGAGAGAGAGAGAGAGAGAGAGAGAGAGAGAGAGAGAGAGAGAGAGAGTGAGTGTATATCCATGCTTCTTGGGGGGGAAATGGAGGGAAAAAAATAAAGTAAAAGTTCACAGTAGAGAACAAAAGAAAATCTAGTAGGAAACAAAGAAAAAAAATACAGCTCTGAACATAATGTATAGTATTTATTATATAGGCTTTCTTGAAATGGAAATTTATTGCTTTATATTTTTACTTCTTTCTTATGTGCTGCTGTACATATGGTGATTTCCCCCCCTATTTTGTATTTAAATTTAAAATTAAAAAAAAAAATGTTTTTTAAAAAATCACTCCAACCTTAGAATGGGGTTTGACAAAACTTTCTTCCACATTCTGTGGAGTAATTTAATAAATTGATTTTAGTGTACTCCAAGAAAACTGTAAAGAATAAGGAAAAATCTCCACAAATTTTCAAATTAAAATCATAATATAATCTACAGGGTTTTGGTGGTGGTGTTTTTTTTTTTTAATTTGTTAAAGAACTCTGAATTTACTCTACATTGAAGAACTATTTCCTTTGTTTTCAAATGGACATTAAAAATGCTTTGCTAAAGAAGTCCAAAATCACCATTGTAATGGTTAGAAAATTGCTCCTCTTCTGAGATGTTATTTTTATGTTTCCAGCAAAATATTTCAATGACATACTTTCAACAAGAAACAAACTATAGTAAAAGAAGAAATACATTCCTTTTTTGGAAACACTGTTGTTGAATGTAGTGCTAAATGGATAAATAGTATTTTTACATCAAGAAGAATTCTGTGCAAAGTAAACTGTACAGATGGAAATTAATGAATCCTTCAGTTTTCAAAGGTATAAAATTCTCTAGAAATCAGAAGACTCTTTTTCAAATCCACCCTCAGATATTTACTAGCTGTGTGACTTTGGACAAATTACAAAAGTTTACTAAGACTCAGCTTTGTCATCTATAGAATAGGAATATTAACATCACCTGCCTCAAAAAGTTATTATGATAAGATAATATATGCAAAACATTTTGGAAAATCTGAATGGATTATACACATAAAAGCTCTCATTATTAATATTCATTTTACTTAATAAAAACCCATTAAGTTCAAAAGTAAAATCTGTTTCATCATAAAGTAACTGCTAAATTAAAAGAGCAAATTCTAATTTTTATAAAGTTATATTAAGTAAATAATGTTGAAAAGTTAGGGAATTGAGGAAAAAATGTACTGTTCTACTTAGGAAAATTAGGCAAAATATATAATTCTATTCTTTTAGTACAATGTAATTTTTTAAAATGAAATATTTTCAAATAGAAAAATCAGAAAAGTATTTATTCACATTCTTCTGGTTTTATATTCCTCGCAGCAATAGTGCTCTTAAAAATACTAGAACTGCAATGAGCACCAAGCATAATTGAAATTATTTTCAAATTAAATAAAATGTCCCACAAAAGAAGTTATGCTGTTATTACTTAGAGAAATATTTAACAAAAAAGAGCCAGGGTAACAAAAACAAAACAAAGTGTATTTGGTATTACTAAGAATTTTTTTTTAGTAACATGAAAATGGATTTTTCATATATCAAACCATCTATATCAACCATCCATTAATATGGAAAGATACAGTAGATAGGATGCAGAAATTTGCAGTCAGGAAAACCTGAGTTCAAATCCAGTTTCAAACTGCTTATAAGCTATGTGACTCTGAACAAGTCACTTAATTTCTTTTAAGTCTATTTATCATCTTTAAAATGGGGATAATAGCACCTACCTACCAAGGGGGTTTGTGAGGATAGAGAAATATTTGTAAAAGCACTTTGCAAATTTTAAAGCACTATATAAATGCTATTGTTATTACTATAATTACCATTATTAATGCTATTATTGGACAATTATTTTTATGTCTTTCAGTAATTTAGTCACTTTTAGTGGAAATGAGTAAGAGATAGTTATTTGTTTAGGAAATCATGAAAGAATTAAGTCCTTTAAGATATTTTGCCTATATGCCTGTAGTAAAGTACATTTTAATAAGTACACAATGTTATATGCTATTTTTTTAAACACTTGAGAAAAAAATATCAATTAAGTATTTAATTTTCCAACATAGAAAGGATAACAATGCTGTACACTGTTATACTGAAAAGTATTTTTAACATTTGGAAGCATTCTATTTTATAATACAACTGTTATAATTTAGAATTACTTCAGAACTACTTTTGTCAAAAAGATTAAAGAATCTACAAATAATACAAAGAAATTAGTTACCTATGTTTCCAAGAAGCCCATTGATAATCGTATTATTATCTGCCTTTAATGTATTATTGTCCTGATTAATGAATTCAAGACTGTCTTGGAGCCTGAGGAGAGGGAAATAAGTTGATCAACTTTATTCTCTTAAGAAAAATTTCAAAACACATTACAGATACGTTACTCTTCAATTAGGGAGAAAAGAGTCAACATCCTCATAAATCCAAGGAACAATCACAATAAAAAATGGTTTTGAAATGTTTTCTAATCATTAGGCAAGAAATGAAGATGAAAATCTGTCTAAAATCGGTCTTTAAAATCTGCCTAATCTTCCTGTCTTAAAAACTCTTCAAAACTAAATCACTGGGATATTGGCCAAAAAATACTTCATATGGTTGAAGTTCTTATTTGAGCTAATTTCCTATTCCTTCCTTTCTGCTAAGGCTTTTGAAGGTCATTCTCAGGAAAGAAAATTTCAACATCGAGCCAAACATCAAATCATTTAACTTTAGTTCACTCATTTCTACTTCGATTTACTAAGTAATTATCAGAAGGACCTCAACAATTTCTACTTAAAAAAACCTTATGGTATGAGAAATTTTGTCCTTTAGTTATGAAAAATAAATATTAAAGGACTCTTTTGTCTTTTCCTTCACCTAAAAGATATAGCTATATAGTTATCTTGAACTTGGACTAAGGAACACAAAATCTGAAAATAAAGGCTTTTAAAATTAACACTCAAGTCCTCAATACTGGGGTAGTGAAGGTCAATAGTAGAAAAAAGCTTAAAGGTGGAAGGGGAACACACATAGAAGCCAATACTGATAATAGTAATATGGCAAAGTAAAACACAAAAAATGAATTTGGCATGTGAGAGTAATTAGCATGAATTTAATGAATATGAAGCTAGAAAATCTGAATTTGAATCTGAGCCTGGCTACTTACCACCTGTGTGACACAGGGCAAGTAACTTTACCTCTGAAACTCATCTTCTTCATTTATCAACCATGGGTATCATACCAGATGACCCCAGAGTTCCAACTTCACAGACTCGAATCATGAGCTTAGTCCTGATCTGTTTATCTTTGTACATGTGGCATGTATAGCAATAAACATATATTTCAATAATGTATATTTTGTATACTTCCAGATTTTCCTTTCACTAAGTCAGGAAGACATAACCAACATCTTTTGCCCCAACGAGACTCAACTAGAGAAAATCTGGTCTTTATTACCTTAATTTCTCTTCAAGTACATATAGGAAAAAAACAAAGAAATCTGACTAAATATTGCTGATTCTGAATAATATTGTTAATACTCATTCCTGGTTCTGTAGATATCTCAGATCATTTCTTACATTCTTCATCTTGGTTTCTTACTGAATCTATATATACTCACGTGTTTAGACTTCCGTAGATGCTACTTCCAGTACGTGCAGTAAAAACTTTGCTAAGCATAAGCTGGGGAGGAGAACTATGAGGAAAAAAAGAGAAAATAAGTACCAAAGGCAAACTATAACAGTATCAGATATCTGATTATGCTTACTCCATATTGACAAATGTGATGAAATCAATTATTCCTCCACAAATACAAATCACTACTGGTTATACTCAATCTATGTAATCTTTGTCTACATTCACCAGAGGAGAATTCCTTGGCAAATTAAGACACCTTCTAATCTAAGTCTTTATAAAGAAGCTCAAGATAGCAGAAATAAGCTTAGACCTTGAATCAGGAGATACCTAGACTTAAATCTTACCTCTAACATTTTACTAGGTAAATCTTCTAATCTCTCTAATGGTCCTAGTCTGTAAAATGGAATAAACGAAATGGAAAAAAAAATATCTTCACTGGATTATAAAATTTAGCTTTAAAATGATTATTTTAATATTCCGTGTGATATCAACCATCATCACCACCATCAACAAAAAACATTTACTAAGTATGAACTATGTGCAAGACATTATGATGGGACCTGGGTATAAAAAAGAAAAACAGGTATGTCATATTTTACTGAATAGAAGTTATAAAAAATGTACAAGTATATTATAATATATAGCAGGAAATAATGAGGCAGAGGAGCAATTTAAATGAAGTGGTCTAGAACTATTAGTTGTGACTGGGCCAGGAAGCAGAAAAAACTTTCAATAAAGGAAATAGAAACTTGAACTGATTTTGAAGGAAGATACAGATTCATAAGTGTAGAAATGAAGAGAAAGAGTATTCCACATGGGAGTTTACTGTTTAAAAGCACAGAAGAAAATATAGAGTTTGGATCAAGATAATGAGAGTAAAGTGAAACAGATCTAGAAAGGCAGTCTGGTTAGGTTATGATTGGCCTTAAAAGGCATACAAATTAGTCTGCATGTTATTTTAGAGTTAACAGGGAGCTACTGAAGGTTTCTGAACAGGTCAGACCCGCTTAAGAAAAATTTTGGCAGATGAGTGAAGAATAGATTGTAGGAAGAAAGATGAGAGTCAAGGAAATAGTAGGCTATTATAAAAATCCAGATGAGAGGTGATAAAGGTAAGAACATGGATAGAAATACTGATCGAGCCTAACTCCTCCAATACTACGTGAAATTACTGGACAAAAAAAAAATTACATTTAAAATAGCAATACTATAACATACATTATTTGTAGATATTCTAAAAACCAGTGACTCTTAATATTCTTTGGCTAATTTATTCACTCTGCCATTATAGAAGTGGCTATAATGGGCAGAAATTCCTTTTGTATTTTTATTGGTTACATTAGTTGCTTGGCTAAATAATTTGTCACCCAGTGGCCAAAGTACTGCTGCTAAGCTTCTCTAAATTCAGTAAAGCTGAACCTAAGATAACAGGCACAGGCTGTAAACTAGGATCATACTTGAACTTAAAGTCTTTCTAAATTGGTAGGTTCAGAGCTTCTGCCACTGAAAGCAAAGAATCAACCCCAAATAAAGCTAAACAAAGATTTCTGAAGATTAATAACAACCTAGTTCCAAAGTGCCTGAAATAGTCTATTACTAGTAATCATATAAATTATTTATATTTCCCTAAAGACAAGTAAAATTTGATGTAGTCTTACCGAATTTGATGAATTTTTAGGGTAGAACCCTTATAACTCATGGCCACTGAGCCAAACATCATCTCTCCAAGCATATTGGCATCAGAAGAACACCGAGAACCCTAAAAAAGCAAAAAAAAAGTATTTTTTTTAAAAAAAGAATATTTATGTGACTATTAAAATACTCACATCAGTGTAACTGGGATCATTGAGCATGTACAGAGTTGACTTTCCTGCTCTGGGCAGGCCATAGTGCTAAAGGATTCTCTAGGGATGACAAAGCAATGTTAAGCAGGAAGAGCTGCTGACTCAGTGGATATTTAAAGGGAATGATCCACCCTTGGTCATTGGCTTTTCTTTCCAGCTATCCTGTCAGAACTATGGGAAAGACTGTAGAGGGAAAGCAGAGGGACACTGAACTTCCTGCTACATGACTACCATATGTGGACAACTGCCTTGCTGCTAGCCCCACCCTAATTCCTCATGGAAGAAACTTGATTAATCTACATGATTTGCAATCGGGAAGAGAAAAGAGGGATGAAGGGCAAGATAATCTCTTCTAAAGATCCACCAAATCAGTGGTTTCTAGGGGAATTGGCTAGCCAGAAGCATACAGGACAGCTCTGCATACACTCCATGGCTCCTATTACACTGGCATAATAATATTTAACACTTTTAAAAGGAAAGGCAAAAGCTAAAATGTAAAAAGAGTTAAGCTTAGTCAAAACAATTGTATTTAAAAAAAAAAAAAACAACAACCAAACACTTTCTGCTTTTGGATTTATGAGAATTATTAAGAAGTACATGAGAACGGCGTTCCCACATCTTGAAAACAACAAGTTCTAATGTCTATCACCAAATCTATATAACTTGTTCCCAGCCCACCCTATCCCTGTATCTGTACCTATACAATTTTTTTGTGTTTCCAAGTTTCAAATAGCATTCTCTAATTCAATATGAGATGAAATAAATTACTTCCCTCTTTCTGATGATGTTATACATTTAGCATCAATAAAGCCAAATGAATTTACTTTGCAACTCTTTTAGCTTGGTAAAAGAATTTCAATATACAAATTGATAGTAATTACTTATTCAATTCAACTGAGTCCTCATAATATTTCTTCTTTATCCATTTGTTACTATGGACTTACTGGTTTATGATAATAATAAAATATTAGAAATAATAAAAATGAATATTTACTTTCACTTATATAGGACTTTAAAATTTGCAAAGAGCTTTAATACATTATTTTACAATTGTGTTCAATGTATATTCTTTTTCAGGCTCTGCTTACTCCCTCCCTTTGTTTTATTAAATTCTTTCAAGATTTTTTTATATTACTTGTACAAAAATTGAAGATAATCCTGTCACTAATATACCACACTTATTACTAATTTGCCTACTGTTCTTCATTTTTAAAAGTTGTTCCTAGCATGTATGAATTTATAAATAACACTGCCATAAATCTCTTTAAAAGATAGCTTTCTTCTTTCTAATACTCACAAGATATTTTTATCAACAGTGGCATTATTGAATCAAAGGGTATGATTATGGGATTAAAAATAATATATTCTAATTACTATAGGAATTCCAACAATTTGTGATTTTATCAATAATGAATGAATATACCTACTTTACTGCAATCTCACTAACATTTTTTTCACTTTATTTTTTCAAGTTTGATGATTATGAAGAAGTAGCTCACATGATTAAGCTGAGTATTGTTAAAAAACTTAAAATATGAGTTTGTTTCTTTCCTTTTTTCTTTCTTCCTTCTTTTCTTTCATTCTTTGTTTTTGATAAATTGTTCATATCCTTTGGTCATTTTTCTGACAACTTCTGGGGGAAAAAACTTATCAATATATTCATAGCCTCTACATAGCAGCACATATTAAAATGAATTTCAATATATTTTTCATGTATAGAAATACAACTTGTCTTTTTTTGCATTTATGTTAGGAAATTAAGAAACTTTATTTTACTGATACAACTGAAACACATTACAATTTTATAGATCATCACATTTCAATACAGAGGCAGTATAGAACAGAGGATGGAATACTGGCCTTGTACACAGCCAGGAAGGCCTAGATTTGAATCCTACCTTCGAAACATACAGGCTGTGTAACCTATTTAAGTCCTTTACTCTCTCAAAACTCTAGAAAACTCTTTAAGATTTTAAGTTGCAGAGGAGATGATAATCTGCATTGTTGAAGGAAGTTTCCTTAGCTGAGAGCTCAATAATCAAATAATTAAAACTTCAATAATTAAAAGATGTTTTAAAGAACGAAATATCCTGGTAACCCAATAATATGACAACAGAGTAAAATGAGGATAGGGCAGAGTGTTCTCACCTGATATTTAGGACACTGCTCTTTTGTATCTGAAGAATTGATAGAACTATCCAGGGAAGAAGAACTGTCTCCTCCAGGTTTCAACTGGCAGCATTTTCCAAAGACTTTTACTTGAGCATCACTGCAAAGTTTCTGAAATACATTATTACCATTACAGTTATCTGCACCATAAAATTCATGAAGTTGTGCAAAATTCATATTAGATACTTGTAAAATATACATGTTTTTGCTTAAAATTATATTTCTGAGAAAATGATACTTTGTATAACCTGCCAAGATACTACAAATTCAATTATTTTTAAATCTGGGGGATTTAAATCTCGCCTTTTATATTCTCTCTCTCTCTCTCTCTTTTTGCTGAGGCAATTGGGTTTAAGTGACTTGCCCAGGGCCACACAGCTAGAACATTCTCATTTATTCTTTATAAAAAATTATAAGTGACTCCATACTTTTCATAAAACAATTTGTGCAAGTAATTTATTTTATTCATGCAAAATTAAGAATTTATTACTCTTCTAACTAAAATGCAAATCTTAAATATGTAAGAAAAACAACCTATCATGTAAATATTTAACTGATAAAATGCTGGATAACTTAAATTTATAATACATAAAACTAAAAAATATAAATATATGACAGGCATGTTTTTCAGCACTACTATTAAGAATTACTATCAAACTCTCAATATTTTTCTTTATATTAATTATAAAGAAAATTCCATCCAATGAAGATGTTATAAATAACAGATACTATTTACATAGTACTTTAAAGTTTGCAAATCTCATTTCAAATGTTATCTCATTTGATCTTTACGATAGGTACAAAATTGTCCTCTTAATAGACACACACAAATATCAAGAGAAAATAGCTATGAAATAAATTTGTTTCACCTATATTACCATCAAATTGTCAAAATTTTTTTTTAGCTCAAACACTCTTTCAAATATTTTAGCAAGTAAATCTATTTTGTAATTTAAAAAGGAAGTTGCCAGTTATATCCACAATGTTATTTGTAGTAACTTCCTTTAAAAGGAGCTGTTTATAAAGTTGGTTTACTCTTGTAACAAAAAAAAAATTGAATAAAGTTGTTCATTCATAATTCTTATATTGGGTACCCAGGTGATGCAAAGGATAGAGTGCCAGGCCTGGAATCAGGAAAACTCATTTTCTAGGAGTCAAATTTTGTCTTAGTCATTAATTGTATAATCCTTGGCAAGTTGATTAATTCTTTCTGCTCCAGTTTCCTCATCTTTAAAATCAGCTGGAAAAAGAAATGACAAACTACTCCAGTATTTCTGCCAAGAAAACCCAAAATGGGATCAGGAAGAGTTGGACATAAGTGAAAAAATAATGAACAAAACAATAAAACAATTATTACTTACAATAAAATAAATTAACATTAAAATCCAAAAAGATTTCATTATCCTACTTCTGCTTGATGCTTGCTATTTATTTATCTATCTAGCTAGCTAGCGAGCTATATCTCTGTCTGTCTGTCTGTCTCTGACACTTAACAACTGTGTGGCCCGTGAAAGTCATTTAACCTGGTTTGCTTTCGTTGCTCATCTGTAAAATGAGCCAGAGAAGGAAATGGCAAACTACTTCAGTATCTTTGCCAAGAAAATTCCAAATAGGATCACAAAGAATTAGACACTACTGAAAAACAAGTAAACAACTAAACACATTTCTTACATTTCTTGATTCAAATAAAGAATGCAATGTGCCCAAGTTGCATGAGAAGACACATTTTAAACTAGTTCTTATATACCTGCTACTTATATACACTGATATTGAGTGGTCTATTAATAAGGTTCAGTATAACTCTTCCATATTATATAATGCTCATTGAAAAGTCCTTTTGATAGGTTTTGGAATTGTCAATGCTGAAAAATTACCCATGCATATGTCTTATAAATAAAAAGCTATAATAAAAAAAATAAAATAAAATAAGAAAAGTCCTTTTGATGTGGCATTACCTCAATGTAAAATATCTTTCTTTCTACTAGTTTCAATAGTACATTATACATTTGAAATCAATTGACCATGTACCATGTTTACCCACAACTACTGCTTCACCTACCAACAAAATGAAATGGGAAAACTTTTGTTTCTGAAATGTCTTAAGCTACACAGACAATTCCCCTTCCCACTTATCATGTGTAAGTAGAGCCAATTAAAGCAACTTTGCATAAAATTCTCCAAGCATTGCTTATGCTGTTAATGTTTTCCAGTAGTTCAAGTCATGCCTGACTCTTCATGATCACATGGACCATACATAGCAAGCTTGGCCTGACTTTTTTATTATTATTTTATTTTTATATTCATTCATTCATTTACTTATTGATTGATTGCTGCAAGGCACTTGGGATTAAATCACTTCTCCAGGGTCACATAGTTAAGTGTCTTAGGGCCTGCTGATTCCCAGGTCAATGTTCTATCCACTGCTCCCCCCCCCTTCCACTATTTTTCAGTCTATTCAATTCATAGTCATATAACTATGATATTGTTTCCATAATACTACCCATCTCATTTTTTGCCATCCTCTTTTCCTTTTCCTTTTAATCTTTCCCAACATCAGGGTGTTTTCCAATGAATTCTACCTTTTCATTATGAGGTCAAAGTATTTAAGCTTCAGTATTTGATCTAGTGAAATTTTCTTTAAATGAATTATGTTTTTAAGAAATGACTGATTTAATTTCCTTTCTATCCAAGAATCTCTCAAAAGTCTTCTCCAGTGTCACAATTCAAGAATGTAAATTTAGCAGCACTAAGCTTTCCTTATTTTTTATTATTTTATTTATTATTATTATTTTTTATTTTTCCTCAATTCCCACAGCCATATGTTGTTACTAGAAAATCCATAGCTTTGACTATGTGGACTTTTTTCATTAGGGTGATGTCTCTGATTTTAACATACTTTCCAGATTTACTATAGTTTCCTTCCAAGGAGCAAGTATTTTTTAATTTCATGGCTGTTTTGATCATATCAGTAGTGGCCAATATCTCTTTTTCCTACTAAAGATGGCTTTTTATATTTAGCAATTCTCTAAGCAACTCTATACAATATGAGCAAACCTTTTCATGTCAAAGTCATGGCTTTAAAAATTGATACTTACTATTACTATCTATTTTTTTTCCCAAAAATATTCTGTCTTGCTAATGCACTGTCATATACATTTTTAAGATGTTGTTTCAACTTACTAAACTTCATGTTATCTGCAGCTAAAGCACTCATAACAAAGCAAAAGCAAAAAGCTGTTTTATATCAGTTACTACACTTAAAAATTCTATTAATAAGTACCATACTCTGTATTTTCTGAATTTTTGCTTTTTACTGATTTAAGCTTCTAAAATTGCTCTAGTGTATTATCTCTTCAAAAGGGATGTTATTTTAAAGATTAGATAAAATTTTGAATTTAATGGTTGAATATTTCAAGTTATTTCAAATTTTTAAAAGCTGCTTATTTTTGAAGGCAGAAATGAATGAAGAATGATACCATGGTACATTTAATTTTCACACAAAGGTCAACTTTAGATTTATATATTTCACATCTGAAATTTAATAAGCAGGGCAATGGCATAATTTTTCTGTATTATGAATGTATTTGATTGATGGTGACAATAACAAATGACACTTGAAACATGATTTAACATGTATCAATTGACATTTGATCTTTGCACACCATGATAAATAATCCCTAGTTGCTTTCACTATCAATTGGAACAAATTTACCATAAAGGTCTCATTTTTGTTGACTTTAATTTGAACTTTGGCTTCCATTTTTAAAAGCGGATATGTTTATGACAAGTACTACACTCAAAAACAACAAATATTTTTGTTGTTTTCACACCCCCCCCCCCAAAAAAAGGGTTCATCTTAGACTTTTGAAAACTGTGCTCTTTAAAGATTTCACTACTTTGTATTATTATTATTTTTTATTCTAAAATGAATTTTCAGTCTGCCTGTAAGTACATTGTTTTAATAAAGATTTCTGAGATGACTTTGGGCAAAATCAAAGAGAAATTGACTGTTCCTAATCTTAGCTCTCATGTACCACACTTAAAAATAATGATGGATACACCAAATAAAACAGGGGAAAGATTCCTGAGACTATAACAAAAAAATAAAGTAATAAGCATTAAAAAAATCTCCAAAATAATTAGTAAATATTATGAGGTGAAAAGTGAACAAAAATTCAAACAATTTTAACTCTAGAGAAAAAAATGTGTCAAACAACCTACAGAATGGTCTAAGAACAAAGAAGGTATAATAGAAAGTATAGAACCTCTCATAGTAGAAGTAAAGTCATTGAAATAAAAATTGGAAAACAAGAATTGACAAAGTTGAAAAGACGGAAAAATCTCAGGGAAATAATGGATTCTCTAAGGAGTAGACTGGCTCAGGAAGAACAAAAAAATGCATAAAGGAAAATAAACAAAAAAAGATCCCGTGATTAAAAAAAAAATAGAAAAACTAGAAAAGATCTCTAATCCCTGCAAATCAAAGAAATAGAACTGTAAGTAAGTTCTCAAGAGTGTCTGAGAATTACAATGCAGAAAAATGTCAAAATGCAAATAATCTGAATTTCATGAAATCACTTAAAATTTACTGGAGAGAATTTACCACAGTGAAAATTGAAAATTAACAGAATTCATAGAATGCTGACCCTAAATGCTCAAGCAAAAATGCAGCCACCAAGTTTCAAAGCTTTATGATCAAGAAAAAAAGTCATTTATAAAGCATCAAATACCAATTCAAATAACAGAAACTATTCAATGATGATAAGAAATGAAAAAGGGTGGAAGATTTCATTAAAAAAAAAAAAAGGAAAATTGAGATATATTCCATGTACATCTAATCTGCAAAAACAAATGTACTTTACTTTATCATGGAAAAAAATTGTTCCTCAATGAAGAAGAGAAAATTATATTCCTTCTTGAAGAGAAATCCAAAACTGAGAAAAAATTTTAATGTGCAAATTGATCAAATAAATAAACAAGATAATCTAGAATGGTAAGCAAGTTGGAAATAAAGGTGGTACAATATTAACATCTTTCAAAGAAATGTTAAGTATTCTGTGGATTTTAAGTTGCACCTAGAAAAATGTCTGTAAAAGAATAAGGGAGAAGAAATATGAGAAAAGAATTCCCTGAAAAAGGAATAGACTGAACTAAATTAGCTTAAGAGGGCTGAGAGAAATGAAATTATGTTTTCTGAATTTGGGTGCTACAAGTGAAGGCTAATCAAAGAAGGAAGTAGGAATTGGAGGAGAAAAGTTGAATCTTAAAACAGATTATCTTATTTGGCATACCTGAAAAACAGAAACCCAAAATAAATATTTTTGCAATAAAAGAAAAATTTTAGAGGTTTCTGATATGTATGTTATTATATGTTGGATTATTACAAAGTAAGAAGTTTCACCCATGTTTGATATGGGAAGTGGAGGTAGCTAATGTTTGTACAGTTGTACCCCAACTTACTGTTAATTCTGCCACTCCATAATTTGATTTGAGGCACTATTTTAAAGTTGTTTAGAGAGGAATGTTGAGAGAATCCAACTGAGTTACTTCCTTCCCCCATCTCCCCATCTTGGTTCTGTCTTATAGTCTCTAAATTCTTAAAGAAAAAGTTTAACTTAAAAATTTTAAAGACCCAAATAGAAACACATTAATTTTTGGTGAGCTTAATATTTTTCTGTCATAGTTTGATAATTTCAATAAGACGATGAAGAAAAAGGAAATTTCGAGCTTGAACCAAATTTCAGACCTTCCCATTTCTGTTAAGTCACTGTCATTTTTCTCATCTTCCAGGTTTATAATCTCATCATTATCCTCAACTCCCCACCCTACATATCCAATCACTTGCCAAATTTCGCTGTTTCTAACTCCATCGCATCTGACAATCCTTTCTTTCTTCATATAGTTATTACTACATAAATTCAGGCCCTCATCTCTTGTCTAGACTATTATTGATCTCCTAATGAGGTTCCCTACCTAAAGTCTTGGCCTACTTCAGTCCATCTTTTACTCTGTTATCAGAGTGATTTTCCTTAAGTACAACTCTTGACCCTGTCACTCTACTCAAATCATTTCTCTAATTCCTTGTTGCCTCTAGCATCAAATTTTTTAAAAGCATTTAAAACTTCTTATAAACTGGCCACAACATATCTTTTAACTTCATTGTATATTACTCCTCCCTTTCCATCCCTTGTGTCCATACAAAGTCACAAACAGGTCGACAGAGACATCTTTCTAATAAAAGATTCTAGAATTTCTCCAAAAATCAATGAGAATTTATTAAGCAAAAATTAAAGTCAATCTTAAATATATAGTATGAACATTCTTTTGTCTTTGCCCCACTTTTTTTTCTTTTAGAAGTAGAGGCATTTATTTTTCTCCTGTCCTTCACAGTTCTTGTAGAAAAGCAAAATGTGAGGGCAGTTAGATGGTGCAGTAGACAGAGCACTGGTCCTGTAGTGAGGAGGACCTGAGTTAAAATTCAGCCTCAGACACTTTCTAGCTATGTGACTCTGGTCAAGTCACTTAATCTTAACCCCAACCTGACACCTACTTAAGACAAGTAATCTAGCTGAATCTCACTTTTCTTGTCATTTACATGTTAAGGTTTCTTCTAGTCCAAGTCTATGATTCTATGATTCTTTTCTTCTTGGTCTTTCAAATATCAGTGACAGAAGCTGTACAAATTTATAAAACTCAAATACTTGATCATTTAGTCCATTTGGATCAAGTCACTAAAGGAAAGCTAGGTGCCTTCTTCCTAGGACTTTACTTCCTGCCTTATTTTGGATATCACACCCCTAGCAAACATCTCTATTGTTTTTTTTTTTCCCTCTCTAAACGTCAGTTCCCCAGAAAGAAAAAAGAAAAATAAGGTAAGAATTGAACAATTCTGTCTCTCTGTCATCCTTTCTACTTTAAGCAATAGTATTGTCTCTGAGTCCTCTTCCTCCCCAATACCATTGCCAACAGAATGGCATCATTTCATTGTCCTTAGCTTTTCCCATCAGCCTCCATACTATGGCACTCCTGACATTCTTTTTATAGTATTATGTTATGTTTTTCCAGTCAGACTATTATTTCTCCATGCTTTTATCTTTAGTTATGTATCTTTTTAAAACTAAAGATCCCTGGGAAATTAACTGGACAACCAAATCGTTTCTTTTATTAATAAAGGAAAATAATAGAGAACAACCAAACAGAAAAGGTATGAAAATTATCTGACATAAAGGACTCAAAGTACAAGTCAATGAAACAATCAGAGACGATGATATTGAGACAATACACCTTATAGATAGGTAGCCATTATCATACTGTTAACAGCTAGGCATTGAAGTTTGAGTTAGGAAAACCTGAGTTCAAATGTACCTCAGATGCTTACTAACCATAAGACACATGCTTTATTTGCTTCAGTTTCCTCCTCTGTAAAACAGGGGTAATAATAATAGCATCTATCTTCTACAGCTGATGTGAGAATCAAATGGAATAATGTTTATAAAAGAGCTTTCAAACTATATAAATGCTAGCTAATACTATTTTAAATAAACTGTAGAAAAATTCAATACCTATATGAAATTTTCTGCAAAAAAAAAAAAGCCAAAACAAAACAACAATACCACCAATTGCAAACTTCAAACAAAATCATAAAAAAAAGTGATTATATTTTGAGAGGTAATGATTATCTATTATTGTAGGAATCATTCCAGAATCAGATGTCTGTGCATGATCAGAACAGTGATTTCTAAGTAAAAAATATCAAAATCAATAACAAAAGTCAGATGAAAAAGAA
This sequence comes from Sarcophilus harrisii, assembly GCF_902635505.1. NCBI lineage: Eukaryota > Metazoa > Chordata > Mammalia > Dasyuromorphia > Dasyuridae > Sarcophilus > Sarcophilus harrisii. The sequence goes on from NC_045427.1 coordinate 349,744,916, forward strand.
GAATGATACAAAAGAAAGAATGCTGACTTTAGAGGCCGAGGAAAAATTCTGAATCTTGGCTTGGCTATTTACTATATCTGTAACTCTGTGGAAGTTAAATAAGTAATATAAACAAAATAAATTAATAATTAAGACTAGAAACTGGTTTTTTTTGGGGGGGGAGGGAGGGAGAGGGAAGGAGGATAAAAAAACAAACAATTAACTAATTTGATTAAAAGTAAAATAAAAACATTAAAAATGAAGAGACTTCATAACCAAGGAAGAAATAAAGGTTTATTTGAGAAACTATTTGCCCAACAGATTCCAGTATAACTGGCAACTTACATGAAATGTATGAATATAACCAAAATAAAAAACACCCAGATTAAAATAGAAACAGATTAATATTATAATAATTTTAGAAAAAGAAATTGAACAAACCATGAATGAAATTTCAAAGGAAAAAATCCTGGGAATAAATGAATTTACACGTGAATTCTATCAAACATTCAAAGAACAATTTCCATCAATATCAGACAAACTTTTGCAGAAAAACCCTAAGAAGAGATCTTATCAAATTCCTTTATGGTACAAATATACTCTTGATAATTTAAGTTGGAAGAATCACAAGAGAGAAAGAAAACTATAAATCAATCTCTTCTGAACACTGATATAACAATTTTAGATAAAATATTAGCAAAGAGATTATCAACATATCACTAAATTATACATTATGATCAGGTTGGATTTACCAGGAATCCACTGTTGCTTTATTAATAGGAGAATTATAAACATAATCAGTCATAGGAATAATAGAAATTTTTAAAAATGTGTAATTATATCAATAGATGTGGGAAAACGGTTTTTTTTTTTAAACAAAACACCCATTTCTATGTGAAACAATAAAAATCAGAGGGATATATGGATCCTTCTTTAATATGATATGTTTTATATATATGCAAAGCCTACAAATAAATAGTATTATAAGTTAGGAGAATGAACTTAAAAGGTCTTTCTAGTAAGAATGAACTTAAAAAGGTCTTTCCAGTAAGATCAAGAGTAAATTAAGGACATGGACTGCCACTACTATTATTTAATATGGTGCTAAAAATAATAGCAATAGTTATAAGACAAGAAAAAAGAAATTGAGGATATAAGCATAAACAAAGAAGAATAAAAACAACCAATTTTAGCAGATGATATGATGATATACTTGGAAAACCTTAGAGAGCCAATTAAAATTTATTTGAAATAAATAAAATTTTAGAAAAGAGAAATAATAGAAATCCAAATAAAATCATTAACACTTCTGTATATTACTATTAAAACCGAGCAGGGAGAGTTAGAAAAGAAAATGCTATTTAAGCAACTATAAAAAAAAATTGGGGCATTTGTCTACCAAGATTAACTTACAAGAACTATATGAATACAACTATAAAACCTTTTTTTTTTTTTTTACACAAATAAAGGCAGACTTAAATGATTGGAAAATATCAATTGCTCACAAATATACTGAACCAACACAATAACAATGACAATATTACCTAATTATTTATTCAGTATCATACCAACCAAACTACAAAGTATAACTTTTACAAAGCTATAAAATAACGAAATTAATCTAGAGGATACAAATCCAAAGGAAAATAATAAAAACCATTAAGAAGGAAGTGGGGCTAGCAGAACCAAAGTCCAAACTGTACTACAACATACTGAAACAATTTTGTACTGGTTAAGAAACAAGAGAGATGAACCAATGGAACAAAATAAGTATATAACATAAACACAAATGAACAGTAGTGTAGTATTTGATAAACATAAAGATCCTAGTTATTGGAGTAAGGAATCACTGTTGATAAAATTGTTGTTCTATGGATAGGGAAACAGCTTATAATCAGAGGAGAGATGGAAGGAACAAGCATTTAAATTTTTTTTAATATTTCATTTTTTCAATGTGTATAAAAATAATTTTAAACGTGCTGTTATTGTTGTTTTTTAAATTTTGAGTTTCAAGTTCTCTTCCTCTCTTCTTTTTTTCCTCCTTGAGAAGGAAAACAATTTGATATAGATTATACATGTGTAGTAATACAAAACATTTCCATATTAGCTATGTTGTGAAAGAAAACACAGATCAGAAAATAAAAAATTACCACAAAAGAGAAAGGAAAAACTCCAAACCAAGTAAAATAAAGTAAAAAAAAAGGATTCTTCAATATGCATTCAGACATCAATTTTTTCTCTGGAGGCAGACCATGTTTTGCAGCATAGATTCTTTGACAATGACTTGGATCACTGTATTGCTGAGAATAGCCAAGTCATTCAAAGTTGATCTCAAACAATTTTGCTTTACTGTATTCAGTGCTCTCCTAGTTCTGCTCACTTCACTTTGTATCAGTTCATATAAGTCTTCCCCAGTTTTTCTGGAACTATATAGCTTGTCATTTCATTCATTCATTCATCCATAATATTCATTTATTTAAAGCTTTTTACTTACAAAACATATGTATGGGTAATTTTTCAACATTGACTCTTGCAAAACCTCTGCTTCAAATTTTCCCTTCCTTCCCCCCATCCCCTCGCCTAGATGGCAGGTAATCTAATACATGTTAAATATGTTAAAATATATGTTAAATCCAATATATGTATGGATATTTATATAGTTAACTTGCAGCACAAGAAAGATTGGAGCAAGAAGGAAAAAAAACTGACAAAGAAAACAAAATGCATAGCTTGTCATTTCTTATAACACAACAATATTCTAACCCAATTATAGATTACAATTTATTCACCCATTTTCCAATAGATGGGCAACCTTTCAGTCTCCAATTCACTGACACCCCAAAAAGAGCTGCTAAAAATGTTGTTGTACATATATATTTTTTTTATTGCCAGACCAAAAGATATACATGGTTTTATAGTCCCTTGATCATAGTCCCAATTTGTTTTTCAGAATCACTGAACCAATTCACATCTCTACCAATAGTGCATTAGTGTCTCAATTTTCCCACATCTGTTTCAACACTTATCTTACAGATGTGAGTTGGTATCTCAGAGTTGTTTTAATTTACATTTCTTTAAATCAATAGTGATTTATTTAGAGAATCTTTTTCATATGAATATATAGATAGCTTTGATTACTTTATCTGAAAACTCCCTGTTTCTATTGTTTGACCATTATTCATTCATTGGGAATAACTTATAAATTTGACTTAGCTCTCTATAGTTGAGAAATCAAGCTTCTATCAGAAAAACTTGCTTCAAATTTTCCTCTTCCTCCCCAGCTTTTTGCATTCCTTCTTATTTTGGCTATACTGGTTTTATCTGTGCAAAACCTTTTCAATTTAATGTAATCAAAATTATCCATTTACTTTCCATAATGTTTCCATAATAGGAAACTTCATATTTAGTCATAGATTCTTTCTCTGACTACAGATCTGGCAAGTAAGATAATGCATGCTCCTTTAATTTGTTTATATCATCCTTTATGTCTAAATCATATACCCATTTGAATATTATCTTGGATGTGGTGTAAGGTATTGGTCTATTCCACGTTTCTGCTTTCCAGTTTTCCCAGCAATGTTTCTGAAATGGTGAGTCCTTACCACAAAAGTTTGGATCTTTGCATTTATCAGACACTAATTATTATGGTATTTTACTACTGTAATTAGTTCCACTGGGTCCACCACTCTATTTCTTAGTCAGTACCAGTTTGTTTTGATGATTATTGGTTTGTAATGCAGTTTGAGATCTGATAGGGCTAGGCCATCCTCCTTTCATATTTTTTTCCATTGAATCCTTTAATATTCTTGAATATTAATTTTGCCAGATAAATACTGTTAATTCTCCTAGCTCTGAAAAATATTTTTGGCAGTTTCATTGGTATGGTATTGAATAAGTAAATTAATTTAAGTAGTATTATATTTTTATTATTATAAGTTATCTCCCTTTCTTCCCTCTCTCCCTAAGCTGGTATGTAATCTGATTTAGATTATACATGTATTATCATATAAAACATATTTTCCACATGAGTCATTTTGTGGAAGAAAATGCAAAAAAAAGTAAAAAACAGAATGCTTTCTTCTGTCTTCAGAATATTAGTTCTTTCTCTGGAGGCAGTTAGCTATAATTAGTATCTCTAATACAATATTGAATAATAGTGATAATAATGGCCATCCTTGCTTTATCCCTGATCTTATTGGGAAGACCTCTAGCTTATACCCATTATAAATAATGTTTGCTGATGATGTTAGAGAGATACAATTTAGATAGATAAATATTACTTTTGAGGAAAGATCCATTTATGCCTTTTTTTTTTAAAAAGGAATGAGTGTTGTATTTTATCAAAAGATTTTTCTGCAACTGCTGAAATAATCCTGATTTTTATGAGTTTGGTTATTAATATGGTTAATTATATTGATAGTTTTCCTAATATTGACCAATCTTGGAGTCCTGGCATAAATCCCACCAGAGTGTATTATTTTTGTGATATGTTGCTGTAATCTCCTGGCTAGTATTTTATAAACATTTTTGCATCAATATTTATTAGGGAAATTGGTTTGTCATTTTCTTTAGTCTTTTTCTGTAGTTTTTTTAGTCTTCGTGTTTTAACTATTAGCGCCAGATTTGTGTCTCAAATGAAATTTAGCAGAACTCTTTCTTTGACTATTTTTCATAATAGTTTATATAGTGTTTGGAATCAATTGTTCTTTAAATGTTTTATAGAATTCACTTGTGAATCCATCTGGTCCTGGGGATTTCTTCCTTGGGAGCTCATTTATGGCTTGTTCAATTTTTTTTTTTCCTGAGAGGGTTATTTTAAGCATTCTTTTGTTCTCTGTAAATCTGGCAAGGTATATTTCTGTAAATATCTATCCATTTCATTTAGATTGTAAAATTTATTGGCATGTAATGGGGCAAAATAGTTTCTAATAATTGTTTTAGTTTCCTCTTACTTGATGGTGAATTCACAAATTAACCAATGGTTTATCTATTTTATTTTGTGTGTGTGTGTGTGTTTTTTTACATAAAAACCAGCTCCTAGGTACAATAGTTTTCTAATTTTCAGTTTTATTAATCTCTCCTTTTATTTTCAGGTTTTACAAATTAATGTTTAATTGGGGATTTTTAATTTTTCTTTTCTAGTTAGTTTAATTCCATGTCGAAAACACTGATCTGTTCTTTCTCTATTATTAATGATATAAAAATTTAGAGATATAAATTTTCCTATAAGTACTACTTTGGCTACATCTTATAAATTTTAGTATGTTGTCTCAACATACTAAATTATTGTCATTCTCTTTAAATTATTGACTTTCTGATTGGTTTTGTGACACACTCATTCTTTAAGATGAATTCATTTAGTTTCTTTTTTCTTTATAATTTAATATTTTCCCCCAACTACATGTAAAACAATTTTCAAACTATATTTTTTTAATTTTTTAAAATTAAAATTGTTTTTCAGTTTCATTATTTTGTCTCCCTTCCTCCCTTGTCTCCCCACTTCATTGAGAAGGCAAATAATTTGATTTCAGTTATATATGTGCAGTTATGCAAAACATATCTTCATATTAGTCAATTCATTAAGTTTACAATTAATTTTTAATTTGTTTACATGACCCTTTATTGATGTAATTATTATATTATGATTTGCAAAGGACAGATTTAATATTTCTGCTTTTCTGCATTTGATTGTAAGGTTTTTAGTCCCTCATAAAATGTTAATTTTTCTGAAGATACCCTGTACAGCTAAGGAAATGGTGTATTCTTTTCTCTTTCCATTCAATTTTCTCTAAAGGTCTCTCATATCTAACTTTTCTAAAATTCTATTTATCTACTTAATTTCTTTCTAAATTTTTTATGATTGAATTTTTCTTGTTCCAAGAGGGGAAAGTTGAGGTTTCCTACTAGTATAGTTTTACTATCTATTTCTTCCCATAATTTATTTAACTTTTCCTTTATGAATTTGGATGCATATATTTAATATTGATATTACTTCATTGTTTAAGGTGAAATTTTCCTGTTTTTTTAGACAAAGGCATTTGGCATTTAAATAATGTGACCCACCCACTGGAGTTGTGCTCTCTATATACATGGCAGTTAAGCTTAAGAAAGGATCTCAGTGCCTGGGATACTGCCAGGTCATCTTCAGAACTGGAAAACTGACACAAGGCAAGTGTTAACATGGAGGTCAGAGGATGCAATATAAGGATACCTTCAAAGTCTCTCTGAAGACTTTGGAATAATTTGTGAGACACAGAAGACAGTAATAGGACAGTGAAGGACATGGTGTGCCCACATCAAAGAAAGTGCTATGTTCTGTGAGAAAAGTAGAATAGCAGAGGCTCAGAAAAAAACAAAAAAACAAAAAAAAACCCAAAAACCTCTAAACATGAAATGTGCAAATTTAGAGCCATTTTCTACTCAAAATATTCATTCTGACTATATGTGTCCAACCTGCAATAGAGTCTTCTGAAAAGTTCATATTGATTTAATCAGCCATATTGAGACACTAGAGCTTAATGCTATTTTGGTCTACTTAGAGAATGAAGGACAACAGTCAACCAACTTCCCTGTTTATCTCTTTTGAGTAGGTCTATCTTTACTTCTGCTTTGTTTGAAATCATGACTGTTACCCCTGCTTTTGATTTTGTCTTACCCCCCCCCCCCCCAACCCAACCACTGGTCCACCATTCCATTCTCTTTCCTCTGTGGGTATCTCTGCTTCAAAACAGACAAGACAATATTGTTAGATTTGGGGTTTTGATCTATATTTGCTTCCACTTTACAAATCAGTTCATCCCATTCACACATTGATTATTTTGATTCCTAACTGTAAATTTCCCTCCATTCTGTTCTACTTTCCTCTTCTGTCTCTTTTCTCCTCCCCTCCTACTATGTCCTTTTTGTCCCTCTCTTCTTATTTTCCAATAGAAAAAGATAAAAATTTTTAACTCATCTGAATATCTTTGTTTTTCACTCATTGAGCCAATTCCAATGAAAGTAAGATTTGAGTATTACCTGCTATTCCCCACCTCTGTTTTTTTCCCTTTTGAGCTTTTTTTAATCAGGTAATTTATGACATCTTATCTCTCCTTTCTTCTTCCTTTCAGAGTATTCCTCTTTCTCATGCCTTGATTTTATAAAAAAATCATCCCATCATAATCAATTCATTCCCTTGCCCTCTGTCTATGTAGACTTCTGCTTAATAATAATAAAGTTCTTGGATATACAAATACCATTTTACCATGTTGAAATGTAAACAGTTTAACCTTATTAAATTCCTTATAATTTCTCTTTCATGTTTACCTTTTCATATCTCTCTTCAATTTTGTATTTGAAAGTCAAATTATTCAGTTCTGGTCTTTTCATTAGGAAAACTTAAAATTCCTCTGTTTCATTAAATTATATATATATAAAATTTTTTTCCCTCCTGAAGGAGTATACTCAGTTTGGCTGGGTAGATGATTCCTGGTTATAATCCTAGTTCATTTGCCCTCTGGAATATAAGGAAACAGCATCGTACATTTTTCAGACTTAAGAAAGAGACTTTCATGTATTAAACATGAAACATTAAAACATTTCATGTTTTAGATAATGTGAATCAAGACCTACAAATTTAAGCTTGCCTCACACTGAAAATGTTCAATTTTTAAAAGATAGAGTGGTTGTCTTGAAATATGGATATTTGCTGAATTTTTATGATAAATTTGCAAAGCTTTGTGTGCTTGCATATAGCATACAATGGATAGAACACATGAATGATCACATGATTACACAAGAAACTCACAAACTAGCTTTGCATTTTATGTTTGACACAAAAACAATGTCTTGGGAATTGTAAAGCATCATGTGATGATACTACACTAAATCTATTTAGTTATGATAGTTTTCAGAGAAACAACAACTCAACATTTTCAGTATCAAATGTGGCAAGTTCCTTTATTAAAATTTCACTTATAAGTTCACAACAATCAAATCACATGAGACACAAATGTAATTGGAAGCATTTTTAAAGTCTAGCTTCAAAAGGTACTAAGTTCTGAAAAATTTTATATTCTGTGAATACTTTTTTTAACTGTCCCTACAATAATGGAAAAACTTAACATATACTACAATACAAAATTTAAAAGATATAGGTTACAATATAAAAACTTAAAAATACATCAAAAACATACAAATATCATTATTTCACAAGTTCATTAAAATAATGAATTTTTATAATAGCCTTCTTTCAGCTTAAATACTAAAGGCATTTCTTTTAAAAAATTTGTCTGCTTAATCAAGAGAGCTGCTGCAATGCTATTCAGAGACTACTCTCTGGTTTAAATAAATCCTGAAAGCTTTAGCTACATTTCAATAAAATGTCACTCTTCATAGAATTTCATTATTTACACAAAGTGCAAAAGGTGTTCCTTTTATTCCAAGAATCATCTTCCATGCTTTTTTATGTTTCTTGAGATTGATTTTTCATAATTTGTGGACCTATTAATGATAATTCTCATTTATAATGCAAACAAAATACTCTCTGTGGTAAAGACAAAGCTGTATTTTTAAAAATCACTATCTCTAGGAGATGAAGAATCTAGTCCTGGCTCAGTCATTTAAAAATTATTCTGTTCATTCACAAGGTAGCATGGCTTCAGAATAAACTGGTATTTTATATGTGGTATTGTTCAGTGCAATTATCTTCTCAACTTATTATATTCATTTACCCATTCAGAAAGCATTTTTTAGCTGCCTAATATGTCTTAAAAACTCAGAAGAGAAGTAAATAAGATGCTGTATTTGACACAGATGAACTTACAATTTAGAATAGTACTTAGTTGTTTTTATATAAATATCACACATGTGAAAGAGAAAGTAGGTATAATAATTAAAAGCTTTTATGAGTCACATTTAAGATTGTCATAAAAAATTCTTAAGACCTCCTATTACTACTACTTTCTATGAGTCAAATTGTTTAGTCTTTTGTTTTAGTATAGGAGGGATGGAAAAATGTGACAAGAAAAATAAATTATGACACTTAGTTTTCCACTTAATATTAAGAACAATACTTATTTAAAATTTAGGGGGAAAATTATTTTCAAAAGATAGAATTCAAGGGCCAGCCCTTCCAAATCAAACATCACACTGGTATATAAAACAGACAAAGTAGAATTTTTTTTTAAAATATTTTCATTTGGAAAACTACTGGATATTTGAATAGACGAAGCTAGGTGGTGTAATGAAAAATGTGTTAGGATTTGGAGTCAGGAGGGTTCCTTATTTTGCCTTAGGTATTTAATATTTGTGGGCAAGCCATTTAATCCCTCTTAGACTCAATTTATCTATAAAATGGGCATAAAAAATAGCACCTTCTTAAGAGGATTGTTGAGAAGATAAAATGAAAATCTACATACACATCCTCACACAGCTTTATAAACCTTAAAGCCTTATATAAATGGTAACTAGTTTCATTCCATATTATGTGCACAGCTAGACGACCCTCATCAAATGACATTATCACCTTTGATATTTCCAATAACCTAGGTGTTCCAATAATAACAAGAAAAAGAAATTTAAAAAGATGTTCTCTCCTGCCTAGACATTATACTTCACCATATAATCTTTGGTTCAGTGACACTGGGTTCCTGACTATTCCATGGAACAGTTTCAGGCATTTTCTCAGACTGTCCTGTATGCTTTCAATGGTCTGCCTTCTCATCTCCTTTCTGGCTTCCTTAGCTTCTTTCCAGTTCCAGGTAAAATCCCATCTTCAATAGGAAGCTTTTCCCCTAATCCCTCCTAATTGTAGGGCTTTTTCTATTGATTTTTATTATTTATCTCATATGCAGCTTATTTGTACATATTTGTTTGTATGTTGTTTCCTCCATTAGACTGAGCTTTTCTTCACATCCTTAGTAATTATCATGGTGCTTAGCACATAACGAGTATTTAATAAATACTTATAGAATGACTTGACTATAAATGAGAAAATTTTTGAAAGATAAAGGAGAGAAGCAACTAGGTGGGGCAAAGTGGATAGCACACAAGTCCAGGAGACAGAAGGAAGTGAGTTTAAATCCAGCTTCAGACACATAATATCTGTTACCTTGGACAAGTCACTTAAACCTATCACCCCCCCAAAAAAACACAAAAAGAGAGATAAAGGAGAAAATAGGATGTTAACTTTAAAAATTTTAATTTAATTAAAATTAATGTCCCGCAGTATGTTACCACTGATTTTACGTTCTACCATGCAGATAATACACATTAATTTAATATCCCAAAGTGTTTTACCACTGGTTTTAAGTTCTAGCATACAGAATTTTGCATTTTTAAATTTTAAATTTTAAAACAAAGCATAAGTACCATCACATTTCAGTGATCTGTACTATAATGGCTATCCTATATTTAACAATTAAATAATTAACATGCTCACCGACACAGATACATCCTCAGTTTTTCTTTTAGTACTAGAGTCGAACAAGACATTCCTCCCTCTTCTTTCACAATCTTGATACACGATTAGTCGAATCTGGCTTGGATCAAACTCCGACAAAGGCCAACTTCAATGAAAAATAGAAATCCATCAGGTCTTATATTTTATCAAGTACTCTATAAAACTATTTTCAAAATGAATTCTAAATTAGACAACTCAAATTCTTTGGCTATTTATAAAAAGTGTCTCTCTTCAGCTACATAGTTTAGTGCAAGATTAGTACCATTTTAACAAGAATACATTTAATAATTGCATAAATAATTTTTTTTAATGTTTAAAACTATTTTGTTTTCTAATTACATGAAAATTTTTTTTAACATTTTGTTTTTTTTTTTAATTTGGAGTTCCAAATTCTTTCCCTTCCCCTTTTCCCTTATCATTGAAAAAGCAAGCAATTGGTATACAAGTTTTAGATTACAGGTATGTAGTAAAGTAGCTAAAGCACTGGATTCAGAAGCAGTAAAACATGACTTCAAATTTTATTTACTATTCATTTATTCACAAATTTATTCACTAATACTACTATTACTAATACCACTCTACTACTACAACTATAACTACTACTACTGTAACACCAACAACTACAACTACTATAACTACTACTACTATAACTGCTACTACTGCTGCTGCTACTACTACATGATCCTAGTCATTTGCTTTCTCTACCAGTTCTCTCATCTATAAAATGGGAATAATGAAAGCACCTATTTCCTGGGATAGTTGTAAAGATAAAATGAGCTATTTATAAATCACTTTGCAAACTTTAAAGTGCAGTGTAAATGGTAGCTATTATTATGTATTATCTATCATGAGCTTAAAACCAAATATAACTATGAAGGAATCAATCAATACTATTAACATAACACTTGCGCAAAATGTATAATGAAGTATCACTAAAACTACATTCATTAAAATCATCTATAATTATTATTATTACAATTATAAATATAACTATGACAATCTGTTATTACTTATAACAATCTATCAAGAACTGAAGTAATGAAGATGTTTAACCTAGAGAAGAGATGAAAATTTAGGGAGACTATATTTGCAGACTACAAGCAAGAAGAAATGAAAGAAAAAGCATTTATTAAGTATTCAATATATATAAAGCACTGTCTTAAATACTCAGAATACAATAGAAAAGTAACATGGTATTCAAGGAATTTACATTTTGATAGGGAGAAATAAAAGAAGATTTTAGCTGCAAATCATATAGAAAGGACTACTACAGATGCAAAGCAGATAGTTATGCTTCCTTAATGTCTCTTCCATTGATAAAATCAACTATATTTCTTTTAAAAACATTAATTCTGAATTTAAATACCAAATAAAATGAGCATTTGCACAAAGTAGAACAGAAAAAGAAGACTATATGAAATAGTGAATCACTGTCATATAGAACTTATTTTGATAATTATATAATAAATGAGACATGGCTTTCAAAACTGTCCTATTTCTCTGCTTCCTTCTAGATGTAATTGTACTGGCATCTTTAGATTTTTTTAGTCACCAAAATTCAATCATCCAATTTTACCTAACCCTTCTCCTAGAGAGCCATCCCATAAACAAATCTTTTTTGGGGGGGTAAAAATCAGAAAAACTGAATAATACATTAAAAAAAATTCTGAACACAATGCATTGTGAATCTCTTTCATGAAAAAAAGCTGTTAAGGTGATTGGGGCACTCAAGCCACAAACCTAGAAGAAGAGAATAACTACAAAACATCTGTAAAGTAAAGCTTGAAGGAAAAAAATACAATACAGACACAAATTCAACTAGCATTCCCTTTTTTGAGGGGAGGGGAAATTTTATTTCCTTTTTTTAGTAGCATTTTTTTTTCCTCGTTACCTGTCGACAGTTTTTAGCATTTTTTTTTTTTAAGGATTTTGAGTTCCAAATTTTTCTCCCTCTCTTCTTCTTAAAATAGTAGGCAATTTGATATGTTATACATATACTATCATGTAGAACAAATTTCCATATTAGTCACAGTACAGAAAGAAGAAACAGAGCAAAAGGAAAAAACACACAAAAAAGAATAAAGTGAAAAAAAAAATGCTTCAATCTGCATTCAACTCTGCATCCAGATTTCTTTATCTGGATGTGGACAGCATTTTCCTTTGGGTTCTTTGTACTTGTCTTGAATCGCTGCGCTGCTGACGAGCAGAGTTATTTATACTTGATTATCACACAAGGTTGCTGATATTGTGTACAATGTTTACCTGGTTCTGCTCATTTTACTTTGAATCAATTTTTACAAGTCCTTCCAGCTTTGTCTGAACTCTTCCTTTTTAATTATTTCTTATTTCACAGTAACATTCCATTATATTCATATACCACAATTTAGTCAGCTATTCCCCAACTGATGTGCAGCCCCTCAATCTCTAATATTTTGCCACTGCAAAAAGGGCTCCTATAAATATTTTTTCACATGTAAGCATTTTTTCCTTTTTATGATCTCTCTGGAATACAGACCTAGTAGTGGTAATATATGTAGGGTATGCACAGTTTGGTTGGCCACTGGGTACAATTCCAAATTGTTCTCCAGAATGATTGGATCATTTCACAACTCTATCAATAATGCATTAGTATCTCACTTTTTCCATATCCTGTCCAATATTTGTCAGTTTCCTTTTTTTGTCATATTAGCCAATCTGATAGCCATGAGTTAGTACCTCAGAATTGTTTTTTTTTTTAAAAACGTGCAATTCTATTCATTATTTCCACAATTATCATGCTGTATAAGAAAAATCAGATTAAAAAAGAGAAAACAATGAGAAAGAAAACAAAAAGCCAGCAAACAACACAACAAAAAAGTGAAAATATTATGATGTTATCCACCCTTACTCCCCACAGTCCTCTCTCTGGGTGTAGATAATTCTGTCCCCATTACTTATCCATTAAAAATGGCCTGAATCACTTCATTGTTAAAAAGAGCCCCATCCATCAGAATTGATCATTGTATAATTCTTGCTGTTGCTATGTATAATGTTCTCATGGCTCTACTCACTTTACATTTTATTTATTTATTTATTCATTTATTTATCAGTTCACGTAAGCCTCTCTCCAGGCCTTTCTGAAATCATCCTGCTAATCGTTTCTTATAGAACAATAATATCCCATGACATTTACATACCATAACTTATTTAACCATTCCCCAACTAATGGGTATCCACTCAGTTTCCAGTTTCTTGCCACAACAAAAAGGGCTGCCACATTTTTGCATATGTAGGTCCCTTTCCATCCTTTAAGATCTCCTTGGGATATAAGCCCAGTAGTAACACTGCTGGATCAAAGAGTATGCAGTTTGACAGCCTTTTGAGCATAGTTCCAAATTGCTCTCCAGAATGGTTGGATCATGTCACAACTCCACCAACAATGTATTAGTGTCCCAGTTTTCCCACACCCCCTCCAATATTTGTCGTTGTTTCTTTCTGATATTTTAGCCAATCTGAGAGGTGTGTAACGATACCTCAAGAGTTAATTTGCATTTCTCTGGTCAATAGTGATTTTCATATGACTAGAAATGGTTTTAATTTCTTCATCTGAAAATTGTCTGTTCATATCCTTTGATCATTTATCAACTGGAGAATGGCTTGTATTCCTATAAATTTGAGTCAATTCTCTATATATTTTAGAAATGAGGCCTTTATCACAACCCTTGGATGTAAAATGTTTCCCACCAACTAGAATTCCTAAAAGAGATGAAGTAAAGTTTAAAAGCATATTTATATAATAGGAGCACTTAAAGGAAAAAAAATGAAAAAAAAAAAAAACCTAAGAATTTTGGAAGAAATAACTGGAAAAGGAATCAATAGCTTGGTACAAGGGATTGTTACAAAAACTGCCCCAAGATGCGGGAAAACTGGGACATTGATGCATTGTTGGTGGAGTTGTGAACGGGTCCAAACATTTTGGAGAGTAGCTTGGAACTATGCTCAAAAAGTTATCAAACTGTGCATACCCTTTGATCCAGCAGTGTTACTACTGGGATTATATCCCAAAGAGATTATAAAGAAGGGAAAGGGACCTGTATGTGCACGAATGTTTGTGGCAGCCCTTTTTGTAGTGGCTAGAAACTGGAAACTGAATGGATGTCCATCAGTTGGAGAATGGCTGAATAAATTGTGGTATATGAAAATTATGGAATATTACTGTTCTGTAAGAAATGACCAACAGGATGATTTCAGAAAGGCCTGGAGAGACTTACACGAACTGATGCTGAGTGAAATGAGCAGGACCAGGAGATCATTATATACTTCAACAACAATACTAGATGATGACCAGTTCTGATGGATCAGGCCATCCTCAGCAACGAGATCAACCAAATCATTTCTAATGGAGCAGTAATGAACTGAACTAGCTATGCCCAGAAAAAGAACTCTGGGAGATGACTAAAAACCATTACATTGAATTCCCAATCCCTATATTTATGCACACCTGCATTTTTGATTTCCTTCACAAGCTAATTGTACAATAATTCAGAGTCTGATTCTTTTTGTACAGCAAAATAATGTTTTGGTCATGTATACTTATTGTGTATCTAAGTTATATTTTAATATATTTAACATCTACTGGTCATCCTGCCATCTAGGGGAGGGGGGGTGGTAAGAGGTGAAAAATTGGAACAAGAGGTTTGGCAATTGTTAATGCTGTAAAGTTACCCATGTATAAATCCTGTAAATAAAAGGCTATTAAATTTAAAAAAAAAAAAAAAAAAACAAAAACCAAAAACTGCCCCAAAATCAAAAGTCCTGAAAATTAGAACGAATCAAACAGAAGCAAATGACTTCATGATAAAATAAGAAATACTAAAACAAAGTTTAAAAAAGACTAAAAAATTGGAGAAAATGTAAGATTATCACAAAACAAAAACTGATCTAGAACATTTAAAGAGGAAAAAATTTAAGAATCATTAGATTATCTGAATGTCATAACTAAAAAGAATCTAAATATCACATTCAAATAAAACTTGATCAAATTTCTTAGAACCAGAGAATAAAGTAGAAATTATTAAGAATTTGGCAGTCATCTTCTAAAAGAAACTCCAAATGAAAGACCTGAGGTATAAAATATCCAAAATTTAGAGCTTCTAGCTCTTAGAAAAATTAGTGCAAACAGCTGGAAAGAAAGAATTACAGCCAGGATTATTTATACACAATTTAGCAGCCAATATTATAAAGGGGCAGAGAACTTCGAATATAATATTCTAGAAGCCTTAAAGCCAAGAAAAACTTACTCAGCAAGTCTGAGAATCATGCTGCATGAGGGGGCATGGACTAAAAAATGACTAAACCATCATATTGACAAGCACGCTGATAGAGAGGTACAAAATGAGAACCCTCTGTTCCAACTTTTCCCCTCATTCCCTTCACTCCCTCCCCCAGATGGCAGGTAGACCAAAACATGTTAAATATGTTAAAGTATATATGTTAAATACAATATATGTATACATATCCATAGTTATTTTGCTGTACAAGAAGAATCGAACTTTGAAATAATGTTAAATTAACCTGAGAAGGAAATCAAAAATGCAAGCAGACAAAAACAGAGGGATTGGAAATGCCAGGTAGTGGTTCACACTCATTTCCCAGAGTTCTTTCGCTGGATGTAGCTGGTTCTCTTCATTATTGAACAAATAGAACTGATTTGTTTCATCTCATTGTTGAAGAGGGCCACGTCCATCAGAATTGATCATCATATAGTATTGTTATTGAAGTATATAATGATCTCCTGGTCTTACTCATTTCACTCAGCATCAGTTCATGTAAGTCTCTCCAGGCCTTTCTGAAATCTTCCTGCATCAGATCTACTTCTTTATAACCAACTACTTTTAAATTACTCCCACCTGGATATTCCATAGGTATCTCAGACTCAAGAATCTAAAACAAAATTCATTATTTTCTACATTCTATAAACTGCCATATTAAGGGCATCATCACTATTCTTCTAGTCCCCAATAATGACAACTTCATTGTCATTTCTGGTTCTCTTCATTTCCCATATTAAATGAAAATGTCAAAATTTATATCTATATAACAACTTTTGAACCTGTACCACTTTCTCTCCACCATCTAGTTCAATAGATTTTAACTCATTTAAAGTTTAACTTTAACTTGTTTTCACATTAAAGTTTAACTTGTTTAAAACATCTTTGATAACTATTTCAAAATAACTGATTTCCTTTGTGATACTTTTTTATTTTATGCATTTCAAAATATTATTGTGAGAAAGGGTACAGAATTTACCAGACTTGCAAAGAGGTCCATGACACGCATAAAAAGTAAAAACTTCTGTCAGTAGTACAGATAACTAGTTCAGTTTTGGACAAATTGAGTTGAAATTACTATACTGTTGTTCAATTGTATTCAACTATTCATAGCTCATGGATCATAGCATATTAATGCTGTCCAAGGGGTTTTCTTGAAAAAGATATTTGAGTGATTTCTCATTTCCATATTTAGTGAATTAAGGCAAACATTTTGCCTTAGGGCAACTTGCCTAGGGCCACACTAGCTAATAAGTGTCTACAGACTGCATTTGAAATCAGGTCTACCTGATTCTAGGCCTCTTATCCACTGAACCAATTAGATGTCATGTGTCTATAGGATACCTCATATGAAATGTACAGTATAGTGAAGCAGATAGAGTCAGGAGAAAAATTAGGGCTGAAAACATATGCTATGCATTCATCAGCATAGAAATAATAAATATATATCTGTGAGCTAATGAGGTCATCAAGGATGAGTATCAAAAAAAAAAAAAAAAAAGCATGCCCAGAACACAGTTTGAGGTACACCCATAGGAATGAGGTCCTTATCACCTTAACCTGGATTACTGCAATAGCTTGGAGGTTGATCTCCTTGTCTCAACCTCTCAAATGATAACAATTATTAACATTTAAATAATGCTTTTAAGGGTTGAAAGTATTTTATATATTTTACTTCAACCTCCCAATAGGAGTGACAACTTGAATATTAAAGTACCTATGGATAAAGCAGCTTAACAAAAGAGAGAAACAATTACATGAAACAATTCTGCAAATATAAAGAACATAACTAAAAAGGGCAAAATATTTGTTTCAAAGTATAATAAAATTATCTGAAGACTGAATTCTTTTCTTTTTTTGCTGAGGCAATTGGGGTTAGTCTTCTCAAAGTATCTTGAATTTTAGCTATTTTGTACATATTTGGATTTATTTACCTTATATTTATCTCACACACATTCTTATGCATACTTGTTTTCCTCACTAGAATGTAGATTCCTTACAAGTAGGATTATTTCATTCTCTGTGCTTGAAAGATCAGCATCTTCTAGCAGAGTGCCTGACATAAGGTAGGCACTTAGTAAATGTAAATACTTGATTTATTTTCAAACAAATCATGACAATTATGTACTTATTCTTTAATCATTATAATTTAAAATTAATTATCAATCCAGAAACATTTATTAAAGCTTGCTATAATATAGGTACTATGTTAGGCACTGGGGATTCAAATATAGAGATGAAAGTTTTTGCCTTCAAAGAATTTATGTTCTATTGAGGGAGAAAACATGTATGTAAGTATACACAAAACAAATACAAGTTAACTGGGTAGGGAGGAGAGCAGAAGTACTAGTAGCTAGGGAGAGAAGAATCAGAAAAGATTTCAAGTTGATGATCAGAGTCCAAAAAGAGAGAATATGTTCCAGATATGATGACAGCTCATATAAAAAAACAGAGATGTGAGAGAGTGATGGTTGTATGTAAGAAACAGAAAACAAGAACAGATCGGCTATATACTACAGAATATATGAAGGGGGTGTAATGTATTATAAAGTTGGCAAGGTAGTTTGGAGCCAAGTTATGAATGACTTTGAAATGAGGAATTTGGCTATTGGCAATCCTACTGGTAATTAGTAGATCCTACTGGTAATAAGGAGCTAGTAGACTTTATTGAATAGGAAAGTGACAGATCCATGCTTCAGCAAAATCACTTTTGCAGTTGTGTGGAGGATTCAATGAGTGCTCTTTTCATTTTGTCATTCTCTCTTACCTTATAAAGCTGCTACTGAAAGACTTGAAGTCTGAGACTATTAAATAGTCAGAGGGCCCAAATTCAAACTCTTTGGTCAAGTTACTTGTTTTCTCTGAACTTAATTCTTTATATATATAAAGTATGTGGATTAGACCAAAAGACTTTTAAGATCCCTGCCAGTTCTAAATTTATGATTCTATCATACTAATTGTCAATCTATTGTTGGAAAAATTTTTCATACTTAAGAGTTCCATATAGTGTTGAAAATCTAGACCAAAAAAATGTTCTGGGACAATCCATCTAGATTTTTCATTAGTATAAGAGATATATAAATGACAAGATGAAGTTTAGTTAATAATATCCTGTATTAGATTGCGAGGGGAGAGAGAGCAAAAAATTTGAAACTCAAAATTTTAAAATGAATGTTGAGAACTATCTTTAATCTAATCTGAAAAACTAGAATGCTATTAAAATAACATATAATATAGAACTAAGAAACTAAAATATGTGCATTAAAGACATTAAACTCAAAATAATCTCAAATACACGTAGGCTATCCATAATATAATTAAAAATAATAAAAAGTCTTTATAAAATATTTATTTTGTTTCAGAAGAATTCTTTGTTAATACATATACATATGTCTGTATGTATAGATATTATATATACATATATATCTGCTGACAGAGAATAATTCTAAACTTAGGAACATAGTAAAGAAGAGTCTGCAATACTAAAATGTAATAAAATTTAAACAAAACAAAATTATCACCAGCATAATGTGAATCATTCCATGAAAGGATATCATCAAAATCCCTAGCTTGAAATAATTTATTTCATACATTTTCCAGCCATCAAAATGTCACAAATCCATGTATATCTTATCAGGAACTGAAATAAAATACTTCCTTTTTATAGATACTTTTATAAGCAGTAGTTATTATCATTATTACTAATACTGTACTATTTTACTGACTTTTTTTCAATGTCAAATTTATTTCCATAGCTAGGTTGTACTTTAGTAGCATCTTTGTCCCTACAGCAGTTTTACTTTCTGAAATCCCTAAAAACTCCAGTTATGCGTGGCTGCCAGCCCAGGTTAATAATAGCAATGAACCACATTCATCCAAACCACAAGACTGTCAGGTGACATACTGAGAAGTCTGAATTTAACTCAAACAAAAGACTCTCCATGCTGCAATGTAAAACGCTTAATCCTAGCAACAGGATGGGACTGGGGGATGGGAAATCTTTGGGGGAAAAAAAGATCGCTTAACTAAGGCAAAATTTATGTTTTTATACAAAATTCTCTTATTATCCCTCACAATATTATAACCAATATATGATTCTTTTGTTTCCTTGTAAAGTTCAAGTTTTTTTCAGGTAAGTTATCACTATCTATTTTTCAATACTACTGTCTCTTCAAATTTATTACTGAAAAGATAAATTTAATTCATCTGCAAGGTGTTAGGTAATCATCAAAGACTATACATATCAGTTTTATTTGCCATCTTTTTTCAAGTGAATATGACATAGATTGTATCTATTAAAAATGCCCTGGTAACTGTGTATGCATTTTAAAACCCAAATCTGTAGAGAATTCAAACTAATCAGGAAAGAGGAGGAATAAAAAGCGTACTCCACTCTGATTCTCTTACCCTTTGATTCTTAAATTCTTGGAAATTGAAAGATACTAACGTTCAACTTTGCTGATAAGCAGAGCCCTCAGAAAAGCAGAAAAACAAGCACAAAGCCATCATGTGACCCTAAATGGCACTGTATGCCACCTGGATCTGTGAAGAGATAGACAATTAATACCAGTTTGTGCTGCATTCATACAAACAAATTTCATTACTAAATAAAGCTTACAAGTTTGAAAAGTGCAGTAAAAGCTATAATAATATATTGCTTGTTTGGTTCAATAAGGAAATCGCAGAAAGTTTTCAGAACACATTTAGATGAAAATCTTGCTCAGTTTCAGCAAGGATAGAATGTTTTACTTGAGTAAATCAATCCATAAGGGCGGAGTGTAAAGGTAGAAAGGAACTAGAAGTTATAAGTATCTCTCTCTCTCTCTCTCTCTCTCTCTCTCTCTCTCTCTCTCTCACACACACACACACACGCACACATACAATACACACACATACCAACCAGCAAACATCAAACATCAAAGGAAAGACCAATGTTTTAAAAACCATGACAAAATAAAAGCAACTGAAATTTTAAAATGAGCAAGGTGTTTGTTATAATAAAAATAAAATTTTAAATGCTGTAGAGCAACTGCAACAAGAAAACTATCAGAAGCAAAGAGAAAAAGAAACCATTCAAAATATCAGAAAAAAAGTTCTCAAATGGGTAAATAATATTTTTAAAGAAATCACTCAATATACCCATAAACATTATTAATAGTTTACTATATATATCAAGCACTATACTAGACAATGTGGATAAAAAGACAAAAATTAGATAGTCCTTGTGCAGAAGGAGCATATGTTAGTTTTTTGTTTTTTTCGGTGGGGGGGGGGAGATGAAGAAAGGAGGATTGATGGGAAAGAGATAAATATGGAAAATGAAAAATACAAACATAGTAAATGCAAGGTAATTTGGGGGCTTAAGAAGGCACTAGCTTCTGGGGAAATCAAGAAAAGTCTGACATAGATGTCAAATTAACTGAGCTTTGAAGGAAACCAGAGCTTCTAAAAGCTAAAGGTATGAAGGGAATATGTTCTAGGTACGGGGGACTTCCTGTACAAAAGAATGAAGATAAGAGATTGGTTGCTATGTGAGAGATAACAAGGTCAATTTGGCTGGACTGTAAAGTAAATGAAGGTGAGTAATATGTAATAAGTTTGAAAAAGTAAGTGGGAACAAAACTATGAAGGTATTTAAAGTGAAATAAAATAGTTTATATTTAATCCTGAAGATAAAAGGGAATCACTGGAACTTACTGAGCAAGACAATGATAACATCAAACCTGTTTTTAGAGATTATGATTTGGTAGCTATAAGAAGTGTGGAATTAAAAGGGGATAGATTTGAGGCAAGGAGACAAGTTAGGAACCTTCTGCAATAATCTAAAGGAGAGGTGATAAAGACCTTACTAGTTAGGTAGAAAAGTAGGCAGATGAGACAGAAGAAGTGATTGTAGAAGCCTTAAAAATGACTGACTATGGGGAGGGAAAGATGAAGACCTGAGAATAACTCCAATTTATTTTAATATATTTTCTTAGTGTGCCAAAATATTGGCCAGTTCTTATTTTTAAAAATTTTTGTGTGTGAGATAATTAATTTCAATAATGCTTATCCCACGGTTGGTACTTTAAAAAAATAAGCCCATATAAAAAAAACCATTAAAAAAAAAAGAGAGAGAGAGAATAACTCCAAGATTTCTATAGTAGGGTCTACGAGGGCCCACACATATAAGAAACTCAACTGAAAAAAAAACCGCACCAGAATATAGCTAATTCAAAGCAGAATTCAAAGGTTTAATGAGGCAAATATATTAGAAAATGTTAAAAAAAAAAAACTGGGGAAAAAAATCTAAGGTCTCTGGAAAAAAAAAGAGGCATATTTAAGACTCATCACACTTTCTGAAAAATCATAACCAAACAAATGACTTAGATGCCATATTTTAATAAATCATAAAAGAAAATTCTCCAATTCTACCAGAAGTAGAGGGCAAAGTAAAAATAAAAATAAAAAAATCCATCTAAAATATCCTGAAAGAAGCTCCCAGATATAAACTCACAGTAATGTCACAATCCAAATCTGGAGATCCTGAAAAATAAGCACTGCAAGCAGTCAGAAAAAGTTTTAACTACCAAGCAATCACAATGAAAACCACTTTTGTAAAATTCAACAATGTCTGACATCATAAAAGCCTCATAAACAAATGTAGAAAAGTGGAAATATCAAACATATTATTTACTAATTATAATACAACAAAAATATAACCAAGATTTATTTTATGAAAGAATTCAAATATATTGTTCTGTAAGAAATGATCAGCAGGATGATCTCAGAAAGGCCTGGAGAGACTTACATGAACTAATGTTGAGTGAAATGAACAGGACCAGGAGATCATTACATACTTCAACAACAATACTATATGATGATCAATTCTGATGGACATGGTCCTTTTCAACATGAATTGAATCAACTACACCCAGCGAAAGAACTCTGGGAATGAGTGTGAACCACTACATAGAATTCCCAATCCCTCTATTTTTGTCCGCCTGCATTTTTGATTTCCTTCACAGGTTAATTGTATACTATTTCAAAGTCCGATTCTTTTTGTGCAGCAAAATAATTGTATGAACATGTATATTTAACATATACTTTAACATATTTACCATGTATTGGTCTACCTGCCATCTGGGGGAGAGGGTGGCAGGGAAGGAGGGGAAAAATTGGAACAAAGGTTTTGCAACTGTCAATGCTGAAAAATTACCCATGCATATATCTTGTAAATAAAGGTATAATAAAACAATAAAAAAGAATTCAAATATAAATTAAAAATACTTTAAACCTAAAGAATCCATAAAAGGGAAGTGAGCAAGTTATAAACAAATAAAACAAAATCCAGGAGAAAATGGATTTACAAATGAGTTCTATCAAATACTGAAAGACTTATTTGCAAAAAGGTGTAAAAGATGGCATTCTACAAAAATCTTTCTATCAGTCAAAATTTGGTACTAATACCTCAACTTAGGGGAGGATAAGTTAGATTAAGAAAACTATGAATTAACGTCACTAAATAAACATAAAGGTAAAATTACAGAGTAAATTCTTAACAAAGAAGCTGCAGCAGTGTATTTAAAAGATTTATTTTTATTAGGTTAAGTTTATACAAGAAATGAAGGGTTAGCTGACTATTAGGAAAATCATAAACATCACAGAAAATATTAATAACAATCACAATATATCATTAGATAAGGAAATGCAATATCCTTTTATATTGAGAATACTATGAAGCAAAAAGAAGAATACTATAAATCCAAAAATGGATGTTTTCCTTAATAATGGCAAACAGTATCTATCTAAAGCCTAGATCTCTGGCATTATTTGTAATGAAGAAACACTGGAGGTCTTTTCAATAAGCTAAGACAAAGTTGCAGGGTTTTTTTTTAATTGTTGTTGTTTAGGCTGCAAACTAAGAATTGTTTTTATAATTTAAAATAGATTAGAGGTTTTTTGTATGGCCCATGAGCTAAGAATAATTAAGACATTTAATAAATATAAAATTAGGTATTTTAAAATGTAAAAACCATTTTTTTGCTCCTAGGTTGTACAACAACAGCTGTCAGACCAGATTTGGCCTATAAACTATAGTTTACCAATCCTTGAACTAAGGGACAAAGGAAGGATGACCAGTTTCATCATTGTTATTTGATATATTCTAGAAAAGTTAGCTATAGCAATAAAAAGAAAAAAAAACTCTGAAGATGGAAGTATAGGCCAAAAAAGCAATTAAACTATTGCTTTTTAGCAAGTATGATGTTTTATTTAGATATGACAGAGTCAGCTAAGAATTAATAGAAACACAAATTCAGAAAAGGAACAGAATGTAATAAAATCCAAAAAACTAGCCTTTCTGTATATTCCCAACAAAATTCAGTAGATGTAGAAAAATAAACTCCATTTAAACTTGTTATAGAATATATAAAATATTGGGAGATCTACTTATCAAGGCATGTACAAAATCATATAAAAACAAATACAAAACACTCTTTACAGAAATAAAGTCTTAATAAACTGGGGAGAAATTAATTGCTTATTTTTGGACAATAATAATATAAAAAATATAATTAAAATACTACATCAATTAATTTATAGGTTGAAGTATCATCAAATTACCAAATGATTCCTTTGTAAAACTACATAAAATTATTCTAAAATTTGTCTGGAGGTACAAAATTAATCTAAAGGGAAACAATGAAAAAAGGTGGGAATGAAAAGAGACTTACAAATATTGGGTCTTTTTTTTTATGTTTTATTTTTTTATTTTTATTTTATTTTTTTTTATTTAATAGCCTTTTATTTACAGGATATATACATGGGTAACTTTACAGCATTAACAATTGCCAAACCTCCCCTAGATGGCAGGATGACCAGTAGATGGTAAATATATTAAATTATAAATTAGATACACAATAAGTATACCTGACCAAAACGTTATTTTGCTGTAGAAAAAGAATCAGACTCTGAAATATTGTACAATTAGCTTGTGAAGGAAATCAAAAATGCAGGTGTGCATAAATATAGGGATTGGGAATTCAATGTAATGGAAAAAACCTCAGTTTTGCCTTCTACATGTACAAACTTGGAAGCTGCTTTCACGCTTGGGAAATGTCCCTTTTTCAGCTCCATATGTAAAATCCTCATCTTCCTTCAAATGCTGCCTCCTCTTTAAAGTTTTCTATGATCCCTCAAGTTGCTGATGCTTTCTCCCTCTTAAGCTTCCTATTTCCTTCAAAGATCAGCTCATTTTTAGTTTCTTCCCCTTTTGGAGTCCCTCTTCAGATGCTTTGCATTTCTTTTGTACATACAGATATACTTCATTGATATTATTACCATTGTTTTGTTTAAGGGTGCCAGAAACCACATCCATATAAGACAGAGAATTTCAAATATTGGGTCTTAAACTGCAGTATACTAAATAGTTTCTCTTTAATTTTTTAAGTTGATCAATGGAATAGATTAAGTATATATACTTCAGATGCAACCATGTACTATGGTGGGCCAGCTCCAGTTGCCAAGAACCCAGATAACTCTGAAGAAGAAAGTGAGGCTGATTTCTTTGCACAGCCCTCCCTCACTTAAATCCAATTCATTCGCAAATCATAGCATCACCTTCCTGTTGTCATGGCCTTCTTCAAGAACCAAGGACAAACAACAGCAATAAGAATATATACAATGGTACAATTTTCAACAAACCCTTCAAAATAAAGTACTGGGTTTATTCATTTTTTCACAAAAAGCTCTGAGGAAACTGGGAAATATTCTCACATCATATTGTACAATAAGCTCTGAAAGATATACATGGCATAGATATCAAAATTTATATAAGAAACAAATTATAGAAGAATAGGAGATGTTTTTTATAAGAATGGCTTGGGGAGAGTTCTTAACCAAACAAAAGGTAATAAGGATAATAGGAAATAAAACAGAAAAATTTTATTACAGAAAATGGACAAGGATTTGAACAAAAAAAAAAAAGCCAATACTTTTAAAATTAGGAGGGAAAAAGTCAAATGAAAAGAGAAATGTTTTTGAACTTTTTTTTGATAAAGGTCTTACATACAAAATATATGTATACACACACACACACACACACACGCACACACGCACAATTTATTTGAATATGTAAAAAGACTTATTCCCCAACATATGAATAGGCAATTCTCAAGCAAAGAAATCCAAGTTATTAACAATAATATGAAAAAGTACTCAAAATTGTTAGAGAAATGCAAATTAAAATAACTAGAGTCTATCTTACATCTATAAGATTGGCAAACTAACAAAAAGAAAAAATTAAATTGTTAGAAGGGCTTAAGAGAAAAGTTATACCAATGTACTGTTGGAGGACCTGTGAACTAGTCTAACCATTCTAATTAAGTATTTGAAACTATATTCAAAAAGGCACTAAAGTTGCATACTTTATGATCCAGCATTCTGCTAGTAGGCTTATAAACCAATTAAGTTCAAAGGCAAATGGAAAAGACCCACATATTTTAAAAATATACAAATCGCAGTAATTTGTATTGTAGCAAAAAAAAAAAAAAAAAAAAAAAAACCCAGGAGAAAAATGTGTGATTGTCAATTGAAAAATGCCTGAACAAATTCTGATACATGAATACAATAAAATATGATTGTGTCATAAGAAATGACAAAAAGCTGATTCAGAGAAACCCAGAATGATTTGATGAAGGTGCTTAAGGTATCTGTGCTCCCAACATAGTCACTGCCCTTCCCTGGATCAGCCTCTTCATACTCTCTCATCCCATATTCACTCATGTGTTTGTATGGATCCTCTATAGAAAATGAATGCAATATACTAGATGACTTGTCACTGTTTGGAACGTCTATATATTGATGCAGCTCTTATGCTGTACATCTGTTACCCTTTGCCAATTCTATCTGAGCAATAACCTTTTTGGTCATACATGTCCTTAATGATATCCTTTGCTATACTTCCTATATCCAAGTCACTGCTAGAAATATACAACAGCCTACTTAAGTCCACTACACATTTTTCTTTTGCCATTTGGGTCACCTACAAATTTTGAGGTTTCTGGGATTATAATGTTCTATGATTTTTGGCCAAGTAGCATCATCAAGGAACTATTATTAATATTAAAGATATGTATAATGAATGGAATATGTATGGAAAGATATGATGGCATAGTTTGGTGTGCTGCTCGCTAATTCTGTATAATAATCTAAACAATATACATTTTCATCTACTATTTTTCTTTCTTTAACTTTCTGGTAACCTATGCTTGATTCAGATCTGGTACTTCAGGGTCAAACATGGAATAAAATGTAATACTCATAGATCATCTAGTAGCTGGTTTATAAAGGAAATTCACATAGTTCATATCATTCAAAGGATACAATACAAAGATACAGAATTGACTCAATGGAGTGGTTTATCTGCCTCTCATTAGCCATACTAACATACCAGTCTGGTCAGATGAAGAGCAACTATCTGACTTATGGCCTGACTCTAATACTTTTGGAACAAGGAAGGTAAGTCAACATCCTGAACCTTAGACAATACAATTAAGTCTCAAGGGCACTATCAAAATCTTTTAACAAAGAACCAGAATAACAGATACTGTTCCTAGATTAGAGCAATAGTGTAAACCCTATTCCTTCACTTACCACCATCTTTTTTTTTTTTTTTATAAAGAGTAAGAAACTGAGCATCACAATAATTAACCATGATTCTAGAAAACGCAAAACAAAACATGATACTTATTTCCTGACAGAGGAGATAAGAGTCAGTACAGACAGATTTTTTTTCCTGATATAGTCAAAGTGAGAATTTTGTTTTGCTTGACCATGCATATACATTAAAAAGTTTTGTTTCTTTCATATTCATTGAGAAGTAGAGGCATATAGGAGGGAGAGAAGGTAGATTTCTGTTGACTAAAATTAGGCTTAAAGAAGAAGATATATGTTGAATTAATATATAACAACTAAAATTAGAAGGGAAACAGATATCTGGGGGAAAAAATCTTTAAAAGCAAATTTCTTGAAAAAAAGTCTCACTTCCAAGACATATAAGGATCTAATTCAAATTTATGCTGTCTTGCCGTCTACATCCTGGGGTTATGAGTGCAGTATTCCTACAATATGGAAAATCTGCATATGATTTTTGGCTCTATCTTCATACTAAAAAGTCTGAATTATTATAGCATTAAAAATAAAATATATTGGTATTGTGCAATACTATACATCCATTTTAGAGTTTCTAAACTTAGAACTCTGTGTCATCTATTGTCCTTTGTAGGTTGTCTATGATTTCCACAAAACTTCCAAAAGATTCATATTTAACTTCTTATGCCAAGTCATGATTTATCAGAACCATGATGGGGAAAAGTCGTGATGTGAAGCGATAACTATAATAAAAGCCATTTCCCAACTGTTAAGTAGTCAAAGGTTATGAATAGTAAGTTTTCAAAGGAAGAAATCGAATCTATCAATAATGACGTGAAAAAAATGCTCAAAATCACTATAATCAGAGAAATTCAAATTAAATACAACTCTGATGTTGTCCTTCAAACAAAATCAACAAAAAAGAAAACAACAAAAATAACAAAAAATTTCTGTGGGGAAATAGACATACTGATGCACTACCAATGGAATCATGAATTGGTTCAAACATTCTGAAAAGCAATTTGGAACTATTTACAAAAAAGTTACTAAACAAGCCCACTCTTTTTACCCAATAATGGCATTGCTATGCTTTTACCTCAAAGAGATCAAAGAAAGAGATAAAGGCAATACACACACACACACACACACACACACACAAACAACCTCAACTTTTTGTAGTTGCAAAGAACTGGAAACTGAGTGGGTATCCATCAATTGAGAAATAGCTAAATAAATTGTACATTTAGTGGATCATAATTGTACTATAAGAAATGATGAAAGGGATAGTTTCAGAAAAACCTGGAAAAACTTACATGAATTGACACAGAGAGATATGAGTGACAAAAGGAAAATAATACAATAGAATATAATAGAAACATTGTAAAAACAAAACATTTTGAAAGACTTTAGAAGATCAATGCAATGATTAGCCTTGATTCCTGAAGACTAATGAAAAAGAATTCAACTCATCTAATAAAAGCAAAGTGATGTTCTCAAGGCGCAAACTTAATTGGTATTTGTTTTGCTTGATTATGCATATTTATTAGGTGTTTCTGTCCCCCTTTCTCTCCTTCCCTCCCCCCCCCACCACTATGGGGAAGAGGGGAGGAAATTAAACAGTCCTTAATTAAAAAAAAGATAGAAAAGGAATAATGAGCTTGATTTTGGAGCTAAGTTTCACATCTCATTCAAGTTGTCCTATAAATAGATGAAATATGAGACTAGGATTCTGATAAAAGGTCAAAAGGTTATACTCAAAACAAGATATGACTACTAAATATGGGTAAATTAAAAAATACTAAAAAGATGGTTAGGTAACAATAATTATATTACTTAATAAATAAGGTTCCTTTTTAGTGTAATAACACTTTTGTTAATAATACATTGCTCTATTTAGGGTAGAAATAGATTAAGCACTCTACCCAAAGCAAAAACAAAGCAAAACAAAACTTTAAGATGTAGTTTCCATTATATACATTTAAGCCAAAATTAAAGATAAGTAAAAACAGAGTCATTAAATGACACTAGGCAAATTAACAGTCAAAAATCAATTATTTTTTGTAATTCAAAAGGTACATTGTTTTATATTACAGATTTTTTTTTAAGATTCAGATAAGTGTACAATTATTTGAAAAAAAGGTCTTTTTAAATATCAAATGAAGGCATTTTAACAAAAGTTTGTCTGTTGAAAAAGATATGTCTATGTTTAACCTATATTGGATTACTTGCTGTTTAGAGGAGAGGAGTAGGGGGAAAGGAGGGAGAAAAATTTGGAATACAAAATTTTACAAGGGTGAATGTTAAAAATTATCTTTGTGTATATTTTGAAGATACAAACCTATTATCAAAAAAAAATTTTAAGAGAAAGTTTTGTCTAGATAGTGCTGATATCTAGAAGAAAAGATGGACATCTACAACAATGTTACTTTTGATGCTTATAAATTCTTTACTCTTCATTAAATTTCATCTAGCCAATATTTATTTGAAAGAACACTATCTTGTTCAGTGTCCTTGCCTTAAAGTTTCCTTCCTTGAAAGAAAGATAAGATTCTTGGTAACTTCCACATTCAAATATACAGTACTAACAAAGTTTTCTTTGGTTTCATTAAACAACTAACATTTATTTGCAACTTCTAAATAATGGTACCATTTCTTTTATGTAGAACTAAGTATATAAAAAAGCATACTATATAAACTGCTGTAAAAAGAAAACTAAATACATCAAGTGTATAAAGGCTTCGAGTTTCCTTACAAAGCTATACCAACAATTTAAAGTAAGATATGTTGAAGTAAAAATAAATATGATCAAAGAAAGAGTCTAACGCATACTTAAGCTACAGTGGAACACTGGTGTTTGTTTTGTATCCAGTTTCCAATTGCAATCTACTATAAATAAGACATGAGACACCAAACAAACCTACGTAATACCAACTGGTACTGCAAGACAACAGAGCATTTTTTTTCTGGCAAACAGTTATTTTATTGTGCACTCTGAGAAACCAGGGAGCTGAATAATCTTTCTTTTAAGCAATTAAATATAAAATATATTCAGATTAGTATTTAATCAGATAAATTTTTTCAGTCTTTACCAGGCCAAAGAACCTTTTGTATTAAACATGATAATTAGTACTGCAATTTACTTAACCTTCAAAGAAAAAAAATCTGTCTATAATTCAACTATGTTCAGGTAATTTAATGCTGAAAGTTTAAATTATTTAAGAATTATGTTAGCTTTGACCAAAAGAAATATTAAACTTGTACCAATTTGTTTAATTTGTATTTTCACAGTCTGATTACAATATGACAGTGGCTGAACTACATATGTATGTATGTATATATATTTATAGATATATTTAAATGTAGTGTTAGTTTTTTGGAGGTCTCTGGACCAGCCTTCATTTCAGCTGAGAAATCACCACAAGAATAGCCAGAGATAAATTCCAAAAGTCTTTATTGTCTTTTTCACAGTCTTGTCTCCCGGGCCAGCTTTCTGGACAGGATGTATCTTGGTTTCTGTGGGGAAGGCAGGAGGACTTCCACAATGGTCTCTGTCTTTAAGTCTCCCTGAGTCTGGGAGCTTGTGCTCCAGCCTCCAGTCCTCTGTCTTCCCTGAGTCTGTTCCAGTCCCCTGGGAGTCTTGCTTTCAGTGAAGATGTGAAGGAGGAAAGCCACCACGATGGTGTGAGATGGAATGAATGTCTCTCCTTGGCTCTCAGACCCTGATCTCCAGCCTCCAGTCCTCTGTCTTCTCTGAATCTGTTCTAGTCCCCTCGGTCCCTCTCTAAGTCTGACTCGGACCTTCTTAAATACTCTATTACAATTAAATCCATTCATCATACTGAGTATAAGCCAATCATTATATCATTAGGGAACCATTATTTGTTGTAAGATTAATTCAATCATACTGAACTAGAGAACTATTAATCACTATGCTAAACTAGATAACCATTGTCCTATAAATTCCACTTAGTTAACATTAACAACTTGTTTAAATCAATCATACAAAGTTTCAAAACAGATTTTATATATACACACATCAATATTCTTTATAAATAAAACTGATATTCTGATCCTATATCTATATCCTATATCCACTACCACCAATGTTTTTATTTTTAGAAGTGATACATCATATACTTAAGATTTTCCATAGTAAATAAATACGCAATTATTACATATGGCATTGTGATTTCTGCAAGATAGAGAATTCCATGACAATCAGTTTGCCTAGTAGTTAATCCCAGTAATTAAGTCTGTTAAAACCTCAAGCACAAAAAGATTAAGTGACTTAAGTCAGGATGTGCCTAATAAATATCAGAAATAGAACTAGATCCTGTGTCTTTCTGGCCTAAATAATAGTACTGTATCATATATATATATATATATATATATATATATATATATATATATATATAATGCTTCCATTGTAAATTAATAATTTTAAAAATTATACTGGCAAATATTACTCTTATAAAGTATATTTGCATTCATATAATCTAATACACAGCTATGGCTTCCTTTTCCACAATAAAAATGCATTTATACACAATCTATCAGTCAGTCAAAAAACATTTACTGCACTGGGGAAATAGAGGCATAAGACAGTTTGCCTTCGAGAAGTTCACAATATAATGGGAAGACAAGAAGCAATTAATTTTATCCTACATGATAAAAAATAAATGATTGAGAAGTAAAGGAGATTGGGTAAAGCTTCCTATTGAAGATAGGGTTTTATTTGGGATTTAAAGACTTGGCCAGGGAAGCCAAGAGATGATAAGGGAAAGAGCATGGGGGACACAGAGAAAATGTTTGGAGTCATGAGATGGAGGATCTTGTTCATGGAATAGCAAGGAGATTTGGTGTCAATGGATCAAAGAATTAAAGTATAAGAAACCTGGAAAGATAGGCAAGGAATTCTTCACTTTTGGATTCATGCAGATAAGAGTAATGAATTTTAAGAACTCATTATCCTTTCTAGACAAGGGAATACCAAAACTAAAAGGCTGAAAGAAGTATTCTGGTACTAATTTTTAATTTCTCATTTCAAATAATTCCCACCCATATTAGTGAGTATTCTCAAGGACAATATAGGAATCATATTTGAATCTTTCTCTACTGTTCATAAAAACAAAAATAAACACAACACAAATCAAAAATCAACTACAGAAATTTTTTAAGAAACTGGGCAATGGCAATATACTTCTATAGTCCTTAGCACCTGAATCCCTGAGTTTGGGATTTGTGATCTGCAGGACACTAAGTGATCAGGTCAGCATTAAGTCTAGAACAAATACGGTAAAACTAGGATCAAGAGCCACCAGAATGTTTAGAGAAGCACATTAGCTCAAGTTAGAAACAAAGCAGGTCAAAACTCTGGTGAAATGAGATAAGGTCATAAATGCTGCATTTCCGGCCAGTGAGAGTTTAGGAAAATCCCTTTTCAAAAAGAATGTGAGTATGTGCACACAGCAGAGAGGGCTTTATCCAAAAAAGAAAGGCAAAATGTTAACATTTTAGCAGTAAGAGAGTAGATTGGTACTTCATATTGAGGCAACAATCTTAACAGTAATATTACAAATACTTACCATTCAAAAATCTGTGAACAACATTTTAAATAGATCTCTCATTCATGTACCTTAATTATATGTTGACTCATTTAATCACAGGACCCAAATGAGAGGAGCAAATTGAAGGACAACTTCAAAGCCAATAATGGCCTGGCCCTTCCTGTTTCTATGTCAACAAAGAACATATTTCTTTGAAAAAACTTCATTTGGACCTAAACACATCCTACTACAAATCTTTGTTCTTACAAATGTTTTGTATTCGTTCTACTTCTTCTCTGAGACTGTAATATAATTGGAACCCCAAAATTTAGAGTATAAGAAGCAGAAACTTTAAGGTTAACAAATACTTAGCTACATTTTTATGTCATTTTATATCACAAAAAAATGGTATATATGTTCAATCAAAGAAAAATATGAGATTTACCTCCATTTCTTAGTAGTGACTTTGGGGAGTCATTTCTGCTTCAGAAGACTGATTTTTCTTATGTATAAAGTAAGGATAAAAAAACTTAGATGAGTACTATATAATGTCTTTTGAAAGTAAGATATTTTGAAAATTATAAAGCAAATGTAAACAAGTTATATTTTAAGCATTATTCTTTAACTAAAAAATTGCAAATAAATTAGATTATGATGTCATTAGCTTGACTTCCATTCATTATCTATGTTACTAATAATTAACCATTTTTAGATATTTTTTTTAAAAAACAGGATCGGGGCAGCTAAGTGGCACAGTGGATAAAGCACCAGCCCTGAAGTCAGGAGGACCTGAGTTCAAATCTGGCCTCAGACACTCAACATTTCCTAGCTGTGTGACCTTGGGCAAGTTACTTAACCCCAATTGCCTCAGCAAAAAATAAAAAACAGGATTATGGATATTAATGCTTAATAATAAAAACTATTGCATATATATACTTTACCTTCATTTTTCCCATAAGATAAATACCTCAATATTTTAAGCCTCTGATTTTTATCAGTATGGGGATTTTCGCCATAGATACAAAACTTTAGCTATAAATTAACAATCTTCAAAAATTTCCTCTTCTGTCAACCTACTGATTATCAGATTCTCTGAACTTAAATGGATTCTTGGGCAACAAACATGAAATGATCTATACACCTGAAGGCTTTCTAGGATGGGAGGGCTTGCTAGAATATGTAATCTGCTGGCACAGACTTTAAAATGTCTTAAGGTTACAATGGGGCCTGAACATAAGGTTTTATTGGAGTTTTTCTGAAAATATAGTACAGAATTCAAATAATGGTACACTAGTTGCTAGTCTATATATATAGCATAATATCCATTATGTCCTTCATGAAAGACCCATTCTATAGCCTCATTATGGTGCATTCTCAAATGGTATGTAGGCAGGGATGTGAAATGCTTAATAATTAGCTCTTTGGGGGAAAAAAACTTACTTGTGACACACTTTTAACATTAATTTTGATTAACATTTTCTCCAACTTTTTTTTAAGGCGAGACAATCAGCAAAACAATATTTCAAGTCTGGATTTGCAGCATTTGCCCATTTCTGAGTCATAAATGCTTATATTAAAATTTTAACAATCAGCTTCTGAGCTGGAACACCCCTCTAGACAAGTGAAATACAAGCTCTCAGAGCAACTACTTTCAACAATTTGAAAAGTTTCACCAACTCCATCTACCTTCTGAAGACCAGCTTACCCAAGCTTGGGGAGACTAGGTTATCTTTAGAGTAATGCAATTTTTGGTTATAGTAACTGGAAGATCTACTAAAATGCGAAAAGGAAAAAAGACTTAATGAAGAATATACCTACAAAAATAAAATTAAAGGTTATTTAAATATGCAATTCTATTCAACATGCTATCTTTTTTCAGTTTTTTTTCCACTGAGTGAGCTAAGGCAAGTACAAATAATATGAGAAAAAGAGGATATTACAGGCTCTTCTAGAAAATCCTCTCTTAGGTTATATTAACTATAAATGTAGTACTATGGACAGTCAGTACTAATGTAGTAAATACTACATTACGTGTTTAAAAATGCAAATTCATTCCAATGCAACTGATATTATGTAAGTTTTATTTGAGCATAACATGAATTTTATATTTCCCTGTATGTAGTTTTTTTCCATAAGAAAAAAAAAAACAACCTACCACTTCACAGTAACTCACAAGCTGCAAAACTTCTGTTGATCAATTCTGTCATTAAACTTCAGGTCTTTTCTCAGGCAAATTTCCAGATTTTTGTATATCTTCTGGTGCAGGGAGAGTCGTGGGCAGAGGGGGTTGGTTCATCCCCACCTCCTCCCCTACCTTCTAACAGGGTTAATATCTTGGCCCTGACCTGTTGAGACATCTTCTGTCTCAATTTTGCCTGTCCAGAGTTTTGAAAGAAATGGAGTACAGGCATGTACAGCAGTTCTAAGCTACAGACACTGCTCCTATTTATTTATTAAACATTTAACATGTAACTGCTTCTATTTTATTAGAGGGGTATGTGTGTGTGTGTTTGTATGTGTGTGTATATATATATGATATATATGTACATATGTATGTATATATATTTCACTAATGAAGTTTATGAATCATTATAGTCTTAATCCCATTTTTCTCATAAGCCCTATGGTTTTTATTGTTTGATTTCACGTGATTTTTAGGAAGAAAATGTCATATTATAGCAGAACTATTTCAACTCAGCAAGAAGTTAATTTGACAAAGGGTGAGGATGGGGCATGCTATGTCAATATAAAAAAAAATCAAAAGGAGACAGATTCTGCTCTTGTTTTTGTGAACTATAATTTTCTTCTTTTATAGAAAGGCAGCAGGAGTGGGTGGCAGTCAACTTTTGGCATTATGTGTTTGGGGTAATATTTGGCCCCAATGGTAGTGGAGGGAAACCAAAGTTCTTAGGATCTAGTAAGTAACACATGTTTTTTCACTCATTCGTCCATTCATTCAGTGGCACAGACCCCAGTCACAGTAAATTAGATACTGGCATAGGCAGCAGCAAAGGCAGGTCCAACATAGCCCTTTCTTTATTGTAATCTGAAAATAACTAAGGGTCTCATTGTTACTAGTGGTCTTCACTGGATAAGTCCTTACCCACAGAAGACTTGGCAGTCCAAGGAGTGATGTTGTTGGGAGATGGCTTACTTTTTTTTGGCGGCAGCAGTGAGTAAAAACTGTTTACCTAAGACTCCATGGAATAAGGGAGGCAATCACTCAGCAGAAGCCTCTACAGACACAAAATTCTGGTATTCTTTTCCTCTCTCTTTTCAAAAAGATTCTAGAAAGAAAGAGATCCTGGCTGATAGACTTCAGAGCATTGAAAGGTGGCACAGTTCCCAGTATTGATCCTGACCCTGGGACAGATTACATGCAAAAAGATAATAACCTCTTGCCTACCATTTTACAGATAGAAGACCTTAATACATGATGTGTTCTTTGGTCTTGATGTTCCTAGTGCTACTCCTGCTCAATGTCAATTATTTTATCTGAGGAGATCTGGGAAGATATATAAACTTGACTTTACCTACCATGTGGACCTGGTCATTAAGATAGAGGATCTGAGGGGCAGCTAGGTGGTGCAGTGGATAGAATACTGGCCCTGAAGTCAGTTCAAATCTGGCCTCAGACACTTAACACTTCCTAGCTGTTTGTCCCTGGGCAAGTCACTCAACCCTAAATGACCTAGCAAAAAAAAAAAAAAAAAAAAAGATAGAGAACCTGAACCTCCTTCCAAAGTGGGGAGGCAAAGCCTGTCTTCATTTCTTCATTTGGTCACTACTTTAGGGGAATACCACATTGCTTTGACTTTTTGCTGTCTATTCACTTGTTCTAACTGGTTCTTCTGGTGCTATCTATATGAGGTTCCCTATATCCCTAAGAGTCAAAGTTCCTCAGTTATGCTTCTAATATCACTGGTACATCGTCTAGAACATCTTTGAGCCTGGTCACCAAAGCATGGCATATGGTAGAAATCTCTACACCATAAAAGCATAGAAGAGTCTTTCTTGCAAGGTACTGAAAGCCTTTTTTAAACTTAAATGATCCAGGGAATTAAGGCTCAAATCTCTGACACATCCTCCTAATGGTCTAAGTATAAAAGTCAACACATGAATCAGAAGTTTCTCTCTGTTGAACACACATACTATTAAACTTGAATATTCTTTCCATACTATTATTAAGTAAATTTCTTTCGGTTAATTGTTAAATGGTCTATGATTATCTTATTTTGTACTAATCTTAAACCTGAAACATTAAACAGGTCAGAATCAAACTCAGCTTAAAATAGAAGATATGAATGCAAAATGATATGCATGCTTTCAGAAATGTAGTTTCTAATTATCAGAAATGATTGACATAAAAACAAAAAGAATTAATTTTTAAAATTAAAAATATGCAATTATGTCACTAATGGAATATAAAATTTAAAAATGCAGTTAGGGCAGCTAGGTGATGCAGTGGATAGAGCACCAGCTCTGAAGTAAGGAGAATCTGAGTTCAAATCTGGCCTCAAGACACTTAATACTTCCTAGATCTTAACTCCAATTGCCTCAGCAAAAAAAAAAAAAAAAAAAAAAATTAAATGCAGTTAAATTAAACAAACATTTATTATGGACCTATCAAACACAAAGAGACAAAATATAGAAGATGAAGTAGTCATTGCTCTAAAGAAGCTTAGATTCAACCAGAGAGATTCAAAAATGTACAAAAATAAATTTAAAATTATTTTGAGGTAGAAGTGAGCACTAATAATTTTGAAAAATATAAGAAGGGTTTTGTGTAAAAAAGGTTTTTTTTATTTTGTTTTGTTTTGTTTTACATAGGGTTCATGGAAGAGCCTGAGGAAAGATTTCAAAGGATCTATGAAACTGGATGGAAAAAAAATTACATTTTTATTTTACTTAAAAAAAATTTTTAAACTTATTTTCTTTTGTTTTGAGAGGCAAATGGGGTTAAATGACTTATCTAGGGTCACACAGAGAAGAAGTATTAAGTGTCTGAAGCCACATTTGAACTCAGGTCATCCTGACTTCAGAGTTAGTGTTCTATCTATTGCACTATGTAGCTGATCTAATGATTTCTTAATTGTCCTATCTGATTATCTTTTTTTCAGCTTTCAACCTTCTTGAGTTGTTTGCTGTATCTGACTATGTGGATCTTCTTTTAAAAACTCTCCTCTCTGCTCTCATGATACTTGATTCCCTTCCTACCTTTGAAATCATTCGTTCTTAATCCTTTTCTCTGGCTCATTCCAAAGGCTCTATAATAAACTTCTTACTCTCATTCCACATTCTCTTGCTCCCACAAGTTTAATTATCATTTCTATATTGAGGAGTTCTAGAACTATATATTCAGTTCCAGTCTCTTCCCTGGGAATCCTGCATCATTAATTGTCTACTGGATATCTTAGAGACAGCATTTCTAAAACACAACTGTTTTCATAAACTCTTCCTTCTTCCAAACTTGCCTTTTTTTTTTTTAAACAACATCTCTTGTATCTAATCCTTTTATTCCACTTATAAAGCTACCACCTTAGGTAAGACCTTCATCATCTCTAACCTAGATTATTACAATCTCTTATTTGGGCTTCCTGACTCAAGTCTCTCCCCATTTTAGTCCAATTCTCCATGTTGCTGAAATGATTTCCTTAAGGGTAAATCTAACCATGTGACATCTTTTTAAATAAACTTCAGTGGCTCCCTCTTGCCACTAGTATAGAATATAAACTCCTGTGTTCATCTTTTAAAACCTATTATAACCTGGCCCAAACCTATTTTTTCAGCTTCAATTGGGTACTTTTCTTACTAAACTAGTCTACTCTTTGCTCCTCCAAGGACCTATAGCTCCCTTATTTGTGTTTCTGTAATAGCCATCACCTTCAATTTGGCTCCCTTCATTACCAAATTCCTCATTCTTCAAATTGAAACTTGAACATTACTTCCTACACAAAGTTTTTCATCCAAATTCATCCAACTGCTAGTGTCCTTCTCACACTACCTTGTATTTTACTCCTTTATGTATATTTGTATTTATGCTCTTCAAATTATTCTGTATGTACTGTATGTACAAATTAGTACATAGTACTGTATGTATGTACATTTGTACATACAATGTATGTATTGTATTGTACTCTGTATATACAAATGTACTCTGTATGTACAAATTAGTAATTTGATTGATAGTATTGTCATTTTAATTATGACATGACCAAATCATAAATATCAAATATCTAATTATTTAAATTGGCCTGTGCTATTCCTTCAGGAGAATTTTATAACTAAATTAATATCAGAATTGAGTGTGCTTTTTATATTTGATTCCCAGTAACTTGATGCATATTTTAACTACTCTGAATGGGACTTTTCTCTTATTTCCTTATGGATTTTGGCCTCATGGAAACACTTGCTTTTTTATCAGTTTATTTTGTAGTCTACTATTTTCCTGAAGTTCCTATCTAAAATTAGTTTCTTTACTAATTCTTTATGACAATTTAAGTAAAATATCCTGACATCAATAAACAAGGATATATCTACACCGTTGTAATTGTCCAGCAGATAATATCTTGCTCCTCATCAATTGCCACCCTAGAAATCTCAGAAAAGGAAAAAATATGTTGAATACATGTATCAGAGGTGGTACTTTTCCTATACAAAGGTGAATGCAGGAAAGTAATCTTTGGATGACTTGCCAGAACATCACATTATCCCAATATGGATAAGGTTTGGAGGATCACAGCATTTCCCTTCCATTTTCAGAAGACTATACAAAACATCCTTAAACAAATCTTTGTTGGATATAAAAATCTTGTGTGTAGACTATTCCTTTCCCTTTCTTGAATATAGATGTTAGGTTACTACATATCATTCATTTGGAGAGGCATTTGCTGCCAAATTTAGGAATTTAAATGCGTCAAAGAAACTTATTAAGTCTCCTCATTTAAAAAATTTCTCTAATTCTGAGTCCTTATTCCAACTACTGTAGGAAATGGCCCTAATTTAGACTTGAATCATGAAGGTTAGGTTATAAAAAAATTACAAGACAATCAGATTCAGTACCTTTCACAGCTGAGGGACAAAAAGGAAAGAAAGAACCAAAAAAGAATAGTTAAGTCATAAAAGAATTTTGCTTATAAGAAATTGAAAAATTTTTGAATGAACAGAATCACTGCAACACTAGGATAAGGAGGCTATTCATTATAAAACAGGGACTGCTATCCCATTAATATGCAAGA
Organism: Sarcophilus harrisii; assembly: GCF_902635505.1. Taxonomy (NCBI): domain Eukaryota; kingdom Metazoa; phylum Chordata; class Mammalia; order Dasyuromorphia; family Dasyuridae; genus Sarcophilus; species Sarcophilus harrisii. The sequence goes on from NC_045427.1 coordinate 349,785,060, forward strand.
TATACCAGGAATTAACATTAATATGTAACCAAAAGCTAATCCCCAATGAATTGTCTATTATCTTACTCCAAATTACCTCCACAATCAAATATAAAATATTCTGTTTGGCATTTAGAGCTCTTCACAACCTTGCTCTTTCCTACTTTCCAGACTTCTTATACTTTATTCCCCTCTTACTATCCAGCAAAACCTTGCCTTCTTGCAAATCCCCGCAAAAGAACTCCATCTTCTATACTGTCTTTTTATTGGCTATTGCCACATGGCTTCTGAAGATTCAGTAAAAATTCTACCTTCTGCAGGACTTTTCCAGTCCCATCTTTGTCCCATCCCCTCATCCTCTTCCTAATACCTTCCACATGAAATTACTTTAAACCTACTCTGTATATATCCTCTGTCGTACATGGTAGTTTGATGCTGTCTTCTTTATTAGAATGTGAACCATTTGAGGAAAGAGAATGTAATTTTGTCTTTCTTAGTGTTCACCATGCTTAGCACAATCCTGGAATACAGTAAGCACTTAAAATGCTTACTGACTATTTAGATAAGTGGTCAAAGATAAAACCAACAGTTCTTAAAAGATGACAAAAAGCTAAAAATTAAATGAATGCTCCAAATTATTAATTAGGTATAAATCAAAACAACTCAGAGATTTTGCCTTACACTCAGCAAATTGGTGAAATTACAAAAAATTGGAATCAGCCAGGGCAAAAGGGACGGCAGAAAGACAGACACAGTAATTCCTTCTTGTTGGAGCTAAGGATTGATACAACTATTCTGAAAGGCAGCGTATATTTATGCTAAGAAAAGTAACTAAAATGTTAATACTTTTTGACCCAAATATCCCACTGCTGAGTATAACTCCAATGTCCAAGATAAAAATAAGTTGCAATATAAGAATGTAATGAAATATTGTAATATGGAGAAATTAGAGAAGTATAATTTGAATATATGAAATATCTATTATCTATGTTAAGAAATGTTGCTACCAAAGCACTAATATTCAAATGATGCTTTGCATATTATGAGTAGTATGTTAACTCTTGGTTATCTAAAAGTCTGACATTTTTAATTAAGAGTGATTTTATATATTTTTGCTAACAAGCAGATGATAGTGGTATATAACAAGATCTGTGCTTGTTCATGAAGTTTACTATCTCAAGTAAAGATTAAATATGAATATTTAGGGAGTTTAATCATCCCCTTTAACATTTTTCATCCTAGTAAATGAAGTATTAATTGATTAAACAGCACTTAGCACAGTGTCTGGCACATAGTAGGTATTTAATACATGTTTATTGAATTGAAAAAAATGAATTAAGGAAGTAGTAATCAGTTTTGGCCTGAAGTACATTGAAAAATTAACAAATTAACAACACATGAAGTGAATAAAATACTTCAAACTGGTGAAACATATCCCATAATACAAGGTTAGAATACATGCAAACATAAACATATATATTTAGAATATTTCAATTATTATTAAAAAAAATTCAACACAATCAGTTCCTCTTCTGAGTACAGATAAGATTTTTCATCACAAGTCATTCAAAATAGTCATGGACCATTGTACTCCTGAGAATAGCATGTCACTTACAGCTGATCATCCCAGAATATTGCTATTACTTCGTATACAGTACATTTTACTTCCCTTGAGTTCATGGAGGACTTTCTAGGTTTGTTTTTTTTTTTTTTGTTTGTTTGTTTTTAGTATCTGCCCATCATTTCCCATAAAAAAAATAACATTCTATCATAATCATATACCACAATTTACTCAGTCATTTCTCAGCTGATGGTTATCCCCTCAATTTCCAATTGTTTGCTCTGAGAAGAAAGCTGCTATAAATATTTTTGTACATATAGGTCATTTTCCTTTTTTAAAAATCTCTTTTGGGATTCATGCCTAAAAGTGGTAATATTTGGTCAAAGGATAAACATAAATTTATAGCCTTTAGGTACAGATCATATCTTTTGATTATTTTTCAACTGAAGCATGCATGGCTCTTATTTTTTATAAATTTGACTCAGTTCCCTCTGTTTGAGAAATGAAGCTTTATCAGAGAAATTTGCAGCAAAATTCTTCTTACAATGTGATTGTTAACTGTATCCCCCCAAATTATACAATTCCTTCTCTCTTTCCAACCTGAAAAAATGTTTTGCTACTGACCACTCCCCTCCCCAATATCTCTTTTATCACCTTCCACCATGCCCATACCTATTCCCCTCCTTCTTTTCTAGAGGGCAAGATAGATTTTTTTTTTTTTTTTTTTTTTTGGCTGAGGCAATTGGGGTTAAGCCAGGAAGTGTTAAGTATCTGAGGCCACATTTGAACTTGGTTCCTCCAGACTTCAGGGCTAGCTAGCGCTCTATCCACTACACCACCTAGCTGCCCCTAAGATAGATTTTTAAATCCATACTGATTGTGTATGTTATTTCCTCTTTGAGCCAATTCTGATAAGAATAAAGTTCACTTACTCACCCTCTACTCTCCATCTTCCCTTCCACTGTAAAAGTTTTTTCTTGTCTTTTTTTTGTGGCAGATAATTTATACCATTCCACTTCTCCCTTTTCCTTTCTCCCAGAACATTCCTCTCTCAAACCTTAATTTTTTTTTAGATATTATTGCTTCATATTCAATCCACACCTGTGCCTTCCATCTATACACACACACACATGTGTATATATATATATTCCTTCTAACTACCAGAATAATGAAAAAGTTCTAATGACTTACAATTATCATCTTCCCATGAGGAATATAAATAAACAGGTAAACTTTATGAAATCCCTTATGGTATCCCCTTCCTGATTATTTCCTTATGCTTCTTCTAAATCCTGTATTTGAAAAACAAATTTTCTATGGAGTTCTGGTCTTTTCATCATGAATGCTTGAAAATCCTCTATTTCATTGAATTACCATATTTTCCCCAGAAGAACTACATTCAGTTTTGTTGAACAGGTGATTTTTGGTTGTAATACTAGTTCCATTGCTTTCTAGAATATCATATTCCAAGCCCTCTGGTGCTGTAATATAAAAACAGTTAGATTTTGTGCTATCCTGACCGTGGCTCCACTGTACTTCTATTGTTTCTTTCTGGATGACCTGAGAGTTCCATAATTTGGCTATAATGTTCCTGGGAGTTTTCATTTTGAGATCTCTTTCTGGAGGTGATCAGTATATTCTTTCACTTTCCATTTTATTCTCTGGTTCCAGAGTATCAGGGCAGTTTTCCTTGATAATTTCTTGAAAGATGATGCACAGGCTATTTTTAATCATTTTCAGGTTGACCAATGATTTTTAAAATATCAATAATTTAAAATTATCTATATTTTAATATATTTAACATCTACTGGTCATCTTGCCATCCTGGGGGAGGGAGTGGGGGAAAGAGGGGAAAAATTGGAACAAGAAGTTTGGCAATTGTCAATGCTGTAAAGTTACCCATACATATAACCTGTAAATAAAAAGCTATTAAATAAAAAAAAATTAAAATTATCTCTCCTAGATCTGTTTTCCAGGTCAGCTGTTTTTTCCAATTAGATATTTCACTTTTTCCCCTGTTTTTAAATTTTTGGTTTTGCTTTCTTGTATCTTGATTAACCATAAATCATAAGCTTCCATCTGTTCAATTCTAATTTTTATTGATTATTTTCCTCAGTGAATTTTTGTACTTCGCTTTCCCATTTGGTCGATTTTGCTTTTTTAGGGCATTTTCCTCCTCATTGATTTTCTACATTTCTTTTTGTACCATCTTCAATTCTTTTCCTATTTTTTTCTGTTGATTTTCAAAATTCCTTTTGAATTCAACTTGAGACCAATTCTTCTTTTTCTTGGAGGCTTTGGGTGTAAGAACTTTGATTCTGTTATCTTCTGATTGTGTGTTTTGATCTTCCTTGTCACCACAGTAAACTATGTTGAGAAACTTTTTCCGTTGTCTGCTCATTTTTCTAGCCTACTCAACTTTTAATTATTTGTTAAAGTAGGATTCTGTTTCCAGAGTGGAAAGTACACTGTCCCAAGAGTGCTTCAGAGTTTTGTGCAATTGTTTTCAGAGATCTTCTTCTAGAGACATGACCACAAGTCCTCTTTTCTGCTCTGAAACTGTTAGGAATATCACCACCTTACTGTAGCTATAAGATCTGGTGTACTAAAGGAAAAGAATCTTCTTTTGCTGTCTCAGAGGCTAGAACTGAGGATGCGCTGGTATGGCCTACACTGAGATTGTACAATGGACTCCCACTCTGTTGCCCCAGATCCCTTCTGCTGTCTTTCCAAGTCCTCCTTGGTGTCTCTGGACTGAGAGATCTGGAAGCCATCAGTACTGCCACTGATTGAATGGTCTGAAGACCAGTTCCTGTTTTACTGTTGTGGGGCCAGGCCTGCTGACTAAGGCCAGAGCTGGGCTGGTACAGCCTACACCAGCACTGCACAACTAGGCTCCCACTCTGGTGTCACAGATCTTTTCTGCTGACCTTCTAAGTTGTCTTCTGCTGGAAAATGTTCTATTCTGTCTTTTTGGGTGTTTTGATGCTCCAAAATTTTTCTGAGTCATTATTTGAAGGAATTTGGAGCATCTTGATTCCACCTTCAAATATTATTGACTTTTGCTATAAAGTTCACAGTTTACCAGTATAGAAATAGACCAATATTATCTCATCTTGCAATCACACTTTTGAAATTCAAAGCAAAATTTATGAGGGGATTAAACAAATTCTTTAAAAAGTCCCAGTGGTCAAGTCAATAAACATTTATTAAGTGCCAGGCATCATGTTAAACAATAAATATACAATGAAAGATAAAAGATAATCCTTGTACTTGAGGAGCTATTTTTGAAGCTATTTTTTGAGCTATTTTATTATTTAATAATGGTAAAATTAAATTTGACAAGTAAATAAAAATATTTTTTTTTCAAAGCAACATGCCCTCTACCAAGATAAGGATGAAAATAAGAAATGTTTTTAGCATGAAAGGTTTCTACATCATATATTTCACAGATAAGGAAATTAAGGCCCAGAGAAATTAACTTTTCCAGCCTTAGTATATATTATTCCCTTTCATATACACTATGCTCAAGTTAAATTGATCTTTTTGTTCCCCATACATAGAATTTCATCTTTTATATCTATTCCTTTATACTTAGGAGGTTGGGGGGGGGGTGTCTCCCATGGCTGGAATAGACTCCTTCCTCAATGAGAATCCCTGAGAATTCCTTATTGCTTTCAAAATTCAGCTCACAGATTACATTCTACAATGCCTTTTCACCTTTTCCAAGATACTAGTGTCTTTCCTCCTCCCAAAATTACTTTGTATTTATTTTGTACTTATGTATATATGTAAATGTTGTTTCTCTTAAAAGAACACAAACTCCATTTTTTGCTTTTGTCTCTATCACCTAGCATAGTTCCTGGCACATAGTAACTATTTAATAAATGTTTAATGATTGGTTAGGTCCTTTACCCAAAAATCACCTAAATAAGAACTGATATGACTTCTTCTGACTAAAGCCAATGCTCTTTCCACTGTATCACAATACTATTCCAAACCCAATCTCAATATCAATCACTACAAAATTAAGTGAATATCTAACTAATAGGCAAATGAATTCCAAACATACTCTTAAGGACTTGTAAAATGCAGTTATTACCTTAAAAACTTTTCAAAGGAAAATTCTGAAGGCTGCTGTAGAGTAGAAGTACCAAAAACACTACTGAAAACTGCAAAGTCGTTTTAGACACATTAATTAATGACAAAATATATTTCTTCCAATATGAATTCCTCAAGTTGTATATAACCTATACATTGTTATGCTATCTAAAAATGAAATCTCCTTATATAATAAAAGGTAAAATAAGTAAACACAATGAAATAATTAAAACCAGGACATTTTTTTTTCTTAATAGTATTTAATTTTTTCAAATACATATAAGCATCGTTTTTAACATTATTTTTGTAAGATTTTTGTGTTCCAACTTTTTTTCTTACCTCTCTCCATTACCTACTGCCTCTTCAAGACAGCAAGCAATTTGATATAGATTATATATATACAATACTTTAAAACATATTTCCATATTTGTCATATTATACAAGAAAAATCAGGCTAAAAGCAAAAAACTGAGAAAAGAAAGGAGAAAAAGTAACAATACTGTATTTTGATCCACATTCAAACTTCATAGTTCTCTCTCTCTCTCTTTCTGGATGCAGATGGCATTTTCCACCACAAGTATATTAATATAAGAGATTTCTTCATGATTACCTGGTCACCTATCATAATAACATGAGCAATAATGTGGCAAAGTAGATAAAGAGTGTTAAGCTTGGAGTCAGGAAAACCTGAGTTCAAATTTGACCTTAGACACTAAGACATTAGCTGTATGATCTGGGTAAATTACTTCATCCTATTACTATATATATATATATCGTATTCTCCTGATTCTGCTCTCTTCATTTCTGCATGAGTTCATGTAAGTCTTTTCAAGTTTTTCTGAAATCAGCCTGCTAGTCATTTCTTAACAGCATGGTAACAGTTCATTATAATCATATACCACAATTTGTTCAATCGCTCCCCAATTGATAAATACCCCTTTAATTTCCAATTCTTTGCCATCACAAAAAGAGCTGCTAAAAATACTTTTTGTATAAATCAGTCCATTCCTCAAGCATATTTTCTACTATTTCTTTCTTTTTCTCTGAAGATAGAATAGAAAATAAGGGTGAGTAGGAAATACAGCAATGAGGAAACGTATTTTGTGTAGCTCTACATATTGGTAATGTTGTTGTTTTTTTTTTCCTTCTCAGTGATTGGTTGAAAAGGGGAAAATTGGGAACTGAGAATAAAACAAAATTAAATTAAAAAAATAAAATAAATTCATACTACAAAAAGATAAAATAAACAAATTTTGAGATCAGTGACTTAAAATATTATTATTGAAATGAGCAAAGTTGCTTTAGGACTTGTGACTAGTTCAGTATTATGCCATTATGTTTTAATAAAAATTGCTACAAACTTAAGTGTAACAACAGTAACAATGTTTATTAGGATACTCAGATAACATAATTTCTAATGCTGCCAGATAAAGGAATATGCTATAAATTTAAAGAATATCAGTACTAGCTCTGGCTCTTTCTAGATCAAGTCATTTAACTTTTCCATTGTTGTGAAAAAAGCACAATATAAACCTTAAATCATTATGTAAACGTGACCCTGGACAAGTTACCTAATCTTTTTGTGTCACAAACTATTCCCTAGGGATTATCTACTAAATTTAGATGCATGAGATCTGTTCTATTTAAATTTTGAAATGCTGAAGCTATCATATCAACTTTTTTCATATAAGATCATTTAATGACAAAATACAGAATAGATTCAAATGAAAATAACTTCTTTTTCTTGTTCAATAGTTTTCAGCTGTGTCTGACTCTATGACTCCTTTTGGCTTTTTGTTTTGTTTTGCAAAGATGCTTGAAATGGTTTAGATAAAGTAAAAGAGGTTTGCTAAAAAATTTTTTTATCTTTTTATAAAAGAATATTTATTTATACATACTAGCTACAGAATTCTAGAAAATGTGAGATTATCTAAGTCACTCCTCTAATTTCCAAAAATCAGGAAAGTGAGATCTCAAAGAACTTCAGTAATTTGGCCACATCACACTATTAGTTATTAGCAACAGGCAAATTTTTAAATAAAACATAAGCAACTACTATCATTCAATTAATTTAGAACTATCCCCAAAACAGCCAGCAAATCAATATGATCTGATGTTTTATTTTGTAAGAAAAGTCTATATGATGGCTTTAGGATCTTAGAAGTTTACAGATTTTATTATCTGTAACTTAATAGAATAACCCTAGGAAGTAGTTAATTGCACCAGGAGTTTCAGCTATTTCCCCAAGGTCACATGAAGAGGACAGAATTAAAATAAGCATTTTGAACACAGATCTTTCTGGCTCTAAACCCATCATGCTATGCCTTAGATCAGTCTTACTTTAGGAGGTACTAATTAGAACAAAGAAACCCAGGCCACTTCCCAACTCCTTTAGAGCAATGGGTTTATATTCTCTTATCTATGTTCACCAAAGTATAATGCTAGTACATTAACTGAAATCCAACAATACTATTTCTTTCCATTTTTTAACATCATTTCCCCCAGAAGGAATACTAATACTTTCAAAACCTCTTCTGATGCAATGATATAGTTTCATAGAACACTATAATCTGGGGCAGGTAGTTGGTGTAGTGGATAGAGCACCACCCCTGAAGTCAGAAGGACCCGGGTTCAAATTTGGCTTCAGATACTTAACACTTCCTGGTTGAATGACTCTGGACAAGTCACTTAATCCCAATTGCCTCAGCAAAAAAACAAAAAAAAAAAAAAACAACAAAAAAAAAAAACCCACTATAGTCTTTAAAGAACTTAAGTTGAAGATTACACAAAGTTATTTTGGTTCTTTCTTCTATTTTAACTCTAAAATCAGATCAAAGTTTCATTTATCTCCTTTCACAACTTGTCATATCTATCCTCTCCTTTCAACTCATACCTTAAAATGCTAGCTATCTAAATTTTAGAATTGGTACCAATAATATCTGACAGTGATTATCAAACCAGGATAAGGCTAACCTGTGCCAACCTATTTTATTTCCAAACCAATGGTTTATTTATATTAAAATCAGGTGTTGCCATCAAAGAAATATGATGTATAAAAATGGTATTTATTAATACCCAGAAAAGCAGTGATTTCTATCACATAGATATTAACTGGTTATCTGAGTTTAATCATTATATATAAAAAGAAAGAGAAATTGAACAGCAATAGACTTAACAGATCAATAGCACTGTATAATGGAATGCTGCTTATGTCATTTTTGTTTTTCCACATAGGGTTTCTTTGCTTACATTTGAATCGTCTTAAGAAGGTTCTGAATATCACCTGGCAAGATAATATCCTTTTTCAAAGTAAACTGCCAAGCATTCCAACTCTAGAGAGCACAAGTCTGTTGGGCTAGGCACATTGTTCAAATGCTAAATGTATGCTTGCTAAAAAATTTATTTTATGGAGAATTCACACAGGGCAAGTGCTCACAAGGTGGTCAGAAAAAGTGATAAAAAGACAGTTTCAAAGTATCTTTTAAGAACGTTAGAAGCTATAATAAAAATATAATAAAATATAATAAAAAAAAGAACTTTAGAATCAATTGTCTTCCTGAACATCTACCATCTACCATCTGAGACTATAACTAAAAATTGAAAATGTAGCCAAAATGATGTTTACTTACAAAAATATAAAATACTTAAATTAATAAAAGAACTAAGGATATAAAAAAATATATAATCTCAAAAAGAAAAAAAAAATTAAACAAGCCATAAATGAAAGGAAAATAAAGTCCAGACATATTTACAAGTGAATGCTATTAAATGTTTAAGGAACAGTAGCTTAAGTTATGGAAATTATTCTTAATAATTATTACTTATTTAACAATAATTAAATGATAATTAAAATATAAAAAATGTAATAATTCTTGATTAATAATAATCCTTAATAATGAGAACTCTACTAAATTCCTTTTATGAGAAAAAACCCCCAAAACTCCAGACCTAGTACAGATAAAGCAGAGAAAAAAGTTACACTTGGCTACCAAAGTCACTTTCCCAAAACAAATGTTTAACCATGTTATTCTCCCTTATTCAATAAACTCTAGTGGTTCCCTATCACCTCCAGGATTTTTTTTTAAAGATATGAATAGTTTTTATTTTTTTAATAATAACTTTTTATTTTTCAAAACACATGCAAAATAGTTTTTAATATTCACCCTTGCAAAACCTCATGTTCCTTAATTTTCTACCTCCCTCCCTCCCTCTCCCTTCCTATAGAGAGTAAGTAATCTAATATATTACTTCCAGAATTTACTACAAAATCTTGTTTGGCATTTAAGGCTTTTATAATCTAGCCCTTTCCTATCTTTCAAGTTTTCTTATGCTTTAAAATTCTCCTCCCCTCCCCTTGATATTTTGTGATCTAGTGATATAGACTTCCTTGTTGTTCCTTTTAAGTCTCATAGGAGGGTAGTCTCCTCATAGACTGATATCTAGGTTCTTGGGAGCAGAGATTGTCTTTTGCTTTTTTTTTATGGATTTCCAAGTGTCTAGCAAGGGATTGGCACATGTTAGTATTCAATATATGCCTGACTTCTTGCTTATTGATGAGTAAGACAAAATGAATAAATGCATCAGCCATGTTTCTAATTTTCAAATACATTTTGAAAAATGTATGTCTCTTTCTGTACTCTGATTCTATCACTTTTCTTACAGGAAGTTGGCAATATATTTCATTGGTCCTCTAGAGGTATGTTTGATCACTGCATTGATCAAAATTCCTAAGAATTTCAAAATTATTTTTCTTTACAATATTATTATCTGTGTATAAATTATTTTTCTGGTTGTGCTAAACTTTACTCACAGAATCACAGTTAATACCCAGAATTCTGACATCATTTCTTTTATAATTTTATGGTTGTGGTTCAATAGTGTCTAACTCTTTGCAAACCCAATTGGGGTTTTCTTGGAAAAGATATTGTAGTAATTGGGCATTTCCATCTCAAAGTCATTTTATAAATGAGGAAACTGTTCCTTTCAGGTTAAGCAATTTGCCCAAGGTCACACAGTTAGCAAGGCTGGATTTGAACTCAGAAAGATGAGTATTCTTGACTCCAGGACTGATACTCCACCCGCTCTAACCACTGCACCACTTAGCTGTCCTTAGCACTTCTTAGAGCATAATAATATTATCTTGCATTCATATACCAGAATTTCAAATTCATAAAAATAACTTTTATGTAGTGCTTACTATGTACCAGGCATAGCACTAAGTGCTTTATAATTAAAATCTCATTTAATCCTTGAAACAACCCTAGGAGGTGGAAGCTATTACTATCCATATATTATGGATGAGGAAACTGAGGTAAACAGATTAAATGATTTGCCCAGGGTCATATAGGTCATACAATTGGTAAATGTCTGAGACCATATTTTAATTTAGGTCTTCCTGCTCAGTGCTTGTATTTACTATGTCACTTACATGTTTTCCAGCAATTAACCAAATGAAAGAAACTTCTTTATTTTTTGTTCCTTGTCAAAGGACTGTGGAAGATAGGTAAAGCTGATGGAACTGTGAATTTGTATACCCTTGCTGGAAATCAATTTGGAATTATTCAAGGAAAGAGACTGAAATATCCATACACTTTGACTGAGAGGTTTCATTGACAAATCTCAACATAAAGGAGGTATTGACAAAAAGACAGAATCTATACATACCAATGTATTTAAATTGCTGCTTTTTTAAAAAAACAAAAAAAAAAAATGGAAACCTAATTCACTTCAGCAATTGGCTGCCTAGGTCAGAAAAATCTTCACTGTAAAATAGTGGCAATTCTGCTAAAACTTCTGAATTAACTTCCTATAGGTTTGACATTTCATACTAAATAAATAGCAAGTAAGCCAAAAAGCCCCCATAAAACAAGTCCATACTAAACTTGATCCGAAGAAAACATAATGAGATTACATCTCCATGCCTTCTTTGTAAAGTGGAAGACTATAGGTCTGGAATATTGTATATAAGATTTAGATGATATGTTTAGTTAATTATGTTGTATAATCTCATTCCTTTCTAAAACAGAATGATATATGATGGAAAAAGAAGGCAAAGTTAACAGAAAAGTTACAAAAATAGTCATTAAAATACTCTAAGTTGAAGTTATACCAAGGTTATATCATGATTACAAGGATCATTTATTAACAATCACCATAATTAATCATCTCCAAAATTCCTATTATATCAATAGATGCCTAAAAAAAAGGTTTTGACAAAATAGAGCATTGTTTAATGCAAAAAAAAATTAAAAAATAGGCAGAACCTTTATAAAGTTGATTTAAAAAACCCATACATTAACAACCAAAAACCAACATTACTTTCAGTGGAGAAATATTAAAATCTTTCCTTAAAAATACACAGAAATAAAATAAGGATCAAATAAATTAATAATCATTTACTCAATATCTGCCCTGGGCTAGGTACTCTTGGCAAAAGCTAGAGATACAAAATAAAATCCAAAAACAGCCCCTGCTCTCAAGGATTTTACATGTTGTTAGGGAAGTACCAAGTATTTTATCAATACATATAAAACAAGCATAATTTTAACAAAGTAATTGGTGGGAGAGGAACATTAGTAGCTGATGGAATTAGAAAGGTCTCATAAAAAAGGTAGCATCTGAGTTGAGCTTCAAAGGAAAATAGGGATGCTCAACAGGTACAGATAAACAGGTAGTACATATCAGATGTGGGGAACAAGCCTATACAAAGGCAGGCAAAAGGATAAACCATTTGTTTAAGCAACATCAAGAAGAGCAGGTAATGGTCCACAGTGTACATGAGGAATGCCCCTTCTCTCCACCATTACTTGAAATAATTTTAAACATATTTGTAATAATAGTAAGAAAAAGGAACCAAGATGGCAGCGTAAGGCAGGAACTTGTGTGAATGCTCCCCAATTCATCTTCAAAAAGCTATTAAATAATACCTCAAAATGAATTCTAGAGCAGAAGAACCAACAAAAGAACAAGAAAAAACAACTTAGAAAGTTGACAGAGAAGTTGTGATTCACTGCAATAAATGGGAGTCACAGTCCAGAACAGGTAGCATCTAGGTAAGCCAGAAGCAAGGTCCAATTTCCTCTGATGAGACTCTGTAGCCCTGGTGTAAATAAACCACAAGTGAGGCATGCTGATCCTGATGCAAGCAAGCAACAAGGTCCCATGTCCCTAGCACAATCTCTGGACATCACAGGAGCAGAAATCAATTTTAACATAAAGTTAAAAGTCATGAAATAGTCTGGAAAAATGAGCAAAAGCAAAAATGGAACAGGGAAGATCAAAACATAAATTCAAAAAGAAGACAATAATGTCAAAATGTCTATATATAAAGCTTCAAAGAAAAATGTGACTTGATTGCAGCCCTAAAAAGAACTCCTGGGAAGAGCTCAAATTTTAAAATTTAAAATTTTGATTTTAAAAATCAAATAAGAGAGGTAAAAGAAAAGAATGGAAAAAGACAAGCGAATCACGGGAAGGGAGAGTCAAAGCTTGGCAAAGGTAGCACTAAAAAATTGGGAAAAAATGTACAAAAATTCACTGAAAAAAATCAACTCATTACAAAGTGGAACTGGCCAATTGGAAAAAGAAGCTCAATAAAGAAAATAATTCCTTAAAAATTGGAGTTAGGCTAGTAGAAGCTAATGACTCCATGAGACATCAATTAACAATAAAACAGAATCAAAAGAATGGGGGAAAAATAGAAGTAAATGTGAACCGTATCACTGAAAAAAAAAAACTGACCTAGAAAATAGGTCGAGGAGATATCATTTAAGAATTATTAAGACTACCTAAAAGTCATAATGAGAGAGAGACAGATAGAGAGACATACTCTGGGGATCCTATTTCAAGAAATTATCAAGGAACACTACTCTCATATCTAGGAACCAGAGGATAAAATATAAGTTGAAAGAATCTACTAATAATCTCTTGAAAGAGATCCCAAAATGAAAATTTCCAGGAATATTACAGTCAAGTTCCAGAGATTCTAATTCAAGAAGAAAATACTTCAGGCAGATAGAAAGAAACTATGCAGATATTGTGGAACCACAGTAAGGATTACGCAAGATTTAGCAGCTTCTACATTAAAGAATCAGAGGGCTTGGAAAATTGAATATAATCCTCAGGGAGAAAAACAGACATTTAATATCATGATGGACTCTCAAACATTCCTGATGAAAATGCCAGAGCTGAACAGAAAATATTAATGTCAAATATAAGACTCAAGAGAAGCACAAAAAGGTAAATCATAAAAAGAAAACAAGGGATTCAATAAGGTTAAACTGTTTATATTCCTGAATAAGAAGATGATACTTGTAATTCTATAAAGAACTTTTATCATTAGGGCAGTCAGAAGGAATATACATAAAGAGCAGACATCGGTATAAATTGATTATGATGGGATAATATCTCCCTCCCCCCCAAATAAACAAACAAAATTAAGAAGTGAGAAAGAGGACTGCATTGTGAGAAGAAGGAAAGGGGAAACAATGAGGTAGGTTATCTCACATGAAGAGGTACAAAGGACTATTACAGTAGAAGGAAAGATGGGGGACATGTCAGAAAACACTTGAAACTTAATCTTTTCAGAACTGATTCAAAGACAGAATAGAATAACATAATGATCTGGGTATAGAAATGTATCTTACTCTATAAGGAAGTAGAAAAGGAGAGGGGTAAAAGAAGGATGGGGGAGGCTGTGATCAGAAGCAAAACACTTGTGAGGTGGGACAAGATGAACAAGGAGAGATGAGCAGAGATATATGCACACAGAGAAAAAAAAAAAGGGAAGGAGGAAGGAAGGGAGAGAATGAGGTGGGGGAATGAATGGAATACAAAGAAATACATAGTTACTAATCATTACTATGAATGTGAATGGTATGAACTCACCCATAAAATGCAAACAAAGAGCAGAGTGGATCAAAAATCAGAATACTACTTTATACTGTTTACAAGAAACATAAACATACATATACTGAGTAAAAGTTAAGGGGCTAGAGCAGACTCTATTATGCTTCAGTTGAAGTGAAAAAAGCAATCATGATCTCAGACAAAGCAAAAATAAATTTAAGTAAAAGAGAGAAAGAAACTGTATCTTGCACTAAAAAGATCATCCAAAATTTTAAAGAAGTTAAATGAGTTACAGGAGGAAATAATAAACTAAACTAGTAAGGGATTCTCAACTTTATTCTTTTAGGACTAGATTTAAAAAAAAAATAAAGAAGTTAAGGAGGTGAATGGAATTTTTAGAAAAGTTAGTTATGATAGACATCTGTAGAAAGTTGAATGGGAACAGAAAAGAATATACCTTTATTTTTGCCCTCATGGTACATGGCATCTACACAAAAATTGACCATGTAAAAAGATATAAAAACTTCATAATCAAACACAGAAAAGCAAAAATACTAAAGTCATCCTTTTCAAATCATGCAATAAAAATTACTGTCAATGAAGGCCTTGGAAAGATAAAACAAAATTAACTGGAAACTAAATAATATAATCCTAAAGAATAAGTAGATTAAAGAATAAATTATAGAAACAATAACTCCATAAAAGAAAATGACAACAATGAGACAACATACCAATATTTATGGAATGCAGCAAAGCAGAACTTAGGGGAAATTTTATATTACTAAACACTTACATTAATGAAAGAAAAAAAGCAGATCAATGAACTGGACATTCAATTGTAAAAAAAAAAAAAATAGAAAAAAATTTTAAGTCCACAACTATATACCATATTGGAAGTCCTAAATCTCAAAAGATATCATAATAAAATTGAACTAATATATAAAACTGGAAGCTGTTTTTTTTGGGGGGGGGCAGAAAACAATAAAATAAACCATTGATGAATTTGATTTTTTTAAATAAAGAAAAAAACCAAAATATCATTATCAAAAATGAAAAGGGTGAATTCATTACCAATGAAGTAGAAATAATGTTAAAAAAAGAGAAACAAGGAAACAAAATTATTCCTATTTATAAGTAATATGATGATTTAGAAAATCTTAAGAGAATCAGAAAACTGATGATCAATCATTTCCACAAAATACAAAATAAATTCATATAAATTATTAACACTCTAAATGTTAATAGTCAAAATCCCTTAGAAATAGTAAAAATAAAAATCCTATTCAAAGGAATTCAGAATCTATTAAAATATCTAAGAAGCCAATCCACCAAAGAAAACTCAAAATATTTAAGTGAAATAATAAATTAATTTTTACATAAACAAAGGTGGACTTAAATAACTAGAGGAATATTCATTGTTCATGGTTGGGGCAATTGGGGTTAAGTGACTTGCCTACAGTCACACAGCTAGGAAGTATTAAGTGTTTGAGGCCAGATTTGAACTCAGGTCCTCCTGACTTCAGGGCTGGTGCTCTAATCACTGCACCACCTAGCTGCCCCAAATTCAACATTCTTAATAAATATTACAAAGTACTTCACTCATTTCAGTCAACAGAAAACCATGATGTCTCCTTTTTACAAAGAGACTCAGTGCTTCTCTCTCACAATAAAGCAGATAGCCTAGAATGTGTCTTTTTTTATTACTTCAAACTAGCTAAACATGTTAGAGATCCAAGAACTATATTGAAAAATTCTCTCTTGCTTATATTAAAGAAGACTTATATTAAAGTATTCTTAGATACTTATAATGTGTGACCATGGAATACTGAGGCAGTGTTTTCTTTATGGAATTAGGCATTATTGTAAAGTAGGGATTTTTAACCTTTTTGTGTCATGGATCCCTTTTAGTAATCTGGATTAAACCTATGAACCTCTTTTCACAATAAATGAATAAAATAAAATAGATAAGATTATAAAGGAAGATTATATTGAAACATAGTTATCAAAATATTTTTAGAAACAAGTTAATTAACCACAGATTAGGAAAACTTCTTAATATCACGTTTATAATAGCAATGTCTCAGAGTAGGGATCTGAAATCTAGATGTGGATGTTTATTCTACACTGGATATTTAATAAATATTTGACAGTCAATAAATACCACCTGTTAAGTATGCCTAAGTGAAGGGGCAGATCAATTCTCCTAGAGCCTCCACAGCTGTGGATCATAATATCTGAAAGCTTTGCAGGGCAGCCTTTACTGACACATGTCTTGCTTGTGGACTAGGAATGAAATAAATTGGAAGCATAGGGAAGAGGAGAGAGGTCAGACAACGCAACTGCCTCTCACTCTCCTTGTATCATTATCATCATCTTCTCACATGAAGAAATCTATTCTACACAGGTCTGAGTTAGACCTCCAGCAGCCATTGGCAGGTGGCTCTGGTATCACAACATATGGCGCCTGAACATGGGGCATAAGAAGAAACAACAACTACCCTTCTAAAAGTCAATATTTTTGTAACAATATCATTTTCTTCTTTTTTTAATGTGTAATTTTCCTACCCATTGTTGTTGAAGCAATTAAAGAAATATTTATTTCAAAAGAAAATTGTCGGTTCTTAAAAAAACTACAATCTGTATGATGAAATAAGGACAATGCGTTATGATAAAAATGCAAATGATCTTTTGCATAAATAATGAATTATGATATGTTTACATGTAAGATAATTTGTATTTATATTCAATTTTGGAAGACAATTCTTTTTTGCTAAAAATTTAGCATATTTTCTTTTTTCTTTTCAGTTAAGATTTTAAACTGAAGAATTTAATTTTTAAGTTTCTTTATGCCCCTTTATATATATCCTACAGATGTAGTGTACTCAAATCCTATTTCTTCTGGAAATTGGCAGTTTCCAGAAATGAAGATCATAACTAGAAATCACCATAGTCATTTTCCAAATTCTTAAAAAAAATACTTTATCTTTCTTCTAAAAATTATGTCCAATTCTTTATGGTATTAAATTAAAAAAACCAAGTAGCTACAATTTACAAAATATTAGTATTATAAAGACAAAGATACATTTACACAGACTAAGTGTGAGGTTCAGGAAGTCGCCATGTGAATGTGTTTATTTATATCTTTAACTTCTCAATAATTTTATAATTCTAATTCAATTTCTAGTCCCTTCAGTGATTTTATTAAATACACACACACACACACACACATATAACACACATAATTCCAAGCACATAAGCCTCCACATCTCTTCACAAAGATCTTTTTGTGATGCCACAAGTATTTATGATAAAACTGACTGGCAAGCTGGGATGAAGAGCTGGCCTTATACGCATAAAGCTGAACAGAAATGTATCTTATGTGATTCAATTTGAGCTGCCGAAAGTCCTTCTTGACCCTAAATTACCTTCCCCATTGCCCTTGTTTCCACACCATTTGAGTTTCTCACATTTCTCTTATCTACTAAGAAGACTTAAAACATATTTTTATTTTGGAAGGGCTAACATTCACTTATTTGGTAGTATTAAGCATTTACTAATCTACAAAAGTACTGTGCTAAGCCCTATAGAAGGTTATCAAGGAGTTTATTTGCTCAGTAGACCACTGAAGATTTTTGAGCAGAATTATTTTTCATCTACTTAACACTTTAAATTTATTTATTGAACACTTACCCACATATAAAGTTTTGTTCACAATACAAAGTTGTTTATCACTGGACAGAGGTAGATAGGAGATAAGAAATGTAACCCAAAGTAGCTATTAGAACCATGAAAATCAAGTAAATGATATAACTAGTATCTCTACAGGAGTAAACTTGAATTTCACAGAAGTAGCCAGACTGTTCCTAGACACCTATGGTATGGTCACTGACAAGGACACAAACTTTGGACTGGGGAATAAAAGACACATTACCTTAATTGAAATATACATGATCTTTACCCAGCAAGATGCCCATTAACATCTGGGAAAAGAAGGAAAATTAGAGAATAATTTATGATTTAAAGGTTAGGTAACATCACAGGTACACTAAACAAAACAAAATCTGAGGGGAGAGTGATAGAAAAGAATGAAGTGAGGAAGGAACAAAAAGACTAAAGGAGAGATTTCAAACAGAGACCAGCCAAAGGCTGGTACTGTGGGGAAGAAAATCAGGCTCTTGATCAGGACAGCCTATAAGAGACCTCAAACAATCAACAACCATTTATTAGGTGGCTACTAATGCCAGAGATTAAGCTAGGAGAGAGATACAAAGACACAAGTGAAACTGTTCCTCTCTTAAGGAACTTAGTATAGAAAAGATATTTACATATATAAACATACACATAAAGTAATTTTGAAGAAAAAGGCACTAGCAACTGGGGAGATAAGGAAAGAGTTCATATAGAAGATAGTGCTTAAGCTAAATTCTAAAGGAAATAGAGATTCTAAGAGGCAGAGGTTAGTCAACAGTCAACAAGCATTTTGATGCACCAGAGGTAAGGAAGTATTACATCCTAGTATAGAAGATAGCCAAGGTCTTACTCGATGGAATGGAGCTTGGTCCTTAGTTTCAATGGTAGGACTATGACTCTGGCAGATACTTCACTGAGACTGTTTTTTAATCATGTTAAGTGGATAAAAGTTGTTTCTTCCCCCTTCCCCCCATTGTAGGTGTATTATACATGGTCCAATGGGCTAGAGAAGAAAACTTTTGGGCTGGTAATGGAGATTTCCTTCAGGTTTTTGGTGAATATATGATTTAGGTAAAGAAAAATGCTGAAATATAAGCGGGATCTCCCTGTGGCCGGCCTGGCAGTCATTTGAGAACCTCAAAGAAACATCTATTATAAAACAGCATTTGGAACAGTATAATAAAAGGTAGAGATCACTTTAGATAAGGTGCTCACAGAAGGCATCATGAAGTTTTGGTTTTGTAAAATTTTATATAACTTTTATAATGTCTTATCTTACCTCCAGTGAGTTTGCTATGGTTAAGCCTGAAAATAGCTCAGGAAAAAAAATGAACTTGAGATAGAAGTGCCTGTAGCTTTTGGCTGAAAGTTACAATCTGAGCCTTAACTGAAGCTCATGCTTTTAAAAATTTCAATATAGTAAGAAAATTCAGATTATATGGGAAAAAGAATTCTTGAAAGAAAATGGGGGGGGGGGGTAAGAATTCTTAGCAGCCATAAAAAACTTTGAGCAATAGGTCCTAAATAAAAATCTGTACCAACATTATGATTCGATTAAATTAAATAGACATTTATTAGCCATTGCTAAATATCATGCAGGTGTTTTTTCATACATAAATGTGATTTTTAAAGCATCTATATAAAAAAAGGTTTGTGACAGTTGCCTGATACTAATATGTCCATCTAGATTACTTTTTAGCCTGCTTCCCATTTTCAACTTTGTGTCAATGGATGTTGCAAGTGTAAATTTTTTTTTAATACTTTTTGTTTTATTTTAAAGGGAAAGTACTATAGAAACTTTTAAGAGTAACTTTGAGTAAGGCAAGAGATTTGTTGGCAAATGGGAAAAACAATGACAGAAAATTGTATTATGTCGATACATACTTTCAAGATGTTTAGAACTCTATTTTCTTAAAATGCGACACAACAAATGCTACCTATTAATATTCCTAAACGTTAAGATATATAAAATTGTCCTTTATTTTTTGCTCAGAATAAAAACTCATTTCTAAGACAGATAATATTTATAAAGCGCTTAACACATACTAGGTGCTTAATAAACATTTATTCTCTTCCTCCTTATGCCCTTCCCCTGTTCTAAACTAGTACTAACCATTCTAAAGTTGGGTGGTTGGGTTTTTTTAAAAACTGGCTTTCTCAACCAGCTTTACAGAACTTCTTGATCAGCGAGTTCTGAAGCAAAAATTCTTTTTAACAGTATTGTGTTTGGATTACTAGATTCAATTCTGTTGTGGTTAGATCATGACAGAATTGGTAGTAACCTTAGACTGCTATTGGCAACTTATGCATTTTACATTTCTCCTTCTATAACGTTAAGGTCGCTCAGTCAAAATAACATCCTCGCAACTTCGATTTCCAAGCAAGACAAGAGAAGAGTATCTGGGTTCCATCTCTCACCTCCCCGCTTCCTCTTTGATCACTCCCTCCTTAATTTTATTGAAATTTACCCCAAATCTTTAATAGGTGGAAAACTGGTGTTTTCCAAATCTTTAATAGGAAAACACCAGTTAGCAAGCAAGGGAAGAGTGAGGGAGAAGGAGAGAGAACTTCCTACACCGAAAGGAGTATAGATGTAAACAGGCAGGTTCAAAGGAAGCAGGGCTTGTTGTAGAAGTAACTGCAAGACTCCTTCTGCTTCGGCAATCATTCAACTTTTTTTGCAAACAGGAAGGTGATGAAAATACCACTGCCCAGTACCTCAGCCATTGCAGGCACCTCGTGGAGGGGGTGGGGGACCTAAACAAACCATCGGGGACTGGGCCGTGGGGGTGGAGGCGGAGGTGGCGGTGGGGGTGGGGCCAGAGGGCTGACCCGCGGGCAGAGCATCCTCCCTCCCGGCCACCCACCCGGACAACCTACCTCAGCGAATGCCTAAGTTGAAAGGGGGAGGGGGACCCCCACAGCCTCGCGTCCCCGCGGGGACAAAGCGACCGACCGGAGCAGACCAAGTTCCGGCTCCGGGAGGGAAGCGGCAGAGGGCCAGAGGCGGGACAGTCACGGGTGTTCAACTTTGCGCTCCCACGCCGAGGACGGGGAGGACACACGGGGGGGGCGAGGGGGGGCAGGGACGAGCAAGCCGGGGACGCCGCCCTTACCTGCACACACAGTCGGGGTCCCGGGTGTCCCGGCCGGGAGAGCCCAGCCCGCTCCTTTTGTTGAACAGCTTCTGGAAGAGGGTCGGGGGCATCTTGGCTGGGTCAGATCTGGCCGCGCCAAGCTCAGAGCTGCGGGACCACGGGGCACTGGCCCTTTCCGAGCGGCCTCACGAGTGGCAAGATGTGTACGGGGAAGGGGGCTGCGGGGACCTGGGCCCCTTCGGAGAGCAGGGAGAGCAGCCGCGGAGCATCTAGTTCCGCCCAGCGGCCGCCGCCCCCATTGGTGTCACAGTCATATGACAGAAATTAGTCACTTCAAACTGCCACAGGAGGCGGAGGGGAGAGGGGCGGGGCGAGCCCGCCTGACGAGAGCTGTCATTGGCTGGCGGGACCCCTCACATGGCAGCCAAGGGGGTGGCCGGGTACGCGCGAAGGGAGTGGGGGGAAGGGCATCCGGGCGCGCGCCTTCGGGGCCGCGCGTGAAGTTGGGGCGGGGCGCGCCTCGAGATCTGCGGGAATCCTTCAGGCTTCGTCTCCCGAGCTTGCGCGCTCTGCGCAGCCGCGGGGGAGGAAAGCGCCTGTCCTGAAGCCTGGCGGGGCAAGCGTGCAGGCGCTAAAGGTGCCGCCGGAGGCTTCTGGGGGGAGACAGCCCAGGCGGGAGGGGAAGGAGCGAAATGGCCAGGGAGGGAGAGTAAACACGCATGTGTGCAGCCTTACCACAGAGCCTCCACACCCCCCTTAGCTTTCATACCCTCAAACCTACTTCCTCCCGTTAGTCCGCAGAGAGAAGGGGCGACCCCAAATTTAAACAAAAAGCAACCCCGGGCTTTGCGGCTCCTCCGCTAAATTCCGCCCGGATTTACTTAGACCCGTGGGGGGAGGGGGAGGGGGAGGGGGAAGTGTGGACGCATCCCCTTTGCCCTAGTGGAGCTCGCTCGAGTTCTAGCGTGCACGTGTGCAGACACTGGGTCATATGCCTTGTTCACTTCGCGGAGAGGGGGACAAAGCAAGATGTTACGTGAGCGCTAGGGGAAAGATCGAGGCCGACCAGGGGGAAACTTCCTGGAAAAGGTGCCTTTTTTTTTTCCGGAGAGAATTCAGGGATGCAACAATTCCAAGGCAAAACTGGGGCGGGGGGAGGAGAAAGGTTTTCTGGGTGTAGGGAACCGGGATTAGGAAGTCTTTGGGGATCGAGATGGAGAGTCTGGCTGGATCGTGGAGAGCGTGGGCAGTAACGGGAAATAAAGCTGGCGCGATAATCAGATGGGAGACCAGAGTATTCGCGTATTCCTAGATGGGAGAGGAACCGTCGGAAGATTTTTTTAGGCAGAGAAGTGACATTAGATCCAGGAGGATTAATAGGATTAATCTGGCAGATATAGTTGGGCTATCTAATGGATCTATCTACGCATAACATGTATATACACACACACACACATATGGGAAAAGACAGTATACATAGAAAGATTAACTGGGAAGAAGATTGAAGGCAGAAGAGCAAATTAGAGCGCAACACTAATCTAAGAAAGGCTTAACTAAAGCTTGTACTAGGCCTGAATTGGATAAAGTACTGGGTCTGGAATTAGACCTGAATTAAAGTGCAGCTCAAAAACATTATCTTTGTGGTGCTAGCTAAGTCTCTTTGCCTCAGTTTTTTTATCTGTAAAATGAGGGTAATAGCAGCACCTATAGCAGCAGGAATGTTGTGAGAATCAAATGAGATCATATCTGTAAAGTACCTGGTATATAGTAAGCATGATGTAAGTTATTAATATCATTAAATAAATACTGATTTTTAATGTTTTAACATTTATTAAATTTTAAATATTAAATAATTTAATATTAAATTATTATTAAAGAAAGGGATGGATATATCATAGATTAAACTGATAGGATTTGGTAACCAAGGACTAAGAATACCAAAAAATCCCAAATCTACTGTCATGTCCTCTCCAGACACCTAGGCTAAAGGTAACTTAGTGTGATTTTTCCAGTCCATATTTCAAAACCACCATCCGTAGTATATTTCATTCATTATACTTAGACAATTATATGTTGTATTAGAATGATTTGGGAACATGTCTCAGATTTCTAAAGGAAGGCATTTTTGCCTTCTCTGTATCCCTAAAGCATCTTAGAGTATAGAGTATAATATATATACTACATATAGTATATACCTATATAGTACTATATTGTATATAGTTAGTATAGCAATGTGCTATATGTGTGTATATACCCACATATGCTTTTTCATCCTGTGTAATTCTCATCCACATGCTATAAATCCTCTAGCTTACAAATACAAGCAAACAAGACCCTATATACCGATTATTTCCCTGCCAATTCCAATCATTCCAAATGCATTATAGTAGTTTACATATATTGGGGGAAGACAACATATAAAAGTGTTCTGGAAAACAGGAGTGAAAATGCAATGTCATACAGAGAGAGATTGCAGGAAAAAGTGTCGGGAAAACCTGGTCCAAGACAAGATAAGGCCAAAGGTTTTTTATCAGAATCCAGGGATCCAGGGGCAGAGTCCAAGATTCTGATGGCTGAAGAACAGGTGGTATGGTATAGAGACTACAAAAGTGGCACTAAATCTCAGTCTACTGAAATTCAAATCACAAGTTTATTAAATTCTAGTTATATGAAGAACACTCCCTTCAAGTAGTTTACCATCAAGTAACATGTAAAGTTACATACACTTTATTCATATATATGTACTATGTTATATATAAACTTTATGTATGATAATTTTATATAAACTATTATATAAATATCATGTACTATGTGTATAATGTGTAGAAAAAGTGAGAAGAAAATAGTGTTTTTCAGGAAGTAGGTCTCCAGGTTCCCAAGATATATTTTTTTTTATTTTAATCTCCACAATTACTAGGACAGTGCAGGGCAATCTTTTTTTTTTTTTTTTTTTTTTTTTGGGGGGGGGGAGGGTCTAAATTGACCGCAACTTGCAACCTCTTGATCTTGTTCAGCTTCAGTAAAGTGATTCTGCCTTTTAAATAAAGTCTCTGTCTTCTTTTCCTTACCCTCCAATATCTTCCTCCCAGCTACTAACACTTTAAATCCTATTGATTAAATGTAATAAAACATAGAAAGAAAAAACTACAAGTTTGTGTCATATCAACCAAATCACTTCCAATGGAGCAGTAATGAACCGAACTAGCTACGCCCAGAGAAAGAACTCTGGGAGATGACTAAAAACCATTACATTGAATTCCCAATCCCTATATTTTTGCCCACCTGCATTTTTTATTTCCTTCACAGGCTAATTGTACGACAGCAAAATAACGGTTTGGTCATGTATACTTATTGTGTATCTAATTTATATTTTAATATATTTAACATCTACTGGTCATCTTGCCATCTGGGGGAGGGGGTGGGGGAAAGAGGAGAAAAACTGAAACAAGAGGTTTGGCAATTGTCAATGCTGTAAAGTTACCCATACATATAACCTGTAAATAAAAGGCTATTAAATAAAAAAAAAATAAAAAATAAAAAAAAAAGTTTGTGCCATAAGACCTTAAGAAACACAAATTGACACTGATACTTTCAACATCAATATTTATGTCTTTATGTTTGCCAAGATTAAAAACAAACAGGATTGGGTAAATTACACTGTGTATGTTTGTGTGTGTGTATGTGTGTGTGTGTGTTATACCTCCACCTGCTAACTTTGACTTAATTCAAATCTAGAATTCCTGCAGAAGAACTTCCTCGGTCCTAGCAAATCCTTCACTTGGACCATCCCTGTGGGATTGCCTCCCATTTACACTGTATATATTTTATCTTATATATACTCACTTCAGGGAGGAGGGAAGTGATTTGCATGTTATCTCTCTCATTGGAAAGTATGGTTCTTGAGGTCAAGGACCTTGTTTTTGTCTTTTTATTCTCATCTACTTAACATATTACCCCATAGTAAGCTTAATAAATGTTTATTGTTACTTTAGATGTTGTGGTATGAGGTGAGTTAAGAGATAATTTCAAATTAGGAAACAAAGGCCACTCTTCAAGAAAAGGTGTCACTTCCACAAAAACTGCTAGGAGGTAGGAAGAGAAGGTCCAAGTTACATGATCAACAAGATAAAAGGACTGACATTTTCTCCAATACTCATAACCTCTTAAACTTTTAAATATGTACAAGAGATAACGCAATTGCAACTGTCTCCTGGTCCTAGACATCAAGAACCCTAAGGATGTGAGAAATGGATCAGAGAAGACTAAGCCCCTATAATCCCTCCCCCTCTAACCTATACATATCTTTAGGGCAGCACAACCAGACTCACAGGTTTGAGCTATGGGATTCACTTAACAG
The DNA here is from genome assembly GCF_902635505.1 of Sarcophilus harrisii. Taxonomy (NCBI): domain Eukaryota; kingdom Metazoa; phylum Chordata; class Mammalia; order Dasyuromorphia; family Dasyuridae; genus Sarcophilus; species Sarcophilus harrisii. The sequence goes on from NC_045427.1 coordinate 349,810,693, forward strand.
TTTCCCTGCTGCTGTAGTCCCCTGCCTGCTAAACCCATTCCTTCTAAGGCAACAAAAAGACAAATGATTTCAACTCTGGAGGAGGAGAGGTACACAAAAGCTGGGAAAATTACTTAATCTGGGGCATGTGTGACCATGCAATGTATTGAAGCAATGGCAGTGCTCAAGAGAACCAAGAGACAGAGGGAACAGGGTTAGGGTTTTGTGTGTGTGTGTGTGTGTGTGTGTGTGTGTGTGTGTGTGTGTGACTACTTTAAGCCAAGGGAAAAGGAGACTTGTTGTGTCTCTAAAGAAATCTGAGTCTGAGACCACGGAAAAGTAAAGTCCTTAGCTTGAGAGGAAGCAGAGAAAGCTTGGAGGTTCTGCCCCCAGGAGATCCACCATCAAAAGGGAAGAAGACAAAGTGAACCTTAGGAAACATAAACCAAATGATTGAAATTACCAATGATCCCATAGTTTAAACCTTTGAGCCCAAGTAAATAAATTGATGGGGTAGAAGGGAAAATTGTCTCCAGATCATATAAACGAGCCCAAATATCCCAAATGCAAACTAAAGAACACCTAACATGTTCAGGTGGATTCACAACAGAACACCTATTCAATCATTCACAGTGGTTCAAGAGAGAAAATGAAAGCAGAATTTAAGACCTGCCCAATGTCAGTCAAAAAAGCATTTAAATGCCTACTATATGCCATTAAAGCTGACTGGAATCATGACATAGAATTTTTTGTTCAAAGAACAGTAAGGAATTCAGTATCATTAGATCACAGGATATATATGGTAGAAGGGAGCAGGGCATTTGGTTGGTATGATATCAAGAGTAAGAAGACAGGAGGGAGAGGTGGGAACAGATTTTAATGTGCTTTGAATATTAAACAGGCTTTTATATTTGATCCTGAGATGACAGGGAAACAAAACATGGAGGACTATCTATGAGTGTGTGTGTGTGTGTGTGTGTGTGTGTGTGTGTGTGTGACAGAGAGAGAGAAACCTATACTGTAGGAAGATCACTTTGGTCGCCAAGTGGGTAATAGGTTGGAATGGGGAAAGACTTGTGGCAGGAAGACCAATCATTACACTATTGCAATAGTATAAGCATAGAGTAATGAAGATCTGGATCAAGATGGTGACAGTATCAAAGGAGAGAATGGGTCATATGATATTATGGAAGTACCAAGATTGGCAGCAGATTAGATAGGGAAGTTGAGAGATAGTGAAGAATCAAGGATGATACTTAGGTTTTAAGCCTAGGTGACTGGGAGGATGGTGGTAATTTCGACAATAATACGAAAGTTAGGAAAAAGTAAAAGTATGGGGAAAAAGAATATGAACTCAGTTTTGGATATGTTGAGTTTAATATGTCTACATCTAGTCTGAGATGTTTAATAAGTAATTGTGGATGTGAATCTAGAGGTTAATAAGTTAGGGCTGGATAAGTAGATCTGAAAAATCATTAGTATAGTGATCACCAAGTGAGAATATAAGAAGGGAGAGGCCCAGACAGAATAGTCTACTTAGTAGGTATGACCTGAATGAATAGTCAGCAAAGGAGACTAAGAAAGAATGGTCAGATAGGTAGGAAGAGAAACAGGAAAGAGTACTGTCATGAAACTAAAGAAGGAATTTAAAAAGTCCAAGAGGGGTGGAAAAAGAATAAGTATTTATATAGCCTACTATATTCCAGGCACTTTATTTAATACTCTTATTATCCTCATTTTACAGTTAAGGAAACTGAGCAAATCAGAGGTTAAGTGACTTGCTCATAGTATGTCTAAGGTTAGATTTGAATTTAGGTCTTTCTGACCCTTCCTCCCGGCTCTTCCCCCAGTGCTTTATCATCTGTATCACCTATAAGGGCTATGAATCAAAGAATAAAGCCTAGAGTAGAATGAAAGAGAAGAGAACAGTAGTAATAAAGACAATGAGGGGAAGAAATCTATTTTTAGAAAAGGGTGTTGAAAATGAAAAAAAAATTCTAACATACAAGATGAGGGAGAAGACAGAAAAAATGTCTTTTACTTCATTAAGAAAAGAAAATGGAAGAATTAAATAGATGAAAGGAAAAATTAATTAACCAAAACTCTAAAAGAGGAAAAGCAGTGACAAATGGGAGCAAAGGGGTACTTGAGGATGAGGGGAAGAGAAGTAGTAGAAACTGAGTTGTTCTATTCAGATTAGTAAAAATAACTGAAGAGATGAAATACTACATTTACAGAGGAAGAGGACAGAAAAGACCCCAATATTAGACATATAGAGGAAAATTTAAAACAAACTCACAAAATGTTATATTTTTATTCCTATTTTTCTTACAATTTAAAAAAATTATTTTCACCTCAAATTTTTTTCCTCTCTCCTTCTCTTACCCACTGACATAGCAAGAAATATAATATATATTATACATATGAAGTCATGTAAAACATGTTTTTACATCAGTCATATTCACAGAGAGAGAAATAAACACACACACACACAGAAAAAGAGAGAAAGAGAGAGAGAGAGAGAATGTTTCATCCTGCATTCAGTCTATCATTTCTATTTTTGGAGGTGGTTTTGGATTGTGGTGAATCATTATATTGATCAAAATTACTCTTTCACAATTTTTATGATATTGCAATGATTGTTTTCCTAATTCCTTTCACTTCACTTTTCATCAGTTCATCATAAGTCTTTAGAGATATTTTTGAAATCATTTCTTTTATCATTTCTTACAGTACAATATTATTCCATTATATTCATATATCATAATTTGGTTAGCTATTCTCCAACTGATGGACATTTTCTCAGTTTTCAATTCTTTGCCATCACAAAAAATTGCTCTAAGTACTTTTGTACATATAGGTCCTTTCCTTTTTTTCTTGTTTCTCTGAATATAGATATAATAGTGGTATTGATGGGTCAAATTTTTTGACATTTTTAGACTTAGATCTAAATTGCTTTCCAAAATAAAGGCGTATACAATTCCACTTATAGTATCTTTGTGTATGTTAATTTTAGTATATTTATTGTTGTTCAATTATTTCAGTCTTGTTTGACTTTGTGACCCCATTTGGGTTTTCTTAACAAAGATACTAGAGTGGTTTATCATTTCCTTCTCCAGATCATTTTACAGATGGGGAACTGAAGCAAACAGGGTTAAGTGACTTGTCCAGGGTTACTCAGCAAATACTTGTCTGAGGTCAAATTTGAATTCAGGAAGATGAGTCTTTCTAACTCCAGCACTTTATCACACAATGGTGTGATCGACCTGTCCAATTTTACTATATTAGTGTATAGTAATATTAATGCTACTTCCCCACTATCTTCTCCTACATTTGTCATCTTTTTTCTATCATTTAAGCCAATCTAATGAATATGAGGTGGCAACTCAGAGTTGTTTTAATTTGTATTCCTCTAATTGTTAATGACTTTGACCATTTTTATATAGCAATTGATAGCTTTTATTTTTTTGTGCCTATTTTTAATCCTTTAACCATGTATCAATTGAGAAATGGTTCATTACAAATTTGTCTCAAATCCCTCTACATTTGAGAAATGAGACCTGTATCAGAAAAACTTGCTGCAAATCCCCCCTACCACCCCTACCATTTCCTGCTTTTCTTCTAATTTGGGCTGCACTGGCTTTGTGCAAAATCTTTCTCATTTATTTGTTAATTTTACATCTTGTGATACTCTTTATCTCTTGTGTGGTCATGATCTCTTTCCCTAACATAAACCTAAGAAATGATTTCTGCCATGTTCCACTAATTTGCTATCACCCTTTATATCAAAATCCTTTACCTATTTTAAACTTATCTTGGAATATAGTGTGAAGTGTTAGTCTATGACTAGTTTCTGTTAGAACACTTTCCAATTTTCCCAACAGTTTTTGTTAAATAATGAGTTCTTACCCCAATAGCTAGGCTCTTTGGGTTAATAAAACATTAGGTTACTGTGTTAATTTCTTTTTTGTATATTTTATACCTAATATGTTCCAATGATCAACAACATCAGTAATCAACAATGAATAGCAAATTTTTTGATGATGATAGTTTTATGGTATAGTTTGAGATCTAGGCTCTCTTTTTTTCCTAATTTTTTTTCATTGATTCCCTTGATATTCTTGATTTTTAGTTTTTCCAGATGAATTTAGTTACTATTTTTTCTTGCTATGTAAAGCAGTTCTTAGTAATTTGATAGGTATGGCACTGAATAAATAAGTTAATTTAGACATTATTATCATTTTTATCATATTAACTTGGCCTATCCCTAAGTAATTAACATTTCTTCAATTATTTAGATCTATATTTAAGAGTGTTTTGTGTGTGTCTTGGTAGGTGGATTTGCAAGTATTTTATGCCATCTGCAAATTTATTTTAAGTGGAAAACCTCTTTTTATCTCTTCCTTCTTGGTTTTATGTAGAAATGATAATGATTTATGTGGGCTTATTTTCTATCCTACACCTTTGCTAAAGTTGTTATTTGTTTTACTAGTTTTTTTAGTTAATTTTCTAGAGTTCTCTAAGTATGTCATCATATCATCTGTAAAAATAGATTTGTTTCCTCTCTGCCTATGATTATTGCTTGAATTCCTTTTCTTTTCTTATTACTATAGCTAGCATTTCTAGATCATGATTTAATAATGATGATAATGAACATCCTTGCTTCACCCTTCATCTTATTGGAAAGGCTTCTAGTTTAAGCTTATGATCATTTTGTTCCATTTATTTCTGTTTTCTAGTGTTTCTAGTGTTTCTGAGTGCTGTATTTTTCAAAAGATTTTTCTGCAACTATTGAAAAATTATTTTGTTGTTTTTATTATATATATGTTTAATTATGTTTGTAAGTTTTCTAATTTGGAGTCCTATGTTCCTGGTGTAGATTAATCCTGGTCATAAAGTATGTATTTTTTGATGTAATGGTATGAGCTCCTTGCTAGTATTTTATTTAAAATTTTCACATTAATATTCATTAGGCAGATTAGTCTACAATTTTCTTTCTCTGTTTTTGCTCTCCCTTTCACAAAACTTTAAATGAGAATAGATTAAACCACACAATAAAACAAAAATTGACAGATTAATTGCCTCTTTCCAATTTGCTGCTTACATAGAAAAATCAAAACCAAAACCCACAAAGACATACATGGAAAAATAAGGGATTGGAACAAAATTTTCTATATATCAGGTAAACAAAGAGCAGTAGTAGCTATCATGAAATCAGAAAACAAAACAAAAGTTTGCAATATAAAAAGAAGTAACTAAGGAAACTCTGTTGACAATAAATTTAGATCAATATTAAATGTTCCAAATTGCCTTATTAATCTAAACTTATAAAGAAGATGTTAACTGAACAATAAGAAAACAGAGAGAATAACATAGTACTGACAAATGTCAATGCTCTCTTTTAGTTTTAGATAAGTTTGACAGAAAGAGAAGTGAAAGGAAAAATATATAACAAATTACTATAAAAACTAGATATAAAAGATTTATGATGTCTTCTAAATGAGAATGCCACAGAAAATATGTAGTGCTCAGTACCAGATGGAGGAAGTACCTACATTGATGAAATCACAGATCCATTAAAATATTCAAGTATGGAATTTGGATTAGAAAAGAGAAAAAAATGGAAGAGGTCAGTTATGAGGCTATTACATTACATGAATAAACGTAAGAGATGATAAGGATTGAATAGATTGATGACTGTGTGCATATCCAGAAAAGGGATGCAAGACATGTAAAATAGAAGTAACAAAACTGATAAGGAGAAGATAAAGGAGACAGGAAAATTAAGAAAGACATCAAGATTATAATTTGTGATTATATCATGATCAATTTTGATGGACATGGTTCTCTTCAACAATGAGATGATTCAGACCACTTCCAATGCTCTTGTGATGAAGAGAGCCATCTGTACTCAGAGAGAGGACTGTGGGAACTGAGTATGGTTCATAACATAGCATTTTCACTCTTTTTGTTATTTGCTTGCATTTTATTTTCTTTCTCATTTTTTTCTGGTTTGATTTGATTTTTCTTGTGCAGCAAGATAATTATGTAACTGTGTATGTATATATTGGATTTAACATATATTTCTACTATGTTTAACATATATTGGACTACTTGCCATCTGGGGAGGGGGTAGAGGAAGGGGAGAAATTGGAACACAAGGTTTTGCAAAAGTTTAATGTTGAAGAATTATCCATGCATATGTTTTGAAAATAAAAAAGCTTTAATAAAAAAGGTTATAATCTGTGGTCACTGGTATGATAAAATACACAGATTTTACAGGATCACATGGACTTCAGACAATAGTTTTTGTAAAGTTTTGAATGATAAAGTGAATTTCATCAGTAAAAGTTACCTTTTCCCAATCTTCAGTACTTTAGTCTTTGTATTGTTTTGCTCAAAAGCATTTTTTCTTCACAGCATTGATTGGCAATTAATTTGATTTTGAAGTTTTTTGGGAGGGATGGTATTGCTTTAAAAAAAAATCTTATCTCCTTATTGTTTGAATTAAAAAACAATCTTATGCTGTCTAATAACAACCTATTTCATTCCCTCCAGAAGTCTTTGCTTATTTTAAAGTAAATCAAGTTGTTTTGCACCAACAGTTTCTCAATTTTTGATTTTTATCTTTCATTTTGACTATACTTTCTACAATGTGACTAATCCTGTTGCATTGTAGATTTGAATGTTGCATTGTAGATTTGAATGTTCCTTTAAAAGCTTGACTTCACTATACCAATAGTTGCTATATCTATCACTGAAGTGTGCTCTTTAAAAGCTTTTGCCTGTTTTCTTGGAGTAATAACAATTCTTGAAAATCAGAATTAAAAAAATACCAAAAGAGAATGATGAGACATGAATGGAAAAAGTTCATCTCTCAGTTAACCAAGAACTAACCCAAAGGTGGGAAAATCAGCTGAAGCCAGTTTTATCTGGTCAACAACAGATATTTTATATCAGCATAGGGCAGGAAGCACATGTGAATGACTGATCGATGTTATAAAAATTAATTATGATAATAAAAGCTAACCTTTATAGAATATTTTGAGATTGGCACAGCTTTTTATATATATTATCTCATTTGTTCTTCACAACTACTCTGTGACCTTGATGTTATTATTATCCCCTGTTGGAATCTTTACAAATTGTTAAGCCATTAGAGTTGATAGAGACAATAATTATCTAATTTAGCATGGTTCAATATGATTGATTTGATCTTAGAAGGAGATATTTTGGGCCAGAATGTGAAACAAGGTACTAAGTACAACTGATAGAAATGATGCTTGTGTTCACACCTTTAGAGAGCTCATAGAAGCAAGAAATATTTAAGTACTCATTGGAGTTCACATGTTTGGGAGATTTCAGGGTTTAGAAAGAGATATCTGAATTCACACCTCCCTTAAAGCTCTTAGGGCGAGAGAGCACGCTGGGAAATATCCCACAATCCCACTCTCGGAGAAGCAACATAAATACAGCTCCAGTGAGCCACTCAAGAGAGTTACTTGGGAACATTCCCAGGGGTTGGAGAGGAGCACTCTGTGAGGAAGCTAGGAAGCCCACAAGCCCTCTGTCCGAGGCAAGAGAGATTCATTACAACTTTCACCTTGGTGCTGGCTGGAGGCTGAAGAAAGCAGAGGCAGGAGCAAAGGACAAAGCTGTAAGAGCTCTTAGAACCAAGCGGAGAGATAGGCCTCTGAGCTAACCGGGCTATATTGAAGGACACAATAAAAGATCTGAACTTTTACTACCTGGCTGCTATTTTTGGGTGATTATTTACTTGTAACTGAGACTAAGGCTGCCTCCAGAAAACCTCCCTGAGAAACCTGTTTTCTTCCAGAAAGAACCATTATTATTTTAAAGAAGAGAAAAACATCAACAATCCCCATTTTACAAATGAGGAAAATGAGGCTGAGAGAGGTTAAATGTCTTGTTCAGATTCCCCAGTGTAAATGACTGAGGTAGTTTTGGAACTTGTTTTTGTTTTTGTTGGTTTTTTTTTTTCACTCCAAATCCAACACTCTTTTCATTGTAGCAAAACCATATCAAAATTATTTGTCTCAAATAAATTGCATTGGAGTTGGCTAAATTTATAAAGTTGACTTGACAAATGACTCGCACATCTGTGAAAACTTAATCTCCTTCAACTTCTTTGATACCATGTTCATTAAGTTCTCCTACACAATCTAATAATTCTTTCTCAGTATCATATTCTATGTCCCTTCTGGTCCTGCTCTTTACTCCAAATGATAAGAATCCCCTTAGGCCACCTTGATGATCTAATAGGTACAATTAGCTTTTTGTAGATGCCTCTCAGATCTATATATCGAACTATAATTTCTGTCCTGAGTTTGAGTCTCAAATTACAAACTTCCTATTGGCCATCTCCATCAAGAATTCCCATAAGCATTTTAATATTTAATATGTCAGAAAAATTAGGGTTAGGATTCTTTTTTTTCCTATCCTTATGGGCAAATCTCCCTGTTGCTGCTAAAGATGCTACTTTCATTTACCCAGGTTTGTTACGTCAGTATCACCTTTAACTATTTCCTCCCTCTCACCTGCCATATCAAATCATTTTCTAAATTCTGCTTCTACAATGTTTCCCATCTGACTCTTTTCAATATATATATATATATATATATATATATATATATATATTAGTGATTATCTTGGTTCAGGCCCTCAGTGACTTTCATTTAGACTATCAGTATAGTCTCTTAAATGAACTCCTGGCTTCCAGTGCCCTCTTTACCAATCTATCTTCTTCAATGCTGGCAAAATAATATTTCTAAAGCTAAAATCTGACCTAGTCACTACCTTGTTTAAGAACATTCAGTGATGGGGAAGGATTAGAGGAAGATGATGGAGAAGACACTGAGAAATTCTAAAAGAAAATCAAGAAAATGAAAAAAATAGGGAAGAACGTTTAACATCTCATTAGGAAAAAAAAACAACTGATGTGAACAGATAAAGGATATGTAAGATATAAGATAGAGGATATATAAGAATTGTAAGGCTGGAACCTTATTCTCAGCATATATGAGTTAAAGAGAGAACAACATATATATCTAGAAGTGTATAAATGTCTTTTCAACTTATAATTAAACAAGCAGAGACAGGATAATGGAAGGACTTTTTGAATGGTGTGTAGATTAAGAATTGGGAGGGTGGAGAGAAAGGTTTTATAAAGGAGATACTTTTAGAGGGGTGGGTAAAATAAGGAATAGGAGAGTAAGGGGAGAGGATAAGGAAGAATACTTTTAAAGTGTTTATATTAGGGAGGTAGTGGTTAGAAGTAAACAAAACTTGTGAGGAAGGATTTGGTAAAATGAGAGGCTGAGAAGAATAATAGTAAAGAAAAATAGCATGGAAGGAAATATGCAAATATTAAGTATAATTTTGAAAATGAATGGGTTAAACTTACCCATTAAATGGAAATGAATAGCAGAATAAATTAAAAATCAGAATCTGACAATATCTTGATTACAAGAAACAAATTTTAAAATAAGAGATACACAGAGTTAAATAAAGGGCTGTAGTAGAATTTGTTTTGTTTCAGCTGAGGTTTTTTTTTTTTTTTTTTTTTTTTTTAAAGCAGCTATAGCAATTATGACCTCAGAATTAAAGCTAACATAGATTTAATTTAAAAGGATAAGCAGGTATGAAACAAGGATGTCCACTGTCACCAATTTTATTCAATATTGCATTGGAAATCCTAGCAATAGGAGAAGAAAAAGAAAGAACCTCAAAAATAACCAATATTCCAATATATCACCAACAAAATCCTGCGAGAAGAGATAGTTAGAGATACCTCATTTAAAATAACTCTAGACAGTATAAAATAATGGAAGTACACCTGCCAAAACAAACCCAGAAATTCTATGAACAAAATTATAAAAAAAAGTTTTATACAAATAATATCACAATCAAATTACTAGAGAAATGTTCATTATATTACTGAGTTAGAAAAAAATAATAAAATTTATTTGGAAGACTAAAAGGTCAATAGTATCAAAGAAATAAATGGAGGAAAAACTATAAAGAAAGGAGAAGTTAATACCACATTTTAAATTATATATACAAAACAGTAATTATCAAAATTATCTGGTAGGGCTAAGAAATAGAAAGGTATATCAATGGAAAAGAGTAGATTTACACTTTAAAGCAGCTAATGATTGTAGTAACTTTGTGTTTGACAAATATAAAGACTAATTTTTGGGGTCTAAGAATTATTTGGTAAAAATTGTTGGGAAAGCAGTTTGACAGAAATTGGGCATAGACTAATATGTACACTATTTACCAATATAAGGTCAAAATGAATACATGACTTAGAAAAGGGACATGACAAAGGGAGATATTATAAAAAATGTGAAGAACATAGAACATATTACTTTTTAGACTTATGGATAGATGAACAATTTATGAATAAATAAGAGATAACATTGTGAAGTATAAAATAGATAATTTCAATTACATTAAATTAAAAGGATTTGCACAAATAAAGCCAATGTCAAAATTGGAAGGAAATCAGAAAATCAGAATAAAAATGTTGTAGACAATTTCTCAGATAAAGATTTCATATTTCATATATAAAAAACTTGCCAAATATATAAGAATATAAGTCATTCCCCAAACAAGCAGTTTCACGATGAAATCAGAACAATGTGGTCATTTGAAAAAATACTCTAAATCACTATTAATTACAGAAACACAAAAACAAACTTGACATGGTGTTTTATGCCTATCATATTGGCTAAAATGTTAGAAGTGGGAAGTGACAAAATTGGAATAAATGTGGAAAAATTGAGACACTGATTATTAGAGAGCAATTTAGAATTGTGCTCAAAGAGTTATTAAACTTTATATATTCTTTGATCTAACAATTCCATCTATTTCTCAAGATGATTAGGGGAAAAGGAAAATAATCTACATGTTCTAAAATATTTGTAGCAGTTTTCTTTTTTGTGGCAAAGAATTGGAAATTGAGGGGTTATACATCAATAGGGGCATGGCTAAATAAGTTTTGGTATATGATTGTGATGGAATACTACTGTGATATAAGAAATCATGAGCTCAATGATTTTAGAACAATATGAAAAGACTTGCATTAAATAATGAAATAAGAAATGAGCAGAACCAAGAGAACATTGTATATACTAACAGCAATATTACTTTAATAACAATTGTGAATGACTAAGTAATTTTAACTATTACAAATGATTAATCAACTACAAAGGACTTAGGAAGGAAAATACTATCTTCATTCAGAGAAATATTCTAATTGATATTTAGAAATGTACATACTTGTGTTTAATGGTAGCCATCTCAAGGTGGGAATGGGAGAATGTGATAAAAAAGAATACAACATGATAACTTCATTATATATTTAAAAGGAAAAGCAAGTTGTACATAATAGATGTACAGTTTCATGTGCAATCCTCTTTTTAAAAAAATCTATTTTGTTATGGTAAAGCTTGTTTTATTTCTTAAGCTCACAACTGAAAAAAATCTTCAGTGACTCCTCATTTTATATAGGATAAAACATAAACTCTCACCTTAGTATTTAATATCCTTTACAATCTAAATACAGTCTGCTTTCCAGGCTCATTTCAAATTATTCCTGTTCACAGGATCTACATTCCAGCTAAACTAGTCTATTTGCCCTTCTTGGAAGATGGCTTTCCCTCTTCTACCCCTCTGCCTTTGAACATGCTATCCCCTATGACTGGAACAAGCATCTTCTAATCTCTGGCTTATTTTAAATTCAGCTCATCAAAAGGATGTTTTTCCTGATCCATTTATTGTGTTCTCTATTTCTTCAAATTGTATTTATTTGTTTTATTACATGTTGTAACACCTAGTAGAATGAAAATTTCTAAGGGCAGGGATTTTTCTGATCTTAATTTAGTTTTGTATCCTTAGTGACTAAGCAGGTAATAATGCCACAGTGCATAAAGAATTGCCTTTATAATCAAGAAAATTTATTCTTTACATTTAGTGCTGCTGGAAACTATTTGATATTTTAAGTTCCAGAATAATTGCTGATCTGCATTGTAAAAAGAATCTTTTCCCTAGGAATTTTGGATATTAATGAAGTGTCCAGACAAAGAATGATTCCAGGTGATGAGTACAGTGCATTATATATTGTAGGCACTTAATATATGCTTATAAATTCTTGTTGGATTGGATTGGAAGGCACGAGATAATCTAGCACGAAGAGCTTTTGCCCTTTGGCCATCATACCTGTGTTCCAGAATCCTCTCCAATGACTAAGGATAGTTTCTAGTTACAGCTCTCAGACAGCCTACCAGTTATGAGATTCTCTGTTTTTTGCTAGGTGGGAACATAATCTATGGCTGGGAGCATACTAAAAGATTTTTCAACATGGAAGAATCTGCTAGGAGAAAGCCTTTGAGAATCAAGGCCATCTTTATGGTACAAAAGTTATTGGAATAAAACCATTAAAAAGTTTTATTGTGATTCTCCAAACAGCTATCAATTCAATTTCCATAATATACAGGTTTCACCATGTAATTTCCTTGTTCAAAAACATAAGTGGTTCCCCATTAACTCTAGGATAACATACAATCTCCTTAGCCTAGCATTTAAGGCTCTCAACATTTTGGTTCCATCCAAATTCTACCTCAGACATTTGTTAGTTATGTGACCCTCTGTTTGTCTCAATTTCCTTATCTATAAAATAGGGATAATAATAGTACTTGCCTCCCAATTTTATTATGTTTATTATGATATTATTATTTGTTATTGATAATGAGGAAATATTTGTAAAAGGCTTAGCATAGTGCCTGTCACATAGTAAGCTCACAAATATTAGCTATGATTATAGCTATTAATTTTTCAAACTTATATCACATGCTTATTATTTCCAAGCTTGTTTCCCTTCACAAAATGTACATTCCAGAAAAATTAAACTACTAGCTATTTCCTGAATGTGATACTACATCTCATGCATCTATTACTTCTGCATGAGATGCATTTTTTTCAAAAAAAATTTCAGCTTCTCAGAATCCTTATCTTCTCCAAAATCTAACTCAGGTACCTTCTTCATTAGAGTGAAAACTTTCCAGATTTCCCCCATTTGTTATGATAGGCTCTCTCCTCAGTTTTTACTTGTACCATAATTATTTCTGTACATATGATAGCCTCCCATTTGAAAGTAAGTTCCTTGAGGGCAGGATGTGCTACATTTTTTGGTCTTTGAATCCTTACTTCCCACCTTTGGGGATTGACTCTTTGCAATCCTATTTGGGATTTTCTTGGTAAAGATATTGGAGTGATTTGCTATTTCCTTTTCTAGTTCATTTCACAGATGAGGAAACTGAGGCAAACAGGGTTAAATGACTTGCCCAGAGTCACACAGCTGATAAATGTCTGAGGCCAAATTTGAACTCGGGAAGACGAGTATTTCTGACTCCAGGATTAATGCCAGGACATGGCACTATGGCGCCACCTAGCTGCTCTGACTTGAACCAAGAGGACACAAAGCTTTATTTGTTGAATGCACCTAGGTTTTTTAAATTTATAGGATTTTATATATATATATATATATATAATGCACGTATACATATATGTGTTTATTAATAGAGAAACTAGCAACTACAATGGCAGTATAATGTCAGGAAGTACAGTGGAGAAACTGTTGCACCTGGAGTCAGAAGAACACAAGTTCAATGTGACCTCAGACAAGTAACCTCTGTCTGCCTCAGTTTTGTCATGTGTAAAATGGGAAAAATTACAATAGCAATCAACTCCCAGAATGTAAAGCACTTCAAAAATCTTAAATATCACCATATACGTGATAATTGTTACTATTATAAATAAAATTATGAATTGTTGGGTTTTAGTTTTGTTCTTGAAGATTTCCCAAATTACAAAAATTAATACAAGATACTTACCTGCTTATATCCTGACTTAATCATATACCAGCAAAGTTTCTGAAGAGCTACAGAATAGCTCAGTACCAACCTTGCGAAGGCTTGCATAGCACTACCAAGAATATATTAATTTTCTCACAAAATCTTGTTCCTTGGAATGGCACTTTGTAAGGAAAAGAGGGAATTAACTTTGTTTCTATATCAACAACCAACCAATTGAAAAATGGAAAACTATCTAAACTGGTTTTGAAGCTTTTCCCCTCATCCCATAAACAAACAAAACAAACAGTTGTCTCATAGATTTTTTTTTCCCTTTCACAATTAAAAGCTTAGGAAATAGTGAAGTTCCAGGAGTTGCAATCAATGATGTTTGTTCTTGCACATCACTCTGAAAGCATGAGGGAATCAGCTCAGAGGGCCCAGATGGTTCCTTTAGGTGCTGCAGGTAGTCATAATCATCATCAAAGACTCCATATTTTCTTTGCCAGCTCGCCTCTCCTCATCTTCTCTTTTGTGTGCAGGCAGTAGAACTCTAAAGTGCAGTGTCATCTGTTGCTAAAGGATCCAGCGGGCAGAGGTTCACGCCGTAGGGCTCGTCCCCGCAGCTACAAGTTCCCAAATATCCTTTGCTCGGGTTGGGGTAACCCACGCTGGGTCATTCTAGCTCTCTCTCTAACAAGCCGGTACCCGCGTCACCCTGCGGCCACGGGGCCCTACAGCGTGAACCTCTGCCTGAAAAAATTTCATAATTGGAAGTCAAGGAAGCAGTGAAATGAAAAACTGCATTGGTGATGATTCACAAATGAAAATGTGACTATGTTGTCTTGACTAAGTAACTCTACTACGTCATCAGCACAGAAGAGTTCTAAGTTCCCACAGGAAGAAATCTCTTAATGTGTTGAGGTTGGGTAGCCTTATACCTTGGGAAAATTACTTCATGGATATTTATAGATATTAATAGCAATGATAAGAACATCCCTGCCTTTTTCAAACATTCGTATGTTGCTTTTAAAAATCTTTAGCATAATAAAAATAATAGCTTCATTTTTGCATCATTTGTTAGATGATAAGGCATTTCCATCTAATCATATGAAAAAATTGGGAAAATGGATTTGAATGACAGTAATTGAATTACAGTACACAGAAGTACAGTATATTTTCTTACTAAATTAAGCAGTTATCTTTTGTAGGTTAGTGTAAACCTTACACTGTTGTTGATATTATATTAACTACTTTAAAGCAGGATTTCTTAGCCATTTTGTTTGGTTAGACTTCAAGCCCAGCAGGGGTCCTCAAACTACCACCTAGGGCCAGATGCAGCAGCTGAGGATGTTTATCCCCCTCCCCCAGGGCTATGAAGTTTCTTTATTTAAAGGCCCACAAAACAAAGTTTTTGTTTTTACTGCAGTCTGGCCCTCCAACAGTCTGAGGGACAGTGAACTGGCCCCCTATTTAAAAAGTTTGAGGAACCTCTCGAAGCCAATGGACTTCTTCCTGGAATAATATTATTAAAAGTATAGCATTAGAATGCACAGAAGTACAAAGAAAACCAGTTATTTTGAAATATTATTGTTGAAACATAAAAAAGACTTACAGACCTGAGGTTCAGAACACACCAAATCAAAGTCAATGCTGATGAACAGAGCCATGGGAAGAAACAAATTCTTTGGGGAACCTTTCCCCAAAATATAAATTACTAGGGGCAGCTAGGTGGCTCAGTGGATTGAGCACCAGCCCTGAAGTCAGGATGATGTGAATTGAAATCTGGTCTCAGACACTTAACACTTCCTAGCTGTGTGACCCTGGGTAAGTCACTTAACCCCAATTGCCTCAGCAATATATATATATATATATACACACACACACACACATATATATATATATATATAATTAATAGTAATAATAAATTGTTTTCTGCCTTAGAGAAAATGCTAATTAAAGCATTTAAAATAAAAAATATTTGGAATACTTTCTTCCATTTTATCCAAGTAAGAACAGAATTTAAGTCACTGGGAGAAGGTAGAAATTTTGTTCAGGTTTTAAAATATATACATTTATCTGCATAATTCTTAAAGAAACAAAAATGATGAAAAGTTAAAATACATTATTTTTTTCCGGAAGTGACTCTTTTCTTTTTTCTTCTTCTTCTTTTTTTTTTTATTTAATAGCCTTTTATTTACAGGTTATATGCATGGGTAACTCTACAGCATTAACAATTGCCGAATCTCTTGTTCCAATTTTTCACCTCTTACCCCCCCACCCCCTCCCCTAGATGGCAGGATGACCAGTAGATGTTAAATACATAAAATACATTATTAATAATCAAGTGAATTAGCTGGGTTGTCATGCCCTGGCTTCTACATCTTCAGCTATAGAACAATATAACATTATCCTATTGTCCATGAGTAAAATGTCACAAATGGGACATGTAAGATTGTCCTATCCTGATTAAACTGCCTGGGTGCTACCTGGTACCACGGTTGAATCAATCCTAAAACCAAACCAGAAAGTACAGTTATATAAGTGTGATACTACTCAGATTAAAAATATAAGCTTCCTGATGTTAGAGACCTTGAAATTTTTATTCTCATATTCTGAATATAATGTGCTTGTAATATTGATATAATTCTATTCTAAAAATGAGAATAAATTACTTGATAAACTTGTGCATGTTGCCCAGAAAAAAGTAGATGGTGAAGATTATTTACTTAAATATTTACAGTTCTCTAATTCCAACAGTATTTTCAGGCCTAGAAATAGTTGTGGCTGCAAAACTTGGAGAGATCAAATAGCAACATGTAGCACATTATCTACCTTATTTACTTTTTATGATGTCCTTGTTTAATGAAACTATATTTAAGGGCACTTTATGTTTGTTTTGGCAGTGTTTAGCATATATAAACTGATTACAATAAGTTGTATTCTGACTCAAGCTACTTTTTTTTTGTTCTTATAGGTTACAATTTTTATTAATACAAAACTGATTCATACTAATTTAGATCCTACTTTGAGCATATCCCAAGTGTGAACATCCAAACTTTAAAAATGCACATTGGGAAATAATTTCTTAATTTACAAAAAAAGGAATCATTAGATTCTTTTGAATGAATACTAACATGTTCAAATATATTAAATTAGGTCATTGAGTTTAATCAAAAAGTCAAGTCAACAAGCATTTATTAAGCATTTTCTATTAAGCCAGGTCCTAGCAATATTAAAAAAGAAAGAGACCTTGCTCTCAAGGAACTTACATTCTTTTTTTCTTAGTAATAGAATTTGGATATATTTCTCATTTAATACAACATTTGCCATTAGCTAGTAGAAAAGCAACATTTTACCTTATAGCTATTCATTTTATCCACTAGTTGAGTATACACAAATAAAAAATGAATTTCCATCTCTCAGACAGAGAGCTTGTAAAATTACCTTACCATAAATTTGTATGTGAGCATTTTTATTTTATTCTTTTATTAATTAAAATACAGAAATAAGTGATGTAGAACCAAATTTAATAATATTTCTGTCTGGTAGTATGCTAAATATTGTGAACCTTTTCCCAAAATTTTAAAGAGAAAAATCAAAAATAAGATTGTATAAGATTATTATGTTATGTTAAATGTCTTTGAAATCATAATTTATTTCATTCAATTTATGTTTTTAAAAATTATAAAATAAAAAATAATGTCATAAATAATAGTGAGCAAATGAAGTATTGCTAGGTTGATTTTAGGTTTTTTCATTGTTTATGTTTTTTGCAGCATGGAAACAACTGGGTTTTTTGTTGCTGTTCTCAGTGCTCAGAGTCACACAGGTAGCAAGGGTCTGAGGCAGGAGTTTTTTTTTATTAAATCGTTTTATTTTCAAAACATCTGCATGGATAATTTTTCAACATTAACCCTTGCAAAACCCTGTATTCCAATTTTTTCTCCCCTTCTCCCACCCCTTTCCCTAGTTGGCAAATAATCCAAATATATGTTAAACATGGTGGAAATACATGCTAAATCATACATGCATAAATAATTATACAATTATCTTGCTGTACAAGAAAAATTAAATCAAACAGGAAAAAAATGAAAAAGAAAATAAAATGCAAGCAAACAACAAAAAAAGTGAAGATGTTATGTTGTGAGCCACACTTAGTTCCTACACTCCTCTCTCTGGGTATAGATGGCTCTCTTCATCACAACATCATTGGAACTGGCCTGTATTACCTCATTGTTGAGAAGAACCACATCCATCAGAATTGATCATCATATAATCTTATTGTTGCCTAGTATAATGAAATCCTGGTTCTGCTCTTTCACTTAGCATTAGTTCATTTGACTCTCTCCAGACCTCTCTGAAATCATCCTGCTGATCGTATCTTACAGAACAATAATATTCCATAACATTCATGTACCATAACTTATTCAGCCATTCTCCAATTGATGGGCATCCACTCAGTTTCCAGTTTCTTGCCATTACAAAAAGTACATGTGGATCCCTTTCCCTCCTTTAAGGTCTCCTTGGTATATAAGCCCAGTAGAAATACAGCTGGGTCAAAAGGTTTGATAACTCTTTGGGCATAGTTACTATTTGGTGTTCAATAATGAGTTCCAGTTCTTCTTTGATCACAAAATCCTTCCTGCTCCACAGATCTGAGAGGCAAATTATCCTAAGTTCTTCTAATTTCCCAATAATATCATTCTTTATGTCTAGATCATGAATCCATTTTGACCTTATTTTAGTATACAGTGTTAGATGTGGTTCATTGCCTAGTTTCTGCCATAGTAGTTTTTAATTTTCCCAGCAGTTTTTGTCAAATTTGTCAAATTTTGTCAGTTCTTATCCTGAAAGCTGGGGTCTTTGGGTTTGTCAAACCCTATATTGCTATAGTCACTGACTATTTTGTCCTTTGTATTTACCTTATTCCACTGATCAACTATTCTATTTCTTGAGCCAGTACCAAATGGTTTTGATGATCCCTGTTTTATAATATACTTTTAGGTCTGTCACAGCTAGGCCACTTTCACTGGCATTTTTCTTTCATTAATTCCCTTGAAATTCTTGACCTTTTATTCTTCCAGATGAACTGTTGTTATTTTTTCCAGGTCTGTAAAATAATTTCTTTGGAGTTTGATTGGCATGGTACTAAATAAGTAGATTGATGTAGGTAATATTGTCATTTTTATTATATTTGCTCAGCCTACCCATGAGCATTTGATATTTTTCCAGCTGATTAGATCTGATTTTATTTGTGTGGAATGTATTTTGTAGTTGTGTTCATATAGTTCCTGACTTTCCCTTGGCAGATAGATTTCCAAATATTTTATACTGTCGACAATTATTTTAAATGGAATTTCTCTTTGTATCTCTTGCTGCTGGACTTTGTTGGTAATATATAAAAATGCTGATGTCACTCCAAAACCAGTTTAGAGGCTTAATCTGCTGTTGGTTTGAGAGGTCAGATACAGCAGTGTCTACTCTCCACCATCTTGGCTCTGACCCCAAGGAATTTACATTATAAAGGGGGATGGGGAGGAGTGAAAGAACTGCATGGAAACAACTAAGCTCTATAGTACTTTTTTTTTTTTTTAAGAGTTAGAGGAAAGGCACTCTAAAAGTAGTTGAGCAGACTGGGGAAAAAGGTTTGATAACTCTTTGGGCATAGTTCCTATTTGGTGTTCAATAATGAGTTCCAGTTCTTCTTTGGTCACAAAATCCTTCCTGCTCCACAGATTTGAGAGGTAAATTATCCTAAATTCTTCTAATTTCCCAATATCATTCTTTATGTCTAGATCATGAACCCATTTTGACCTTATTTTAGTATACAATGTTATGTATGTAGGTACGTATGTAGACATACCCTCCTGCAGAAGGTGTGATCTCAGCTGAATCTTCAGGGAAGTTAAGAAAATTCAGGGGGAGGTAAAGGGTCAGAATATTTCAGGTATAGGGGACAACTAATGCAATAGGAGGTGGAATATTATTGTGTTGAGGAATTGCAAGTAGGCCAATGTTATTAATAAGATGTGCGAAATTTAGAAAGGTAGGAAACTGTCAGTTTATAAAGACCTTTGAAGGCAATCAAAGGAATTTACATTTGATCTTGGAGAATAGAGAGCCACAGGAGCTCACTGAGCATGGTTGTGACATGGTCAGATCTATGTTTTAGAAAAAATAACTTGGGCAGCTGAGTAGAGGATAAAATGACGTAGGAAGAAAAGAGGCAATTTGTTAAAAAGTCTCTTTATTTATCCATGAAGACAATCCAGTCCACTATGCCATGTTCTTCTTTTCTTACTACTGCAGAAATGAAGACCTTTTGCCAGTGGCTGGTGGAAGGAGGGCTAGATTTAAAACCAAGAAGACCAAGTATCTTGGTCCTGCCATTTAATACTCTTGTAACCTTGGACTAGTCAACCAATTTGTCCTGGCCTCAATTTCCTGACTTGTAAAATAAAGGAGTTGGATTTTATGACCTCCAAAGTCTCTTCTTATTCTAAATCTATATTTCTAAAAGATGAAATATGCAAACATTTAATAGATCTACCTGCCAAGACAAATTAGGAATTATATGAATACAACTATAAAACAGAACTAAACAAGTAGGGAAATATTACTTGTTCATAAATGGGTAGGACCAATGTAATAGAAAAAGTCAACATTATCTAATTGTCTTACTTATTCATTGATATATTAATCAAACTACCAAAAATTAATTTAGAGAGCTAGGAAAAAAAAATAGTAAAATTCAGCTGGAGGGACAAAAGTTCAATAATCACAAAAAAAAAAAAAAAGAAAAAAAATTGGGGAAAATGGAGACCTAGAGTTATCAGATCTCAAATTATATTATAAAGCAGATATCTTCAAAACATTTGATATTGGTTAAAAAGTAGAGAGGTTAATCCATGGAATACAATACACAAAGCAAATAAACTTAGTTGTCTAGTGTTTGATAAATTCCCAAACCTCAGCTACTAGGATAAGAACGACCTTTTCAACAAAAACTGATAGGAAAACTATAAAGCCTTCTAGCAGAAACTAGACATAGACTAATATTTCACATTGTGTGCTAAAAGAAGTAAATTGTTTCATGACCGAAATTAAGAGTGACATCACAAACAATGAGAAAAGCAAAAAAGAAGTTGCATTTCAGATCTATCAACTGAGGAATAAACCGAGACCCAAACAAGGCATAAAAATTATCATAGAAGATAAAATGGAAAATTTTGATAACATAATTAAAAAAAAATTTTTTTAGACAAAATCAAGACACCTAAAATTAGAAGGTAAATAGGTAAATGGGGGAAAACCTTTTTGCCAAAAAAGGAGTGAGTTCATACCTGGTGGGTACAGTAGCAAAGGGGCAGGGACCCTGTTAACTATGGTATTTGCAGGATAGTGGAGGCCCTGGCTTTGTTTCTTTGGCGGAGGAGTAAGCTGAATTTGTAGCTGTAAGAGGGACTGCAGGGAGCAAGAACATTTGTGGCTATAGTGTGGCTGAGAGTCCTACTCAGGGTTCAGGAGCAAAGAAAAATACCTTGGATCAGGCTTCCAGACAGTGCTTAGAAAATAACAATATGACAAATTTAAGGATTGAGGCATCTCCCCCCACACCTTGGGACTACAACCTGACTATAATAATAAGCTATAAAAAACAAAATGAGTAAGCAAAGGAAAAAATCCCCAAACACAAACAGCTACTTTCAAGACAGAGAATATCTAGGTTCAAACT
The DNA here is from genome assembly GCF_902635505.1 of Sarcophilus harrisii. Lineage (NCBI taxonomy): Eukaryota > Metazoa > Chordata > Mammalia > Dasyuromorphia > Dasyuridae > Sarcophilus > Sarcophilus harrisii. The sequence goes on from NC_045427.1 coordinate 349,832,284, forward strand.
CAGAAAAAGACAGCAAAGTTAAAAAAGCTACCTCTTCAACAAACAGAAAGAATAGGAGGATAAGGGAAGATGATAATGGAAGGAGTCTTTTAAAAGGGTACAGATTAGGGAAGTAGTGGTTAAAAGTAAAACTAGACTTATGAGGAGGGATGCAGTAATAACAAAATGTTGTTAAAAAATAACAAAAATGTTGTTAAAAGAAAGAACTTTAAAAATGAGAGAGAGAGGAAGATTCTGGTAAGATGGTAGATTATGTTGATAAATTTCAAGCTTTTTCCCCCCCTTACAAATAGAACAAATTTGTACCCTAAAACAAACATAGACTGGTGAAAAATAAAGAGGACTTGGGGCAGAACAAGGGTTTTCCTGGTATAACCCAAGAAGATCTAAAGAAAGAACTCTGGACTGAATTAACCTGTGTGAAGCACAAATACCTCTGGGCTAGCTCTGCAGAAACATCAAGTGAGGAGCCTTGGGGCTAGCTGGGTTTGGCTAGAGCCTCAGGAGGAACCACAGAAACTTTCACCACCCAGACAGCTTGAGGAGTCAGGGCCTAAGTCTGGGAAGACTGAGTGAACCTCAGCTGATTAGAAATACTAGGCCTGGTAGTGCTGCACAAAAACTGCCCTGGGTGAGAAGAAACCATACCTGATGAGTGCAGAAGCCATGGGGCAGGGATGCTGTCCATAGCAGACACTTCAGGAGGGTGGAGCTTTTGGTTTGGGGTTCCAGGTCAGAGCAGAAAGCTGAAGTGAAGGCAGAGGCAACATCCTCCCCCCATGATTAGAAATGCTTACACTAATACTTCTTATTAAAAAAAAATGAACTGGCAAAGAAAAAAGAACCCAACCATAGAAACTTGCTATGGGAATAGAGAAAACTGGGGTTAATCTTCAGAGAAGAACACTGAAGTAAAAAAAAAAAAAAAACCTTTTCTATTCCAAAGAGTAATGTGAGTTAAGGAGCAGAATCAAAACAAGGAGTTTAAGGGGTTAACAAAGGTGTGTATGTGTGTGTGTGTGTGTGTGTGTGTGTGTGATTGGATGTGTTTATCTATACACATTATATATATATAAATATATCCTTTTTAACTATTGTTTGTTGAGGAGAAGTAGGGAGGATGAAAGGGGGGGAAATAAAGTAAAAAAAGGTGCACAGCAGAGCACAAAAGAACAATTTATAAAGAAGTAAAGAAAAGATGGACACTCATGAATATAATTTCTTCTACTAAATCTATGTATATATATATATATATATATATATATATATATATATATATATATATATGTTTATTTATTTATTTATTTATCTTCAACTGGTAATTCACTATTACATATTTTAAATCCTCCTCGATGCTCTTCTGGGCACATGCTAATGTTCTTTTTTGGTTTGTTTTATTTTGTTTTGTAAAAATAAAAAAAAACCTGGAGAGCATAGAGGAAAAAAAGAGAAATAAGCAATTAAAATAAGAAGCTGGGACAGAATTTATTATGTTTCAGCTGAGGTTAAAATGGAACAGGTTTAACTATCATGGCCTTAAATTAAAGCTAAAATAGATTTAATTAAAAAGAGATAAGGAAAACTACCTTATGATTAAAAGATCCCATAGAAAATGGAGTAATAGCAATACTGAATATATATGCACCATATACTATAGCTTCTACATTTTCAATGTAAAAGTTAAATGAATTACAGGTAGAAATAGACAGTAATACTATAATAGCAGACCTTTCCCCCTCTCAGAATTAGATAAACCTACCAAAAATAAATAAGAAACAAGTTGAGGAGGTGAATAGAATCTTAGATAAGCTAGATATGATAGCTATCTGGAGAGAGAACTGAAAGGGACCAGAAAGAAGGGTACCTTTTCTTCAGTGGTACATCTTCAGAGGATTGACAAAATATTACAATATAAAAACCTTTAAATTGGAAGAAAATTGTAGTTTCTCAGATAAAAGTCTCATATCTTAAATACATAAAGAACTTTGTCAAATTTATTTAAAAAGTGAGTCATTCCCCAACTGATAAATGGTTGATATGAACAGGCCAAATAATATAGGTAGTTTACTAATTCTCTGGGCATAATTTAAAATTATTTTCCAAAATGTTTGGATCAGTTCACAGTTTTACCAACAGTGAATTAGTGTACCATTTTTCCTATATCCCTTCCAAGACTTTAACTTTCCCCTTCTACCATTTTAACAAATCTAGTAGATATAAGATGATATTTCAAAATTGTTATATGTTGTTGTTATTGCTTGTCCTTATTTCTTAAAGAGGACCATGATATCAGGGAGGTGATGCCATGACATATAAGTGATTTGGATTTAATTGAGGTAGGGCTGTGCAAAGTCACCTGCCTCGAATTCCCCTTCAGAGCCATCTGGGCCCAGTAGCAAGATATAGATCAAGATGGCTAGATATTTTTTTTCATATGACTATAAATTATTTTAATTTCTTCATTGGAAAACTACTTGTTTCTATCTATTGAACATTTACCAATTGGAGAATGGATTCATATTCTTGTAGATTTGACAAAATTATTTTTTACCTTTTTTTTTGCTGAGGCATTTGGAGTTAAGTGACTTGCCCAGGGTCACACAGTTAAGAAATATTAAGTGTATGAGGCCAGATTTGAACTTGGGTCCTTCTGACTTCAGGGCTGGTGCTGCATCACCTAGCTGCCCCTGACAGAGTTCTTTATATATTTAAGATATGAAAGTTTTATCTGTGATTCTGTGACCTGATGACACATTTCTTTTGGGGTAATTGTAACAGTTAAGGAGTTCTTCCTTAATATTGAGCTAACATTTGATTTTAACATCTTTACTGGTTTTTATCAGAGCTAATCTCTCTATAGCTGTTGGTCCTAGTTATGATCTTAGGGGTTGAGAAAAATAAGTATACTTCTCCATGCACATGACAGCCCTTTAATACTTGAAAACAACCATCTCTTTCTTCTTTATGGGGTAAACATCCTTATTTCCTTTAAAAGATCCTGAAATGGCCTCTTCTACTTTTACAACCCTATAGTAATTAGTACAATGTTTTTCAATTAAAAAGTGCTTGCTGACTGATTGAACATTGAAAATTAAGAAATAGAAGATCTATCTTCTGTCACTGTGTAGGCTTCTATCACTGAAGACCTTTCCTACAGGTACATTTCCTGACAACTTTCCCCCAAGGGAAAGCAATTACACAGTGGTTTGTGATCTCCATAATCAGATGAAGTTATTTCCTTTCCTATATTTATTAAAGATATAACTATTTCAAAAGTATCAATTAGAATATTTAACTACTTGATATTGCACCCTATGAAAATCATTTCACTTCCCCTCAGAGACCAATATTTATTGATTTTATAATTTCTTTTCCACATGTACAACTAGGCAATTGAGCATTGTGCTCTATTTTGTGTTTCTGTATTAGTAAAACGAGAGAGAGAATTGATGTTAACAGGATTATACAAGTGTGCTCTTTATCATTAAAAACTATTCATGTTCTGTGAGAGTACTATCAAAGAGTTAAGTTGCAGAATCAGCCAATTTGGAGTGACAATGTATAAAATACTTTGCATTTCATTATCACTTGTATGTGTTCTACTTTCCTTACTTTGCTGAGCTATGGGGGTAGAATTTCTTTGGAGTCAGACAGAAATGGAATTAGGTCTCCCACTCATGTGGTTTCAATTAGGTTCAGTTAAAAATAGCTTCTAATAAAAGGGTTTTCATTTACAATGCTTTAAGACTTTGGTACTTTTAATCCAAACAGAACAAGAAATACCTTTGAAAAACTACTTAATATATTTATTAAGCAGACACCAAAAACAAAGGACCTTATATAACTACCCAGTGCTGATTCCATAAGCAAACATCTTTTGGTTTTGTACACGATGATCTCACTTTCCAATTTCAGCTACATATAAATTCAGTTTTCCTTTTCAAAGTAAATGGCATCCTGTGATAACATGCCAAAGAGAAGGTTATTTAACAGTCCAAAAGAAAAAGATGAAAACTTTTAAAAAGATAATTGGAATACAGAAAAAATATATCTAGCTCGGCAACAAAGGTACTTTTCATTGAGAATCTGGACGAGGATCATTGCCACTCATTTCAGTTAGGTAAATTCAGGCTTTTCTTCACATGCTAATCTTGAACAGCAATGAAAAGCTCAGTCATCACAGTCATCTATCCCTAGGATATCTAGGGGGAAAGAAGAAAATTACTTCAGAGTAGTTATTAATTATTTAAAAACTTATTATATATGTATATATATATATGTCATAACTTATTAAAAATAAAAATCAGTTATTTAAAAAAAAACATGTAAACCATCAATTATTGTAAGTGAGGATATGGTGGGAAGCCTCTCCATGTCTTCCCTTTGCCTATTCCCCAATAACCCTGACCACCCAAAGCAAGTGGAAAGAATGACATGGCTGTTCACACCACTTGGAACAAGTTGGGACACACCAGCTACAAGCCTTCTTGTGAGATGGAAGGGTAGCACAACTGTTGTCTACTCTTCCATTGTGTCCAAAGTCCTCCAGATCATATCACATACCCTGAGACTCTGCCCCTAAGACCATTAAACTTTGTCATCTCTACTCTGACACTGCATCATTAATATAGCTGAACTATTCCATCTGTCCTACAGCTAAACTTATATTGTGCTCTATCCTTCAACTGAAGGAAAAGATATCTTTAAAACAAGGATGATCTCATTTTTTTTCTATTCCTAGTGCTTGACACATAAATAAGTGCTCAATACTTTTTCATTCATTCAGTTGTAATCGGGATAATAGCCAGTGAAGATCCAGGCCTTAGAGCCTGTGCTCACTTCATGGAAGCCTGTAACAGTATTAGAAAGTCTCCCTAACCCCTTGGAGTTATCCATAGGGGTCTTGGGGAAGAAGTAGCTAGCTCTGCTCTGGTGGACCAACTTGCAAGTTCAAATCAATGTTGGAGAGTATTCAGAGTCTATTCTGGAACCCACTGCACTGAGGAGATTCCCTACTAGGATTCTGGATCAGTACAGTCAGCTTGCTGGTATATTTTTCTTAAGAATCAGACCAGTTTCACTATGTTAACTGTTGCTTATTTAAATACTTATATACTGTTACTGTTCTATTACTGTGCCAAGTAGGAATATAATATAATTATGGATACAATATATATGATATGATATACAATATATTATATATATATATATATATATATAAGTAGGAATATAATAATAATTATGGAGCTAATATAAACTGCATGGATTTTGCCTCCCAATGATTCTTAAGTCACAAATGCTCAGTTTTTTGTTTTTTTTTTGCTTTAAAAGATTAGGACTAGAGACACCTAAGTGGCTTAGTGGATAAGTGTTTAGGACCTAGAGTCAAACCCTGAACTTCCTGAGTTCAAATCTAGTCTCAGATAATTCCTAATCTCAGGAATTCCTAGAATTCCTAATTCCTAGGTATTAGAGAGGACATGCTGGACCTCAACCCTATGCTTTATAAAAATTACTAACTTAAACTAGCTTATGGAAATTACTAACAAACATTTAGGGCAGCTAGATGGCAAGTGGATAAAGCACCAGCCCTGGAGTCAGGAGGATCTGAGGTCAAATGTGGCCTCAGACACTTAACACTTACTAGCTGTGTGACCCTAGACAGGTCACTTAAAGCCCATTGCCTCACAAAAACAAAACGAAAGATCAGGATTGCTGCCTAAATCTTTATAGACTTTAAAGTCCACAGGAGAAAATTTTCCAACTAGTCTAGAAAGTCAAAGTAATGAATCCCAAATGCTTAATTCTTTTGGGTTTACTTAACCCACCTCTTTAGGGTTTACTTAATCATTTCCCTCACAAATTGAACTTGTTGTATCATTTGAGAATTCCAGAGAGTAAATTTCTGCTGTCCATGAGGACTCAGAGGACATTTTCCTAGATCTTCAAGGCCTATAGTAAAAACACCCATGGGGGAAATCATGGTATATTGAATATAGAAAGGGACAATTAGAGAGATTTCATTCAGCTGTCCAGTTGGATTTCTTATGTGTTTCAGGGATTCTTGAAGATAAAATATAGATGCTCTGTGTTGTTTTGGGGACCCTGAAGAAATTAATAGTATTAAACCCAGAGTGTGAGGTGGATCCAGAATAGAAAGAGGTCTCTTTAATGAAAGAGGGAGAGGATAAAAGTATTGGAGCAACATTTGAGAATACTACACAAACAACAAATCAAATAGATTTGGTTTTGCATCTGGGATGACTTCCATATATAAATATATATATATATAAAGACCTGCTTTTTCAGGTTTCTGTAGGGACTAATTTTTCTCTGATGGTAGAAAACTGGATTTTCTGTGATTCTTTTTATCTTAATTGTCTTTAGATCAGGGAAGTCCATTTCTAATAACAAGCTATTTCCTTATTACAAAGAAAGCAGTAATATTTGTCAAACTTTGTTAATTCTTTTTGCTTGCTGAATCGGCATAATTCTGTATTTTGGAATATTTGTGATTTTTACCTCTTTGTGTAGGACTATATAAAATCTGTATTATAAATGGAATGACAATGCTTATTCCTGTACAGTATTCAAGGAACTGTTGTGGACATAGAGGGTCTGGACTTTTTATAATGTCCCTTGGATGATTTGATGAGAATGGCAAATTTTTTAATAATAAGAAGAATGTAATGTGGGGACTGACCAATAAGGGCTCAGTCCTTAGAACAGTAATATCTTCCTGTTGCCAATCTAACTGGAGACTCAAAGAGCATGCATTTGAGGATGTGTGATGGACGGTTCTTCTTCCTGCTTAATTCAGACCACATAGGAATATCTTGACTATTTTCTGATGCTATATAAGTAAAAAAACCCCACACTTTTAATCTTCTCTCTTCCCTTCCCAAGATGACAAGAATAGCCAGAACTCATATAAGGCTCTGGGCGTACAGAAAGACAAAAGCAGCAGAGGTGGCCGCAATCTATTGCCAGTAGCCTTACCTATCCACTTGGATACTGCTTGGTTATGAATTCATGGTACATATCACCTCTGTTTCTTTTGTTCATATTTATTCTTTTCAGATTTCACTCAGTTGAAGATAGAATAGATCACATAACTTTAAGGCCATTGAAAGGTTAAAAGAGCCACTAGAGACTGAGCTTCTTAAGTTCAGAGCAGAGGGTGCTGGTAGCTAGAAGCAAATGAACCAGGTGAGAAGCCAGTTCCAGAAACTAACTTGTTTAACCAAGCCTAGAAATTAATTGATCCAGTAACTTAGAAAATATATCCTGCAAGCAAGGGAATGATTTGTCTGTTGCCTCTGCAACACCCAGAAGAGAATTTGAGAAGGAATTCTATAGCAAGTACTTAGTTTAAACGAAAAGACCAAGTTAGCAAAGGAGGGTGCTCCTAAGTTGGGAGATTTCTGCAGTACTCATCGTCGTCTTCTTCTTTTTGCTATATCTCTTCAGTAAATATAGCTTTTTGCAAAAGTTGACTGATATTTGACATGTCAAATAATACTAAAGAACTGGAAATTAGGCTGCTATCAGGGTGAAAACACTGGATGGTTATGAGCAGCAGTATTGAAAATCACTCCCATTCCCTCAGAGTAAGCCCCAGCACAAGAAGAATAAAAGCACTAGCCTTGCTTTGGAGTTTCATCCTGCTACTCTTGAGTGAGGTTAGAGATTGGAGTGAAGTTTCCAAAACTTCATTATAATAAGCAGATAGTCATCAAGCCAGCTTGAACATACATTTGTAGGATTTCATTTTTACAAAGTCTCTTTCTAACTAAGAAGAGAAAAAAAATCCTATCAGTTGCTTGGCATCCATATCCACAAACTAACTGTACTCATTTTTAGAGAGTAAGTCCACAGCCCAAGTATGAGCATTATATCACAATTTTTCTTTTGTTATTTTAGAAGGGAGGAAATGATAAAAGAAGCAGCAAGATAAAAGTAAGCCATAAAGTAAGTAATGTGGAGCCAAAAAGTAAGCAAGAAAGTGAAGTAGAGCCAGAGAACAAGTGAACCAGATAAAGTAGAGAATAACAAGAACATGAAGTATGCACAAAAGTGAGAGTCAAAAAAAGAAAATAAGAGGGTATATCAGATAATTAAGGAGAGGAAGGGAGAGAAGGAGAAAGGGGGAGAGAGACATAGAGAAAGAGAGTTAAAGAGAGGAGCAAAATCAGTGTGGCAAAAAAGAGAATACTCTTCTATGTAATATTATACCTCAAATATTATGATGATATGGGCTACTAAAATCAGCACCCAACAATTCATATTTTTATTTCAACATCAGATATTAAGATAATGAGATAACATAATGAAATCCATAGTAAATTTTCTTCTTTTTTTTTTCCTGAGGCAATTAGGATGAAGTGACTTGCCCAGGGTCACATAATTAAATTTTCTTTTTGAAAAATGATTTCAATTTTTTTATGATACCTACATTTTGGGGTTTTTATTTTATCAAAAATTGGGTTGTTGAGTTCAGTTATTTTTTATTCTTTCTATATTCTTCCTGTTCCTTTGATTTGTTTTCCTATTTCTAACTTGTATCAAATAACTTAAACAATAACTGCTATATAATATAGTTCAAAACCTGGAAAAACTATCCACTTTTGTTCTTTCTTTTCTTTCATTATTTCTGGATCATTTGTGCCTCAAAAGGAATCTGGCTTAGTTCTGGAAAACATCTCCCTGGTATTTTGGTATAGCACTAAATCTATACATTAACTTCCATTGTTCTGTCATTTTTATCATTGTATTGAGCCATGATCATTGAATATCCATCCATCCAATTAGCTAAACTCTTTTTTTTATTTCTTTAAGGAGTATAAATATAGAGCATATTTTGAGAGACTTATTCGCAAATATTTTGTTCACTTTTAGAGTTACTCTGGATATGATTTTCCTTTCTATTCCATCCTAGACATTAATTGATATATAGAAATACTATTGACTTTAGGATGTTGGCTTTCTTTTTCTTTGCTTTGTAATATATATGGATACATACATATGCATTAATAGTTATAATTTGTCAAAGGCTGCTCCTGTATCTTTTGATATAGACAGGACAGGTTGGTGGTATGGTATGTAAGAATGTTGGGCCTGGAATCAGGAAGATTCATCTCCTGAGTTCAAATCTGGCCTCAGACACTAACTAGCTATGTGACTAGGCAAGTCACTTAACCCCAAATGCTTCAGTTTCCTTATATGTAAAAATTAGTTGGAGAAGGAAATGGCAAACCAATCTGTTCTTGCCAATAAAATCTCACAAGAGATCATGAAAAGTTGGACTTGACAGAAACAGATGAATAACATCAATTTGATATCATGTGGTCGGAGGGTTTTTTGTTTTAGTCCAGCATCAAATAACAGAAAAGGGGTTGGGAATAAAATATTAAATTATCTGTAAAACATGTATAAAGATCTATAAAAATGATCTGTAAAAGATCTTACAATGTGATCATTTTAAAGTATCAACCAGTATCTTGGGTATGTCAGAATGGATATATACTTCATCCTGAAAATTGAGAGGGAAAAAAATCAATATACTGAGTAGACAAACTTGAAGAGGATCCTAGGCTATGATGAAACATATCGAAGACATATGAAGTTGGAAAAAGGAGAACTATCAGAAGTCACTTTGAACTAGGAGATCAGAAGCCCAGGTGGAAGACACCATCACAACGAAAAGCAACAGGATTCTGGAAGCCAGGCAGCTTGAGTATAACAGCTAGAGGAATTTAGAAATTGGAGCCCAGTTATTGAAATTCTTGTTCCACTGATCATAAGGCAATAAGCTTATGTCTGTTTTCTTCCTCTGAGTTCGTTCATAGAAGCCTAAAGATTTTTCTTTTAGAAGGAGATTGCATAGGGTTCAGAACTAACAAAATAATAAAGAGATACAGCTCCACCAAATAGAGAAGGATTTATACCAGGAAACCCAACTTAATAGATAGCAAGTTCAGCAGTAAGGGAAGGGGCAAACAGCTGTGGTTAAAAAACCTGAACACTACACCACATTCTTAACATATGATTATATTGTTTCTATAATATTGAACCATCTTTGCATCTGTGGTATAAATTCAATTTGATCATAATGAATATTTTTAGATTTTGCTAAGATTTTAATTAAAATTGTAAAATTAGTATTCATTAATGATATTGTAGTTCTCTTTCTCTGCTTTTTAATCTTTTCTGATTTAGGTTTTAGGACACTGACCTCATAAAATAGATGTGATAGTGATTTTTTTCTCAATTTTTATGAATAATCTGTAATTTGTTTAATATTAATTTTTGAGAAAAATGTGATAGAATTCTTCATGAAATCATCTGGATGAGTTTCTCCCTCTTTAGATTTGTTCAGTTCTAAGAAAGTCTTACTATTATGCCACTGGTTACCTATATCATTTTATCATTCAATTAACTTTTTCCTCTTTGAATTTATATTCTATATTAATATGTGAATAGATGTTTGCAAAACAAACTCTGGGTTTATACTTTATCCCCTTCCTGATTCCCTACTATATTATTTAGTGATTAATTGGTTGATATCAATTAGCCAACAAAGTGAATAAGTTTTTATAAATGGGAATTTTTGATTGTAGTATAGCAAGAAAAAGTTGATAGAAAAACATTCCTCTAAAAGTCTGTAATAATCTTTCACAAATAACATATACAACACATTGAACCTAAGTTTAGAGAGCATATGTGGAAAAGAGGTAATTCTCAGCTTCTGGTTGATGAAAGTTCCATTTTTCCTTGAAGCTTCTCTAAAGCTCAGCTTCTTCACAATCCCATATTGGGTCTCATAACTGAATTTGGGGGTTGCAAAATTATGATTTATTATCAGTAAATGTTTAATTTGCATACCTTACATACCTATATGCCCAGAGTCACTTAAAAATTTTTCAGGTGAAAAGGGGTTACAAGTGGAAAAAATTTAAGAAGCCTCCTTTCTGGATTCCCAGGGAGTAGGACCCTTGTAGAGTCCTGAAGCTGTACTTCTTTCCACTTGTTCAATTGGTCCTCTTTCATTTAGCTGAATACCTTGTTTGGTACTGGTCCGGTCTCTTTGGTGACAAGGCCAGTGTGAGGATGGGATGGTACAATAAAAGTACAAGGAATCTACCTTCTCAAAGAGCTTGAGAACTTAACTAATGAACCAGTGTGATATCTAGGTTTTTCCTTTAATATCATTTTTTCCATATTGAATCCAGAAATATATCTAGTTCTTTCAAGCAATACTAATCTATCTTTTCATCTGATTTGATCCAAAGGTTAGAAGAACTTCATTCCTTCCCAAACTAGTCTTAATATAAATCATGTAGGCTAGACAGGTAGCTAGACAGCACTGTGGATAGAGCTCCTGTTGGATTTGAATTAAAAATTGACCTCAGACACTTTCTGTGTGACCCTGGGCAAGTCAGTTAATTCTGTTTGCCTCAATTCTCTTATCTGTAAAATCATCTGGAGAAGGAAGTGGCAAACCACTCCAGTATCATTGCCAAGTAAACCTCAAATGGGTATCATGAAGAGAGGGATACAACAGAACTGAATGAAAAACAAGATTACATTTAGCCTATTTATACCTTTGACTGACTGATTCTATAGAAATATTTAAGAATTGTTTACAGGTAGTTTACATGCTTGCTTAATTCTGTAACTGAAAGATATTCTCACTTGATAAATATAAAGCTTAAAGAATTTGGGGTTAGGGTTATGGGGTACAGTCTTCTTACATTTTGATATTACTGTTGATTTATTGTCCATAATCTCCTTATTTATTTCTATGAATTTATGAATTTTTATTTTTGCTTTGTTAGTATGGTTATCACACTTGCTTTTTAGGATTCACTTGATTAAGTGGTGTTAAAGGTGCCAAAGGGAGGTGCCTAATCAAGATTATATGACATGAATTTGTAGTGGAACCAGTGAGCATGATTTTTTTATTTTTCTCTAGCTTTATTCATAGGCAAGTTAATAAGAACAAAGGCAATGGATGATGGGAACAATCTAAAGCTGCAGCTTAGTAGGAAAAAATTAGTGACAAGACTCTGAGTGCAAGGGTTTTCAGAAGAAGAAAGTGTAGAGTTAAACAAATTTACTAAGGGATAGGATAGAGAATTAGAGGGAAGGAGAGTATAGTCAATGTAGTGGTAATACCCAGGATCAGAGTGAGAATGAAGAAAAAGATTAGTCATTGAATGGCAGGAGAAGGGTGGAATGACAACAGATATGTTCAGATAAAGAAACTTTAGAATTCATGAACATGGACTTTTCCTGTTTTGTTCCAATCTTATTAGTATAAATTTGTGATCAAAGTAACATTGGATAGAAGTAATGGTTCACATTATTCAATGACTCCAAAAATGAGATCTAATTCTATCCCTGGATCTCTATGGTCATTTTCCAAGCTATCCAATTCTTGAGTCCAATTCCTGTTATTTCCCCAGCTCCTACCCCCTGGGTGCCAAGTAGTCCTAGAAACTCACAATCCTTTCTTCTAGACTAGAATGTTGTTTGTGGAGGCCAATACTTTCTCTGAAAGTAGCCTTCCCAATATATTCTCATAGCAATTTTTCTAAGCGAACAATGGAATAAACTAGAATGGTACATATAAGGCAGTAAATTTGTATTTCAAAAAGAAACTAAAAGACCTGAGTATGTTCATTTTTAATATACAGGGTTCTTTTTTTTTTTTAAACAAACAATTATTTCTAACTAATGCAGACATCTCTGAAAACAGAATCTTTTTGCTACAAGTAGTGAACCTGCATATTTAATAATTGTCAATTTCTTACATCTTATTATATATATTAATCATTGTTCATAGCATCTATATTAATATATTAATATAAAGTTTTAAAACTTACCCTAAAAATATAAATGGGAAAATGTTCCTTAGGTTTATGGGTAAGAATGTTTTATAGTTACTATTCTTACTACATGATCTTAGTAAATTCTTTTGCAAAAAGCTAATTGTGTCTACTGGCTCTTTATGAGTATCACACTTGTTGGGATTCATAAGGTTCAGTAACAGGAGTAGATATCTACAGGTATTCTTGGACCTAAGGTAATAACCACCTTCTGGGGATTAAAACTGCCAGAAAGACTATAAGTTGAAGGAAGTATTCTGAGAAACTTCTACATATAAATGTGTATTAGTCTCTCCAAAGACACAATTTCTGACTTGATTGTTAAAATAAATTCCAATGAAAATGCTAGAATAATCTTATTGCTACAATAATAGAGAAGTAAGGGAACACCTCTAAGGTCATTTCTATCCTTCCAGCTCTAGAATGCCATTTCTGTTCAAGCTCTACTCAGTCCCAATCTTTTCCTCTGTCAAGTGCTTATTATTATGTGATCTTGAACAATTGACTTCATCATTCTTGGTCTCAGTTTTCTCATCTGTTAAAATGAGGAACATGAATCCCATTAACTCTAAAATCCTTTCCAGCTCTAAATATATATTATCAGTTCAATCTGCTTATCCTTCACCGATTCTTCAAGTGCTCCATGTCTCCTACATCAACTTTTCATTTATTTATTTATTTTTTTTTTTTTTTACCAACTGTTGGAACATAGACAAGATATCGAATAATCACAGAAATCTGCAAAGTCCAAAAGTGAGCTTTACTTATCAGGTTCTTCTATATTACTGCCAAATTTGCTAGGAACCTCAACTTCTATGACTAAAATTAGCTAGGCGGGATGCCTATCAACATGTGGTTTTGCTATTTTTAGTTGGGGGGAGGGGTGGGAAGAGGAAAGCTAGGGAAGGACAGAATGTAGAATGGAGTTTAAGCACAGTCTAGATTAAGCCTAGAGAGGAAAGAGTTGTCTGATACTTCTAAGTTATATATTCTTATTGTATGAAATAAAGGCATTTAGCCTATTTTCAAAACTGCATTAAACATTCAAAATTATACAAATATAGTTGAAATTAGCTTTGTGGATATTTTTCATCTCCCAAACTGTGAATAGTTTCATTTGTTACATGAATAACCAAGTTGACTGAGAACAAATTAAAACAAGTTTTTTTTTTTTTTTACTTGATGTTCTAATGGCTTCTATTTACTTTAAATTGTAACGATCATTTATTTTTTTAAGGAGATATTTACTCTTTTAGCATTCATATTTAATGTGAGGCAGAATAGTATAATTGAAAGAGTGCGAACATGTAGGTGCAAATCACTTACCCTTAATGATCCTCAGTTTCCTCAGGGATGGCATCAGGAAAATTAAATCTGTACTTCATAAGGCTATTATGTAAATCAGTTTAGGTAGTATAGAGTTTCAAAAACCTTAAAATGCTCTGCAAATGTCAACTATTATTATTAAAATAACCAGCTAACTGTACTATGTCTAAGTGCGGGAATTATATGGTTCATAATGAAATAATTTTGCTAGGATATAAATATCTACTCTTTTCAGTATTTTATATGTAGCTTGATATTTGCCTAGAAGTTAAGGCAATGAAATTTTTAATAGAAAAGACCCAAGCATGTGTTATCATGTTATCTTAGAATCTAAAACTAGTACTAAGCTCCTAAAATACTGCTTTGCTAATTGGCTTGTAGAGACGTAATAGTACCACACTAAGCAGATCATCTAATTGACTTTAACAAAAATGTATCTCCTGCTTAGAGCAAAACAATGGAGCATAAGTAAAATATCCATCAATGAAAAAAATTAAGTGCTATATTGGCTTTTACTTGATTTAAATGAAACAAGAAAAATCTATGATATAACTATTTGAGACATCTTACATTTTACAAAACACTATAATTTTTCTGGCCAAGAAAGTTATGCCAGCTATAATTACTGATATTAATTTTTTTTCCATTTTGGATTAAGAACTACTTTCATTGATGAACAAATCAAATTTTTTCATAAAGATCCTAAATATGAACACTAAGTAGAGTTGTGCCATCCAGTGGTATGTGGAGATGATGCAAGGAAAATGTCCAAATACTGATGTGATAAGTAGTTCATAATTAAGCTTTTAGAATCCAACTTCAATTCAGTAGATTTTTAGGTAGTATTCCCACTGAAATTCACCACATACTTCAAATGATCAGGATCATAATGGGTCCATATAATTCTTAGAAAATGATCACAATACCTTTCTTGGCTCTGCTTCTCAGTTTGCTGACTAAGCCATAATGCCTCGGCTATCTTCTTTTCCTGAAAGCTTCATTAAATATCTGAGGCTTTCTCTCTGGCACATTCTTCCATTACTATAAGCCCTCCTCTTACTTTTTAAAAATTATAATAATAGTTTTTTATTTTTCAAAATACATATGAAGATAGTTTTCAATATTCACCCTTGCAAAACCCTATGTTCCAAATTTTTCTCCCTCCCTTCTCCCACCCCATCCCCTAGACACCAAGAAATCCAATATAAGTTAAACATGTGCAATTCTTCTAAACATATTTCCACATTTACCATGCTGCACAAGAAAAAACAGATCAAAAAGGAAAAAAATGAGAAAGAAAAAAACAAGCAAGCAAACAACAACAAAAAGGTGAAAATACTATGTTGTAATCCACATTTAATCCCCTAGTCCTCTCTGTAAATGCAGATGGCTCTCTTCATCATAAGTCTATTGGAATTGGTCTGAATCACATCATTGTTGAAAAGAGATAAGTCCATAACATTTGATCATTATATAATCTTGTTGCTGCTGTGTACAATATATTCTCTTGATTCTACTCATTTCACTTAGAATCAGTTCATGTAAGTTTCTCCAGGCATCTCTAAAATCATCCTGGTGATTGTTTCTTACAGAACAATAATATTTCATATCATTCATATACCATAACTTATTCAGCTATTCCCCAATTGATGGATTCCTCAGTTTCTAGTTCCTTACCATTACAAGAAGAGTTGCTACAAACATTTTTGCACATGTGGGTCCTTTCCCCTTTTTTATGATCTCTTTGGTATATAAATCCAGTAAAGACCTTGCCTGATCAAAGGGTATTCACAGTTTGATAACTGTGGGCATAGTTCCAAATTGCTCCCCAGAATGATTAGATCAGTTTATTTACAACTCTACCAACAATATATTAGTATCCCAATTTCCCCCCATCCTCTCCAAAATTTATCATTATTTTTCCTGTCATCTTAGCCAATATAAAAGATATGAAGTGATACCTCAAAGTTGTCTTAATTTGCATTTCTCTAATCATTAGTGATTTAGACCATTTTTTTATATGATTAAAAATAAGCACTCTTCTTTCATTGATGATTTTTTTCCTAGAAGTTCCACTTAGAGGAAAGGCCCAAGTTGGTCATCCTTTATTCTTCTCCTGTCATTGTTTCTGACTTTTCTACTATCTCTTCCACAATTCTCCACCTCCCTCCCCCAATACCTTTTCTCCTATTTCTCATATGTTTTTAGGTTGTATCTTTCTCATCTGAATATTTTTATGTGGTGTTTTCCTCATTTTAATGTAACACAAGGCCTGGAACATAGTAAATTCTTAATAAGAATCCTTGTTGTTATCAGAGTAAAACTAAATAGATTTTATATATATACTACTAATATTATCTTAAAATCTCTACTTGATATGAGTTATGAAAAGAATAGAGACTTTGGAATTTCAGATTTTAGTCTGAGATAAATTATTGAATGATTTGGAGCCCTTCTTGTCTACTGATTCTGATTCTTCCTCACTACAGATATAGAGCAACCTCAGTTCCTCCTAAGAGACTAACGTAGAAGCATCAAGATGTCATAGAAAATAAGAGCATGTAAAATATGATGAATTTAAAAAATGTTCCTGAAAGAATAGAGTTAGAAGAGCTAAAGTTTCTTCTAAAGCTGAGCCTTGTGAAGAAAGACAAGAACAACAAAATGGGTTTTAAAATGTTATTGCTGAAAAAGGAAGTAATAGGGAAAAGTAGGGATACGATGCTACCTTGGTATGGGTGGGATGTGGATATTTATGGGGACTACAATTTGGGAAGAATACTGAATCTCAAAGATGAAAATAGTTCTTTGAAAATTAGATTTTGGCAAGGGGAACCCAGTGAAGCTATGAGAGACCAAGAAATACCAAAACAAATTATAAAGAATAAGAAAATAAGACAGAATGTGAAATATCTTATAAGAAAAATGACATATCTGAAGAACAGATTAAGAAGAAAAATGTAAGAATAATTTGGTTGCCAGAAAGTTGTGACCAAAAAGAGAACCTTAATACAATAATACAGGAAATAATCCATGAAAAAAGTAAAACTAGAAAAAAAATCCATCGATCAACACACCTCAAAGAGATCCTGGGTGGAAAACACATAGGAATATTATTGCCAAATTTTGAAATCCCCAGTTCAAAGAAAAAATGTTGCAAGAAACAAGAAAAAACAATTCAAATATGCTGAATTGTATAAGATTTATCAGCAGCTATAATAAAAGACCTCAGGTGCTGAAATCCTATCTACCAACAATCAAAAGAACTATGCTTCTGGCCAAAAGTATATCCAGCAAAGTTATCTATAATTTGAATGAGAAGAAATGGACATTTAACAAACGCAGATTTTCAGGACTTTCTATCAACCAAACTGAACTTAATAGGAAATTTAACATATGAGTCAATATGAAAGATCAATTTTAAGGAACTTAAATGGACAAACTGTTCAAACATGGACAAATTGTTTATTTTTTTTACATGGGAAAATATATACTTTATGTTGAAGATTCACATCAACAATAAGGTAGCTCAAAATAAAGATTGGCAGAGTCAAGGTAAAATTAGTAATTAAGTGATATAAATTAGGTGCAAAGGAATAGATAAAGAGGATTTAAGAGGCTCATAGTTCTGAAAACCTATTCATATTAGGAATGGGTTCAATAGGCAACATTACATATATGCCATGAAGAATATAGCATCCTTTAAAATCTACAAAGAAATAAGGGGGAAAAGATGAGAAGATGGGGAAGTAAAAGGTGAGGCAAGAAGACTAGAAAGGAATCCTTAAGTGAGGTGAGGTTAAAAAACAAAAACTTTTTTTCCGAGCAAACAAATACATTTTCATTAACTCAGCATTTGGAAAGAAAACCAAGAAGGATTGTTTATTCTTAGATTTGCTACTTTGGATTCCAATTACTTTAATGCTGACTGACTTATGGATCGTACAGAGGAATTTGTAAAATTGATATATAAGGTAGTAGAAATTCTAGTGATAAATGATAAATCTCAAAACCTTTCAAAGAAAATTATTATAAAAATGAAGTAAGGATAATTTTTCTACCAATATTAATAAGTACTTGCCAAATTATTTTAAAAATTAAATTCTTAATTTTTTTTATACATTTCAATAAGTTACTTTTCAAAAGTTGCATATTTAAAACTGTCTTATTATTTATTTTCTAATTTTCATTCCCAGTATAATTTTTTGTTCTCCCACAGTATTTGGTAAATATGGCATATTTCTTTTTAAAATTTTATTTTATTATTATAGCTTTTTATTTACAAAACATATGCATGGGCAATTTTTCAACATTGACCCTTGCAAAACCTTCTGTTCCAACTTTTCCTCTCCTCCTTACCTCCTCCCCTAGATGGCAGGTAGTCCAATACATATTAAATATGTTAAAGTATATGTTAAATCCAATATATAAATATATATATATATTTATACAGTTATCTTACTGCACAAGAAAAATCGGATCTATAAAGAAAGAAAAAAACCTGAGAAGGAAAACAAAAATGCAAATAAACAATAACAGAAAGAATGAAAATGCTATGTTGTAGTCTATATTCATTTCCCATAGTTCTCTCTCTGGGGGTAGCTGATTCTCTTCTTTACTGAACAATTGGAACTGGTTTGAATCATCTCATTGTTGAAGACAGAATATGGCATATTTCAAGGCATAGTTTATACAAGGCTCATTCTTATATCCTTTGACCACTCCATTCTACCTTTTCCCTCCCTTATACAGAATCCTACTATGTAGTTGACTCCTAAAACTATCTCTCTATTCCCATACTTTATCCCAATATCTAGACCTACATCTTTGGTAGTCTACTAAACGTTGTTATCTGGATATCCTAGAGATAGCCTAAACTGTTCTTGTCTCTCTTCCAAAATTTCTCTTTCTTTGAATTCACAGATTTCTTTCAGTGAGACCACCATTCATTCAAACAGCTGTGTTATAAAGCAGGGATGAGAAACACTTTTTCTGCCAAGGGCCACTCATGACATTACTTGTGGGCCATACAAAATTATCAACTTAAAAATTCAAGGAGTTTGTTGTACCTAGCTAGGTAACATATATATATATATAATATATATATATATATACATTATTCCTCACTCCTCTTTTAAAGTTTTGATATTCTTTGATTGTTCTCTCTCCCTTCCACCCCACATTCAATGCTGCCAAGTTCTGTTAATTCTCTGAAGTCCTATTTCCACCATTACTACACAAGAAGAGAGTCTCATTTGTACCCACAGAAATTCTTGTGATAGCTTCTTAATAAACCCTCTACCTTCAATCTCTGTTCCTGTTCAATTTGTTCTACAAATACATGCTAGATTCATTTATATATATATATATATATAAAGAATTGACACTGAGTCAAGATGGTGAAGTAAGATGAAGCAGTACAATCTAGCTCTCCTCCATAAATATCACACAAAGACCTAGAAAATGACCATACCGATTCCTCATTGGGAAACCCAAGGTAAAATCAGTGAATCATTTTTTTCTAACCAGATTGGCTAGGAAAATAAAGGCTTGTTTACATAACATAGTCAATAGGGTACGATATGGAGCATTATAGTTCTGAGACTAAACTTGGGCCTGGGGCTCTGCACAAGAGCAAAATGAAGTCCCCAATCTAGCATAGAAGGGGCTGATCTGAAATAGGGAACAGAAACAAGTACCAAAATAGTACCTCTGCTGTTTTTACCCTAGAACTATGCCACACTGTGGAACAAGGAAGGTAATGTCCCTAGAGGTAGCTAATCAGAATGAGAAGTCATGGATATGAGGCTGTGTACTGGGGAAAGAGCAAGAAAAGAAGTGAAGAGAACCAGTGGGGTTCTGACCCTAAGTGGAGTGAGGTTTCAGATATAGTTCCCAATCCAGTCTGAAGCTTATAGCATAATAATCAAGACAGGAAGTTCAGATCAAGGGTATAATGCAGTTCTGTCAATCTGAACCTGCAAGAACCTTCTGCTAGCCATCAATAGTTTATTACAGCAGCAGTCTACTGAGACTTTATTTAGAAAAGTCCACAATTGTGATAATCAGGTGGAAATCCAAGTCAAGAAAATACAAAACTTAGATAAGGAGGGCAATGATCAGATCTTTTCCTTATCAGACCACTTTGTGAACACTGAAAGCTTGCAAATCTCAAACTTGAACTAGTCTGGAGATCCACAACATTTAATACACAGAGGAAGCACCAACCTGATACAGAAATACAAATACAAAACACAGTCATCTTTTCCTGTGAAGCAGAATATGACAAGATTAGAGGAAGAATTAATATGATTTTATAAATGCATATGTTCTGTCAATATAAAGCTATACTTAAAAAAAATAAAATATCTCTTTCTAAGATCAAATCAACTCCAATGTCTTAACACTTTATAAAGATTCTAACATCCCTGGAGAAGTACACAAAGCTTGCCCATAACAAAAAGTTCAAAGTCTAGAAATTAAGGCAAGAAGAATGAGTAAACAAACAAAAAAGGTCTACAAGGAGTCCTAAGACTGTCTGTCTCCTTCACCTGGGGGCCCTCTGGAATGAGTCTTGGTTTCAGTGGAGGAATGTAGGAGGCAGGAGAGCCACCAGAGGCTGGTCAAGTCTTTTCTCTCAAAGTGCAGGAGGCAGAAGAGCCACCAGGAGGTCTCTATATTGAAGTCTGTCTCCCCTCCCAAATCTCTTAGCTCTATTATTACTCTATAATATATAGCTCTATATTATATAATATACATATGGATATATAATAGCTCTATTATTAGTACTATTATAAGTACATCATTGTAGGTGTCAATCTTGTAGAATAGGTGTCAACTTGTAGAACTATACTAAGTACTAGAGAATCATTATCTTAATTCTACTGAGTTAACACCTTGTTTTAGGATTAAATTAATCATACTGAACTAGAGAACTCACATGCTAAACTAGATAACCATTGTGTCTTTTTTTTTTTAATCAATTCCACTGAGTTAACGCCTTGTTGTAGGATAAATCAATTATACAGAGTTCCTGCCTTTTACATTTCCTGCTTTCTTTGGTTTTAGAAATAGGTGGTTACAAACTCCCTGACTTCTCAGGGAAGTGAGACCCCCAAAAAGAGGCGATCACACCCTCCCTGACTTCTTAAAAAAGGGTGTGTGTGAAAATACCAAAAAAGGAAGTGATCAATGCCCTTTCTGATGTCTCAGAAAAGGAGGTAAAAACACTAAAAAGGAGGTGATTGTCCTCTCTGAGTCTCAGGAAGAGAGGAGAAAACACCAAAGGGAAATGGGGTGTCAAACCAGATTTTATTAGCAGGTTTTCTCTGGATTGAAAGGTATTACTTGAAACAGGTACACATAAATCAATCAACATGGGAGGTATTATACAAGCACATAATAATATAACACAGGCTAGTAGTGCCTGAGGAATTACATGAGGAATTACACATGTCCATAAGTTCTAGAAATAGTCCAAAACCAATCTATTGTCCATTACTTCATGTGTCAGGGAATCCAATGATTCCTGCAAGTTTTAAAGTCCTATAATAGTCTCCACCACTCACTGTCAGGTGGCTCCCATGTATTCCAACAGGGGTCCATCAACTATGAAATGCCTATACAAATTAAAGTACATGAATGTCACAGAATACTGTTTTCTATAAAAAATGATAAGGGATGATTTCAGAAACCCTGGAAGGTTTATATGAACCAATGCAAAAAGAAGCAAACAGAATAAGGAGAACTCTTTATATTATAATTTTAAAAAAAGACAGACAATTTGGAAAGTCTTAAAAATTCTGAACATATCAATGACTAACCATGATTCCAATGGACCCATGATAAAGCATGCTACCTATCTCTTAACAGAAGTGATGGATTTAGTATACAGATTGAGGAATATTTTTTCTAAGTAACCAGTAGGGTGATTTGTTTTACTTAACTAGGCATATGTTTGTTATAAGAGTTTTTTTGGTTTTTGTTTTTCCATTTTGAAGAGGAAATAGAAAAAGAAGTAGATTTTTATCACCTTATAACAATACAAACACAAAAAATATCCGATCATATTATTCCATGAGATGAAGCCCTTCAATGCCTTCCTATTGCTCACTGAAAAATTCTAAATTTAATAGCTTGTCACACCTCCCTTTTCAGCATTATTTCAGCAAATATTTGAAAAATAAAGCAACACATGGGTATACAACAATGATATAGCCTTAAGTAAAATGTAGCTTGTCAGTAATACAAAAGGAGATTCTTAGAGAAGTTAATATATAAAATGGTAGTAATTCAAAGAGTTTTTTTCAATGTTGTTAAGCAAAAAAAGTATCATTGGTATTTGAAAATTAATTTTAGAAATATCTGATGAGAAAATATAAAAATACCATAAAATATAGTAATAAATGCAATAAGGAATAACACTTATCTTTTATTTGGCTACATACTCAATACAATTATGCACTGACTTTTTAAAAAATAATTAATGTTATTGTTATTTAGTCATCTCAGTCATGTCCAACTCTTTATGACTCCATTTGAAGTTTTCTTGGCAAAGATATTGAAGTAGTTTGCCATTTTTTTTCCAGCTCATTTTACATATGAGGAAACTCAGCCAAACAAGATCAAGTAATTTGCCCAAGTCACTTATAACTAATAAGTGTTTGATGCTGGATTTGAACTCAAGGCCTGGCACTCTATCTGCTGTGCCACTTAGCTTTATAATCATATATTAACTTAATTATCACACCTTGCTCCTGAAAGCACTGAGTTCAACAGAAATGTTTTCGCTTCATCATATACTATCATAGACCATCAATATGTGCATCATTTGACAATACTTTCCCAAATTTGAACTTTGACTACACAGGTTCACTGCTTTCAAGATCAATGCATTAAAAATACACTAAAAGTTTCTTAAGCCAAATAATGGAATGCTGTTTGCTATTTAGATTTTTTGGCCCATTTAAATTAAGTCAAAGGATGCATAATCATTTTCATAAGAAATAGGAATGTCTGTAATTATAGATATCATACTCTTTCTATCTAAAAATCACCAAACTTGGCTGAAGGGATTCTTTCTAGTAAGAAACTATCTGACTGACATCTATCTCAGCAGGAATAAAACTCTAACATCTTTCATCAACTGATTCAATATAGCACTGTTTATGGATATGACATTGCTCAAGTGATGATGACAATGGCACAATACTCTTAACCAAGATGGTCTGCTCATTAACTCCTGTATGCATCTTTTGTTCTGTCTTCTCCATATCTTTACTTATTATATTTCTTATGCCTGGTAAAATTATCCCTCTCATCCCCAAATGTTAAGGTTTGAGCTTTTAAAAGCTTGATCAAAGGTCACCTCCTCAAACTGTAACTACATGTTCACACAAATATATACATAAACACACACACACACACACACACACACAGATGCCCTAGGTTCTCCCTCTTCACTATGAGAAATTATTTTTCCTCCTTGACCCTTACATAAATAGTAATTTTTATTTCTTTTATACATTTATCATAGCTTATTCTGTATTAGTTATATATCTGTGTATGCAATATATCTATTAGATGCCTTTCTTATCTTTGTACCTTCTCAAGCATTTATCAGAGTGCTGGGCACATATATATCTGATGAAGGTAATTATATACAAGTAGGAAAACAAATTTGACTCATCTGTTTATCATGAAAAATATTATACTATTTAAAAGGGTATTTTGTCTTGATTCCATTACCTTTAGACACTCTTTTGGAAGGACAACATGGCATCTTCATACATCTAATTCTTGGTGACGTTTTAACAATACAGCACATTTCAGTTGTAATGCATGGAATCTGAAAAAAAAATACAGTATGGTTTATCCCAGATACCTTGTTTCTTTAAGTTGTTTTAGTTCTGCTATAAAATAAACAATCTTCCCAAGTTATAGTTGAGATGAAGAAATTACAGAGAAAACAAATAGTTTAATGTAGTCATAAATACATAAATAAATTCTCCTTAGAATCAAATATTGGAGACTTCTGATTTCTACTGCCTGTTCAAATAAAAAGGCAACTCCATATCTGGGGAAGAAAAATCCTTAGAATGTTAAATCACATGCTCCAGAGAACTTCTATACTTTGATGGGATAACTTTTCATTATGAGGGAGTCAAGTTTCTGATCTTTTGTCTCTTGGTATACATGTATCAGGGAATGACCCTAAGAACAGCTGACACTTGTGGGACATTTCAGATTTACAAAGTTCTAAACATCCATTAACAGTAAACTTTGGAGCCAAGGCAATTTTTTTTTAATACTTAGTAGATAAGGAAATTGAAGCAGAGAAATCAAGTGGATTAAAGATGGTTCCATAGCTAATAAATATATAGTTAAAATTCAAATACAGGTTTTTCTTGATATGAACCTAACATTCTTTCCAATATACTTAAAAGCTATTTGAGAAGGGCTCCTTTTTTAGAAACAGGTCTCAAATATATTTTATCACTTGGAAATCTGCTTGTATTGAATGTCCCATTTTACAATACAGAGTTTTATCACATTTCAGTCTGAATTATTTTATATCAGATTGTTCTCTAAAGGCTTGGCTGAAATTACCTTAGAAGGAGTGAAAGCTCTCTTTGGAGAGTTATGGAATCAAAATTCTAAAGCACTTAGCTGAAATGCAAATGTAGTGAGTTGTTTAAAAAAAAAAAAAAGGGTGAAGTATGTTAGCCAAAAGAAGAATAAAAATGTTGACTGCCACTAAGTGTCTAAAGTATGTAAAAAGGTAGATTAGATAGTCCTAAGGAGAAGCATCCACTTTGCAATTTTACCTAGGTGTATAGCCATATAATCACAAATGCAACAAAGTAATCATTCAAAGATTGTTTAAATTTTATGTGTTTGTGAGTCAATGAAAACCAGTTAAACTGATAGGGTCTCAATATGTATATATGACTCCATCCCTCAGTTTTTAGATTAACTACTGAGTTAAGTTACCTTCAAACCTTACCCTCATTCTTCCCTATGTATTAGGTAATTTAGAAAATTTCCTCTTTCTGTGGAGGCAGAGACAAAATGTTAGAGTAAAGGCAGGGATCCATGGACTCTCCCCCAAATTCCAAAATACCTTTAAATAATGATTCCAAACCAATTCTAGAGCAACTTAACCCATGAAAAGATGGAGTCAAATAATTTTCCAGCCCAAGACCACACAGAAAGTCAGCAGGAAAGGTCTGCTACATCAGGGTGAGAGTGGGGCACACCATTGCAAAGCAGGTTGCGTCAGCACAGACCAGGCCCCAGCAAACCAAGAGCAGGCCTTGAGGTAATTGAATCAATAGAAGTAGGAGTGGTTTTTAGACTTTACAGCCTACCAATGCCAAAGACAACTTAGAAGATCAGCAGGAAAGGTCTTTCATACATGGGCCCTAGTCCAACACAGGTGTCAGCACAGCCCTTGCCCAAGCAAACCAGGAGCAGGTCTTGGGAGCCACTGATTCAGCAGCGGCTGCTTCCAAAGCTTCCAGCCCATAGATGATAAGGTGAGGGGGTTGGACAACTAACTGGTCAGAAGGAAATTATTAGGGGTATCTTTGTTAGTACTGGGGAAGAACTTTGCTGCTTTGCCCATACTTGGAAGCAGAGTCTATTTTTAAAAAGAGTTAAGAATCAAATAATAGGCTTGGAAAAGTAACAAATAACAAAAATATTCTGACCTCATAAAGTTACTAAGGTGACAAGGAAAATCAAAACACATAACTCAAAAGAAAATAAAGTCAAAAATAACAATACTCCCATATCCAAAGTCTTTAAGAAAAATGTGAATTGGCCTCAGCTATGGAAAGTTCAAAAAGAATTTGAAAATTAAGAGAGAGAGAAGAAAAATCAGGAAGAGAAATGAGAGCAGTGAAGAAAATCATGGAAAAACAAGTCAACAGCTTGGTAAAGGAGATACACAAAAAATAGTGAACAAAATAACATCTTTAAAAAATGGACTAGGACAAATGGTAAAGGAAATATAAAAAGCCAATAAGGACAAGAATACCTTAAAAAAGCAGAATTGACCAAATGTAAATAGAGGCAAAAAAAATTTTCACCAAAGGAAAAACTTCTTTAAAAAGTAGAATTCAGAGAAGATTCTGGGAAGATGAAAGAGGTCAGAAAATTCCAAGCTCTCCAGATTTCCTCAGCAAACAAAACAAAATTGCACCTCGAGACAAATGTAGAATATTTAAAAAGAAAGTCTTCCTGGGATAATGTGAAAATATTTGAAGAAAGATGACAGGACAGAGGTTTGACCCCTGTGAAGTGTAAACACCTCTAAACTCATTCTGCTGAAATAAACCGGGAAAACATTTTTATAGTCAAAGGTTCTGATAAAGGTCTCTTTTCCAAAATATATAGAGAATTGACTCAAATTTACAAGAAATCAAGCCATTCTCCAATTGATAAATGGTCAAAAGATATGAACAGACAATTTTCAGATGAAGAAACTGAAACTATTTCTAATCATATGAAAAGGTGCTCCAAATCATTATTGATCAGAGAAATGAAAATTAAGACAACTCTGAGATACCA
The DNA here is from genome assembly GCF_902635505.1 of Sarcophilus harrisii. Classification (NCBI taxonomy): domain Eukaryota; kingdom Metazoa; phylum Chordata; class Mammalia; order Dasyuromorphia; family Dasyuridae; genus Sarcophilus; species Sarcophilus harrisii. Next base: position 349,859,073 of record NC_045427.1, read on the forward strand.
CTACACACCTGTCAGATTGGCTAGAATGACAGGGAAAGATAATGCGAAATGTTGGAGGGGATGTGGGAAAACTGGGACACTGATACATTGTTGGGTTGATGGAACTGTGAATGAATCCAACCATTATGGAGAGCAATTTGGAACTATGCTCAAAAAGTTATCAAACTGTGCGTACCCTTTAACCTAACAATGTTACTATTAGGCTTATATTCCCAAGAGATCTTAAAAAAGGGAAAGTGATGCACATGTGCAAAAATGTTTGTGAAAGCCCTTTTTGTAGTGGCTAGAAACTGGAAATTGAATGGATACCCATCAATTGGAGAATGATTGGGTAAATTGTGGTATATGAATGTTATGGAATATTTTTGTTCTGTAAGAAATGACCACCAGGATGATTTCAAAGAGGCTTGGAGAGACCTGTATGAACTAAGTGAAATGAGCAGAATCAGGAGATACATGGCAACAATAAGATTATGGAATGATCAACTCTGAGGGATGTGGCTCTCTTCAACAATGAGATAATTCAAACCAGTTTGAATTGTTCAGTAATAAAGAGAATCAGCTACACCCAGAGAAATATGCAGAATAAGTGTGGACCACAACATAGCATTTCCACTCTTTCTGTTATTTTTTGTTTGCATTTTTGTTTTCCTTATCAATTTTTTTTTTTACTTTCTTTCTAGATCCGATTTTTCTTGTGCAGCAAGATAACTGTATAACTATACATATATTGGATTTAACATATACTTTAACATATTTAATGTATATTGGACTACCTGCCATCTAGGGGAGGAGGTGGGGGGAAAGAGGGGAAAAGTTGGAACAGAAGGTTTTGCAAGAGTCAGTGTTGAAAAATTACCCATGCATGTGTTTTGTAAATAAAAAAGGTGTAATAAAAAAATTAGAAAACTTTTCATGATGCTTGATTATTAATCAGATATATTTCTTTCGTAGGTCCATCTTTTTTTCAGGATGTAGAAAACAAAATAAATTATTTTGCATGTTTATATATTCACATATGGAAATAGCATAGCTCTTCCCTAACAAAATTCTTCTGTTGGGAAATTATTGTTTTTAGAAAAATAATTAAATTATTTAGTAGTATTTCCTTTTGGCTAAGATCTACCTACAAATCACTTCAGGATTTTAAATTTTCAATCAGGAGAATTAAGAGTCAACATTGTATGAATGTGAGGAAAAGAAATACAGAAACCTTGCAGAAATTCATCTTTGTAAATATTACTTCTGTTAGGTTCCAGATCTCAATTATTCTTGGCTTATATTTATTGATCCCTTATTTGACTTCAAAACTAATGGTCACAGACTTTGATATGAATTTATTAGTTCCTCCATAACAAACTAAATATTATTAATTATCGAAGGACTTTTAAAAATACTATTTCATAGTTTAAGGAACTGGGTTAATTGTATCTTTGGTAAGACCACAGTGCAGTAGGCCATAAATCCAGCAGATGCAAAAAAATTGTAGCATATTGATAGAAACTGGAAGAAAAGAGATCTCTTTTGCTGCTCCTTCTATTCTTAATTAAGTAAATAAGTTCCAAACCCATAACTTTTTAGTTTTTTTTTCCAATAAGAACTTGAAGGTATTAAGAATTGGAATCAACTCCAATTATTGAAAAACATAGTACCTTTTAATACATGGGATTTTAAGTTGGAATTATCTCTGTAATTTCATAGATAGAAAGATTGAGATTCAGTGAGGCAAAATAACCTACAGATAATGAACAACACAAGTAGGATTCAAACTCGCTTTATTTGATTCCAAAATTAATGACCGTCCAAGCCAGAGAGAGTGATGGGAAAGGGTGATAATCAGTGCATTAAGGATCACACTCTCCAGATTTTAAATCATAAAGATTTTGCCTGACATGGATTGCTTTGTTATTATTGCTGTTGTTTAATTCCAATAACTCAGTTTTCTTATTTTAATATTGAATTAAGTTTCTCATCTTGTTGGTGGTGTGAAACATATCAATCCTATAATGAAATAGTGTGATGTTTTGCAGTGGTCTTAGAATACAAGATGTAAGTTTTAAGACATATTTTATAACTCATTTACAGTATGACCTTGAATGAGTGCTTTCTTCTCTCTGAACCTCAGTTTCCTCATCTGTTCAAAGACAGAATTTCATTTAATGATCTCTGAAATCTATTCCAACAATTACATTCAATGATTCCATAACAGGAAATGACTACACTATAATAGAAGAGATGGGCCAAATGCAAGTAGGTCAACAGATGCCAAGTACAGGCAGTGCAGAAAGGGACGAGGGCGATGGCTCTGCAGGTAGATAATCTTCAGGAAGCAATCTACAACAGTGTTGGCTACTCTGCCCTGGTGGCAATAAATCCACATAAATCATCAGCATTTTTATATATCACTAACAAAAGCAAACAGCAAGAGATAAAAAGAGAAATTCCACTTAAAATAACTGTCAATAGTATAAAATATTTGACAATCTATCTGCCAAGGGAAAGTCAGGAATATGAGCAAAACTACAAAACACTTTCCACAGAAATAAAATCAGATCTAAACAACTGGAAATTGAAAAAATATCAAATGCTCCTGGATAGGTTGAGCAAATATAATAAAGATGACAATACTACCTAAACTAATCTATTTATTTAATGCTATACCAATCAAATTCCCAAGAAACTATTTTACTGATCTAGAAAAAATAACAACAAAATTCATCTGGAAGAACAAAAGGTCAAGAATTTCAAGGGAATTAATGAAAAAATGCAAATGAAGGTGGCATACCTATACCAGATCTAGAACTTATAAAGCAGCCATCATCAAAAGCATGTGGTACTGGATAAGAAATAGACTAGTTGATCAGTGGAATAGGTTGGTTCAAAGGACAAAATAGTCAATAACTTCAATCTAATGTTTGAAAAACCCAGATGCTTTTGGGATAAGAACTCACTGTTTGACAAAAATTGCTGGGAAAATTAGAAACTAGTATAGCAGAAACTAGGCACTGTTCCACACCTAACACTGTATACCAAGATAAGGTCAAAATGGATTCATGATCTAGACATAAAAAAATGACATTATAAACAAATTAAAAGAACATAGAATAGTTTACCTCTCGGATCTTTGGAAGAGGAAGGAATTTGTGACCAAATAAGAACTAGAGATCATTATTGATCACAAAATAGATAATTTGTATTATATTTTGTTAAATGTTTTTGTACAAACAAAACTAATGCAGGCAAGATTAGAAGGGCAGAAATAAATTGGGAAAACATTTTTACATTCAAAGGTTTTGATAAAGGCCTCATTTCTAAAATATATAGAGAACTGACCAAAATTTATAAGAATTCAAGCCAATCTCCAATTGATAAATGGTCAAAGGATATGAACAGACAATTTTCAGATGAAGAAATCGAAACTATTTCTAGTCACATGAAAAGATGCTCTAAATCACTTTTGATCTGAGAGATGCAAATTATGACAACTCTGAGATACCATTACACACCTCTCAGATTGGCTAAGATGACAGGAAAAGATAATGACGAAGTTGGAGGGAATGTGGGAAAACTGGGACACTGATAGATTGTTGGTGGAGTTGTGAAAGGAGCCAGCCATTCTGGAGAGCACTTTGGAACTATACTCAAAAAGTTATCAAACTGTGCATACCCTTTGATCCATGAGTGTTTCTAATGGGCTTATACCCCAAAGAGATCTTAAAGGAGGGAAATGGACCCACATGTGCAAAAATGTTTGTGCCAGTCCTTTTTGTAGTGGCTAGAAACTAGAAATTGAATGGATGCCCATAAAATGGAGAATGCCTGAATAAATTATGGTATATGAATGTTATGGAATATTATTGTTTTTGTAATAAACAACCAACAGGATGATTTCAGAGAGGCCTGGAGAGACTTACATGAACTGAAGCTAAATGAAATGAGCAGAACCAGGAGATCATTATACACAGCAAGAACAAGATTATATAATGATCAATTCTGATGGATGTGACTCTCTTTAACAATGAGATGATTCAAACCAGTTCCAACTGTTCAGTGTTGAAGAGAGCCATCTATACCCAGAGAGAGGACTGTGGGAATTGAGTATGATTCACAATATAGCATTTTCACTCTCTTTGTTGTTTGCTTGCATTTTATTTTGCTTCTCTTTTTTTCATAACTTCTAATCAGAAGGTCCCTCAGAACTCTGTCCTGGTCTATCTTCTCTTTTCTCTCTGTTGTACTTCATTTGGTGAACTCATTAGTTCTCATAGATTTAACTACTATTTCTATGCTGATAACTTCCATATGTACTTTTTCTGTCTCAATCTCTCTGCTGACCTCCACTCTCACATCTCTGTCTTAAATTTCTCAAATTGAATATTTAGTGGACATCTTAAAACTTATATCCAAAACAGAACTCATTATATTTCCATGTTTTCCCCTTTATTTTCCCCCATCACCTCCTAACTTCCCTATTACTTCAGGCTCACAAATTAGGGTTCATCCCCACCATCTTTCATTTCCTATCTATTGTCATGCCTATATATTTTATCTTTGCATCATATCTTGAATATATCTACTTTTTTTCTTCTCTGGTCCTATTATCACTCTGGTGCAGGCTCTTATCACCTCCTATCTAAGCTACTGCAATAGCTGCTGGTTAGTTTCGCTGCCTCAAATCTCTCCCCTTTCCAATTCATCCTCTATTTAGCCAGTTGAGTGATTTTCTTAAAATGTAGATCCAATCATGTCACATCCCTAGTCAATAAATTCCCCTGGCTTCTTATTGCCTCCAGGATCAAATCTAAAAATGGATGTGATATTAAAATGGTTTGGCATCCAAAGATCTTCCTAACCTAACTTCCTCCTACTTTTCCACTTTACTGCCCACCATATTTGATCCTGTGACACCAGTCTCCTGGTTGTTCCATAAACAAGACATTCTATCTCTCAATTCTCAGCATTTTCTCTGGCTGTCCCCTATCCCTTCTTAACTCTGACTACTTACCTCCTTGGCTTTTTTAAAATTCCAATTAAAGTCCCATCTTTTCCAGGAAGCCTTTCTTAACCCCTCTTAATTAAAGTGCTCTCTCTCTCTATTACTTATTTCTTATTTATCTTGAATATAGCTTGTTTTATATATATTTGTTTGCCTCTTTTCTTCCAAGACTCTTATACTCCTTGAGAGCAGGGGCTGTATTTTGCCTTTTTTTGTGTGTTCCAGGGCTTAGTATAGTACCTGACTCAAAGTAGGTGTTTAATAAATGTTGACTGATTGATATATAATATGCATACTAATAGTAAAACAATCCTACTTTCCGGACATAAATCTCATTTGGTCCCAGCATGCAATTTTTTATTTGCTATAATCTTTAAATTAAAACTTTTGCTTCAATATTCATTAGCAATATTAGCCTATAGTTTTTTGTTTTCCATTTTATCCTTTCATGATTTATGTATCAAGATTAGATAGCAAAACTATATTTGTATCATAGAAGATTATGTATTATGTATTTCATAGAAGAATATGAGTAGTAGAATATGTTTCTATTTATCCAATGAGTTCATGTTCATTTATACTGAAAATAATTGTTCTTTATGGCTAATACAAAAATATTTTTGCACGACTACACATGCATAATGGATATCAAAAGGCTTTCATTCTGAAGGAAAGGAGTGTAGGAGAGGGAAGAAGAGAGAAGTTAGAACTCAAAAATTTAAAGTTTACTTGCTAAAATTATTTAATTACAATGTATTTTTACATGAAATTAACAAAATAAATAATTTTGAAAAGAATATTAATTATTTTTTGAATGTTTGATAGAATTGACTTGTAAATTCTCTGGTCCTAGATTTTTTTCCCTCTGGAAACTAATTTATAATGTGTTCAATTTCTTTTCTTGATATTGAATTAAGTTCTCCAGAATTTATTCTGTTACTCTAGGCATTTCATTTTTATGTAATATTAATTAAATTTAAATTAAACTTTTATGTTACACATAGGGCAAAAAATATGAATAATTTCCTTTATTTCTCCTATATTTGTTTTTAATTATCTTTATTATACTTTTGATATTAGTAATAGGATTTATTTTATTTCTTCCTAAGAATCAAATTAGTGGTTTATCTATTTTATTATTCAATCTATTTTATTTTCTCTATAAACCAGCTATATTTTATTTATCAATCCAAAGGTTTTTTATTATTTCAGATTTTGCAAGGTCTTTCTCAATTTTATCCTTTAAATCACATCAATAACCGCTCTACTCTCAAACTTTCCCATTCTGTTCCAGTGGACAGAAAAGTCTTCTTTACCTTGGCAGTGATAGCTCTTTCTAACTGAGCCTTTGATTTCATCATCTTCTCTCTCCACTGGCTGCTTGACTCTTTGATTGGATTTATTCTTGCCTTAGTTTTTAATTTCTCCACACCTACTTGCTTCTTCACCATATCTGTGGGAAAGACAGAGAGAAGAAAGTTATTCCAGAATAATTCTCAGGAATTCTAGTATAAAATTGAATATATATACCATTATTTTGACATTAGAATGGCTGATTATCCATCTTGCCAGAACACAAAACCATATGATTGCTAAGTGGCACCAAACAACTCAATGATATGTAAAAAAAAATATTATCTGGTTATCCAGCTTTTATGCTATCATAAAGAGCTAAGTCTATCACAGTTAATCATTACCTATTCTTCTTGTTGCTGTGTACAGTGATCTCTGGGTTCTACTTACTTCACTTAGTATCAGTTCATCTAAGTCTCTCCAGGCCTTTCTGAAATCAGCTTGCCGATTTTCTTTTTTTTTCTTTTCTTTTTTTTAAAGTTTTGTTTAATTTATTTTTTTTATTATTATATTATAGCTTTTTATTTACAAGATATATGCATGGGTATTTTTTCAGCATTGACAATTGCAAAACCTTTTGTTCCAACTTTTCCCCCTCTTTCCCCTCATTCCTTCACCCAGATGGCAGGTTGACCAGTACATGTTAAATATGTTGAAGTATGTTAAATACAATATATGTATATATGTCCAAACAACTATTTTGCTATACAAAAAGAATTGGACTTTGAAATAGTGAACAATTAGCCTGTGAAGGAAATAAAAAATGCAGGCGGACAAAAATAGAGGAATTGGGAATTCTATGTAGTGGTTTATAGTCATCTCCCAGAGTTCTTTTGCTGGGTGCAGCTGGTTCAGTTCATTACTGCTCTATTGGAACTGATTTAGTTCATCTCACTGTTGAAGAGGGCCAGGTCCATCAGAATTGATCATCATAGTATTGTTGAAATATGTAATGATCTCCTGGTCCTGCTCATTTCACTCAGCATCAGTTCATGTAAGTCTCTCCAGGCCTTTCTGAAATGGTCATTTCTTATAAAACAATAATATTCCATAACATTCATATACCACACTTTATTCAGCCATTCTCCAATTGATGGGCATCCACTCAGTTTCCAGTTTCTGGCCACTACAAAAAAGGGTTGTCATAAACATTTTTGCACATATAGCTGCTGACCATTTCTTATAGAACAATAATATTGCATTACATTCATATACTATAAATTATTCAGCAATTTCCCAATTGATGGGTATCCATTCACTTTCCAGTTCCTTGCCACTACAAAAACGGCAGCTACAAACATTTTTGCGCATATGGGTCCTTTTCACTTCTTTATGATTTCTTTGGGATACAGACCTAGAAGAGACACTGCTGGATCAAAGGGTATGCATAGTTTCATACCCCTTTGAACCTAGCTCCAAATTGCTCTCCAGAATGGTTGTATCAGTTCATAACTTCACCAACAATGTATTAATAACTCAGTTTTTCCACATCCCCTACAACAGTTATCATTTTTTCCTGTCATCTTAGCCAACCTGAAAGGTAGGAAGTGGTACCTCAGAACAGTCTTAATTTGCATTTTTCTATTCAGTAGTGATTTAGAGCATTTTTCACATGACTAGATATGGCTTTAGTTTCTTCATCTGAAAATTATCTGTTCATATATTTTGACCATTTATCAATTGAGGAATGGCAAATATTCTTATAAATTTGAGTCAATTCTCTCTAGATTTTAGAAAGGAGGTTTTCTGTTACTGTTCTAAACTTGGCTACATTGGTTTTGTTTGTATAAATTTAATAATGTTCTCTGGTTCTTTTTTGACCATACATTCCTTCCTTCTTCACAGATCTGAGAGGCAGACTATCCGTTGTTCTCCTAATTTGTTTATAGTATAGTATTTTATGTCTAAATCATGAACCCCTTTTGACCTTATCTTGGGATAGAGTGTTTGCTGTTGGTCAATACCTAATTTCTGCCATATTATTTTCTAATTTTCCCAGAAATTTTTGTCAAATAGTGAGTTCTTATCTCAGAAGCTGGAGTCTTTAGGATTATCAAACACTAGATTACTTTTATCATTGACAATTGAACCTTCTGAACCCATTCTATTGCACTGATTGACTCCTCTATTTTTTAACCAGTACCAAATGGTTTTGATGACTATTGCTTTACAATATAGTTTTAGGTCTGGTATAGGTAGGCCACCTTAATTTTGATTTTTTTTCCCATTAATTCCCTTGAAATTCTTGACTTTTTGTTCTTCCAGATGAATTTTGTTATTATTTTTTCTAACTCTATAATTTCTTGGCATTTTGATTGGTATGGCACTGAATAAGTACATTAATTTAGGTAGAATTGTCATTTTCATTATATATCCTTCCAATTGTTTATATCTAACTTTATTTGTATAAAAAGTGTTTTGTAATTGTGTTCATATAGTTCCTGGGTTCGTCTTAGAAGATAAACTCCCAAATATTTTATATTATCTAGGTTTGAGGCCTGTTGGTTACCACCAATCTAGTTTAGGTGATCTACTGAAATGGTTTGGCATGGTGTGGCTGCTGTATATGCTAGTTTCTTGGAGTCACAGGTAAAAATCAGGGGGTTGAAAAGATAGCAAAGGTGAATGTGCAGTCCTGAAAAGATTTTGGCAGCCTTCACATTACAGGTATTAGTCTTCCTCCATACCCATACACCCCTACAGATTAAATAGTTAAGAAATACATAAATAGTGAAATAAATAGCAGTAGTGTTAATGACCTTGGGCTGCTGGGGTCTTGCACTTTTGTTCTCATGAGACTCAGCTGCCAAAGTCCATAGCTGTGGGCAGGATGGGGAGTTCAACTATGGAAGAATGTGGGTATGGGGTCCCAACTCTACTGGGGTAGAGTTTGTGGATGTGAACTAGTACTCCTCTGCCCACAACTCCTACTGCACCAGAATTTTTATAATAAATATTGCTCTTAGACATATTTAGAATGTTTGATGATTATTTTTTAATATGTAAAACACTTTAACATATACAAAAAAAATAACAAAACACAACCTTGCAGGAACCATGCAGTGAATACAGTGTTGGTGGATATTGAAAGTGTATGATTTTATGTATTTTGTGTTATTTCTATTCAGCTTCATTCAAATACTTGCAGTTTTCTGTATTCTCTCTGCTTTTCATAGATAAAATAATGCAAATCGATCCCTAATATATAAATCATGAATAAATTCATATTTTTGAAATTAGAATTTATAGAACTGACTGTATTTCTAAACCTAAATCTTTGTATCTCAAAGTACATGTATGTGTGTTAAACCCTCTTTTGGCTACTTTATTTTAAAATGAGGTTCAACTGATGGTAAGTCCCCTCATATTTTTCTCTACATTTATATACTCTTTTTGTATACCCCAATTATAAAAATAGTTATCATTCCTTTATTTTTTCCATACTTAATGTACTCCATATTACTAATTCTACTCTTTTCTATTCTTTTTTTAAAAAAAAAAATTTATTTTTGCTGGTTAAGTGACTTGCCCAGGGTTACAGCTAGGAAATGTTAAGTGTCTGAGACTACATTTGAACTCAGGTCCTGCTGACGTCAGGGCTGGTGCTCTATCCACTGAGCCACCTAGCTTCCCCTTCTCTTTTCATTCTTAACTCTTAGAAATAATAGAATTTTAGGTCCTCTGTATTATTAGTAATTAGTTTCCTCAATGTTATCTGAAGACATGCTCTCATTTTTCCCCTGTACTGATATTCAAGTCTTTTATTTTCAGTTATTTGAACATTCAAAACTATACAAAAAAAAGGAAATTTCAATTATATGTTTTAGGCCACAAGATTTTCTGGAAAAAAAATTATTTGTATTCAAGTAAAACAGTTGATTGAGAATGAATTAAAGCAACCCTAATGATGTTTTTCAACATACTAATGACAACCCAAATGGATCACCTACTAACTACCCCAGTAACATGCTCTTTATGAAGATAAAGAGTTTTTGCATAAAATTCTATATTCCCTTCAATTCCAAATGTTCATCACATATTTCAAGAACTAGTTTCACATCCTGGCCTCTAACAAACACACATACTGATCCCTATACTTCTATCTGAAATGTCATTTCTCTTCTTGGATCTTGTAGACATAGTACTTTGTACTTCACCTCTCATAAGTTATTCTGTATTTCAATTATTTGTTACATATTTCCATTTAGGTGTAAACTCCATGAAGGGTTTAGACCATTACTTAGGTTTGTACCTTTCTAAGGACATAGGAGAATGCTTTTGTACTTAATAGTTTTCACATTAATACAGGTCTGATAAAGTTAATTATGTCCAACCATCAGGAAAAGATAAGACTATTCTTCATTTATCATGAAAAACATTAACTTATCTAAAAAGGATATTCTACCTTAATGTACTACCTTTAGACATTCCTTTAGGCAGGCAACGTGGTTTCTTTGTATATATAATTTGTGGTGATGTTTTAACAATACAACACATTTCTGATATAAGACATGGAGCCTGAAAAAGAAAAAGAAAATAATATAGGATGATTTACCCCATATGCCTTATTTTTTTAAGTTGTTCTAGTTCAATTGCAAAATATTTTCCTTAAGTCACAATTTGAAGATAAAAAAAAAAAAAACTTTAGACAGAAAAATGAACAATTAAACATGATCTTAAAATAAATAAATTGTACTTAACAATTAAACAATATAAAATTTTGATCTCCATTTTCTATTCATAAGATAACTGTATTTCTATGACTTGTACTTAAATTAATTTTAATATTTAATCCTTTGTCAAACAATTTTTTGCTGACTAATATAAGTTTATTTATTGTATTTTATTCAGTAAAAATGTGTTTAAAAATATTTATTTTTCTGCATGTCTTTGAAAAGTTTTCACCCTCTAGGATATAGTCAACTTTTTTAAAGATAGGTGTCATGCACAGCTGAGAAATATGTATATTCCTTTCTATTCTCATTCAATAATGACCAGAATTCTGTCATATTAAACTTTTTTTAGAATTCTATTTAGGGCTTAAATTCTTTCTGGGATAATTTTTGTTTGGATTTATCTGGGTTTGAAAGGGTATACATTAAAATCTTAATTTCACTTGTAACTTTATCAGCTTTTCCTTTAAATATTTAGATGTTATGTCATACACTGCATATATGTTACGTATTGTGATATTCAATAATGCTTTCCTTTCTCTGGAGCTGTTATCCCAGTTGTAAAATGAGGGAATTATACTTAGAAAAATACAGCCCTAGAATTCAAAATTGGAATTCACAATTCCTCATATTCTATTTCTTTAAGTATAAACCTCTCAGTAGGGTCTCCTCAAGGACAGAATCTGGTAAGGATTAAATAAGTAGATTCATTGAGAGAATAATCCTTTTAATGCAGAGGTAGTCATATAATATCCTTCTGTAGTTATTTACTGTTCAATGACTTCCATCCCTTATTTCAATTCTTACTAAATAAAAGTTTCAAGTGATCTAAAAGGCAATAAGGAAGAAATATTGTGGGCCCATGATACTATCAAGTATACAAAAGCCAAAACCTCAGGCTATGAGGTCCAGGAGAAGTTGCAATTGTTAAAACTTATCTTCCATAACATAGCTGTCTTCTGGTTTTCATTCTACCTCTGACCACTCTTCAGTATCCTTAGCTAAATCAACATATAAATTTTGCATCTTTAATATGAGTATCCTCCATAGCACAGTCCTGGGACATTCTCACTTTTTTTTTTTTTTTTTTTTTTTTTTTTTTTTGCCCCAGTCCTCTTCAGCTCCTATGGCTTCAATTTGTATTTCTACACAGCTGACTCTGAAATTTATATATATTCATTTCTATTCTTTTTCTTGAATTCATGTGTCTGCCAGAAATCTCCTAGATACTCTATCAGTTTCTCAAACTAATATATATCTCAATATATCTTCTCCTCCTACAAAATCCACTATTTCTATTGAGTTTCTATAGTTTTCAGTTATACCATTTTAATCTCAGACTTATCCTTGAATCTTTCTTCTCCCTTACTATTCCACCCTTTTGTACATATAACCAATCAGTAGGCAAGTTTTGTTATAATAATAATAATAATTCTTGAGGTATATCACCACAACAGTTGTACCCATTTCCTTCTTGATATCTAAAAATATACTACATCTCTCAGGCCTTCACCATCTCTCACACCTAAACCACTATGATAGACCTCCTGGCCTTTAATCCTCCACACTTCAATTTGTTCATCATACAATATTCCAAAATCATAGGCCTGACCACATCGCACTCCTGCTCTAAAACTTTCATGGATTCCCTGTTATTTCTAAGATGAAATACAAACAACCACACATTAAGGTCTCCAAACAATCTGAATCCAAATGACCTCTCCAGACTTATTTAATACTGTTCCCCTTGATGAACTCTATCACCTCAAGTTAAACTGGACAGTTAGTTACTCTCCAAACTCCACAATTTCTATCTTGCTCTGTATATTCATAGGCTATCTCCTGTGCATAGAATACACAAATTTCTTATCTACCCTTTCCAGATTCCAAGGATTAATTCTATATAAGTTCCTTGTGAAGTCTCTCCTCATCGATTCTATATTATCTTGTATTATCATATACATCGTATCTCTATAATAGAATGCAAATTACCAGAAGGCAGGGAAGCTTTGGCTTTGGTTTTTGTATGCTCAGTAATATTATGGGCCCACAATATTTGTTTTTTATTGCCTTTTAGATCACTTGAAACTTTTTTTTTAGTAAGAATTAGAATAAGGGATGGAAATCACTGAAAAGTATATAACTACAGAAGAACATTGTATGGCTATATATTGAAAGTTAGGAATGAAATATTAATAGTTTGAATGCTTTACTTAATACTACAAAATGCAAAACAATGACCTATAGAGAGGAGCCCATATCTTAGGTTTAACATATGTGATGGGAGAAGCTGACCAAAAGTTGTTCGAGATGAAAGGGCATAGATAACTTACAATATGCACTATGGAGGGAATATCCATCTTGAATACATCATAAAGCTACTGACATAATGAAATTAATTATGGACATAGTACCTTGCATAATGTGCCTTAAATATAGCAAGGACTTCATATATGAGGAATTACTGAACTGAAGGAATAAAAGGAAGAAAGTCTTTAGAGCTCTTTCCTGGATCATAAATAGTAGCTTACTTCACTAGTTCATATTTTCTCATAAAAAATAAACTACTACAAATGAGGGTTGCATTCTGGGAAGATGGTGAAGTATGTCAGAAATTTCCAGAATTCTATATTTCCTTTACTAAAGACAGAAAATCGCCATGAAGTTAACATAGAGTAGCAAAAGTAAAGGGGTAAGACATCTTGAGAGGATCTGAGAAGACAAGATCTCCAGGGGCTGGATTTTGATCTGAGTAGAATGGAAAAATTTCCAGGTCACTGAATCAACAAGCAGTCATTCCTGAAAGAAGCAGACAAGGCCTCAAGAAATTACACCTCAATTTTGACTTCACTCAACCTCAAGAAATTTCACCTCATGAACTATTGTTACCTCACAAACATTCATCTTAAGAAAAGCAGACTCTGAAGGACGGAAGACTCAAGGATTCCTTGCTGTTTTCAGAAATCAGACCTTGCACTACTGACCAGATATGTTTCTCAGCTGTGACTGTGGCTCAGAATGAACACAAGCCTGGTAATGAAGTACCACAGGAAGCAAGAACTTAGGGGAGAAAGAAAATAGTCTCTGAGATTGAGATCTTGGAGAAAATTCAGAAAATTTTCACTAAGAAGAACCTTTGAGGTCTAGGGAAACATTGTCAACAATTCAGGATCAAAACTTGATAATAATAAAGTGAAGCTTCTAAAAATAAAATAAAACAGATTAAAAATAAAAATGAGTAAGTAAAGAAAAAAGAGCCTGACTAGTGATAGCTACTTTGTTATAAAAGAAGATTTGAATTCATATTAAAAGGAAAATGGTTTGGTTTAAAAAAAAAAAAAGCTTACCCTAAACAGTAGCATCAGTGGTCACAAGGTGAAAAAGAAATCTTAGCAGAATTTAAAAAATCAAACAAGGAAAAATTAGGAAAAAAATAAAAGCAATCCAAGAAAAATATGAAAAGAAAGCTAACTGATTAGAAAAGAATCAAAATTTTAAGGAAGAAAAATAACTCCTTGAAAACCAGAATGAGGTAAGTGGAATCCAATGACATTATCAAACATGAAGAAATAATAAAACTAAAAAACAAATAGAAGAGAATATGAAACAAAGCATCCCATTAGAAAAACAGTGAATCTGTAGAACACAAGGAGAGACAATATAAGAATTGTCAAACTACCTAAAAGTTATGATCAAAAACTATGGATGCAAAATAAAGAAATTATTAAGAAAAATTACCCTGAAGTTCTAGAACAAGAAGGTAAAATAAAAATACTAAGAAATCACTAATCACCACCTGAAAAAAATCCTAGGAATGTCATAACCAAGTTTCAAAATTCCCACGTTAAAGAGAAAATATTGTAAGCAAAAAGAAAAAAAATACACAATATAAAATACTATAGGGAAAGAATCAGAATTTCACAAGGCCTGACAACTTCTATAGGAAAAGACTGTAGGTCTTGGAACATAATATTTCAAAGAACAAAAGAGGTAGGTTGCATCCAATATCAACAATCAGGAAAAATTGATTATAATCCTGAATGGAAAAAAAATGGATATTCGATGAAATGGAAGAATTTCAGGCATAAAAGATAAGGTAACAGGGATAGAGTAAAAAAGAGAGGCTATGAAGGAAAATAGTGGGTAAAAATAAGATGAAGGGAAGTTTGCAAATAGTAATTATAACTGGGAATGTGAATGGGACAGACTCATCTATAAAATGGAAATGGATAGAAGAGATTAAAAGTCAGAATCCAATAGAAATTGTTTGAAAGAAGCACATTAAAGAATGAGAGATACATATAGAGTAAAAAAAAGACTTGAACTAAAATTTATCATGCTTCGGCTGATGTAAAAAAGTTAAGGTGGCAATTATGATCACAAATAGTTATGTGTAAACAGATTTAATTAAAAGAGATATACAGGGTAACTACATTTTAATAAAAGGTACTATGAATAATAAAACAATATAAATGCTGAACCTATATACATCAAATAATCTAGCATCTAAATTTTGAAAAGAAAAGTTAATTGAAATCAAATGAAGATAGTACTACTAACTACATTTTATTACACGACACTACATTATATTATACATTTTTAATAGTAGAGGACTTTAATCTTCCCCTCTCAGAACTAGATAAATCTAACATAAAAACAAATAAGAAAGGAGTTAAGGAAGTGAACTTTTTTTTTTTAGATAAATGACATGATAGATATCTGGAGAGAATAGAATGGAAATAGAAAGGAATGCACCATTTCCTCAGTTCTTTATGATGCCTTTTACAAAGACTGACCACATATTAAAACATGAAAATATTATGTTAGAAGTAGAAAAGCAGATATATTAGATGCATCTTTTTCAGATCACAATACAATAAAAAATATATTTTAAAATGGAATTAAAGAAACATTAGATTAAAAACTGAAGCTTAAACAACCTAATTCTAAAGAATGAGTGGGTTAAAAAACAAATCATAGAAAATAATCAACAATTTCATTTTAAAAAATGACAATAATGAGACAACATAACAAAATATATGGAATATAGCAAAAGCAGTGATTAGAGGAAAATTTATATCTCTAAATTATTATATCAATAAAATAGAGAAAGGACAGACTACAGAACTGAGTAGGCAATTAAAAAATAGAAAAAGAACAAATTAAAAATCTCTAGTTAAACACTAAATTAAAAATCCTAAAAAGAGTAAAAAAAAGTTCCACTGAAATTAATAAATAAAACTAGAGTTACTGTTATGAAAAAAAAAACAAAATAAATAATTGGTTAATTTGATTTTTAAACAGGAGAAGAAAACTAGTATTAAGAATAAAAAGCGTGAATTTACCACAAATGAAGATGAAATTAAAATTGTTTGCCAATAAATTTAACAATTTAAGTGGAATAAAAGGATATGTTAAAAAATATTAATTGATTAGATTAGGAGAAAATAGAATACTCAAATAGATTTTTAAAAAATAAATTGAACAGGCCATAAATGAGCACCCTAAGAGAGATGTAACAAGATCAGATGGATTTATAAGTAAAATCTACCAAATATTTAAAGATCAATTAATTTCAATGATAAATAAATCTCTAAGATTGGGGAGGAAAGAAGAGGGGGAAAATTACACAATGATTTTGTTGTACATTTGAAAGGATTAGCAAATTGCACAAAGAAGATTTTTAGTTTCATATGCAATCCTTTTTTTCATTCTACTATGTTATGGAAATGTGTATTTTATTCCATAAATTTAAAATAAGATTAAAAAAAACTACTAAAAGAATCTTATTTTTTTTTCATGAAAAGTAGCTATTATATTTCCTAGCTTAAAGACAGCTTGATGAGTTAATAGTAAAATGATAGATCAAACCCAGAAAGATCCTTGCAAACTAGTTGGCCTCAACTACTTATTTTCACTGAGTATTGTTGGAATCTTTACAAAGTGTTAAGCCATTAGAGTTGATAGAGACAATAATTATCTAATTTGGCATGGTTCAATATGATTGATTTGATCTTAGAAGGAGATATTTTGGGCCAGAACTTGAAACAAAGTTCTAAGTACAACTGATAGAAACAATGCTTGTGTTCACACCTTTTAGAGAGCTCATAAGTATCTAAGTACTCAATGGAGTTCACACGTTTGGGAGAATTCAGGGTTTAGAAAGAGATATCTGAATTTACACCTCCCTTAGGGCCAGAGAGCATGCTGGGAGATATCCCACAATCTAACTCTCAGAGAAGTAGCATAAATACAGTAAGCCACTCGAAAGAGTTTTCTTGCGAACAGGGAGGAAGCCCACAAGCCCTATCTTTGAGGCAAGAGAGATTACTTGTATCTTCTACCTTGGTGCTGGCTGGAGTCGGAAGGATAAACCTTTGGATTTGGAGACATTCTGGCAGAGCTCTTAGAACCAAGCAGAGAGATAGGCCTGAGCTAACCAGGCTATATTGAAGGACACAATAAAAAATCTGAACTCTTTTATCATCTGGCTGTGTTTTGGAAAAAGAACACCAACAGAGTATGAAACTGAATTTGACAACAAAAGTGAAATGGCCTGTACATTACTCTTTGCCTAACCAAAATACAATTCATTTTTGCTCAGCCTTTGCTCAAATAGCTTTACCCTGTTCTTGAAACTTTTCCTGCTCCATTGGTCTTTTCCTTTCCAAAGTCACTGGTGTCCTCATATGGTAACTGAATGAATAAAGGAATGATTGAATGCTGGATATAGCTGCTTATTTAATGAAAGTCAAATAAAACATATGTTGAGGAAAAAGACCAATGGATTATCTCCAGGAATGTTTGTCTTCTTCTGTATTTGTGCATGAATGAGATCATGGTATTGAATTAATCTTTGACTTTTGTGGATATGATATTCACTATTGATCTAGATGTGCCATGGCCCAGGATCAACCCTAATAATATTCAGTGACAGAGACTGTCTCATTGTCGCATTAAGAGCTATCATATTAAATGACAGATCATCAAAGATTCTCTGAGAAGACTATTAGCATATATCTCAAGAAGACACTGCATATGATTACTCTCTCATTGCAATGTGTCTTCCATGAGAACAGAATCTCTGTTTTTACTTTTCTTTATATGTCAAGCACTTGGTACAGTGTCTGGCAAATATATTGTAAATGTTCAATAAATGTTCACTGAGATACTTAGTTGTTTTTGTTTTAATGATTTTTAAAAATTTTAATTTTAATGGTTTTTTAAAAAAATGTATAAAGAGACATTGGAGAATTTTACCTTTTGCCATAATATTCAATTTGATTCAACCACTCCATCTGGCACTATATCTAACACTTAGATGTTACTTATCTAATTATATTTGCTTGCCTCTGAAATTTAGATAAAAACATACTAATCAAAGGGTGATCCACTTTCTAGAGGAGCATTAACTTTAAGATCACTTCGAATAATAGAGAAGTACTTATCAAATAAGTATAATTTGAACCTTAATTCTCAGGTTCAGAATAAGGAATTTTATTTGAATAAGTCAGTTTGAAAATACTTAATTTAGAATACATTTATAAAATGTGGTGATTTAAAAATTATTATGGCATGAATTATTATGGTCCAAGGCTTTACTCCCATTTGATCAATTTTAAACTTACCTCAAAGTTTCCTGTCTCTGTTGATGGAGAGCATCTCAGTAATTTCATATTTTTCTCAGCAATGCTGACAAAGGAGTTTGTTTGCTATGAATTTAAAAAGTTTGAAATATGGAACTGGATTATAGAAATAGATATTTTAAGATTAATAACAAAAATGAACTTCTACTTCAAGTGGAATAGAACACATCTAATCAATTATAAGTAAAATGTTAATTTTAACATTTTAAAAATGTTAAATCTAATGTTAATCTAACCAATTATAAGCAAAACAGATTATAAGTAAAATGTTAAATCTAACTGGCAGGTTGACAAAATAAATTAATTTTGCTCTTAGAAGAAAACTTACTACCCTGAAGAGAATCATGTAGATTAAGTGGTTTATGGCAACATATGGTTGAAATCCTATATTGGTTTGAAAAGAAAAATAGTAAGATGCTTACTAGATACTGATTATTATCAATCTATTATTAGATATTATTAATGATACTTTGATAACTTCTGTCCAATTACTTTTACTATAATTATACAGGTTGATTTTATTGTGCCAGTGTTAGTTTAGTTAAAAATGGCTCAGAAATCCTATATTCTAACTACTAAATTTATCTGCATCATAGTAATTGTTTTGGACAAATTTATTTTATGAGATTTCAAAATAAAGGAAGTAAAACTAGGACTCAATCATCTTAAATCAGCTAATGATGCAAAGTAGACAAACAATCATGGCACAGAGGCACCTATTTATAAAAAAAAATTTGCAATGCTACTTTAAAGGAATAAAAATATTTGTGTCAAAAGGAAAGGATATAAAAATTAAATACGGGATTCTTTAATCATTAGAGAAATTCCTATGGTCCTTTGGAAGGTATTTGAAGTATCCAACTTGGACCAGTAATCGGAAAAAAAGCATATGGTTTACAAAGGACATATTGCATTCAAAGTAATGTAATATTTGTATATATGCATATATATATATATATATATATATATATATACACACGCACATATAAAGATACATGTGTGTGTGTATACTTGAGTGTCATGAATGACAATATTCATTAGAAACAATTCATCTTCATCTCTTCTCAAGAAGGTTTTTAAAAATTAATTTACTACCTTTTTTTCATGAGGAAAATCCTATCATTTGGTCATAGAAGTTATTGGGAAAATAATTCACTTTTCAAAAACTTAGCCTTATAGACAACTTTGCTGTACAGAATCTCATAAAAAATTGAGGCTTACTCTGCAATTTCTTTCTCGCCAATTCTAAACTTCAAATTACCTTTAAATCCTTCTTTTGTTGTAATCACAAAGGAAGAGACTACCTTCTCCTTACCCATATCAACTCCCTTACTTGATCCCTTGGTTCTATCACCTCTTCTCTCCACTTCACTTCTGTCTTTTCAGTAGTGTTCATTCTTGCCCTAATTTTTAATCTCTCTTTATCCACTGGCTCAGTTATCATATCTAGAAGAAAAGAAGGAAAGCAGAAAGTTATTCCAGAATAATTCTCAGGGAGTCTGTTTCAAAACTGAGCATACAAACCATTACTAAACAAAAAGTTTAAGTTCAACCTTAGCTGAACATAATGATTGCATTTCTTTTTATATTGTCTAACTGGCAACAACTTAATTAATTTAGTTGTTCAACTTACATGCCAGCATGTCTCTTTGTTTGTCTATTTGTTTGTCTCTTTGGTTCCCAAGAAATGATTTAAAAACCAGATCTGCATTGTGAACCATTTTCTTCTTCTTTTTGAAGGAATGAGAAAGCTGGAGAGAAGAGAAAGATTTTGAGAAAAGAACTAGATACAGTAAGAGAAAAAGTTCCAGAACTCCAGAAAGAACATATAAATAAAAGTCAGGTAGGAAGACTGTATCAGAGAATGAAAACACAAAAAGGGAGAGATCCAGGAAAAGATAAAGAGATAACAAGAACATAAGAGAACCATAGAAAGTTAGAGCCAAAGACAGAAAGAAAATCACAGAACTACAGAAGCCTGTTGATAGTGTCAGTCAATGGTAAAAAGAGAGAAACTAGGGAACAGCTAGATAGTATAGTGGATAAACCACCATCCTGAAGTCAGGAGGAGCTGAGTTCAAATCTGACCTGGGACAATTAACACTTTCTAGTCCCTTAACCCCAATTGCCACACACACACACACACACACACACAAACACACACACACACAAATATTATCATCAAATCCAGCCTCTGAACTGGTTTTAGGTTGACAGAATCCACAAATACTGGGAGTGTAACAAATTACCAGGAGAAGATAATTTCGAAGATCACCAGAAAAGGTTTGTTTCAATCAGGCACGGAGGAAGGTGGGCCAATTGCAAGCAGGCCAAGCACAGATATCAGTGCAGGCAGCTCTGACCAGAGGTGGTGCAGGCTCCCTGAGCTGGAAAATCTACAGGGAGGAATCTACAGCAGTGTTGGCTACTCTACCCTGGTTGCAAGCCAGTAGACCAACAGAGAAATTGTAAAACATCCAATACAAACACAAAAGGTAAATACTGAACCTGAAATGCCAGAATTCCATGAGACCTGGTCATGCCCACCCAACACTGGAAGTCAATCAGCACTAACTCAGTGCAGCTGCTGCCACTTGTAGAGGAAGGTTAGACATTTCCCCTTTGCCCTAAAAACAGACCTCAACTTAAAAAAAATGAGCAAAAAAGCAAAAAGAGCTCTGACCATAAGTAGTTTTTATGGTGAACAAGAAGAAAAGATTTCAAACCCTGAGGTCATTAAAAGCAACCTCTCTCCAGATGAAGCCTGAAAGGATGTTATAAATTGGTTCCCATCTGATAAGGCTCTCTTAGAAGAAATTTAAAAGGATCTTAAAAGAGAGCTAGAAGAAAAGTGGGGAAAGGAAATGAGAACTCTGCAAGAAGGTTTGGAAAAGGAAATAACTTATCTGAAGAAAACGCCTTACAAAATAGATTTGACAAAATGGAAAAAGAAAACAATTCCTTGAATAACAAAATTTGTGAAATGGAAAAAAAATTCCATAGAACAAAACAACTCATTTAAAAATTCAATTGGCCAAATACAAAAAGAGCTAAAAAAGGTAACTGAAGAAAACAATTCACTAAAAATCAGAACTGAACAAATGGAAATGAATGAGTCAATGAACCATCAATAATCAGTCAAACAAAAACAAAGCAATGAAAAAATAGAAGAAAATGTAAAATACCTACTTGGGAAACCTGGAAAAGCACATAGTAGACTGGATTAAAATCCAGAATCCTACAATATGTTGTTTACAAGAAACACATTTAAAGCAGAGTGATACATACAGAGTAAAGGTAAAAGGGTGGAGCATATGCTTCAGGTGAAGTAAAAGAAGAAGGGGTAGCCCATCCTGATCTCAGATCAAGCAAAGCAAAAATAGATCTAATTAAAAGAGATAAGGAAGGAAACTATCTTGTAAAAGGATACCAAAAAAGCAATACCAATAGTGAATATATATGCACCAAGTAGTATAACAATTAAATTCCTAAAGGAGAAGTTAAGAGAGCTGCAAGAAGAAATAAATAGCAAAACTATATTAGTGGGGGATCTCAACCTTGCTCTCTCAGAACTAGAAAAATTGAACCACAAAATAAATAAGAAAGAAGTTAAGGAGGTAAATAGAATATTAGAAAAGTTAGGTGTGAGAAAACTGAATGGAGACAGAAAGGAGTACACTTTCCCGTCAATGGTTCATGGAACCTGTACAAAAATCAGCTGTACATTAGAGTATATGCAGAAAGACAGAAATAGTAAATGCATTTTTTTCAGATGATTATACAATAAAAATCACATGCAATAAAAGGCTAGGTGAAAACAGACCAAAAATTAATTGGAAACTAAATAATCTAATCCTAAAGAATGAATGGGTGAAAGAACAAATCATAGACACAATAACTTCATTTAAGAGAATGACAATGAGACAACATACCAAAATTTGTGGGATACAGGCAAAGCAATAATAAGGGAAAATTTTATATCTTCAGATACTTACTTGCATAAAACAGAGAAAGAGAAAAATCAATGAATTGGGCTTACAACTAAAAAAAGCTAGAGAAAGAACAAATTAAAAACCCTCAATTAAATACCAAATTTGAAATTCTGACATTAAAAGGGGGGAATTAATAAAATTGAAAGTAAGAAAACTACTGAATTAATAAATAAAACTGAGTTGGTTTTATGAAAAAACCAACAAAATAGATAAACCTTTAGTTAATTTGATTAGAAAATGGAAAGAAGAAAATCAAATTGCTACTCTCAAAAATGAAAAGGGAGAACTTTCCACTAATGAAGAGGAAATTAGGGCTTTTAATTTTATATTTTTATTATTTTGCCCAGCTATATGTCAATAAATTTGATAATCTAAGTAAAATGGAGGAATACCTACAAAAATATAGATTCTCCAGGTTACCAGAAGAGGAAATAAATTATTTAAGTAGTCCCATTTTAGAAAAAGAAATAGAACAAGCTATTAACTCCCTAAGAAAGAATCTCCAGGACCAGATAGATTTACATATGAATTCTACCAAACATTTAAAGAACAGTTTCAATACTATATAAACTATTTGAAAAAAGAGGGAAAGAAGGAGTCCTACCAAATTCCTTTTATGAAACAGATATGGTACTGATATCTAAAGCAGGTAGGGTGAAAACAGAGAAAGAAAATTATAGACCCAATTTTTCTAAGTAATATTGATACAAAAGTCTTAAATAAAATATTAGCAACGAGATTACAGAAAGTCATCCCCATGATAATTCACTATGACCAAGTTGGATTTATACCAGTAATGCAAGGCTGGCTCAATATTAGGAAAATTATTAGCATAATTGACTGTATCAATAACCAACCTAACAAAAACCATTTGATTATCTCAAAAGATGCAGAAAAAGCATATAATAAAATCCAACACCCATTCCTATTAAAAACATTAGAGAGTATAGGAATAAATGAACTTTTCCTTAAAATGATCAGTAGCATCTATCTAAAACCATCAACAAGCATCATATGTAGTAGGAATAAATTAGAACCATTCCCAATAAGATCAGGGGTGAAACAAGGTTGCCCATCATCACCATTACTCTTTAATATTGTATTAGAAAAGTTAGCTTTGGCAATAAGAGAAGAAAAAGAGATTAAAGGAATTAGAGGAGGTATTGAGGAAACCGAATTACCACTCTTTGCAGATGATATGATAATATACATAGAGAACCCTAGAGAATCAACTAAAAAACTACTATAAACAATCCACAACTTTAGCAAAGTTGCAGGATACAAAATAAATCCACATGTATCATCAACATTTTTATATGTCACCAATAAAGTCCAGCAGCAAGAGATACAAGGAGAAATTCCATTTAAAATAACTGTTGATAATATAAAATATTTGGGAGTCTACCTAACTATGAACACAACTACAAAACATAAGATAAAGTCAGATCTAAACAACTGGGAAAATATCAAGTACTCTTAAATAGGTTAAGCAAATATAATAAAAATGACAATACTATCTAAATCAATCTACTTATTTAAGGCTATAGCAATCAAACTCCAAAGAAATTGTTTTATATATCTAGAAAAAATAATGACAAAATTAATCTGCAAGAATGAAAAGTTAAGAATTTCAAGGGAATTAATGAAAAAAATGCAAATAAAGTTGGCCTACCTGTACCAGATCTAAAACTATATTATAAAGCAGCAGTCATCAAAGCCATTTGGTAGTGACAAAGAAACAGAGTAGTCAATCAGTGGAATAGGTTAGTTTCACAGGACAAAATAGTCAATGATAGTAATAATCTAGTGTTTGACAAACCCAGAGACCCCAGCTTTTGGGATAAGAACTCACTATTTGACAAAAACTGCTGGGAAAATTAGAAACGAGTATGGCAGATACTAGGCATTGACCCACACCTAACACCTTATACCAAGATAAGGCTGAAATTGGTCTATGGTTTAGACATAAGGAGTGATATTATAAGCAAATTAGAAGAACATAGAATAGTTTACCTCTTAGATCTATGGGAAGAGGAAGAAATTTGTGACCAAGAAGAACTAGAGATCATTATTGATCACAAAATAGATCATTTTTGATTCTATTAAGTTAAAAAAATTTTGTAAAAACAAAACTAATGAAGACAAGATTAGAATGGATGCAATAAACTGGGGGGAAATTTTTATATTCAAGGGTTCTGATAAAGGCCTCATTTCTAAAATATATAAAGAACTGATTCAAATTTATTAGAATTTAAGCCATTGTCCAATTGTTAAATGGTCAAGGATATAAAAGGCAATTTTCAAATGAAGAAATTGAAACAATTTTCAGTCATATGAAAAGGTGCTCTAAATCATTATTGATCAGAGAAATGCAAATTAAGACAACTCTGAGATACCATTACACAGCTCTTATATTGGCTAAGACGACATGAAAAGATAATGACGAATGTTGGAGGAGATGTGGGAAAACGGATACTAAGATTCGTTTGTGGAATTGTGAATGGATCCAACCATTCTAGAGAGCAATTTAGAACTATGCCCAAAGAGTTATCAAACTGTACATACTCTTTGATCCAGCAGTGTTTCTACTGGGCTTATATCCCAAAGAGATTATAAGGAGGGAAAGGAAACCACATGGGCAAAAAATGTTTGTAGCAGCCCTTTTTGTGGTGGCAAGAAACTGGAAACTGAATGGATGCTCATCAGTTGGAAAGTGGCTGAATAAGTTGTGGTATATGATTGCTATGGAATATTATTGTTTTGTAAGAAACAATCAGCAGGGTCATTTCAGAGAGATCTGGAGAGACTTATATGAACTGATGCTAAGTGAAATGAGCAGAACCAGGAGATCATTGCACATGGCAACAACAAGATTATATGATGATCCCAAGATCCTCCAGAGAGCTAGTCTGGACACTACAGAGTAGTTTATTTCAATACTTATTTTTGCCTTGGCAATTGAACTTACTTATTTTTCTTGTGTTTGCTCTTGGATGTTTGCAAGTAGAATTTCTGACTTAGCTCTGTCTTCGTTCTCCATTTTCCTTTTCTTTCATTGAATTACATTACTAGGCTTTGGTTCACAAGGTGTAATATTACTAATATCTACCAATGCTTCCTTACAATATAGTTTAGACTTAAGCTTCTTCCTTCTTTCCTTTGCCAGATATTAGTCTTCTCTAAAACGAGATAAAATTGAACCATATGACTTGACTGGTTTGTGCTTCCTCGGAGAACCTTCTTTCTCTCCTACGTCAACATGGGACCAGGTACCTTCTCTTTTCCTTTTGTGACAGGAATTAACTTTTCCTAAAAAGAAACATATTTCTCTAGGATCTTATTGGCCTCATCTTCCCTGATGTGGCTTTCTGATTACCTAAAAAAAGCATAAAAAGTCTCCAGAGTTGATGAGTGCTTCAGTGAGTCTAAGTCAACAAACTGTGTCCTAATGATCTGTAGATTATATATGTTTCCATAAGCAGGCACAGGAGGCTGAATCTACTAAAGCTATTGTTACCATATCCATATTGCATGTCTTTGCTGTGCTAGGACAAAGTAATTATTCTTTTTTGTTAACTGTTTAATGACTTATAAGTGCCTCATTTTGTTCCAAAATTGACCTTGAAGTAAATGCTAATGCTAGATCAGTATCTAACAGTTTTTTTATTGCTCAAAAGTTGGGCTATTCTTCTTTTTGATACATATTATTCTATGGCTTCTAGTGGATGTTGAATATTTTCCTGTTACGCAAATGTTCTTTCCTTTATATTTGGACAGCCAAGAGGCTGCCTGCAAAATCAATTATCATTGGAACTGCTGAATTTAAACACTATGTGTCAAATTTTGAAGTGTGTAATTTTCTGAAGGTAGTTTACAGATTTTATTGGTTGGTACTTCCTATTCTGTATTCAGAAGTTCTGGATAGTTTTAAAAATTACTAATTTCCTGAATTATAGTATTTGTTTTTTTCAATTTATAATGTCCTTTGGGGAAACCTATGAATCCTAAGTTGTCTCTAGAAATCCTGTCTTTGAGATAGACAGTCTATTAAGATATCATGCATTCCTTGATATTTGTGGAAATATGTATAGAAGAATTGCACATGTTTAACATATATTGGATTACTTGCCGATGGGGGAGTGGAGTGGAAGAGAAAGAAAAAAATTAGAACACAGGGTTTTATAGGGGTGAATGTCAAAAATTATCCATATCCATATATGTGAAGGTTTTCTGGAGGCAGCCTTAGTCTCAGTTGAAATAAAAAATTACTCCAAAATCGCAGCCAGCTGGTAAAAATGCAAATGTTTATTTCTCCTTCCAAAATAGCCTGGTTAGTTGAGGCCTAACTCTCTGCTTGAGCTCTTGCAGCTTTGTCCTTGGCTTCTGCCTCTGCTTTCTTCAGCCTCCAGCCAGCACCAAAATAGAAGATCCGATGAATCTCTCTTGCCTCGAAGATAGGGCTTGGGGGCTTTCTTCCAGAGTGTCCTGTCTCCCACCCCTGTCGATGCTCCGGAGAAATTCTCCCTTAGCAACAGATTAGTTGATCAGTGGAATAGATTAGGTTCAAGGGATAAAACAGTCAACAAATATAGCAACCTAGTCTTTGACAAACCCAAAGATCCCAGCTTTTGGGATAAGAACTTACTGTTTGATAAAAATTGCTGGGAAAATTGGAAACTAATATGGCAGAAACTAGGCATTGATCCATACTTAACGCCGTACACCAAGATAAGGTCAAAATGGATTCATGACCTAGGCATAAAGAATGAAATTATTAATAAATTAGAGGAACATAGGATAGTTTACCTCTCAGACCTGTGGAAGGGGAAGGTCTTTATGACCAAAGCAGAACTAGAGATCATTACTGATCACAAAATAGAAAATTTCGATTATACCAAACTGAAAAGTTTTTGTACAAACAAAACTAATGCAGACAAGATTAGAAGGGAAGCAATAAACTGGGAAAATATTTTTACAGTCAAAGGTTCTGATAAAGGCCTCATTTCCAAAATATATAGAGAATTAACTCTAATTTATAAAAAATCAAGCCATTCTCCAATTGAAAAATGGTCAAAGGATATGAACAGACAATTCTCAGATGAAGAAATTGAAACTATTTCTAGTCATATGAAAAGATGCTCCAAGTCATTATTAATCAGAGAAATGCAAATTAAGACAACTCTAAGATACCACTACACACCTGTCAGATTGGCTAAGATGACAGGAAAAAATAATGATGATTGTTGGAGGGGATGCGGGAAAACTGGGACATTGATGCATTGTTGGTGGAGTTGTGAACGAATCCAACCATTTTGGAGAGTAGTTTGGAACTATGCTCAAAAAGTTATCAAACTGTGCATACCCTTTGATCCAGCAGTGTTACTACTGGGATTATATCCCAAAGAGATTATAAAGAAGGGAAAGGGACCTGTATGTGCACGAATGTTTGTGGCAGCCCTTTTTGTAGTGGCTAGAAACTGGAAACTGAATGGATGTCCATCAGTTGGAGAATGGCTGAATAAATTGTGGTATATGAATATTATGGAATATTACTGTTCTGTAAGAAATGACCAACAGGATGATTTCAGAAAGGCCTGGAGAGACTTACACGAACTGATGCTGAGTGAAATGAGCAGGACCAGGAGATCATTATATACTTCAACAACAATACTAGATGATGACCAGTTCTGATGGATCAGGCCATCCTCAGCAACGAGATCAACCAAATCATTTCTAATGGAGCAGTAATGAACTGAACTAGCTATGCCCAGAAAAAGAACTCTGGGAGATGACTAAAAACCATTACATTGAATTCCCAATCCCTATATTTATGCACACCTGCATTTTTGATTTCCTTCACAAGCTAATTGTACAATAATTCAGAGTCTGATTCTTTTTGTACAGCAAAATAATGTTTTGGTCGTGTATACTTATTGTGTATCTAAGTTATATTTTAATATATTTAACATCTACTGGTCATCCTGCCATCTAGAGGAGGGGGTGAGGGGGGGGGTAAGAGGTGAAAAATTGGAACAAGAGGTTTGGCAATTGTTAATCCTGTAAAGTTACCCATGTATATATCCTGTAAATAAAAGGCTATTAAAAAAAAAAAAAAAGAAATTCTCCCTTAGCTCTAAGAGCTTCCTCCATATATATCATCTCCCAAAGGTTAACTCCTCCTTCTCAAGGCAGGGATCAAGGCAGGGATTATGGATTATCTCCCAGAGTGCTCTCTGGTCCTAAGAACTTCAAGGGAGATGTGAATTCAGACTAAGCCAGCCCTGAATTCTCTCAAATGTGTGAACTCCATTGAGTACTTAGATACTTATGAGCTCTCTAAAGGTATGAATTGTACTTAATACTTTGTTTCAAGTTCTGGCCCAAAATATCTCTTTCTAAGATCAAATCAACTCCAATGGCTTAACAGTTTGTAAAGATTCCAACACATATATATTTATTTTTGAAAAGAAAAAGGTATAATTTAAAAAAAGATATCATGCATTCTTCAAACCATTATTCCTTTTTGTTTCTACTAGATTTCCCTTTTATTAAATAGTTTTGTATTCTAAATTCATCTTGCTTTTTTGTAACAACTTGACACCAGGATTCAACCTTTCCCAATTTGCTACTTATTTTTGCTTTGAAAACTATAAATTCTTTCTTAATTTCTTTACTAATTGAATTTATTTCTCTTGAACCATTCAGGGATTTCTTGTTTTTCCAACCTCTTTTAAGATTCCATATGGTTCTGAATTTCACTGAACTAGTTCACTGAATTAGTTTACTTTCCTTTGCCTTATTATATTTGTTAAGTGAATTTGAATTCTCTTTGAGGATTTAATAGTCATTTCCACTTCTAATTTTAGGATTCTCGGTTGATTTATTGGCTTGTGCATTAAAATTTTAGGAGCATTTTATCTTAAAATACCTGATGTTTCAGGCATTTTTCATTACATGTTTCTATTGGGCATCTAAGTGGTATAGTAAATAGAGCACTGTGCCTGGAATCAGGAAGATTTGAGTTCAAATATAATCCCAGAAATTTACTGAGTTATTCTCAGCAAGTCATTTAACTTCTGTCTCAGTTTCTTTCATAAACAAAATGAGGATAATACTAGCATCTGTTTCCCACAGTTTTTGTGAGGATCAAAGAAGTTAATATTTGTAAAGCAATTAGCCTGGCATATAGTAGGTACTTAACAAATGTTTCCATCCTTCCTTTCCTGAATGGTAGTTACAATACTGAGGCTGGACTATAAAGCCACCTCAGTCTCTTCTTTGGGGATTTACATTTTCTGGATTCAGACACTACTTCAAGTAGCTTCTAAAGGATAAGACTGGCCTTGGCCAGATTTCAGCCTTCTTGTCTTCAGTTGATACTGGCACTTTGCCCTAGTTTTTCCTTTTGACTCTCATAATTTTCTTTATTTCTCCCTTATTTTATGGCAGGAAGACTGTGAGGATGTTCATTCTGTATCCTAGGGTTTTCTAACTTAGAGATGACTATAAATAGAAAGTGCACCAATTTTTCCCATGTTCCTAACCTGGCCAGACAGAATCAGAATCTGTCTTGTGGATTGGATCACACTCCACAACAGGAGTTTCTATTGTAGGAGGATATCTCATTCAGGGTCTCAGGAATAAGCTGAACTTTTGTTTGGGTCTCCATAATGGAAGCTGGTAGGAAGAAATATTGAATGAATTTATGATTTAAGAATTAATGTTGTCTGTTGTGAATTGATAAGATTTGTTGGCATTTTCTCTTGTCCTGTGAATTCAGCTAAACTTTCTCTGTAGCACAAAAATCCTCTTCGTGTGTATGTTGAGGAAAATGTCAGACAAGTCATCCTATCTTTCTTAGTTCATATACTGGTCATCTTTTGGCTAGATTATCACTTTAAGTCTCTCACTGCACCATGATGCCCTAACAAAAGTACTTTCCCTTAAACACACATCTGATCATGTGACTGTCCTATTCAATTAACTCCAGTGATTTCCCATAGAAGCTTATTATTATTATTAAAACAAAACAAAACAAACAAACAAAAAACCCAAAACTCTGTTTAGCTTTTAAAAGCCAATATAATCTGCTCCCATCTTACCTTTCCTGATTTATTGGGCATTATTATCCTTCCCATACAACTTCAATTCAACCAAATTGGACTTATTTCTATTCCTCACACATTCTTTGCTTTGGTTATTACATGTGACACAAATGTTCTCATTCCTTCACTCTGCTTTACAATCATTCTTTCCCCTTCAAACATTATTTTCTGCATGATGATTTTGCTGATCCCCCAATTACTAGTAGTCTTTTCCCTAAACTATCTTAAATTGTTGTACTGTAGGTGGTAATACAATAGATAGAGTGCTAGGCCTAGAATCAGGAAAATCTGATCTCAAATCTAGGTTTAGACATTTCTTAAGAGTGTGACCCTGGGCAAGTAATTAAAATCTCTATTTGCCTTAGTTTCCTCAATTGTAAGAATATATCTACTCCTTCAATTCATTCTAAAAACATGTGCATCTTTCATCTTTCTTATGTAAAAATCTGATCTAATTTGTTGTTGCTGTTATTCATTCAGTCACGTAAGCCTCATGGATCATAGCACTCCAGGCCCTTCCGTCTCCTACTAACTCCTAAAATATGCCCAAGTTCATGTTTTAACTTCCATGACACTATCTGTCCATTTCCTCCTCTGCTGTTCCCTCTTCCTCTTGCCTTTAATTTTTCCCAATATCAGGATATTTTACAACTTCTGTCTTCTCAAAATGTGATCAAAGTATTTAAGCTTCAGCTCCTGTACTGTCCTTCCAGGGAACAGTCTGAGTTAAGTCCTTTAAGTAATGACTGATTTGATCTCCTTGCTGCCCAAAAACTCAAAAATCTTCTCCAGCAGTACAATTCAAAAGTGCCAATTCTATAGCACTCAGCTTTCCTTACAGTTCAATTCTCACATTGCTATTGAAAAAAACATAGCTTTGACTATTTGGGTTTTGTTGGCAGGGGGGTGTTATGTTGTTTCTCTAGTCAGATCTTTACAAGGGTTCTCTATATTATCTGCTGACTAATGCCAAAATTCATAGTATACTGTGGTTCTTTTATTCCCCTAAAGCAATTGAGATTAAGTGACTTGCCCAATGTCACACAGCTAGAAAATATTAAGTGTCTGAGTTCGAATTTGAACTTAGGTCCTCCTGATTTTTAGGTTAGAGCTCTATCCATTGCACCATCTAACTACCCCTCATGATTCTTTTTAAAAAATTTTATTCTGACAAACATTTTAAAATTAAATATGTAGAGTACAAAACAATGATTGAAGGGAAACAATAGTATGGTAAGAACATAAAAACACACCCTTCAGATGACAATTTATCCATTAATAAAAGAATATTGGAGTTTTCTAGGGGTAGAGCCAAGATGGCAGAGACAACACATGTTTCTCTCTGACCTTCTTTACAACCCTCACAATAATTACAAAATCCAGCCTCTGAATTGGTTCTGGATGGACAGAACCCACAAATATTGGGGGTGCAACAAATTATTAGCGGAAGATAATTTCAAAGATAACCAAAAAAGGTCTGTTTCAATTGGAAATGAGAGGGAGGCAGCCAGGGCAACCCATACAAACACTAGTGCAGACAGCTCAGAGTCCCGGGGCAGAGAATTTACAGGAAGGAACAGACGAGAAAAGATCTGTTTCAATCAGAAACAGGAGAGAGACAGCGAGGCCCGGGCAGCTGACCACAAATGCAATCACAGACTGCTCAAAGTCCCAGAGCAGTACAGTCTCAGGGTGCCTGGACAGATTCTGACCACAAACACCAGGGCAGACAGCACAAACTCTTGGGGCATTGCTAATGACTTCATGTGGCAGACCCAGCACCAGGAGTGAATCAGCACTGACCAATGCAGCTGCAGTCACTTGGAGAACCTTTCCCACCCTAAAGGCAGACCTTAACTTAACTTTAAAAAAAAATGAGTAAAAAAGTAAAGAGGACTGTAACAACTGACAGCTTTTATGGCAAAAAAGAACAAATTTCAAACCCTGAGGAGACTAAAGGCAGACTATCTCCAAATGAAGCCCCAAAAGGTGATATAATCTAGTCCCCATCACACAAGGCTCTCCTAGAAGAACTTAGAAAGGATCTTAAAAGAGAGCTAGAGGAAAAATGGGGAAAGGAAATGAAAGCCTTGCAAGAGAGTTTGGCAACACAAAATAGACATAGTGAAATGGAAAAAGCATATAACTCATTAAAAAATAGATTTGATAAATTGGAAAAAGAAAGCAACTCACAGAAAAATATAAATTGTGAAACAGAAAAAGAAAATAACTTCTTAAAAAAACAAAATTTATGAAATGGAAAAAAAGTAAATAGCTCCTTAAAAAACAGAATTTATGAAATGGAAAAATTCCATAGAACAAAACAACTCATTCAAAAATTCAACTAGGCAAATACAAAAAGAAGTAAAATAAGTAAATGAAGAAACTAACACACTGAAATTCAGAACTGAACAAATGGAAATAAATGATTCATTAAGGCAACAAGAAACAGTCAAGCAAAACAAAAAAAATGAAAAAGAAAAAAAAATGTAAAATATCTAATGGGGAAAACAACAAACCTGGAAAATAGATCTAGGAGAGACAATGGAAGGATTATTGGATTCCCTGAAATACATGATTAAAAAATGAGCCTAGACACTATCTTTCAGGAAATCATCAAAGAGAACTGCCCAGATATCATAGAAACAGAAGGTAAAATGACCATTGAAAGAATTCACTGAAGTCCTCTTGAAAGAGACTCCAAAATTAAAATCCCAAGGAATATTGTGGCCAAATTAGAGAACTATCACACCAAGGAAAAAATATTATAGGCAGCCAGAAAAAAACAATTCAAATACCGAGGAGCCACAATAAGGATTATTCAGAACCTAGAAACTTCCACTTTAAAGGATCAAAGGGCTTGGAATCTGATATTCTGAAAGGCAAAGGATCTTGGAATGCAGTCAAGAATAAATTACCCTGATAAAATGAGCATTTTCTTTCAGGGAAGAAAACAGACATTAAATGAAACTGCTGAACTCTATGTATTTCTGATGAAAAGATCAGAGCTAAACAAAAAATTTGACCTCCAAATATAAAACTCAAGAGATGCACAAAAAGGTAAAAAGAAAAAAAAACTCTTGAGAAGTGTATTTCTGTTATGGGTATACATTGAGAATACATGTAAAATC
This sequence comes from Sarcophilus harrisii, assembly GCF_902635505.1. Taxonomy (NCBI): domain Eukaryota; kingdom Metazoa; phylum Chordata; class Mammalia; order Dasyuromorphia; family Dasyuridae; genus Sarcophilus; species Sarcophilus harrisii. Next base: position 349,892,969 of record NC_045427.1, read on the forward strand.
TGATTTTACTGTTATAATATAAAAAAGAACCTAGAGATAGAAAGGGGATTGTAACAGAAAAAAGGGGGAAAGTAGAGGTAAAGTGAGGGAAATTATATCTCAGGAAGAGGCAAAGAAAATATTATACTTGAGGGAAAGAAAGGAGGGTGATGAATAATGTGTGAATCTTACTCTCATCAGATTTGGCCCAAAGAAAGAATATTAGATATATTTGGTTTCACCAAGAAACATCTCTCATCTTATAGAAAAGTGGGAGGGGAAAGGGGAAACGGGGGATAGGCTAAATAGAAGGGAAAAGAGAAATAGTAGGGGAAAGTTATAAGAAAGAAGGTGAGTCTCTAAAGAAAGAGGACTACTTAAGGCAAGTAGAGCTCATAACTAAACACTGGGGAGGAGGGAAAGGGGAAAAGGAAAGAGAAAAGTATAATTTGGGGTTTATAAAGATGGCAGGAAATAGAGAATAAGTAGTTTTAAGTGTAAATGTGAATGGAGTGAACTATCCCATAAAACGTAAATGGATAGCAGACTGGATTAAAAGCCAGAATCCTACAATATGGTGTTTACAAGAAACACATTTAAAGCAGAGTGATACATAAAGACAAAAGGTAAAAATCTGGAGTAGAATCTATTATGCTTCAGGTGAAGTAAAAAAAGCAGGGGTAGCCATCCTCATCTCAGATTAAGCAAAAGCAAAAATTGATCTGATTAAAGGAGAAAAGGAGTGAAATTATATCTTGCTAAAGGGTACCATAGATAATGAAGCAATATCAATATTAAACATATATCCATCAAGTGGTGTAGCATCTAAATTCCTAAAGAAGAAGTTAAGAGAGTTGCAAAAAGAAATAGACATCAAAACTATCATAGTGGGAGATCTCAAACTTGCTCTCTCAGAACTAGATAAATCAAATCATAAAATAAATAAGAAAGAAGTTAAAGAGGTAAATAGAATACTAGAAAAATTAGATATGATAAATCTTTAGAGAAAATTGAACGGAGAAAAAAAGGAGTACACTATCTTCTCGGCAATTCATGGAACATATATAAAAATTGACCATATATTTGCACATAAAGACCTCAAAATCAAATGCAGAAAGGCAGAAATACTAAATGCACTTTTTAAAGATCATGATGCAATAAAAATCACATTCAATAAAGGGTGAGGGGAAAATAGACCAAAAAGAAATGGGAACTAAATAATCTCATCCTAAAGAATGAATGGGTAACACATAAGTCATCAGCATTCTTATATATCACTAACAAAATCCAACAGTTAGAGTTACAAAGAGAAATTCCATTTAAAGTAATTATCAATAGTATAAAATATTTGGGAATCTATCTGCCAAGGGAAAATCAGGAACTATATGAGCAAAACTACAAAACACTTTCCACATAAAGTCAGATCTAACCAGTTGGAAAAATATTAAATGCTCTTGGATAGAGTGAGCAAATATGATAAAGATGACAATACTACCTAAACTAATCTATTTATTTAGCGCTATACCAATCGGACTCCCAAGAAACTATTTTAATGACCTAGAAAAAATAAAAACATAGTTCATATGGAAAAACAAAAGGTCAAGAATTTCAAGGGAACTTGTGAAAAAAAATCAAATGAAGGTGGCCTAGCTGTGTTAGATCTAAAATTATATTATAAAGCAGTGGTTATCAAAACCATTTGATATTGGCTAAGAAATAGACGAGTTGATCAGTAGAATAGGTTAGGCTCAAAGGACAAAATAGTCAATAACTTTAATAATCTAGCGTTTGACAAACCCAAAGACCCCAGCTTTTGGTATAAGAATTCATTGTTTGACAAAAACTGCTGGGAAAATTGGAAATCAGTATGGCAGAAACTAGGCATTGACCCACACTTAACACCATACACCAAGATAAGGTCAAAATGGGTTCATGACCTAGGCATAAAGAATGAGATTATAAATAAATTAGAAGAATATAGGATAGTTTACCTCTCAGACCTGTGGAAGAGGAAGGAATCTATGACCAAAGAAGAACTAGAGATCATTATTGATCACAAAATTGAAAATTTTGATTATATCAAATTAAAAAGCCTTTGTCCAAACAAAATTAATGCAGACAAAATTAGAAGGGAAGCAATAAACTGGGAAAACATTTTTACAGTCAAAGGTTCTGATAAAGGCCTCATTTCCAAAATAGAGAGAATTAACTCTAATTTATAAGAAATCAAGCCATTTTCCAATTGATAAATGGTCAATTTTCAGACAATTCTCAGACAAAGAAATTGAAACTATTTCTAGCCATATGTAAAGATGCTCTAAGTCATTATTAATCAGAGAAATGCAAATTAAGACAACTCTGAGATGCCACTACACACCTGTCAGATTGGCTAGAATGACAGGGAAAAATAATGCGGAATGTTGGAGGGGATGTGGGAAAACTGGGACATTGATACATTGTTAGTAGAATTGTGAATACATCCAAGTCATTCTGGAGAGCGATTTGGAACTATGCTCAAAAAGTTATCAAACTGGGCATACCCTTTGATCCAGCAGTGTTACTACTGGACTTATATCCCAAAGAGATCTTAAAGAAGGGAAAGGGACCTGTATCTGCAAGAATGTTTGTGGCAGCCTTCTTTGTAGTGGCCAGAAACTGGAAACTGAGTGGATGCCCATCAATTGGAGAATGGTTGAATAAATTGTGGTATGTGAATGTTATGGAATATTATTGTCCTGTAAGAAATGACCAACAGGATGATTTCAGAAAGGCCTGGAAAGACTTAATGAACTGATGCTGAGTGAAATGAGCGGGACCAAGAGATCATTACATAATTCAACAATAATACTATATGATGATCAATTCTGATGGACGTGGCCCTCTTCAACAATGAGATGAACCAAATCAGTTCCAACAGAGCAGTAATGAATTGAACCAGCTACACCCAGCAAAAAACTCTGGGAAATGAGTGTGAACCACTACATAGAATTCCCAATCCCTGTATTTTTGTCCGCTTGCATTTTTGATTTCCTTCCCAGGTTAATTGTACACTATTTCAAAGTCCGATTCTTTTTATACAGCAAAATAACTGTATGGACATATACATATATTGTATTTAACATATACTTTAACATATTTATTAACATGTATTGGTCAACCTGACATCTCAGGAAGGGGAGAGAGGGAAGGAGGAGAAAAATTGGAACAAAAGGTTTTGCAATTGGCAATGCTGAAAAATTACCCCTGCATATATCTTGTAAATAAAAAGCTATAATAATAATAAAAAAATAGAAAAAAAAGAATGAATGAGTGAGACAGCAAATCATAGACACAATCAATAATTTCATTCAAGAAAATGACAATATTGAGACAACATACCAAAATTTGTGGGATGCAGCCAAAGCAGTAATAAGAGGAAATTTTATATCTCTAAAGGCTTACTTGCATAAAATAAAGATCTATAAGTTGGCTTGCAACTAAAAAAGCTAGAAATAAAACAAATTAAAACACCCCAATGAAATACCAAACTTGAAATTCTAAAAATCAAAGGAGAGCTCAATAAAATTGAAACTAAAAACAAAACTACTGAATTAATAAATAAAACTAAGAGTTAGTTTTATGAAAAAAACCAACAAAATAGATAAGCCTTTATTTACTTAATTTGATTAGAAAAAGGAAAGAGGAAAATCAAATTGTTAGTTTTAAAAATGAAAAGAAAGAACTATCCACCAATGAAGAGGAAACTAAAGCAATTATCAGGAGTTACTTTGCCCAACTTTATGTCAATAAATTTGACAATCTAAGTGAAGTGGAGGAATACCTACAAAAATATAGATTGCCCAGATTAACAGAAGAAGAAATAAATCACTTAAATAGTTCCATTTTAGAAAAAGAAATGGAACAAGCTATAATTAACTCCCTAAGAAAAAATCCCCAGGACAAGATGGATTTACATGTGACTTCTACCAAACATTTAAAGAATTAACTCCAATACTATATAAACTATTTGAAAAAATAGGAATGAAGGACTCCTACCAAACTCCTTTTATGATACAGATATGGTACTGATGCCTAAACCAGGTAGGATGAAAACAGAGAACGAAAATTATAGACCAATCTCCCTAATGAATATTGATGCAAAAAACTTAAACAAAATATTAGCCAAGAGATTATAGATAATTATCCCCAGGATAATACACTACGACCAAGTAGAATTTATACCAGGAGTACTGGGCTAGGTCAATATTAGGAAAATTATAAACATAATTGACTCTCAATAGATGCAGAAAAAGCATTTGATAAAATCCAGCATGATTCCTATTGAAAATACTAGCGAGTATAGGAATAAATGGACTTTTCCTTAAAATAGTCAGTAGCATTCATTTAAAACCATCAGCAAGCATCATATGTAATGGGGATAAAGTAAAACCATGAAACAATGTTGCCCACTATCACCACTGCTATTCAATATTGTATTAGAAATGCTAGCTTTGGCAATAAGAAAAGAAAAAGAGATGAAAGGAATTAGAGTAGGTAATGAGGAAACCAAATTATCAGTCTTTGCAGATGATATGATGGTGTACTTAGAGAACTCCAAAGAATCAACTAAAAAGCTAATTAGAAATAATCCACAACTTTAGCAAAGTTGCAGGATACAAAATAAAACCACATAAATCATCAACATTCTTACACACCATTAACAAAATCCAGCAGCAAGAGATACAAGAGAAATTCCATTTAAAATAACTTTCGATAATATAAACTATTTGGGAATTCATTTGCCAAGGGAAAGTCAGGAACTATATAAGCAAAACTACAAAACACTTTCAAATAAAGTCAGATCTAAGCAATTGGAAAAATATCAAGTGCTTTTGTATAGATCGAGCAAATATAATAAAGATGACAATAATCCCTAAATTAATCTATTTATTTAGTTCTATACCAATCAAACTCCCAAGAAACTATTTTACTGAACTAGAAAAAATTACAACACAATTCATCTGGAAGAACAAAAGGTCAAGAATTTCAAAGGAATTAATGAAGAGAAAAGCAAATGTAGGTGGCCTAGCTGTACCAAATCTAAAACTACATTATTATAATAAAGCAGCAGTCATTAAAACCATTTGGTATTAGCTAAGAAATAGACTAATTGATCAGTGGAATAAGTTAGGCTCACAGAACAAAATAGCCAATGAGTATAACAATCTAATATTTGACAAACCAAAAAAGCCCCACCTTTTGGGATAATAATTCACTATTTGACAAAAACTGCTGCGAAAATTGGAAACTAGTATGGCAGAAAGTAGGCATAGATCCACATCTAATACCATATATCAAGATAAAGTCGAAATGGGTTAATGATCTAGACATAAAGAATGATACAATAAACAAATTAGAAGAACATAGGATAGTTTACCTCTCAGATTTGTGGAGGAGGAAGAAATTTGTGACCAAAGAAGAACTAGAGATCATTATTGATCATAAAATAGATAATTTTTATTATATTAAGTTAAAAAGTTTTTGAACAACCAAAACTAATGCAGACAAGATTAGAAGGGAAGCAATAAACTGGGAAAATATTTTTTACATTTAAAGAATCTGATAAAGGCCTCATTTGTAAAACATATAGAGAATTGACTCAAATTTATAATAGTTCAAGCCATTTTCCAATTGATAAATAGTCAAAAGATATGAAAAATTTTCAAATGAAAAATTGAAACTATTTGTAGCCACATGAAAAGATGCTCCAAATCACTATTGATCAGAGAAATGCAAATTAAGACAACTCTGAGATACCACTACACACCTCTCAGATTGGCCGAGATGACAGGAAAAGATAATGATGAATGTTGGAGGGGATGTGGGAAAACTGGGACATTGATACATTGTTGTTGGAACTGTGAATAGCTCCAACCATTCTGGAGAACAATTTGGAACTATGCTCAAAAAGTTATCAAACTGTGCATACCCCTTGATCCAGCAAAGCTTCTACTGGGATTATATCTCAAAGAGATCCTAAAGGAGGGAAAGGGACCCACATGTACAAAAATGTTTGTGGCATCCCTTTTTGTAGTGGAAAGAAACTGGATGAGTGGATGCCCATCAATTGTAGAATGGCTGAATAAATTATGGTATATGAATGTTATGGAATACTATTGTTCTATAACAAATGATCAGCAGGATGATTTCAGAGAGACTTGGAGAGACTTACATGAACTGATGCTAAGTGAAATGAGGAGAACCAAGAGATCACTGTACATGGCAACAAGAAGATTATACGATGATCAATTCTGACAGACGTGGCTCTCTTCAACATTGAGATGATTTGGACCAGTTCCACTTGTGCAGTGATGAAGAGAACCATGTGCAGAGATGAGAGAGAGAACCATGGGAACAGAGGATGGAACACAGTGTAGCATTCTCACTCTCTCTATTACTATTTGCTTGCATATTTTGTTTCTTTTTCTTGCTTATTGATCTTATTTTTTCTTGTGCCATCAGATGGCTGTGTGAATATGTATATACATATTGGATGTGGCATGTATTTTGGCATTTTTGGCATGTATTGGACTGCTTGCCACTGGGAGGGGATGGTGGGAAGAAGTGGAAAATTTGCAGCAGGGGGTTATGCAGAGGTCAGTGTTGGAAAAATTACCCATGCATAGGGTTTGTGAATAAAAGAATACCATCACTATTTGAAGTAATTTAGAAATAGTTGATGATAAAAATATGTAAAATAACATCTAAATATATGACAGTAAATATAATAAAATATAATTATTTATTTGTAAGAGACAAACATTCACTTATTCCTTTTGGGAATAAATATACTAATTTATCATCCTCAGAAGTAATATGTCAAACAGAAACATGTTAAGTTTCATAAACTTCCAGTTTGCATATAATTTGAGAATATTTCCCCCAATTTTAATCATGACAGCTCAGATTCATTGCTAGTATTCTTTCCTCCGAGAACCTCCAAAAGCGATGCATTAAAACACACACTAAAATCTTCTTAACACAGTTGCTGGACTGCCATTTGCATTTAAATTTATTTTTATTTATTTTTGCCTTCTTGACCTATAACTAACACAGTATAATGATTTTCAAAAGGAATAATTTGTCTATGATTGTAAATAACATAGTTTTTTGAATATAAAAACCACCAATTCTGGCCCAATGGAAGGGCCCTTTTTTTATCCAGAAACTATCTCACTGACATTAATTTTAGTAATAAGGCACTCTAATGGCCTTCACCAACTGGTTCAATGTAGTGCTATGGGGATAGCGTTGCTCAAATGATGATGAGAATAACACAATATACTTCAGTCAGAACTCCTGAATATGTCATACTCTGCCTCTTCCAAATTTGCTCATAGCATTTCTTACACATGTGGTATTTTTGCCTTTCATCCTTAACTACTAAAGTGAAACCCAACTTTCAAAAACTAGGTCAAAAGTCACCTCCTCTAAGATTTGCCAAATGGTCCCCCGCACTACTCATTCACACACACATACACACACACACACACACACACACACACACACACACACACACGATGCCTCCTTCCTTTTATCAGAAATGATAATTCTCTCCTTGGCTTGAATACTACATTTTTTTTTGATCATAAGTTATTCTATATTTTAGTTATTTGTGTTTGCAACATGTGTCCATTTAGGATGTAAGGTCCACGAAAAATTTAGATCATTGCTTCTCCAGTGCTTCTCCAAAAGCATAGGAGAATGCTATGAACATAGTTGTTTCATACTGACACATGGCCAATGAAGTAGATGATATTTTAATAGGAAGAAATGGAAAACATTATATCATTTTGAAAGGGCATTCTACCTTGATTATATTACCTTTAGACACTCTTTTAGAACAGCAACATAATATCTTTCCACATTCATTTCCTGGTGATGATTTAATAATACAGCACATTTCAGATGCAATACTTTGAGACTGAAAAAGGAAAAAAAATACATATCATTTACCTCAGAAAAAGGAAAAAAAATTACCTATGGTTTACCCAAATGCTTTATTTCTTTTAAATTGCTTAAGTTCTGTTGCAAAATAAATATTCTTCCCAAGTCACAGTTTGCATATGAAGAAATTAGAGAAAATGAATGTTTTAATGTGGTTACAACATAAATAAGTCTCCTTAGAATCAAATGCTGGACAATTTTGATCTCCATTCTCTGTTCATTTCATCAGGCAGCTGCATATTTGAGGAAAATAATCCCTTGAATATTAAGTTATAGGTCCCAGAGAATCTCTACACTTAAGAGTCATAACTCTTCAGGCCTAGGAGGCCAAGGTTCTAATCTGACTGCGCATGTATGTGTCAGAGATGGGAATGATGAGAGAAAAGGATAATAGTATTCATAAAGAACAGCTGCTTTCTATAGTCTTTAAAGTTTACATAAGAGTATGCATGAATTATATAATTTAACATGCAAGTTCATAAAGCAAAGAAGCACAAATGTTATCATTTAAGAATCTGCAAAGGAGAAAATTGAGGCTCAGAAAAGTCCAGTGTCCCTGAGTCAAGAGTGAAACAGGATTTAAACCCATGATTTTCTTTACTAAATCTAACCTTTTTTATACTCCATTCAGGTGCCATTAAGGAAGGTCCTTTGTGACCAGAATGAAGTCTCGGATATAGTTTATCAAATGGAAATCTACTTGTATTAAAAGCTGCTTTCAAAATATAAGTATGCATCCATTATTCCTATATTAGTCTAAATTGCCAATCTTCTCCCTTACTAAAGGAAATCACCAATAGAAGGAATGATAGTTCTGTTCAGAAGTAATATGGAAGGTAAATTTAAAGTATCTTGACTCTTAAATGACAATATGGAAGATTATGTAAAAAAAAAAAAGAAGAATTCTCGATAACCAAGGGTTATCGCAGGAACACTGATTGCTACTAAATAGTAGAAAAGTGTAGAAAGGGATATGGATGACCATCACCCATTTTGCCTACTTTTAAGCAAGGTCTCTAGTGATAAAAACACAAGTAATAATTATCAAAGTCATTTTTAAAAAATTTTACTCCAATATACCAGTGATCTACAAAGTTGGGGGCCGTGGCCTGGTGCCAAGGTATGTGAGATTAAGCAGTATAACCCTTCCCCACAATGATCATGGAGTTTCTGCAACAAAACAATATCTACCAAGGACAGCTAGGTGGCTTAATGGATAGAGCTCCAGCCCTGAAGTCAGGAGAACTTGAGTTCAAATGTGGTCTCAGACACTTAACACTTCCTAGCTGTATGACCCTGGGCAAGTCACTTAATCCCAATTGCCTCAGCAAAAACAAAACAAAACAAAACAAAAAACAATACCTATCCTTATCCTTCAATACTTTACTTTGCCCTTTATTGTACATGCTCCCAAGCTCGCTCTTTCTGTGCCAGGTGTCTCCTACTTAGAATCATTGTATCCTAATCACTGTCTGGACACCAGAGCAGCAGCTGCATAGGTGTCCTTGGGAAAATTTCTAACCCTATGAACCTACCCCTGCCTTGTCACTTTGATCAGCAATGTAGCAAGTGCAGAAAGCACTTCTGAGAGAATAATTATAGAGTAAATCTCAAGTCTCAAAACCCTTTTTGTCTTGGGGGAGACAGAGTCAGTATCTCAAGATCTGTAATTCCGGATGGCTTAGAATTTATATCTCAAATAGCATTATATTATTGTAACCCAATCTTCTTTATAACTTCCCTATTTCTATGGATGGTAACTCTATCCTTCTAGTTGCATCATCTCTAATTCCTCATTCTCATTTGCCACACAAATCAAATCAGTGTCCAAATCTTAAATCAAATCAGGATCCAAATCTGGTTGTGTTACCACAAAATTTTTTTTTTTTTGACATTTACCCTGTTTCTCTATTCCCAAACCATTAACTTATTTCAGGCTTTCTTCATTTCTTAATTGGATTATAGCAAGAGCCCCTTATATTCCTTTGGCTCAAGTGTTTTTCCAACCTAATCCACACTGAACAAAGCTGCCAAAGTAATTTTAATAATTTTATTTTTCAACATATAAAAATAAATTTTCTTTTTCTCCCATCTCCCCCCTGTCCACAAAACTATGTATTCAAGCAAGATAAACTTTCAAATTGGTCATGTCTCAAAATTTAGATCTTTGCACCCTAAGGCCCTCACCTTTCTGTCAGAGGTGGGTAACATGCTCCAACACTGATCCTCAGGAATTGTGATTGCTTCTCAAACTTTTTTCTATGGCATTTTATATATATATGTACATATATATATATATATGTACACACATATATAATATAAATACAAATTAAAAATATAATTCTTCTGTTTTACCCCACTTCACTCTATCCATTTTTTCTGTGAATTGGTCCTCTTCATCATTTCTTAAAGCACTGTGGTATTCTAAGATATATGTTTCTTATGCTTTGTTTATTCATTCTACAACAGATGGGCAATGTCACTCTCACTCCCCACTAAATACAGAAGAAAATTGTTCAGGATGAAAGGATAAGTTACAAGCTGAACTGATAAAGGGAATATTCATATCGATGACATCACAAAGTCACTACCATAATAAAATTTTGAATTATGTAGCACAACGTCTTCTACATAGCAAGTATTTTATATATGAGGAATTAGTGAGATGCAGGAATAAAAGGAATAAATTGCTTAAAATTCTTTCCTCAGTCATAAATGATAGTTCATTTCACTGGCTCATATTTTCTCATAAAAAATAAACTACTGATGGAATCTTCTATTTTTTCCTGAAAAGTACTAATTAAATTTCTCAGCTCATAGACAGCTTAATAAGTTAATGATAAAATGATAGATCAAAATTCAAAAAATCCTTATAAACCATCTGGTCCCACTCATTTATTTCAGTGAGTGAGAAACAGAACCCATAAATGAAATAGTTTATCTGTCCTCTTAGCGTAACAAAATACGAAATCTTCTAAGGCTTGGCTCAAGTTGTCCTTGAAGCTTTTCCTGGACCCCAATGGTCTTTTCCTCCCCTGAGCTACTCATGTCCTCAGAGTCATTAATTCGTATGGTAGTTGAATGAATAAAGGAATGACTGAATATTGGATAGTTACTAATATATTTAAAGTTATATAAAGCCTGGGTTGAGGAAAAAGATAAAAAGATTACCTCCCAAGAATCTTTTTCTTCTTCTAAACTTGATGCAGGAACAATTTCATCTGAATATACATAATTACTTGTATTTGGATTTAATTCTCCTTCTGAAGATAATTTTTGTACAGGGGACAAATTAATCTATATTTCATCGAAAAGTAACACCAAAAAAAAAAAAAGAAAAGAAAATAACACCAAAAAAGCTGTTAATTTTAATTATAAGAATATTTTAATTAATTTCTTTATTATATTTCTAACATGTTTCTTCTGTACATTATAACGCTTTATCTATCTGATGACCATATCAATATATGAGGTTCCAAATAACCAGTAAGTAAACCAAAGTAGACATGTTAGAACTATGAAATATAAGACACAAATTAGATGAACTGAAGTTAATATATTTCCAACATTACTCTAATTCAGGCCATGATCACAAATCTCTTACACTATTGCAATAACCTCATAATATATTTTTCCCTTTTTCAAACTTCTCTCTTCCTCTATCATGATTATGTCACTCCTCTTCCTGGCCAATAGACTCCAATGGCTCCTAATTGCCTCCAGGAAATATATTAACTTTTGTCTTTAGAAAAGCTCTTCTCAGCTCACTTTTCTAGGATTGCTACATGTGACTTCCCTTCAAGGCTCTACTTTCTAGCCAATTTGTTCTGTTTCTTGGAAATGACATTTCATCTTCTGCCTTACAGAATTCCAGCTCAGTTTAAATATGACCTCCTTTCTGAATCTGCTCATCTATAAGTACCTGTGTCCTCTTAAAATTATTTTGTATTTACTTACATGTGTACATGCTGTTTCTATTGACAGAATATAAGTACTTAGAAAGCAAAAACCATTTATGTAAAAATATGGTTTTAAAATTTATATTCCTAGTACCTAGTAGAATACTTGACATGAAACAGATAAGTGATTGACAGATTGCTTTCATCATAAGAAAACACTCAGAGTCTATCAATTGTTACTTTATATGTAATTATTTAGTTTCTGAAGCCAAAATAGATTAGATGCAGAAAACTGGAAGGATATTCATGGTTACATAATAAGGTCCTAAAGGCAAAAATGTTAACAAGAGCAAAAAATGACAACCAGGAAACAAAAGGAGGGAAATACAATTACACAATTTAAAGATGATAACAGTCTTAAGTTTTGAGGACATCATTGTAGTGTCATAATATAGTATAAGAATGAATGTTCCTAAGGATGGTCATGAATAAAAGCACTTAAAAGCACAGAATGAATATATTTAAGGAAGATATCCATCAAAAATGGTTTAAAAACAAGATCTATCATTTCAAAGAACAAATCTTTGGCCATTTGGAACACTCTCCTATCTAAAATAACATATCCCTTGAGTGCTCTAGATTGCTGGTTTTACTGCAATTTGTTTCATTTAATTACATGCCTTTTCCCATCTAGTTTCTCTTAAATGTTTTAGTTTGTTAAATATGCTTGACTTGCTAAAATGTCATGCCTCTTTTTGAAATTTATAATTGGGAATTTGGCTGAATGCATATCAAGGATAAGCTGAAGTAGATTTAGAAAAATATGGAAAGATTTGGATATATGAAGATGTTATCCACCTTCAGAGAAACAGAAAATAAACATGCATAGTATTCCCACATATATTGAATTAAATTGGAATATGAATATATTTTTCAGTCATTCCTAACCTAATATGCCTTCTTCAATTTAATATAAATTAGCATTTTACAATGTGAAATTCTACCGTCAACTACATATTCATATTGTTGGAAGGGAATGTGAATTAGATCTTGGAATTGATCAAATCTTTTGAGTTTTGTAAATATGATATTCCCCACTAATCCAGAGAAACCTTAAAGGACCAGCAACATAGCTCATCATGGCAACAAGAGCTAGTACATTAAGTGCCAGACCATAGAAGCACCTGAAAGACAATATAGCTGGAATGTATACATCTTATATATACATAATTACCTGTATGCTATATCTTTCATTAGAATATGACTTCCACTGTGAGCAAGGCCTCTATTTTTAACCTTTCTTTACATGTCAGGTACTTAGCACAGTGCCTAGCAAACATATACTATTTAATAAATATTCATTGGATGACTGACTTTTATTTTTTGAGAATGAATAAGGAGTTGTTGAAAACTCCTTTTTAACTTTTGCTGTAAAATTCAATTTGATTCATTTGCTCCATCAAGCACTATATCTAATAATTAAATGTTATTTATCTAATTATATTTACTTGTTATTGAAATCTCGGATTAAAAACATACCAATCAAAAGAAAGAATCACTTTCTAGTAGAGCAAAGTTTATGAACTTTGAGGGAACTAGAAGCACCCTACTTTTTTTTTTCTTTATTCAAAGTGTCTATAACTTATCATTTGAGCATAATATGAATGTCATTCTCAAGTTGAGAAGGAACCTTATTTAAATAATCTAATGTGAAAATGATTCAGGTTAGAATATATTTACAAAATATGGTAAAATTTTAAAATTATTATGGCATGGATACATCTTAAACTTACCTCAAAACTGCCTGTATCTGATGATGGAGAGCTTGTCAGAAATCCTCTCTTTTTCTTACCAACAGGGACACAGAAGTTTGTTTGCTATAAGTAAAAACAAAAAAAGAAAACATACCAACACACACATTATGTTTACATACATAGACAGACATAGATATATATATATAAAAATAACTGTATTTTGTGTGTAAATATATAAAAAAGAACCCATCCCAAGGCTCTTCTTCTGATTGATGAGGAGGTCTCCATGTGACCCAGGGTCTATACTTGTTTCATTCCCAGTTTACTTTCTCTCTGAGTTCTACCTCCTCTATCCTGAGACATACTTTCCTGATAAATAAATTCATTTCTCAAAGTATCTCATTCTCATTTCCTTCATTATTAGCTCATTTATTCTTCACAATGCTTAGTTTTTTAGCTACTTTACCCCCTTATGCAAGTACCCTTTATCAAACTTTTCTTCTCCTTAATAAACCCTCTTCAATCAGAATGTAAATTCCTTGACAACAGGGACACACACACTCTCTCTCTCTGTATACATACATACACACACACACACACACACATATATATATATATATATGTGTGTGTGTGTGTATGTATTTTAAATGTGTATCCTTAGGGCTAACACTTAGTATAGACTTAATAAATTCTCTCTGTTCTGCTCCTTGCCCTTCTCTCTTTTCACTCTTTTGTCCTTGTAACTGAATTTCAGAGAAAAATATTTTAACACCAACAATAAAAACAAATCTCTTGAGTTTATAAGTATAAAAATAGAGCAAAAATCATCTAAGACTCTGTGACCTTTTTTAGGTCAATTAATTAAGTTGATGAAATAACTTATTTTTGCTGTGAGTTGTCAGACTTATTACCCTGAAGAAAATAATACAGCACAGCAGACACATGACACTATATGGTTGAAATTCCTTGTTGGTTTGAGAGGAAAAGTGATAAGACTTTTGATTATTAAATAATAGCATTTTGGCAATTTCTGTTCAAGTACTTTGTTCTATGTTATAATTTAATAATCTGTTGATTTTTATTACTCCTATTTTTCTACGCAAACAGTTCAGAAATCATTTCCTAACTGATGAGTTCCTATGTCTCAATAATTTAAAATCTATAATTAAATGAGGCTAAAATATTTTTCTTTAAATAAATTTATTTTATGATATTTTAAAGTAAAAAAAAATGAGGAGAGGATTCTGGGAAATTTCAAGTTCTCAAGATTTACCCCAGAAACAGAACAAATTTGTACCTCAGAGTGAACACGGCCTGGTAAAAAATAAAGACAACTTGGGACAGAACAGGAGTTTTTCTTAGGTAATCCATGAAGACCAAAGAAAGATTCCAGGATAGGAATTAATTAATATGAAGTATAAACACCTGCAGGTTAGTTCCATAGAAAGAGCAAGTGGGAAACCTTCAGGCTAGCTGGGTTTGGTGAAGCACAGAAACTTTTACCTCCTATATAGTATAGGGAATCAAGAATCTGGAAAGACAGAGACAATCTCTACTGATTGGGAACACCAGGCCCAGTTGTGCTACAGAGAGCCAGCATATCTGATGAGTGTAGAAGCAGTGGGGCAGGGACATTATGAGCACTTGTAGGAGGGTAGAACTTTTGATTTGGGGTTCAGGTCAAAGCGAAGAGCTGAATTGAAATTTAGAGGTATTGTTTCTCCCAAACCAAGATTAGAAATGTTCACACTAATAGTTTTTATTTTTTAAAAAAGTGAACAAAGAAGAAAGAACCCATAGAAATTTACTATGGCAATAGGAAAAACTGGGATTCATCTTCAGAGAAAGATAGTGAAGTAAAGAAAGCCTCTTCTATACCAAAGAGAATGTTACATGGCTACCTTTCCAGAAAGAATTTATAGGAAAATCTCAGAAAAGACTTTAGAAATCAAATGAGAGATATTGAGAAAAAAATAAAAAATAAAAACTGTCCTAGAAAAACAAGATTCTTCAAAAATTAGAATCGGGCAAGAGAAAGCCAGTGAATCTATACAAAAGAGACCAAGAAATAAAAAACAAAATACAAAATTTAAAATGAAAATGAAAAATAGAATATGAAACATGAGAAAAACAACAAATGTGGAGAACAGATCAAGAAGAAAAAGAATAATAATTGGACTACTTGAAAACTGTGATCAAAAAAAGAACCTTAGCAAAATAATGCAAGAAATAATCAATGAAAATTGTCCTGGAATGGTAGAACATGAGGGGAAAGTAGAAATGGAAAAAAAATCCACTGCTCACCACCTCAAAGAGATCCTTTATGAAAAACACATAGGAATATTATTGCTAAATTCTGAACCTCTAGATCAAAGAGAAAATTTTGCAAGAAACAACAACAACAACAAACAATTCAAACATGCTGGAGCTACAATTAGAATTACAGGACTTATCAGCAGCCACAATGCAAGAGCACAGATCCTTGACCAGCAGTCAAAAGAAGCAGGCTTATGGCCAGAAATATCATATCCAGCAAAATTATTCCTTATATTGAATTTTAAAAATGGACTTGCAGATTTTCATGAGTTTGTCTCAACCAACCCAAATGTAATAAAAAATTTAACATATAAGAATCAATATCAAAGATTAATTTCAAGGAACTCAACCCAGACAAATTGTTTTATGTATTATGCATGGAATTGCATCCCATATATTTAAGACTGACAGTAATTGACTAGTTCAAAAGAAAGATTTGATTTGAGAGGCAGAGGGAAGAGATGAGTTTGATCTGATTCTAATAAAACAATACTGTTTAGGAAGAGGTAAAAATATTATTTGTGTTTATACAAATGAGGTACAGACATGTTTAACCTATATTGGATTACTTGCTATCTTGGGGCTGGGAGAAAGGGAAGGAGAAAATTTAGAATACAAGGTTTTTTGTTTTTTTTTTCCCCTGAGGTGATTGGGGTCAAGTGACTTGCCCAGGGTCACACAGCTAGGATGTATTAAGTGTCTGAGGTAAGATTTGAACTCAGGCTCTTCGGACTTCAGGGCTAGTCCTCTATTCACTGCACCACCTAGCTGCCCCAGAATACAATATTTTTCAAGGGGGGGTATGTTGAAAACTATCCTTGCATGTATTTTGAAAATAAAAAGCTATTATTAAAAATTAAAAACAAAATAAAAACAAAAAAAAGACACAAATGAGATGCAGAAGAAGATCCCATGTAGAGCCATTAGACGGGATAGAAGGGCTTAGGATTCTGAAAATCTATTCACATCAAGAATGGGTTATATAAATAGCACCCTCCAAAATCTATAAAGAAATAAGGGGGGAGGGAATCAGATAAGGAAGGATATAGAAGGATGTATCGCTTTATGACAGTGGAACAAGATGTACAGATTAATGGGCAAAGGATAAAAAATAAAGTGATATATAAAAGGATTTATAGAATAACAAGAATGGAACAAAGTGTTTAGATGAATAGCAATGGAATAAAAAAGGAAGGAAAGGATGGAGGGAGAAGATAAGGAAGGGATATATATATGCATGTGTGTATATAGATATATGCATATGTGAGAGTGTCTCTGTGTGTATGTGTCTGTGCTTAACTATAGTCTGCTTGGAAGAAGTTGGGAAGGATGAAAGGTGGAAAGAATAAAGTAAAAAATACTTAGCAGAGAACAAAAGAATAACCTACAAGGAGACAAAGAAAGGATGGATATTCATGAATATAATTTTCTTTATTATTATATATGCTTTCTTAAAATGGAAATTTTATTGTTATACATTTTGAATCCTGATATTCTACTAGGCACATGACAATGTTTGTTTTTTTTTTTATTTTCCCTTTCTTATTTTCTAATTTTTTATTTTGTATTTAGTTCAACAAATAAATTTTTAAAAAAGTTTAAAAAGTAAAACATCTTCATTTACCATCATCCAATAATGCAAATTAGAGAAACAATCATGAGGTAGATGAATGTATCTATTGGCAGTGTTTCATTTGTGTGGCAATGAATAAGTAAAATGATTAAGGCAGTCCTGTCATTTTTATTAGATTGGCATGGATACCTATAGATAATTAATTTCTCTATTATTTAGAGCTATCTTTATTTCTGTAAAGAATATTTGATAATTACATTCATATAATTTTGAACAGAATTTCTCTTTTTATCCCTTTCTGCTGGTTTTTGTTGGTAATATGTAGAAATGCAGATGATCTGTGCAGATTTATTTTGTATTTTAAAACTTTACTGAAATTAGGAATTGATTCATTTAGTTGATTCCTTAGAGTGTTCCAAATGGCCATAATAAGCAATATGTTATACTTTTTCCATTGTTTTTCATTTGATTTTAGTAATAAGACATCCTTGTTTTGACCTTGGTTTTTTTAGAAATAATGAATTGCATCTATAGGAATATAATATCAAGAGTTTCGAGAGAAATAATGAAAAATAGGGGAAAGGAAGAAGACCTAAGCAGATCTCAAACTACTCTAAAAAAAAAAAAAAAAAGCTATCATTAAAAACTATTTGATCTGGTTAAAAAACAGGAAAGCTGATCAATGTAACAGCCTAGATACCTAAGGCTTAGAAGAAATTCCAATATAGTGGCACTAAATGAATCAGCCAAAGTTGTGGGGAAATTATATGGCAGAAGATTTAGACCAATATTTCATATCATATATACCACAGTAAGCTCCAAATGAATATATGATTTAGATATAAAAGATCACATTGTAAACAAATTTAAGAAACAAAGGAAAAAACACTTTTAAAAACTATGTAGAGGTGTGTTTGGGGGGAAGATCACGACCAAACAAGGCTTAAAGAGAACCACAGAATAAAAAATGGTTTGATTATGTAAAATGAAAATGTTTTTGCATGCACAAAATCAGTGTAGTTAAAGGAAATAGGTAACTGTTCTGAGCCAGAACTTGAAACAAGGTGAATATATTCAAGGGAGATGTTGGAATCCTATTGTTAACTCAATGGAATAGATACAATGCTTATTGGTTCTGGAGCAAATCCTTACAAAGTGATGTCAGTTGCCTAATTTAGCATGATACTTAGCAGATTCTCTAACTCGCTAATGTATTTCAGTACTCATTGGAGTTCACAAGTATGGGAGATTCACAAAGTTAACTTTGTAATTTTGTGAATTCACACCTCCCTTAATCCTTCCCTCAGAGGAGGAGTCAACCTTTAAGAGATCATATATAAGAAGCTGACCGAGGCTCAGTCAGTTAGTTAGTTCAGAACATTGCCAGGAGTCGGAGAGGAGCACTCTGGGACAGACAGACAGAAGTACTCTGGGAGATACAGAAGCCCACAAGCCCACTCTCAGAGGCAAGACAGATTCATTCCAACTTTCACCTTGATCCTGCTTGGAGGCTGAAGAAAGCAGAGGCAGAAGCAAAATTCAAAGCTGCAAGAGCTCTTGGAACCAAGGAGAGAGAGAGAGGCCTTTAAGAAAATGAACCGGACTTGGAAAGAGATAAGAAATAAACGTTTGGATTTTATCAGCTGGCTGTATTTGAAGTGATTATTACTTTTAACTGAAACTAAGGCTCCCTCCAGAAAACCTCCCCGAGAAACCTGCTCCCAGAGAGAACTTTATAAAGAAGAGAACACCACAGGTAACAAGGAAGACATTTTTACAGAAAAGAATTATAAAGGCAACTAGTTATGTGACTACTTCAAATAATTTACCTTAGAAGAGGAAGACAGACACAAGATGTAAGCAGGTATGGTAAACAATGGGAAGATATGGGTGTGCTTTGTGAAGAAATGAAGATACATATAGTAAACAAGGAAAATTTGAAGATTAGACAGTGGGAATAATAGTTGTAGCAATCTACTAGTGAAGACAAGAAGGGATAAGTTGAATTATGCAGAAAGTCTTGTCTTAAAAAGGAGAAAGACTAACTTAATTTCAGAGAGGGATAAAGGAAGAGTTAGTGGGGAAAAGATGTCTGACTGATGTGATATAAGGAGGAGAAAAGAAAGAACTTTTGGTGTATGGCCTCACTTTTCCTATAAATTATGAAGCAAGGACATCAGCTCAGAAGGTGTAAATTGACATTATGAAGTGATTATAGCATTATATACAGATTAATGCATGTCTATTGACATTCTATTTGAATAGAACTATTTGAACTATTGCTGCTTTTACCTAAAAACCAAGAAATACTTTAAGACTCTGCTTTTGAGAATGTTCTATTTCATTCTTAGTAAGTACCAAGTTGAGATTTAAAGCAAAGGAAAAGTGCACTCCTTACTTTTATAAATGCTTCAATTAACAAAAGAAAAAAGAAATCAATTAATAGGAGACACAATTAAAAACAAACACCCTCCAAAAAACTAGAAAAGCAACAAATAAAAAGCCCCTCCAATCAAAACCAAAAGTAGAAATTCTAAAAATTGAAATAAAGAAAAACTACACTGCATTGTTAAGATAAATTTTAAGGTGACATGATCAAGAAAATAGAGACTAAACACTTTCTCTAATCCTTAAGACATCTCAAATCTTTCAAATTATTTATGAGAAATTATGAGAAAGACACAGAAATTTTAACTGTCCCCATGGTCTAATAAACAGAGAACCTTAAGAAGGGAACAACACAATGAACTAATGGCCAAGAAGACTAATTCAAAATTCCTACTTCAGTTACCCAGCACCTTTCTACCTCATCTGTCACTACTGGGCTTGCAATAGAATTCTTTATTTTCTCAGGAAGAGGGATTTCAAAAGAACTGGTGGGATTCAAAGGTTGGAATTGAAATAGGGGGAAAGGAAAAAAAGGAAATCTGGATTAGTGGTAGCAGGGGGACACAGTAAAGAAAGCTCCAATAAGTAGAAAAATATATTTTATAATGGGAGATGGAAACCTTAAAATGGGTTTGCTCTTCAGAGATTTGGTTCTTGAAGAGACAGAGTCTAAGGATAAAGTAATTCAGAGATATTGGGATTAAGTGAAAACCAAAAGAGTGGGAGTGGATGTATTTAAAGAGTAGGTTTCATGATGAAGGAGGTGGTAATAAACTGCCACTGGGGACACATACTACCATAAGACCATACTTCTACTCTCTCTGTCACCTGCAAGAATTAGTATTTAGAAACATGAAACACAACAGAAACAGGGGAACAGGCACAAGATCTATAAGGCAGTAAGATAGAAACTGTTTAAGAGATGAAACTCAAAATAGGAAATTGGAAATTACACAAGAAATACACAGACTAATGAAGGAATAAAAAGGTACAAGGAGGATGAATCAAATAAGTCTAGAATAGACAGAAAGGGAAGATAAATAATGAAGAGAATGGGGGGAAACTTTTTTTAAGAAAAAGGTACAAAAATGGAATTAAAAATTTAACAAAACAACTTGAAGGGGAAGACAAAGAAGGAAATTTTACTTTACTACTTACTTGAAAGAAAAAAAGGAAGAATTAGATAACTAGATAAAAACAAACAAAAAAAATTTCAGCAAAACTCCAAAACCAATAACAAATAGGAGAAGAAAGGACTTAAGGGTAAGAAGAGAGTCAGTGGGAAAAGGTATAATTATAGTAAACTAAGTTAAAGTAATTGAGGAGATGAAGTATTATTTTTAAAGAGGATGAAAGAAAAATCTTAATTTTGAAAAAAATGAGACAAATGGAGGAAAATATGTAATGAACTTCCATAAATTTAAATACAAATGGATTAAATAATCTAATAAAGAGGGAAAGAGTGATAGATTAGATAAGAAAACAAACCCCCAATGATGTTTCTTACAAGCACACTTTAGAAACAAAGACAAATCACAGGATAAAAATAAGTGGTTCAACAAAATTTACTATGTATCAGGTGAATTTAGAAAAGCAGAAGATGCAATCATGCTATTAAAACAAAAAGAATTCACAACATCAAAAAGAGGTTAAAAAGAAAACTATGTTGTCCTGAAAAGAATCACAAAAAGTAAGTAAATCAATGTGAATACTAAATTTTTATGCTCTAAATGGCTTGGTATCTACATTCAGAAAGAAAAAAAAAACATTTATTTAATCACAAGCAGATGTAGACTAATAAATAATGTTAAGAGTTATTAACATCCCTCTCTCCATTACAAATTACTATAGATATTAGAGCTAAAAATTTATGGTGTGTTCTAAATGAATTGGACATAGAATTTATGTTTTTGTCAGAACTATATGAAACTATCCATATATTAAGGCACAGAGATACTGCAAATAAATGTGAAACCAAGGCAGGAAGAGTAAACCTTTTTTATGAAGCAATAAAAATAGTAAACAATTCAGGCAACACACAAAAAAATATAGATCCAAACGGAACTTAACTGTGAAGTCCTAAATAACTATTAGGTTAAAAGAACAAGTTACAGAAACAATATTAATGTAAAAGAAACTAAAATTTCTGGGATGCAGCTAAAACAGTCCTGGGGCAACATTGTATCCCTAAAAATACATAAGCAAAAGAGAAAAGAAAAAGATTAATGAATTGAATATGCATTTTTTAAAATTTGAAATTATAAACAAGTGTAAAATAAGTACCAAAAAATTAAAAAATAGAGAAGAAATAAACCAGAAAAAAGAATCCATGTAAATGATAAATAAAACTAAATGCTACTTTTTGAACAAATCAATTAAATTTGAAAAACCTTCAACCAACCTGATTAAAAGAGGGTAGAAAATCAAATCAATAAGACATCCAATAAACGAGAAAAAAAAAAACTAGAAGAAATATTTTTAAAATTGGAATCTGATATACATTATTATACGCTAACAAAACTTCAAAAATAGAACACCTTCAAAAATATAAAATACCCACATTAACAGAAAATAATTTAGAGATCTTATATAATCCAGTCTCAGAAAAGGAAAGAGAATTAGGTATAAGAAGGACCTACAAAGGGAAAACAAAGAATCAAACTCTTGTTCTTGATGGATACTCAGGAGAATATCAAACTTTAAAATTAATACAACATTATATAAATTATCTCAAAAACTGAGAAAGAAAGCATTTTAGCTGATACCTTTTAGAAAAGAAATATATTCCTATATCTACAGTTAGAGAAGGATAAAACACAGAATACTTTAGACCAATATCATTAATGAATATAGATTCAAAAAATTTAAATAAAACCTTATCAGACTATAGCAATTCATTCAAGAAATTATTCATCATGACCAAATTGGTTTTATAATAGGAATTCAAAGATATTTTCACATTAAGTAAACAATCAATATAATTAATCATGTTTTTAAAAGTCTGTTACTGCAATTTGGAATTATTCAAATAAAATAAGGCATTCAATACAGAAATTCCACTATTTAATTTATACCCCAAGGAATTCACTGATAAGAAAAAAGTTCCCATGTATAATATTTATTACATAACTTTCAGAGGCAGCAAAAAATTGGAAACAAAATAGACACCTAATGATTGGAGAATGGCTAGTCGAGAGTTGTAGTATATGAATGTAATGTAATATTACTGTACTGTAAGAAATGATAAGTATTATATCTATGCTATAGTGGAGCATGGAAAGATTTATATGATGTTATACTGAGTAGAGTAAAGAAAAAAATTTAAAGAACTCTCCAAAGTTCACACTGAAAAACTATATTAAAAAAAAAAAGCATGACTCCATAGAAGACAAATGAAAAGGGACTTCTCAGTCTATTCTTTTTTGCATGTACTGCATGTATATTTAGACTTTTTCAATCTATTAATTGACTTTGTCAAATTTTTTCTCTTCTCCTTTCCTCCCTTTAAAATATGATTTGTTATATGGAATGGCTCTCTGGGAGAGAGTGGGAAAAGAATACTAGGGAAATTTTTGTGATGTCCAAAAGTATATTAATAAAGAATTGTTTTAAAAACAAACTGGAAGAACGGGGAAGGATATGCCTTTAAAACTATGTATAGGATAAGAATATTTGACTGAAACAGGGGATTAGGAAGATCACAAAAGAAGACAATTTTGATTCCATAAAATTGAAAATATTTTGCCTCCCAAAAGCAAATATAATTAGAAGGCAACTCAAATGCCCTCAAATGGGCAAGATATTTGTAGGACATTTATTTGATAAATGTATAAAACCAAAATATTTATAGAATTTATTTAAGTATATAAAAACAAGACCCATTTCAGACAGTTGTCAAAAGAAGAAAAATCAGTTAACAACCATAGGAAAAAACTTTTAAAGTCATACAAAAAGAAAATTGAAAAAACTCTGAAATTCCAAATGACATCAGGTTGTTCAAAATTACAAAATGGAAAATCACTTATGTTGGGAAGTAAATGGAAAATGAAACACACTAATGCTTTTCAGGTTAGGCAATGGAATGGTCCAGTCATTCTAGAAAATTACCCAGAATTTCATCCAAAAAAAATCAATAAAATATGATTTGTAACTCTTACTCAGTAACATTACTCCCAAAAAGTCAGAAAAAGGGGAAAAGAGACTATGTGTATAAAAATATGAATGATGGCACTTTTTGTTGTTAGTATATGCCTAAAAATGTTGTCTATAATCATTGCCTTTATTTCCCCAGCTCCCATCCACTGTAAGCCTCTTATAATATGGATTCTGATTTCATTTTTCAGCTAAAATTGCTCTGAACTGGTTTCTGTTAAATGTTTTGTCTTGGACCCTCTTCTTTCCCCTTTCTTTGTGTTTTTGTTGGTTTTACCTGCTCTCTGAAAATAATTTTGATATCTCTACTTAATTTGTTCATTGTGATTCATAGGTACTAGTGACTCTCTATAAGTGACATAAAAAGGTTAATTAAGTTTAATTAATCTCCTCTGTATCAATGATTATGCTACTTTTAAATGATTTATAAAGACAGATTTATACCACATAGATTTGCAATTTATTTAGCCTTGCAAAATCTGTATTAGAGATTGCAATTAGAGACCTGCTATGCGACTAACTCCCCACTCCTATGAATGTGCTCTAAGAGCTGTTATGTTCCAGAAAAACTTTCTGGAAAAAATTTCCCTATTTTCTATGTTCTTTTGTGCCTGATGTTCATAACATACTTGTGAAAAGTCCCAGAATCCCATTGCCTAGTCACTAACTAAACAGAAGTATTTGGGATAGATCTTCTTTAAATATTCCTTCCTTTGGTCAAACATGGAAATTCCTTCCTTTAACCAAACAAGAAGTTCTACTCCCTCCCCTTGCCAATCATGTGCATTTCCCTCTTTTGGAATTGACCAATTGAAGAACTTTACCATTTCAATCTATTTCTGGCATTGCTCACTTGCTGAAAGAAACCCCACCCCTAAGGTACAGGGATCCTTGACTACAAAGGAGTCTTGGATTCATCCATTATTAGGGACCAGCAATTTCCTTAATAAAATGAAACTGCTCTGAGTCTGCCTCAGTATTTTTTTGTTGTAGATTGGAATTTTGAAGTCATAGTTCCTATAGGTTGAACTAGCTCCCTGCAGACGACTCCTAGAACTAAAAATCAAATCCTTGCCTCTCTGCTGAATTCCATTCACACATAATAGAATCACAGATCTAGATTTAGAAATGAAGAGGAAATTCAAAGGCTCATTTTTCATATGAAGAAATAGAACTAGGGTAACTTGCCCAAGTGAATGCCCAGTAGGTATCTCAAACTCAATATATCCAAAACAGAATTCCTTCTTGCTTTGTCATGATTTTCCTTCTGAAGGATGCTGAATGAATTTACATAATGAATAATTTACATAATTATTGATTAAAGTGATAAATTTTGTATATTTTAAAAACTACATGAAGCAGTTTGTATAAAGACCTAGTAAAAAGCTGGGTTTTTTTTTTACCTTAAAACTATAAGGGCTTTTTTCTGTGTGCAACTTTCACTTACATTTCTCAAAATAAGTCATCTTATGACAAAAGCATTTCAGTATTTTTGTACTTTAACATTTAAAAAAGACGGTGGGGGATTGTAAGACTAAATTTCTCTTCTAGAGAAACTGCTCTCCTTGAAGGATGAGGTACTTAATTCATAGTTTAATTGTAAAAAATTACTCATAATGACCATAATATATTTCCCCAAAATATTTATGCTCTGAAAGTGCTTGATTCTCTTCCTTTCCATTTAAATAGCTACTATTCTAGTCTAAGTCCTCTTGAATTACCAAATAGCCATCTGGTTTCCTGCTTCTCCTACTTCATTCCCTAATACACCACTGTCTTCCTAAAATATCCCTAAAAATTTAAACAATTTACTGCTCTGATTAAAGTGATAATGGCTCCCAATTGTAAAGTCCAAATTTTTCTTTTAAGGTCTTCTACAATATAGTTCTACTAATATTCATAGACAATCTTGTTTCCAACAATTCAATTCAAGATATATTTATTAAATGCCCTAATATTCACAAGACATTATTATTCTCTGCACTAAGGAAACAAAAATAAAAGAGACAACATGCTTCCCGAGGACAGGAAACATTAGGAGGGATGAGATGTTACAGGTATAATTCAATATAGGATGTGACAAAAAGAAAGTAGTCATACACACAGTATTCTAGAAATATTTGAAAGGTTAATGAGATATCTTTGCTCCTGTTGTAGTCTATCATCTGTCTTATCTTAAAGTCAAGCAAGGATTATAGAACACTGTTTTAAAATAAAATGAAAAAAAACATTGTAAAATTCTCATTTTTTTATTCCATTTAAAATTACAAATATATGCATTCATATCATACAGTACAAAAAATGGAAAGAAGGTAATGCAAAATTAAAGGTACAAAAAAAAAAAAGACTGCTACAGAAAAGATGTGAATCACAAATTTAAAGAACTAAAAATAATTTTCCTAAATAAATTCTGCTTTAGTAATGAATTAGTTTTCTATGTTTCCATAATTAATTTCTTCTTTGGTCTTCTAAGTTCTAAAAGAACTTACCTTGATCATAATATCTGGAGTTTTTTCCGTTTCAGGCAAAATCTTACAAATGGAGTTATCTATAAATTAAAAAAAAAATCTCAAAAATAGTCTGGGTACTAGTCGATAAATTAATAAAAATTTATTAAGCACTCATTTATGTGCCAGGCACTCTGCTAAGTGCAGTGGATATAATGAAAAGCAAAAAGTTTCTGTATAAGAAGTATATAGTATAAGTCTAAGAAGTATAAGAAGATTAGAAAATATTTGGAAGAGCTTTAAAAACCAAAGAGAGATTCCTTTATTTGATCCTGAAGGTAATGAGGATCCACTGAAATTTACTGAGCAGGAGAGTGACATGGTCAGACTTGTATATTAGTTTGGTAGTGAAATGAAGGATTTAGAGATTTGAAGCAAAAAGACCAACCAGGAAGCACTGGAATTGGAAGAATTGCAATTGTCTAGATATAAGGCGATTAGTATCTGCACCAGGAATGGAGAGAAAGGGATACACATAAAAAAGCTTCCTGTGATAAGCTTTTTTCCAAAGAAGTAAAAGAAACATTCTTCTGGTATCTTTTGTTATTGTTGATATTTTTTGCTTGCTTTATTGGCATATATCAAATGACAACATTTTTTTTAAAAAGTTAAATTTTTTTTTTGTCAATAAAAATACACTTGTCTTCCCTTCTAACTTTCCCAATTAAAAAAAAAAAAAAAAAGAAAAACAAACAACACTTCTGTTATAAACCTGTATAATCAAGCAAGACAAACTCCCACATTACCTATGTTAAAAAAAAAAAATCTATATCCTGAATCCATTCTCTACCAAGAAATAAGCAGTATATTTCATCACAAGTATTCTATAACCATGACTGATCATTCTACTTGCACAATTCATAAGTTTTTCAAAGTTGTTTTGTCTCTATATAAACTAATTTCTTAATTCTGTTCTGCTAACTCTGCATTAATTCATACAAGTCTAGCCAGGTTTCTTGAAATCATCTTTCATAATTTCTTTATGTTCAGTTCAACAGTATTCTATTGCATAATTTGTTCAGGAAAAAGTACGAAAAAGTGAAAACTTTTGAGGAACTTTCAAAGTCTTCAGAAATATATTGATTTCCTCTCTTTCCCCTCCTCTCAATCTCTGTATTTTTAATTCTAGTTAAATTGGGGAGGTAGATAAGAGATACAGATTATTGAAAAGGTAATCTTTCCCCCCAGGCTGCAGGAATTTATGTCACTATGAACAAATTACAGACTAAATTTGTGACTGAAATTTAAATTCTCAAATTGAAAATTTTTAAATTGTGGTTTCAATGTTCCTATAAATGTAAAAATGTTTTCATGAGTTTTGAGGTACCACTCTAGAATGTCTTAAGAAAAAATTAGAATAAAATTATGTGAAAATTGCACAGGAACAGTGTTTAGACCTTTTCTTAGACTACTATTTCCATGGAGAGTGACAAATTTATTATTTAGTACAAGGGAGAAAGTAATTTCACTGATTAGAGAAGGGAATTAAAGCTGGTTTGAAAGTAGTATATCAGCAAAATTTCAAAATGAAATAAAAAGATTTGCAGGTTGCAGTTTAAATTTTAAGAATTGCCTATTAATTCTTTTTGAGCCTTAAAACAGAGAAGATTGTTTAAATCAGGGAGCAATTTAAAAGCAAATAAAATTTTTTTAATTTGGAAGACTTTTGTGTTATTAATTATATTTTCTTCTATGAATGTTATAAGAACTTAATTGTTTAGGTAAACTAGAGACAAAGTCATCAAAATGAACTAGAATAGATCATATATAGGTGATATATATATATATTCCTGTCCTTAGGAAATAATTCTGTAT
Source organism: Sarcophilus harrisii (assembly GCF_902635505.1). NCBI lineage: Eukaryota > Metazoa > Chordata > Mammalia > Dasyuromorphia > Dasyuridae > Sarcophilus > Sarcophilus harrisii. The sequence goes on from NC_045427.1 coordinate 349,921,338, forward strand.
CATTGTACCCTCCATGGTGTCCAGGGGAACTCAGCTTATGAAGGAGAAAACCAGAGTGGTTTGGGGATAGATCCTTTTGTCCAGACTGCTGGAGATAGCCGAGTCTCATGATCAAGCCACACTCTCAGTAGGAGCTTCTGAAGACTTTTATCCCATCTCCTCATTAATATGTCTACCTCCTCATTAATTGTTCACTTATCAGAGTTGATTTTCATCTTTTGGGAGCAGCTCCTTTAACAAAGATACTAAATTACTCAGTGATCTCAACAGTTTTGACTGGTTACTAAAAATACTGACCATCAATTTATCAGTGGCTAGCCTAATTAATAAATCATTAATTAATTACCCAGAAACTCTCTCTCCCAAGCTTTTCATTTACTTTAGTAGATAAAAGTAATCTATATTGGTTTTGAATACAATTGTTATAGATGATTGATTAGACCCCCATTTTATTTCAATCAGTATTTATCAGTTTCATATGATTCCATAGGAGTAGTTATAAGTTCTGTACATTAGGCCCCAGAGCAGTATACTACTAGAGATTCTAAGTTCACTTGCTTAATTATAGGAAACTAATCAGAGGACCTCCACTTTTGTTTATCCTTGTTATGATAATCAAGTTCAGTGTGGTAGAAGTGACTCAATGACATGAAAAGTCCTCTAGATTTCTTATTGTTCTTCTGTGTCTTGTCATATCCATGTCCCTATTACCCAACACAGGGAGATGGCAATAAACACCTGATCCACAAGTAGCCTTGTTTACCATCTTGTTGCCTATTTGCCATCAGCCGAGGTAGCGAGTCTATTCAAGGGCTTGAGAGGACCTATTGAAAAGTCAAGATAGGTCTGTCAAAGTCTATTCATCAACTCCTTTGAAAACCAATGAGATTTTGTATTTTGTGCAGACCTTCCTGGAAGTTCAAGGGCAATCAATCAATCAATCAATGAAGCTCTGTGTTCTACCGTGCCTCTTCTTTATCACTTGGATATCAAGTACTATTAAGGATTTGGAGAAGTGGGCATGTCAGATCATGAGAAAAATCTGAGGCCCATTTCATTAGAAAGGCCCATGGGCCTTTTAATGAAGGTCTATTAGTCTGGAGCTCTGCCTCAATTTCCTTTATTGTTAGATTGGGCAATTTTGAACCCTACATAATCAATAAAAATGCCAAAAGAGATCAAATTAATTTATATGTAATTTGAAAATGCATTCAATTGAATTAATGTCAACTGACTGGTAATAAGTTTTGTTTTAAATTAATGATATTGTACATTGTTATTGTTTCTAAATTTTTTTCCCCTCATACTATGAAATCTGTATCAAAATACTATTAGAAAAATAACTTCTTTTAAGCTGAATGTGGTAAAAAAATTTTTTTTGAAAAAGAAAACAAAACAAAAAAGGTGAAAATAGTATGCTTTGATTTGCAGATTCCAGAATTCTCTCTCTTGATGCAGGCTTCCATTGAAAGTTTACTGGAATTGCCTCGAAGTCTATCATAGTTGATCATTGCACAAGTTTGCCGTTACTGTGTACAATGTTTTCTTGGTTCTTGGCTCACTTCACTAAGCACCAATTTATCTAAGTCTAGGTTTTTCTGAAATAAAGTCTAGGTTTTTCTAAAATAAATAAAAAAATTTTATAGAACAATAATATTCCTTTATACTCATATACCATAACTCACTCAGTCATTCCCCTACTGATGGTCATCTACTCATTTTCCAATTCTTTGCCCTTTCAAAAAGGACTGCTACAAACATTTTTACATATGTGGGTCTTTTCCCCTTTTATGATCTCTTTGGAATACAGACCCAGTAGTGAGACAGTTGATAAAAGGGAATACAGTTTTATAGCCCTGTGAGTATAAGAATTTACTATATATATTTATGATATATAGTATATAGTATATATATATATATGTAAATATGACCTCTATATACTATACTATATATATACATAAATATATATAAATATAAATGCACATATATTATAGTATATACAGTATATATAATTATATATATAGATATATAGCATATATAATAATATATATAGTAATAAAATATAAATCATAAAATGAAGGAGATTGGTTTTCTCCTTCATAAGCTGAGTTCCCTGGACACCATGGAGGGTACAATGATACAGAATTATTTCCTAAGGACAGGAATATATGTATGTGTATGTATATATATATATATATATATATATATATATATATATATCACCTATATATGATCTATTCTAGTCCATTTTGATGACTTTGTCTCTAGTTTACCTAAACAATTAAGTTCTTATAACATTCATAGAAGAAAATATAATTAATAACACAAAAGTCTTCCAAATTAAATTTTATTTGCTTTTAAATTGCTCCCTGATTTAAAGACTGGTCAGTTTTAAATCTGAATGTGTAGTTAATGCCATTTCCTAAGTGACTATGTAAATGAGTTATTATATAGTCATTTATAGGATTGAAGGGGTGTACAATATATTCAGGGAATACTAACACCACTAGAGTAAGGACTGCTTTCCACCTTTAGTATCTACCTGCTAACCAGCTTTCATTTGTAGCTCCAATAAGCTGTTGTAAGCACAGTGGCCACATCCTGGTAAAACCTTCTTGACAGGTTAAAACAGGTTGAGGGCCTCAAACCAGTTGGTAAGTTAGTGGAGAGTCTATCACATGTGCAGACTCCTCTGTCGAAACAGGCAGCTGTGAACATTTTGTTTGAATGCGCCATAAAAGTGGCAGAAACAAGTGCTGAGAAGTGCTTAGAGCTTAGTCAGACAGTGAAGATATTAAGATCATCTATTGTTTCCAGAGCTATTACTAGTCATTTTGATTTTTTTCTCCCATAAGATACCAATGACTTTGGAAGAGAATGAGGCTATTGGCTTCACACAGTTTTGACTCACTTAAATTCAATTTACAAACAAGTGAAGTACCATACAAGTACATACTATTTTATTCTTTCATTATTTCATTATTCAATTGTTTTTATAATTACAATAATTTTTTTCAATTATATCAGTATAATAATCTTACTACTTATTATTTTCCAATCTATTTTACCTACCTCAAAGTCCAGTAGTGATGGGCTAGTGACAAAGCAGCAGGTATAGATACATTGGGAGCTACAGCCATACAGTCAGTACATAGGATTGGCTTTTAACTGGACTGAAGTAGCAGTGGGATTCAGTTGCCCCCTGGATGTCTGACAACCTTCTTAAGGACAACACTGTTCACCTCCTAGGGCCAGAAAGGATACCCTAAAATGTTCTACTTTACCTAACCCCATTTGCTTACCATGGCAAGTGGGCCTGTGGTCAAAACACAAAAGCATATACAAAAACTTTGGCAAAGATGATTCCACTTATCATTGGTATATAGAATGTGCACACACCTATGGAAAACATGAAATAGGGTAGACGTGAAAGATGAAAAGCTTTGTACTGGGAAATCTTGTTTGTGTTGGTTTTATTTGTGCAGAAACTCTTTAATTTAATGTAATAAAAGTTATTAATTTTGCATTTCATAATGTTCTCTCTATGGCTCAGCCTACCATGAGCAGTTGATATTTTTCCAATTGTTTAGATCTGACTTTATTTGTGTGAGAAGTGTTTTGTAACTGTGGTCATACAGTTTCTGGGTTTGTCTTAATAGGTAGATACCCAAATATTGCATTTTGTGTAGTTATTTTAAATGGATTTTCTCTATCTTTTCTTGGTAGGCTTTGTCAATAATATATAGAAATGCTGATGATTTGTGTGGATTTGTTTTATATCCTGCAATTTTGCTAAAGTTGTTAATTGTTTCACATAGTTTTTGGAGGATTCTCTAGGAATCTAAGTATATCATCATATTATCTGCAAAGAGTTTTATTTCATTACCTATTCTAATTCCTTTAACTTTTTTTTTTATTAAAGCCAAAATTTCTAGTATAACTTTGAATAATAGTGGTGATAATGAGCATCTTTCACCCCTAATCTTACTGGGGTTGCATCCAACTTCTCTCCATTACAAATAATGCCTGCTTGGATGCCCATCAATTGGAGAATGGTTGGGTAAATTGTGGTATATGAATGTTTATGGAATATTATTGTTCTGTAAGAAATGACCAGCAGGATGAATACAGAGAGGCTTGGAGAGACTTACATGAACTGATGCTGAGTGAAATGAGCAGAACCAGGAGATCATTATACACTTCAACAATACTGTATGAGGATGTATTCTTATACATCTTCGACAAAGAGAAGATATAATTCAATTCCAATTAATCAATGATGGACAGAACCAGCTACACCCAGAGAAGGAACATTGGGAAATGAAGGTGGACTATTTGCATTTTTGTTTTTCTTCCCAGGTTATTTTTACTTCTGAATACAATTTTTCTTGTGCAACAAGAGAACTGTAGGGATCTGCACACATATATTGTATCTAGGATATACTTTAACATATTTAACATATATAAGACTGCCTGCCATCGAGGGGAGGGGGTAGAGGGAGGGAAGGGAAAAGTCGGAACAGAAGTGAGTGCAAAGGACAATGTTGTAAAAAAATTACCCATGCATATGTTGTCAATAAAAAGCTATTAAAAAAAATAATGCCTACTGATGGCTTTAGATAGATGCTGCTTGCTATTTTAAAAACTCCTTTTATTTCTATGCTCTCTGGTATTTTTAATAGGAATGGGTGATGTATTTTGTCAAAAGCTTTTTCTGCATCATTGAAATTATCATACTATTTCTATTAGTTTTGTGATTGATATGGTCAAATTATGGCAAGTTTTTCTGACGTTGAAACAGCCTTGCATTCCTGGTTTAAATCCCACTTGTCATAGTGTATCATCTTGCTGATAAGTTGTAATCATTTTGCTAATATTTCATTTAAACTGTTTGTGTCAATATTCATTAGTGAGACTGGTCTGTAATTTTCTCTGTTTGGGCTCTTCCTGATATCAGTACCATATTTGTGTGACAGAAGGAATTTAGCAGAACTCCTTTACCTATTTCTCCATACATAACATTGGAATTAATTGTTCTTTAAATGTTTAATAGAATTCACTTGGAAATCTATCCGCCCTGGAGATTTTTTTCTTAGAGAGTTCATTAATGGCTTGTTCAATTTATTTTTCTAAATGGTGCTAGTTAAGTAATTTACTTCCTCTTCTGTTAATCTGGGCAATTTATATATTTTAAAATACCATTTTCATTAAATTATCAGATTTGCTGGCATATAGTTGGGCAAAATAGCTCCTAATTATTGCCCTAATTGCCTTTTCACTGGTGCTAAGTTCTCTTTAATTTTTTGATGCTAGTAATTTGTTTCTTTTTTTTCCTAATCAAATTAACCAAAGGTTTATCTATTTTGTTTTTCTTAAAACCAACTCTTAGTTTTATGAAATTATTTCAATGGTTTTCTTAGTTTCAATTTTATTAATCTCTCCTTTAATTAATCTCAATTAGAATGTCTAATTTGGCATTTAATTAGGATGGTTAAATTTGTTTTTTTTTCTGGCTTTTTAAATTGCATGCCCATTTCGTTAATCTCCTCTTTATTTTATTTATCTAACTACTTAGAGATATAAAATATCCCCTAAGAACTGTTTTGGATGCATGTCATAGGTTTTGATATGTTGTCTCATTATTGTCATTCTCTTGCATGAATTTATCAATTATTTCTATGATTTATTGCTTGATCCACTCATTCTTTGGAATTAGTTTATTTTACACTTGGTTTTTAGTCTATTTTTCTCTAGCCCTTATTGAACATAATTTTGATTGCATTGTGATCTGAAAAGGAAACATTTATTATTTCTGCTTTTATGCATTTGAGGTTTTTATGGCCCAATATATGTTCAATTTTCATGTAGTCCTATGTTCTACAGAGAAAAAGATGTATTACTTTCTGTCCCTATTCAATTTTCTCCAAATGTCTATCATATTTAATTTTCTAGGATTCTTTTAATCTTCCTAGTTTCTTGTTTATTTTGTGGCTAGATTTGTCTAATTCTAAGAGGGGGAGATTGCGGTCCCCCACTAATATAGTTTTGTTGTCTACGATTACTGTAATTGGCTTAACTTCTCTAAGAATTTGGATGCTTTACCACTTTGTGCATATACATTTATCATAAATACTAATTCATTGTCTAGGATACTCTTTATAACAAGATGTAGTTTCCTTTCTTATTCTTAATTAGATTTATTTTTACTTTTGCTTTATTTGAAATTGGAATTGTTATCCCTGCTTTTTTTTTTTTCTTCAGCTGAAGCATAATAAATTCTACTCCAGCCTTTTATCCTTACTCTGTATCTCTTTTTCAAATGTGTTTCTTATAAATAACCCATTGTAGGATTCTGTTTTTTAATCCATTCTGCTATTCTCAGTTGAGAACAATTCAACAAAACTTCATGGATATACCTTCATAGCAAACATTTGCATTTAACAAATTGTATCATTGTAAGGAAAAGAGAGACAGAATGTAAGAGTGACAAAAGCAATTTGGAGCACAGAATACTGGATTGATCATAGATTTATCATCTCTAAGCTAAATACTGACATTCTATGAAAGTGGTGGCATCAAGGCATGGCAAATGTCAGAAGAATTAATGTCAACAGATTAAAGTGCTTCTGTGTGCGAAAACAGTTTATTGGAGAGAAAGCCATGTCAACACACTGGAGCAGAAAAAGAACGGGCAACTTTGAGATAGCTGAGTAAATGCAGTGCTGTACACTATATAAGTCAGAACACTCGTGAAAATCAATATTGGTTTGATGAAAATAAAGCTACTAAATGAAAAGCAAGAACTCTATAGGATCTACCAGAAGGACAGTTTGTTTGTTTCTTAAAAGGCAGTATTTAAGTCCATCAAAAGAAAAATACAAGCAAAGTTTAGAGAGATGTAGAATGCTTGGCTCAGGAAGAAAGCCAATGAAACTCAGTTTTATGCTGACAGTTACAATCCAAAGTATTTTTATGGTGCCCTGACTGCTATTTATAGGCCAAAGATCTTTGATGCATCTCAAATACTCAATACTGATGTAGTCACACTGAAGAGGGTTAAAGGACATGATCCTGGGAAAATGAGCTGAGTACTTCAATAATGTTTTCAATAGACTGTTATTGACCAAATGTTGAAAAAACCACTGACTATTTGCCTCAGATGAAAAATAAATCTCTCTTTAGATGAGCTTCCAGCTAAGAGCCTATGAAAGATCCTGGCAAAATATGGTTGCCTCTAGAAGCTCAACAGTATTGTACTAATTTAGTTCCATGATGGTATTCTTGCATGGATTCGGAATAATGAACAATGCTTTCCCAGGCACCAATAGAAGCAAACAGAACTGGGTATTTCCTTCCATGCTTTTTAGCATGATGTTTAAGCACTATCAGATGCTTTTAATAAAGACAAAAATGGCACTGAAGTCAGCTACCACATTGATGGTAAATTATTTAAAACCTGTAAGAGCTACAAGTTAAGACCAAAATGGAGAAAGAGTCGGTGTGTGCTTTTTTTTTTTTTTGTTCACAGATAATTATCTGTGCATTCAATTCACAGATAATTGTGCATTCAATGTAGCTCCTGAGGCTTAGATATAACAGAGTACTGATTGATTCTCTGCCACTTGTGCTAATTTTGGCCTAAGAAAAAAAACAAAAATTCTCTACCAGTCAGTACCACCCCAACTACATATAGAACCATCAGAAACAGTAAATGAAAGAAGTTCTGAATCCTGTGGATAAGTTCACTTACTTTGGCAGCATACTTTACAGTGATCTACATATGGCAAAGGTTGATGCATTCATTGCCAGAGCTAGTTCAGTATATGGGAGGCTCCAAAAGAATGTGTGGGAGAGTAAAATATGTCTATCAAATTGAAGATCTACAGCTATGCTGACCTCATTGATGTATGCCTGTGAAACCCAGGCACTCTACCAACACCATGCCAGAAAATTAAACTGTTTCCATTTGAATTATCTAAAAATTCTGAAAAGCATATGGCAAGATAAGGTGGTGGACACTGAGGTACTTTCTGAAGCTGGACTATTAAGCACAAACTCTATGGCAGAGAGCACAACTCTGGTGGGCTGACTATATTGATATTATTTGAATATCAAATATAGGTTTGCCTGAAAAGATTATTTTACAGGAACTCACACAAGGCAGGCACTTACATGATGGTAAAAAGAAGCAAGAAAAAGTTACTCTCAAGAATTTTGGAGTCTATTGTGAGACATGGAAGACAATGGCACAGGATTTTCCAGCATGATGTGCTTGCATCAAAGAAGGCACTAATTTGTAGTAGTTCAAAAGACGTGCAAGATGTGCAAATTTATCTATCTTTCTCCAAATAGTTATACAGATTATTTGTGCCAGATCTGTGGTAGAGCCTTTCGAGTTTGTATTGATATGATCAGACACTGTAGTGACCTAAACATCTTGATACCATTTTGGTACTCTTTGGGCACGAAAGACAAAAAACAACAGGTCTTTGTGGTGTCTCATTATTTCAATTTGATATGGTGCATAACAAGAAAATTTTGTAAAAGTTCTCTAATTAAACAGAGCAGGAAATTTTGAGAAAGCAAGAAGACTATTTTCTCTAAGAACCAGGGTATGTATGCATGTATGTATATGTGATTGGTTTCCAATATATAGAATGTAATATATAGGTCTTGAGTATGTGTCAGAAACAAGGTATCCTATGCCCAAAGGGCAATAAAATTATGTAACCTTTGATCCAGCAGTATTACTACTGGATTTGTATCCCAAAGAGATAAAAGGAGAGGAGAAGCCACATGCGCAAAAATGTCTGTAATAGCTCTGAATGGATACCCATCAGTTGGGGAATAGTTGAATAAGTTATGGTATATTCATATCATGGAATATTATAGTTTTATAAGAAATGATCAGCAGTATGATTTCAGAAAAGCCTGAAAAGACTTACATGATCTGATGCTAAGTGAAGTGAGCAGAACCAAGAGAAAATTGTATATAGCAACAGATGATGCATCTGTGATTGCCTTGGTTCTTCTCAACAATGCTGTGATTGATTGTATTGTTGTGACTTTTTGTTTCATGGTATTTATGTTCACTTAGTTTTCTTGGTTACTTTAGTGGCATTTAGTTTTCTTGGTTACTTTAGTGGCATTTAGTTTTCTTGGTTACTTTAGTGGCATTTAGTTTTCTTGGTTACTTTAGTGGCATGTAAATCTCTCCTTTCAAATCAGTACAGTGAGCCCTCTAAGTAGTTTGTATTAAATCAAACTATAGTCTATTTAACAAGGTTGGCCTCCTTAGGAGATTATATAATATATATAATATATATATATATATATATATATATATATATATATATATATATATGTGTGTATATATATATATATATATATATATATATATATATATATATATATATATATTTATATATGCGATTATGGCTCTGTTTATACTCTTTGTGCCTCTCACCCCACCCCTTTTAGGCCTCTCAAATAAAAGCATTTAAGTAAGTGACTCTGGGCATTGAAAAGCCTAGGATAAAAGGAGTAATGTTACATTAAAAATAGCACTAGTGATTCTATTTTGCTTTTAGCTACCATTCTGTGAAGCTAAGTTTCAGCTACTTGTAAGTCACTTGATTTTGGAGAACTCACCCCCATCCCCCAAAACTGTCACCTAATTTAAGGAATACCACAAATTTGCCCCTCTCTTACCTCAAGGTCTCCCAATTTCTACCCCAATAAGAAACCTAATGTGGTGGTGTCTCAACCTCTACAATCTACTTTTCCTGTTTTATACTCCCTGCAAACTATATGTTAATTATGTAGAAACTAATGGTCAATATCTTTGGCTACCAAAAGTCCTACATCACATTTGTTTATGCAACTACATGTATTACTAAATAAATAGTTGTCTGTCTGTAATTACTTGGTATCTTTATTCCACTGCAACACATTATTTTACTTAAAATTACCTAAAATTGCTGAAAGATGTGAAAATTGCTGCATATTCTCTATAGCTACTGCTCTGCTGGCATCCAGAAAAGTAGAATTCTTGTATTTTAGATAGTCTTCAGTAGTAGAATCATTAATATCTAAAAAAACCAAAAAAACAAAAAAACTTGCAAAGAACTTCAAACATATAATAAGAATTCTTCCCCACATTTTCTGATATTCTAATTTTATACCTTCTCCTACAATTAACAAGATTCTATCCCAGAACAATATGTCTATATTATAAGAGTACCCCATACAAATGCAAGTGAAGAGGGTGTGTGTGGGTTTGGGTGTGTGTAAAGGACTGAAACTCTTAAAAAGTGTGCTTGAATCAGACAACTGAGCACTTAAGGCTAATTATCTATTGGCCAATGATTCTATTAGCATATGTCTGGAAAAATGACCCTTCTCATTTTTCTGCTGGCTGGATGTTTGGTGTATACAGATAATCTTAGGTAAGGATTAGGGGGTGAGGTGAGAGAGGGGAGAGAACTTCACTTTGCAGCAGGACCAGAAGGAGGGAGGTTGGTGGTGAGCTTGTGGCAGTTTGTCTGTCTCCTTCACTTCTCTCCCTGAAGACCAAGGACTTTTACTTATCTTGCCTCTGGCTGTTCCTGAGGCCTCCAAGGAGCTACCCCGGACTTTACAGATGTGGGGACAGGTGTGAGTGTGGAGAGTTAGGGGTTGTAGGCCATACTACCCTCATTAGTTTATAAGTCCTGAACTCACTGAAGAAAAAAAATCCTTCAGTTTTTCTTAGATCTTACAAAGTCTTCTCAAATCATTTTGGCTTCAGGTTTACAGTTAGTTAAATAATTTAAATAAATGAGTACCATAAGCCATGTACTGAAATCTTTGAGAACAACTGGGAAGTGTTCTGAAGGATGGGCACCTAGATGTGGACAGGAAGACAGATTTGAATAGAATAACCCTCAAAGGAAACATTTGGCAAGAGTAGTAAAAAGAGTATTCTTACCCCCTTCTCAGGATCAGTTTGAATTATTGGATCATATAGATTCAAAGTTATAATAGTATGATAAGATGATGGTCCTAGCTTATAAAACAGACACAAATGGGTTACATCTGTAATTGGAGGATTTTCCAGTGAGAGTCACTGGAACCACAAAGGCTCATCTTTTCTCCTAAAACCGAATCCCTAAATTTTCCTATTCTGTTCGAGATCTACCATCTTCTCAGTCATCCATTATTAAACCTTAGTGTATCATCTTTGTCTTATCCCCACATCTGAGCAGTTGCTGTGTTTTATTGAATCTACTTTTATAACATGCATTATCTTTATCCTTCTCCCCTGTTTATACAGTTACTTCCCTTGTAAAAGCCCCCCTTATTTCTCATCTTTAATAATGCATTTCTAATGCTCTGGCCTCAATTTCTATCTTTTCCAATCCATCCTCTACACAAAGGCCAAGATAATCTTAAGACACAGGTCTGTCATACCTGTGTCCAAAAGTATTCAATAATTCCTTGCTGCCTCTAGTATAAAATATCAACTTCATCAGTGTGGCATATAACATCCTTTACATTAATGAGTACAATCCAATGTTAAACCAAATTTATCTCACATTCCCTTCTCACCTGAAAACTCTCCTCCCCTGAATATTTCAGGTGATGAAAGACTACTTAAACTATCTTCAAAGCTGGTGGTTTCTAAACAAAAATCCATATCAGATCTTAGAAGAGACAGAGAAATATCACTTGATGAAGTTATACCTGTATAACAAATAAAAAGGATCATGTAAAAGGAAACTCACATTTTAAGACCTAAAAATATGTTAAAAGTAGCCATGTTTACAAGATTAGGTATTCAGTGAACATGGACCAAGTCTGAGGAAAGGAGCTGGGCTAGAGTAAGGTATACTGCTTCTGAGGACAGAAGGAAATTATTTTGAAACTAGTAGATTATACCTGAAAATTATGTATTCATTAAGTAAAATGGCTCACTTGCTCTTATGAGAGTTCCAAAATTGTAGCATTTGTCACAGAATAATAATTATTTATACTAATATACATTAGTCACCTTTTAGAGCCATGCAACCAATTTAGTATTATTAATGGAATTTTACTTTTGAGAATGAAAATGCAAGTGAGATAAACTACTATTTCAAAATGATACAAAAGTACTCTTTTCCTCCTAGCTCCTGATCTGTAACTCTATAAATTACATTACTTTTAGTGCAAAAGTGGGTATTTATTAATTGGGAAATGGCTGAACAAAATATGATATAAATGTATATGGAACATAATTATGCCATAAGAAACAGGAAATAGGAAAAATTCATAGAAACTTGAAAGATTAGTACAAACTGATACAAAGCAAAGTAACTAGAAGAAAATAATATTACAAAATGACCATGATGATGTAAAGGAAAATATCCCTAAAAACTATTAGAACTCAGATCAATTCAATGACCAAATTTGATTCCAAGAGGCTGTTAATGAAAAACATCTCCGGTATCTCTGACAGAGAAGTAGTGGTCAATAAGTATGGAATGAAATATAAGCTGTTACAGTTTTAATCTTAAAACTCTTAAGCCTTTTGGGATACCTTGTTTGGTCAATATATCAGTTTGCCCTAATTAACTGTTCTTTGTTAGAAGAGAAGGTTGTGTTTAGGGGGATAGGAGAAGGGGTAATATTGAGAAAATACAAAAAATATCCCCAAAAAAGTTAATAAAATATGAAGAATCAAACTTACATGAACTTATTTGAGTGTTAACTGGATTACTTTCACTTTGGAGATCAGTCATTGATTCCTACGTGGAATAAGAATTATAGAAATGATACTGTCAACTAAAATCATTAAATGTTTCTTTTGAGAACAAAAGGCAACAAATGCACCTTTATTCAATGTAGCATATTAGATAGAATCAATTTCTTACTTGTGAGCATAAATAATAACACATTAAATCTTTAATACTTGTTAAGTTTTTTACATACATTTTTTCTTATGAACTTCATTACAACTTTGAGGTTAAGAGATTATTACATCCTTAAAAAGAATTACATATGAAGAAACTAAGACTGGGAAAAAAAAAGCTAAATGTGAGTTGTTCAAAGTTTTTCAACTACTAAATACCAAAGCCAGAATTTTCAATAAAGGTCTGACTCATGTTCCATACACCATTTACTATGTCATCTTGCCTCTTAAATGCAGAATCATCTGTAACTCATATTGAAAAAAGATCTGGTCAATTTTTTTCCTAATTAACCCCTGAAGTCTATAAACAATGGGATTTTTCCAATATAATTTCTAACAAAAGCTAAGATATGCATAAACTGTCATGGAAGGTACTATGTCTTAATGGATACAACCTGCAATCAGGAAGACCTCAGATATTTATTAGCTGGATAACTGAGTTAGCTTCTCCAGGCCTTGGTTTCCTTGTCAAAATAAGAATTTTATTAGGAGGTTTAGCTGAAATAAAGTAAAATGTTTTTAAACTTCATCTACATGTTAGCTGCTGTGTTAAATTTCATTAAACTACTTTAATGCCTTTAATCAAATGTTCTTTAAACTAAAAAAGAATGAGGAAAAAAACTGCCTATGTAATTCTATCAAAGTAGATGCTGAAGAGAGTAGCTACAATAAAGAAGGAAAACACATGAGACACCAAGAAACAATTCCAATGAGGAGAAAAACAGCAACTGTTTGAAGATACTGATGGGACTATATGGGTGCCAAGGATAAAGGGGTTAAGGGAGGGACTGCGATGATCACTGATAGCAGAGACAAGGCAGACCTGCACACTTTTTATTTTCTATCAAAAAGAATGACCCTTGCTTTGGAAATGACAGAACAAAAATAGCTAACAGGAAGGAGAAACCCCAGATAAATAAAGAGATCAACAAGAGCATCTAATTGGTTTTGATGAATTCAAGATATAACCGTCCTTAAATAATTATATTCTTGGGTAGCAAAGACACTATAAATTGCAATACAAAAGGATCTGGAAAATGGGAGAGGTACTTCAGAACTGAAGAGGAGCAACATCCTGATTTTTAAAAGAAAAAAGAAAACAGTTGAAAGTGAAGAAGAATTAAGAAGCCTCTTAATGAGAGTGAAAGGAGAGTATAAAAGCTGGCCTGAAGCTTTATATATATATATAAAATCCCAAAAACAAAAACAAATTAAAATCTTGATATCTGGTCTCATCATTTCTGGCAAACAGAAAGAGAATTAAAGGAAGCAGTGTCAGATTTTATATTCTTAGGTAAAAGATCACTGTACTGATTACAACCCCAAATTAAAAGATATTTGCACCTTGGAAGGAAAACTATGGCCAAGCTGTACAGTATACTGAAAAAAAGAGATCACTTTGCCAACAAAGCTCCATAAGAGTCAAAACTATGGTTTTTTCCTTCTCAGTAACGATATACAGTTATAAATTGGACTATAAGGAAAACCAAGTAACTACAGGATGGATAGTTTTGAATTTTGCTAGAAAAGACTTTTGAGAGTCCCTTGAACAACATGGAGATAAAAATCAATCAATACTTAAAGAAATTAATTGACTATTCACTGGAAGGTCAAATGCTAAAGCTGAAATTTAAATGCTTTGGCCATATAATGAGAAGACATGACTCACTGGAAAAGATCTTGATTTGGAGAAAGATTAAAGGCCAAGGGAGAAGAGAACAGCAAAGGATGAGATGGATTCTGTCATGGAAGTAATAAACATGAACTTGCACAAACTTCAAGATATAGTAGAGGATAGAAGGGCCTGGAATGCTATGGTTCGTTGGGTCCAAAGCACAACTGAACAAGAACAAGAATGAATTGTAGGCTGGTGAGCTTGACTTTATAGATTCTTAAAAAGATGATTAGAAAACATCTAGCAAAAAAGATAATTCCAACAAAGTCAGGTCATTTCAGACCAATATTAATTCCTTCTGTGACAAGATTTTTAAACTGGTTGATCAGGAGAATGTGATAGTTTACCCAGATTTTTAACAAAATATGTCATACTGATCTTTTAAAAGAAAAGCCTGTGGAAAAATGCCAACTAGATTTATTCTCTTTATGGTTATTCTGTGTAAATACACACGTGTATATATCTACACACACCCACATATATTCCTGTTATCACTTTCTAAGAATGTAAGTTCTCTGCTAATAGGGACTGTTTCTCTCTGCCTGCTATCTTCCCTAGCTTCCTTTAAGTCTCAATTAAAATCTCTTCTTTTACTGAAGCCTTTCCCAACCCCTCTTAATTCCAGTGCCTTTCCTTTGTTAATTGTTTTCTACTTATCTTGATTATAGCTTACTTGGTATAGATTAATTTGCATAGTTTCTTCTTTATTAGATTGTAAGCTCATTGAGGGTAGGAGCCTGTCTTTTGCTTTTTTTTTTTTTTTTTTTTTTTGGTATTTTTATCATTTAATACAGTGCCTGGCACATAGTAGGAGCTTAATACTCTTTTATTGTGATTAATTATATTTTTTATCCCTAGCACCTAGTATAAAACCTGCTTAGTAAGTAAAAGATTTAATACGTTTCTGTTGACTGATTGAATACAACTATTTGGATTAGAAACTGGCTGATTGATTAAATTCAGAGTAATTTCATGGTCCCATAGCAATTTAGTAGGAGGTGTATTAATGTCCCAGGGAAATCAACTTGGCCCAGTAATATTTAACATTTTGGATAAATGACTTGGATGAGTTTATCATTATGGTCTTCTCATTAAATTTGCAGGTAATTTAAAACTAAATGGGAAAACCAACCTACTGATTAAAGTCAGAATGAAAAAAAGAATCTAGCCTGACAGAGTAGATCACTAGGATGACTCTATTAAGATGAAATCCAGTACAAAAATATTGTGAAATCTTACAGTTGGGTTCAAAATAGCATCATCACAATTAGAAAGCATTAAGAGCATGATTAGAAAGCAGTTGTCTGAAAAAGACCTGAAGATTTTAATGAATTGGAAACTTAATATGAGTCAGTGATATGATATTGCAGCCAAAAATTCTAATATGGTAAAGGGTTATATTAAAAAAGACAGTTTCGAGACATAGATCACAGCTGGTGTCACAATTTAGAAGGATATTGATAAACTGGAGAGTATCTAGAGGAAGAGGACCTGGGGTGGTGAAGTACATGTCATATGAGGATCAGTTAAAGGAAGTGAGGTTATAGAAAAGAAAAGATTTAAAGGAGATATGAAGGACTATCACTTTGGCTCTAGACAGCAGAGCAGCAGAAAGCAGAAGTTGAAAAAAAGTACATATAAATTTGATGGAAGGAAATTTAAAAAACATTCAGAGCTTTCCAAAGTGGAATGGACTGTTTTAAAAGACAGTAAGTTTCTTCTCATTAGAGGTCTTTAAGCAGTCTAGATAATATTTGCTGAATATTATAAAAAGAATGGTGGGGAGGGAATGTAGTATGTGTTAAACTATTTATAGCCTCTAAGATCACTTCAAACTCTAAAATTCTTAGATTCTATGATTAAAGCAATTTTAAACTATAGTACTATACAATGCTTACTAGACATAAGCTTTTACTAAAATAATTCAAAAGTCTCCTTTGGGACCCAAGTATAGGCCTAATAATTGTATAGCACCCAGTTTCAATTTTTGTTATTGTTCTTTCCATTTAACATTATCACATATACTATGTATACTCTTTACTTTTAACTTCTATATATGTGCATCTTCCTATGGCTTACTCTTTATCTCAATCTATTCTTAGTAATAACAATAATACACACACTCATAGAAGAGAATCAGTTACTACAATAAGCTTATGTTGTTTTATTTCTCATTCCAACTTTGTTAAAGTTACTGGCTGTATCTATCTGGTAATATGAGAAGACATTAAGATTGGGTTGCAGTAGAAATGCCACTGTACTAAGGCTGGAAATCTGGGGCCAAATACTAATTCCTGTCACTATGTGACTTTAGGCAAGTCACCTTCCCATCTGGGGGAGTCCCAGCTTTAGAAGGAGGTTGGATTGGATAGTGTTTAGGACCCTTTTAGCTTCAATATTCCATGAAATGAAGATAAGGATACATACCTTCAGTGCAAAAGAGTTCTTGTTCTTGGCGTCCTCATTAATGTGACTTTTTTGTAGATTTTTTTGGTGTGCAACATTCAACTGCATACTAACAAACAAACTTTTTTTTAAAAAAAATTCATAAACAAGTATTAAAATCTACAAGTTAGCAGACTTTCATATTTGGGGATCCCTAACTTTTTTCTGTTATAATACTCAACAGTTAAAAACAAAAATAGCCTTATAAAAAGATAGAAATCAAACTAGGACAGGTTCTATAATACAAACAATATCAGATCTGTGTAACAAAAATGATTCAGCATTCACCTTTAATTTAAAATGAAAATGTTTCTTGAAAAATTCATATTTGATAATGTTAGGTTGTAAGTATAGCTTTTGGAAAGAAAGTATGTCAAAATATTATGTGTCCAACATTTCTAATTATTTCTTCTTATGTATCCTATATTCTAAAGACATTGTATGATTCTTAATATTCTACTTTCACCCTATCCCCTCTGCTCATTCTATCACCCAAAACTTGGAATGAAGGCTTAAAATGAAGTTTCCTTTCATTTGTTAAAGCTTTTCTTCTTCCTTCAAAGTGTAAAATAGATTCCACCTTCTCCATCTATCTCTACAAGCTCAGCATCCTCCAAAGTGAAAGCGATTTCTCTCTTACTTTCTCTCCCTTTCAACTTCCCCATACTCTTCAGTCATTCTCCCTTTAATTTTCTTCTATTTTTATTGTGGTTCTTCTATTCCAGCCTCCAAGGTATAAAAGCTATGTTGTAGCTATTTCTGCATTCTAACATCCATTGTATAGTGGGTAATGAGGAAAACATATTTAACTGAGGTTGAAGAGGAAGAACTGTTGTTTTGTGTATTTAAATACTTTCATTTACCAGATATCCTTAATGACCTTTTAAATAATTCATGCAGGGAGTTGAGAGGGAAAAGGAGAAAAATTTCAAACCCAAGGTTTTGCAAAGGTGAATGTTGAAAACTATCTTTGCATGTATTTGGAAAAATAAACTATTTTAAATAAATAAATATATATATATATAAAAAAAAACCCAACAAGTTACACTTCTATCATTGTAAAGTTTTGTCAAAAGTCACACAACCAGTTAAATGTTCATCTGAAAGGTACATAGCCCAAAAAAGGTACATAGCCCTAATTTCTCTACCGAAATTAGACACTGTTTTCAATACGCATGGTAACAGATATAATTTTATAAATTAACACAGACCCGTATTCTGTAGTGGGATTCTCATATAACTGTGTTGCCTCGACATTCTCCTTCAACTTTGGTAAGATTTTCATTTGAAGTTTTCCTTTTGATCCTGTAGGAAAGCATTTGTTTTTCAATTCAAACCATAATTAACAAATGGCTTTCTCATAAAATACAAATTCAGTCTGAGATTTGAGACTGGTAGTATAAACTGGCTCTAACCTACCTTTTCAGTTTTCATATTACTGCCCTTCACATTACACACTTTATATCGTGCCTTGCATGGATAATTAGTAACCAAGAAAGAAATCTGAGAATCCTTTCTCCCAACCTGCTCAACCCCTACCAACCAGACCAGAACTTTCCCGATTTATCTGTTATCCTCTGGCTCCTAGTATTGGAAATAAATCCCAGGGCTTTCTTAGGGATTACTTCCTCTATTATATCTACAGTTGGTCCTATAGTAATTCCCAGTTGCCACCTATATTGACAGCTAGATATTTTCCTACTAGAGCCATCTCTGGTGTATGGGGGAGATGGTATCAGAGAAACTTGTTTTCTTCTCACTGCTAGTGTACTACTAGTAGTAGCTAGCTGCTGCTACTCAGCTAGTGCTGAGGAGAGAAGTAGGGATTTTCCATTCCATATAAGGGCTTTCTGTTGACACCACCTTAGAACTTTTTGGGAAAACTACCTCATCACAAGATACCTGATTATCAGTCCATTATCTTCATCACCTGCCTGAGCTGTACAGAAACAAACAATTGTGCTGATTTCATGTACTCCATGGATTGGGCTAAATAGCTTCCCACAACACCAAAGAAATCAGGAATATTCAGCTTGGGAAAGGAGTCATGGACTTATTCTCTTGACCACCCCATCAAATGGGGGCGGGGGGAAACTAATTATGACAGTTATTCCTCAGTAGGTTCATAGTACTCCTGTGGATCTGGCTCCTTGTAAAGATGAGTGCTTGGATTATGTACCAGCTTCAGGCTTCCCTCAGGTTAGATCTAGCAGGTTAGTCCTTAAGTATACTGGGATATATTGTAATGACCTTAGCAGCCTCCTTCCCTGTGCTAATAAGCACTGGGGAGGCTCTAATCCTCTGTGTCTCCTACCCAAAGAAAAGTCTGCAAAAAGCTGAAAGCCTCCCCCCCCCCCTTTTTCCCCCATAGTGAAAAATTTGATTATCAATTACCCTTGAATTTCCCATTCATTCCTCCCAACATGAATCAGCAGCATGTCCCTAACCTTGAGCTGTATATCAGAAAAAGACTAGGCTCTCCATTTTCTTATCCCAATGCTTGGTCCTGCTCAATCTACATAAGAATCCTATTAAAATTAATTGGATTTTAATGGTTTTGGTGCCTGATTCCACCAAGAATTCCAACAGACCTTCTTGTTCCTCCTCCTTGACTATCCCTTCTTATTATGAGTGATTCTCCTCAATAAAGCTGATTTTATTTTCTTTCTGCAGCATTGTTTTGTGGTGTGCACTTCTTCCTACTGCACCCTGAAATCCTAAATCTCAGAGTGCATTAAGACACATATGGAAGCATTAGCTATTCTATCCTAGTTTATTGAATAACTCAAAAAAAATTAACAGCATTTTAACTTTCTATATTGAATGTTCAAACTCTAGGCATCTTATCACTAGGCCCTTGGGCACTGGTACTCCTGCGACCAGGACCAGGGCTTTTGACCACAGACTGGACCTGTATAGCTCAGAGGAAAGGCATCTTCTGTCTGAGCATTCTCTCTCATCATCTTATGATAAATCAAAGGAGTAATCACAGAATACGAGTTGGAAGCCCCTGAGATTCTCATCATTAGGAATTTATCTGAAAGCCCAATTTTATCTCATTTTCTTCACAGATTTGAGAAAGAACATACTGATACTATCACAGTGTGAGAGCCCTAATCAAATTAAACTACCTCCATCCTGTAGCTAGCAAACTTTACCTTCTCTACCCAAGTCCTGTAAACTGGAAACTCTGGCTGCTTATTCTTCTTGCTCAGCTATTAGTCCTAATTTTTCTTACTCCCATCCACCTCCTGTCTGTTGGACAGGATACATCCTGTCTGTTGCTTTGCCCTCTCATTCCATTGTGTTTGCTAAAAACCTTGTACTACTATTAATAAAATTTGTCTCTTTGAGGCCTCTTCTTTTCACATCTCTCCCCTACCTATTTTCTTCAACTCATGGAAATCTAGATACCTCCAGAAGACACTATATCTGTGACCATGCTCTCCAGTAGTAGTAAGTAAGTAAGTAGGTAGTAGTAGTAAGTAAGTAAGTAAGTAATAGTAGTAGTAGAATCTTCTCTCAGGCTCCCTGACACACCATACTCCTTGCTCTTGTTTCTCCTTCCAGAACCTCTCTGTCCCAATTCTGCAATCTCTATTCTATTGAGTCATCCCATAAATATACATTACACTATCTAGATCTTTGTGGCAGTTACTTATCTCCCAGAACATTTTCAAGTAGTTTAATAGATGATGGATCATCTTTCTCTCTACCTCAACCCCTGTATCCATACTTGAAGACCTAAGTATATGTCGATGTCCCGCTCAAACACTCTGACTTCTCAGTTCATCAGCCATCTCAATTTGTATGTTCTCAATCATTTAAGAGGAAAAAAAAAAGGAATACCTTGGTTTTCACCATCACCTCCAGGATTCGGTCTTATATCCTTCCATTTCTTTTTCTTACTCTTTCCGAACCTGTTCTTACCTGGGCTTCCAGTACCTCAATGATTCCATATTCTCTTATTCTCTCTTATCCTTGCCTCATTCCCTTCCCTTTACACTCTGTACCTTATACTTAATTATTTCAACGTTGTCCCATTATGCTATCACCCGTCATGCCTTGACGAATCCCAAATATGGGTTAAATCCACTCTTCGATTTCTTCATTCCTATAACTATATTACTGAAGATTAAAAAACCTTATTGACTTGGTGCACTAGAAAAACATGTTATTCTAATCTTAATCAGCCTTCATTGTTATAGAGAAATGCTTTTGCTTTTCTTTGATCAATCCTTTCAAACTCCCCAAGGTGTCTATTCCCAGCATCCTCTTCTCTACAAAGAAATCCCTCCACCTTTCTACTTAAGAAATGAAGGCTGTTACAAACTTTTCCCTCCATTCTTCACCTCAAAATCCCTTCATTTTCCTTCATTATATTTTCCTTTATTTTAGTCTCTGAGGAAGAATTAATCCTTCTTGCTAAGGTTAACCTTCTATTTCTACCCTTTATTCCTCAAGCCTTCAAATCTCTCAAGCTTGTTCAGTCCAATTGATAGCTTCCTTCAAAGTTTATCTATGGGAAGCCTTTCCAAATCCATATAATTTTTATGATCTCTCTTTTCATATTATCTTGGTGTTTTGTTGTTGTTTAGTCATTTCAGTTGTGTCTGACTCACTGTAACCCCATTTAGGAGTTTTCTTTGCAAAGACATTGGAGCTATATGCCATTTCTTTTTCCAGCTCATTTTAGAGATGAGAAAACTTAGACAAATAGGGCTAAGTGATTTTAAGGTGACACAGGTAATAAATATCTGAGGCTAGATTTGAATTCAGGAAAACAAGTCTTTCTGACTTTAGGCCTGGCACGTTATCTAGTATGCTATCTAGATGCCCAACACTGTTTCTGCTTTACTTGCTGATGTACATATTGTATGCTCCAGAAAGATAAAAGCTTTTTGAAGGCAAGGAATGTCCTTTTTACCTTTTGTAGCCCCTGGCCTAGACTAAACAAGTCCAGAAACTATTCTAACAAATACTTACTTGATAAACAGAGGCAACCAAGGGTAATACCAGTTTAAAATGTAAACTTGTAAAATCTCACGGAGGATGATGAAGATTATGAAGAATATAATTTAGAACAAAAAGTAGCAATGAAAAACAACAACAACAACAACAACAACAACATAAACCAAAGTTCACAGAAAGCTTGGTGAGGAACCCACCCTAAACAAAATCATCCTTGCAGCAACTGGGGAACGGGAAGAAGGAAAAAATAGATGAAAGTGGAAAAGAAAGGAAAAAAAAGATCAATGTAACAAATTCTTTTCATCACACTGAGGACAGTGAAGTCACCAAAGCTGTACTTTAATATTATAATGACTACACAGATGTGCTACTGAAGGAAGTACTGGAGAACTCATAGATGAGTAAAAATACTGGGGGACAAGATTAAGTAAAGAAAGAAGAGGCCCCTGATGTAAGTGACATAATATTGAGAGTATTGAGAGATTGATTATTGAGATTTGTGAAAGACAGGAAAATACCAAAATAGAAAAACTTAAGATTTTGTTATTACAATCCCTCCCCCCCAAAAAAAGACCACAAGGGAATAGAAGTAACTTATGAATCACATCTACTTTTCTAGCTTTATGACAATTTATGGGGATAATCTATATGCAGACATTGAGAAAATTTTTAATTAGAAGGGTATTAGTAGATTTTCACAAATGATATTCCTCAGTGGACCACACCTTCACCATCATACAAATGCCTAAAAGATGTAGAGAATAATATAAGATCCAACCATGCTTGTTGTTGGATGACCATAAAAATGTATTTGTTTCAAAAGATCAAAATATCTTAAAAGAATCTTTTTCAAAAAAGTGTTGCCCAGGTAAAAAATGAAAATCTTTTAAAATTTCTTGAAAAAAAAGTACCACAAAGATTAATTTGTTAAATGACCCTCTCATTGCTCAAGGTATATAATAGGAAGACTCTATATTTCAAAGTGTTTACCATTGTTAAGAAAATAAGTACAATTCAGAGTATGAATTGAAAAATGATTTTTTATGGTAATAAAAAGTTAATTTCTGGTTAACTACTTCCTCATATCTATCTAATTCAAGAGTATTCTTATGTTCTACTTCAGATCTATCCACACTTTCTACTATGCCCTCTGAAATGCTTACTCCACAATTAACAAACTTGTTTTCATTTTAAACAAAATATGATCTAGACCAGAAATGTCAAATACAGGGCTTCCACCAAATTAAAATGTAATTAAATATTTAACAAAATAAAATAAGTTTTAAAATAAAACATAGATAACTAACACATTTTAAAACTAAGTCAATATTTGCCAGAGAATCTTATATACAAATTAGTGCCCACTTTCACTCTTCTGAATTTGACATCAATAATCTAGAATTATGATTAAAAACCATCTGTTTCTATTCTATTGTCCCACCTCTTTGACCCTCAACACACAAATGGTTTCCTTTAACCCTTGTTTCAACATCCACCTTTGTAAGCTTTAGTTTGTTTGACTAGTGCTAGTCTCTCCCCAATTCCACCCTCTTTCTTAAACCCTTTTCCGTTCCTGATGGTACCTTTTTCTCTGTTTAGTTTAATATATATCTACATCAAAATCTGTGGGATATTTCAATTCTCTTTTCTTTAAGAAAAGTATCCATGGTTCATGTGATGCCTATTCCTATACCTTCTTTTGTGTTTACTCACTCCCCTGATTAATCCCTTCAACAACTCCACAATCACATCTTACTTCTTCCTTTGATACCCATCTATCTTTTCCACTACTCCACCAGTCATTTAATGAACATACATTAAGTGCTTCCAACCAGGAACTGTGCTAATAAGCAGGTGAATAAAAAGAAAGGCCAAAAACAATCTGTTCTCAAGAAGCTTACTTTCTAATGGGAAAGACAGTATATAACTATGTAATTCCGGACACACAGAGAAAATGTGGTATTTTGAAAAGGAAAGGCATTAGCAGTATGGGGGATTTGGAGGGGCAGGACCAAGAAAGGTTATTTAGAGAAAGGGCTTTTAACTGAGTTGAGGGATTTCAGAGCAATTAAGAGGCAGAGGTGAGGGATCAGGGCATTAAAGATATGCCAATAGCTATTTTGGGGGGCAGTTCTACATTCATTTTATTAACATTTTCATTATATGCAGAATATTCTGCCTAGAAGAACAAGTCGCATGGACACAAAAGTTAGAAATAACATGATGGAGGAAAGTTGGCAATCACATGAAACAATCTCAGGCAGAGATTTCACTGCTTTCTAAAACAGTATTTGCAAAAGCTATGATGAGCTTATCCAGGATAACAAAAGACAGGAAATTTGCATCACTTGTATCATATCTCAAAAGCTAGTATTTTGCATGGTGACAATAATGTGTATAGGGAATACCAGCAATATAAAAGATCAAAAAAATTCAAGGAAAATAATGAAAAAAAGTGGGAAATATTGGAGCACAATTGTACCAAATTTCAAACTACAATACTACAAACTAGTAATCATCAAAAACTATTTGGTGCTTTTTAGGAAATTAAAAAGTAGATCAGTGAAATTAGGTATATATAAAAAAATATATAAAAATATATTTTAAAAATTACACATTATGTAAGTGTAAAACTATTTATTTAGAAATGTAATAGGTATTATTAGTTTTACTGTTAATTTGGTACAGCAGAAATCTTATTTAAGATGTCCTTATCTGTGTAATGCACCATTCTAAGGTCTTACAAACTTTGCAATAAGATTAAGGAATTTTAACAATGGCTTATAATATTTAAGTTCAGGATATTTTGAGCTTACTCAATAATAATGTATTCCCTAGTAATTCTTCCCTGAGATTCATTTATCTTCTGTGATTTCATTTGGCCTGTGAATGTTTTCTTTTTTTTTTTTTCCTAATTGGGTTTTTAAATGAAATGTGTTTTGCTCTAATAATGCCTTCCCAAACTATGAAGGTTGTGAGTTTAAAACCTACATATGATAGGATGAATGATTTTCTTCATCAAATTTTGGAAATGCATTTAATTAAATTAATGTCATTTGGTAAGTACCAAGTTATGTTTTAAATTCATGATTTTGTTAATGTGTTTTTAAATGTTTCTGTGTTGTAAGTTCTGAGGAACCATTTTTTGAAAAATGAAAAAAAAATCCTTTCAAAAGGATGTGAAGTAATTAAGGAATTTAACTCCTTTTTGATTTAGACACTGAAATTATTAGAGGCTATTGTTATAAGATCTATCAAGTATTTAATTGGATGTATTTTAAAAGGAAAGAATAATAGTTGCTTACTTTATGGAAAAGAAAAGGAGATGGAAAAAACCTTATAAAATTCTCCTTTGTAAATATGCCAAGATGAGCAGGGTAAGGTTTATATTAACCTTGTGAAAGAATATGTGCCTTTCTTTACTTAGAGGATTTCTCTACCTATTATTATCACTTTTTGGCAAAGGGAAAAATTAGATCCTTATCTATCTCTAATCTTTTTAGGGAGAGAATTAAAATTAGAAGTCTTAATAATTTGAAATTAAAGTGGAAAAATAATTGGAGTAAAAACCGTTTGGCAACAAGATCAAATGATTATATGTGTAACTTAAAAGGTTTTAAGAGTTCTATTTTCTGTGGCATTTAAAACTATTTAGTTTGTGATTTTTGTCCTTCCCCTACCTTCCCCCTATTACTGGAGAGACCAAAATCATCTTTGTGGTCCCTCAAGCTTGTTACCACAGCATCATCCTAGATTTTTCCCCCAATGAATTTCTATTTCCTATAGGGACAAATATAAAATGTACTTTATAACCTAGGTCCCACCTACTTTTCCAGTCATCTTACACCATGTTTCCCCAATACACACTCTTTGATCCAATGACACTGACCTCCAGGCTAATCCAGGAACAAAGCACTTCACCACAGGGTACTAGCCATTTTCTCTAGCCATCCCCCATGCCTAGGATATACTTCCTCCTCCATCCTATTTACCTTCTTGACTATTTTTAAGTTCCAACTAAAACTCCACTTCCCATAGGAAGTATCCCCCAAGCTCTCTAAATTCCAGTGCTGTCTCTCTGTTATTTCCTTTTCATCCTTTATATAACTTTACATATACTTGTTTGCATGTTGTCTCCCAGTTAGATTGAATACTCTGAGGGCAAGGACTGTTTTTTGTTGTTGTTGTTGTTGTTATTTAGTACAGTGTCTGGAACAAAATGGTGCTTAATAAATTTGTGATTGATGGAAGGCAATAAACTATATATGTCCTTTCACCCAAAGATAACACAACTAGACCCATTTTTCAAAGAAGTTAAAAGAAAGAAAAAAGGTATGACACTGAGCTAAGAGTGCCAAGGAAAATTAAGGACAAAAAGAAATGAGATCTTGTTAGATAATCTGGGGAAAAGAAAAGAGTAAGAGAAGGGACAGTGTCATTACTTAGAGGCAGGAGCGATTTGGTATCCAATAACAGATAGAAAACAGTTGTCATACTTTGTTTTTGTTACTTGGCTAAGAATGAACATGGCAATGGAAATGACAAAACAAAAATGGTTAGCAGAGAACTGATATCTAGGATAAGAAAGAAGACACAAAAAGACCAAAAGACCTACTTGTCCTTCATGAATTCAAGTCTCCTGACTCAAATGAGTTATTATTTTGAGTACTGAAAGAACTGAAGCTAGAACTGCTATGCCACTGTTCAGTGATCATCGAAAGATCTTGGAAACAGAGAGAAACTACAGGACCGGAAAGGGGCAAATGTTCTAGTTTTCAAGAGTGAAAAGAATATGCATATTCCAGACCATTGAGCTTTACTTGAATTGCTGAAACAATTCTGGAACAGATTATTAAAGGTGAACAGCCAGGAAAAAAAGTGACTTTTACAAAGACCCAATATGGTTTCATTAAGGATGGATCATGATAAACTATTTTTCTTTTTACAAATTTATTGAACTAGTAGTTAAGAAAAATGCTAGATTTACCTAGATCTTGGTAAAACATTTGATAAAGTAACTCCTACTATTGTCATTTTTTTTTTAAAAGACAGAGAAATGGCTATTAGAGGATTATAGTAGTAGATAAGAGTTGATACCAGCCAAATGACTAGATGCAAAGGGCAGTCTTAATGGATTCAACTTAATGTCAACTTAATAGGAAATCTTCATGAGTATCCTAGGGAATCTCTTTTTGGTCCTATGTAAGGGTCCATTAGAGAGGCCAGGCCCATGGCCTGGAGGTCTCTGGACATGATGAGTTATGAGTACATAGGTACTTCCTTCCTGGGTGGGAATCCTAAACACTCTGAAATTGTGTCAGGAACGGGAAGCCAGTCTCTGATTGGCTTTATGCTTATGACTTCATGGACCTGATATAAGCTCAGTGGAGAAGGAGCCTGACTCCTTTTCACCTGCATTGTGGCCATAGGGAGAAAGACTAAGAGTGCAGGAGGTCATAAGGTGAGGTATAAATCACATGAATAAAGTCTTTAAACTTGCCTGCTAAAACTCTCAGGTGCTCTGTTGTGCTTAAACTGTGTCCATATGAGATAGCAGCCAGAGGATTTCTGAAGGCCTCAGGAAGAGGCAAGATTGATATTAATATTTACCAGAGATTTCTCTGATGCCCTGGGAATTAGGAGTGACTGACAATAGCAAATGCAATGATAGCATGTTGCAGTCCTATATTCCTGTGTTTGATATTTTTACCAAATATCTGGAAAAAAGCATAAATGGCATGCTAATCCCAAGTATCACAAAGCTGAATGTGATATTTAATATACTCCATTGTAGAATCAGAAACCAAAAAAGATGTTAATAGAGCACAGGTCTGAATTTAAGAAGGTGAAATTCAATAGGAAAAAATACACATTAGGTTAAAAAAACAATCAATCTCACAAACATAGAATGGGAGAGATCACTAGAAGACTTTATCTGAAAATGATTAGGATTTATTGAACTACAATATTGATGAGGGGGGGACCCCAAAACTCAAACTCCTTGAAGGACAGATTCTCCTTGAATCCTCGCCTTTGTAAAAGACCTTGCCTGAGGGAAAACAGGATAAACAACTTAATTATCCTGAGAGAAGGGCACCACTCCCATTGATAACACACTGCTATTTAAGCTTCCCATTGAATTAAAGATCATCCTAAAGACATCATTCAATTCTAAGAATTCCAAGATTTTCTATTCAAATTCCAGCTCAAGCTAAAACCAGCCCCCATCAAGAGCAAACCCCAGCTTGTAGCCAAAGCTTCTATTATAAAAAGAGCCAATTTTAAACTCAGTCCTTGAAGAGGACCTAACATATAAAGGAACCTTTCTTCCTGGAATACCACCAGTCTCTGCCGGCTGAAATGATATTCTCTTTCAGCGTTACCCTCCCTTTATCTTCTTCACCTATTTCCCTAACAGGACTTTATACCTCTCTGTTGGGATTTCTCTACTAGAAACTTAACAGAAGACCTTACCACTAAAGAATTCAGTCTTTCTATTCATGTACAGCAAAGACTGACTTCCCAATGCCAATAATAAACTTCTTTTTACCAGTCTAGCTTTTTGAGTTTGTAAATTCTTTATGAAGGGCCTCTGTGCCACCAGAAGGGAGTTTTCACAACTCCCAATCCTGCGCCAAATCCTAAGGGGATTTAGGAAGAGCCAAACCTCTTCAGTTGGTTCTCTGAACTCCAAACTTGCCACTAACTTCATTGTTTAAATCCCTGACCACTAGGTATCCTAATCTCATCATTTGGTTCCCTTACAGGAACCCCAAAATCGAGACCTTATCAATATCATTAACAGTTAAGAATATAAAGGGAAAGACCAAAAAAGCTAATGGTAGGGGCATGGAGAGACATTCCAGAATTAGGAAGTGATAGTCTGTGTACTTTGCCATGGTCACATATCTGGAGTATTGTTTTCAGTTGTGAAACTCACAGTCTAAAGGAATCTTGATAAATTGGAGAGAATCCATAACAAGGCAACCAAAATGAAGGCAAGTGAATCCATGTCAGATGAACAGTAGAAAGCACATGGATTCAAATCATGATTGCCAATGACCTGGTCATTTGTTCGATCTAGTTTGGACTACTCATTCAATCAATCAAGGCCTCAATTTATTTGTTAGTTGAGAGATAAGATGATCTTCCAGTTCTAAAGCTATGATCCTAGCCCATAGGGCAAATGATATATCACCCTGCAGAGATTAAAAATAAATCTCAGCTCCAGAAAAAAAAAATTAGTCAACATTCCTTGAGCATCTAAAGAAAAGAACTTTTCTAGGGACATACCAATTGTCTACAAGTATCTGAAGGATTGTTATGTATAAGTAGGATTAGACTTCTCCTATTTAGTCTCAAAAGACAGTACCAAGAAAGAGCAAGAGATGGAATTGGTAAATGGAAATATTTAGACTTGATTTTAGGAAACCAACACCAGCTATCCAAAAGCTTAATTTCCTCTAATTAGAGGTCTTCAAGAAGAAAATGGATGATTACTTAGCTATATTGTATAGAATATTCTTTTTTAGGTGTGAGGGAGAGATGAATTGAAGAGTTATTGAGATCTTCTCCAATTCTAATATTCTCTGAGAAAGAAAAAAGACATGGGAAGGAAGAACTGAAAAGGGAAAAGGAGGGAGAAAAATGAAGGAAGGCAGGAGTAAAAGGAGGGGAAAGAGATAAAATCGGAGGAGGGGAAGAGAGAGAGAAATAGGAGAGAGAGAAAAAGAGGAACAAGGAAAAGGAGAAAGAGGAATAAGAAATACGAAAAAGAAATGGAAGGGGAAAAGGGAAAGAGCAGGAGAGAGAGAGAGAAAAAAAAAAGGAGGACGAATAGGGTGGGGAAGAGGAGAAAAAGAGTCAGAGGGACAAGGAAAGTACGAACCAGTAGGAGAAAAGCGTAGAGTGGAACAAGGGAGGGTGAAAAGAAAAGGAGAGAAGGGAAAGGGAGGACTATAGAATAAAAGGGAGGGGGGAAGAAGAGGGAGAAGGGAAAATAGGAAGGAGAGGAAACGATAGAGATGAGAAGAGTGGAAGGAGGACAATGGGAGGTGGGGTATGAGTGTGGAGATGAAGTGGGGAGGGGAGGCAGTGGCTTGGCCCGAGGCTGGGCCGAGTCGTTCCCATCTTCTTCCGCTGGCCAGCGGTCTCCTCCCAATTCCTTGGGCATTGCACCAGGCCTTCTTCATGAAGGTTCGGCTTCCTGCCCTAGAAACCAGGCGGTGGCATTTTCCCTTACTTCCTGAGGGCGGCGGACCTACCTCGGCCCGGCGCGTCGCGGGACTGGGGCTCGGGGAGGCCGCGGCAGAGCCCTGGCGGTGGCGGGGTGTGGTTCAGCCTCCCTGCGGGCCGTCGCGGCCGGCGGGCATAAGTGCGCTGCGGCCACATTGGGGCACTGAGGTCTGCTCCAGGCGGGACCGCGAGGACCCTCAGCAGCTCCCGGTGCAGGGGCAAGGCCTGGATCCTGGGAGGCCAAGGAGGAGCCTTATGGAGCAGCCTTATAGAACAGCCCGGAGGGCCCATGTGATCAATCACCTACTCAGCAGCCGCCTACGTCCCCCACCCCTCCCATCCTCAAGGCACAAATGAGGCCTTTCCCGCTCCCCCTTTCCTCTTTTCCATCCCCGGGGGTCCTGGGAGGAGTCTTAGTCTCAAATCGGCCTTTCACACCTTGGGAAGGCCTAGAGAAACAGAGCCCTCTAGGAAGGAGGGTAGGTAGATAGTAATAATTAGATCAATCCTACTCTGTAATGCATTTACTCTTGGTAACCAGCTTCCTTATGTTTGCCCATAAGCAAAGAACCACATTGGGCTAGGCCCTCCCCAAGAGTTGACTACTGTCCTTGCTTCTCTTTTTCAAAGTGGGGGATGACTTGATCTAAAACGGGGAGGTCAAGCCAGGAAGGTTGGAAGGAGTACTTAATTGAGATGGTTTTTGTTTTTCTGGTCAAGATTGCTAGAGGCAGCTGAGTCTCATAAAGAAATGAGTATTCCTTAAGTATTAAAGCAGCTAGATAGTACAGTGGATAGAGTGCTAGCACTGGAATCATCTTCATGAGTTAAAATCTGACTTTTACATTTCTAGCAGTGCGACCCTGGACAAGTCTCTTAAACCCTGTTTGCCCTAATTTTCTTATCTAGACAATGGTCTGGAGAAGGAAGTGGCTAATTCCTCTAGTAGTTTTGCCAAGAAAACCCCAAATGGAGTCAAAATGAATGAAAACTAATGAACAGCAAAAGTGTCAGTGAGGGTTTTGTAATCAGTAACACCTGAAGGCCAGCCTTCCTTCCTAATACAGACCAATGCAATCCAAAAATGGAATTATTATTACCATCTAACCTGAAGTAATAGAGAGGAGCAGAAGTAATTCTCAAACATTAAAATGTCTGCCAATTGCTATTGTCTTGCCTTTGCCAGGGGAGGCTCAAATGATGTTCTGTCAGGACAATCAGAAAGAAGAAACACCTAGGTTTAAAAAAAAAAAAACTGTCCTCATTACAGGTCTCTGGTCTTCATAAGAAAGTTCATTGACCCATTTTATTGATTACTGTTAGCCTAACTAAAAAATTGACAATGCTTTTGGTGAGGTGTCTGTGTGACCATTTTACTAAAAATGTACTTGCCACTTATGAAAATATTTTGCCTTGGAGAAACGTGTACCTCAACATCACTTTTTACTAGCTGCATAGCTAACATTTATATAGACATAATATGTATCAGGCACCATGTTAAGTGCTTTACAGTTATTATCTCATTTGATCCCCACACCTGGGATTAGGTTATATTATTAATCCCCATTTTACAGAGGAGGAAACCAAGGCAAACCAAGGTTAAATGGCTTACCCAGAGTCACATAGCTAGTGCCTGAAACTAGATTTGAACTTGAGTGTAACAGGAAACTGAGGACTTCGCAAGAAAGCAATTTTGAAGAGAACCCCAAAACTTAAACCTCTCACTTGATAATTCCAGACCCAATTTCAAGGGTCTGTTAATCATTAAGACTCTGGAAAGGAGAACAAAGACCTGCTCCTCTAGTAGAAATATCTGATCTACTGGACCTCTACTTAACTTTTTAGAAGAAGCTAACAATTAATGAACTGGAGACATTCTAAGGGTAATCTCTATTTGTTGAGGAAGCCTGAGGTAAAAAGGAGCCTCCTTGGTTATCCTAGTTTAATGGATTGCTTACCTCTAAACAAATCTCTTTGAGAGGGGATTATATGGTTTCTTATAAAATCATTAACTAAGGTAGATTGAGATTTAATTTATCTGGGAAATGAAATAGGGTAAACAGTTATAAAACTGATCATCATAAAATTCAAGTCAAAATTTAACAAGTTCACATTACTTCCAAGCATTATTCTTGTGGTCATGACTATATAACTCATTTCTGAGTCTGGTCTGGAGTCCAGTCTGGAGATGTTTGTTTCTTGCAAGTTGCTAAGAATAAATATTTCTATTCTTCATTTGAGATATTTCTTGAGTATTTGTAAAGTGGATTTGCCGTACTATACAAACTCAAGACTTTGTGATTCCAATCCTAGAGTTATATCTTCCAATAAAATTGGGAGTTATTATTCCAGAAATTGGTTTAGGCTTTATCAACTACTATATCAATTACTGTAGGCCCTGATTATTATGTCATGTGTATCTAATCTGTTTCATAATTTATCACTATATCTTAGTACTAAATGGTTTTGATGACTGCTGCTTTATTATATAGTTTTAGTTTGGTACTGCTAAGCCACAATCCTTTGTATTTTTTTTTTCCATTAATTGCCTTTATATTATTGACCTTTTATTCTTCCAGTTGAATTTTGTTATTGTTTTTTCTAGTTCTACAAAATAATTTTTTGGCAGTTTGATTGGTAGGGCACTGAACAAGTAGACCAATTTAGGCAGAATTGTCATTTTTATTATATTAACTTGGCCTACCCATAAGTATGTAGAACAGGTGCTAGACTCCTTTTCTCAAATTAACTAATCAGAGACATCTTCAGGTACAAAGAAAAAGCATTTATTTAACTCCTGCAGGGAGAAACTCACACACTTGGGAGCCATCCCAACTCCTACCATGTGCTGGTGAAACCTAACCAGCTTCTGGCTTCTCAGGTTTAAATAGTAAAAGACTCAAGCCTTTTCATTGGATAGACTAAAAAGAAATAACCATCCTTGACCAATGGTTACCAATCTTGTCTGCTTCCTGTAGGTCTGACCTTTAGAGACCTAGTCCCAGAAATCATGTGACTTTTTGAAATCTGAGGCTCAAGACTTCATCTTCTGGCTCTGAGAATAGGGATCATGTGACTTAGTCTCAAACTGAGAAAACTTCATTCAATCAATCCCATTCATGAGCAAATACTATTTTCCCAGTTGATTAGATCTGACTTTATTTGTGTGAGAAGTGTTTTATAATTGTGTTCATGTGGTTTTTGGGTTTATCTTGGCAACTAGATCCCCAAGTATTTTATTTTGCCTACAGTAATTTTAAATTAAATTTAAAAAATAATCTTATTGATGAACTGTCACTAATATATAGAAATGCTGATGATTTGTGGTTTACTTTATATCCTACAATCATATCATCTGCAAAGAGTGGCAGTTTTATTTCCTCATTAACTATTCTAGTTCCTTTAATTTCTTTTTCTTATTCTTTAAAGCCAACATTTCTAGTACAATGTTGAATAATAGTGGTGATAACGAGCATCCTTGTTTCACCCTGCATGCATATTTTTCTGGAGACAAGCAAGATGATCTGGTACTCCTATCTCTCTGGGGACTTGCCACATTTTGCTGTCATACACATAGTCAAAGGCTTTATTATAGTTGATGAGGCAGAAGTTAAAGTTTTTCTGGAACTCCCTTCCTTTTTTTATAACCTAATGAATATCAGATAATTTGATTCCTAGTTCTTCTGCCTCTTCAAAAACCAGTCTGTACTTTGGCAAATTCATGGTTCACATGTTGCTGAACACTTTGCAGAATTTTAAGCATAACCTTACTTATGTGTGGAACAGCAATACTATTCCTTACTCAAAATGATTATTCAGAGATTCCTCAGAGAGAGAAGGCACAGATTACAGAGTTAGAAGTGATTAAATAGTCATAGGAACCCACAACTGCCCCCTTCCCTCATCTGGTTAATTTTCACTGCCTGCTCAGATAAAAGTAGCAAAGGTTTGCTAAATTCTAGTCAAGCCAATATAGTTGACTTATTGCAGATGTGTTTGTAACAAGCTGACTCCAGTAAACTTAGGCAATGTTTGCAAATGCTTGCTTGAGTTGATATGAGCACTCTATTGTAATGTTTGCATAAAGAATTTCATTTTTCCTAAACCCATCAGACTTCCATAAACTAAAATTTAGTTTATAAGTTCAATCTATCTTAGCTTATGATTTTATGAAAAACTACATAATTCCTCACAATAAGAAGATTTATTTAGAGGTAAGTAATATTTAGAGGTAAGTAATTGATTAAGCCAGAAGGATTAAAAGTTTCTAAAATAACTGAGACTTGATTTTACCTCAGACTCTCAATCAACAAATAGAGATAGCTAGTTTGGAGAATATCTCCAGGCCATTAAATAATCAGGTTCTTCTCTAAGCATTTGAGTAAAGGTCAAGGGGGTTATAAACAAATTAAAGGGGTGGAAAGGAAGGAGAATTTATTTAACAATTTAAGAGGGGAAAGGAGGAAATATTAATAACTAGATTAAAGGAAGAAAAGCAAAACTAAGGAAATTGTTAACAAGGAAAGTTGGCAAGAGGCCTAAAGATAAGGACAAGTGACTCTTTAAAAGTTTCTTTTCCTTCATTATTTTCATTATCTTTTTTTTTTTTCTGTTTACTCTAGTCTTTTATTCTTTGGTTTATAACCTTTATACTGATTTAATCTTTTTTATTCTTTATATATCAAAGTTTCTAAGGTACTTATTCCTGTTTTTAATAGTTTGTTTGTTGTTGCCCTATAGAATTTATTCCCTGGGTCCTTTTTTTTCCCTATTATGCCTCATTCCTAGAACTACTAAGTCTTATATGTGATTTAGAGTATTATTACTCTATAGTAGAAATTTTCTCATGTCTCTGATTTTGCCGTTTATTTTTAATTTTTGCATTCCCTATTGTATTTGCCCTAAAATTTTCTCCCTGGGTCCATCTCTTTCTGCCCTGGATGTGTTTTGTGTCTAGGACTTCCTATTACCTATTTGCTGAAGAGTGGTCAATTTTAAGCATCAAAGTATGCAAGTCACATTCATTATAATGTCCATGTCTCCCTTTATAGAACATCTCTTCCCCACCATGGGAATGTTTATCAGTGCTACCCCTCATCCCACAACTGAAACAAGAGTTTCCCCTTTGTTCTCCCCCTATTTCAATCCTTTCCTTTGAATCCTCCCTGATTATTGTGTGGCCTGAAAGTTATTTTCTTCTTGTTAATCTTTAACTTGATTAGAATCCATCATATTCTCCTCTATCTTCTTCCTCTCCTCTTTCCTTTTATGTGCCCCCTCCCCAACTCCATAATTTGGTTTCACAAAAACATTGATTAACCTGTAGGCAGGGTGTGGTGCAATTTTTGTCCATGATGTTTCAGGCCTCTTTCCATCATCACTTTTCTTTGCTGTCTGCTTTCAGCCTCCTCTTCCTGTATATTTTTAGGGGGAAAAAATTCACTTTTAATGGGTTCTCTGTGTTTTTTGTTGTCATGGTTCTTGGTTGATGTTTTTCTTTTTATTAATGATTTGACTGCCATTTAAAAAACTGATCATTCATCTTTTTTCAATAATGTTTAGACTCATGTTTGTAGGATATGTCCTGCTCCAGTTCCCTCTATTTCTCAGATCTCTAACTGGACTCTGTAATACAGGGTGCTGCCATGCTGTTGTCCCAGAAAAAGCAAGTTTGTATCTCTTGGTTTTCTATAGTATTAGGAGGAAGTAGAAGGTAGAGTTGAATTCTGTTGCAATCTGGTGGGTGAACTTTTGCAGCCAGAGCATTATGAGTGATGAAGGAGGAGTATTGAGGAAGGTTGTTAAGAGTAGGGATTACATTTCTTTGTTAGTTTATGATTTTTACCTCATTAGGATTCTTAGTGTCTTAGATAATGAAGAAGGCTGAAATTGCTTTGTCTCTTGCACACAAGCGTTATTTTGGAGAAGTGTGAGAATTTGTGCAAATTGGAGAGACTATCTATCCTGCAATTTTGTTAACCATGTTACCCATATGTTTCAGACTCATCTTTACTCAAAAAAAAAAAACCCACAAAATTTCACCATTCAATTCATTCCAATACTGGTTAAAATCCTTTAAAAATCTTCCTCATATTTCTCCTCAAAAGAAGTTAAATTTTACCTCAGGAAATAAATTATATTAGTCTTTTTTATTTGCCTTCTCTTGAATTATTACAGGAAACAGAGCATTTATACTTAATAGCACCTCATGGACTCCACAGAATTCTTTTTATACAATTTCTTCCTTTTAAAGAATGTTTATGCCATTATAATAATAAATTTCTTCTGAAACATTTCTGCCTTTGTTTTCCAGAGATACTTCATACACATATACTCTCAAAATAAATTCACATACACTCCCTGATTCCATTATAAAGCTCCTCATAGAATAAGAGTTATTTTCTTCAAGTTATCTTTTTGGAAATATTTTATTAGCTTTTAAAGATACCATAACAGTATCTATGGTCTCTGTGGAAGAACTTAGTGAAATATCAACCAAGGACAAAGTGAAGTCTGGGAAGCCACTCTGAGGATTTTGATAAAATAAAAACTTTTAAAAAATTGTCATAGGGATTTTGATGCCAATTTACCTAAACAATGACCCAGTGCCTTGAGTAAATCTTTCCATTTCAAGAGATTCATATTTATTCAACCAACTGGCCCAGAAATGAACAGAAGAAGATTAAGCAAGATGATAGTTGGGTAAATTGTTCAGTGCTTTCAACAATCTTAAGCCATTTGCTATAGCAAAAACCCATGTCTTTATTACTAAATTCTTCTGATGATGCTTCATGACTGTGATTTATGGAAAACCACTTTCTCAGATGAATTACTACAGTTAACAGCAGGGCAATGGAAATGATGCATCGTAGGTAAAAGCAGAGTGCAGCTTATTATCATTGCAAAATACCTCTGTTGCCTGTTACTTGATGTCTTTTCCTTTGGACTACTTTTTCTCACTGTCCCTTTTTACCTCTGAGCATAGTAATGAAATCAGTATTACCAATGGTTCTAAAATGTGTCAATTGACTTTCCTTTAGATCAATTCTGAATAGTTATTGTGAGGATCAAGTGAGATAGTATATGTAAAGCATTTTACAATCCTTAAAATTTGCCATAGAACTATTAGCTCTTACTCTTAAATAACTATCTCTTTAACTCCCCACATCATAACTTCCCTCCTTAGCCATCACTCTTCTCTATATATGTTATTTCCCCCAATTAGATTGTAAGTTCCTTGAGGGCAGGAACTGTAACACTTTTGCATTTATATTCAGAGTGTATAGCATAGTGCTTGGCATTTTTAATAAGCAGTAAGTACTTTATAATTTTTTCATTCATTCACAAGCTTTTGGAGACCACTTTTAGAATCCTAAAAGTTTATTCCTATTCCTGCATGCAACCTCCAGAGAGATGGGGGGGGGGGGACAGGAACAGAACTTTTGGAGGAATGTTGGAGGCAAGGATATGTGTGAATGAAAACTGAGGCCATTCCAGATATCTTGCCACTGTAAAATCAAGATTTATGAGGGCACAGCTTCTGGAACATTTTATCAACTTGCCCTTTTGTACTAAAGTGGTAGTGCTAGTAGTTTAAGGATAGCACAAAGTTCAGCAATGTTTGTAATGCTGATCAGTAGCATAGAGACAAGTTAATGAGAATTGGGAAGTGAGATTTTGATTCCTGCAGCCCTTTGAGTGATTATTGAGAAATCTATTCAGCCTGTATACTGACTGATATTTTTCTTCTTGTGCTGAAGACCTAAGTATTTATAACCAAATATTAATTCCCTACCATCTCATGATCCAGGTCTCAGCATAGAGAATTGCAGCTGGAAGTGGGAATACTTAGCATCAGTTTAAAATATTTCTGATTCTGGGTCCAATCAAGTTTGGGAATTGAATGAATGTTTTGATTTCACATTAACATATTTGTCAAATTGCCACTTTTGTTGAAATTGTTATAAATTAATGATTTTATGATCCAGGTGAAGATTTCACCAGTTGAAGAAAATTGTTGTAGTCAGTAGGTAGAGACTTAGGGCTGAATGTTTTGATTGAGATACAGATCCACACACTTCAACTAAAGATAGAAGTGAGAGAAGATATCACTTTCTTGAGGGTGAAGGTAAGTGATGATTGTCAACCAGCTGCTCAGAAATCCAAAAAGAACAGAAAGGATGGTTGATCCCCATAATGTTCCTTGGTTTCACCAACACGGATTTGTTTGATGTGAACTAGTGACAATAAGAATGAGAGACTATGGTGGTATCCTTGAAATACTAAAAAAAAAAAATGAGAGAAAGATATCCTAGAATCTTGGATTTGTTTATGAGCAGTTTTTTAAAAAAATTGGTGAGAACTATATAGGCTTAAAATGCATGAAAGAACTATGACTTGTCTAGGTAGAACAAATATACTTACTCATATAGGTTAGATTACATGAAGGCATAAAAGTAAACCACATGTAATTAAAATAATGGCACAAATTAAAGGTATGTTGTTCAATGATCACTCAAATAGAAACTTCTAATAGCTTTCTTCAAAGTTCAATTGAAGCATATTGATATGAAGTCTTTCTTGACTGCCTCAGTCATTAGACTCTTCCTTTCAACAATTATTTTGTATCTCTTTTTATGTGTATTTTGCACTTAAATATACATGTATCATCTTCTCTTCCTCAGCAACCCCCCGTAGAATGTTAGCTCCCGGAGTTTATTTATTATTAAATAAATAAACTATTTAATTTTTGTTTTTGTATTTGTAATACATAGTGAAGTGCCTGACACATAGTAGGTGATTAATATGTGCTTTTTGATTCAATGAACATAATATTTTTATAAGTATTTTATAAGTAGAAATTAGTTTGATTCTAAGACTAAGAGCTATCTTCTAAATAGCACTTGTAATGTGTGGGAGCTCAAAGAGAGGGGCACTGTAACTTCTGTTAACATGACTCCATATTTAAAGTAGCCTTAATTTCAAAACAAAATGGGTAGGCATATCTATTTCTCTTACATGTGAAATTAAACTCTACATTAGGCTACCTGTTAGGTTGCCCACTAAAGGGAGGAAATTTACTCTGTTTCCACAAGCCTCTTCTCTTTTATCTTGAAACATCTTTTTGTTTCAAAGCTAGCTGTAGAAAGCATG
This sequence comes from Sarcophilus harrisii, assembly GCF_902635505.1. Lineage (NCBI taxonomy): Eukaryota > Metazoa > Chordata > Mammalia > Dasyuromorphia > Dasyuridae > Sarcophilus > Sarcophilus harrisii. The sequence continues at coordinate 349,960,748 of NC_045427.1, forward strand.
TGACCAACCTGTACTAAGTGCTTTAGCAGTCAATCAGACTTCCTTCTCATGACTTGTAATAAAAATCCTAAAAACAATCTGACTAAAGCTTCTCTTTGACTTCTACAAAACAATGAGCTATAGAATCTTTCCACAATAGAAATATGGAGGGGGATCCTCTAAGCAAAATTTTGTTTGGGTTAAAGAGGCAATGAAGGCTTAAACTTATGCTACAGATGAACTGGGTTTTTATAGCAAGTTTAGTTTAGTTACAAATTCTGATTAGCTTATTACTGATCACATGAAAAATATAACAAGTTACAAAAAGGAAAAATCTTTCTTGCAGGTCATTCAAAATGAATATAAGTAACTTTGAAAATTGAAATTTATTTCTTTATAAAAGTTTTCATAAATGCATTTTATATTCTAAATATACATGCTATTATAACAAAACTGAAAAGGTCATTACAATTAAGACACTTGTACATATATGTGAAATATTTTAATCCCCTCACTTAAAAAAATGTAAAATTAGGATAAGCAACATTTCAGAAAATGCCTTTAAAAAAATTCTTAAAAAAAAAAAAAAAAGAAAAGTCAAAACAATCAGTCAAGTGAAGGGTTTAAAAGCCACCATTACCATCATGAAAACTTTTTCTACTAGGACCAATATTACAGAGATTCATATTCAAAGTGCTTACATGCCTTTTCTTTATTTTCATTGCTAAGGTGTTGCAACAGAAGTATCTTATTTCTGATTTATTTCATAAACTTTAATCCCATGCTAGTTGCGATTGAAATGTCATAGTAAAGACTATGAAATATAAATAGATGAATTCTTTGGATAACTAGTATCCTATTTTATTTCCATAGAAATGTTACTTTACAATAAAAATAAGTAAAAGAAATATAGCCAGCTTAGATAGATATCATTTGTATGGGAGAGTCTTCATCAGTTCTTTTTCCTGAGGAATAAATAAGTTCTTAAGTGGTCCTTTTCATTCAAAAATATTATTTTTTTCCTTTCTTTACATTCATCTTCTTATAGGGTTTTATATTCAATACAAAATGACCAAAAATGTATGCTTTACATACATGGAAGTTAATTTTTCTTCACAGCAGAAAAAATGTCATTTATTTTCTATATATTATGTACATATATAGTATAATCAAATCCAAGGTGTTGACATTGAACTGCTAAAAGTAGTATAATCCGGTAAGAATTTTATATGTAAAAAATTCACATTTGTAATGAAAAAAGTTTTTTTTTCTTTCTCTTTTTTTGCAGTTCTGTTAAGTTTAGGCCCCCAAAGTGATTTATTCGAGTTGTGGGAATTTGCTGTTTATTTCCTGATTTTTAGCATATGGCAGATTTCAGGACAGCTTGCATAAACTGACATGGGATGCTATGTGCATATTCTTGGTTTGTTGGAATCATCCTGAATGTCTGAATGTAGACCAACAAGACACTCTTTGTGGCCAAAGTGAATAGAAATAGTGCAAATTGCATTAAATAGTAATTATGGTACTGTAAAAGATTGTTAGAAATTCAAAATTTCAGCAAATGATGATAATAATAAGCACACTTTCAATGAAGAACAATCTAAAAGGCTGAACATGCTTGTTTATAAGACCAGATAGATCCCTGCTTGTTAAATAGGAACTCTGTATTTCACACAATCACAGCTAATGAAATTTATGGGACTAAATAAATTAATATGAATCTGTTCAGGGATGTTTTAATGTTTCCAGTATGGCTTTTTTCTGTCTTGCCTCTTTAAATAATTCACCTTTTTTTCTATCTAATGTATATTGATTTGTAAATGTAAGATTTGTTATAAGGAAATGTTCTCTTGATTGTCTTTTCATTAGAAATTAGGTAGTATTAATGGAGAAGAACTTATCAAGGTAGCATGCAACCTATTAAGTATCCATGCCATTCATTTCACTTTAACTTGTACTTGCTTAATTTCTCTCACTCCCTGGCTATATTTGAACATTTTTGTTATTCAGGAAAGACAAAAAACAGTTGACCTTTTAAGTGAGAGAAAACTAGTTACATTTTTACTAATAACCGAAGTTGGTAGGTATAGGGCACGAATCAGATAAAAATAGGGTTTCTCTTGTTTATACAAAAATACTTTTGTGCTCCTTGTACTTGTAAGATTCTTTTGGAAATAAAGGTAAATAATGAAGTTCATACTACAATGGAAGAACATTGGAAAAAAGCTTCTTTTTCATTTCTATTTAATTAAGAAACAAGTCGGCTATAAAATTATCAGTATCAGTCAAACAATGAATTCATCATTTAATTAGTCAAATTCTATATATAAAGAAAAATCAGTGCAATATAGATGCAATCTTTTTGCGTTTTTTGTAACAATTTGAGTATTTCTTATTGAGAAATGTAATTTGTCAGTCTGTATGTAGCTAGTTCATTCAATTTATTAAACTTGCAAAGGCATGCAATGGAATTTGAGAGACATGTTAAAGTATGTGACAGAGAAGATAAACATATTAGTTTTTTAGATCGAAGCTTTAGCCCATTCCAGTTGGAGACTGACAAACAAATGTAAGATTGTTGTTCCAGAAGGCATTTATCAAGCAAGCCCATACATGTATGTAGTTTCTAAGTGACCACATTATTTACAAAACATTAGGATCCTCTCCGACCAAAATGAGCATCTCTGGTTGCTTGGTTGTTGAATCATTCAGCACCTTTGGCTTCTAATCACAGAATCTCTAATAGGAAAATAATGCCCCTTCTTTTTTGGAGTTCTGATCTTCCCAGAAACAGAATGGTTGTTGTCTAATTTAATTGCTTTCCATGATAACTGGGTTTCTGTTGTATGAAATGGATGATATCCAGGTAAAGGACATTTTCTTTCCCATTGCAGAAAAGAAAGACATATGTAGTAGTCGTAATATGAAGGAAAACAGTCTTCTTTAGTTTTTGAAGCCATTCAGAGATGTTAAGAGATGGGTAGTCTTAAAAACACATTTCTGTACTCCAAGCTGTATCATACTATTTTTTTCAGTAGCAATTTGCAGGAGGTTGTTGAACTTTGTACTCAGCACTACATGGGATATGGAACCATATTACCTTTGGGGAATGGCACTCAATCTTGTATAGTATTCTAGGAATAAGGAACCAAAGATCTCTTTTTGTCTCAAACAAGTGAGTATTTTGTAGATTTCTTTGTGATGGGCCATATCTAGTTTCTATACTATTTTATCTATGGCTATACAGAAATATTCATATAATTGGGCTTGCTAGGGTAAGCATTCACAGTTTCAGATGGATAACTGAAATATTCTAGCAGGGAGTTAGCTTTTAGCTTATTTACATTAACAGTGTACTATCCTGAGAAATAGGTTGTTTTGCTGTTTTGTTCAAGTTTTCCTCAGAGGAACTTTTGGATAGCCAGAAAATGTAACCACCTAGAGTTTGTGCCACTTGAACATCCATGAATATACAAATATCATCCTGGAAATAGGTTTGTAATATTTGTCTTTCTGAGTAATTCCTGTATAGTTTACCTTGGCTGGTTCCATATTTTTCTCATGACTATGACTAAGCATGAAACAATGATGACTTGCTCCTTGGCCTGGAATGTGTGTTGATGGTCATATCAGTAAGGACTAAATTATGTTGAGAGACACTGAAGTTCTGCCAAATATGGAAGATGTTCTCTGTCTTGAACAAGATTTAGTGTAACTGTTAATCTAAAACTTTTAAGCCAGACTGAACTATGATTTTTGAGTACTGGTTATTAAATGAGGTAGACCAACATTGTCTAGGTATGCACTCCATCTTGTGACTAGCTTTCAAATAATTACATAGAATATTTCAATTGTGTTTTCCCTCCATATTTAATAGAATTTCTCTGAACATTGAGATTATATATACACATATTAATTTTTAGTGGTATACCATACAGGAGATGATGTCTTGATGTCTTTACATTGCCATATGCCATATTCATAGCAGCCTATTACAATGTCAGTTCAATAAAAATATATGGTGCTCAATGATGATAAAGAAAATATTGTTAAAGATTTCTTCAAACAAGAAAAGGCTCAGTCATAAGGTCAGGTGCTTAGTCACTTTCAACCGCATCATTTTGACCACACTTTCAAGCATCACTAGGATATTGCTACACCGTCCAATATGTTAAGAACTGCCCTTGAAGTTCACATAGAGGTTGAGTAAAGCTCTTCTATTTGTTTTTTGAAATAATCTCTTAGTTCTCGTCTCTTAGCCTTTAGTGTTGGTGTCAGCAAGCCATTTTGTACTGAGAACATGTCAGAGTGTATGTAAATGGCTTTAACCTAAAAACGAAAAGCAAAATATAGGAACATATTTTAATAGAAATTGGACATATATATTTATAGCACAAATAAAAATAAGTAAGCTTGTAATAAGCTTGTAATAAGTAACTAAATATCTCTCATTAAAACTTTTAACAATCAAAGTAATTTTCATATAAAAGCTAGACACACATCTAGATGTCATATCTACAAACTAGTTTTTATGCTGGTATGGAATCATATTATAGCTACAGGTAGGGATTTAGAATATAGTTTTTACTTTGCCTATTTCATTTTTGTTATTTAGCATAGAAAATCTTGCTTTTTTGATATGGGAGACAGGGAATAATACTATAATCTCTGTTTTATTTTGGTTAGTCTTTGAGAGTGCTTAGATTCACCTATCTGCTGGAGTTAGCCAAATAAAGAGATCCTAGATTTTTTTTTTCAGTCACAGAAGAAGCATGGTAAAGTGGATTTAGAATCAGAAAGACTCCTATTAAATTTCAATTATGATACGTTCAAACTGTGTGACCCTGGGCAAGTGATTTAACAATTTCATCATCTATAAAAACAAAAGGGTTAAAACAGATGACATTTGATTCTGGAAATCTTTATCCATCTAGCTTGGACTGAACTGAGCCTTGAGTAATATGTAAAGGTGAAGCATGAGAGGTAGCTCACATACTAATTTCAAGCTAACAGTACTTTGAATGTTTTCTGAGCTGCTAAACTAGATATTTGTTATGAGATGGAAATTGTTGCCAACATATAATTATCAAGTTGCACAATCCATAGTTATAAAAATAAATTCTCTAAAAAGCATATTCTAGCTAGTGAAATATATATACATATGTGTATGTATATATATGTACATATAAACAAGTTTTGATTAATATCTAACTTTCTTGTTGAAGAATTTTTCGACATTGAATTTTTGGATATCTGGAGCAGGTTTGCATGCTATTACAGCTAGGTTTGGTTCAAGTATGGCTCAGATAAATTAGTGGATGATGAATTCATAAGAAATTATTATAAGAAAGCCAAGGATATTTTAGGCTACCTTATCTTTATGGACTGACATAGTAGACTTGCTTATACATCTATAATGGGTATATCTCTTGGCATATATGTGGGCAGAATAAAGGATCATTTATCCAGGGAAATTAATGTATTGTATCTTTATATCAAACTCCCAAGAACATGAAAATGGAGCAAGACTCGAAGTCTTATAGTTACCTTTGTATCTATCTCTTACTAGACTATAAGCTTCCTTAAGGACAAGAATTATTTTCTCTAAGCTATCTATCTCCCCAGTGCCTAGAAAAGTGAACTATACACAGTAAACATTGTACTCTTAAAAACAATGAAAATAGCATTGCTGCATACTCTGCTTCTTGTAAGAACACAGTTCTTATGAGGAATCATAATAAAAATCACAGTTGTATCTTTATACAACTTCCTAGAACCTATTCACCTGCCTAAATCAGAACTTAATTAATAAATATAATCTGCAGGCCATAATAAGGTCAGAGATTTAAGTCAGAAACACTAATAGCTATGATTTTTATTACTGAGTAAACATCAAAGCTGATTAGTCAAAAGATAAAATTTACCTGTTCAAAGGAATGTAGTCCACTTTCTTTTCCTAGTCTGACCATATCATCCATTATAGCTTGCTTCAGCTCCTAAAACAAACCATATATATTTTGAGTTAGAAAGACAATACAGGAATATATTTTAAGATCAGGAAGAAAAGAATGGTTTCTAAAAAGAGGTTGATGGAAAATTGCTTAGCATTTCCACAATTAATAAATAGACATGTTTTCCAGTCCTCATTTCAGATGTCATGTGAAATGCTTCCTAGTGACTATTAGTGAGTTATTCTATTTCCCTATATTCTTGCTTTATTGTCCATGATACCTTCTGGGCATGTAAAGAATACTTTTAACAAAATGGAGCTGCCTTTTACAAAGAAGTTCATATATGACCTCTATTGGATATTAAGCTTAGGTCTACAAGGAAGAGACATTTGAGGTTATCCTGCTAATGTCCTTTTATTTATATAAAAGGAAACAGGATCAGAAAAATATGTGATTTGCACAAAGTCACATAGATAATCCAGTGGCAGAGCCAAATTTCAGACCTTAGTTTCCTGACTCAACATCCATTGTGCCATGCTTACTCTATTGGATTGTGGCACACCAGAAAGACCACTTTAGAATCAAAAATCCTTAGGAATGACAGTTTGTTTTCTAACTGTGCAACTGTCTTTCTGTCTTAGCTTAGGTTTTCTGAACTTCATTTTCTTCTTGTGTAAAATGGAAATTATGATAATTAGTCTCCCTAACTCACAGGACCATTTAAAGAAAGTACTTTTAAAATGATAATAATTTACATTTATGTAGTTTATTAAGATTTATAAAGCACTTTGCAAATATCTCATTCCACCTTCACAGTAATCCTGGAAGGTAGGTGCTATTATTATCCCCATTTTACATGGAGAAAATGTGGCAGAGGTTAAGTTTTATGTCCAAGGTCACACAGGTAGTAAATATTTGAGGAAGAATTTGAACTGAGACCTTTCTCATTCCAGGTTCAGCATTCTATCCCACTGTGTCATTTAGCTGCTTCTACAAGTACTTTTAAGTGCTACAGAAATTCAAATTATCCTATTTATTCAAAATATAGTCCTCTGACTTCCCAAACCCAGATCATGGATACCTGATGTTCATGAAATTAAAAAGGTACTAAATTTCTAAGTAGACTGGTATTATAGATTTTCTTAATAGTATATGAGCTGCTGACCTGATGCTTCCAAGCCTTAGCATTCAACTGTGCTCTTATTTCCAGAGGTGCTTTGCTAAGTGGTTAGACAATGCAATTTAGTATCCTAAACATGGGAATCATAGGTAATTAAATTTAGAGCTGATGGGATCTTAGTCTAATTCCATCCCATCATTTTATGGAGAAAGAAACTGAACTGTGAACAAAGCAATTCTGTGCCCCATGGTACAGAGTTCTGTTTGCTAAAGATAAGGTTTTTTCCCCCCTTTCTCTAGCTCTATGTTCCCTTTTCCCTTCATGGGTTATACTTTGGATTGTAAAAATTTCTGATTTTTTAAAATTTAATCTGTGATTGTTTAAATATAGCATTGATATAGGAAAGACTAATGCCATAAGGAATGTCTACTGCAGATTATGGCATGCATTTAAATAGAAAATCTGTACAACTTTCCATCAGTATGTATTTCCCAGACAGATATTCCAGACGGAAAATCAAATGGCTCTTGAATTGAAGAATGGAATGAATTGCCTTTAGGACATTGCAAAACTCTTATTTGCATCCAAGTTTATCATGGAAATAAAAGCCCATTTTTTAATACTCCTATTCCACCAGTGTTGCTATATGGCAGCAAGAAATGAAATGTAATGGTCTCTAAAGAATTAAAAATGAATATGGCATAAAGGATAATGAAAAGGCAGAAAGTGGGCATGAACAGGCTCCTATATATAAGCAATGAGGAACTTAAAAGGAAAACAGAAATAAAAAATGCCATGAAGCAAATGCATGACAGGAACAAAAGGTACGGTGATCATGTGGCAAGAATAAGGGATGAGAGATGAACAGTTAAGTCTTTGCTGGTATACTCTCAACATCAGGAACAATAGATGGATGCCTCCAGCAATTAGATGAACCATCTGTGTCAAATTTGTGGGAAGATACGGAGAAGATTGTGCAGTCTAAATCTTTGGAGGCAACTTCCAAATCTGTGAGATCATAGATCCATTTGAGTTGTATAAAGTGTAATTAGTTGTCAAGTTTCATTTCCAACTCACCAGTATTATCGGGGGTTATGAAACAAAGGCCCCTAATGGTTGGAAAGAGCACTAGGATGTAAGTAAGAAGATCTGATTCTGGGTTTCAGTTTTGTCCTCTGTAAAATAAGTTTAGACTAGGTAGGCTGTGAAGTTTCTTTGAATCCTGAGTTCTTGATTTGATGATTTTTTTAAATTGTAAAGGAAGCCATAGTTTGCTGTTATTATTAGTTTTTTTGTTTGTGGGTGTGTTGTGGAGGACAGGGAGTAGGAGGGTAGGATGGTTAGAAAAAATAAGCCCTCTAGTTAAGAGCTCATTGTTTTGGGGGTTTTCAAAGAAGTCTAAATTTCACAAACATAGTTTTTCATTGCTCTCCTGTTATTAGCTAGATCATCAAATATGCAACTATGTCATAGAAAAGAATCCCAAAGATATATACCTTATCTTGACAGAGTTCTGCATATGTTCCATCAAATCCTCTCTTCTTTGCCCAACTAGGCATGACTTCAGAATCAGGTACAACAATACCCACCAGGAAGGCCTGTCATTTCCCCACAGATTAAAAAAAAGAAAAATTGGTTGTGACATGTATCATTTGTTAGTATTTTTGAAAAATTGATGTGCCCATCCAGTGTATTTATCTGTGATATGAAATATCTCAACAATTAAATCGTACAGATGAAATTAATCAGTAATTTAATTATTTTTACTTTTTAATGGCATTTAATGTTAGACTGTACATTAGCATATTTATACTCATTGTGTCCAAATTTGGCTTTGATTATGTAAACATTAATCAATGTAATTTTGAACTGCAAGTCAAATGATTCTATAATACAGAAAAAAATCATTTGCATTTTCACTCAAGTCTCTTAGAATATTGAATAACCAATTATCATCATTGTGTCATTTCTAAAAAACCTATTCATAAGACCAACAAATTAATTTAAAAACTCAAGAATTCTATTCTAATCATTCTAACCCAGTGATAGTATATGGAGAGGGAAAAAGAGACTGTGATTAATTTGTTTCTCCTACTTCTGAGCCTTAATAATTCTGAGAGTAACATAATTAGAAATTACTTCATGTACTATTTCTCAAATATTTCATTTTTTCTTCTCAATTATTTTGATATCATCTTTGAGCTTACTTCTTAAAATATTGCTCTAATCATATATATAAATTCATTTGAATTATAACACCTTCTAATGAAAGGGGAGGAATCACCTTTCTCCTTTTTGTGGAGAAGTGAAAAGTCAACAGAATGTTTACTCTGTGAAATAAGACTTGCTCTGTTGCTTTTTCTTAATTACTTTTTGTGGTGGTGGCAGTAGTAGCAGGTATTTTCAGAAATCATTGTAATGTAAAAATAAAAGGCTTCAACAAAATTTAAAAAAAAAATCATTGGAATAATGGTTACACCAAATGACTAGAGTTATAACACTTCCTGACATCAGAATTACATGATTTTTACTGAGCTTTCTAGTTTAACATTATTTCTTTGGGGAATAACTAAATTTTACTCCATTGTGTATTTTTAAAAACTTCTACAATGGCTGGCTCTTGCATTAATAAGGAGAGCTTATCAACATATTTAATCCTTTAACCTTTGACAAGTACAGCAGGGTATTAGAATTTATTTTGTGATAGGGGAAACAGGAAAGCTCATGCTAATTAGGTGTCAACTTTTGGAGTGCTCTGATTACTAAGAACACTCCTGCTCCTTAGTAAGATCAATGAATAAAGACATGTACTCAGCAGTTCTAAATATTACCTGTAAGCTGTCTCCATGCACATAAGTCTGAGCTACTGCTTCACTCCGAATGTAGATGTTTTCAATCTTTTCTGGAGCAATGTATTCTCCTTGAGCAAGTTTAAATATGTGCTTTTTCCGATCAATAATTTTAAGAGTGCCCGTCTGTTGGGTAAGAGGAATGGCTTTAATAAAAATAATTACAATATGTTGTCTTATTATCTAGGTCATTTTAACATTCTCTTCTGCTGTAGCCAACCAGAGCACATGCAGTTCAATGCCTAAGTGAGTTACAAATAGAAAGTAATACAAATTAGACATTTGGCAAACTAAGTTGTGTTGTTCAGTCATATCTGATTCTTTGTGAACTGGAGTGATTTGCCATTTTCTTCTCCAGCTCATTTTATAGATGAGGAAACTGAGACAAACAGAGTTAAGTGACTTGCCCCAGGGTCACAAAACTTATAAATGTCTGAGGCCAAGGTTGAGCTCAAGAAGATGAGTCTTCCTGGATCTCTATCCACTGTGCCACCTAGCTGCCCTAGAGAACTAAGTAGGCACTTTTAAAAGGGTAAAATAATGGATATCACAACAATCATAAAGGTAAATTCAAGAACCTTGTGACAATTTCTCTTATCTATTGGTTGGAATGATTGTGATAGTCTTTTCTAGAGAGAAAACAGTTATACAGTAGTGGGTTTAGCGAAGGTTTAGGGGTTTAAGAGATGGTGCTTTAATAGAATCAGGCACTATAGTAGAGACATAGAGAAACCGGATTGGACAGCTTTCAAAGAAAGACCCTTACCTTAGCAAATATGCCTAAGTCTATGCCAGTATCATGTACTTTGTTCACCTAAAAACGAACATATCTTCTTCCTTCAGCAAATATTTATTATTTATAATAATTTATTATATCCATATTTTTATTTATTTATAATTTTATTATATTTATATTTTATAATATTATTTATATTTATAATTTTATTGTTTATATTATTTATAATATTTATTATGTTTATATTTATAATATTTATTAAGCACCTAGTGTGTATAAGGCATTGTGTGCTAAATGCTAGGGATAGAAAGTTGAAAAAAATGACAGCTCCTGCCTTAAATGAGCTTATAGTCTATGGGAAAGTGGGAGAATATGGTATTTACATAAACTTCTACCACTGATTTCAGCTAGATACAAGCTTACTATCTTCATTACAATTTAGAGAATCAAAGTTGACGCAAAGTTCCTTAAAAACTCTTCAGGGAGTAAATGTAGGCAAATAATACATACAGGTAACCATTTCCCAATATCTCCAGTGTGAAGCCAGCCATCTTTGTCCAATGCCTCATCAGTTTTCTCCTTGTCTTTGAGATAACCCTTGAAAACGTTTGGTCCTTTCACGCAGATCTGGATGAAATAAAGATCCCTGTTGACTGATGATAGCAAACAAACTTTACTATCAACCCAGTTAAACTCTAGGGGGAGCAGTTGATTCACCAATCCTAACCTACCCTCCCTTCCCCCAGTCATCCTTCTCACCCTCAAAACAAAACAAAACAAAAACAAAAACCCCTGAAAATTCCATTTTTGGAATGCTTATTCTCTCTCCCTCTGCCCATACTGCAAAGCCAGCATAAGTGCATCTCTGTCATGCTATTGAATAAAGTTACTGCCTTATTCATCTCTGTATACATATTTAATCTACTACTAAACTCTTTGAGGGCAGAGACCATATCTTCTTCATCCCCAAAATGCTCCACCACATCTAGCAAATGGTCAGAGGCATAGCACACAGACAGTCAATGTTTCTCTACTCTCATATGTTACCATATGCAAATATAATGGCAATAAAACTAGAATTTTTAAAAGTGGATTTATGCTTTGTTCCTCTATGTAACTGAAAGGGGAATCTAGCAGTTCATTTCTATTATAGTTAATCTCATGGACAAAAATGAAATTGTAATTTTGCAAAAGTTATTTTACCCAAATTTTTGTTAATAAGAAGCAACTTCCTATACTTGATTTGAGATAAGTAAAACAAACTTTGAGGTTTTGTTTTGTTTTGTTTTTAGTAATAGGTACATGTAGAATTAAATTAATAAAAACTATGGCAGGTAATTTTGATCATATGGGGAGGCAATATAAAAAGAAAAAATGCTCACTTTTTTCTCAATGTGTAGGTAATTCTAAGTATAGATAAAAAAATGAAATTATATCATTTAACCTCCCAAATATAGCCATTCACTCAATTATATAATCAATTATAGTCTAATATACAGAAACCGTAATGGATTTGGAGCTAGGAGACCTGGGTAATTCTGGCTCCCACACAAACTTAACTATATGATTATAGGCATGTTAAAACTTCTCCAAACTTTGGTTTTCTTACCTATAAAATTGGGATAATACTGACTGCGAGGAATAAATTTTAAAGGTCAACCTACAGAAATGTGAATTATGATGATATTAAAAAGGGCATAAAAATAAGGGAATGTGATTTAAAATACAAACCAATCCATAAAAGAAATCCAAAAAGGCATCCTTTATATTAGCATGCACAGTCTAAGTATCAATTTCTGCACAATCAAAATGATTGAGACCCCGCTCCCCAATGGATGTAACTGCTTCAGCAGCCACCCCTGGTTATTCCCCTGTTTTTCTTGCAGGCTGGTAGATATCCCCTAGCACTCAAATACCAGAGAGACATGATGTGGCAGCAAGGGAGCACAGTGGATGAAATGCTGGGTTTGATGTCAAATATAGCCTCAAGCACTAGCTATGTAAACTTGGGCAAATCACTTCATCTCTGCCTCAGTTTCTCCAGCTGTAAAATGAGTATAATAATAGCATTCATTTCCAAGGTTTGTTATGAGACTCACGTGAGATAATGCTTGAAAAGCACTTAACACTATGCTTCAGCACATAGTAAACCCTATATAATATGTTCTTCTTATCATTATCATCATTATTATTAGTCCACAGTGTGAAGAGATGGAGAATTAACTGTTGACTGCGGATGGAAGTTGAACTAAGAACAAAGGAAATAGGTGACAGAATAAGGGATGATACTAGGGCCTTGAGATAAAGGCTGGGTACTGCAGATAGGGATGGGGTGTGGGAAGGAAAAATCTTATTATGCCTTTTATTATCTCATTAGAGTCTAGTTGCTTGCACATTTAAAGCTGGAAGGTATCTTATAAGCTGTCTAGTGCAGACTCTTGATTTTAGAGATGAAGAAAATAAAGGTCAGAAAGTCCCTCAATTATGGGATTTCAATCCAGGTCAATATCCAAATTCAGACCTGTTTTCATAGCAGAATAGTATCTGGAAGGGTGTAGAAAAAAAGATTCTTAGTAAGGTATATTTTGGGTAATATGATCTCTAAGGACCCCTTCAACTCAAAATTATGTTCTTGAACACTCTGGAATTTCTTTTTGGAATTTTAATGATAACTAAATGATAATATATACATGAATATATATATGTGTGTGTGTGTGTGTGTGTGTGTGTGTGTATTATATAACAGTAGCTTTTGGTGATTCAAGTCTCTATGCCTCTAATTAAACTAGACTAATGTTCACAAGCTTTTCCTGTTATTTCCCCTTTGTTTCACCATTTGATTATATAATACAAGAAAATCACATGCTACACACACTTGCATTTGTAGGTTATTATGACACTCACAAAGCGATGAGGAGCTTTTCTTAGTGTTACAGATGATGAACCCTGACTAACTTCCCCCTTCTTTACACTTACCTCTCCCTCTCCTTTGGAGGCAAAATAGTTCAGTTCTTCAACATCTATCAGTTTGATGTAATTGCAGGGTAATGGTGCACCCACATGACCTATAAATCAGAATTAGCTCAGCAAGTTTCAGCTTTCAAATTGAGTTCAGCATTAATGTAGAGAGCTTTCTAAGCAGAGATCTTCAAGCCTTTCAAAGTACGGTGGGACTTTCAATTCAATTCATATCTAGACCCTTTTCTTCTTTCTCCTCCCTTCTTTAATAGTTCCCCAAATCTTAAAATCCTGGACAAAGAAGTGGTCCATCATCACTATTACTTCCTTGGCTTAAGTTTAATACCACTGGAGAAAAAGGTTTCTCCCTGAAGGGTACTGCACAGAGAGCATGATCAACAATATTATATAGCACAATGTCATCATTTTCTAATACTGCTTAGAACAACAACCACAAAAAGACACACAATTATAATTAAACATTTCCTAGCTCTATATTTCTACCTTTGCTACATACTGGCAGATTTAACATTTCTTCAGTGATGTCCTCATTTTAAAGGGAAAGAAAAACTCTTCTAAAATACTTAAATAGGGGCAATGAAGTGGTGCAGGAGATAGAGCACCAGCCCTTGAAGTCAGATCTTAACACTTCTCAATTATGTGACCTTGGGCAAGTCACTTAACCCCATTTGCATCTGCAAAAATAAATAAAAAATAAAATACTAAAATAAAATTATTTAAATTTAAGTTTGCCTACTCAATCTGCTAATCTTATAATGAATTTCCTGCTATTATAGATGGGATCGGGTTGGGAAGAGCTAGAAAGAATTCAAATTAGTCTTGTGTACACTAAAGACAAGTTTACATAATAATTTTTAAAAATAATTTAGACTCATTATATAACCTGTAGATTGACTTAAAGAGGCTTTACTTTGAACTACAGAACATACATTTAGTGTAGTATTATTAAGAAGCAAGTCCTGGACAAGATGTTGAATAAAAATGATTTTATAGTGTGAAGAGCATTCTGCTAAGCAATCCTGAATTAACTGCAAGACACAACTCTTTCTACCAGTGCAGATTAAAATCTATAATTTATCATTTTAGAGAATTGCTTGGGGTTTAGAGGGATTACATGATTTGTTACATGTGTAGTAAGCATTAGATGCAGAATTTGAATCCAGGTTTAACATTCTAATTATTTCAGCAAATTGCCTTTAAATCTTTATGTCGATAAATTTGTGATTTGATTTTTTTTAATGAAAATTTCTCATTCTTTTACCCCTACACCTCATTGCTTTTATAACTTCCTGCCAGTCAAAGGATAAGCTTTTAAAAGAACTGAGATTTAAAAAGGCAGAATCTGACATCTTACAGTGAAAGAATATATATATACTTTTTTAAAAATAGCCTTTTATTTACAGGTTATATGTATGGGTAACTTTACAGCATTGACAATTGCCAAACCTCTTGTTCAAATTTTTCCCCTCCTTCCCCCTATCCCCTCCCCCAGATGGCAGGATGACCAGTAGATGTTAAATATATTAAAATATAAATTAGATACATAATAAGTATACATGACCAAACCGTTATTTTGCTGTACAAAAAAGAATTGGACTCTGAAATATTGTACATTTAGCTTATGAAGGAAATCAAAAATGCAGGTGGGCAAAAATATAGGGATTGGGAATTCAATGTAATGGTTCTTAGTCATCTCCCAGAATTCTTTCGCTGGGCGTAGCTGGTTCAGTTCGAAAGAATATATATCCTTATCTCAAAGGAATGGTGTGAGAAAAAGCATCATGAATCTTAAAGTGATATAAAAATGTGAGGCTTTTAATACTCTTAGATTTCGTTTAATGTGGTTTGGAAATGGTGCTGAGATACAGTATTATCCTATTACTTTTTCATATTTACTATTCTTTGAACAGTTGTTTAGGGTGATAAAATAACTTTTTTTTGGTAGTTAATTAAGTTTTGGGATAGAAGTATATACTCTCTAGGCTCATTAAAAGCTTCCTTGGTTTTATAACATACAGAATAACAAAGCACCATGATATGACTCTTATCTGCTGCCATAAAAAATTTTTTTATCTCTTCTTTATATTTGTTTTGTTGGGTTTTTTTGTTCCATGTTATGTGGAAATTATGAGCATATGGTATTGTAACAGTTATTATTTACATTTTAAAGTTGTTATGGGTGACAATTCAATTTTTTATAATAGTCCACTTCCATTACAGTTTATTGATTAAATTCTCTAGGATAATTTTACTTCAAACCCAGAGTACTATCACCAGCTGCCTTTTCTCTGGGACATTTTGAAATCTGAACTATATAATTTGATGACTTTTTTATCTCCAAATCTAGGGAGTTTATGATATGTAGTTTTAGCCACGGAGTCATATTTTCTAAATATTTGGTAGATGCTAAATTTTTTCAGCCTGCATTGATATACTGTGGAATTGTTTCTTTGTTTTACCATTTCCTTGCATAATCTGCTTTAACCATTAACATAATGATGACAATTCAGAACCAGGTCATTGCCACTTCTGTAATCCATAGTGGCAATGATCTAGTTCTGAATTGCTGTCATTAATTTTTCTGTTTCTGTGACAAATCCTCATGATTCAGTTATTTATTTAATATTTCTTTGTTTCTATATTTTGTTGACTGAATTCATGTGGATGTTGCTGTGTGGGATGTGGAAGACCCCTACCCAAAATGACTACTCAGAGATCACTCAAAGTAGAAAAGCAGAAAAGGTTGTTTATTATAGCAACTCATGAGTGGCAGGGCAGTCTCACTGAAGAGACTCATAGTAGGAGGCCCATTCCCTTGAGAGTGCTCATAGTTTTTATACATTTCAGACAAAGAACTCCAAAGAGCCTACCCTCTATATGTTATGATTGGCTACATAAGTCTTTATTCCCTTATTTGTTTAGTAGAATGAAGTAAATGAGGTAATGGCCACTTATACCTTTAGTTCCTTCTTTGGACAATGGAATGCAGTCCAGGCCTTATCTAAAATCACGTGGAGAAGCTAAAACTGAGGTCTTCAGGCTTCAGCTAATGTAGCTAACAGTTACTGCTTAATATGTGCTTGAATTATAAGGTCTTCACACATTTCCCACACATTACCATAGAGGACCTCTTAAATTCACTAATTGATCTTAGATGTTTCAAAATCTCTCTGTAGAAGTAAATGATTTTCAATTATAATCCATAAATCCAGTGATATGTACTAAAATAATGATGATGTTATTTTTGCTTGCATGGATAGTACGAAAGAATAACAAAGGCAGCAAACAAACCAACATAGGGGGAAGGGAGGATAAGTTGATAAAGAAGTGGTCAAAGATTCAGGAGAAAAATGAGAATGAAATCTCTAAACAGATCTTATACATTGTATTTTAAGTGCCCTAGACAGATAAAGGAGCT
The DNA here is from genome assembly GCF_902635505.1 of Sarcophilus harrisii. NCBI lineage: Eukaryota > Metazoa > Chordata > Mammalia > Dasyuromorphia > Dasyuridae > Sarcophilus > Sarcophilus harrisii. Next base: position 349,977,783 of record NC_045427.1, read on the forward strand.
ACTTCATAAAATACAACTTCATAATTTTTACAATATTAGAGAATACTTTGTAAAATGAGGAGAAATGAGAACAAGGAAACCTTCCCTTATTCCACTTAGACTTGACATATTCTTTTCCTGTTGGGTAACTCAGAATACTTAGTAAGGATTATTTAATCAATGCTCACAATACCATTAAATCTGGAGGGATATGTTGATAAATTAAAATACAAAAGGCTGATTCCATTTAAGAGGTTGCAGTGATAGTCATTAAGTGTCCTGGATGATGTTCTAGACCAGTGTTGCTCACATTTCTTTACTGTAGTGGGGGCCCACTCCAGAGAGGCAGAAATAGTCATGGATCAACCATTCAACTATTTCCTCTGGCCACTTCAATATAAACAAGCTTTATTAAATACCTGTAATGTACAACTTAATATGTTGGATGCTGAAGGAGTAAGAAAAATTATAAAAGTTTCTGTTCTTTGGTAAATTTTTAGTTTAATAGAAAAGATATGGCATGTGCCCAAATGGATATGGAATAAAATAGAATTAATAAAAGAAGAGATAAACCCAAGATTTATGTGAATGTGTGTGTATGTGTGTATATATATAGTATAATTATACATATATATTATATATGTATATTTAAAACTTTGAGGAGAAAGTTCACTTTTAGCTGGAGATATTAGGAAAGGCAACTTAAATAGAGTTCTGAAAGAAAGGAAGGATATTATTAGGTAGAAATGAGGAAGTATATTACAGTTAAAGGAGATGGGGAAGAAACATACAAATACATAGATTTAGAAGAGAGAGGGATGAGACCAGAGAACAAATTGGCTCCAGTTTGACTAGAATATAGAGGACATAAGGAGGAATACTATTAAAGAAACAAAATAACTGTCATCTTCTATCTCTTGTCCCTTTCATAGACAAACAACAACAACAACAACAAAAAGCTACCAACATTTAAGTGTTGCCTTCACTTTCTTACTTTCCATTCATTCTATAACCTTTTGCAGTCTGGCTTCCAAACTTATCACTCACCTGAAACTGCTATCTCAAAGATTATCAGTGATCTCTTTATTGCCAAATCCAATGGTCTTTTCATAGCCCTCATTCTTCTTTACCTCTGCAGCATTTGATCCTGTTGACCATTTCCTTCTTCTAGACCTAAGTAAGTCTAGGTTGATTTTAAAAGTCAATCACTTCTTATTACCTTAGTTTTTTTTTTTTTTAAAGATATAATCTTGTCTTTACCCTTTTTTTTCCTTTATTAATTCTACTTTATGCCACATTCATTTAGGCACAAGCCATATCTTCTTTACTGGATTAGAAATTATTTGAAAACAGGGACTATTATTTATAATAGTAATTTTTATAATACTTGCTTTCTTCTGGATTACCTACTTCTGACTGCTTTTTTTTGTTTTCCTCTGCAGGATTACAATTGTTGTCCCATTCTCTACAAATAATTATATTCCTGGTTTGTATCCTGGGCATTTTCTCTCTCCAATCCCTGTGAATTTATCAGTTTCCGTCAGATTATAAATTGCCTTGATATACATATATCAAAATTCTATATGCTCATTCCCAAGTTCTTTCCTGAGCTCCAACCCCATATCAGTATTGGACACTTATTGAACATATCTCAACTGCTAGTCTTATAAGTATATCATGTCAGAAACAATAATAATCATCTTTCCCCTCAAATTGCCTTTATTTCTTTCCTTTCTTTTATTGAGGATGTTATGGACATCCTTTACTCATCTAGGTTTCTAGTCTTATTTATAAATTATATATATATATATATATATATAAAATGTTATTATTATATATAATGTTACATATATTGTATATATATACATTAACCTACTAAATAATTATATCCATTATAAAACACACCAAAAATAGACATTTTAAAAAGATGAGATTAAGAAAAAATAATATTTTGTCTTTTAGTCTTCCCCTCTTTCTTCTTCCTTATCCCTCTTATCAGTTGTGATATTTTGTTGATTCTATTACCACAATGTGTCTTGAATTCATCACCTTATTATATTCACATGACTGCCACCTTAGTTTAAGAATGATATCACCATTTGCTGGCTATTATGGTAATCTTCTAATTTGTCTTTTAGCTTTCAGTATTTCCCTTTCAATCCATTCTCTAAATGGTTGCTAAATTTATTCCCTTTCAATCCATTCTCTAAATGGTTGCCAAATTTATCTTCTTAAAGCATAGGTCTGACTATATCACTTTGCTGTTCAAGAACCATCATTTAGTACCTTCCTTTTGTTTCAAGGATATAATATAAAAACTTATTTATCATTAAAAATCCTTCATAATCTGGTTTGAGCACATTTTTCTATGCTCATTGTATATTATTCTTTATTGTGTACTCTGCATTTTAGCAAAGAAGAATGACAACTGAAAAAAAAAGTCCATTGGATTTAGGAGCTGAAAGGTCATTGAAGAGAAATGGCATGGTCTGGTGAATATAGAGTCAACTTCAGAATTAGGATGACCTAGATTTAAGTTCTACATCTGACTTGTACTGGCTCAGTAAACTTAAGCAACATCTCAATTCCCTAAGCCAGTGGCATCCAACAAAGAGATCAAATCCCCTAGAAGGCTGTAGCATAATTTCATGAGTGATAAATCAACCAATTGAAGGGTGGGAAGATGGGTCACATCTATCTTTCCCACAATAGGCAATCATGGTTTTGTCTTCTCAGGGAATCCACAAACAAATGAGGACCAGGTTTCTGTAGTTAGGCTCTGTGCTTCAGAGCACTGGCATTTTCTTTCTCATTTTGAGGGTGAGGTGATACAGAATGAGTATTCATGGATCATGTATCATAGATCTCTAAATATTTCCACCTAAATTATTTCCTTTTCTGAATTTCTCCATTACTTTTAATGGTAATACCATTCTTTAAGTGTCCCAAGTTCACAATTTCAGTGTCATCCCCTTATTCATGCCACATGTCTTATCAGTTGCCAAATCTTGTCATTCTTAACTCTACAACATTCTCACAAATGTCCTTTCTCATTTACCTGAATATTATCCTATTTCAGGCCTTTAAGTGAACTATAGCAATAGCTTAATTAATCTCCTTATTACAAATTTCTCCCCTCCAAATTATCCTCCACATGGTTGGCAGAGCGATTGTCCTAAACTACAGGTGTAACTATGTCATTTCTCTCCTATTCAATAAACTATAACCAATCCCTATGACTCTAGAATCAAGTATTATTTTTCTTTAATTTCATCCTTTTAAATTTTCCATTTGGGGCGTGTTTTATAATGTAAATAATTATTTCATACAATAATATATTTATGTAATTAATAAATAATAAACACATATTGGAGACGTAATAAAAATGTGAAAACTTCTGCCTTAGGCAATTCTTTAATAATGTTAAGTCACAGAACAGATGCCAATCTGCACTGGCAGAGGGAGTTTCTTCATTGAGAGTTTCCTACACTATTCATAGTTCTGAATCCCCTCCCCAAAAGTGTCATTGGTAAACTTGGAGAAAGAAGTTTCATTAGAAGGGTAGAGATATAAACAAGAAAATAGGAGATTGAAGAGTGAATGAAAGTTGAAGAAATGAAGAAAATATGTGTAGGCTATAGAAATATAGCAGGTGAAATAGAAGAGATAGCTTTGATGAGGGGACCCTGATACTATAGCTCCTCGTCCTTCTCTAGAGAAGGAGAGTGACAATGCTCCCTGAGTCTCAATTTTTCAAAGGAAAATTGTCAGAGACTGATGACTCAAAGTTTGAATGTCCTAGCTATAGAGTAGACAACAAGTCGAGAGAGAGAGGAGCCACAGGAATCCCATAAAGGAATTCTACTAGCTAGAGAAAAGGCAACAACAAGAAAAGCTTTTTTTACCTTGTCCAGATTTTGGGGTTCGTTCAGCAACCAAATGATGAGGTCTAGTTTTGGAGGCTCCCAGTCAGGGAACCAAATGATGAGATTAGATTCAGGGAACCAAAATGATGAGATTAGAGTTCCTGATGGTCAGGGAGTTGGATGATGAGGTTAGTAGCAGGTTAGGGATTCAGGGAACCAAATGAAGAGGTTTGGCTCCCCTAAATCTCCTTAGGGATTTGGCACAAGGTAGGAAGTTGTGGGAACTCCCTTTCTGGTGGTGCCAAGTCCTTCAAAAGGAATTTACAAACCTGAAAAGCTAGACTGATAAAAAGAGGTTTATTATTGGCATTGGAAAGTCAGCCTTTGCTATGCATGAATAGAAATTCCTTAGTGGCAAGGTCTCGACAGAGAAGTAAAGTTTCTAGTAGAGAAATCCCGACAGGGAGGTATAAAGTCTCATAAGGGAATTAGGAGAGGATAAAGAGAGGGTAAAGCTGAAGAGAATATCATTCCAGCGGACAGAGGTTTGCTGCTATGCCAGAGATGGCATATTAGGTTCTCTGCAAGGACTGAGGCCCAAGTTGGCTCTTTTTATCTATAAGTTGAGGGCAGTTCTTGATGGGGCTGGGTACAGCTTGAGCTGAAAGTGAATAGAACTGAATGAGTGTCTCTAGGCTTGATCTTTAATTCAATGGAAAGCTTAATCAGTAGTGAATGTTATCAATGGGGGTGGTGCACATCTCTCAGGAAAACAGAATGAAGCTGTTAGGATGTTTCCCTCAGGTGGATCCCCTACAGAGGCAGGATTCAAGGAGACTTTCTGCTTGAAGGAGTTTCCAGAGAGTTTCAGGATCTCCTCATCAGCTTGAGGCAATGGCAAGGGTTTACAAGTAGGGCTTTTTATTTTTTAGGATAGAGGAGGAAAAAACACACTTGTAGACACCATGGAAAGGACAAATAGAGAAAAAGAAATTTAAGATGGAAAGAAAGATAGAAAATTAATATGGTCAGTAGCACAAGGTCAAAGGGGAGTTGGAATTGAGAGTAGTACAAGAGAATGACAAAAAGGAAGGTTCACCTTCTGAGACTGGAATGAAAATGAAGAAGGGGTGGGCAGGGTCCAGAGAGATTTTGACATCTAGAAGATGGGAAATAAAGCAACTATCAGAAATGGTCTCAATCTTCTCAGTAAAGTAAGGAGTAAGAGAGTCTTCTGAGAATAAGAAGGTGGACTGAAATTAGTTTTGGAAAAGTTATTGTGCATAGTATCATAGGTTGTTACTTTCTCTGCAAGACAAATGCCACTTTGAGTGAAATAGTACTAAGATAATTCCTAGTTACCTAAATTATCATAACAAACATATAGATCATGTAACATTATGAACATTAGCATTATAAGAGACCAAAGACCTTCTAAAGGATTGACAGAATATCTCCCTCCCTACTAGAAGCCAGTGTTTTTCTATTCACATACACTTTTAATCATTTAAAAACTTTGGAAAATTTAGTAGTCCATTGTTTCCTAATGAATCTTCAAATTCCATCACACACATATGCCCTAAGCATTATTATGTCTGGGATTAAATACTTTCCCTCTTTCTTACCTGAGGTCCAGTCCCCTGGGGTTGTGAAAGTACACCCAGCTGTACACTCAGTTTGGCCATAACCTTCATATACCTACAAGAGAAACATGACCATCACCTCAAAGATTCCTATACTGATGGAGGTAATGTAGGCAAAGCTCTCTCCTATATAGAAATCAGTAGTGGTTGTTATAATTATTCATCTGAGCATTTTTAAATAATGGAAATTTCTTCTGTGTTGTATACTTTTCTTTTCAGCCAATTAACATTTATGAATAATCTGAAAATAGTCAGCATTGGGAATGTGACTTTGTTGTTGTATAAGACATGCATTGTGCTTAGTGTAGATCACAATGATGAATAAGTGAACAAAGTAGGCTGGAGCCTGGGGATAAGCTTTTTTTAAAAATTTTTTTTACTGTAAAAGTAAGTGTATAAAAGTAATGCTGTGAGGTGTGGGGCTATAAATGTCTCTGGATTGCTTTAACCCTTATCTTTATAGGTTTAAAAATTTTACATGATTTATCAATTTATTATTAAGTTCAGTGTCTGTTTTATTTTAGCTATGCAAAAGCATATAGCCTAGAAACTTTCTAAATAACAACTATACATGAACATTTGGAATAAAGTTGATCTTCCTTGAGTACCTTTTGAAGGAATTTAATTGATATACTATTGAAAGAACATTATTATAAGGTAGTACCATGATTCATATGCTGAGGATAGTGCTATAAATACAAGAATTTTTAAAAACCAATTTTTAACCATACATGTGGCCAATTTTATCTGAGTCCCACTAATAAAGTCCAGTATATGGAGCCTATTACAGGGCCTTGCTCATAGAAAGCTAAATAAATACTTATTGAATGAGTAAGTAAATTACTTCTAAATGCTACCAAAACACATTTAGTGGAAACACAATATAAAAATATATTATTTCTCTTAATTAAAAGCCATATTTATATTTATATCTGGATTAGGAAACATTGTACAAATTGGATTAAGTGCAGATCAGATGCATGCAGAGTATCAGTTGACAATTTTCTATCCAATCTTTTCTCTCCATTTACATGCTACTTCTTCCCTAATCCCCAACCTTGACGCAATTGAGACCCTTATCATCTCTTGTCTAGATTATTGCAATAGTCTTCTAGTAGGTCTTCCTAATTCATTCTCTCCCCTTTTTTAATGATTTACAAAGTTGCTAACTTGATATTCCTGAAACACATTTATGACCATATCATTACTCCCCAGTTTGCAAGATCCCCTTTTATCTCCAGAGTAAAGTAAAAATACTTCTGTTTGATTTTTAAACTCTTTACCTTCTGGGAACACAATCTACCTTTCTGGGCTTATTGCATTTTATTCTCCTATATTCATTCTCTGTTTCAATCAAATAGGCCCATTTATTATTCTCAATACATAGTATCCCCTTTATTATACCCAAACCTTTGCTTAGCTCTGTCTCCAGTGGTTGGAATATACTCCTGTACCTTTTGCATTTTGTAGAATTCCAGCTTTTCTTCAAAGTTCAGCTCAAAGACTACCTGCTATAGCTTGCTTAATCTAATCATTTCAGTTCCTAGTGCCTTTATCCCAGGAATTACTTAATTAAAAAAAATTCTCTATGAACATATTTTTATCCAATAGAATAAAAGCTTCTTAAAGAGCTTTTTTTTTTTTTTTTTTTTTTTTTTTTTTTTGTCTTTGCATCTCAAGGTCTACCTCAATGGTTGGTACAGAGTAGGAATTTATTAAATGCTTTTTGAATTGAATAAATAACCAACATGCAACATGTTGGCTCTTTATCCTGAATAATATGTTAGCAATAATGAGGAAAATCTTGTAGTATCCAAATAAATAAGTCCTATATAAAATCTATCTTGGCTCTCTTCATCTTATGGCTTATACCTTCTGGGGGAAAGAGAAGCTGCTATGTGGCTGCTGAGTCTACATGATTCCCAACTACTTTACTTATGAGAATATCTAGCTGCTCTAAGACATGATTCCTTGGGAAAGTAGGCAGAATATTATGGTACTGAACCTGACACCCCAAGGCTGCACGAAGAAAACCCAGGACCGTGGGAGATGCAGGAGCTGCTCCAGTAACAATCATCCTTACACGCCCACCAAGACTAGCCTATGGAATAGATAACAGGAAACAATCGATTAATTAGAATTTTGACATGTGCCTAAGACAATCTTTGCAGCCTCATGAAATATAATTAAATAGTTTGAAGCCCAACCTACCACTAAGAATCAAACCCAAGGGAATATTCAGGAATAGAAAGCTCAGAAGTACATTAACTGAATGTTAGAGGAAGAAAAGCCTTAGAGATAGATCAGTTGTCCAATCTGCTCATCTAGTGGGGACAGGGAATGCTAGGAAATAAATTTCAATTTTAAATTGAAGAAAATAATTTGAATCCAGTGGAACAGGTTACTTAATACTGTTTTCTAATCTTTCATGTTTGGCTACAATTTTAAATGAATTATTTATTATTTATTCATTATTAATTTATTAATCTATGTATCCTTTTATAGATTTTGTTCTCTCTTTAATGTTAATGTCCTTAAAATACACCTAGTCATTGTTACATCATTTCTCAGCACCAAAAAAGCTGAGTTATAAGAAGTTACTTCAAATTTTTAAAATGCTAATGGCCTTGCTTTTTATATATAGTTTTCAGATCAATACACTGCTTCCTTTTGCAAGACATCTCAGTAGATAAAGAAGATTCAGAACTCTTCATCTTTGTAAGTAGGGCCAAAAGCACTTTAAAGAGTGATCAACTTTCATAGTTAATAAAGGAGCAGCAAGTGAATGCATAGTCATATCATTTTTAAAAAAAAAAAACTAATTAACCATAGCTCCCTGGAGGATGTTAGGTTGGGCAGAGGTATATAACAGTAACTAAGAATTTGGTCCTACTCAGGAGCAAGTGAAGGATAGGAAACAAAGAAATAATTCTTAGAACTATAGACTCGAAAAATGAAAAAGACCTCAAAAACTAGTCCATCCATTTTTGCTTATTTAAGAAGGAGATACTGAGGTCCAGAGAAAGGAAAAAATATCTGAAGACCACACAATGAGTCAGTGTCAGCAAGGACCAGAACAGAGGTCTCCTAACTTCCAGATCAGGGTTCTTTCTTTCTACTACCTTTTTATTTAGTATTGCTTCATGAAAATTACCATGGTTTTAGTGTTCAGCTTTTGTCTTCTCTTATCTAGTAGGGAGAACATGAAATAGTTTAAGTACCTTAGAGACCAATTTCACTGGAGAAAATTAAAATTTTTTGAGCTCCTTAGAGAATTAATGTTTTCTATTACTTGAATGCTCCTTTCCTTCCTGTATTTGTCTCTACCAAAGACCCTCATTTAACCCCCATCAACTATAATATGCCAGTGTTAAAGTTATAAGACTTGAAGATCTGTGCAAATCACTTGGAATCCTTTGGAAAGGTAAGTATTTAGGATTATTTTCATTTTCTTGTTGAATGAACTGATTCATGGTATAACTATTCAACTGCTTTGCCCAATTCCTTACCTGAATCTTATTAAAAAAAAGCTCATCCCATATGCTATCATTTCTAATGATTCCACTTCGAACTTCAGCCTTCTTACGCTTTGCAGCAAATTCCAAGAGCCACCGTTTTAATGGAGTATTTGCTTGGCTGAATATCTGGGACAAAAACAATGGACAAAAACTTAATTTGGGCACATAATTTAATGCAAGCACTTCATCATAAAGGAAAGTAATCTATAAACCCCAAACCTAATTCTACTTCTGCTTTTGGTGGGCTTAGGATGAGAGATGGATGAGTCCATGCTGAAGTTGACTAAGATTAGTTTAAAAACAGAAATAAGAAACTAAGATGTCTCTCTTAGGCTTTAGTAGGTCCTCCCACTTATCCACTATTATGGAGTGAGAGTAATAGAAAATAAAGAGTAGAGAAGAAGGAAGGGGGGGTGGAGAAAAGAGTCTTCTTCATATGTAATAACTCAGTGAAGGAATCCCCTTTATGATATCTCTGACACAGTCATTTGATTTCTTCTTGAAGATTTAATTACAGGGAGATCATTATCGATTACTACTATTTTTTTCACTTCATGTTTGACAATTTAGAGACACTCTGTTATAGTTCTTATATTAAGTTTGGATAGCACAATGCATTGTATACTGTAGGAATTTAGTAAATGTTTGTTGACTAAAAGATGCAACCACTGAAGGGGGCCAGAAGTAGAAAGGAAAGAAGCAGCTTTGGATCATTTTCTTACTCATTTTGAGTAACTAGAGGAATATATTTAAACTTCACCTCCTTCCAGCCCCTAGAACTAAAATACCATCTCAAAAGCATCCATGACAATGATGGAGGCTCATTAGCATATCCCTATTTTTATTCTCAGGAAGAAAATCACACCGCTAGAAGGTCTCATTGAGTGTTAGGATGAGGCAGAATGTCCATCTCAGGACAGGAAGAAAGGGTCCTCTGTTGGTTCTACCTTCTCTTTCCAGGTTAATTACTTCATGCATCCTTCATTCCAGTCAACCAGAGGTGTGTATTATTTCCTGCACACAATATTCCATCATCTGTTTCTGTGCCTTTTCATAGGCAGTCTTGATGCACAGAATGCTTTCCTTTTTCCTTCAACTAAGCCTTAAAGAATCTAACTCCTTTTAAAGGTTAGATCCAAGGCTGCCTTCCCCACCCCTATTTAGGCTTTTCCTAATTTTTCCAGCTGTTGATGCCTCCTGTAAATCTCCTTTGTATTTATTTTATACTTTTTAGTAAATATGTTACTTTGAGTGGAACAAAAGCTTCTTGAAGGCAGGGACTATTTGTTTTTGTCTTTGTAGCCTGGCATACAGTAAGTACTTAAAAATTGCTTGCTGAATTGAACTCTGTGGTGATCAAACCATCTCACCTTGTCATACATTCTGTTTAGCAGTCTGGGGACCACTGGAAAGATAGTGGGATGTAAAGCTTTCATGTCATCTGACAGAAGGCGGATGTCTCCTTGGAAGAATCCAACTCTCCCTCCGTGGCAGTACACTACTGACTGTTCAAGAAAATGGTGCAGGAGAAAGAGAGAGAGAGACTGAATAAAAGGCTATGTTCACCTTTGGCTAAAGAGCTATTTAAAGCCAACTTAATCCAAGAGGGCAGAATGACACTTGGCCTGGACTCCATACATTGATTCCAAGGCAGCTCTGGGACCTGGGAGTAAGAGGACTTCACCCTATCCCAAAGTTATCTATGCTTCTACAATTTGACCCATTATGTGATTCAGAAAATTGTCATTTGGGGAGTCCCACCTCAACCCCAATTGCCATTAGTGTCACTTCTATGACTGCCCCAATAAACTGCCACAAGAAAAATGTGGATAATCTTTCTAAAACTCATGTGCATTTTGTTTTTGTTTCAATAAACATCTATATATATTAAAATATTATTTCAAAATTATGCTTAATTAAATATAATCAGGAAGATGGCACCATGCCCTCTAAGTTCCTTGGATGATAATTATAAGCTTGTATTCTCAAACTGGAGGAAAATATCTTCCAAAGAGAGATACCACAAAGAAAAATCTCAGTGGTAGAATAGGATAGAAACTCATAGAATGAAGTGGCCTCAGAGGTCATTGAGTTCATTTCCCCAATTTCATAGCTGTGGAAACTTGAAGTCCTAGATGGAAGATGATATAAGGAAAAAGCTTTTCTAGTAGCAACATCACAATCTTTGACATTAATTTTCCATTCAGAATTAATATTCTAGAATGAGATTTAAGCATGAAGAGGTTATTTACTTCAGATGCTTATGGAATATTTTCTCACATTCTTCACAGGGATTCCTCAGGCACCTTTGGAAACTGCACTAATTTTCATAGGCTTCACTAAGTAGTCGTTGGTTAGTATACCAAAACTCTTTCTTCTTCTAGTGGTTAGTACTTCCCACTGGAAAGCACTGAATGCTACCTCTAGGATTGCTTATAAAAAGGGATGATGTCATACATTAATATTTTAAGTTTTTCTTTCATTTGTAATAAGTCAACAGTAGATACTCAAATCAGTCAGTGCTTCTAATGGTCTAATAGTCAAAATGCTTTTTTCCCCTCTGAATGTAGTTTATAGCATTATCTTTAGTAACTTGTGGCTTGATGGTAAGAAAGAGGGTAATGACTGTAGATCATTGTTATATTGTCTAAACTTTCAAAGGGAAGTCTAACTCAGGGTGAGATGATAAGACTTTTCTTTAGAATCTTTAACTTGGATGGGTATGAAACCTGAATTTTGCTTCCAGTTATGAATCAATCAATTTTTATTTATTAAAGAAAACAATGAAGAAAATGGAAGAGCTATTGGCCCATTAGTGAAGGACCACTTCTATGGGAAAAGTTGTATATATTCAGCTATCTCATTTGAACCCACATTTCCAAATGATCCACACTCTTTCAAAATTTACATTTCTTATCTTAGTAAGAGTCAAATGAACAGATGCTGAGATGAACATGTTGCTTTCCATGTTATTGGAAGTAATATTGATTTAATTCCTTAAGGACACTTCATGAAAAACTGTCTATGCTTCATATCTCTACTTCTCTTTCATTTGCTTCTGAACACTTTGCAGTCTTGAGTTCCAACCATATTACCAATCTATAAATGCTTTCTCCATAGTGAATAATTATTATAGTTAATATTTACCAAATCTGATTGTCTTTTCTTAGATCTCACCCTCTCAATCTATCTCCTGCATTTGAAACTGTTTGACTGTTCCTTCTCAGTCTTCTTGGTTCACTTGTCATCCATATCACATCTCCTAATTGTGGATATTCCCTAGGGTTATAATTTAAGTCCCCTTCTCTTCTCCTTCTATACTCTCTTGATAAACTTATTAGTTTCTATAGGCTTAATTATAATCTCTATGCGGATGGAACCCAGGTCCATATGTCCTAAACTTTAACTTTGTATCACCAATTGCTTATTGGATATTTCCAATGGACATCCTGGAGACATCTTAAACTCAACATAGGGAAAACTGAACTCATTATGTTTCCCCCGAAAAACTTTATCTTCTCCCAAACTTCCCTGATGCTGCAGAAGACAACACCATCCCAGGACTATCCCAAGTTCATAACCTAAGTATTATCGTAAACTCCTCATTCTTATTCTACCATGTCCAATCAGTGGGCAAAGCTTGCTGTTTTCCCCTTCATATCTTGTACATTTGATATCTTCTCTCTACTCATATAGTTACTACTTTAATTCAGGTCCTCACCAACTCTCACTTAAATTACTGTGATGATTTTCTACTTGATTTTCTGCCTCAAGTCTCTTTCTACTCCAATCTAGCCTATAATACTTAAAATGTAATTTTCCTTAAGCACAACTCTCCTACTTAATCTACTCTAGTGGCTTCTTAATGTCTCTAGATAAAATGTAAACGCCTCTGTTTAAATCCTTCACAACCTGATTCCAACTTATCTTTCCAACCTCATCAAACATTCATTACTTCCCCTCTTGCATATTGAAGTCCAGTCAAACTGACCTCCTGTTTCTTCATCACACAGAACACTCGATTACCCATCTCTATGCCTTTTTACTAATTGTCCTTCATGTCTAGAATACACACACTGTCTCTTTATCATTACCTCATAGAATTATTCTCTTTATCTAATATATATAAATGCCATTTTCTTCATAAAATCATTCCTAATCCCTCAACTGCTAGTATTCTCCCTTACAAATTTATATTTAACAACTTTAAATATGTTTGTACTTTTTACTTTACAAATGTAAAGTAAAATCACATATATATTTTTACATGTACTTGGTTTTTTTCCTCCATTTGAATGTAAATTCCTAGTGAGTTGGGGTTTTGTTATTCTTTGAGCTTATTTCACCAGTGCTTAGCATAGTGTCTGATACAAAGCAGATACTCTGTAATAATAAACATTTGCTGGTCATTTTCTTGAGTTTTGTTTTAAAAAATTTCCCGTTTTGATGAGTTATGAAGCTTCTGACAGAAATGAAGGTGCAAAACTACACTGAGATTTCTCTTGTGAAATGCGGCAACAGCTAGTCTAGATTATGCCATGGTGTAGCAATGAAGCAGCCATTATTATTAGAAGAGTATGGGGGAAGAGGTTCTCTCAAAAAACAAAAAAACAGCTTTCCTATCTAAGAAGGAAATGTAACTAGTTTGCTCGACTGATGAGATCTGATCCCAGTGGTCTTCTCTATGATAAAGGTAGCTATAATTTTAGCTGTCCTACACCCTGTAGAACTTTGACACACACAGAGATGATTAGTCCAACGTTTAAGCACTGAAAGAGGTCCCTATGACACTTTCTGAGTATGGTATATTTTTAGTTCTATGTCACACTGCCAATGATTTCAGTAGGGTTATTCGTTCTTGTCACAGAAGAAGACTTCTCTGATGCTTGGACCTTACCTGTACCATTCTCTCAAACATGTGTGCTAAAGGCAAATAGGAAATGTGTACATCCTCACAAGTGGGTGACCACTGACTCTGTAAGAAAACAAAAGGAGCCCGAACCAGGCCCAGTCAGTCAGACAGGTGTCTTACCTGTATAACTCTTTCAAACATGTGAGCCAGAGGCAGGAAGGAGATGAGCACATCGTCCTGTCTCGGAAAGATCACTTTCTGCAGGTGAAGGGCATGGGAGACAGAAAGGAAAGAAACACTGACAGGAAGACAACAAGAAAGTCATAAAACAATAAAGAGAAAAATGGTACTAGAGAAGCAAACAGTAAAGATTAGAGAAAAGGAAAGAAAGAGAAGAGAAGAGAAGGAGCAAAAGAAAGAGAAGCAGGAGTGAGAGTAGGAAGAAAGAGCATGATAACAGGGGTAAGAGAAAAAAGGAGAAAGAGAGAAAATGAGAAAAAAAGAATTCAAAAAGCAGAAGAGAGAAAAAGCACAGAAAGGAGGAAGGAAGAAAGGAGAAGATAGAATGAGTGAGAGAACAGAGACAAAGAAGAAAGTGAGATGATAGAAAAATTGGATAAAGAGCTAAAGAAGAAGAAAAGAGTAAGGAAGATGAGGAATTCCAAAGAAGGGGAGAGAGAGAAGACATAGGAAGGAAGAGAGAAAGAAGGACACAGAGAAAGAAAAGAAAGAAACAGAGAGAGAGCAGTATAGGAAGCGAACTGTTAGGTCACAATGTCAATGACTTCAGGTTATTGGGAACAGCAAAGAGCAAAATGAAGCACATATAAACCAGTGGAGCAGAGTCCCCACCGAAAAAAGAACTACTTTTACAAAGAAATCTGCATCTTATATTGTTCATGGGAGTACTAGGCAATTTTTAAAATATTTAAGCATGGAATTATGGCAGATTTGATGCCTGAAATCTTCCCCACCCATTTTATAAGTAATTTAGACCAAAAGATGCAGAATTCTTTTTCTGTTTTCAGTTTTGCCACTATATTTTGGAAGGGAGAATAATTTTTCCCTTTCCCTCTCTGAGCATTTTTTTTTATTTCTGCCCTGGGAGAATATGTGATAGAAGAAATTGTTGTTGGAACAGACCCAAGATCTCCTTGACCTTCTTAAGGGGCCATAGATGGAGTTGTCTAAAATGTGCAGACAAAGAGACTACAGGGGCCAAGAGATCCTTAAGTTACCGTGCCAACCAAATCCTCAGGACCACTCACTGTCTGAGGACAATCATGTTTAGTTTGAAAGCCTTTCCCTTAGGTTTGAGAGCTATATTCAACACGCTTGTCACAGTCACAGTTTGGGAGAGTGTAGAGAAAAAAAGAAAAGTTATATGTTGCATTTCAATGAATATCCTAAATTGGATGAAAATACATACACACACAAAAAAGATACTTTCATACCAACTTTAACAATGAGTTAATGTGACCCCCTATGAAATGATATTAGAGAGGGAGTGGCTAACTTATAGTTCACACTGTTTTGTCACACAGACCTATTTACCACAATATAATACTTTCTATGGGAAGCTTTAGTCCCACACTGTAATTCAAAATACTTGTATAAAATAAATGCTCATAACATGGAAGTCAGGTTTATATAGGATTACAAATATGTGCACTTATTTCGAAAGTCATTTTAAAATAAATTTTCCATGTACTTCATGAGTATGTATCTTGGGCTTCTAAGGTGGGCACACTTGTGTTTTGAAAGATATAGCTTGCCTTCAAAAGTTGTCATTACATAGACTTTTAAGATTTTTTTTTCCTATGGCATTCTTTTCTGTTCTGGTATTTTGGCCAAATTTGAATGGAGCTTTAACATGGGTCATTTTTGATTTAGTTTGTTGAACAATTAATAAACACATGCCATAAGTAGGGTTTAACCTCTCTGAGATTACAGCAAGTTCCAAAGAAAGAGGTATGATCTCAGGTGGAGGCTATTTTCATACTGAAGAAATCCACATGCACCATGTATAAGATTAGCTACAGGAAATGCTTATTTTTGGATTATCTTTTTCTTAAATTTATTCAGAGTGCACTTAATAGTTCTCTATCTTTTTGCCAAAGGCCTTTTCCATAATCTTTGGTTATTAGGTATAAATTATTGTTATTAGGTACCTAGGGGGAAAAGGATTCATAATCCCTTCCTCTGCGTGACAAGATTTATTGCACACAGGGAATAAAGCATTAAAAAAAAAGTTTTAAAATTATTTTTAGGACAAAAAACAGTCCCAGTTTAATTTAGGTATCAAAAAGTCATAGTATCCATAGTTTCTTACTTTAAAAAAGTTGTCAAAATAGAATTTTGAGATTATTATTAGAAATGCAAGACTGACAATGGACAGGATGCTCTATAAACTGTATATGCATTCATAGTTATGAATTTGATTTGTACATAGTGATACTAAGCAATGTATATGAAACAGGTAAAGAATGATTTTTTGATTTTGTAGAAATAACTTCTGGAGTTTAGATGTTCCCTAACTAAGGCAGAATAAGTCTTTGGGCTTTTACAATTCCATTGATGGCCGAAGTGGTTTTCCTTAAGTAAGGACCAAAGCACCAAGTTCACATATGATATCCAGGATTGCAAAGTGAAAAGAAACCTGAAAATTCAAGATGTCCTGGATGGGCTCTCTGACCACATTAGTGATACTGCCATATTCACCTCTGTGACTTTCAGAAAGCCTGAAAAATCAGCAACCACATTCCCATGGGTGAGCATCGCACCTTTCGGGTTCCCTGAGAAGGAAAAGAAAAGGCAATATTAATAGAGAATCACAGGGCTCCTTCCTGAGCGATTCTATTCTTTGTAGAAGAACTGTCATATTGTTAGCAAATGATAGAATAGCAAGCTTCAATCCCCTCTTGTCAAAGTCACAAATAGCTGGGTAGCTTATTCCATATGCTTAGAGACCAAAAGGCAGGTCTAGACTGAACCTTTCTACCATTGACTTAAAGATCACTAACAAGATCAAAGGATTTTCTAGGAACTAAGAACTATCTGAAATGAGTCTTGTCAGTACCCTGTGATGAGGGTAGAGGGCAAGGAAGTGGAACCCTGCTGATACATCACAGGCTTGGCAAGGATAATTCTCCATAGATGAAGTTTTAGATCTGTTTGAGGCCTTGTTTTGTCGGCTTTTCTCCTCCTTTGTCTGATGCTACAGAGAGACATGACTTGGACGTGGCTGTCTCAGCACAGTTTATAGGGCAGATCCTATGATAAATATAATTGAACCAGACAAGGCACAAGGATTTTCCCTTGCTGTAGCTCAGAGAAGCTGCAAAGAAGGATTTAAGTATCTGCAGGTACAAATCAGAAGAAATGTTAATTAACTTTTTACCCAAAAGTCTTTTTACCCAAACAGACTTTTTACCCAAAGTCTGATTCTGTAGGAGAGAAGCCTACCTTGAGATGAAATGGATTTTATAGAATAAGCAAAATGACTTTTTGAGCTATATAGGTCTAAATAATCTGAATATATATAATGTTCCTAATGTGGTTCTTTCTAAAGAATGGCATTGCATAAAAAGCACTGCACTTGGAACCAAAAAATTTGATAATTTAGAAAGTGCTTTGTGAGTGAACTGTCATTATTTTCATTGGAATTATCATAAGGAGACATTAGTAAATATACCTCTGCCCCATATATCAAGCACAACATGTTACCTGAAGATATTTAAGACCGTGTAGTCCTTTTAGGGCATTCAGACATGTGTGGACAGAATTGTGTTAAATCATATATGACTTACACTGCAGTCAAGATCTAGTGGCATCCCCTGCAAATTGTGAACCAAGGATATAGGATGTGATATTTCTGGCTCAAACTAGGCAATATTCTTTGCACTCCTCACTATAAAAATCACAGGCTTCAACACTCAGGGACTCAATAGACCATGCATCTGGGAAAACTTTAGGGATACTGGGATTATTAGTATAAGGCAAAAGATGAGTACTTTCTAAATTGAAAAGAAATTATATAAAAATGATCATAGAAGAAGTATACATAGTCAAAAAAGGGAGTTGGGTTCATCATGGAGTGGGAGATTCCAGATAGGTCAATGACTGCAATAGTACTTTAACTTTTTTTTTGATTAATAAAGCTTCATTTTTTCCCATAAAAGTCATGTTGTAAAATAAAACATAGATATACCACTCTAATAAAAAAATCCTCAAGAAAAATAAACTTAAAAAAAGAGAGGAATAGATTATGATTCAATCTGTATTCAGGCATGATCAGTTTTTCTTTGGGTGTGGATAGGATTTTTCATCATAGGTCCTTCAGAAGAGCTGTGGATGATGATAGTACTTTCACTTTAACTTAAAATATCTTGAGAAAGGATTTCAGCATATTAGATTGATTTCTTTGCAGGATTTTTTTAGAGAAGAGAAGAGAAAGAGAAACATAGATAAGAATAGCATAGAATGAGTTGGTTGTGATCTATATTATAGTAGGCAGTGCCTATGTCATTTTAGTGCATTGTTTAGATAATCTCATCAATATAAGTACTACTATTCATATCAATCCATACTGATGTGCAAGAAGATACTGCAATATTGCCTGTTCTCTGAGCTTCATCTGTATCCTTACCCCAAAGTCAGAATAATAATGCTTATATTAACTACCTTATTAGGTGTTCTGAAGGTGTTTTGTTTACAAAAAACCTTAAGGCATTATTAAAAACATGAGTAATATTATTACTCCTCCACTTTAATCCCACTCTTGATATTTTACTGTAGCACTGGAAACAAAAATTAGACTTCCCAGTAGAGCACAAGCTTTGGCAGGTATCACTGCAAAATGAAAAGGCTCTGAGTAGGAATTGTATTCTGAGTTGTTTACACTTCTTGCTTGGCTTAGTTAATTTCTGCCATTTGTTCTTAGTTCTGTCCTCTAATTCCCATTAGTGAACAGTAGGAATGCAATGGTTTCAAGATTCACATAGAAAGAGTGCTTGTCATGGAACAAATGAAATGCACTGAAAATCCCCAGTGCATCACTAAGGAAGTTCTAGACAGAAGGACAAAACAGGTATAGAGTCATTGATATGAGCCATCTTTTCATATACCATATTATAGGCTGGCCACTTAGCCTCCCCTACAATTAATGGTCACTGCCTATAGTATTACCTTTGCATTTAAGAGACAAGTTTCAACTGCAGATTTGTGATATATAGAACTTTGTGGTTAAGCAAATTGTGGTACATGAATATAATATATTACCGTGTTGAAAGAAATAATGAACTTGATGAATACAGAGAAGCTTGAACAGTTCTACCTGAACTGATGCAAAGAACAACAATGGCTACAACAATGTAAATTGAAAGAACAACCATATATACATAATCAAAAGTGAATGTTGTGAAACACTAAACTACAAGCATGCTTTGAAAGAAAAAACAGAGATACTCCCAACTCAAGCCTTTGCAATGTCAGGAATTCCACAAGTGTTTCACATTGCACATATTTTCAGACATTTTTTTTTATATAGATCAATAATACTGATTTTTCCTCTTCTTTTTTCTTAAAATTACTATTTGTTTTATAGGATAATATTCTGGAGGAGATGGAGAAAGGATACAAACTTATTAAAAAAAACTAAAAAAATCTTTAATGTGTGCTATGAGCACATACATAAGTTATTTAAACCAGAATAGTAAACTTCTGATGAAATGGTACATCATAATCTTCAACATTATAATATTTTATGAATGATTTCCATTATGGAAATAATTTCCCTTTAAGAAGGAACTTTATACATGTCATCTCTTTCAAAGCTGTATCAAGGAGAAATAAGACTGTCCTCTCTTCAGAAACAATCTTTCTCAAATCTGAGTTAAATAAACCATGTTTTCAGAAATTTGCTTACAAAAGTCTTTGATTGAAAGTTTCCTCAGCTGAGAGTATGGCCAAATGCTTTCTGTTTGTTAGTTTTCATTCATGGTTGCTAGAATATTACATTCTGGATATTTTCAAAGAACTCACTCAAAACTCTGGGGGTGAAACATGGGCTTCGGTGAAAAAGGGGTCTTCTGGAAAATTGAGCTTAAAATCCTGCTGGATTCTTGACAGGAGAATCTCAAAGAGGGACTGTATATTATTTTCAATAGAAATTTCACAACCATATTTTGAAGCTCTGAGTTATCCTGTTAATTCCACAACAAAGTAATGATTATTACATTTGTCCAGTTAAGATTAATTCACGATGTTTTCTTGTATAGTATGACTTGACTACATTTCTTTTAGTAGATAGGCAGACTCTCTATCAATCATTAGATAGGCAGACTCTCTACCAATTAATCATTAGGGGGGAAAGATCAATAGCTAATGTAGTTTAAAATCATCAGAATCTATATGAAAATGAGTTTTTATATCTTCTTTATCATCTTCAAAATCTTCTGATATTTTCTAGTTCAATACCAGTAAGCCATAAGAAGAAATCAGGTAAAAATTCTTTCTTTTAAGGAATGGTTCTTGTCAATAGCGGGGTGTGAGGTTGAGTGATGGGGAAAGATGCAGGTTTTTTTAAAAGGATTTTTAATAAAACATAAAAATTAAAGATATCAATGAAAATGCATTTTTAAAAAGTCAGATTAATCATAATTTCAGAAAATGTTAAATGGCTTGTTTTCCACCTATGATTCATAAATAGGAATTCACCAAATTGTCTTCATTAGTCATAACCTTTCTTCTGTAATGAACATCCTGTCATCTTTTCACCACCTGTCAATTATTCTTTCATCTCATCACCACTTTGCAGAACATTCTATGAAGCAACTGACATATATGTGGCCTTTCCTTTTGTGGACCATGATCCAATCTTCAGGACTTGGCCAGAACAAAGTCACATTTTCACAAAGCCTCACAAAGTGGAAAGTATTTGTTAATTTCTGATGTGAGTTTTCTTTCTTCTTCATCAGCCATTATCTTCCCTCTGTTAACCACAAAAATCAGTAAATTTATATCTTTAAAAATGTTTGCTGTTTACAAGGAGGTAAAATGGAAATTCTCCAAAAAAAATTTTAGGTTCCCGAGTTCTCCCACTAATTTTCATTAACTCTTCAACTTAAAATTGTTTTTAATTTAAAATACATTCTCCTTCAGAAATCAGAATTTTGATAACAGTTACACATCATTTCCTTTAGCTCCGAATTGATCAATTTTATATCAAAAGTGAAATCTCTCCTTTGGACAGGCTTAATTTCATAATAGGGACCAAATTATCCATGACCAAAACCTGTAAAGGTGAGTTCTCTGCCCAAACAATTCTATTTTATGAAGAATATCTTATTTTTGACAGGCTGGTAGTGTTTTGGGTCTGGACATATATATACATATATATACTCCTATGTGGTGGATATGAATATACTTATTCACACTGCTAGTTATCTGGATGGTTTAAGCCAAAACCTATGTAGCTGAGTTCTAAGGACTTGACCATAGATAGATATGCATTTAATTATCTCTAATATTAGTAATAACAATAGTTAACATTTACATAACACTAATTATATACCAGGCATTGTGCTAAGTGTTATTAATTTTTTTTTGCCATTATTACTTTGTTTGATCCTCATAACAAATCTGGGAGGTTAAATGCTATTATTAATCCCATTTTACAGATGAGGAAACTGAGGCAAACAGAGGTGAAGGAGCTTACCTAGGGTCACAGAATTAGGTAACATGAGAGGTAGGATTTGAACTTGGAGCTTCCTCACTCCAGTTCTAGTACTCTATCCTCTATACCTTCTCACTGAACCATACTACACCTTAATGATGATTATTATGTCTATATTTTCACTCAAATAGATCATTCTTGATCATATATAATACTACCATAAGGCTGGTTGGTTTTAACTTGTGAGGCTGTGTTGTACATAGGAAAAGTATTGCAACTGGAATCATAGGACCCACGTTCAAATCTCAGCTCTTCCCTTTATTATCTTTAAGTAGGTCATTGACCCTCTTTGCTCAGTTGTGAAATGAAGATGTTCAAGTGGATGACCTCTAAGGTTCTTTTCTGTGCTAAATGCATAATGCATTTTACTGAGCCTTTTTAATTTGTATTTGTCCTTCAAATTCAATTCAATAAGTGTTTTCTGAATACAATTCAGAGCAAGGACAAAATTGAAGAAAATGTAGAGCCTAAAATTAAGAATTGATTAAAGAATATTATGTACATAATTTCTTCATTCTTCTAAATCTAAATATGTAACAAGAAAGCAATTTCCCTTAAAAGGTTGTGTTAAAATAGTTAATTATAAAGTAACTAGATACTTTCTACTGTTTAGATCTTGGATAAGGAAAGGTATTTTGGGGGCCTTAATTTTCTTATCTGTAAACAAGAGAGTTGGGTTAGATGATCTCCAGTGTCCCTTCCAGTTGTATTATCATACTTCCAGTTGTATTATCATACTTGATCCTGGTGGTTATTTTGAAGATAACTCTTTTTAAAAATCTAAATTCTGTTTCTATCTCTCTCTAAACAGATTTGTGTATATGTAGAGCTTTAAAATTCAAATACAGATATAGAAAAAGAAGTCCATAGTAGATAATTCCTTAAAAGGTCTATGAACTTATAAATTTGACGTTTTAGAGGGTGGCACACTATCAATTAGCTTCAAATACACTGAATTTTTAAAATTACTAATAAATACACTAATTTATTATTTAAATACACTAATTTTTAATACACTAATACACTGATTTATTGTTTCTTGATCAACAATCAGTAATCTTGAGGACATCACCAGAACAAGCCATTGCATTGGCTTAATAAGAAATTCACTTACCTCATCTCTACTATCAAGGGGAGATTCAGCAACTTGGATGAAAGGATTCCTTCCAGGATCCAGATGATAATATCTCTGAGTTTTCTCATTCCATATTCATGAAAACCTTAGGAGATAATCTACTAGGAGGAAAGGTATATTGCCATGCCTGGTTAAGTTTAGCAAGGTCAATTTATTTAGATGCACTGAAAAGGATGAGCTAAATAGATAGCTCAAAGATTAGAGGTTGAAATAGAATTTAAATCAAGTTTTCTTTTTTTTAAATCTCTAAGTAAATGTGTGTATATTTTATCTTTGATGTCCTAATGACATAATAATAATCAGCATAACTATCCTTTATATAGTATTTTAAGGTTTGCAAAGTGCTTAACTTTGTGAGTATGTTAACTCACAACAACCCTGTGAGGTAGCTGTTCTTACAAAAAGGTTAAGTTTCTTGCCTAGTCACAGGTATTTGAGAGAGAATTTGAGTCTTTCTGTCCCCAAGTGCTACACACTATTCATTATTCAAACTCATAGAATACAATTCCCAATAATTAACTGGTTGTCTTATTCTCTAATTTATGTTGCGTTTTACCAGGAAAAATCTGTTTTTGAGGGTAGAAACTCATTCACTAAGCAAAGGATGAAATTTATTTGTAGCAATTCTTTATTTTATTAGGAATTTTTAAAAAATGCTTTCTGTCCTAGAAAAAGAATACAGTTCTCTCCCACTTTCATGTCTTAGAATACTTAAGTTTCCTGTGGCACTTATTGGTGAACTTTCCAAGTCATGTCATCTAAACCTTGTCCCCTTCTTACTGTTCTCTCCCTAAGGCTCTGGGGTCTGACAGATTAGCTCTCTTTTTTTAAATTTACCTTATCCTAAACATCACTTTCCAGACATCTCTAAAATAAGCTGTTATGATCTTATTGCTGCACTTCTCTACCTCCTTCTCCCTGCTGCCAATGTCTGATGTCTTATATGTGTTGTGAGGGAATGAACTATCTTACTTGCCTATATTAGTATCCCTAATGCTTAACACCATGCCTGAAATATAGTAAATATTTAATATTTTTTTTTCTAGGAGTCATCTTGTTTGTGAAATTTTTGTCTCTGATTCCCTTTCTTTTTAGTGCTCTCTCCCTTCAGAAATTACTTTGTGGTTTCTTTAAATATATATATATATATATGTATATATATATATATACATATATATATATATATACATATATATATATATATTGCATTATCATCACCTATACAGTTCCTTTCACTTTTTCTTTTTTTGGTTGATCTACAAATTCATCAGTGTAGAGAATATGAGATAAGGAGGCTCCATTGAAGATCACCATTAAATACTATTGAGAGGTTAAGTGTAAGAACTGAGAATTGAACCCAGATCTATTGACTCTGATGTTGGTTTTCTATTCACTTATCCATATTGCTTCTTGCATTTCAAGCATTTGTTGAATGAATGGAGCCAAAAAGAGGTGGGACCATGTCCCAACACTTCTGCCGCAGCCTCAGTAATATATAGGTATGGGTTTAACTGTCTTTGTTTTTAATGTCAGAGATAATTTAGAATATCCCTGAATCAGATATGCTGAGGTGACTATTTTTTGTAATAATATATTTTTATTTTTTCAAAATATACGCAAAGATAGTTTTCAGCATTCACCCTTGCAAAACTTTGTATTCCAAATTTTTTTTCCTTCCTTCCTCATCTCTCCTCTTCCCTATATAGCAAATAATCCAGTATAGGGTAAACACATACAATTCTTTTAAACCTATTTCCATATTTATCATGCTGCACAAGAAAAATCCCATCAAAAGGAGAAAAAATGAGAAAGAAAAAAGACAAGCAAGCAAGCAACAACAACAAAGGTGAAAATGCTATGTTGTGATCCACATTCAGTCCCTGTAGTCCTCTCTCTGGATACAGATGGCTCTCTCCATTACAAGTCCACTGGAATTGCCCTGAATGACTTCAAGGTTGAAAAGAACCAAATTCATCACAGTTGATGATCATATAATCTTGGTGTTGATTTGAACAATGTTCTCTTGGTTCTACTCATTTCACTTAGCATCATTTCATGCAAGTCTCTCCAGGCCTTTCTGAAATCACCCTGTTGATCCTTTCTTATAGAACAATAATATTCCATAACATTCATATACCATAACTTTATTCAGCCATTCCCCAACTATCGGGCATCCACTCAGTTTCCAGTTTCTTGCCACTGCAAAAAGGGCTGCTACAAACATTTTTTTGTACATGTGGGTCCTTTTTTTTTTTTTTTTGATCTCTTTGGGATACAGACCCCATAGAGACACTGATCATGCAAAGGGTATGCACAATTTGATAGCTATGTCTGCTCAGCCTCTGCTTCTCTAATTCTACAGGTCTATGGTTTCAGTTCAGAAAATATTACAATACAGGTTCCTTACTAGTTTTGAGTGTCCTTGTTGTCTCTGAACAAACTAAGGTGCCTCATTGTATTTTGAAATTATGAATATAAAACTAAGAGCCAGCCTTATTTATGATAGGGACCTTTCTATTCAGGCCAGGGATAAAGTAAGGATATCCATTATCAGCTCTATTACTATTGAATATTGTGCTAAAATCCTAGCTAGATCAATAAGGAAGAAGTTGAGGGCATAAACAAAATTTTTGCCTTTTGCAGATCATATGAAGCTTAGAGAAGTCTAGTGTATAAACTAAATAAATAATCGAAATAGTAACATCAGCAGAGTTTCAAAATATAAAACAAATCCATATAAATATTAGATTTTTTGTGTACTAGAAATGAAATCCAACAGGAAGTTATAGGAAGAGAAATTCTATTTAAAATAAATATAGAAAGCTTAAAATAGTTGGTTGTCTACTTTCCAAGCAAAGGAATTAATTAATATAACTACAAAATACTTAAGGCTAAATAATAATAAAAATGTGATTGCTGAATTCCCCAGTTACCTTCTTAAAAAGATTCCAAAAGGAATGAAAATTCTCAGGAATATTATACCCAAATTATTATTGGGGCAGTTAAAAGAAATATACAGAGGATATGGTTGTGAGTTGACTATGATGGAAGGAAATGTAAAAAAAAAAAAGAAAAATTAAAGGGTGAGAAAGAGCTATCCACTGGGAGAAATGGAAAGGGAGATATGTAATGGAGTAAATTACTTTACATAAAAGAGGCATGAAAGACCTTTTACAGTGGAAGGGAAATGAGAGAAGAGGCTTGAATTGGGAGGGAAGTGAGGGAAGAGGAATTGTCTCAAAGAGGGAATAAAATATACAATCAGTTGGGTGTAGAAATATATCTCACCCTACAGGAAAGTAGGAGGGGAAGAGGGTAACAGAAGGAATAACTGATAGAAGAAAGGGCAGATTGGAAGAGGCAGTGCTCAGAAACAAAATAATTTTGAGGAGAGATAGGGTGAAAAGAAAGAGAGATAATGATAAAGAGGGTGGAAATAAAATGGAAGGAAATACACAGAAATCATAACTGAAAAAAATTTACAGCAAGTTTCTCTGATAAAGTGCGCATTTCTCAAATATATAGAGAACTAAGTCAAATTTATAAGAATGCAAATCATTTCTCAAAAGGTAGATGGTTAAAACATATGAACAAATAGTTTTCAGACAAAGAAATCAAAGCTGTCTAGTCATATGAAAAATATTCTGTTATTATTGATTAAAGAAATACAAATTAAAACAACTCTAAGGTACTACCTTATACCTATCAGATTGGCTAACATGAAAGAAAGGGGAAATGACAGAGGATTATGTAGGAAAATGGAGACACTAAATTCGATAGAGTTATAAACTGATTCTACCATTCTAGAGGTCAATTTACCCAAAAGATTATACAATTGTGTATACTCTTTAATCCAGCAATACCACAACTAGATCTGTATCCCAAAGAGATCAGAAGAAAAAGGAAAAAAGAGGAAAGAGGCCTTATATATGCAAAATAGCAGCATTCTTTTGTGGTAGCAAAGACTTGGAAATTGAGGCTATACCCATTAATTGGGAATGATTGAACAAATTGTGGTATATGATTGTGATAGAATACTATTGTGCTATAAGAAATGAAAGGCATAATGATTTCAGAAAAACCTGAGAAAATTTATTGATGTAAAGTGAAGTGCGCAAAACTGGAAAAACATACACAGCAACAGCAATATTGTGAATGATTTAGCTATCCTCAACAATACAGTGAACTGAGAAAATTCCAAAGGATTTTTTATGAAAAATTGTTATCTACCTCTAGAGCAAGAACTGATGGAATCTGAATGCAGATTGAACTATACTTTTTTTTAAACTTTATTTTTTGGGGGGGTGTATATGTTTTCTTTTATAATATGACTAATATGGAAATGTTTAACATGACTTGACATGTATAATCTCTATCAAATTGCTTGTCTTCTCAATGAGAAGAGAAGAAAGAGAAGGTGGAGAGAATTTAAAAATCAAAATTTTTAAAAAATGAATGCCAAAATTGTTTTTACAAGTAACTAGGAAAAAAATAGAATATTAAGAATATATTAATTGCTCCTGGGTAGGCAGGGCAATATAATAAAATGACGATATTACCCAAATCAACTTAATCTATGTCACACTAATTAAACTGCCAAGGGATTATTTTAAAGGGACAGAAAAAATGAGAATGACTAGAATTCTAGATGAATAAAAGATTAAGATAATGATAATGATTAGATGAATAAAGATTCAGAATCTCAAGAGAAATAATGGAAAAAGTGGGAAGGAAGAGCATAACAATACCAGATCTCAAACTAAACTTCGAAGCAGAAATGCTTAAAAATAGTCTGGTACTGAATAAGAAATAAAGGTTGAGCCACAGAATAGATTAAGTACAACATATACAAAAGCAAAGAATTTTAGTAGCCTAGGGTTTGATCATACTAAAGATCACTGATATTGAGGTAAACATTCTTTATTTGATTAAAAACTGTAGGAAAATGGGAACAGAATCTGGTAGGAACTACATATAGACCAACATTTTACAGCTCCAAATGAATACATGACTTAGGCATAAAGGGTGACATCATAAACAAATTAGAGGATAGAGGAAATACTCTATCAGATGTTTTGAATTCACGATAAAATAAGAGCTAAAAAAGATCACAAAATGGACAAATTTTATTACCTAAAATTAAAAAGTTTGTGTAGATACAAAACCAATTTATTTAAAATTAGAAGAGAAACAGGTAAATAGGAAGAGAACTTTGCAGCAAATTTCTCTAGTAAAGGGGTCTAGATTTCTGTCCCTCTGTCTCTGTCTCTGTGTCTTTCTCTCCGTCTGTCCCTAATTGAGATATGGTCAAAGGATATAAATAGGTAGTTCTCAGAAGAAATTCACAACTTCTGATGCAGTGATAATAGTACTAAGGCTATATCCCAAAGAGGAAAAGGGCCCTTGGAAAAACAGTATTTACAATGACTCATTATTGTGGCAAAGATGTGGAAACTGAGGCCTTGCTTATCAATTGGAGTATATGAATGTGATGAAATACTATTGTGCTACATGGAATACTATCTGGAATACCCTAAGAAATGAAGGGTATGATTTCAGAGAAACCTGGAAAGATTTTTAGGAATTAATGGCAAGTGAAAGGATAACCAGGATAAAAAATTAAACAACAACACACTATAAATACAATTTTGAAAGACTCAGAGATAGATAAGGACATATATGTTTTTGGATATGGCTATTCAAGAATTTGTTTTACTTGACTATGTATGATTGTACTAAGGTTTTTTTTTTTAATCAATTTGGGCAGGAGGAAGATGGGAAAAACAGACAGCAGAGGTTTACTGACTGAAAAAAGAAACTGAATCTAGAAATAGGTTGTTGTATTTTGTTTTTACTAAATAACTCATCATTGAGAGAGAAAAATCTCTTTTTCAATGAGAGATTGGTCGCATTCACATTTGCATATAAATTATGATCAATATTAGTAGTACAATAAAGTATTTTTCCCATAAATATAGATCCAAAAAGAAAAATGACTATATTGGAGAAAGATCTTTTATAAGAGACTCTCAGAGTTTATTCACATCATAAATATGTTTTTGAAAATAAGAATACTATCTTATATTTGCAGTTTCTAAAGTATGTTCAGATCTACTATCTCATTTGATTTTTATATCAACCCTGTTTTGGAGGGAAAGGCAAGTAATATTTATTACTTCTATTTGGCAGGGGGAAAAAGTTGTGAAAAATCAAATTTAGGTTAGATATGGGGAAAAACTGTTTAACGTTCAGAATTGTCTAAAAGTGAAGTGGGAGCATTGAGAAGCAGTGGATTCTCCCTTACTGGAGAATTTATATAAAAGCAAAATCAATTTAGGTAAAATTAAAAGGGAAAAAGGTAAATGGGGGAAAACATTTTGGAAGTTTCTCTGATAAAAGTAAGGTTTCAAGCTAAGACTAGAAGATCACTTATCAAATTCTTACTCATATGTGGGTTAGACTAGAAGATTCTGCTAGCCCTGTCAATTATGAGATTTTGTGATTCTGTGATTTGTTGAGATGCATGGGAAAATAGGAAGAACGCTGGTGCTGGAGTCAGAGGACATGGACTTGAATCTTGACTCCCCCACTTACATCCTGTGACCTTGAAGAAATTATTCAGCCTCCCTGAGTTTCAGTATAATTGTGTATGTTACCTTAATATCCATTTGACCTTGAAGTATATGCCATAATTAGTTAGGGGTAGAGCTGGGACCAGAATCCAATCTCTTGACTCATGATCTGTCACTACTTCCTTTAATATTTCAAGAATCTCTAATTTCGCCAGTGTGAGTACTCCCTTAGAGGATACATGCCAAACCTCCTATATCTATGAATAGCTGACAAAAAACCCCTTTTAATCCTTTGGAGCCAAGCTTCTGATGGTGTGCCTCTCCTTATATTTATCTTGGCTAGTCCTCAGACAGTAAGACCTATAATTTGTCCCTAGATCTATACTTGAAGTCTTTTCAGTTTGGTAGAACACCATAAAAATCTTATGTCTTGTTTTTAAGATATTAAATTATCTACAAAACTTCCTAAAATCACTCTAAAATTTAGGTTTATGCTTTATAATGTAAGATACTGGAGAATAAGGGTCAATTTCTGGGCCTCAGGTCTATTTGACATTCAGTAGAGCCAGTAAATTAATTAGCTCATTGGAAGAGACAGAAACATCACCACTGGCACATAATGCAAAATAATGTAAGCACAGATCCTTGAAATATTGATGTATCATTACCTAAGGGATGAGAACAGAGGAGGCTAGCCTTATTTATGCCATTATTCAAGACTCTGCAAAGAGATAAATCTTTCAAAAGAAATAGAGATGTTTTTATGCCTGAAAATCAAGTCCTTTCAGGTATTAGAGGAATTAATAGGAAAAACAGGACTGTCAGTTACGTCTTATCAATTGGGGATAGCTGTAGGAAGGGGAAGTGACGTTTCTGACATTATGTAATAGATCTGTGGAAATGCTTTAGGAAAAGCTGTAAATCATTGTACAAAAGTATGATATTGTTGCTGTCTATCTGTCCCAACCTCCCCCATGAAATTCAGTTCCTGTGCCCACTCACTCATCTGTCACTTGTTACCTCTCTTGACCATCATCTGCACCATATTTAATTATACATAGTCTTGCTTTCCTCTGCCATTATTTCATGTGTTGCAGGGGTCCTCAAACTATGGCCGCAGGCCAGATGCGACAGCTGAGGACGTTTATCCCCCTCACCCAGGGCTATGAAGTTTCTTTATTTAAAGGCCCACAAAACAAAGTTTTTGTTTTTACTATAGTCCGGCCCTCCAACCGTCTGAGGGACAGTGAACTGGCCCCCTATTTAAAAAGTTTGAAGACCCCTGTTAGAGTGTGCTCTCTCCCAAAGAATGTGCTCACAGGTGTATGAGCCATTTGTCCAAATTGCCTTCCTGGAACTAGGTCCAAGTGAAACATTACCTACCATTCAAAATACAAAAAGCTCATTAGGAAGTAAAGGATTGTCTCAAATACTCGGCCAATACAGCTTTGGTTCAGGTTTTGCTCAACTTGACTCATATTTATGAATGTACCTAAGCTAAAAGTTGCCTAAAAATGTTACCTAAAATAACCTAGTCTTATCACCTGGTCTTCTCGCTATGTAACTGAATCCTATTCATCCTTCAGGGCAGCTAGGTAGCGCCATAGTGCATACAGTCCTGGACCTGAAGTCAGGAAGACTGGCTCAGACACTTAGGAGCCGTGTGACTCTGGGCAAGTCACTTAACCCTGTTTGCTTCAGTTTTTTCATTTGTAAAATGAGCTGGAGAAAAAAACAGCAGTATCTTTATCAAGAAAACTCTAAAATGGGTTCTTGTGGTGATCTCCCATTTCTCAGCTCTGCCTCAGCATTCACTCTCTGTACTGCTAACAGATAGCTTCTGCCCTTTTCTTTTCTCATTTGTTGATGTCTCATCTATCTTTTAAAGCGCATCCTAAAGGGTGCCTCCTTATGCTTTTGTTTTGTACCTCTAAAGTACTTGTGTAAAGTTATGTATTATAGTTACCTGAGGTTATATCTTATCTCCCAACTAGAGTGCAAACTCCCTGGGAACAGGGACCATGTCTTATCTAAATTGACTATTACCTGCATGACCTACCATAGCATGGGAGAAACCTATAGTTCATAGAACAAACTGTTATTTAGCTTTCAATGTGCATTTGTTTGCTGTCTTCCCAACTCATTTGTAAATTCCCTTATCATGAACCTATCTAATGTTTCTACCTTCCTACAATGCCATGTTTAGTACTAGACTCACAAAAAGTCTTCAATAATAGCTATGGGATGATTGTTCCATAATTACAATGGCATTAAGTTTTGTTCTATAAATGCACTGTTTTGAAGCCAGAAAGACCTCAGTTCAAATCTATGCCTCTGTCCCTCCTTTTTTCCACCCCACTTCATACACATATACTATTTGTATGACACAAGTAAATCAATTAACCTTTCTGTTCAAGGCAACTCTTTAAGAATATAATTGTAAAGAAATGCATCTTTCCTGCATTCACAGAGAGCATTTCCTCACACAGGAGATCCTTATATCAATTAAATTACAGGTATCTATGAATATTGGATGGTAAGTGGGCTTTTAGGAATGCCTATGAACATAATAATCAATCCTATAATGTAGCATATTTAGAATATGTCATTTGGTGGGAATAGACTGATTCTGTTATCCAGAAAGAGCTTTCCTGAAATATACAGTAACAGAATCTATCAAATGGCAAGTAAGCAGAAAATATTTTTTCCCTTCTGGAATGAAAGTTGTTTCTCTTTTTCAGTTGCTTGTCGAATTCTTTTAGTATATATGTATGTATGTATGTATGTATGTGTGTGTGTATGCAAACATTACTAATCCAAATCCTGGAATCAAAAGTGAATTAGCCTACTGGGCAAGGCCTGATATAATTCTGAGTAAGTTCTTCTCTCTAAGAGGATTAAATTATACCTCATTCATGGCACATTAACCTGCTAAATGCAATTTCAACAAGTACAAAGCTTTTGACATTTCCTTTCCATCAGGAAAGCTCAATCAAATGCAGAGGGACATGGTGGTCTAGCACCCCTATGGTTACCTGTAGTACCACTGGTGAAACACACGATTGAAAGGTCTTCTGGCCGAGGAGGCTAAGAGGAGACAAGGTAAGAAAAAGGAAATTACTCGAATGTCCATCTGTACCTATTCCATATTTATGAGAAAATGCAATTCCAATTTTCTGCTTATTAGTCTCTTATATTTGTCCCTTGTTGATCTAAGACCCTGATTCTCCCCTTTTCTTGTTTTAGTACTCACTGTTGATTGCTCTTTCCTTGGTGACTGCCTCTCTTCTCCCAGACTTGGCCCCCAAATTTGACCTCCTTTATGCACTTAGAAAAGAAGTGCTATTTCCATGGCATAAGTGATAATATTGTTATAATTTGAATCAGAGAACCTGGATTCAGACCCAACTTCTCTACTACCTGTGATCTTGAATAAGTTACTTCAGCTCTTTGGATCTTAGTTCCTTCATCTGTAGAATGAGGAGATTGGAATAGATGCTATTCCAATTCTAAATCTATGTATCTGGGATCTACAAACAGATTCTTGCTACCTGTTTAATCTTGGGCAAACTCTTTAACCTCAGTTGCCTTACTATAAAATAAAAGGATTGGACTAAATGACCACTGAACTATATTTTAGCTCAAATCTCTTTTTCTATGATTCTGTGATTTGTGGCCCAGAATCACCATAGCAAATGAATGAAACCACTCATGAAAAAATGATGAAAAACAAAGTATGATCTGGAATGCTCTTTTTGTCTCTCTAGTTACCCAGTCCTAGGACCAGATAAAGTTCTGCCATCTCCATGAAGTTTTCCTTGATCACTCTCAGAGCCCAATTTTTCTCTGTCTTTTAACTTCCTAGAGAATTTACTGTTTATACTCATCAAACTTGAATCACTTATTACATGGTATGCCTAGAAACTTTTCATGGGTTTTTGTACAATCCCCTCATCCATATTTGACTTGAGGGCATCAACCTTTTATTTCTGTCATTACATCTAATACAAAGTAAATAATCAACACTTTTGCTGATTATTAACTTACCACAGGAGGATGATGATTCTCTCGTCCACAATCCTGAAAAAAGGAAATGTGGCTTTAAAAGTTCTTAAATACATTTGAATCATTAGAGCACTGAAATTCACTCAGATAACGTCCATTCATTTCATTTCAACATCCCAAATTATTCAAACTTTTTCCTATTAATTAAGAAGACAGTATTTGGGAAATTTGGGGCCTTGAGAAGTTGAGATCAAAAATATGTCAGAAATGCTGCCTTCACTGCTAGTGTTAAACTCAAATGGGAATACAAAACCACAAATGTACACTCTTTATATTGTGCTGTATATTTATTCTATTAGACATTTCCTAATTCCTGTTTAATCTGGTTGAGTTATACTCTCAAGAGTTTAATTCCTTTGGCCAAATTTATTCTAGTGGGAAATGGTGCAATTTCCACAGTTGTTGATATTTTCATTGTATCTGGTGCCCTTACGAGTAAAAACTTTTTTTCTCCAGAGTCCCACATGTTACTATATGTTTTGTGTGAGCCTGCAGGGTGTTTTGTCCACTTGAGGATTGTCTGTATAGGCTGTGTTTACTAGTGTGGGGAAGGAAAAGTTGAACTAAGTCAAACATACACTTAGAACAAGCAATTAAGCAGATGTGTAAAAGCTGATTAATAAAATGCATTCATTTTCTTTCTAAAATAGTTTGTATGTCAAACACAGCATTTAACCATGACCCTTCAGACAATAGGGATTCTGTGGCTTTCCATAATATGCTTGCTTATAATATCCCATGCAAACAGATGTAGACTCTCACTGGACTCAATAGGCACCTTCCAGAAAAGTTGTATACTTGGCAGCAAATTAGGAATTAGGAAAGCCTATGTTAAAATCCTAGCTTCAGCAATTAGTTGTGTGATTTTGAGCAGATTACTGTAGATCTCGGAATCTGTTTCCTCTCTTATAAGATGGTGATAATGACATATAGTGCCTACTTCCTAGTGTTATTATAAGTGTTTTTTAAACATGAAAGCACTGTAGTAACATGTTATTTCATTATATTTTAAATGCATGAAGAAATTCATTACATAACATAATCATGAATGGAATCCTTTCTATAAAGAAGAGAATTATTTTTTAAAAATATATAATCATTACCTCCATTAATTTATCTTTTGGTAAGAAGCAAAACATAGTGAATAGAAATCAGTCTCTGAAATCAGCAAAATCTGTATTCATGTCCTGTCTCTGACACATATTATCTGTGTGACCATGAGTAAATCACTTAACCTTCAATGTCCCAGCCAACTCTCAAAAACTAAATAAGTTATTGTTTCCATCAAGTTCCCACTTGGCTTTAATGGAAGGAATTTCCTTACTATAAATCCTTTCTACTGAGGAAGTCACAGGTAGGGGCTGAAATAAATAAAAAAGATATTTTATATAAGCCTGGATTTCAATATATTGAGTTTGCTTAAAATAAGGTATTAGCAAGAAGCCACAACTGAATGTGTTTGTTGTTGTCTGATCATAGAGACAAAGGCCCTACAAGTAGTAGAGAATGCTAATTTTACTGTATTATCTCTTCAGAAACAAGAGTTGAGAGTGAAAGAATGAATTCATTGGGGTATTAGATATTTAAAAGCTATCCACAAGGCTGTGATAGTACTCACTATAAAAAACAAAACAAAACTCCAAACAAAACAACACTTCAGAATATGTCACCACTCCTACGCAATATCTCATTTTTTCTTGCATTGAGTAGCTATAATA
Organism: Sarcophilus harrisii; assembly: GCF_902635505.1. Lineage (NCBI taxonomy): Eukaryota > Metazoa > Chordata > Mammalia > Dasyuromorphia > Dasyuridae > Sarcophilus > Sarcophilus harrisii. Next base: position 350,012,866 of record NC_045427.1, read on the forward strand.
ATCAGGGACAGAAACTGAGTCCAAATCCTACATTCTTCATGACCACTTAAAATATTATAAAAAAAAAAAAACACCCCTTGTGGCAGCCTTCTTTGTAGTGGCCAGAAACTGGAAACTGAGTGGATGCCCATCAACTGGAGAATGGCTGAATAAATTGTGGTATATGAAAGTTATGGAATATTATTGTTCTGTAAGAAATGACCAGCAGGATGATTTCAGAAAGGCCTGGAGAGACTTGCACGAACTGATGCTGAATGAAATGAGCAGGACTAGGAGATCATCATCTACTTCAACAACAATACTATATGATGATCAATTCAGATGGATGTGGCCATTTTCAGCAATGAGATGAACCAAATCAGTTCCAATGGAGCAGTAATGAACTGAACCAGCTACACCCAGCGAAAGAACTCAGAACCATTACATAGAATTCCCAATCCCTTTATTTTTCTCTGCTTGCATTTTTTATTTCCTTCACAGGTTAATTGTACATTATTTCAAAGTCCAATTCTTCTTGTGCAGCAAAATAACTGTATGGACATGTATACATATATTGTATTTAACATATACCTTAATATATTTAACATGTATTGTTCCACCTGCCATCTGGGGGAGGGTGTGGAGGGAAAGAGAGGAAAAGTTGGAACAAAAGGTTTTGCAATTGTCAATGCTGAAAAATTACCCATGCATGTGTTTTGTAAATAAAAAGCTATAATTAAAAAAAAACATTCCACAGTTGAATACCTCTATGTGCCTATATTATTTATTGCCTATATTATTATTTATAGTCCAAAAGGACTATAAAGGACATGGACTATTGCCACTCCATCCTTTGGATTCACCATAATATATATCTAAACATAGGCCCAGGTTACTAGCTAAATTGCTGATTGGTTTTTGTCCTTCATTCTTGAAGAGGACCAGCATTACATTACTGTCAGAGCTGAGTTAGAGCCATATGAGCTTGGAATGCTCTGGCACAGGTTGGACACAAATAGTCCCTATGAACATGTGGGGTGGACTCTCTAGCTTTGTTCATCTAGTGTTTGCTCTGCGATAATTCAATTCTGCTTTGCTCATAGCACACAGCACCTTCTCTGATGAGTGCAGACCATGCTAGCCTGTTCTATGCCAGTGTCTCCCATATCATACAATCAATTTTAATGTTCTTAAGAGAATATCCTTACATTGCTTTTTCTTACCACCTTGTGAGTGCTTACCCTGTGTTAGTGCTCCATAAAATAATATTTTTGGCGAGCATGCTATAATGTCTTATTAAGTGATGGTTGAAGGTTCAAGAGGAAGTGTGATAGTTACATTACTGAGATGCCATTTCTAGAAAGACCAGTTCCTTAAACCCAGAGATAATTCTGTTACTGACATTCTCTGTTAACTCAGCTGTTAAACAGCTGTTAACCAGCTGTTAACTCAGCTGGTACTGTCCATTGTGCTAAAATGAGGTCAGGCTTCATGCCTAGAGAGCTTCTTCTAATCTCTGCTACCATTTCATTTGTAACACCAAACTCAAGAGAAATAAATCCTCTATTATGCTGAGCTGCTACTGATGACAATTGTTGTCCCTGGACAACAACAAAAACAATTATGTATGTGTACATTCCATTCAAATGAATGTCTTCAAAGTCCTTTCTCCTGGATGCTTTCCTTAGTGAGTGGAACATGCTTAATATTTTCTTGACAGTCATATCAGTACCTTTAGATCATAACATATCTAAGAGGGAGATAACTCAGTACAGTAGCTATACCAAAAACAGTGATTTGGGGCATCAGAAGGCCTGGGTTCAAATCCCAATCTCTCTGAATCTGTTTCCTCATTTAGAAAACGAAGGGGTTGAATTAAATGAGCTCTGACATGCTATCTAGCTCCACAACTATGACCCTATAAAGTCAGCTTCAAGCTATGTAATATATATGTAAACCATGACCCTATATAGCTGGTCTTTTATATGGCGACAAAAAGCATTGGCTGAAAGCCAGAACACCTGGGTATGAAAATATTGTATGACCTTAAATCATACCTTTAACCTGACAACAGGTTCAATAAAAATCAACAAAGATTTGGTAAGCATCCCTTCTGGACCAGATACTGTGCTAAGAATTAGCAAGACATAGGGAAAAGAGCCTCTACATGGTTCAGTGGGGAGAGTGCTGGGTCTGGGGTCAGGAAGACCTGAGTTCAAATCTAGCTTCAAACATGTAGTAGCTGTGTGACTCTATGCAAATCACTCTATTTGCTTTAATCCACTAGAAAAGGAAATGGAAAACCACTCCAGAATCTTTGCCAGGAAAACTCCACAGACACAATATTGGTGTGCTATGACTTATAGGGTCATGAAAAACTGAACAAAATTAAACAACAAAAGGAAAGAGCACTAGTCTTCCCAGAAGACTTAAGTTTGAACCTTGGACTCTTTACACTAACTGTGAAGTCCAAAACAAGTCACTTCACTTTTCAGAGTTTTGGTTTCCTGATTTATAAGATGAAGAAATTATAGTTCTGCTACCTTCTTCTCAGAATTATGAGGAAAAGCTCTTTTAACAAGTTTTCAAACTTCTTAATAGAGAAGTTATATTATCAGTTAGAAATAATAAAAACCTTTCTAATCTATCTCACAATTATAGAAAGCATCTGTCAAAAAAAGGTGTTTTTTTTCTTAGAAATTTAAAGGTGTTTTTTAAAAAAATTAACAGTATATTTGGTTTTACATTTTTAAAGAGCAAGCTTTTATTAAAACCAGGCAAAGAAGCTCACCTCAACTTCCTTCATGGACTGAATCTCCACACCACATTTCTTCCCTCGTTCTTTCAAGTCCTTTTCAAATGGTTCAATGAGAATAATGAATTTCAGGCCAGGAATTTCCTTTCTTTCCACATTTTCTAGGAGAAGTATGGCTTTTTCAGGTCTATCGCAAATCACTGTGGCAATATCAGCTGAGAATAAAATTGTTATGTGTCAATGGTAGGCAAAATCTTTGGCTACAGCCTGTCCAAAACATGCTATAGTTAAAGGGTAGCCTGGGCAGACAGTGCTCCAGGATCCAGAAGAGCTCTGGCTTTGAAAACCTTATCCCTAAGATACTGTAGTTTTCTTATTCTATCTAGCAATATTGTCATACATTTGTGTGAGATTTTTGTGCTTAGTTTTTTTTTTTTAAAAGTTGCTAACAGAGATATATGCATACACATATGTGTGTGCCTTCATGAGTGATCACACACATATGCATATATGAAATCAGAGGGCCAAGATAAATAGACTAATCTACTGGTGACCTAGTTTTCCCATGAGAACTGATTCTGGGAGAATGGGTATTTAGAAGACAAACTTTTTGTCTACTAAATGGAAAGCCCTCAGTGGAAACTCTTCTTTTCCAACTTCTAGATCAGTACAAAAATTTGGTCAAGGAACCCCTAGAACCTGCTATTCTGAAAATTATCATTCCAAGAATATTTTGGCAATCTCCTTTGGGAAATGAAATTTCAGTGTCTGCTTTCCTGAATTAATGTTACCTGTATTAATAATGTAGCGAATGGCACCTGGGCCTAATGTGTCATATAGTGGAACCACCACCATGGAATAGGTGTAGCAGGCCAGCTCTGAGATGATCCACTGATAAGAGCCACAGGAGAGAGGATTTGGTGGGAAGAGGGAGAAGAGGAGAGTTAAAATAGTGTTCAGTGACTTGACACATGAAAAAAATATATATATATAAATATAGCACTATTTTTTTTGTTTTGTTTTGTTTTGTTTTTTTACCTCTGGCCGATTCTGAGCAAACACACCAATAAACTGCTCTGTTGATGGTTTACATTCATGTTGAAGGAGTCCTGATCCCAGGAACTCTGCCCTGTCTGCCACCTGGTATATGGGAAAGACAATTCAGTAAGGAAAAAATGATTATATAAGAAATCTTGAGATATAGCTAAAAGATTGAATGTTTCAATTTAAACAATTATATTGCTTATACTAGAGAAGCAGCTTGGTGTAGTGAAGAGAGAATTATCATTGAGCTCAAGAAGATGTGAATTCAAGTTGTACCTTTGATCTATCATCTGGCTGACCACACGCAAAGATCACTTATCCTCCCTGGTAACTTCCTAAGAAGATAAGTTACATATAACTTGCCAATATGAATTTGTTGAAGTAGTTTCCTTACCAGTGAGTTTTCTACACCAATGAAATCATAACTCCTACCCCCAATTATGGCACTAAGATTTCCCTTCCCTCTAACTGTACCAGCTAAAAGCCCAGAAGAAGATTGCTAAAGCCCACCAAATTGCTGATGAATCCAGTTTCCCCTCAAAAGATTTGAAGTCCATCCAAGATACATTTCCTGATGTTTGCTAATGGCATTATTAGGTAAAAATAATTTATTATATTTGTCAGCAAAAATATGACAAATGACATGAAATAACCTTAGAGATGAGTAATATTGCACTGATGTTTTAAGCTTTCTCTCCTTGGAATTTATTTAGTTACAAAAAATGTCAATGTCATATATTGAATGGTCCTTACCTCCCTGTAGGACAACCACTGATATGGCTGCTTAGGCTTCCTGGATCCAAGGCAGGGACCATCTCCTAAAAAAGAGGAATACTGACTATTAGCTACTGTGGATACTATAGATACCTATTTTATGAAAATTCTTTGAAGTTTCCATTCACTTACAGCACTGTGCAGCATTCTCTTGCCTGATGAAACAAAGTGGCAGTTTGGGGAAAACTTTTTTTAAAAATTGTGATGGAGAATCACCAGGCTGACCCATCCACACACATTTTAGTATTTTAAGTGTTGGGTAATGGATAAGTAGAGAATGAGTACAATAACACACAAGGCTGCTAGTGTACCTAAAGATCAGAGAGTTTCAAAAATCTCTCTCTTGTGGGATGGAATTTCAATTTAGGTATAATTCATGAACTGCAAAGAGAGTTCGTAAGAAATGATGCAGCTGCCCTCATCCATTCCTAACAATTATTGAATATATATTATGTTCATCCAGAAGGGAAAATGTTTTATGTATATGTTTGCAATCAGGAAAGCAAACCAACAAGTACTCTCCCCTCCCCTCTCCTCCTCAAATTATGAAGTGTCATTTATAATGCTTTTATATTACTGAATAGCTTTTAGGGTTTTTTGGGGGGAGGGGGCAGTATGTATTGAGAGTTACCCAACTATAGACTCTATTTCTTCAGTGTATCATACTACTACTATCTCACATTTTCACAGTATTTTAAGTTTGAAAAGGAACTTTAGATAAATTATTTCATTTCATCCTCATCACAACCCTGTTAGTATAACAAATATTTTTTATCTCCACTTTGTAGATGAGAAAAGTGAGACCTCAAGGGACTTGCTCAGGGTTATGAAACTTGTAAATGTCAAAAGGAGGATTCAAATCCAGGTCTCCTGACTCTCAGTTCAGAACTCTTTCTAATACATAATGCCAGCTCCTATGAAGCTAACTAAAACTACTCAAGGATCAATATTGCCAGTTTTAGACTTGCTTCAAATATGTTCTCAAAGTGTCTGTTCTAGCCAAGAATAATTTAAACAGATAATTTTAAAGATATGTCTAACATACAACAAACACATATAACCAGTGTGTAGAAATCCATCATACTTATTGGGAAAACTAGTGGCGATGAGTAGGAGGAATTAAGAAAAAGGAAAATGCCAGGGAGGAAGTAGTCACAAGCAAAACAAACTTCCTGATCCTAAATGGGGATAAAAAAGGAGAAAGAAAAGGACTAGAATCTAAGATGGTGATTTAAGATTGTCTAATGCACACTTGGCAATGGCTAAATTAAAATAATAAAATGGCTAAATAACAGAATAAACAGAATTGTATATGAAATGTAATGGAGTATTATTGCAAACTCTTCCATTAGACTGTGAGCTCATTGAGAGCAGAGTGTTTGTTTGGGTTTCTCTTTTGCCTTTCTTTTTATGCCCAGAGCTTAGTGCAACATTTGGCATAGAGCAGATACTTAATATGCATTTGTTGAATTATTGTACCAAAAAAAATGATGAAAGATATGATTTCAGAGAATCTTGGGTAGTATCAAGAGTTGTAGAGAAAACAGAACAGAAGCAGGAAAACAATTTTTATAAAGACAACACCACTGTAAAGAAAAACAACTTTGATAAGAACATTGATCAAAGCAATAATTAATCAGGTCTCCAGAGGGCCTGTGATAAGTGCTGTTACCTACTTCTTCACAGAGAGGTGGTGTACCTAAGGTGCAGAAACATTAGCATTTTTGTACATCCACTATAAGTCACTTAGCTTGACTTTGTTTCAAGTCCCTTACCCCACCCTCTTCTTTTAAAATCTGTTAGTTGTGGAAGGGGAATGGTTGGGGAAAAAGCTAAATTCTACTAGGTCTACTAGGTCACAAGCAGTAATGACTCTTCCCACCCCCCAAGGAGATCATTTAAATATTTTTTAAAAAATTCCTAGAAGAGAACAGAAGGAAGATCAGAACAAAGAAATGACAGATAGGATAGTTTTGAAAGTAATTTGAAAAATTTGTTACATAATTTTTAAAAAAAAGCAACCAGTATAAAATAGAGATTAATAATTAATATAGAATCCTTTTTTGGTATTCTGAAATGTATACAGAAATGTTTTTTGGAGTTGAAATTCAAATTTTAAAATAAGTGTCTTTTAAAGAAATATCAAGAAACTATTTTTTTTTCATTGGAGGCTATAATATTTTACTTTCTCCTAGATTGAAAGTCTAATTAACAATGAGGAAAACTTCAGACTATCTGTAGTTTCTTATTGCCTTATATTCCAATATATAGTTCAACTAAACAAACATTAAGTAAAATCTGATATGTGCAAAGTTTCATGCTCGTTCCTGGGATACAAATAAATTGTATGTGAAGAATGGTGGATAATGGTGGTGGTCTGTGGGAAAAGGAAGTCAACATGGCTTGGCCTGCCATGGGAAGATAGAAAGTCAGGCTTTCTAGCTGCAGCAATAATAATAATCTCTGACACTGATCAAGGCCATCTCTGTGGGCAGGAGAGTCCACAGCAAACTCATCACCCTCTCAATTCGTGAAGGAAGAGGGCATACTTAAAAGAGTATATCTGCCTCATCAGTTCCAAAAAGAATAGGCTCTCTGAGAAGTCTGTCCTGAACAGAATCCAGCAAATCTAGTGATGGTGTTGTTAATGTCATATTACAGGCTGGATAAGCAGCCTCTGGTAGTAAAGATCTGCAGGAAGACTTTTTCCAGGCAACCAAGAAGAACCTTCTGGGGAAATGGGTTAAGTTAATATAAGTATAAAAGTAGCTCCAGGACCAAACCAAATTAAAATTTTATTGGGAAATATTTAACAAAATAAATAAAAATGCAATAGAACATAGATAATGTTAATTCTAAGTCAATATGAGGCCTGCAGGGATCCTTCTGTACAAGCCTGTTTGTACTTTTTTATGGAGGAGGAAACTTGAGTCCCAAAGAAGTGTAGAGATTTGTTAGAAAGTAGTTAGTTAAGTCAATATTTAAAATCAGGTCTCCATATTCAGTACTCTTTAACACCATGTGAACCAATTATTACACATGTCTACAGCAATGTGTTTTAATGGGAAGGGCTTTGGGTGATCTCAGTTTGAATCTTGTACTTACTGGCTTAGTGACCATAAACAACTCCTTTTCCCTATATCTAAGTCATTCCCTCCATTTTCTTTTCTCTAAAGTTGAGATAATATCTCTACTACAGGATTGTTGAGAAGCTAGCTTTTTGTAAGCCTTAAAAGCCTATAGGAACTGCTGTTGCTGGCTCCCTTGGTATCACACAGTTACCCTATGTCCATATGGCATTTGTCAGCCATTTTCCACTTTTAGGACTGGCTAGTCCTTCCTCTAGTTCCAGTGATTCCTTGTAAGTAGTAGTTACTTATTTTACTAAATAATAGCTACCAGTCTTCACTTGGAATGAAAAGAACAGTCTGTTCCTGACAGAATGTTCATATAGCCTCTCTGAGAACACATGAGCCTCTTTGGCCCAGAAGTGTCCCATACTCACCAGAGATGTTCAGTCCCCTTCTGAAGACTTCATACATGGTTCTAGCATCATCATAATAATGGTTCAGTAACTTGGGGCTGCCTCCAATCACAGACCTCCGAGCTCCATCAAAGCCCTGTGGAACCAAAAAGACATGGGTTAGAACTTCAGAAAACATGACATTTCCAGGGATTAAGAAAGCAACTATCATCTCTGTCATCTAGAGATTCACAGCATCTTTCCAATTACATTCCATAGACTAATTCTATTTGTTAACAAAACTCATTACACAATCTCATAACTCTTTGGCTAGACAGACTAGACATAACTACTATTTCTTTAACAACAGGATTCTTTGAACTAGAATTGTATTTAGTTAAAATTCTCTTTTATCAAGGTATTTTAGAAATACTTACTGGAAATTTGAAGCAAAGACTTAACACTAATTAAATCCTGTAAGTACTATGGTTTTGTTTAAAAAAAAAAAGGATTCTTCCTTTACAATTATAGCACCATTTTTAAACCATATGTAGTATTCATGCCTAGGCATGTATTAAGAGGAAAAGATTTTTCCTTACTTACTACTTCTTTGACAACATAAATTCTCCAAGTCTTGGGTCCTCGCTACTCTCATTAAAGAAATTTTCAGGATTGTAAATTCACATCAAGAATAACAGAATTCACAATCTGATCTTGTACTTCAGTTTAGCTTTTAAAGGTAGAGAGCTAGGAAGTAGACGCATAAACAAAGCTGGAGTATACTTGACCTATGCATCCATGCAACCTCTACTGGGAACCATGTACATGTAGAGGCCTGTAGAAGAAGGAGTTTTAGAAAGAGAAATGGAACCTTCATTAGATATTGAGAACTTGAAAGAGCAATTACAAGAGGAGATTGAGATCTCATTCACCTCTCAGGTAGAGCAAACAATCTGTTTAGCCCTGCTGAGAAAGGAGAGATCAATACAACAAAGAACCATGTATATCAAGAAGCAACCAGAACTTCTCTATCACATGAGCAACAAAATAGAGGACTCAACATTTTCTCTGATTCCCCATGACCTCTCAAACATCTCCAAAAAATAGAAATTGTGGACCAAAAATAAAGGAACTTCAGCTGTGTCTATGGTCTAGGATATTCAGAATCTAAAAGAAGGTAAAGCAAGCAAACTAACCAACCCATGAACTGATACTGACTTTGAGCTCACTCAGGACCTTTCTTATACTTCCCATGCTACTAGCAATGAGGGTGCCCTCGTAGACTTAAGTATCTGAGGGCTCGTAATAAAAATTAACTTCACAACCCAGTTTCCCATCCCTCTTTCCAGTACCATTGAAACTCCAGCTCAAGGCTGCAGAAGTTTATTCTGCAACAGCCAGACTACAAGAGCACTTCAGAAACAAAAGTGTGCTGAAGGGACATGCTTGCTATACATCATGGTGACAAACAATACTGTAGTACCAATGTTGCAAAGCTCTGAACTGCTGATGTGAAGCCAAAAAACTGAAAAAAGAATGAGTAGGGAAGGATACCCAATTGGATCATTTGTGTGTGTGTGTGTGTGTGTGTGTGTGTGTGTAATTAGCTGTGCAGCACTCCATGATGTCTGAAGCAAAGAGTTCACTATTTAGCTGCCCATAAAAGTTATTTGGGAAAGCTTAGGCCATTGATCAGTGAGATTGAGCTCCAAGTGAAACCATAATCAGAATGATAGGATTGGAAAGCATGCAATAGGGAAAAGTCAGGAGGAAAAAAGAATGAAATTATCAAAGATCTCAGGAAGAGGAAAACTCAAAAATCTTGAAAATAAGTTGATAATTAAATGGTGAAAATATTAATAGAAACAAATATGGCCACCAGATTCAGTAAACAAATTCAGTCATCTATGAGTAAATACTCTAAAGAAATTGATCCAATATGAGATCAAATGAGACAGAGGATCATATGAAATGTGAGAAGATCAAACTACAATATGTTCTTCTTGAGTGATTCAAAAGAGAAATGAGGATTATGTGAATAGAATTTATGCACAAGTAAAAATAACGAGCAGAATAGAAAAACTGGAATCTCTGATGGTAAGTTTTACCAAAGAAACAAAAGAAAGAAAAAATAGATTCAGGATGCAAACACTGTGTACAAAAGTGAAAACAAACTAGAAAGTAGCAGAAAATATGTCCACTATGCAAATAAAACACACTAGTTTCAAAGGCAGGATGAATTTAAAGATAAGAATTTCTGCTCATCCTATCTAAGGATGATAGGTCTCTCAGAAGAATATGACAGGAAAATAAAAGACTTAACAGCAAAATGCATGGAAAAAATAGAAGATAACCAACCCATGAACTGATACTAACTTTGAGCTCACTCAGGACCTTTCTTACAATTCCCATGCTACTAGCAATGAGGGTGCCCTCGTAAACCTAAGTATCTGAGGGATTATAATAAAAATTAACTCCACAACCCAGTTTCCCATCCCTCTTTCCAGTACCATTGAAACTCCAACTCAAGGCTGCAGAAGTTTATTCTGCAACAGCCAGACTACAAGAGCACTTCAGAAACAAAAGTGTGCTTTTATAGAAGATAAGATTCAGAACTTCTGAATAGAGAAAATTGATGCTAATTGAAAGAACTGAAAAATCATCCCTGAAGGGGAGATAAAACAAGATTGCAAACTCTGAGACATATAGTGTTTAAATTTAACAATTCAACTCAAAAGCATCACGTCCTGCCATCAGGAGAAAGACCTTCAAATACAAAGGAAAGACAATTTGAATACTACAAGACTATTCTGCTTCCACTAGAAACATAGGAAGTAATGGAATTTCAGAGTAATGGAGCCCAGAATGCAACTGAAAGTGACCTTCCCTGAAAATCTGAGCTTAATCATAAATGAAAAAAGATGGATATTTAATAATAAAGAGATATTTGAGACATTTTTTAGAAATAGATTATTTCTAATCTATTTAAAGATAAAGAGATTATTTGATTTTGAACACTTCAAAACAACAACAAAAAAACATACAGGAAAAGTCAAATAATGAAACAACCAAAGATAGCAACTGCAACAGAGTGACAACAGAGAAATTAGTAAGAAACTTCTAAGGGTGAAGATGGAAGTCCATTGTAAACAATAATGAAGAGGCAGACTAGACTATTATGGACAGAACCTGGCAATACTCTGCCTAAAGGTGAATCATATGGTACTACATTTTAACATGGGAGGGTAAAAAAAGGGAGGAGGGGAACAGTATGATAGAGATAAATGTGTGATGTGTCAGAATCAAATGGAAGGCTAACAATAAGGGAAAGATGGCCTCTGTGAACTCAGAAAGCCTACTGAGAGAATGGGAGAAGAAAAGTAGGGGGGGGATAGAATAAAAAGAGAGGAAAAGGAAAGAGAGCTTGATTTGGTAAAGGGAGGGGGCTCTATGGACAAATGGATATAAAGAGAGATAGTGCCTTGTGGTAGGTTTGAGAGATTTGGTGATTGAAAAATTCATTCATTCTACCTCAGTACAGAGAAATTTGGAACTTCTGGGGGCAACTTGCACCTGGAAGAGGGAGGCAAGAGAGCCTTAATCCAGGTAGGAGATTTTAAAACAAATGTAGAAAAAATAAAGTCCACGGGGCAAAGTATAAATCAGTAATGAGGTGTGTAATCAGGGGTGTCTGGCGGGAGGGACTCTAGCATAAGGTAGTATATTCTGACACCTGCAATAAATTTGCAATGTTCTGGGACTGAGACTGAATGGGGGGAAAAACTCCATAGGGCAAGCTCTACAAGGCATTGGTGTAATGGTTGGTGACAGATAAAATGAGGAAAAAAGGTTTGATCTTCTGAGCATATTAATTTGTTAAGCAATGCATGCCAACTGCCTAACAAATTGGTACCAGGCCCCTCAGCTTTGGCACTGGATCCCAAATTCAAGGGGAGAGAGATTTTTCATGCATTAAAAACAATCAAATAAGACTAATAAAAAATGAAATACAAAAATAGGTAATCTTATTTCCATCTGGAGAAAAGTTTAAGGACTTTTTAAATTGAGAGGGGGAGAGTAAATAGGAGTCACCTCAAATCAGAAAAAGAGGTGGCCCACTTCCTCCAAAACTCCATCAAAGGAACATGCAAACAATCACTGATTAACTAGGATGGGCTCAGTTTTCAGAAAAGACATATGATTGTTTTAAATGTATAACAGAGATATTTGCTTGCATTACTTTTCATATCTGACTAGGTTTCTGGTCAGCATAGCCTAATTTTTTAATTAAGATAATTCTAAGCAGCAGGTAGAAATGATCCAGCTTTGAAACCATGCAGGGCTAGGAAACCAAACAAGGCAATAAAATTTTCTCTCCTCTCTCACAATTGGATAAAGTTTTCTCACAAGACTAGATGCATAATTGATTAGAAAAGTAACTGTGCTAGCTCCAGAATTGAGTTATAAGATGAGATCATGTGATTAACTTAATTCCCACTACCACTTACTGTTCTAATTCACTCAGTGGCAGAAAATGGCTAGAGGGGAGACCATAGAATGGATATGTTAGAAGTTTTGATTGCATGAAGAATAGAGTGAATAAAGAAACTAGGTATTTTTTTTTAAGAGTGATGAATCAGGGAATAAGGGTCTAGAGTAGAAAGAGAGGATAAATAATGAAGAGAATGGGAGAAATTCTTTTTGGAAAACAGTGAAAAAATGAAATAAAAAATTAAGAGAACTAGTTAAAGAGGAAGAAAGAAGGAGGAAATCTATTCCATTAACAGAGGAAAGCAAAGGGGAAGAATTGTAATATAACAAATAAAAGAAGAAAAATGTAATAATAAGCAAAACTTTTAAGATAAAAAGATAACAAATGAGAAGAGGAGATTCAATGGGTATAAGTCCAGCTTAAAAAAGATTAAAGTAATATACTTGAAAGAATATAGTATTGTGTTTCCAAAAGAAAGAAAAAATCATAACTCAATAAAAACTCAATCAAAAATCAAAAATCAATATCATGGGTAACTGGAAGGAAATATAATTTAACCCTCCTAACTTTAATTGTGAATAAATCAAGCAATCTAATAAAATGACAAATGACAAATTGGATAAGACCACAAAACACAACAATCTGTTGCTTACAATGAATACATTTAAAAAACAAAGATCTACATAAAATGATACCAAGGAGATAGAAAAAAAAATTACTGTGCAACAAGTGAATCAAAAAAAGTAGAAGTTGCAATCATGCTATGGGGTGGGGTGAAGCAAAAACAATAAAAAAAAAAGGGATAATTAGGGAAACTACATTATGCTGAAAAGAATCTTAATTGACAAACCAATATAAGTAATAAGCATATATTCCAAGTGCTTTTACATCTAAATTGATAAAAAAAATATTATCTGAGCTACAGGATGACATGGACAGTAACACAATAGTGACAGAAACCTTTAATATCTCCCCTCAGTTATGAATAAGTCTATCAGAAAGATAAAAAAGAGGGAAAATGTGGAACTAAAAATTTTCTGGAGGAACTAGAGTTAAAAAATTTATAGCATCTTCTAAATTAAACTTCAAAAGATTACTTACATATATTATATATATTATATGTTTATGTAAATATATATATAAATAAAATCTCAAAACCATACAACTTTTACAAAAACAAATCAAGTAGAGATATTGCAAACAAATATAAAAAGGCAGAACTCATTAATAAATTCTTTTTAGATCATAACACAATAAAAATAGCAATTGGTTTAGAAATAACAAACAAAAGATAAAAATCCCAATGAAGATGAAACAATGGGATCCTATGTAATGAGTAGATTAGAGAGCAAATCATATAAACAATAACTATGTAAAAATAATGATGAAACAATATACCAAAATTTCTGATATGTAGCTAAAGCAGTCCTCAGGAGAAAAAAAATCATATCCTTATAAATATACATTAATAAAATAGAAAAAGAAATGATTAGTGAACTGAATGTACATTTTAAAAAATTAGAAAGTCAACAAATAAAAAAACCTAAAATAAGCACAAAAAAGAAGATATTTAAATTAGAGAGTAATAATAGATAAATTTTAGAAAGAAACCACAAAAATTATAATTAAAACTAAAAGCTAGTTCTTTAAAAAGACTAATAAAATTGATAAACCTTAGTTAATCTGATAATAAGGAAGAGGATAGAAAATCGAACCATTAAAATAACAAATGAGCAAAGCAAAATCACAACAAAACTGAAAGAATAAAAAGAATAATCAAATCATATTAATCACAGTTATGTGATGAAAATGAAAACATAAGAGAAATAAAGGAATATCTTCAAAAATATAAAATATCCAAACTATAAAAAGACAAGACAGATCTTAAATAAGCCAATTTTAGAAAAGAAAATAAAGCTTGTTATAAAGGAATTACCAAGGAGTAAGGAGACCTCCTGGCCCTGATGAATTCACAGGAGAATTTTATCAAACTTTTAAAGAGCAATTAATATCCATACTTCACAAATTATTTTCAAAAGTAAAAAAAGAAAACACCCTCTACTAGAATCCTCTTATTATAACATACATGTAGTTAAATATATAACCCTAATGTCTAAGTCAGAGAAAGATAAAACACAGAAAGAAAACTAGACCAAACACATGAATTAATTTTGACTTTAAAATATTAAACAAAATTCTGTCAAATATACTATATAGCAAGTTATCCAAGAAATCATTCATTGTAGCTAAGTGAAATTTATACCAGGATGTTGAAAGATGACACAACATTAGAAAACAATCAACATAATTAAGGTTATTAAAGAAATAAAACATCCCAAACCACATGATTATCTCAATAGGTGCAGAAAAACCCTTTGACAAAGTTCAAAACTAATCTGTGCCAAAAATACTACAAAATATATGGATATTATAAAATACCATAAAAATCTAAAACCAAAATCAAGCACCAAATGCAATGGAGATAAATGAGAGCCTTTCCCAATAAGTACAAAGTGAAGCAAGGATGCTCAGAGCTCTCATTATTACTTGAGAGAGTTCTGGAAATGCCAACAATAGCAATAAGACAAGAAAAAAGAAATTTAAAACATTAGAAAGATATACTAATTAAGATAACTAAATAATATCTGCAAAGTCTACAAAACAAATCTTCATAATTCAAGTTTTTCAATATAATAAAAAATGGTAAAGTAATATTACAATAAGAGAAAGGGAAATCCAAATCCAAATAACTATAAAATACATAAAATATCTAGGTATTGACCTATCAAAGGACACAAAAGATTTGTATAAACTCAATTACAAAGTACTCTTTAAAGAAATATAGAACTTAAGGGGTTGGAGGATGTTCTTGGGTAGGACATGCCAATATAGTAAAAATTATAATTATTACTAAAGCTAATTTATACGAAAATTGCTATGCCATACA
The DNA here is from genome assembly GCF_902635505.1 of Sarcophilus harrisii. Taxonomy (NCBI): domain Eukaryota; kingdom Metazoa; phylum Chordata; class Mammalia; order Dasyuromorphia; family Dasyuridae; genus Sarcophilus; species Sarcophilus harrisii. The sequence continues at coordinate 350,028,320 of NC_045427.1, forward strand.
AAAAAAAATCACCAAGATTATACTTTGTAGACTCTGATAAAATAACAAAATTCATTTCAAAAACCAGAGTGCTAGAATATCAAGGGAAATGACGAAAAGAAGTAGGATGAAGGAGAAATAGTACTTCCCAACCTCAAAATGTACTATATAAAGAACAGTCATACAGACCATATGCTTTTGATTAAAAGAAAAAAGCAGAATAGACCAGAAAGAATCAGAAATAATAGAACTTAGTGATCCAGTGTATGATAAAATGGAAAAAACAAATTAATATAGAAAAAATTTTCTTATTTTATAAAAAATTGCTGGAAAAACTACAAAGTAGTCTGGCAGAAATTACACTTAGACCATTACCTCATACTATATTCTATAATGCATTCTAAATGAATACACAATCTTAACATTTATTCTTATCCAAACAAGAGATAGAGGCAATTTCAAAAGATTAAAATAGATAACTTTGGTTACACGTAACTGAAAAGCTTCTGCTTAGACTAAATTAATACATCTAGGACAAAAAAGGGAGTAATTGAATGGGCAAAAAAATTTAAAATATCTTTAAATTAAATTTCTCTGACAAAGGCTTAGTTTCCAAGATATATAAACAATTAATAAACATACTTAAAAATATTAGCCATTCTCAAAAGATAAGCGATCAAATGATGTGAATAAATAGTTTTCAAAAGAAAAATTATCAAATGTTCACAACTATATGAAAAAACTCCAAATCAATAATCATCAGAAATTTGATATATTACCTCATTCCCTGAAAATTAGCTAAAACAACAAAAATGGCAATAGTTAATGTTAGAGAAATTGAGGAATGACAGTCATAGCAATACATTCTGGAAAGCTGTGAAATGGTACAACCATTTTGGGAAAGCAATTTAAAATTAAACACTAAGTGACTAAAATATTCATACTCTTGAAAGTAGAGACTTTATTACTAGAATGAAACCTTACGTTTCCAATAATACAGATTAGTTTCCAAATACAACAAAATACTTTTAATTGTACTTCTTATGAAAGTAAAGAAATGGAAACAAAGTAAAAGCCCATTATTTGAGGAATAGCTAAACAAATCATGGTGCATGAATGTAATGAAACAAGCAATTAGGTTGCATAGTAAAGTATAGGGCCTGGAGTCAGTAAGATTTGAGTTCAAATCCATGCTCAGACACATATTACCTATGTGACCCTGTTAGAGGATATTTGCCTCAAGTTTCCCAAATGTAAAATGAGCTGGAGAAGGAAATGATAAACTACTCCAATATATTTGCCAAGAAAACTCCAAAGGAGTCATGAAGACAAGATTTCACAACATTAATGATATTAATGTAATAGAATATTACTATGCTGTAAGAAATCATGTGTTATGAATTCAGAGAAGCATGGAAATGCCTATATGAAGTGATAGAGAATGAAGTGAGTAGAACCAAGAAAACAATATACACAGTAACTGAAAAATGGAAATAACTACATACTAAAAAATTTAAAACAAAATTATAAAGTAGATCCACAAGTGTTATATATTATATATTTGGACTTTTTTGATGCATCAATCATTTGTGCTCATTTTCCCCCTTTGTAAATGATATTAATTGTTATATGAGATGGTTTTCTGGGAGGAGTGATGCTTGAGGGAGATTCTTTGGATAACTATGATGATGAAAGAAACAAAGATATCAATAAAATATATTAAAAATGTAATGTGATTTAACATCTACTGGTCATCCTGCCATCTGGCGGGGAGGGGAAGGAAGGGAAAAATTGGAACAGGAGGTTTGGCAATTATCTTTTTTTCTCTCTCTCTCTCTTTTTTTTAATTTAATAGCCTTTTATTTACAGGTTATATGTATGGGTAACTTTACAGCATTAACAATTGCCAAACCTCTTGTTCCAATTTTTCACCTCTTACCCCCCACCCCTCCCCCAGATGGCAGGATGATCAGTAGATGTTAAATATATTAAAATATAAATTAGATACACAATAAGTATACATGACCAAACTGTTATTTTGCTGTACAAAAAGAATCAGACTCTGAAATATTGTACAATTAGCTTGTGAAGGAAATCAAAAATGCAGGTGGGCAAAAATATAAGGATTGGGAATTCAATGTAATGGTTTTTAGTCATCTTCCAGAGTTCTTTCTCTGGGCGTAGCTGGTTCAGTTCATTACTGCTCCATTGGAAATGATTTGGTTGATCTCATTGCTGAGGATGGCTAGGGTCATCAGAACTGGTCATCATATAGTATTGTTGTTGAAGTATATACTGATCTCCTGGTCCTGCTCATTTCACTCAGCATCAGTTCGTGTAAGTCTCTCCAGGCCTTTCTGAAATCATCCTGTTGGTCATTTCTTACAGAACAATAATATTCCATAATATTCATATACCATAATTCATTCAGCCATTCTCCAACTGATGGGCATCAACTCAGTTTCCAGTTTCTAGCCACTACAAAGAGGGCTGGGTTTGGCAATTATCAATGCTGTAAAGTTACCCATACATATAACCTGTAAATAAAAGGCTATTAAATTAAAAAAATGTAATGTGGATTTATCTTTTTTGTTGGCATACTGTGAGCCATTGTGGATCGTGAGGGAAGGTAGTATCCACAACAAGGAAAGTTGCTTAACACTCTCTGGAAAAAGGAAGAGAGTACTTCTGACTGTGAGGGCCATGGATCAAAGTATGTTCTACATATTTTTGTTAGATTAAATAAAATATGTCCTATTCTAATGTTCTTTTTGGGCCTGGGTACTTGCAGAGAAAATGAGAGCTTTTCTAGAAAGTGAGCTGAATCAAATTCTAATGTTCCTTTTGGAAACTTGTACACAGAATTATATCCAAGACTTCTTAAAATGAAGGCAGTCCCTCCTTAAAAAGAACCCATTCACAAATGATTTAGACACATGAATAGCAGATACTGCACATGACCAAGGTATCTCTCATATTTGGAATGTTGAGGAAGAACTTGGGAGTTTTATAGGCACTGTGACTGAAGGAAGGGAAAATACCATGCAACTTTGAAGAGCTGATTCTCAGTTCAGGGTTGGCTTACTTATGGCCCTGCCTCAGAAAATACTCTCCCCTACAATGTGACTTTGTTCATTTTACTCTGTAACAATGCTTGAAATCCCACCGATTAGAGTTTTATTTGAATTAACAAACATTTAAAAAAAACTCAGTTCAGATGCTAATATGCATAATTTCAACTGATTTCAGAATTATATAACATATGAGATAGAGTACATAGAGAACACTCAACAAAGACGTTCTCAATGGAATTCAGTAGTAACAAACCTATTGAAAATAAAGGTAAACCAAAGTGGAGAGTTGATCTAATTTTCACAACAGACTAAATGAAGGCAGAAACCCCGTCTCCTCTAAACTTTCCATCTCTCCCAGCACAATGCTCTGTAAATTTTGAGTGTTTAATAAATGTTTATCAAATTAAATTGAATAAATCAAATAGCTAAGAAGAGGAGTCTGCTAATCTGTCACATGCCTTTCTGATTAATTTTTAGCATGAGATATAGAAGATCTGGTAAAAAAAAATATAAGCAAGTACTATAAAGGCCAAAATTTTGGAGAGAAATGACTGTTACCAATGATCTCTAAATTATTAAAACTAATGCCTTCTTCCCAATCATCCTCATCTTGATTACTTTCTGCATCATTTGATTTTGCTGATCACTATCTTCTTCAGGATACTCTCTCCTCTATTTGGATTGTCATGAAATTATGCTCTCTTGGCTCATCATCAAGCATGTCCTACCTGTTAACTGTTAATGTGCCTCAAAACTCTATCTTGACTCTGTCTCTGTCTTTGTGTCTCTATCTCTGTCTGTCTGTCTACCTCTCTAACACACACACACACACACACACACACACACATCCCTACTTCAACAGGTCCCATCAAGTTAATTATAATTCCCAAATCTATACAACTAATCGTAATATTTTTCCTGAGCTCTAGACTTCCACATCCTCAGTTACCTATTGAATATTTTGAACTGGACGTCCATAGGCAACTCAAATTCAGCATGTCCAAAACTAAATTCATTATCTAACTCTTTTCTGGATTTCTCCATTTCAATTTTTAATCTAGAGGTGTTGTGAGGTTGACATGATACAAGGGACTTAAAGCATTTTGCAAACCTTAAAGTTCTATATTAATACCAGGTGTTATTATTGTAAGCCTCCAATCATCAAGCCTTGAGTCTGGTGATGACTTCATTTTCCGAGCTTTCTACTGTACTCCTGCTGAGTTTAAGCAATGTTTATAGAGCATATAGAAATGTGCTGTTAAATATAGCATTTAACAACCAAATTCTCTCAGGGGGAAAACTGTAAACATACCCATTTTTAAAGTTTAATCCGCATTATTAACATTTTTATAAGTCTAGACAACCAACAAACAATAATTCAAGCTCAGAAGTGTAGTACTTTCTGAAATGTAAAAAAAAAAGTTTAGTGAAAATTCAAAAATCATCTCTTGTAAGCCATTTAGATGTAGCTCTGAGACATATCTGCTTAGAGTTACCCATGACTCCTTACTTTTTCTTACCTCACATACCTGATCAATTACCAGGTTTTCCTCATTCCACTTTTATAGCATTTCTCACTTTCCCTCTTTTCTCTAACACAGTCACCACTATAGTTCAGGTCTTCATCATCTGTTACCTCCTAACTGATCACCCTATCTCAGGTTTCTGCTTCTACATAGCTATCACAGAGATATTCATAAAGGCCCATAGTCAATAAATTACAGTGCTTCTCTATTAATTCTAAAGCCAAATTGAAACTTCTTTTTGGCATTTTAAAACCCTTCACAATCTGACTCCAATTTATTTTCCAGTCTTACTATCTATTATTTCCATACACACACTCCATGATCCTGCAAGACAGATTTCTTCCTGTTCTTCATAAATGATACTTCACTTTGTGCTTCCATGTTTTTGTACTAACTGTATCCTGGAATGCATTCCTTCCTTATTTCAGCCTATTTGAATTCTTGATTGACTTCAAAATTTAGCTTAAGCATAATTTTATTTCATTGATCACCAAATTTCTAATTCTTCCCAATTACCTTTTATTTACTTTGTATACATTTATTTATATTCATTTTCTTCTCTGATAGAATATAAGCTCCTTGAGGGCTGGGGCTATTTTATTTTTGTATTCCCTGTACTTAGCGTAGTATTGATACATAAACATTTTCACTACTAAATACTTACTAATTGATTGATTTGATTCAATCAATCTGCCTGTTATTCCATAATTTGGACAGGGTGATCAGCGCTTTGCAGTAGGTTGCCAAATTTGGAGAGTGTTAATGGTTCTTGTAGTCCTTCACCAGCATATAAAGAACAGAATTTATAATCTGCTTAGCAAGAATAGTTAAAACAGAAGTTACTATATGACTGGCTGGCCTGAACTTGTTTATTATTCGATTCTGTCCTTCCTCATTCATCCTTCCTGCCATTTGCTTTGGGCAATTTTTTGGTACTTGCCCTGAGTATGAAAAACTCTAGTTATTTTTCCAGCTGGTATTTCACATATTTTGCCTCCTAGTGTGATATGTACTTTCCAGGCTGAATTTCTTTTCTGACTCATCTCAGTATATTGTAGTATGGTGTTTCAGAGAAATCACAGTACATTTATTATTCTTTAAAAAATACAACAGCACTAATACAAAAGGAAGTACATGAGAGTCCCTATGCTAGTTACTAGAGAACATACATTTAACTTATATAGGACACCATAATGATCTTAGTATGGGAATAGTACCCAAACACAGATAATTATAAATAATATTATGATAAAGACATTAGAGATAAAAGAGAATAAATTCATTGTGAATGCCTGGCCAAGTCCTCAGCATACATTTTCTTGGATCCTAATTCAGAACTTGTCCTTCTTGTTTCATAAGGGCCTTGTCCTATTCCCTGAGGCCCAATCATTTTGACATTAAGCAGAATTTGTAGGGGAGACCCCAAGTTAAAGATGACTAAAACTTGCTCTGACTAGACTGTTTATTCTAAGATAAAGTGTCCTCAGTCCTGAGTCCTGGTCCTCACCTCTGAGCCCTGGTACATATTGCTCTCATACTTCAGCTGAATTTCTGGGTTCTCTGCCACAATATTCTCTCACTCACACCGACACAAAGTTGCTCCTGGGAGTGAGTAAAAATCTTATTCCCCTGTCTCCGTGAAGGTAGCCAGTGTGGAGGCTGTTGCCAAGCTGACAATAAATCTCTCCCATGGGCATGTAACTTGGCTCAATTTTCCTTAGTACCTAATGAGCCACTGTTCCCTGGGATAAAATAAACATTAACACTAGGAGAAAAGGAGTATCAGATGAAAACAATGGCAAGCAGTAACTATCCATCCATCCATCCATTCATTCAGGAAAAAACAGAGCCCTTAGTGGGTACAGAGCCCTGTTCTGGGTGCTAGGGTTCAGGAGAAGTTTAGAAAGGAAACAATTTCTGCTCTTCCTGGAACTTACATTTTAGTAGGGGAATAAGATAAAAAACAGTTAATTTTACATAAAATTATGTAAGGACATTAAAGAAAAGAATGATGAAATTGAGAGGTTTGTAGCAGGAGGTCTGGGGGATTCTTATTGATTAAGAGAACTATAAAGAAGGTGACATTTGATTTAGGATTTAAATGATGATTAATGATATAGTAAGTAAAAGAAGAAACAAAGTCATTCTAGGAAGGCAAGACTAAAAACAGGAACAGCCAATAATTATGGAAGATAGTACCAGTAATAATGCTTTGTTGTTTGTCCTTCATTCTTGAAGAGCACCATATCAGAGAGGTGATGCCCATGATATGCAAGTGATTTGAATTGAAGTAAGGGAGGACTGTGCAAAGTCACCAGCTTCATTTTGTTCTTTGGAACTATCTGGGTCAAGTGCAAGACTAGATCAGAATGACTAGAAATGGCCCTGGACACAGTGGGAGATCTTGACTTTTTTAAACATCTTGACTTTTTAAAACTAAGGTCTTTAAGAGATCTCAGTTTGATTGAGGAAACACCCATTCACTGGTTAAGCTCAGGTAAGAAATGGGGCAGAGAGTGACTAGGAGTACCAATACAGTGAGAGGCAGTAAGAATGGGAGATAACAATAGTTCATCCAGGACATAGCAATGGAAGGTAGTAACAGTGGCAGATAAGAACAATAGCAAATGATGACAGGAATAACATAGTAGCAACACTGGGCAAACACAATAGTGGCAGCATCACACATTAACAATGAGTGAAGCAGCAACGTGTAATAACCAGCAGGATATCAATTGTCTAAGGTAAGTATGGTTAAAACTTGAAGCTTTACCAAAGCAGAAGAGTATAGAGCTTTCTTGGGTCCCTTGCCTGTACTCTGGCTCCCAGTCTTACCTCCGCTTCTTCAGACTGCATCAGGAGGTCACATGGAGGCTTAACAGCTTTTGGCCGGTTAGCAAACCAATAGGCCAGCAGAGCAGCAAAAGCCCCAATTCCCACTAATGTGGTGGCTGGCAAATTACGCAAAAACTGGCTGAAATCATCCAACTCTGGCAGACGCAGGCTCCTCAGGATCTCCTGAGCTTGCATTTTCTCCAGGATTGAAAGGGCAAACTCTGTAAGATACCAAAATAATAATCAGTGTGGTTTGGGGGGTGGGGGAAGAATGGGGGAAAGGGACATGAGAGAGTAACCAAGGAGACAAGATGGAAAATATGGAACAAATGTACAGAAGATAGCCACAGGATTCTTTTAACTTCTGGGCATCCACTGCCTGGGGATTTGGGTAACTGTGCCTCTAATCCCAGCAGCCCCACTAAACGGAAAGCCAAAAGTAAGGGGCACCTTCAGTTAGAAGCCACTATATCCAAGTAAGCACTGATTCTGAAAGCCTGGTGAGGATAGGCAGGTGCCAGACTTCTGAAGTCACCTTCCTTTCAAAGACAAAGAGATTATAGGATGATGGGAAGGATCTTGGAAGAAAAAGACTTCATGTTTGTTCTGATTTCTTTAGGTCTTTCTCAGCATCACATGAGTCTCTGGAGCAGTAGCTCTTTATGGAAGGTGTTGAGGGACCATATAATGCATGTACAGAATACATTTGCCTCACACAAAGAGAGCTTGATGTTTCAGCATTAAACATATTTCTGTTCAGTTTTTCATTTCTTAAATCAAAAGAGAAAGTCTTTAACCCAGTAGTTTTTTTTTTAAGTGGTTCACCTGACTTTTAGAATTAAAATTTTTGAGTGGTTTTCACAATCTTACCCCTCCAATTCTTTCATATGGTAGAGTCCAACTTAAGTATCAGTCTCTTGGGCATAGTTTAAAAAAACGGGATGAGGTCAGTATTAGTAGCCTATATCATGTTTTCCATATATTTCCTGGAACAGGTAAATAGTGAACTCTTTCAATTCCTCAGTTACTCCATATATAAGGTTTGAAAAGAACCCTGTGCTGAGGATAGACTAACAGCTCTGCAGAATCAGAGATCTGAGCAACATATTATCTAGTTACTTGCCATGTCCCTACTATAAGGCTCAGGTATTGGGTCTAAATTAGGAAGTTTTAACAAAAGGTAAATCTTGGCAAGTTATTTCCTAATTCCAAAAACAACTATCTTTGCTTTTGTATCAATGCACAAGAAAGAAATGACTGAATGGCCTTTCCTTTTCCATGATAGCCCCCTATTATCTTGTGCATAAAGTTCTTTTCCCTGGTATTTAGGGCTCTCTACTGCATTACTCTGTTTCCAAATTCTCATACTGTTCTACTCTGCATACTCTTTGCTCCAAATACAATGGATTACAATCTTTCCTTTAAAAGTAAACTACTTTATATGTCTTTACTTACACTGCTTCTATCCTCAGAATTAAATTAAATTCAAGACAATCACTGAGCATAGCCCAGGGAAATTTTAGTAACACAACCCAATGGGATGAAAATGGATTTTTAGGGTGGATGATACAACTGGGAGGGGGGGAACTGAGAGGCCAGGCTTTTAGGTTCCTGGGAAATACTGATGTGGGTGAGAAATAATTTGTCCAGGTAGTGGAATAAAGGAGAATATTACATTCTAGATTAATTTTGATCCAACCTTTTATCATTAATAGAGACTTGTTCAAAAGTGAAAGGGATGGATTTATGCTCCAACTGCTATGCAAACATTGGTGAGGCTATAGGTTAGTATAAACCACAAGAAAGAAATTTAAGAGTAGACACACCCTGGTGGGCCATCATGTTCTGATTATAGGAAAATTGTAAAATAACTCTTCTGCTATACTGGCATTCCTCTCCCCACTCCGCCCACCATCCTAATCTTTAACATAGCCACAAAAATGATCTTAGTGTAACAACCTTCTGGGAGCAGGAGAGAGCTATAGAGGCAAAAATGACCATCTGCTGGCATTTAATGAGAGAGACTTCCAGAAAATACAACTATGAAAAAAGTACTTAGTTCTATTGGGAAATGCCCCCAGAAAAATGAAAAGCAGCAAATTAAACAAAACCAGAAAGAAAACAACAATGAGCTATTCAGTCCAGTTTAAGACTATCCCAAAAGATAGTCCAAAGTCTTTGGAAGTCTTACTTTAGAAGATATGCCAAAGGTACAGGCCAGTATCCAGCATGATATCTAGACAGAACAAACTTGAAGATAATATCTGAAACCACAGAATTGCTCAGTGACTGAGCAATGAAATCAGACATTGAAGAGATCAAGTCATTCCTGCTCCCCACCTCCATTCAAGCACTGAAGTGGGGTGGGAGACTTCATCCCTTGAACTTTACCTTTTTACTTGAACCAAGCAAAGGAAGGTTAAACATAGAGTTTGGTGCAAAAATACTTTTAAATCAATAGGTAAATAGGTGGATATAGGGAATTGGGAGAGGGATTTAAAAGTAAAGTTAGAGTTAGAGAAGGTAAAGCCAAAAGAAAAACAATGTTCGAAAATGAAGGACTAATGATAAATGATGAATTAAAAGAAGAGAAAGAAAATATAAGCTAGGAACCTAAAAACCAGGTAGAATGAATCAATATTCAAAAGAGTAGTATCTGACTACTCCAATAAGAGTCCTAGTGTTGATCACATTCCTTTTCTTTTTCCATCTTTTTCTTTTTTAAAGAGGAAGTTGAGAGATAAAAATACTGTAATAGGAAAAGCTGGAAAAAATATACAAATGTGTAATTATAATATCAATGAAATAATTTCAGTTACAAAATGGAAATAAAGATGAATTAGGAATCATAATGTTTACAAGAAACACATTTGAAAACTAAAGATTCACATAGAGTTAAAAGGAGAGGCTGAAGTAAGAATCTGTTTTATCCAGGAGAATTTAAAAAATAAACCAAAACGAATAACAACCCCCAACCAAGGGTAGTAATCATGACTGTAGACAAGACAATAATTAAAGAAATAAGGAAAACTTTATTAGGGGAAACAACATTATATATAAAGTTACCATAAGTAGTAAAATTGTATCAGTAAGATATATGTGTGTATGTATGTGTACATACATATGTGGGTGTACCAAGTGACATAGTATCTAAGTACTTAAAGGAGAAGCTAATCAAATTACAAGGTAAAGAGAAAGCAAAACTACAATCACTGAAAACTTCAACATCCTCCTTTAAGACCTAGACAAATTTAACAAAAACATAAATGAGAAAAAATAAAACCTCGAGCTAGAGAGAGCTAGAGAGAGCTGCCATAGATACAGTGTGCAGAACAACTCTTAGAGGTAATGCCTGCTAGGAGATCCTACCTACAAGATTATATAGAATGCCGGGGAAGGATTACTCATTGGAGCAGGTTCATATGCCTCATAAACTCTGAAAAGAGGTATACTTGTTTGTTGACTTATAATTTTTTCTTATACTTTGTGATCTCTGCATTAGTGACAATACAGTGGATTGTATAATGAAGTAGCTACATTTAATCTGGGGTTTTTCAACAAACCTGTGACTTGAGCAATCCCTCAAGGCAAAGTCAAACAATAAATGGTAACAACTGTCTAATAACCATTTCTATGGGTTCATAGTGACTTAAAAAACCACATATACCTTGTGTTCTATTGAATTTTTATTTATGTTGAAAGATATTCCCTGTTAACATTTTAATCTGGTTTGGTATTTGGGAGTGTTGTGGGGTCACAGTGAAATCTATGGATCTACAATTCCACCCCAAAGTATACCCAGGTACTTGTCATATGAAAGCCTGTGGCATAAGATTATATAACTACTTTTATTATTCACCAACAATTATTAATCATTTATTCCTAATTCCAATACAGTGAGGACCATATTGTGCATTGGGAATATAAAGATGAAAATTAACATGGTCTCTCTCCAAGGCAAGAGGGAAGAATGTGTGACACATACTCAGACAAGAACAGATACAGATAGAGTGTTAGATTATGCTCAGATTAGAAGGAGTTCCTAGAAGGAATTAGCAAACCCTAATTTGCCTCAAACCAAAAGTCTTAGTGTTCCTGTTTATTACCAGAGTGATTTGGATACCTATGCTCAGAAAAGTTTTCTGGCTGTACCCTTCTTCATGTCTCTTGTGTAAGGTTTGTGCTTCATTCTGTTTACCCTGGTTTCTTAGTAAAATATTGCTTTTAAAATTTCCAGTCACTTGTGGATTCATCACAAGGGGAGGGAGCAGGTGTTTAATGAGCAAGACTCAAGGACTATAATTAAGAACTTTAGTCAACACAGAAAAGGGAATAGCCCCTGGTGTTTGGGATCAGCTTTGGCAGGGTGGGGAAGGAAAAGAAGAGTAGAGTAAACAGTGAGTAGGAACCTAGAAGGGAGGGATGGCTATCCTTTTACAGAATGGGGTAATAGTAGTCATGGTGATAGTAGTAGTAGTAGTAGTAGTAGTAGTAGTAGTAGTAGTAGTAGTAGTAGTAGTAGTAGTAGTAGTGGTGGTGGTGGTGGTGGTGGTGATGGTGATGGTGGTAGTGGTAATAATGGTAGTAGTAGCAATAATAGTAATAGTAACAATAATAATAATGATAATGATAATTAATGTTTTATAAAATAGTGCTTACTATGTGTTAGGCACTATGATAAGTATTTTTATAATTTATTGTCTCATTAGATTCTCCAAAAATTCTGTGAGATAGGTGTGTTATTATTTTCTCCATTTTACACATGAGAAAACTGAGGCAAACAGAGATTGAGTGACTTGCCCAGGGTTACATAGCAAGTAAATATGTGAGACTGGATTTGAATTTATATGTTCCTCTTAAGACTTTGTGTTCTGTTCATTTCACCTTCTAGTTGTCAGTAAAATAAACTTTCTGCACTTCTGTTGGCCACAAAACTCTCTTCTTTGATAATAAGTTGTAAACTAATAATTCTGGTACCTGAGGAAAATAACAACAAAATACGCCCCAGGAAAAAGACAAATTCAGTTGCAAGAAAAGGGATAACTCTAACATAAAGGTTCAACAACATGAAAGCAACTGATAAAACATATTAATGCCAAGGCTTAATAACTTTGAAAAGATTCCCTAAAGTCATTAATATCTGGTCTTTAATGGCAGAAAATACATTTATCTTTCCTAGTTGGTCCCTCTCTTTTTGTGCACTTAGGGCTTTGTCCTATAGTATCTTTGCTAAGAAAACCCCAAATAAGATCATGAAAAGTCAGACATGGTTGCAAATATCTGAATAATAACAATAACTAGGCTTTGCCATTTTATAGCTTCCAGTAACCGGGAACAACTCATCTCATTTGCAACTTGGGTCCCTTCTCCAAAATTCAGTTTTCCTCTTTATTTCTTTATTCTTCTTATGTTTTGGATCCTTAAGGATTTGTGACTCCAATATAACATCCCCCCCAAAAAAATTAAATGCCAAAACTATTTTTCTTTTTATAAAAAAGGAGATATCACAAAAACACTAGACAATAATAGAAAAAGCACCAAGAGACTGTATATTCTCAAATCCATCTTTAAAGCAAGACGATGATTTTTGAAGATAAAGCTTATTCACTGGACTTTTGAAATTTTTTTAGAGAGTAAAACCAAACTTTAAGCAGTATTTGACATAAAAAAAATTCAATAAAAATACTGAGAACCATTGAGGTGCATTTTGTATCACAGGAAATCTTTGGATCCAGAATACTTTACAAGTGAATTCTGTCAAATATTGAAAATATGGTTAACTCCTTTAGTATATAAACTCCTGGTACAAATATTCTAGAACAGGACTAGCTCAGGTCAGTTCAGTGATTCAGGCATGGGACTGCAATTTAATGGAACACTCATGGACCAAGAAGTACAATTGTAATGTTCTGGATAGCTTTCTGTAGGTCTCAGGAACAGGCTTGGTTTCAGCAGAATAATCACCATGAGAATAGTCAGGGATAAAGTCCAAAGTCTTTATTATGTCCTATGCAGTCTGTCTCCTTCGCCTGGGGCCCGAGCTAGCTTTGTGGAGGTCCTCTGGAATGAATCTTGGTTTCAGTGGAGGAGGCAGGAGAGCAACCACGCGGGTCTCTTATCTTGAAGTCTGTGTCTGTCTGAATTTGTCCCAGTTTATATACTCTATTACAATTACATCATTACAGTATACTGAGTATAAACCAATCATTATATCACTAGGGAACCATTATTTGTTAAATCAATCATACTGAACTAGAGAACTCACATGCTAAACTAGATAACCATTGTCTTATCAATTCCACTTTGTTAACACCTTGTTGTAGGATTAAATCAATCATACTGAATTCCTGCCCTTTACATACAATAAAAATATTTTTACTTAGAAAAGATTTAATAAGATGTTTACTTTTTTAAAATTACTAAACACAATAGCCCCTGCTCTTCTCCACCTCCACATTTATCACTGTTGCTACACAAGATCCGAAAGACATTCCACAGTTCAGTGAAAATTCTGCTTAATTTTCAGAGTAATCAACCTTCCAATAAACTAAACTAAATTACACTATCAACTCTAGCTCCTTACAGAATATGCTCTTTATACCAGGTGAACAGGAAGCTATGCCAATAGTTCAAACCATAGGGCCTCCTACCAGCCAAATTCTAAGGACACATCTCCACCCACTTAAAAGAAAACAAGCTAGGTTTATGTAAATAGATAGAAATGATAGGCAAGTTTGTGCGTATGTGCACATACACATATATGCATTCATATATATATATATGTACCTCCATATGCCTACTTGAATATACTTATAGGTGGGTTTCTAAGTGTAAAATATGTATTTTTAAAAATTTGTAATAAATATCACTTCATGTATATACAAATATAGGTTTTGATGAATGAGAATGATCAAGGGTAAGATGAGATTCTGTTTCAGTAGTGCATTAAACAATACCAGCTACCTGAAGATAATGTGGGAGATGGAAAATCCAGTGAATGTTATGGACATGGATTTAATATTGTACTTATTTTATAATAAAATGAGTACTCTCATCAGAGACAGTGGTGTAGGGTAACCATTAAGAAAAAAGGATATATTCTATAAGATCACACATGCATTTGTGTGGATATGTACAAATACATACATGTTTATATACATGAATTTTTTGTGGTTGTTCAGTTGTTTCATCATATCTGACTTGTCTTGACCCCATTTGGTTTGTTGGTTTGGCAATGATACTAGAATGTTTTGCTATTTCCTTCTCCAGCTCATTTTACAGTTGAGGAACTGAAGCAAAGAAGGTTAAGGGACTTGCCTAGGGTCTTGCAAGTATTAAGTATCTGGAAGCCTTTTTGAATTTAGGAAGATGAGTCTTCCTTACTCCAGGATTGGTGCTCTATCCACTGCTCCATCTAACTACTAAAAGAGTCACTATGTCAATATAAATATCATGGCACAATAATAAAACATGATTCCTTGTTGGTTTTTAAATAGACAATTAAAATTCATAAATAATTAGCAAAATTAATAAGAAAAAAGGAAAAAATGACAAATGACCAAAATCAGATATGAGAAATTATTTGTAATTATCTCAGTTTAGAGATAAGGAAGCTGAGGTCCATAAAGATTAAGTCACTTGCCCAGTGTCACCCAGCTAGTAAATGACAGAACCAGAATTTGAACCCAAATCATCTGACTCCAAATTTGTATACTTTCTGTCAAACTTCACTGCCTGTACTTAAACAGGATAATCTTTTATAATGCCACTTACTTTCTGTGTTATCTCTAGTTTCTTCATTTGTAAAATGCTTGGACATGGAAAGTGTGGACTTGGTGACCCTTAAGATTCCTTTTTATTCTAAATCCGTGATCCTATGTCCTTATCAACTGGTCAAGTAATCCAGATTTTCTTGGAGACTTCTTTTTTTTTTTTTTTTTTTTTTTTTTTTTACATAGCATTTTCTTTTCTTTTTTCTTTCTTTTTTTTTTTTATTATTTAAAAGCCTTTTATTTACATGATATATACATGGGTAATTTTACAGCATTAACAATTGCCAAACCTCTTGTTCCAACTTTTCACCTCTTACCCCCCCCCTCCCCTAGATGGCAGGATGACCAGTAGATGTTAAATATATTAAAATATAAATTAGATACACAATAAGTATACCCGATCTTGGAGACTTCTAGAGAAAAGAAAGCCACTAATTCCCAAGAGAATAGCTCTAATTGTTGAGGATTTCTTCTTACATTAAGTATAAATCTGCTTTTCTCCAATTTATATTCATTATAATTAGATCTGATCCCGGTACTAAGCAGAACAAGTCTAATTCTTCTTCCCCATGACAATATTCAAATATTTGAAGATATCTAAGTCTTTTCTTTTCTGATTTAAACATGCCCAATTTCTTTTGACAATCCTTATATTCCATGGTCTTGAGGCCTTTTGCTATGCTGTTGTTTCTACTGTCCTTTCCAATGTCTGGGGCCTAAAACTGAACCTACTAATCATATTTTGAACATGCTAGAATAAAACAAGATTATCGTGTATCATTCTTTGGATATTATGTGGTTTTTATTGTGGATTATGATTTCATTGTTTTACTATTGACTCATTAAATTTAAAAATACATTGAAACACTGTCAGCTCTTTGTCATAAGAACCATTGTTTAGGTAGGCATCTTGTCTTCCTGAGAGAGAAAGATAAAATTTGAAGTACTTCACATGTATTGCTATTAAATTTCATTTTACTACTGTTTATTCAATCCATTATTCTAGTTTAGAAACATTCTTATTATAAAGTAATGACTGTCTTTTGAGTCTAGTCATTCAATCACTTCTGAATCCTCCTATCACCTAGCTCAGTAATTTCAAACTCAAATAGAATCAGATCCTTACTGGTCACATAGTTATTTAGAAAATAATAAATAATTAACATTTTATATATATATATATGAATAGGTATATATAACCATAGCATACCCACATATAGATGTATGTATACATATGTATATAAATTCAATGATATATGTATCTGAATACATTTTTCTGAATAAACTGAATGCAGTTTATTTCACTAAACATGCCAATTTCATTTTAATTTGATTTGGGCTTCAATCAGATGGAATCCTCAAGTTTGAAATCTCTCATGTAGTCTAAATTTCTTCATTTTGTTCACAAGGATAGCATGACCTTTGTCAATTGGTCTCCTAAAATTTACAAAATGATATCTACAGAATTTCCATGACCTATCAATTTGTTCTGTATCTTACTAGTATGTAGATCTTAGACTAGAAACATAAAGACATCAAAGAAAGTCAAGGACTTGCTTACTATTCCCTTTCTTAGCTTGGATTTATCCTCCCTATTAACCATTTTGGTTCTATCTTCCCTAGCGTAAAGATCATTCTACTGGGCTGGAAAAAAATAAAATGATTTCGATAGTTTTGCCTTCTCTCTATCATGCATAATTCACTCATCTGATCTAAGGATTGGCCCCATCCTTTCTTTGTTCTTTCTTTTCCCCCCACATAGGTAAAACAAAAGTCCTTGGTATCATTATCACTGTCAGCTTATTCTGTGCAGCAGGAATCCTCAGAGAATCACACCACTCTTGTATTCATCTTGCCTAACTTCCACATTCTAACTGAGAGGCAGGAGGATAGACTTCTAAATTTGAAGTCAGAAAGACCTAGATTTAATCTACTTAAGATATTTATTAGCTGTGCAATCATGGAAAGGTCTGGATTCCAGTTTTGTTAAATGCCTGAATCTCAATTTGTTAAAACAGAGATAATCTGTAACACTAACCTTACAAGGTTGTTATGAAGATCAAATGAACAAAAGCAAGAGTACTAACTTTGGAATCCTGACTTTGTAACTTATTAGAAATGTCATCTTGGACAAATCAGTTAATGTCTCCATTAATCTTTAACATGAGGGAATTAGACCACATTGCATTTAAAAATTCTTCTAGCTATCTATATTGCTATGAAAAACACCTTAGAATTCATAGCAGCAAAAAACTAGAAAAGTTGTGTGTACAGTGATTAAGTAATAATGGGAAAAATGTGGTAAGCCAATATAATATACTATTGTGATATAATAATGCATTATAAACATAAAATACAAATTAATATAGCACATAGTAAGAAAAATCAAGAGCAATATACATATTGACAACAAATATGAATTAATAACAACAGTAATAAAGATCTAGAAAAATGACATAAGACAAAGAAAAAGTATGGGAAGAAATAGAAACAAGATGATTTTGTCACTACATTGTTATAGCTAATCGATCATTAAAAAAAACTTACTAAATGTGTAAGTGGAACATATTATTAATTATACAACATAAAGAAACAAACAAGCACAAAAGCCCAGTGGCTAAGACTCCATTTATTATGGTAAGAATTCACTGTTCAACAAAAATTGCTAAAAAGATTGGAAATCAATCTAGCAGAAACTAGGTATAGACTGTCACATCATGCTACAACATATTGAAATAAGTTCTAAATGGTTACGTGATTTTAACATTAAGGGTGAAATCATAAATTAGAAGAGCAAGGAAGAAATTATCTATTATGTCTAGATAGAGAATTCATGATCAAACAAGGAATAAAGAGCATTACAGAAGATAAAAATGTGCAATTTTTGATTACATTAAATGTAAAATAAATTTTACAAACAAATCTAACATAGTAAAAATTAGAAGGGAAGCAGATAATTAGGAAAAATCATTCCAACAGCTGAACCAGACCAAGTTTGCATAGAAGAAAACTGTGTTGGAATCACACAATTGTGAAGATCCTTAGAATGTGATATCTTATGAATTTCAAAGGGGTGGTGGGAAGTTGCTAAGTGATGGTGGTGGAAGAGAATGGCAAAAAAAAAAATCTTACTTCTAATACAATGTGTCTCTAATAATGAGAAGAGTTGACATAAGAGAAAGTAGTAATAGATATAGTGTTTTTAGGAGAAAGCCGAGTTTCCAGAAGCAGATGAAACCTTGAATCTACATATAGCTTACTTTCAAATGGTAGCAGAGAGGCCAATCTCTAATGCACATTTTGCTCATTTAGCACCTCCTCTCTGAACAGCTGCTATGCTTGGATAGGCTCCACAAATAGATCGATGACTTTATACTCTGAGATCCATTTAGCAAAATTATATTGCAATTGGCAGTCTTTATTAAGACACCTTTCTGCCACTGTCCTCATTCCAAAATTCCATAACAAAAAGCAGCAGAACTCAACTCTGCCCTCTTTAATTCTGCCCTGTGCAGAGGAGGAGGAGGAGGAGGAGGAGGAGGAGGAGGAGGGAGGAGGAGAAGAAGGAGGAGGAGAAGAAATTACAAAATTACAAAAAAAACTAAATTAACTTAACCAATAGCCAACTTGACAACTTCATTTAGTAGTCATGACTTGGATGTGCCAATATATTAAAAATGATGACACTGCCTAATTTAATTTATAAATTTAATAATCAAAAGGATAGTTTGCAGAATTTAACAAAATAATAATAAAATTCATTGGAGAAGCAAAAGAGCTAAAATATCAAGGAAAATAATAGAAAGGGTAAAACTGAAAGGAGATTAAAACTTCCATCCCTCAAAATACATTCTAAAGCAGTAATATTCAAATCATTTAACATTAGTTAAAAATAGAACAGTAAACCAATGGAATAGACCAGACAAGGGATCATCAGAAACAATGGAACTCAACAATCTGCTATTTGATAAACTCCAAAACATAAATTACTTAGGAAAGAACTTCACATTTGATAGAAATCTACTGAGAAAACTAGAAAATAATCTAGAAGAAATTAGATTTGGATTGTCACCCTCTGCCTTATTTTACAATAAATTCTAAATGGATACTTTAATATTAAAGATTAAAACACCAAAAAAAATTTACCAGAGTAGATTATATACCATTCATAACTAAGGATATAAGATATTGTCTTAACAAATGAAACGATAGAGATAATGACAAACAATAAAATAGATAATATTGATTACATGAAATTGAAAAACTTCTGCACATATAAAATTAATGGAGTTAGGTTAAAAAGGAAAGCAGTTAAATTGGAAGAAAATGTATCATTTTTTCAGTTAAAGCATGGTTTCTAAGATAGACAACTAACAAGTATAATAATAATATATACATATATGTATATATACATATATAATAATATATGTAAATATAAATATATTAAATATATGTAAATAAACTGTATATGCATACAGAAATCTTTTTCTCTCTGTCTCTGTGTATATACACACACATTACACATCCATACACATGCCAAAGACATTCTCCAAAAGATAAGTGCCCAAAGAAGAATTGTATTAACAACTATAATAAAATGATGTTCCAAATCAATAATTATTAGCAAAACAAAAGATGAGAATAACCATTGTTTGAAGGGATTGTGGGAAGACAGATATATCTGAATGAATGAATGAATAAATGAATCCATGCAACTATTTGAAAAATAATTTGCTATTATGCAAATAAGGTGCTTAAAAGGTCAACTTTAAGTTAAATAGAGTGAATATTGCTCTATCATCTGCATCTCTTCTCTAGCTATAGTGAGGAAATAAGAGAAAGACAAGAAGTCTTTAGTGAGTAAGTCAAGCAGGAGGACAGAACTATGAAGTTGAGGGGGATAGTTGCCTTTCATATTTTTGAAATTTGACTTTCAGGAATCAATGAAGTACAGGTCAACATTTCAGAAACATGGCTTGTGAGACAAATCAATTCCATTCTGAATGAAAAGAGACTCTTTGGAATAGCTACATGATGTGATTGATTTGAATGACTGAATTTTTCCCTTCAATTACTCTAATCACCATTGTCCAACATGGTTTAGCAGTACATTGCCACTTGTACTCATGGAACCTCCACTTTTCTAAGCAAGGCTTAAAATTAGGCCTTTCACCAGTCCTCGTGTCTACATGATGCTTAATTTGCTGAACTGTCTTGTTACTCCCATGATTATATAATGTATAATACACAGATGTCATCATAGCCTAGATCCATGATGGTGAGCGTGCCCCTAAATTGTCTCAGGATTTAGTTTGTTCTGACTAGAGAACTGGCAGAAGAGAGGAAATTATGCCTAATTTCAGAAAGGCCTGAAGAGACTTAGATGAAGTGATGCTAAATGAAGTGAGAAGAACCAAAAGAACATGGTACACAGGAACAAGATTATGTGATAATCAACTGTGATGAATTTGTCTCTATTCAACAATGAGGTGATTCAGGTTAAATCTAACATACTTATGATGGAGAGAGCCATTTGCATCCAGAGAAAGGACTGTGGAGACTAATGTGAATCACAACATAGTATTTTCAGCATTTTTGTTATTGTAGTTTGTTTTTTTCTTTCTCATTTTTTTCTCCTTTTTAATCTGATTTTTCTTGTGCAGCATGATAAATGTGGAAATATATTTAGAAGAATTGTACATATTTAAACTACATTGGTTTCCTTGCTGTCTACGGAAGGTGGTATGGGAGGAAGAAAATTTGGAGCACAAGGTTTTGCAAGGATGAATATTGAAAATTATGTTGGCATGTACTTTGAAAATAAAAAATTAAAAATAAAAACTATCTAGAAGCACTTAGCTGATACAATGAGTGCATAGGGCTTAGTGTAAGGAAAGTCTGAGTTCAAATCTCAATCTCTGATACTTATTAGGTGTGTGATGTTGGGCAAGTCACTCAATCTGTTAGCTTCAGTTTCTTCATTTATAAAAAAAAAAAAAGATAACACCTAAATCTTAGAGTTGTTTCAAGATCAAATGAAATAATATTTGCAAAGAGCTCAACACGGTGCCTACCACATAGTAAGCACTATGCAAATGTTAGATACTATTTAGAAGGAAGTAAAATGATTTTGATTATCTATCTATGAGAAGCAAGTAAAAATTCAGTGGAAAATAATGATAGTTCATGTTTGTGCAGTATATTGAGTCACAAAGAGCTCATGTTATGAGAAAAATAACACTGTGAGCTAAGTAGTAGAAATATTACTTTAATTTATTGAGAAGAAGACTGAGACTCAAAGTGGCTTATCCAAGGTCATAAAAACAGTAAAAATTAGACTCTCTGTTATGTAACATTGCTTTTCCTAAAGGAATTAATATGGTATTAGGCACCTAGAACCCAAACTTGTCTTCCCCAGAAAATATAGTATCCTGAAAAGAGCAACAGAACTGGATCAAGCAGATGCGTTTGAATATAGGAACTACTATTTTCTAGATGTTTATAATAGATCAATCATATCTATTTTGGGGAACTATTTTCTTTCCTGTAAAATGAGTTGGTTGAACTAGATAATCTCTAAAATTCTCTCCAGCTCTGTGATTCAATGATTTTGTTAAAGTCAGAACTGAAAGAGAAAGTGAAAAGAGACTGAATAAGAAATGGACAGAATAGCCTTTAACATCAATTTCTTCCATCTTTGAGATTTTAAGGAGCAGAATGAAAGTAGAAGACTTAGCAGATATAGAAAAGAAGAGATGTGTATAAACATGACATAGATAAGGAATTGAATTTGTTAGAAAAAAAAAAGCAAGGGTAGTAGTCATTGATCTTAGACATAGTCAAGCTTGATAATTCAATTAAGAGAGAAACATATATGTCACCCATATTAACATTGTTTTAGATGCATGTTTACATATTAGATGCATATGTATGTATAGATATCTATAGATATGTATGTGTGTGTTTGAGCATATGCAGATATATATGAATGTTGGTCTATGTATGTATAGATTATATGTATTTGTATGTAGGTCTGTGGATAGGTGTGAATATATATGTGTGTGTGTGTATGTGTGTGTGTGTGTGTGTGTGTGTGTGTGTGTGTGTTTGTTCCGAATGACTTGTCAAAAGAGTATGAATTTTGGTTAGGAATCTTTAATAGTTCCCTATTGGCTTTATAAAACAGATGGAGAGAAGACCTGAGTTAAAATTCAGCTTTATATACTTATTAGTGTGACATTGGACAAATTATTTAACCTCTGTTTGCCTCAGTTTTCTTAATTGTAAGTGAGGTTAATAATGAGATAACATTTTTTAAATTTTTTAAGATTTCTGGCACATACTATAAGGATGATAATTCTGGCAGATATAAAAAGGATTAGAAAGAAAAAAAGAAAAACAAATTCCTATAATGAAGGAAACAAATTTCTATATTGGGCAATGTGAAAAAAGTCCTTTTTCTATAGTGGCAAGGAACTGGAAACTGAGTGGATGCCCAACATTTGGAGAATGATTGAATAAGTTATGGTATCTGAATATAATGGAATATTATTACTCTATAAGAAATGATGAGCAGGCTGATTTCAGAGAAGCCTATAAAGATTTAGACAAACAGATGCTGAGTGAAGTGAGCAGGACCAAGAGAACATTGTACACAGTAACAAGATTATGGGATAATCAATTGTGATGGACTAGGCTCTTTTCAACTATATGGTGATTTAAGGCAATTCCAGTAAACTTATTATGGAAAGTGACATCCATATCCAGAGAGAGAACTATGGAAACTGAATGTGGGTCAAAACATAGTATTTTCTCCATTATGTTGTTGTATTTTTGCTTTTTTAAAAATTTTTTTTCCCTTTTGATCTGAAGTTTTTTTGCGCATCATGACAAAAGGGAAATATGTTTAGAAGAACTCTATTTCTTTGAATTGCTATATTGAATTGCTTGCTGTCTTGGGGAAGAGGTGGGAGATGGAGTGAGAAAAACTTGAGAGGCAAGATTTTGCAAAGGTGAATGTTGAAAACTATCTTTGCATATATTTGGAAAAAATAAAATACTATTGAAAAAAAATGCTATCTCAACAAGCCTGGAAAATAGAAACTATTCTCATTTTATAGGCGAGGAAAGAAATGCAGAAAGGGGTTAAGTAAGTTGCTCAGAGCCACACAGCTACTAGATGTCACTCAAGTAAATGTCACTTACTACATGTCAAGTAGATGTCACTCCCAGACTTCAGGGCCAGAACTCCATTGAGTGACATCTACTAACTGTGTGGCTCTGGAGCAACTTAACTTCTTTCTGCCTTTGCTTTGCATCCCATGATCATCTTCTTTTAAAACTCTAACAGCAAACCTATGAGTTAGGGCAGACAAACCAGCTCAAACTAATCCCAGCTATAGGTCTGTGAAATGAGTAAACATTGTTTTTCAGTAGTAACATAAGCCTCTTAAACCTGAATCCCTTTTGAGTCAAAATGGGAATTTAGGAAAGCCTCATAGGAATACCTGGAATTCAGGAAGTAGAATCTGAGGCAAGGAAAACTGCTTCCATATCCCCTAACCCTGAGAATAGCCTCAGACCTGAGGGAAGATTCTCAATTGTACAATAATCAGTCTTAGCTTTCAGTCAAGAATTTAAAAGAGTAATTGCTGATCATAGGAAAGTTCACAGGGGTTGGGAGAGATAGGATTAGAGGAGCTTCATTATATCTGGATTTATTTCTAGCTGACAATGACCACAATATGTTCTTGTGCATCCCCTCATCCCTATATCTTTTAACTCTCCTTATGATTCAATCTACTCTCAATATCTTTCCTGCAACTCTTCCACCTTGAATTTATACATTTTTAAGATCTTGAATTTAGTGAGGGACTCAGAAATGCAACCCCTCCCCCACTTTTGCCATTTTATTTGTGACAGAATTAAGGACCAGAAAGTACAAGAGGTAAAACTGGTAATCAAGTTCAGGTCCGACTCCAAATCTAATTAATATTAATATTTCTTTCAAAGTACTGAATTGCGAAATCAACAGTAGCCTTATGGGTCCTTTCCTTCTTCCCTCAGTTCTCAGGGGTACAACTGGCTCTTTAATCCATAAAAAGTTGTCCTTCTCTCTTTGCCTCTCTCTCACTATCCAATCAAAGCATAAAATGCTGAAAGAACCATGCTAGCAAGCAAGCAGACATGCTAAATATTCTCCCAGAAACAGCTAGAGTGTGTTAGCCTATGGTCCTGTTGAGCTATGGAGCTGTGTTCTGTTGAGTGAGGCAGTTTGTCTAATGAGAGAAAATTTTGTTTGCATTCTTAACCAAACAATAGTCAGGGCTTGCAGAGCTGTCATTAAGAGAACACTGTCCTTGATTTGGTTTCTTGAATGGAGGGTCAGCAGAGGATTGGCCATTAATCTGCTTCATTATTACTTATAATAGATCTAAAGTTCATCAAGATCTTTTACAGGTCATCTAGTTCAAACTACTGCAGAATTCCTTCCAACTTGACATTGAGACATTAATGAATACTCCAGGTTTTTTAATGCAGTGAGTTTTTTTTTATTTGAAAAATATGCTATTTTTTCAATTAACAAAATCTTTCTCTCCCATTTCTCCATCCCATTAAGAAAAAATAAAAATGAAATGTTTTTTTTTAATCTGTATAATCAAGTAAAAATAAATCCCTGCATTAGCCATTTCCAAAAAACAAATTTCCTTTTATGTAAGCTGAGTTCTTCATCTTTCTTCTCAGGAGAAGAATAACATGTTTCATCATTGATTCTTTGGAATTGTGATTATTTATTCTTTTATGCTATTCTTCTGGATAAGATGAAGAAAGGCTATTTATTACAGAGAACAAACTCTTCTGGTCTCACAAAATCACTTATATTTACGATGCTTTTGTTATTTTATAAATCATTCTCCTGGTTTACCTCACTTTATTCTGTCTAAAAGTTTTTCCAATTTTTTTCTCTAAAACTGTCTCCATTATTTTTTAGAGTTCTCCCATTATTTTTCATTCACTATATTTTGTTCATGGCGATTTTCTCATAAGGAAGTATAAAAGAGTTTGCTCAATCCTTTGCTCTTCTAAGTTGGCTATGTCTACAGGGTAGTAATCTTGTCAAAAAAAGAAATAAGATAATTTTGTTATGACCCATTCATAAAAGTCTTCCAAGTTTTATCTGAAATTGTCCACTTTATAATTTCTTGGGTGATTATAAATAATATTTTATTACATTCATATGACATAATTAGTTTATCCATTTCCCAAAAGGATAACCTTAGCTACCAATTTTTAGCTAAAATAAAAAGAACTGCTATAAAAATATTTATACACATAGATCTTTTTCTAACCCTAGAAAATGTTCTTTTGGAAATGATATAGCATGAAATAAATAAATTAACTCAGGTAGTATATTATTTTTATTGTATTGACTTAACCTTTTCTTATTGTTCAGTTGTTTTTGGTTGTGTCCAACTCTTCATGACTCCATTTGGGGTTTCTTGGAAAACATGTTGAGTGGTTTGCCATTTCCTTCTCTAGCTCATTTTACAGATGAGAAACTGAGGCAAATAGGGTTAAGTGACTTGCCTAGGGATACATGATTAGTAAATGGTGTGAGACCAGATTTTAAAGATGGGACATCCTGACTTCAAGTCTGGTATTCTACCCACTATGCCATTGAGTTGCCTCTTCCTATGAGCAATTAGTGTTTCTTAAATTATTTATCTTTATTTCTACAAAGAGTGTTTTATAGTTGGGTTCCAGTAGTCCCTGAGTAAATATTCGAAGACAAACCCCCCCACCCCCCACAAGTCTTCTTGCTGAATTTTGTTAGCTATAAGAATTGATTTATGTGGATTTATCTTATATCCAGCAACTTTGCTTTAGTTATTATTTCCATTAATTGGTTGACTATCCACAGTTCACTAAGTACTATCTTATCATCAGAAAAAAAGTGATAAATTTTTTCTACCTATTCATGTTTTCTTAAATTCTTTTTCTTGTAGCCATCATTTCTAGCACTATGTTAAATGATAGAGGTGATAATGGGCATCCTTGCTTTATCTGTGATGTGCTGAAAAGGCATCTATCTTTTCTTTATTATATATACCACTTTTAGGTTTAGACAAAAAAATTTACTATATTAAGGAAAACTATACTTATTCTAATATTTTTTATAGTTTTTAATAGAAATAATAATTGTATTTTGTCAAAAGCCTTTTCAGCATATGTGTGTGTGTGTATATATATGTATATATATATATATATATATATATATATATATATATATATATATCTGTTCCCAATTAATGCAAATAATGAAACATATTAATTCAAATTTGTAAAGCATATTTCTATTGGGCTGAAAACAAAGATTATATTTTATATAATTATAACTTTAAATAGAATAAATGATAATAGGATAAATCCATGGAATTCAGGGCCTTTTATTGAATGTAATTTTTATTGCATTTTGATCTGTAAATGATGTGTTCAGTATTTCTTTAGCTCTATATTTTCTGCCCCAATACGTGGTCAATATTTGTACAGCAGAGAAGAATGTATATTTTTTTCCAATTTTTTTTCCCAATTAAGTAACTGCTGAATATCTTAACTTTAAGTTTAAGGTTCTATTCAAGTCTTTAATTCTTTTCTTATATATCTTTAGGTTAGAACTGAATAGTTTTTAAAATGGCACATTGTTATAATATATAAAGTGGCATTACTGTTATACTATCTCTTTTTCCCTTTAAGTAACTTTCATATATTTAACTGCTATGTTATTGGATTTACTTATTTGTAGTGATATCGATCCATTATTTACAGTGCCATTAAGCATAATTCAATTTTCTTGCTTAACTCTTTTTACCTTTATTTATTTATTTATTTATTTTTATTATAGCTTATTTAAAATAATGATCAATACCTTGGCTTTTTGAGCTTAGCTGAAGGATAATAAATTTTTCTTTAATCCCTCCCATGAATCTTTGTATTTCAATTGCAGTTTTCATAAACCACATATTGTTGTTGTTGAGTCACTTCAGTTGAATTTAGCTCTCAATTATCCCATTTGAGGTTTTACCATTTCCTTCTCCAGCTCATTTTGCAGATAAGGAACTGAGGCAAATAAGATTAACCAAAGGTCAGATGTTAACTCAGGTCTTCCTGAGTTAACTCCAGGGGCAGTGCCCTATCCACTGCACCACTTAGCTGCTTAACCATATATATCAGATTCTATTTTTCAATCTATTCTGAAATCATTCCATTTTGAGGATGAAGTCACCCCATTTACATTATCAGTTAAGACTGTTCCTTGTGTATTTCATTTCATCCTGTCCTCTAGTCTTTTCACCTTTCTTTAGTCTGACTTTTCTATAAATAAGGTGGTAGAAAAGAGGCAAATTGCCTGATACATGTGACTCTATAAGTGAAACAGCTTGCCTCCTCTGTTATAGCTCTTCTCCTCTCCCTTCCCTCCTGTTGCTAGTTTTTTTTTTTCTTTTTCTTCCTTTTCCTTTTAACCTCCATCTTCACTTTCCTTCCTCTAACATTTGAGGTTTTTTGCTTGCAACCATTCCCTTACATCTTAGATTCTCCCTCTTAGACCCACTTCTACTCTCCCTGTTATACCCTGAATTATTATGCCTTGAATAAAATTATTATACCCCTCCTTTTTTCCTTGCCATTAGGACTGTGAGAATTGAATCAGAAAAGAAGCTTTGAAATACCATTGAGTCATAAAACTCCAGGTGTCTTATCTCAATCCTTGTTAGGATAATTCCCTCTCCATTTGAATATTACCTTACTGTCTCCTGCCCTTGCCCTTCTCATCTTGACTCTTATCCTGTCAGGACTAAGTTATGATCCTTTCCTGGAATTATGGCTTGTCCACTCATCCTCCTCACCCCCCTTATCTGTCTTTGTTCCCCTATAAGCTGTTTGCAAACCCTAGTTAGCTATAAAGGTTTCCAACTTCAGTCACTCGAAGTCAAATGATTTTTGAACATGAGTTCGATTTGGTTGGCTAGCCTAAACTCTCCACAATTAAAATATTAAAAACCAATCTCTGTCTTGCCTCAGTTTCTCTGGCATTACACCCTTGCCCTTATTCCCTCCTATTCTCCCTTCTGAATCTAAAATTTCTATATTACTATTTGTGTGAGTGTGTGTATGTGTATAAAATTGCATTCAATTTTCTTTAATTAATTCAGATGAAAGTAAGATTCATGGCATACTTGCTGCCTTATCCTTTCTTCCATGACTATATACTCTTCATCCTATACACTTCTCTTATACAATCATGGTTCCCCGCCATTTATTCCAAGTTCAATTCTGTTCCTCCTATTTTTATCTTCTAAGACATTAAAACAAACAAAATTACTCATAGACACACTGTCATTTTAAATTTTCTTTGCGGCCCTTCAGCATATTGGGGTTATGACAATACCTTTGCTTCTTATCTCCCTATAAACATATGAATAAAACATTCCTATATATTCCTTTTCAGTAAACAAATATATGTAGCATTCTATCTTTCTTTTGGTGCTAGCATTACCTTTCCAAATATCCATGTAGCTCTGGATTTTTTAAAAATCAGAAATGCTTGAATGCTTCTATTCATCCTTTCTTTTATAGTATTAGATTTAGTTTTGCTGAAAGGGTTATCCTTATTTGTAAATCCTTATCTCTTGGAATAATATCATATTCCAAGTTTTCCACTCCTTTATGTGATAGCTATTAGGTCTTATATAATACTTGTAATTCCTTGGTATTTGAATTCATCTTTTTTGGCTGCTTGTAGTAATTTTTATTTACTTGAACTCAGAATTTTGGCTATAATGTTCTGGGAATTTTATTTTGGGTTTCTTTCTGAAGGTGACCAGTGGTGATGATAATAAAGATGATGACGTCACCATGTTTCACCTAGGCTGAAAGTATAGGGACCACTAATAGACCAGATACCATTATTGATTGGTATAATCTTTCCCTCATGTTTTGAGTATGAATTAATTCACCTTCTGCTATTTAGGAAATCTGATGCCAACTTGCCCTTTCTTCTTCCCATGGCTAGGACAGAACACCCAAGCTCAAGGGATATGATAGTTTCAGCTTCTTTGGCATCAGGGAATAATGTATATGGCTGGTGAATTCTTTCCATTTTCAATTTGTCCTCTAGATATGAGTTTCAAGTTAATTTCACTTATGATTTCCTGAAATATGGTATCCAACTTTTTTTCTGATCATAGTTTTTTCATAGTGATAATTTTTAGATTGTCTCACTTTGATTAATTAAATCATTCTTTATATTATATTACTTAGATATACAAAATTTTAGATAATAAAATTTGATTGGTTTTGTTTTTATATTTTTTATTGTATTGTTGAATTAATGATTTTTCTTGGCCTATTCTAATTTTCAGTGAACTCATTTCTTGAGTGAAGTCATACTAATTTTCTTTGCTAATTTTTTCCCTTCCTTCTTGCAAATCTATATCTTTTGTTTTATTTCTTTGAGGTACTTCTATTGTTCAAATGTCCAGGACATTTTTCTCCTCTAAGGCTTTACTAGGATTTGTGGAGTCTCTATTATCTTGGGATTTATTTTCTGGAAGTCCTTCAAACTATGCTATGTTCTCATGATGGTCAGAGTTTGCCTCTGTTTCTTCAAGGGATAGGAAGGAAGGGAGGTGGGTTAAGTGAAACTCTTCAATTGAGTGACCAGGTTCTGGGGAGTCTACAACTTAGACTTCTCATTAAAGAGATTCCCAAGAAAATCCTGGTATCCTGCCTTTCTGCTTCTGATCTGAGGGTTTATTCTTATGCTGGATTCCCACCATAGGCTTCAGGGATTATTCAGGTTAGATTTTGTTTAGGACCTTTCTCCGATGGCTAGGGCCACTGGTGCCCATAGGTCCTTGTTCAGAATGTTCTGACATGCTCGCTCTGTTAGCCTAGAGCTGGCTTGGGGCTTTGCTGTAACTAGGAAAGCCTCAGATCTATTTCCTGGAGTGCCTCCCTGGGCCACTCAGAATATCACAAGACTGCTCCCTATAGAGATGGGTGTATATTGACCCTATCCCTAAATCACTTTCCTGTAGCCCCAAGCCTCAGGAAAAACTTTGGTTTGACTGTTTGGTTGGGTACTTTAGAATTTGGGCAAGAAGGGCTTCTTCTCTAGCTTCTCTAGCCCAAGATTTCCAAAGAACTTATGAGGTCCATCTGTGAATTCCTGAATTAGGAGAGTTTAGGGGTCTAAAGCTGATTCTTTCTCTGGTCTACCAGAATGCATGTGTAAGCCCACAGAAATTCCTCCATATTCTGGAACACTACAATCTACCTAAATTTCCTAGAGTCTGTTACTCATAACCTGCCCTCCATAAGGTCATAGACTCTGATGCTAATTCCTTTTTAGTGTCACAAACCAATTTCATAATAATTCACATTCTAGAATTTTGGTTGAAATTGAAATCAAATTCTCTGACTTATAGTATGTGTAATTGCTTCTCTTCTTTTAAAAATGGAGACATTTGATAACAATTTGATGACATTAAAACAATAGGAGCTAAAGGGAAAAGGGAGATAAAGATATATTCTAACAAATTTATGTGGTTGCCAGTCACTTTATTTACATACTTATGCTTATTTCTGATGATATATGTTCCCATCTGATACAACTTACAGCTAGGTCCTATTTTGTATGAATAATGAACACCATGAATTAGTCATATGTATTCAAACTCGCACTATTTGAAATTATGATTATATAAAAAATGGTGATTGGTTCTAGTTCAGTGGAAATATGCTGGGCCAATTTGAATACTGTGATCACTTCATGAGATTCATTATAAGATTTCTCAAAAAAAATGGTTGAAATTTGCATCTCATTTATATAGTTTACTTAAAAGTCTCAAAAAATAGCTCCAGTGAGTCTAGGAATGTTTATGATAAACTTATATTACAAAGGAGATTCTTTTTGAAGAAGAATTTGAACCCTATATGATCTATGAGGTCTCTTCAAGGGATTTCTTCATAGTTTCAGAGGTAAAAGGGACCTTTGAGGTCATCTTGTTTACCCCCTCATCTTACAGATGATGAAATTGAATCTCAGAAAGGATAAAAGACAGGTAGTAAGTAGCAAATTCATGGATAAGGAATAAATTGGCTGTAGAATCTATCAGCTCGTTAAATGCAATGGAATATAATTTGTATGACACAAGTGATTTTCTTTCTTATCTTGAATTGCAACACAATATTACTCATTTTTGTTGTTTCTCATATTCCAAAATTATTTACTCTTGGTGAACAAAATAGAAGCAAATTAAATGCCAGGTAGATTTGATATTTTCTTTCATCTGCTATCATTCATTCCCAAGTTGGATGCTTACTTTGATCCTCCCCCTCTTTCTTCAGTTTAACTAGAATAATTCTTTTTTTTTTGTCCTCAATATTTATCCCCTGCACCAGCTCATTCTGAACATATTAGAATCTCAGTTCAATTCTTACTGGACAGCACTACGCTTTTGTATTAATAGTCTATTGACTACCCTTGTACTTTCATCTTCTGTTTATGTTTTTCCAACTATGAGATTTGGGGATGCTGGGATCTGGCCTTGACTTGGTTCTGACTGTTACAACCCTTCAATTATATGAAGTCATTTGAATTTAAGCAGCACTAATTAGCACACAAGTGGACTGCAAGGGGCAACTGTTAAACCAGCTCTTCCAAATTCACATTGAAGTAGCCTATAATTAAGTCCCAAACTATTTTTCCCATGTCTTTCCGCTGACACACAAATCAATAGCTCCATATAAAAATAAAACATAAATTGTGATCACTTTCATTTTTCATTGCCTTGATTGAGCTGAAATTGAAAATCAATATGATTTTGCCATTAAGTTTGGGCATCTTTGAGGGTAAAATAGAAGTGGGAAGACCACAAGGTAACAGGCATAAAAGATGTTTTATTTGGTGAAGAGAAGAGATGTGAAGTTAAAATATATCACAGAATATGTCTCTATTCTTTAAGGGCACTATTTGGTATCAAAAGAAATTGACTTGGATGATAGGACTTTTGTGTAAGTTGGGACTTAGCATACTCATAGTTTATTTAAAGGATAAATTGTTCAGAAAGCTGAGTTCTAGAAATATATGTTTTATTTACAGTAATATGAGCATGATTTTTTGGGAATAGCACTGGATTAGTGTCAGGAGACAAACTTAATTCCCATACCTAGCTCTGCTTCTGATGTTCTGTGCTTTGACATCATGCTTTGCCTGTATACTTCTATTTTCCCTTCTATTTTTTCAGTTTTCTTTTGTGTGTGGTTTCTCTCCACAACCCTCTCTAACCCTGCCCTCCATTAAAATATAATCTATTTGAAGGTAGGGACTGGCTCCTTTTTGCTTGTGTTAGTGATCACTAACACTTTTGTAAAGTGCCTGACATATGGTTAAGTCCTTAATACATGATTTCCTTTTCCTTCCTTCCTTCTTTCCTTCTTTCCTTCCTTCCTTCCTTCCTTCCTTCCTTCCTTCCTTCCTTCCTTCCTTCCTTCCTTCCTTCCTTTTTCTTATTTTCTAACCCCATTTTCTTCCTTTTTTCCTTGCTTTTTTCCTAACCCTAACTTTTTTCTTCCTAAATATGATTTCTTCTTCTCTTACCCTAATTCTTTTCTTCCTTCTATTCAGAATTGTCTCATTTTTAAGCATTTTTATCTCTTATGCTTAGTCTAATGCTTAATATTTAATAAATTCTTTTTCATTAGTTATTCACTCAAGGAGCTTATAACCTAGTCTACTAGGAGGATACAACCCAGGATATAAGGTCAGTAAAGTCAAGATAATTTGGGATGAAAGAGTACATTAACAACTGAGGAATAAGTGTAAGCTTTATAGATAAGGAGGGAATTGATCTAAGGCTTGAAGGAAGAAAAAGATTCCAAGAGACAGAGTGAATTCATTCTAGGCATGGAGATGACTTATGCTATTACACCAAGATAGGAAATAAAATATCAAGTTCAGGGAACAGCCAATTTGGTTAAAATGTGTTAAATTTGTGAAGGGGAGTAATGAAAAGAAGGTTGAAGTCAGATTATGAAAGGTTTGATACAAAAGGATGAAATATTTGTATTTTATCTTAAGGGCAAAAGAGTCATAGGAGATTATTGTTTTTAAGTAGAGGGGCAGTATGGTCAAACCTGTGCTTTAGGATGATTATCTTTGTAGCTATGTGAGGGATAAATTAGAGAGACAAAGGACTAGAAAGAGGCATACCTATTGGGTGATTATTTTAATAGTTTAGGGAAGAGATAACAAAGTCCAAAAGAAATATGGTGATGGGAATGAGAGTTGTGTAAAAGGTATAGAAAAAAGCTGTGGTAGAGATAAAATCAATAAGCATTAACATCTAAACATTTCTAGGATTAAGAAAAGACAATCAAAGATTATTCTGAAATTAGCTAACTGAGTGACAAAAAAGATATCCTCAGAAGAAAAAGGGAAATTTAGAGAAATAGAGGTTTATTGAATGACTGAGAAGATATTATCCTCAACAGAAAAAGGAGAGCTTTACATGTTGCATTTGAGATGCCAATGGGACATTCAGGTAGTGATGTCTAGATGGCAGATGGCAGCTGGCAGCATGGAACTAGCATTCCTAGGTCTAAATATACAAATTTTGGAGTCATCTACATAAATATGATAATTGAACCTATGAGAGTTGACCAAGGGAGAGAGTATAAAGAGAGAAGGCACTCTATTGGGCTTGGATTCTTCTCTTATCTATTGTATTCTTTGCCAGTTTTCACTGGTTCCTCTTCTTCCCCCTCACCCTTAATTGGTTTCCAAGTTCTCTAATCTTAACTCTCATTCATTTCCCTTCCTAGTTGCAATCCAGAACATACATCAAAAGGTAAAAGTACTAATTGCTCTGCTTCATACAGTAAGAAAGAGGAATGGGGTCATCCCAGTTTCCAAATTCTAATGATCTTAAGGAGTTCACTGTGAAATTTCAGAACCAAGAAAGTAACCTAACCTTTTCAAATCAGGCATCTAATTTTTGCAGCCAGGCCTTTAAACCTGCTGTTCTTCATGAGTTTGGGGGAGGGATTTGGTTGAACTAAAACTGCAAATCATTGTAAAAACCTAGTTTATCAAGCATTTTTGAGAGCACTGTCTCATACAAGGTTATTTTAAGATTTCAACTAAACCTGGTTTAGTTGGTGGGTCAAATACCAACTAGATCTGGTCTTAGCTCATTGAAATCTGCTTTAGGAAAAAGTTGAAGAAGAACAGAAGGGATTTCCATATTTTCTAGCCTTTTTTAAGATACTGAGTTGACAAGAACCTTCAAACAATTTTTAAATTCTTTAC
Organism: Sarcophilus harrisii; assembly: GCF_902635505.1. Classification (NCBI taxonomy): domain Eukaryota; kingdom Metazoa; phylum Chordata; class Mammalia; order Dasyuromorphia; family Dasyuridae; genus Sarcophilus; species Sarcophilus harrisii. The sequence goes on from NC_045427.1 coordinate 350,062,878, forward strand.
TTATTGTCATAAATTCAAACCTGCAGACTAGAAGCAGACAATAATAGGAAGAAATTGAAAGGGCCTTCTAACTTAATTATAAACCCTAATAATCTTAAAAGTTTTATGGCTAGAGACTTTTTTTTCTTGTTTTTTAGTTAATCAATTATGTCCAACTATTTGTGACCCCATTTGGAGTTTTCCTGGCAAAAGTCCTAGAATGGTTTGCTATTTCCTTCTCCACATCATTTTACACATGAGGAAAATGAGGTAAACCAGATTATGTGACTTGCCCAGGGTCACATAACTAATATCTGAGGCTGGATGTAAATTCACAGCCTTCTGACCCCAGGCCCAGCATTCTATCCACTGTTCTGTTTAGCTGCTAGAGACACTCTTGATAAAACTCATTTCGAAACACTGCAACCTTATCCATTACTATCCATCTGGACTTAGAAAAAAATCACATGAGAAAAAGTATACATTCCAGAAAGGAATTCTTGATATTAAGAAAATAACATTTTCTAAAATACCAAATACTTACAAAAGTCCCTCAGAAAATGTATCTCTATCCTTTTTTTTTTTTTTTTTTTTTTTTTTGCAGAGATAGAGACTATGGGTATTGAATTTGCATATACCATCAGAATCAGGCAATATGTTGTGTAGATTTACTGAATTGTTCCTAACCTCATCTACTCCTCCCCTTTCCTTTCTAAATTTCCTTTAGAGTTTCCTAATTTTTGTAACCATTAGCTCTCTGCATTGGGGAAGGGAACTATTCAGAGATGACGGTGGTATAAAAACAAAAAGTATCAATAAAATTTAATTTAAAAAAGAAAGCTTCAGATTATCCCTAGAATCCAATAGGAACATATTGAAAAATCAAATCCTATGGTGCATTGTGGGAGGCTATGACACCTCAGTTTTCTTAAGAACAGCATTCTAATTCATCACAAAGCTACTTCTGTTTCTCAAACAACAAACCCTCAACCAACACTCTTCAGAAAACAGGAAGACCATCTCCTACCTTTTCAGTCTCTGAAATGTCTCAGGGCAGGGAGACATCAAAATTTGTTATTGGACAGATACAATTCTTCTCTTTATAAAGGCTCACAAGCAGCCGGAGAGCTGCACTTGTACAGAGGGAAAAGCCCTCACAACATTTTGAGAATGAAAGGCCCTTGGATGCCGCTGCGAGTGCCTCTGTACAAATCCAAAGCGATTGCAACAGACTTACTGTTCTGAGATGCACTGGCTACTCCTTAGAATGTGTTCTCTGTCTATGATCCAACCAGTGCAGAGTTGAAAGGAAATCTGGCTCAAATTTGGGCTCAGAAAAGTAGTAAAGAACTGTTGGCTACAGAGGACCCTGCCCTCTTCCCCATCTGCAAACAGTTGGAAGGAGTTAAGCTTGGCCAACGTGAGTTTAGCCTGCATTTGAGACCTCACTGATGCTGCCCAACGCTGTAACCCTGGCTGTGCTGGACTTATCTTGAGCAGATGGGTCAGGCATTCTCTCTGCTCCTTTAAAGGGGTATGCTTTCACTGCTGGCAACATCTGGGGCTAAATGATAAATGCTTTTTAACACTTTTATTTGGGAAGCAGATTGGAAATTTAACAGCTCCCTGCTGGCAAGAATGAATGAGTACAAAAATGTTCAATTTCCCAGCTATTTCAGCTGAGCAGGAAGCACGATGATTTCTACATCAACAAGAGAGAGGCAGAATACAACAGGAAGCAGAGTAAATGAAGATGAGCAGGTAACTGAGCTATGCAAAATTGATTTGCTCCTCAAAGAACGATAAAATGCAACCTGAGAAAACTGCTTAGAGAACTTAGTTTGCTTAGAGAGCAAAACTGCTCCATTATTCTAGACAAGGTTTATGTGTCAGGAGAGGCCTAAGATTCTTCAGCTTTTAACAAGACTAGTCGCTCTTCAGTCTACAATCTAAATTTGAGAAAAAGTCTATCAGTGGCAGGTATACTTTTGATATTATTTGGTCTAGGGTTGAATTGAACTTGAGGTGGTTTGAATGCCTTTATTCTGAACATCTGAATCCTAATTTTTTAGTTTTAATCACGAAGGGGGTAATAATGAAACAGGAGTTTCAGTCACAGTCCTCATAACTTTTCACTAGTTTGCAGTTTTGTCAGAATTTTTCAAGACAACTGGGGTCTATGAAGATGCAAACTAAAGTGCCTAGTAAATCAGCTTTTCTCAAGCTTAATCTACAATGACCTTCCCATTTCTCCCCACCCCCTCCCCAGCCCCCTCTTCCTGAAGGAGCTCTGTCTGAGATTTATTTGTCTAGGTTAAGAAAATCATGCTTTGATAATATGGAAATGTTTAGAAGAATTGCACACGTTTAACCTATATCAGCTTGCTTGCTGTCTTGAGGAGGAGAGAGAGAGGAAGGGAGGGAGAAAATTTTGAAATACAAGGTTTTACAAAGGTGAATGTTGAAAACTATCTTTGCATGTATTTGGCAAAATAATATACTATTAAAAAAAAGAAACTGATGCTTTACTTGATGGAGGAGGGGAGAAAAAAGACCTGAATGTTTGCATATTTAAACTAAATTAACTAGAATTTTCTAAACTACACAATGTTAAAGCAGAAATTCATTAATTTCTTGGCCTTGGGGAAATAAATATTCCTCCTATGGTGAATTTATGCTTCATCAGTGTCAAAAGGACTGCACACCCCCATGGTCTATTAGTTATCTGGCTGTTGTTCAAGGGTCTCCAGGGATAAGTGTTATTTGTCTCATTTTTAGAGCCATAAAAATGCAGGCTATGCAGAAACAGACTGGGAAGGCTAAGAATACTAAACCTCAATGTCCAGCCATAAAGGATTTATATATTCCCTGTATGTAGAGAGGCACATATAAGAACATATAGAATAGATTGAAAGTAATCTTAAAGGAGAAAGCATTAATAAATGAGGGATGGGGAGGGAAAGAATAAGGAGGGATGGACAACTAGGAAAGGCATCCTACAGAAGGTAGTATTTGAAATGGATATTGAAGGAGCCGGGAGTTCTCAAAGTTAGATTGAATAGACAAAGTGTTGCAGACATGGGGGACAGCCAGAACAAAGACATGTAGAATGGAAATAGAGCCGTGTATGTAAGGAACAGGAAGTAGATCAGTAAGACCTGACTATAGTACACATGAAGAAAAACAATGTGTAAAAAGACTGGAAAAATAGAGGTCAGCTTGTTAAGAACTTTAAATAATGAATCCTGGAGTTTTCATTGTACCCTAGAAACAATTGGAGGTCATTAGAGTTTATTGAGTAGGGGACTACATGACCTGATCAGACTTACATTTTAGGAAAATCACTTTGGCAATCATATAAATGAATCACAATAGAAAAAGACTGGAAGCTGGGTGTCTTGTTAATAGACGATTGTTATAGTCCGAGTGAAAGGTAATGAGAATCTCAACATGGGTAGAGGCTGTATGAATAGAAGGAAGGGATATATTTAAGAAATGCTGTGGAAGTAAACACGGCAAGATTTGGCAATTGATTAGATATATAAGGTAATTGAGAAAAACATAGATGTCAAATTTGTAGAACCCATAACATTAGAAGAATAGCTAGCTCTTTAGATGATGGAGTCAGGGATCAAAAAAATTTGGAAAGGAATACCAGCAGCATAAGTAGAAGATTAAAGAGACATGGCTTGAGAGAAATTCATCTGAAAAAAGGATTTGGGGGTGTTAATGAAATCCAAATATAAGTTAACATTGGGATATGACAGCCACAAAGCTATTTTGATCTTGTTATGCTGAATGTTATACCAAAAAAGATATATGGGATAAATGATAGTAAAGACTTGAAGATGACACTGAGGTTGTGAACCTGGTAAACAGGAGGATGATGGGATGATGGATCATAATTGGGAAGTTCAGAAGAAGGCTGAGTCTAGGGAGAAAGATAATGAGTTGTTTCAGACATGCTGAATCTGAGAAATCTATGGGATCATCATCTTAAAAATATAATAACTGAATCCAGGGGAGCTTAGAAGAGAGTAGGAGATACCAAGAGTAAATGGCTTCTTCAAGATTAGTTCCATTCTGATATGATCATCCCTTCACGAATAGAATTTTTATTGTCTTAAATTATGCCTTTTTATTTGAATAATAAAATACACCAGGAGAAAAAATTAAAGCCATTTCTAGTCATATGAAAAAAATGCTCTAAATCACTACTTATTAGAGAAATGTAAATTAAGACAACTCTGAGGTGCTACTTCAAAGCACCTCAAATGACAGGAAATGACAGGAAAAAATAATGATAAATGTTGGGGTGCTAGCATAAGTAGATAATACAGTGGTTAGAGTAATTAGGACTGGAATCAGGAAAACTCAAGTTCAAATCCAGACAACATTTTCTAGCTATGTGATCCTAGGAAACCACACAACTTTAATTTTCTCACTTGTAAAATAGAGATAATAACAGCACATACTTCTCAATATTATTGTGAATATCAAATAAGATATAACTGTGAAGTGCTGAACATAGTGCCTGACACAGGGTACTTTATATGTGTTAGTTATTATTATTATTACATGTTGAAGTAAATCTGTGTCTCAAATGTGTCTTAACTAAACTTAACCAAAAGGAAAAGGAAGCTTGTTTGTGTAATTCCCTGAAGCACAGTTAGTAAGCTGCAGAAAGGCTGATTTTAGATTTATATAAGGAAAAACTTCATAACTCTAGGATTATCGTTTATTTATTTATCAGTTAGTAAGGATTTAACATGAAGCATAATTATAATCTATATCAAATAGCTCACCATTTTAGGAATAAGGAAGGGGAAGGGAAGAAGAAAATTTTGGAACTCAAAATATTGTAAAAATAAATGCTAAAAATTGTCTTCATATATAATTGGAAAAGTACAATGCTACTTAAAAAATAAGACAAAAATAAAATAATACACATAATTTTATATTATCCAGCCCCAAAACATCCAAATCTATATAATTATAGGAATAGATACAGAAAAAGTCACAATACTTATAGTAAGTACTTAATGCTAGTTTACTGACTTATTTTTGGGTATTGAGAATACAAGGACAAAAGAAAGAAAGATCCCTTGCCTTAAAGGAACTTAATTCTACTATGTGGAAACAACATGTGAATACATAAATAAGTGATAATGCACAGAAAGAAAATATAAAGCAACTTGACTTTTTCCTATTCTTGAACAGGTTGTCTCTTCAGCTGTATAGTTAGAGATGGTGAGCACCTTTTCACTGCAGGTGTTCAAGTCAAAGATAGATTTATCAGGAGTGTTATGGAGAAGATGGATGGATAACGGCTAGAGAGATGGATATTTCATGTGCTGAGAGTCAGGTGACCTAAGGTTCTCTAAGGGCCCTTTTAGTCAAGACTGAACACTTTTATGGCATCCCTTTTCTGAGTAGGGAAAGAATTTGAAGAGATGAATCTCAAGAGATCAGTGGAGAGGAACATCCAGGTTTGATTTTGGAATGTAATTCCAAACACATAGCCAGCCTAAACCCAGGGTTTTTTCTCATTCAACTTTTACTTTCTTTTTCCTGGGATGAGGAAATGCAAATACTGTTCTGCTTACTTATTATACCTTACTCATCATGGGAAGGTGGGGGAGGGAAAAAGGGCAAGGAAAGCCTCCAGCTACATTGCCTCCAGGTATATGATACCTGGGGCCAGAGATACCTGGAGCCCACAATCCCATGGATGTCAAGCCACACAGCTCCTTTGGTTCAGTTAAATGAACTTCTTGTCCTAGGATTGCTTAATAAATCAGACGTCTTTGTTTATCAAGAATAGATCAATGATGTCAATTCTGATGGATGTGGGTCTCTTCAACAATGAGATGATTCAAACCAGTTCCAATTGTTCAGTAATGAAGAGAATCAGCTACACCCAGAGAGAGAACTATGGGAAGTGAGTGTAGATCACAACATAGCATTTCCACTCTTTCTGTTATTGTGCGCTTGCATTTTTGTTTTCCTTCTCAGTTTTTTTCTTTCTTTCTAGATCCGAGCTTTCTTGTGTAGCAAGATAACTATAAAAATATGTATACATATATTGGATCTAACATATATTTTAACATATTTAACATGTATTGGACTACCTGCCATCTAGGTGAGGGGGTAGAGAGAAAGGGGAAAAGTTGGAACAGAAGGTTTTACAAAGGTCAGTGTTGAAAAATTACCCATGCATATGTTTTGTAAATAAAAAACTATAATAATAATAAAAAAGAATAGACCGTGCATGGCTAAGATGACAGGAAAAGATACTGTAGGAGGGGATATGGGAAAACGGGGACACTAATACATTGTTGGTAGAGCTGTGAATGGATCCAACCATTTTGGAGAGCAATTTAGAACGATGCCCAAAGTGTTGTCAAACTGTTTATATCCTTTGACTCAACAGTGTTTCTACTGGACTTAAATTCCAAAAGATCTTAAAGGAGGGAAAGGGACCCACATGTGCAAAAATGTTTGTGGCAGCCCTTTTTGTAGTGGCAAGAAACTGGAAATTGAATGGATGACCAACAATTAGAGAATGGCTGCATAAGTTATGGTATATGAATGTTATAGAATATTATTGTTCTTTTTTTTTGATTTTTAAAAAATTAATAGCTTTTTATTTTCAAAATATATGAAAAGATAGTTTCCAACATTCACTCTTGCAAAACCTTGTGTTCCAAATTTTTCTTTTTTTTTTCTTTTTTTTTTTTATTTAATAGCCTTTTATTTACAGGATATATACATGGGTAACTTTACAGCATTAACAATTGCCAAACCTCTTGTTCCAATTTTTCACCTCTTACCCCCCCACCCCCTCCCCTAGATGGCAGGATGACCAGTAGATGTTAAATATATTAAAATATAAATAAGATACACAATAAGTATACCTGACCAAAACGTTATTTTGCTGTACAAAAAGAATCAGACTCTGAAATATTGTACAATTAGCTTGTGAAGGAAATCAAAAATGCAGGTGTGCATAAATATAGGGATTGGGAATTCAATGTAATGGTTTTTAGTCATCTGCCAGAGTTCTTTTTCTGGGCATAGCTAGTTCAGTTCATTACTGCTCCATTAGAAATGATTTGGTTGATCTCGTTGCTGAGGATGGCCTGGTCCATCAGAACTGGTCATCATATAGTATTGTTGTTGAAGTATATAATGATCTCCTGGTCCTGCTCATTTCACTCAGCATCAGTTCGTGTAAGTCTCTCCAGGCCTTTCTGAAATTATCCTGTTGGTCATTTCTTACAGAACAGTAATAAGAATATTATTGTTCTGTAAGGAATGACCAGCAGGATGATTTTAGAGAGACTTGGAAAGACTTATATGAACTGATGCTGAGTGAAATGAACAGAACCAGGAGATCATTATACAAAGCAACAACAAGATTATACGATGATCAATTCTGATGGACATGGCTCTCTTCAACAATGAGATGATTCAGACCAGTTCCAATAGTGTGGTGATGAAAAAAGCCATCTTCACCCAGAGAGAGGACTACAGGAACTGAGTGTGGTTTACAACATAGCATTGTCATTCTTTTTGTTGTTGCTTGCTTGCATTTTATTTTGGTTCTCATTTTTTTCTGGTTTGATTTGATTTTTCTTATGTGGTGAGATAATTATATAAATAGACATGCATATATTGGATTTAACACTTATTTCTACCATGTTTAACATATATTGAACTACTTGCCATCCAGGAGAGGGGAGGGGAGAAGGAGGGGAAAATTGGAATGTAAGGTTTTGCAAGTGCTAATATTGAAGAATTGCCCATGCATATGTTTTGAAAGATAAAAAAAAAAAACTTTAATAAAGAATAAGAAAGGATAGATCGTGCTAGAAATACCCTATATCCTTTTCTTTTTGACAGTTGATCGGTAAAATGAGGCAATTGGAGCAAATAGGTTTTTAGTAAAATGACTAGCAAGCACTTATTTAGCACCTACTATGTTCCAGGTACTATGACAGTCATTGGGGAATACAAAAGTAAAAATGAAAATCTCAGCCTTTAAAGATCTTACATTTTATTGGATTTTTAAATGTTTCTAAAATACCTGATAAATTCTTTCCTGCCAATTTGGTAAAAAGAAACATGTGAGCTAAAAGAATAATTAGATGAATTCCAGATGTGGTTGAATGACTGTGTCCAGTTAGTTGTATAAGGCCAATTTGGAAGGAAATCTCCAATGGAATACCCTAGGAATTCTTGGTTGGTCCTGAATTATTTAATATTCTTATCAGGGGCTTGCATAAAGAGATACATTCCATAATTACAAGAATTTTTGTAAAATATACAGCTGGGAAGGGATAAAGATTGGATAACAGAGTCAGGATTCAAAATTGCAACGTTGGGACAAATCTGATAAAAGGAAATATAATGAAGAAAAATGAAAATTCTCACACTTGGGTTCATCACAAATTCAACTTAACAAGAATGAAATAAGAATATCTGGGGTGGTGCAGTGAAGAGAACCCTGGACTTCAAGTCAGGAAAGCCTCAATTATTTTGTCTCAGACATTTATTAGCTATGTGATCCTGAGGTAATCACTCTGTTTATCTCAGTTTCCTCATCTATAAAATGGGGTTAATAATAGCACCAACTTCCAGAATTGTTGTGAGCATCAAATGATATGATATTTATAAAGTATGATATACATTTACAATATGTACATATTAGATGTAATTCTAAAGCACAGTGACTGGCATGTAATAGGCACTATAGAAATATTATTATTACGAATAATTATTGGTTGGACTAGAAGACCACTGAGATACTTTCTAGGCCCTAGAATTCTTTGATGTGATCTGAGACTAATAGAAACTGATATGGTGTCTGTAAGGTTCAAATAAGATAAAACATATGAAGCACTTTGAAAACTATAAGGTATAATATAAATGTTAGCTCTTATAATTTTGAGAGTAATTTCATGACTGTTCATTTTGTGTGTGAGAGGATTCCCTGTCATATGGAGGCACTCTAATATTATGACCCTCAAAAAATAAAATGTTTTCAGAAGGATATCTAGTGACTATAAAGTGAATAAAGTTAATTATCCCCAGGAGGTAGCTTTCCATTTCAAGGCAGAATCCAACACTGAAGGAGATTTATGACAGATGGGTGACACTTGGAAATTGATATAGGAAAGGAGACTGTGGATGCCCTGTTCTTTGATAGCCTCAGATTTTAAAAACAGTTTTTGGATTTCTTTTCCTTTCTTTGTTCCAAGGATCGTAAATCCTCTCACATTACCATTTTTCAATTTTAGGAAAGATCCTAGTTTAGCCAAAAATTCCTTAAAATAGGGGGTTTCAAACTTCTTGAAGTCATGGAACTTCATAGTCATAGATTTAAGATCTGGGACAGACCTCAAAGTCCTATCAATCAACACCTATCATTCTGAAGATGACATAAATGAAAGGTTAAAGGATAGAAGAGGAGAATGAAGATTTCATGGAGGAGATGGCATTTGAGATGAATTTTAAAGAACAGATAGAGATTCAAAAAGTAAATAGAGGAGAGAGGACGGGGTACAGGACCTGTAATCAGGAGACCTGTGTTTGAATGGCAGTTCTTCCACTAATTAGTTTTGCAGGCAAGTCTCTGATTCTAAATTTTCTCACCTCTAAAATGGGCAGAGCTTCATTCTGCTTCATTCACAGGGCTGTGAGATTCTAAGATGATAGATAGTATGTATAAAAATGCTTTATAAACAGTAAGGAGGGGTTACCAGTAGTTAGGAAGGTTGGGAATGCAGATTGTGGAGAAGTAACAAAATTATTTTGTGGTTAAGTTGCAACTTAACAAGGTCATGATAAAATAAATGTGATACATTTTCTGCCTAGTAGTAGCAATTTGTTCTGCTTGCTTTGGGACTTGATCCTTTATTACTCTTGGAAGAAATGCTTCTTGGGAAAGCAGAGGTGAGACTGCAATTTAAACATAAAAAGTAAGGGATCTATATTTAAAAATTAAACTTTAACAAACAAATTTTAACATTCTAACAAAATGTGAAAGTTTAATAATTTCATTAAACATCTAAGGCCCATCTCTTTGTGAAATATTTATTATAGGACTTCCCTCTGTCAAACAAATTCTGAAGAACAGAGTTTGGAAAAATTCTGAACTATAAAATATCAGGACTGGCAAAGAAATCAATAAAACCCACCCAAGCCATTTTCTTAATACTTTTAATACTTAATACAATCATTTATATATCTCCAGGGAATCCTCTCCTAGTTCCAAACTAGTGTTTTAATTCCATTATAGTATGAGTTTACAACCTAGCAGACATCTCCTCCTTATTGATAATGAGCAAAGATTGATATCTAAATAATGATGAGCCAATTTCATTTATTTTAAAATTTGTGTTCCTTTTGTAGGAAGAGTAATTTGCTTTACAAAAAGATTATACTGTAGCAATGTGCTTTTTAGCTTGGGGAATATTCATAATAGTTTTCCAATTGTCTGAGACCAAGGTATGATGAACCTAAGGGTAATGAACCAAGAACTAGGTTGAAACCTGGTTCTATTCCCTGTTTTCTACAGGACTATAGATAGGTCATTTCACATTTCTGGACCTCAAAAGATAAAGATTAGGTAAAAGGATTAGTTCCTTTTAGCTATATATGTATAGCCTTTTGAAGGATAATTTTTAGGACTTGGAAGAGATTGCCCACAAAAGGCTTTTTCCCTCTTTGCTTGCATAATCTATGGAAACCCCCCTAAATTATGAATATTGATATTCTTAATTAAGTCTTAGAACACTGATAGGATATAAATTCCTGTTTTGTTTTTGTCTGTATGTCTAGCTATCATCATGGTACTAGGCACATATTAGGCACTTAATAAATACTTGATAAATGATTGATAGACTGGAAAATATCCTGTCTATATGAACACAGCATGCTTCCTAGAGGTATGTGCCAATGTCAAAGAGGAAAGGTGGGACATGACTGCATTTTTTCTATTTTTAAATATACAAATATTTAATACAAATAGTACAAAAAAATTAATACAAAATTTTAAAAATATAAATGTACAATAAGTTTATATGGGAACCTGGTTATTCTATAGTATTCCATTTTTATGGGAAATGTGTTTAAAATTATAAACAACTGATTTATAAACCATTTGTAAATAGGGTCTCAAGGAGGGGGGAAGAGGGGAAAGAAAGGGGGAAAATGAATAAAATAAAATAAAATAAAAAGTGCATAGCAAAGTACAAAAAACTTTACAAAGAAGCAAAAAATGGAAAGTTCTGAATAATTCTGTTCTGAATTTTCACGTCAAGAAAGCATATAAAATTCTTCTATTATTTTATATGCTTTCTTGAAATGAAAATTTATTGTTACATGTTTTAGATCCTCTCAAGTTTTTCTGTGTACATGAAATGTTTTTTCTTTTTCTATCTTTTTTCTTTTCTTGTTTTTTTTTCTTTTGCTATTTTCCATTTAACTTTTAAATAAATACATGAAAAATTGGGCTTCAGTTTTCTCATTTGTGAAAGGAAGGACTTGGGGTAGATGATTATTAATGTAAGTTCTATCTTTAAATTCTATAAAACATATATACTTTATTTCTTTGATTGTTTTATGTCCGTGCCCTGTGGTACAGTATCTTGCCATATTTGGGTAGCTAGCCTTAGTTATTTAAGGATACCTGTGGAAGATCCTGGCAAGTTGGAAAAGTGATTAATCCTGTGTGTTGTTTAAGAATTATCCCAGCTAAGTTTTAAAATTTTAGCTACCAGAAACTTGTGTTCAATCATTTCAGTCATGTGTGACCCTTTGTGATATCTTTGGAATTTTCTTGACAGAGATATTGGAGTTGATTGTCATTTTCTTTTCTTGCTCATTTTATAGATGAGGAACCTGAGGCAGGCAGTAGTTGAAGTGACTTGCCTAGAGTCACAACTAGTTAATATCTGAGGTCAGATTTTGACTCAGGAATATTCTTGACTCCAGGCCTGGCACTCTATCCAGTGGACCATATAGCTAGTGGATGATTAATTTATGCAGCTAGTTCAGTGTATAGTGCTCTTGGGAGCAAGGAAAACCTGAGGTCAAATCCAGCCTCAGATACTTATTAGTTGTGTCTATCTTCCTAAGATTATTGTAGGAACAAGATAGGATAATTAATTGTAAGGTACTTTTGTAAATTTTTAAAGCCCTATGTAAATACTAGCTATTATTTATTTTTATCATAATGACACATATATCATAGTGACATATATACATATATAAAATATTGATTATATGTGCTGTCTCCATCATTAAAATGTGAGCTGCTTAAGATTAAAGACTATATTATTTTTCCCTATTTGCATCCCTAGTGCTTAGCATAGTATTTCACACATAGTAAGTTTAACAACTTAATAATAATAAATGCCTTTTCAATTCATTCACTCAGGCTAAAGCCCAGAGGGATTATGATCTCTCCATGTCAGTGGAGGGAAAATTAACATTAATAAAATCAGTGATAACATAGTAAGATACTATATAACAAACTCTAAATTTGGAGTCTAGAGGATCTAGATTCCAATTCCATCTTTGTCACATTGCCTCTGTGATTATGAGCATGCTATTCCAATTATCTGGGATTCAGATTTCTTATCTTTAAAATTAAGAAATTGATCCCTTCCATTTTTAATCCTGTGATCCTACAAAATCACAGACTGTTGAAATATTAATGTAATGGCTTAGCTTGTGATTTTGCTGCCTTTTTGTTGTACTCATGATGTGCTTATAACATTTGTGAAAGCTCTTAAAAAGGAGGTTGGGGGCAGAGCATAGAATGAGATTTATACAGTACCTAGGAAGTCCTTCTGCAGACTGACATTAACAAATGCTTTCTGTGCATACAACCAAGATTAATATCTGGATGGAAGGCTTTGCCATGCACCATATTAAATGACATTCAAGAAGAGCTCCCTATTCTCTTGGCCAGGACATCTCTACCAGCAAAGCCAAGTCCTTTAGATGCCATGTGAGTCCTTTTTCCTTTGTGGACATGGATGTCACAGAGATGTCAATGTTTTGGCTTCAGGTATAAGAGTCTAGTTACCTAAAAAGATTTGGGTTGCCTGAGGACATTTGAAGGGGGAAGAACATAAATCATGCAATCACTGTAGTCTTCCAAGCTCTACAAATGTTCTTTTGCAACCACTAAGATTTAATTGAGCACCTGCTCTGAACCCTGTGTGAGTAATGGAAGATACAGGTCCTATCCCAGGCAGACAAATGTTTGAGTTGAGCTGAATGTACATAGAAAAATTGTTTTGAGGAAGTAATGTATGGTCATTTTTGGTTTTGTTAGTTATTTTTTGGGTTAGTTATTTTTTAAAGTCATCTCCAACTCTTCATGATCCCATTTGGGGTTTTCATGACAAAGATATTGGAGTGGTTTGCCATTTCATTTTCCCGGTCATTTTACAGATGAGGAAACTGAGACACATAAGGTTAAATGATTACAGCTAGTAAGTGACTGAAACCAGATTTGAATTTAGGAAAATGCATTTGCCTAATTCCATCCACTTTACTACCTACCTGCCCCTCATACTTATACATGGATAAGATTTATCTGGCAAGAAAAGCAGTGTGCATTGGACAGGGGGAGACAGAGACACACAGAGAGAAAGGGACAGACAGAAGCTAGTTCAATGGAGAAATAATGAGAGTCTGAACAGAGTAGTGGCCATGAACATGGAAAGGAGGGGATCAAATGAGAAATAATACAAAGGAAGATATAAGACTTGGATTTGAAGAAACAGGTGAGCTAGAAAAATGAGTGAAAGATAATTTTAAATTAAAATATAATTGGAGAACTATTTAACAAAACAAAACTAAAATAAAACATAAATCACATTACATTTTAAAACTAAGTCAATATTTGGCCCACAGGATTCCTTATATAGGGGTTGTGGCCCCTATCTTTACTTAAGTTTGCCCCCACTGATTAAAAGTATGGTATTGTCATAGATGATGAGTTTAACTAGGACAAAGAGACAGACCCTCCCCCAGTGCACCAAAATTTAGAGGATGCTAATAGGGCTTGTATTCCTTCAGCAGATAAGAAACAATTGATTTTCATATCTAGTTAACAAGAACAATTAGTTAAAATAGAAAGCCAGCAGATGTTGCCCAGAAACCTTCTCTCTCTATTCTAACAATTTTCCAGAAATGGTCTCTCAGTATCTTTCTGCATTTTCCCACATGTTCTAGGATCTGTTAAATTGAAAATAAATTTGTCTTGAAAAAGTTAATTTTATGTTGTCTGGTTGGGACAATATTGCTAAGTACATTTTTGATGGACAAAAAGGAATAGAAAAAGGAACTCATTTACAAATGTTAAATAAGTCAGTCAGTCAATCAACAATGCATTATTGAGCACCTATATCTCAGGTATTATGCTAAGCAACAAGGATGTAAATTAAGTCAAAAAAAAAAAAAAAAGAAAGAAAGACAGAGACAGTCCTTGGCTCTCACAGTATTTACTAATTTTTAGTGAGAGAAGACAATGCATAAAAATGAGACAAAAAGTGGAGTAGAGGTGGAAATCTTGGCAAAATCCCAAGAATCATAAGCAGACTTGGAAGGGTAATGTGGGAAGGTAATGATGCAAGGCAATGATACTTAGCCTCTTTCCCCAAAATAGACGCCACAGGAAGAGTTTTCCGGTGGTAGATGAGGGTTACAGGGAATAGATGTTCCAAGATGAGAAAGCAGCTGAGACATGGTGGTAAATTCCAGAAATTACACAATGAAACCCACAGGGTTTATGGGAGAAATAGGATTAGTGGGACAATTCTCAAAGTCAGCTCCAAGGGAAGTCACCACAACCGCTACATGAGGTGCTCCTACTGTGGCATCCAGGACACTGACAATGCCAGCTGCTGCCCTCTGAAGGGTATAGGTAGAATCACCCTGTGATGGGGAATTGGAGACTTTTGGCATAGTCTTTTAAGAGGTGCCTTAGACTTCCCCCCACTACAGTGCCAGTCTCATGTCCACAGAGGTAGTGATGGCTCAGCTTTTCTTGGGCAGGTGACTTGGTGGTAGTGGGGGTCAAGGGAGTCAGGTGATCTTCAAATGTGTTCTCAGGTTGCATTGAGGGAAAGTAACTCACTGTCTTCTCTTCCTTTCTGGGCCTGTTTCTCTAGACCCCATTTCTTACTCCCCATTCATCCCTAGTAGCTCTCATCATATCCTGAGTGGAAGAAGATTACTATAGTATTGCTTTCTACTGGTTGGAGCCAGACATTTATTTCCTTTTCTTGAGGAATCTTCTCTTCCCACTTCATGGTGACAGCCACCAACCTCATCCACCAAACGGTTCATAAAGGCTACCTCCATGAAGAATACTCCACCACCATATAGCAGTTTCCTCATTAATAAAATCATGCATAAGCAAACACAAAATTCATGTTATTCTCAAACTGTCCCCATGTCTCAATTGCACTGGAACAAACCTGTGATTTCATAACAAGTGATACCAGAACTAACTATAGAGACAATGAAGAGAATGAAGCCTTAAAAAGTCCACTGAATTTGACAAAATAGAAGTCTTTGGGAACTTTATCCCAACTTTATTCCTATCTCCCAAACTTCCAAACTATATTATCTCAATTTAGAAATTCCCTCAGTGCTTGGGGCCTGCTTGCCTTGGAACATCTAACCAATCCCTGTAAGCTTTCTCAAGATAGAATATTCTTTGGTTAGGATTAGTCCCTTTTCCTACTGGTGAGTTCCTTCTGGAGCCTCTAGTTCCAAAAGAGGCCCAGGCCAGCCTCCATTCCTCTCCTGTCTCTATGTTTCAAAACCATGACCCATCTTTCAAATTCCCTTTTGTTGCTTCCTCCCTTAGAATGTAAATCCCTTGAGAGCAAAGTCTATCTTTCTTTTTGGTTGTATTTTTGTATCTAGTTTATAGCACAGTGCCTAGAAAATTGTAAGTTCTTAATAAATGCTTATAACCTTATTGCCTAGAATATGCCATTAAATTTTTAAAAATTGTGTCTATGGGGGAGAGGGAAGGGGAGTAAAAAGCCTCACAACAGAATTTCTCCAAAAAAGAAAAAGAAAATTCTCAAGGTCATTAGCAAGCAGGAAAAAGAATCTTCCAAAACCAAAAGTTGCATGTTGAATGCTATGGATTAAAAGAACCCAAACTGAAGAATAATAGAAAGGAAAAATAAGTAAACATCAGCAATGACCCCCAAATCTATCACAAAATACATCAGGTTGGATACTGAGCTCTCTGAGAGAAATAAAGGAAAAACTAGTGTTTTCAATTTTTAAAAAATTATATCAATAATGATTTGTCATTAGTAAAAAAAAAAAAAAAGGATAAGGAGACAAAATGATAATGAAGCAATGTCTTAGATCTGAGGAAAACTTAAATAAAAATGCAGATTCAATGAAAAATAGAGTTGTTTTATTCATAAGACAAAATGGCAGAGATTGTATATTTCAGATATTGGTTCTATAACCAGGCAAGTCCCTTAACCAATCTGAGACTCAGTTTCCTCATATGTAAAATGAAAAAAGTATATGACTTATAAGGTCACTCTAAATCAATATGTGATCCTGCTTTCCTGACTCCCAGGTCAGTTCTCTATTCACTACTCCACTCTTGCTCTTTGTAAGGCATTGTTATTTAAAACAACAACAACAATAAAAAAAACAATCAAACAAAAAGTGATAAAGGCCATAAACTCTAAAGTGGCTTAAATTTAGTCAATGAATGTGTTTTTTCCTTAAAAACACAGTTCATAGCCCTTTTGAACTGATAAAGAGAAGCAACTTGGCTTAGAGGAAAGAGAGCTTTGACTTGGAAGTCTGAAAGCCTCATAATCCATTTCAGCTTCTGACACTTACTAGATGACTAGTACTCAGATGTGACCTAAGATGAGTAATCAAAGAACACGTATTTTGGATGTACTGAAGATTGAGTGAAAGAAGTAAGGGGTTCCTTATACCAGAAGTTCCCATGAGAAATCACAAGTCCTTAATATACTCATGAATGAAAAAACAACATGAAGATTGTTAGTGATCTTGTTATTCTGACTAATTTCCTGTACATTTTGATTTACAGATACTTCAAAGTCTATAATTCTTCTGAAAACGGAATACCCCTTAGTGCATTATCACTGGTTTAGATAACCGCACAACTTGAAATAATCCCCAGCAGTAAAAATTAGATCCCTATATAATACAAATGCATATCTAAAAAAAATGACCTGAATTATTAAATACTCAATTTCGGATCCTCTCCCATTGCCTTTCTCACTGCACAGAGAAGGTTGTGAGAAAAGAAATTGGGAGTTTGAACTTTTTACTTTTGAATGGTGCCATTTCCTGATTCCTCTACTGGGGCCTGAAATTGGTGGCTTAAATACCACAAAAAGATGCCCATACCCTTTGAACCTACTTCTTAGCTCCTGGAATAACTAACATTCTTTTCCCAAATATCTCCACCCTTTTTATCATAAGAGATTTGAGAAGGTCACAAAAACCCTTAATTTAATCCCCAGTTTTTGGATCTGTGTAAATCACAAGTAAAATACGTCTCTCCAATGTGGCCTCCTCCAAGATGGGACAAGAGCTTTTTTATAATCTCTATCCCCGACTCCAAGCTGGCAGTTTTCAAAGTGTTAAAAGTCCAGGGCTCAGTGTTCAGGCAGTTCATTCTTTAGTCTCAATGGCTGAGAACTTTGCCTTTTCAAATGTGTTTGATCAAATTGAGTGAATGGGGGGATATGCAAATAGACATTTTAAAATGGAACACAAGCTTGAATTGTTGTTGGCAAGCCTCAGCATCACACCACTCTCCCCAGCCTGTCATATGAAAGGGTTTTTTATCCTGCACTCTGGCTCACAAGTCTGGCCAGACTGGAGCTATTCTCACTGCACAACAAAAATTCCTTTCAGGTCAGGATGGATTTTGGATCAAGTATTGCTGGGGAATGCAACTTGGAAGCGGCAAAGTTTGATGAATTCAGGATGGATACCCCTTTGATTTTCACTGAAACTCTCTTCTAGGGCATCAGGGTTTTATATGTTATCAGAGCATCAACCAGAAATGTCCATTACCAAGCTGTTCATGTAAGAGAGAAAGAGTTGATATGTATTGTGATCATGTGAGATCAATCTATCCATCAGAAATTTCCTGGAGTGAGAACAGGTGTAGACCTGCATGACAATTATCATCATCTCTGTAAGGTTTCCTAAATTCAGTTTTTAGGGAGTAATCGGTATTTTGGTGGACTATTTTTGTTGGTGTTGCTTCCCCCACCCCCCAAATGTTTGTTAATGAGCACTTTCAATTTTTTTTCTTGTGTCTGCCAGGTCCAAACTCCAAAAGAAATATCTATCAATGACAAAAGTTAATTAAGCTCTGGGTGAGTAAATAGAAGAGCAACTTACTAGCCAGGACTAAAACCCAGTATTTTGTGAGCATTTGTCCTTAAAGGACACTCAGACTCAAAGCAGTTAAGAAATTTTATTCAGAAACCAACTTGAGAGCTATGTATCTCCAAAGAATGAAGGAGGTCCTCCCAGGAGTCAGAATAACCTTGAGCCATGGCATATGTTTTGGTTCTTCCAAAGAGGTTGTTGGATAATATGGATGTCCCCCTGGAAGCCAAGTTGTCAGACATAATTCTATTTAGGTGGCAACGTAGATGGAGTACTTGATTTGAATCAGGAAATCTTGAGTTCAAATTTGATCTCAGATACATACACTAGTGGCATTACTCCAGATAAATCACTTAATCTCTCTTGCTGTGCCACAGTTCCCTTTTATTGTCCTGACTCAGTTTCCCTAAATTGTTCTGTCTCAATTCCTAATTGTTCTGTTCAATCCTGCAACACCACCCTTCCCTCCTAATCACATGATCCAGATAAGGAGAAAGACTTTCTATCTTAGACATCATCAGAATGTCCAGTGCCTCTTCCCATTCTGTAATCCCAGTGTATCAGAATATCCCATGCCTCCCCCAATCCTACCAATTGGATTGATAGTCCCATTCCCTCTCTCAGCGCTCTGACTCCAGCCCTGCCTCAGTCTCTCTCTCTCTCTCTCTCTCTCTCTCTCTCTATATATATATATATATATATATAGATATAGATATAGATATAGATATATAAAGATATATATATATATGTCACTGAGAACTCACATTGGTTGCTGGATGCTTTGGACATCAGCCCTGGGGGCAGCATGCCCCCAGCATAATCTCTCCCTTTCAAATAAAATATTAAAGACTCTCTAATCTCTATCTTGCCTCACTTCCTCCAGCATTACACTCTGAGTTCCAGTTTCCTAATTCTTAAAGTGAGGCTAATCATAGCTCTTCTCAGAGTTTGGGGGAGGATAAAATGAGATAATATTTGTAAAGTGCCTTGTTAACCTTAAAGTACTATTTAAATATTAGTTTATACGTTTATATTATTATATTTAATCTTGCCCCAATCCAAGACTAAAAATGTGATAAATTTCCAGGCACTTTAAATGACTTGCTAGCACTCAGTTTATGGCATTCCTTCTGCCCCAGAATGTCTCCCCTCACCAATTCTGCCTGTTGAAAGTTGAGCAAGGTAAGAATCAACCTCAGAAACAGAAAACCTTTCAGCCTCGGTCCTTCCTGGCTTAGAGACCTTAGAAAAATCATTTACTCTCTCACCACCTTAAGGTGGATGCTATCTTATCAGAACTTGCCTCAGATTTCCTTATTGTAATTTTTTTAAATAAAGTTTTTTATTTTTCAAAATACAAAGATAGTTTTCAATATTTATCCTTGCAAAACCTTGTTTTCCAAATTTTTCTCCCTTCCTCTTCTCTTCCCCCTCCCCCCCACCCATCCCCATGACAGCAAGTTATCCAATATAGGTTAAACTGGTGCAATTCTTTTTTTTTAATGATTCAATTTGTATTCAGCCACAATCAGTTTCTTCTCTGGATATGGATAGGATTTTTCATGTCTTTCAGAGTAACCGTGGATCATTGTACTGCTGAAAATAGCAGTCATTTACAGTGGGTCATTCAGAACATTACTATTACTTTGTATACGGTACATTTCACTTTGCTTGAGTTCATGGAGCACTTTCTGGTTTTTTTTTCCTAAGAGCATTCTGCTCATTCCTTCCCAGAGAACAACAATATTCCATGACAAATCATACACCACAATTTATTCAGCCATTCTCAAATCGATGGGCATCCTTTCAATGGGAATTCTTTCTGTCAGTGAAATTACATATCTGGTCCAAAAGAAAATCCTTCAAAGTCCAATTTAAATACTACTGACTCCATAAAGTATTCCTTGATCCTTGAACATTGAAGTGATTTTTTTCCCTTCTAACCCTCTTCCTCATAGCCCTTTATTTCTATTCCTCTTATGCACCTGCCACTTTAACCTTCTCTTTAGTCAGCTGGAATGTCTTTCATTTCCCTATTAAGACTGTAAACTTCCTGAGGACCAGATCCACTTAATTCTTTTTTTTCCAGATAGAATTTGTCTATTTTGGTCTCATATAACTTGGGGCCATACTTCTAATTCTTTTCCGTCTTGAATTTTCCCAAGTAGACTTTCTTTTTAAAATGAACTCCTCTTCCTCTATCCTCAATCATTTCTGCTCTTTGTCTGACAGATACATCAAGGTCACCGGGCTTCCTGATTCTAGACTCCATATTAGCCTCTTTCAAGATGATAATAACCTCCCTTAGCAAAATGTCCAAGAATGGAATGAAAAGATTGAAGATAGGAAGGAACAGAGAGAGTAACCCACAGAATTTAAGGGGACATAAAATGCAGTGGTTATTGACACCAGGAATTCCTAGCAGGTACCACCTGGGTTGCCAGGAGGCTCCTGAGAATTCAGATCCTTAACAAGTACATATTGTGCCTTTGTTTCTTTGTTTTTTGTTTTGTTTTTTTTTCCCCAAAACATTATTAGTTTTTTTCCAGCTTTCTTTTTTGGTCCAAATTCAGGAAAACTGTTAAGAAAAATACATCAGCTCTAAGTGGCTAAGAAGAAAGCAGTTTACCAGCAAGGACTGAAACACTTGTGTAACAATACAATGGCAAAGAAGTGGGCTGCATTCCAGAGGACCTGCCTCCCAAACTGACCCATGCAGAATTTCTTTGTACCAGTCTTTTTTTCTTATCTTATCTTATATAGCTTCCACTATGTGCTGAATTATTCATATGTTATCTTCCTAATTTAAAATGTGAGCTCCTTGAAGACAGAGACCGTCTTTAACCTTACATTATATCCCCTGTATTAAGTGCCTTGCACATAGTGTTTAATAAATGTTTTGTGATTAATATACTATTTTAAATATAATAATAAAATAATGTAATTAATATATTAATATAACTAAAATAGTATTTTATGATTAAAATATGTTGGTGTGTGCCAACCACTATGCTAGATGCTCCATGAGGACAGAAATCTTTGCTCTCTAGACCTGGCACAGGATCATGTGCAGGGGTCCTCAAGCTTTTTAAATAGGGGGCCAGTTCACTGTCCCTCAGACTGTTAGAGGGCCGGACTATAGTAAAAACAAAAACTTTGTTTTGGACCTTTAAATAAAGAAACTTCATAGCTCTGGGTAAGGGGGATAATCGTCTTTAGCTGCCGCATCTGGCCCATGGTCTGTAGTTTGAGAACCCCTGAAGGGTCACAATCAGTGGGGAAAACTCTGCATAAGGTATAAGACCCGCAACCCAGAGGGAACTTGCTAACAATGTCTGGTTCGGCTCCCCATCTCCCCTAAGGGCTCTTGGCCTTCCTGAGAAGTCAGGGGGCAGTGACAACCTATGCTGTGATTGAAGCAGAGTGATACCAGGTGGCAAACTGTGTACAATAGCAAGTTGTTCATGTGGTCCCACGTGCGGTATATACTTAGCGCATGTGCAGTGTTGTTTTTGTTACTTAAGGGTATGAGGGTATAAAAAGGAGAAAGTCCTTGGAATAAATGGACTCCATTTTCCCACCATCTTCAGGAGTCCCGCCTTGTCACTTCTCTATTAAGACAGATATTTTAATTATTTTGCCATAGGGGTTCTAGAAAGCACAATATGTTTTGTCACCCCAGCTTGGGGGCTGTAGAAAGCAGGACACAATATTTTAATCACCATGGTGTGGGAGCTCTAGAAAGCACAGTATATTTTTTCACCCCTGTAGAGGGCTGAAACCCCAAAAAGGTGTGCTTGAATCAGACAACAGAGCACTTCAGGCTAATTACCTATTCAATGTGAGATAATGGATCTATTTACATATTTAGATGAGATGGTGATTTAATGGCTCTCCTCACCATTGGTGCTTGTTGAATGTTTGATGTTGAGATAATCGTAGGCAAGGATTGGCGGGCTGGGACAGAAAAGTCAAAGTCACTTGGCAGCAGGACAAGGAAGAGAGAAGCTGGAGACTCCAGGCTCCAGAATCCAGGATACATCTTTGGCAAGCTGTGTGGCAGCTTGCCTGCTCCTTCACTTCTCCCTCTAAAGACCAAGGACTTTGATTAATCCTGATTCTGGCTGATCCTGAGGCCTCCAGGAAGCTAACCTGTACTTTAGGAGTACATGGGGGCTCTAGAAAGCAGGACACAACAGGATCCTGAAACACAGCAGGCATTTACAAGCCGGCTATTGAATAAACAAATGAATTTCATTGTTCTTGAAAAAAACACAAGGGACCACATACATGGTAGACTGGCTGGTTCAGTGCAAGGCTTACATAACCTATGGGCAACATCATAATTAAGGATTTTTGTGACATGCCAAATACTGCAAATCAAGTCAAGGATTAATTGTAGAGGCCTGAAACTATTGAATTCAATGCACTGAGGACATGACTGCCGAGGGCTTGAGGCTAACTTCTGATTGGACAATACTCTATGGGCATATGCTTGGAAAATGGTCTTTTCCACTATCCTATGCTGGCTCAATGATTGGTGTATGGAGGATTGTAGGAGGGACAAGGGGGTGGAGTAAAGCTAGCCAGGGACACACTCTGGGCAGTAGATGAGAGGGAAGGCGGGTCAGGGAGATTTTGCTTCCATCTTGTTCAATCCTACATCTAAGACTGAGAATAAAGATTGAGGACTTTTGCTTATCCTGACTCTGACTGATTCTGGGGTGTCCTGGGTGCTAGCGCGGTCGTTACAATTAATGGCACCAAGTTTGACCTTCATCAAACTTGGTTTGACACTGGTTGCCAAATATGGGGGGGGGGTCAATGTGGGGGTGGCAAAAAGGGAGCCCATCCTATCCTGCTATCAAATAGCTCAGTGAGGTTGACCACAAGCAAGTCATTTCCCATATGTCATTGGTCCTCTTCAAAAATGAAGAGTGAACAACAATTAACTAATGCTAACTTCTCTCTCTCTCTCTCTTTTTTTAAACTTTTTTTTCCTTTTCTCTCTTTTGAAACTGCCACCAACCTGGTATGAGCACCTAACACTTACACTTGTAGTAATCTATAAATTTGTTTTCTTATCCCAAGCCTCTCTCCATTCTAGTCTATCCTCCACTCAATTACCAAATTAATCTTTGTAAAGCACAGGTCTGACCCTGCCATCATACCCACTCCAGTTTTTATTCAGTAAATTCCATTGCTTCCTTATTATCTCCAGGATAAACTACAAAATCCCCTGTCTTTTAAAATCCTTTATAATCTGGTAGATTAGCACCCTTGTTGCTCCTATGACATAGAACTCCACCTCCTCATTCTGGGCCTTTTCCTATACCTCCTCCACTCCATGCCTGGAAGCCACTATCTCTATCTCTTTTGTCCTGATTTCGCTGGCTTTCTTCAAGTCCCCAGCTAAAATCCTGCCTTCTCTAAGAAACTTTTCCCAATTTTCCTTAATGCTAATACCTATAATGTGTTAATTGTTCCTAATCTATCCTTTCTATCTTTATCTTGCTTGTACATAGTTTTTACATGTATAGTTTTTACATAAATCCCTACATATAGTACATGTACATAGTTTTACATAGTTTCCCCATTAGACTACAAGTTTCTTGAGAGAAGAGGCTATCTTTTGTTTTTCTTTGTACTCCTATCCCCAGTGCTTATTTAGCATAATGCCTGGTACGTAGTGGACCCTTAAAAAACAAAAAACAAAACAAAACAAAACAAAACAAAAAACCCTGTTCATCTGATTTCTTGTAGCTGTTGCTACCTGTTGTCTATATCCTCTAAATTTAGTCCCTCTGAGCAAAACCCTAAGCAACACACCCTATTTATGGCTTTGCCTTCCCCTCCCCCACCCCAATCAGGGCTGACCCAGAAAATAACTATTTATTAATTTACAGACAATTTGTATATATGAAAAGGTGAGACATATCAAGTCTTCCTATTTAAGCAGGTGCTTTGGCTGGAATTTCTGTGTATCTTTTATGGGTGAACTTTTCTGGTAGGGTCATAAAGTAAAAAAAATAAATAAATAAAATGGGATGCTGGTCTTCACCAAAGATTTCAGGGACATTGGAAAAAGACCATCTAAAGTTCCCTCGGTAATTTCAATCAAGTCACAAATGCATTTTTTATGTCTCCCATTCTGAATGCATTCCAGGATGGGCCTGGAGGAATAGTACATCTTGACTCACAGCTGGTGAAAGAAAGTTAATAAATACCTCCTTGAGGATGGCATTTTGAAGGAAAGAATAACTGATTCAATAAGTTCTGGGTTATGGGCAATAAATCTGCTTGAAGAGAGACTAAGGAAAGAAGAAGATATTTTGTGAAATGAATACATAGGGCCAACTACATCTAAGGTCTGACAAATTTCAAGATTCCTTAGAGAACCAAGAATCTTCCAACTAGAAAGCTGGGGAATCCTGCTTTATGCATGGGCAAGTGTAATGTCCAGACTAGCTTTCTGGAGGATCTCTGGACCAGCCTTGGTCCTTGGTCTTAGTGGAGGAGTGAAAGAGGAAGGAGAGTCACCACAAGACTAGTCAGAGATGGAATCTGGAGTCTGGGGTCTGTAGTCTGGTGTCTTCTCCTGTGTCTGTGGCTGAGACTCCCAGTTCCCAGTCCTCTCAGCCCTTAAATACCTCAGTAAGATTACATCACTATAGCAACTGAGCATGTGCCAACTGTAGCCATTATATCCCCAAATCACACTAAGTATATGCCAACTAGATTGCTTACATCATTACATTACAGAGTATATGTTTAACTAGAGAACCAGTAGCCCATCAATCACACTGAATAGGGCTTAACTAGAAGCACCCTGCTGTCCTAGATTCAAGTATACCTTTCCAGAGTTCCCGCCCTCTATGGGTAAGCTTAAATAAAAGCCCTCTTCACTGATCTACCACATGGACAAGGTGCTAGGGAGCCCAAGCTTTGTATTAGAAGAGATTTTCTCAACTCCATTTCCCATCTGTTGTTCTCTCCCAAGCTTTGATTCTGTTCCTCCTGCATGAATCACAATTCTCTGTGTCATACCAACAACAACAAAAAAAAGCACAAACCATCTTTTAAAAAAAATGGTATCAGCAAGAGCCTAATATTCTTCCTTCTACAAATCCAGAACACCACAGAAATTCAGACCTAGTATGTATCTAAGAGTCACTTAGTTTGAAATATACCTGAAAAAATCTCCTGGCAAAGTCTCCTTCCTCGTTAGGGGATCCATTCTACTTCTGGATAGATTTGGTTCTTAAAAACTTCTATTCAGCCTAAACCTGCCTGCCTCTCTGAAACTTTTACTTATTTCTTGGAGTTGTATTTTTAAGAAGAAAGGAAGGAAAGAAAGAAGGAAGGAAGGAAGGAAGGAAGGAAGGAAGGAAGGAAGGAAGGAAGGAAGGAAGGAAGGAAAGAAGGAAGGAAGGAAGGAAAGAAGGAAGGAAGGAAGGAAAGAAGGAAAGAGGGAAGGAAGGAAAGAGGGAAGGAAGGAAGGAAGGAAAGAAGGAAGGAAGGAAGGAAAGAAGGAAGGAAGGAAGGAAGGAAGGAGGGAAGGAAGATGAATAGGAGGAAGAGAAGGGAAAAAAACAAAGGGAAAGGGAAGGAAGGGAGGGAGGGAGGTAAGAAAAGAAAGAAGGACAAAAGGAAGGAAGGAAACAAGTATTTATTAAGTGCCTGTACTATAAGCCAAATACTATACTAAGCACTTTACAAATATGATCTCATTTGATTCCTATAACAAATCTGGGATGTAGACAGGCATTATTATCTACTCCATTTTACAGATGAGGAAAGTGAAGGAGGCAGAGATTAAGCTACTTGCCAGGGTCACACAGCTAATGGATGTTGTGAGGCCAAATTTGAATTCAGATCCTGCACTTTATCCATTGTGCCATCTTTTGGTCTTCTGGGGCCAAGGCAAACACCACTCCCCCCTCCCCCCCTTCACATACTATTCCTTCAAATACTTGAAAATTGCTATCATTTTTTTGCCTCTCTGCATATCTACTTCCCAATTTGCTGTAATTTAAACATTACATGTTTATTGGTTGATCCTCATGTGACCTAGTTTCTAGTCTTTTCATCACCATCTTAGTCATCTTTCTTTGGATAGATTCCAGATTATCAATGTCTTCCATAAAATGTTCTGCTTAGAATTAAACAAAATGCCCTAGAATTGTCTCATCAGCTAGAATGTGAGCTCCCAGAACTTGAAGGACTATTTCTCATCACAGAATAGAGTTCAGGAATGGACAGATTCCTCTCAATTCAGACTAAGATCCAATTTTTAAAAAAGCATCTATTATATATCTATCTAGGAGAATTCTGGAGCCAGCTCTTACCAGCCCTTGAGAACTGATTGCTAAAATTTCAGAGTGAATATTTACACATCAGCATTTTCAAAGGTACCAAAAAGTTTTGATTTATAGTTTTGAATGTCTAGACTAAAGAAAGTGATGGTGAAAATGTTAACAATGAATATTAAACTTAAACATAAATCATATTTTGGAGAGAAGAGTTATTAAATATTTATCAGTTGCTTGGAGGGCAAATGATGCATGCAAAAACATTTCTCCCTGCAATATGTTTATAGGATCATGTAGTACAACCTAATTTTCATGTAGGGAAACTGAGGCCTAGAGAGAAAAAGGAGTTTGTCCAAGATCACACAGTTCGGAATGAGGCCATGAAAGTAAACTGCAAATAACATTTTCCGGAATAATTCTCATGATTTAGGACAGTCCTATAGATTAGATTATTCATCCTTTAGATTAATCAAATTAAGAAGAACCTCTGGCTAAGGGACTAGAACCACAGAAAAGACAATATGTATCAAGGAAGAATTGTCATTTCTAATTCTTTTCCATGAAAGCTTATTGATTGATTTACTTGGATGCTCCTAAAGTATGTCAGAACACAGTTCTTAGGGGTATATATAAATCAGCTAGAACACAGCCTTTACGCCCACCATAACTCGGGGTGAGATTCCAAATGACTGTGTTATTGAATCAGGCTAATGTAGTCTCAGAGCCCACCTTAAGGGTGTCTGGTTTAGGGAGGATGGGTGAAATGCATAATTGAACCCCACCAAAAAAACTGCATAAACAACCTAACCATTAGCCTTAGGAAGAGAGAAGCAAATACAAGGAAGCACAGCATATTATTTCCATATATTCTATTAACTCCTGTAAGGATAGTCAAATGTAAAAGAAAAGAAAATCATGTTTGAGAAAATACTAATGTCAGTATAGGTGCATCCAGATTCTGATATTTCACACATTATTAATGGGCCATGACATAAACTTTAATTGTAATGCACTGTGGCTCAGGTGTGCTTGGGGCAATGAGATGTACCAGCTCCTTTGGGGATAGATCTTAATATTGTCAAAGGGGAATGGTAAAGCTGATAGAGGACAAAAGTGAGCACAAGACTATATAGAAAGGTCCACATTTCAAAGGGTTCCAAGAAAGGATAGGTAAGATTCTTTGATCTAAAATTCTTGAAGTTATACAAAGAAACCATTTTGATTAGAAGGGAAAGGGGAAACCAATACAGACACATTAGGAATCATTGCTCAAGTTAGATTTTGAGTTTTTTTTTTTAATGGAAGACTGAGAAAGTGAGGCACATGATATAGTAGATAGAAAGCTTGCCCTGGATTGAGGAAAAATAAAATTCGAGTTTTGACTCTTAATAAATACTGACTGTGTGACTAAGTCTATAAATTTCAGAAAAGTTGCTGACCTACTTTGGTACAGTGAGTTTCCTCACCTGAGAATTCTCTATACTAATGAAATCACAGACCCAGCCAGTATAATCCTGTCACAGTATTTGATGAATCTTTTCACATTTGCACAGAAATTGAAGAGAAAAATAGGCAGGGCAAAAGCTCGGTTGTGTATTGCCATCTCCCCCGAGTGGCGAAGTGCAAGAAGCTCAGCTGTAAATTGTCAAAAGCTACATCACTGAGGTAGACAGCTGGAGTCAACAGATCATTCACCATTAATTCAGCAAACATTTAGTAAAGACCTATCATGTTCAGAGTTTTATGCTAGGAGCTAGTAGAGATAGCAAGATTGAATAAGCATAATACTAGTACTCATGAATTTCATAATCCAGGAAAAGTGTGGGTGTGAGAATAAATACCAAAATGTAGCATGCAATGTATTTTTGCATTAATTTTAAGTGAGATCTAGACAAAGTGCCACTGGAAATCTGAGAAGAGGGACTCACAGAGGGAAAGAAAAAAGCTGAAGGAGGTCATGTAAGATGACTCCAGTATTCTCGGTAAAAATGAGAGGCTAGATTAATTTGCTGAGTCTGATGGCTGTATAGGCAGAATGGGAAGCTTGAAATACCTTGTACAAAAAGAGTCTAGAAAAGATCATTTAAAGAATTGCAGTAGCATCAGCCCAGTTGATATTGGATAGTGTAAATTTATAGAGGATCAATTCAGCACAATTGGTCCATTTCCTCTTTGAGTAGGGGTTCTTAATTCTGTGTGTGTGTGTGTAGGGGGGGGAAAGAGAGATGGATTTCTTTGGCACTTTGGTGAAACCTATGGAACACTTCTCAGTATAGTGATTTTTTTTTAATTCACAATTGGTGGAAAAGCTAAATTTTGGTTAGAAATTATTTTTTTAAAAAGATGTATTTTCTCCCTCCAAATTTATGGACTCTAAAACTAGATATAGAGCCTCTGTTTTAGAGTGTTCAGTATCTTGAAGGAATAGAAAACAGGACTTTTCCAAGGCTAAGAGCTAATAGAACAAAAAAGGTGAAAGTCAGTGAGGCAAGAGATTCAGATGTAAATTGATAAAATCAGACCACAGTAGTCAAGAATGGGCAGGAAGGCTCACAGCTAAAGAGCTAAAAGGGACTTCAGAAGTCACTTAGTTTTACAAATAAGGAAAAACATAGTACAGGCATACCTCATTTGTGGCAACTCTACATCAAGAAAATCTAACATTTTTCTAACAGCACATGCTCACATTATGTTTCTGTATCACATTTCAACCTTTTTCATTATTAATAGATCTGTTATGGTGATCTGTAATCAGTGTTCTTTGATATTGCTATTATAATTATTTGGGGTTGTCATGAACTGTGCCCATAAAAGATGAAGTACTTAATTGATGAATGTTGTGTTCTGATTGCTTCACCAACTGGCCATTCCCTTTTTTCTCTCTCTTTCTCCTCAGTCCTCCCTATTCCATGAGACACTACAATATTGATGGATATTATATAAACTTAATTAATAAAGGAGTGGCAGGGCTTGAGAAAATTGACTCCAATTTTGAAAGAAGTTCTATTGTGGGTAAAATGAAATCAAACAGCATCACATGCTACAGAGAAATCTTTCATGAATGGAAGAGTCAATCAATGTGGCAAACTTCATTGTTGTCTTTTTGTAAGAAATTACCACAGCTACCTTTCAGCAACAACTGCCCTAATCTGTCAGCAGCCATCAAAACTGAGGCTAGACCCTCCACCAGCAAAAAGATTACAATTCACTGAAAGCTCGGATGGTTAGCTTTTTTATTTTTAGCAATAAAGTATTTTAAATTAAGTTATATACATTTTTAGACAGCAATATTCTACAATGAATAGACTACAGATTAGTATAAATATAACTTTTATGTATTGGGAAAATTTTTGTTACTCACTTTATTGACATATTTGTTTTAAGAAGTCTGGGCCTGAACCCACAATATCTCCAAGGTATGACTGTAATAATAACACCTGGCATTTTTATAGTGCCTTTGCAACCTTTTTCAGATATCTCGTTTTTCATATCAATCTTGAGATATGTCTTATTATCACTATTTTACAAATGAGGAAACTGAAATAAGTGGAAATTAAGTGACTTACATAGTTACATAATTCATGTCTTTCAGTCTCTAAATCTAGCTTCCTCAGAATAAAATAGGTTAAGAAGTTTCCCAACGTCACTTAGGCAGAATTTGAACCCAGAGGCAATGCTCTTTCCACTAAAGGACACTGCCTCCATATAGAAAAATAGGACCAGAACAGGATTGTTTGAGAGAAGAGAAGGAGCAGCAACAAAGTGGTACAGTGTTAGAACACCAGCCCTGAAGTCAGGAGGACCTGAATTCAAACTTAACTTCAGATACTTGACACTTCCTAGCTGTATGACCCTGGGCAAATCACTTAACTCCAATTGCCTCAGGAAAAAAGAGAGAAGAGAAGAGATTCATAGTGTCTTCATGATGAAGGTAAAGAGCCTGTATGGAAGGAATAAAGACATAAGGGAGAAGGAAGAAGAGGAGGAAAATCTGACAAAGGAATGCAGCATTTTGGAAAAGTTGAATAATGATAATGTCTAAAATTAAGATCTCCCTAGCGGGAGATGGACTGGAGATGAAGGTCATAGAAACTAAGTAGTCTGAAAGATTATAAAGTTGGTATTAAAAAGTGTGATTAATTTAGAAACTTTAGTCACAGTCATGACAAGGTTTAGAGATTATAACTGACCTTAAGTCCATTTTAAATAGTTTAAAAAAAAAAAAAAAAGGAAAGTGACTAAGAGGTCTGTAGATAAGTTACATGGAGCCAACTCAAATTGGTAAATTTTCAGTGTGAGCATTTTCACTTCAAATTAGCAAATGCTACAAATCAGATTTGATTTATTGTTTTGTTATTGGTCTTGTCTTAATAAACTGATGAAGAAAAGGTTACAATGAAGGTTAAATTTAAAAGTACAGGAAGAACACATTTTCCCCCTTGGATAGATGGTTCTTAAACTTTTATCAGCACACCACTGTCTGATAATGACAACAGACAAGGATCCTTTCTTTAAATGTCTGCCTTCTATTTTGTTTATACTACTAATTTTCAAGGCCTTTAGCGAAAAAGCTTTTGCTAAACAGAGACAATCTTTATTCTAGCTGTCTGAATGACTACAGGTCCCAAATAGAGGTTGCTGAGAGTAATTTCATAGGAAATCTCTTCTATCGAAGAAGATCAAACTTATAACTCTGGAATTTAGTTTTAAGTCTCAGACAAGACCAATCAAACACTCTTCACTATTCTTTGGAACCTAAATGTGTTATCTCCCAAAACTTTTTTGGTTTCTGAAAATGCAGCTTGCTTTCCCCCAAACCTCAATTTCAGATAATTCACCTTTTTGTGGACAAATCGCTTTCCTTGCAGCAATCTATGGAGGTAAGAGTTACAGAGCTATGAAATGTGTTTGACTTCCTGAAGATGAAATCCCTTTACTTGAATATACTACAAGAAAATTCCTGAGCATCCTGAAATTGTCACATCAGTGAGTACTAATTCAGCAGATGAATATCTATTGACCAAACTGAAGGTGCCCTCCCACCTTAACCAACACACACATCATCCCAGGCTTTATAGAAACAACAAAATCGGACATTTTTGTAGCGTCTTGCTAGAGACTGTTAGTGTATACTATAGGTCTCTTCTTACTACCTTTTAAATTATGTAGAACTTCCTTCAAATACTTTAATTAACTGGGAGCTCACTGCTTCATGACATATGTGACCATATAATTCAGCACCCAGGAGATACCACGTTCACTGCAGAAGCCTGTCTGTAACAGTCATCCAGTTTTTGAATGAATTCTTCTCTAGTGATGCCTTCATCAGGCAAAATCCTTCTGGAATTTCTCTAGTGACTTATTATGCCTAGGAGAATCTATCCCACAGTAGAAACTCAAATTTAGGCTGTGAACAGGTACCAATAAAAGGTACTATAAAAGAAAAAGTATTGTTTAATTCTCTCACTCTGTCCCTAAAGACCGAAAGGTAATAAGAAGTAGAAACTTAAAAGAAACACAGTTATTACTTGAGCTACAGAAAAATACCCTAACTAAAGTGTAATGAGATGTGTCAGGAGGTGGTGGGCTCTCTTTCTATTGATCTTCAAGCAAAGCTGTATGAATAGTTATTCCTTTCATATCACTACTTTGTCCATTGTGGTTTTAGGCTGGCATAAGAAATTAAATGAGAATTTTTTGGGAGCTTTGAAGAAGTTTGTAGATGACACTTGACAACATAGCAGACAATGTGGAGTCTATGACTAAATGCTTTTTTTTTTTTTTTTTTTTTTTTTAGCCAGTCAATGTGATCTTTTACTGCAAGCTCTTAGTCAAGTTGATTTAAGGTCATCTTGGTGTAGTTACGTCTGACAACTAAATGTAACTGTCTAAATATATTTTAATAAATGTTTTGAAAGATTTTTTTCTCTTTTTCTCTCACAAAACTAATCCTTAGTTTATTTTGAAAATCATTCCTTTTTTTTTTTTTTTGTAGCTCAGAAGCAGCTAGGGCTATCTAGTGGCTAGAAAGCTGAAATTCCATCTCATTTACTAGCTAAATAATTTACTACCCTAAATAAGCCATTCAGCCTCATTTTCCTCATCTGTAAAATGGAGATAACAATGTCATCTGCCTCAAAGTGGTCAAATGGATAATACATATACAAGACCATATGAAACTTAAAAGTACTCTTTATCTGTTATTATTATGTCTGAACAAATGAACTAGGGCAAGGAAAAAAAAGTAATCATTCCAAATAATAAGATAATATCATGATAATCCATTTTTTTTGATGACAGGATTGTGTTTCACTC
Organism: Sarcophilus harrisii; assembly: GCF_902635505.1. Taxonomy (NCBI): domain Eukaryota; kingdom Metazoa; phylum Chordata; class Mammalia; order Dasyuromorphia; family Dasyuridae; genus Sarcophilus; species Sarcophilus harrisii. The sequence continues at coordinate 350,095,934 of NC_045427.1, forward strand.
TCCAAGAGTTGTTGCTACTTTTAGCACTTCCATTCTGACTGCTATACTTTTTACTTATACAATTCTTTAAGATTTGAGAAAGGTAAAATTCTATACAATCAATGTTTTTGGTGAAACAAATCTGGTTGAGGTTAAAGGATGAATTGAGGAAAAAGATTTTGATATATCTGTCCAAGTACTCTTGTTCTCATTATCATGAATAACTGAATTACCTATGAGTACAACCCAATACTTAATCCAAATTTTATAGTAAGGTACTATAAACATTCCATAAAAAAAAAAAAAACATCTTTTTCTGTGTCACAAATGGAGGGTCAAAACATTTTATGCAGATTTTTCAGATGTAATCTCCATGATGTGGAAGGGGTAGCTGTATTTGGGTAAATTATAGGGTAGAGGTGTCAAACATGCAGGATATCCACAGTGGGATTAAATGCAATTGGGAAATATTTAATAAATAAATAAAAATACAACAGAATATGAATAATATTAATGTATGGTTTTTCTAAGTGATCCTTATGTAGGATTTAGTGGTCCCTGTCTCTTTTTGAATTTGATATCAACTTGGACTGGAGGCATGGATAGCATGTACTAGAAGACACCTAATATCCCTTCCAACTCTGAGGTTGTGTGATTCTGTTATAATATCTCTAAAATGTTCTAAGGCTGTCTATGAAATTCCATTGAAAATCAGAAGTGATCCTCAAACAACTAGTCCTTCTACAGTAAGGTAAAAAAAAAAATCTGATCTTTGATTTTGAAATAGTGACAGGAAAACTCTCCCTATTATTTAACATTAGCTTAATTGTATCCTAAATCACTAAATTGCTGCTACTGATTAGAACAAAATAAAACACCAATAATAATTTATAAATATAGGGAATTAAAACAGCATAATAAAGTAACCTCAATTAGGTGATAAAAATATTTATGAACAGATAGAATGAATGAACAAATTATTCTTTAAAAATTTTAAATTTAATTTAATTTAAAAATTTTTATTAAAGCTTTTAATTTACAAAACGTATGCATTTATAATTTTTCTATACTGACCCTTGCAAAACCTTGTGTTCCAAATTTTCCTCTCCTTTCCCACCATTCCCTCCCCTGGATGGCAGGTGATCCAATACATGTTAAATATATTAAAATATAGAACAAATTATTCCTGATCAAGACCTGTTGGACACTATGGGAATATAAGAAAGAAAACTGTCTCTGACTTCTAAGAGCTCACAATCTATCTAGGGAACTGGGAGGGACAAATTTGAAACTACCTGGAAATGATCAGAATATATCTATTTACAAGTGCCAACTCAGTCTCACTTTCCTCATCTGTAAATTGGAGATAATAATTTCACTTTCTTCAAAGTGGTAAAATGGATAATACATATACAAGACTATATGAATCTTAAAAAGCATTCTATACCTGTTACTATTATGTCTGAACAAATGAGTTAGGGCAAGGGAAAAAAAGATAATGATCCCAAAGATAAGATGACGTCATGATAGGCCATTTTTTGATGACCAAGATCATGTTTCATTTTCCAAGAATTGTTGTTACTTTCACAAGTTCCATTCTGACTGCTGTGCAGATAGAAGAAGTAATCAGAATTGGATGATTAAATCTGGGAAAGATTCTTTCATAGAGTAAATTTGTGAGTTGGTTCCTGACAGTGGAGGGTATGACTTGTTGGAAGATTACTTCAAAAGAGAATGCTAGAAATTTCATAGTGCTCCTTTCACATGCTAGATTACTGGTTCTTTTCCATTTCTTTTTGGTCTCTCCCATCTCTCTACATTTGTTCAAGCATTGAGCTCCTTCTCTTTCTACAGGGCTCAACTCAAGTGCCATCTCACCAAGAATATTTCCCTGATATCATGTAAAAATGTTTTCTGTTTCCTCCCATTTGCTTGCTTTGCCCCTACCATTCAATATTTAAATGATCCATGATTTTAGTCCATGTGAGTATTTATACCACCAAAGTAGACTATGACTTCCTCTATGACTCAGTATATTTGTCTTGACAACTGGGTACAGCTAAAAAATTCATCACTGTAGCTGAGCCAAACAAATCTTCCTTGATTCTTAGGCAATAGGCTGGCCTCAGACATATAGTCCATTCCTGCTCCTGACTTGAAGCCTTTCTACTTTGCCAGAACTTCTCAGAGCATTTGTTTTTTGGCATAATCTTGGAGAATTCTGGATTCCTTTCAAGCTACAATGAGTTCTAAAGGATGACTTGGATGTCAGAATATCTATCTACTTTGTACGATACTTAATTGTGTACATCACACTCCTCCATTAGACGCTGAGATCTGCAAGATACTAGGCTGTAGTGTACATCTTCATTCCTCCCCAAAGCTTGGAATTCACAAGTGTTTAATAAATGTTTGTTGAATTAAAGTAAGGTATGAGTGTGGGCAGGCACTGTTGGAATACAAATGAATTTAGTTGGCATAGTGGTGCCAATTTAAAGAAAATCTGACATAAAAAAATCTAGATTTACAAAGAAGATAATGTGGGTGTAATTGTTGCTGGTCAAAGGCTTTCTTATCCTTACAAAAAGACTCCTTTAAGATAGATCTTCCTAAGAATGTCAACCAAGTGTTTCCAGGTCACCAACTATCACCCTTGGGAGATGGATGAAGGAATAAGATAGGACATAAAGATAGAAGGATAAAACTTAAAGTTTTTGAAGCCCAAACCCACCAAAGATATAAAAGAAATAAACAATTCTAATAAGGTCCTGTAAGTCTGTGGGAAATTATGACTGGATTCACACTTAAGTCAACAGACCATCACACAAAACAAAGTATGCCTATAACTCTTTATAGAGGCAGTAAGTAAATTTGGGCATTTTCAGTTCCAAGCTTGAGGATTTAAATGTCCTGGCTCTTACTTTCACAGAGAGTTCATTAAGTCTGCCTCCAGGCATACAAGACTATATTTATTTATTTAGCCAGTTGGAAAACTTCATATTTCATTGTGGGAGACAGTATTAGGTATTGGTAAGATAAGCATCATTGCTGATATTCAAAGACCCAAATCTTTCCATTTCAGTATCTTCTCAGGGAAACCAGACACCTTGTACTCCATCCCTACACTTCCAATTTCCCTTTTCCCATGGCTATCTCTTCTGGTCATAATTTTGCATGATGATAATGTTAAGATGTAGAATGTTAGAACTCAGAAGGTCTTTGGTTATCATTCAGTCAAATCCCCTTATTTTATAGAAGAGGAACATGAATCCTAGAAAGGAATCAATAATAGAATCACAGAAGTTTAAGTTGAAAGAGACCCAAGAGGCCAGGTAATATAACTGATTTCAGAGCAAAGAAGCAGAATTAGTGAGATGGTAAGAGGTTTTTTTATTTCATGATGCTGAAACATAAAGAGCTTTGATAGTGATTTACTCCAGCAAGTAGAAAGAACTGAGCTATTAACTGAAGAGAAGAGTTAAAATGGGAAACTACTAGATGGAGTACTTCCTCTCCACCTGGTCCAGTAGAGACCTCAGTAGAAGGCCAGAGAAGAGAATTGTGGGTGGGAAAGAATTGATAATTACAGCTCTGCTAATGTTAAGAGTCAAGAAGACTCCATCTTCAAGAGTTAACTCTGACTTCAAATACTTACTATGTGACACTGTCTATCTCAGTTTTAAACCTCAGTTTCTTCATCTGTAAGTAAATTGGAGAAGGAAATAGCAAACCTCTACAAGATGACATGATGACGTGATATGACCCCAAAAGGTCATAAAGTGTCAGACAGCTGAAACAACTGAACAACTGAATAACACTAGAACTCCTTCTATAATTTTCCTGACCAGTGGTCACTCAGCCTCCAGTTAACTTCTCTAGTATTAAGAAACTGTTAATTGTAGAGACAGCCCATTCCACTTTTGTCCACAGTTTCAACTATTAGGAAGTTTTTCTTTATGCCCAGTTGTTTGTAACTTCCATCTGCTTTGTTGCTTCTGTCTCCTGGGTAACAAGGATTCTTACAGAATCATTTACAGAGATAAGGCTAGAACCTGGACCTCTTGCTTCCTGGTTATGGCTTCATTCTATTATATGGTATGTCCTCCCTTTCTGAAGGAATGGAGCATATACTCCACAAACTTGCTATAGTAGAAACAACTCAGGCCCCTGAGCCAGGAGTCCTGGCTTTGTACCCTGATTCTGTCGTTTACTCGCTGAATATGTACCAGGGAAAGTAACATTCCTTTTCCATGCTTCTGCTGCTTCCGGTAAAAATGAGGCGCTAAACTCCAGGGTGTCTAAAGTCTATCTCCGACTTTCCACAGCAAAGGAGATTGTGGGTGAATGTGTAAGAGTATCTTAGTTTAGGAGCAACGGTGTTTTAGAACGGGATAGTTGGAGGGACTAACTGCCCCCATAATCTTTTACACTTTGCATTGAACCAAATAGTTGCTTTCTAGGAAGGAGAGTTGTATTTTATGGACCTGTCCCCACAGATATAAGCCCCTCTGCTCCCAGGTCAGTATGGATCTCCCCAGTACTGAAAGTTTCAGCAGTTGCTCCTGCCGACAGGTAAAATTAGCCCGCTTGACGTCAGCAAGAAAATCCCTTCCAGCCCGCAAAGCCTATCTTCAGGGGCGAATGGGGGAGGGAGCAGATGGGGTTATTAAGAGATTTGAAGAAGTGAGGAGGGAGAAGAAGGAAGATGAAGGAGAAGGCGATAAATGTGGGAAAGGGAGAGTTGAAAGGGATGGGAGAGAGAAAGAGCCGGGAGGGTGATGCGGGGGAGATGGGAGGAGAGAGAGTGGGGAGAGAGAGAGAGAAGACATGGGAAAGCTGAGGTGTGTGAAAGACATGGAATGGAGTAGTAAAGGGAGGAGGAAACTGCTGGGAAAACTGGAAAAGAGAAAAGGGGTAAGAAAGGGGGGCTGCAAGGAGAAAGGGACTAGATTAGGGGTAAGGGAAAAGGATGGGGAAGGCCATTCTCTGCCCCTCCCCCACTTCCTTGAACTGCACCTTCTTCTGCAGACCCCCGCTTTCTATGGGCACAGTTTCTCAATATTGAGAATGAAAGTGATACAGCATCCCCCAAACCCACAAGAATAAGGAATATTGGTTGGCCTTGGGGCCTTGAACGCCGCGACTTCTGGCACAAGGTCTCTAGGTCTCAAATCTACTGCCTACCCCGAGGCCCGGTATGGGGTGACTTCCGAAAGAGAGTAACCTGTGATTAGGGCCCATGCCGTCTCTGCAAAACAAAGACCACCACCACCCACTCCTGTTTTCCAGCGATCCTCTTCCCTTCTCCAACGGAACGCGTTCCGCCTAGAGCCCGGAGCGGCAGATGGGCAAAGACTGAGACTAGAAAAGATGCCGGCGTGAGAATAGACCTCACACCAGAAAAAGGATGCTGGCTCAGAGTGTGACAGGGGGGTTCGGGGCCGGGGTCACCTAATAGGAAATGGGTTGGGGGAGGGATGCCTTACCCACGAGCAGCCAGAGGGAGCCGCCGGACAGAAGGAAGAAGGTGAGCATATTTGCTGGAGGTGACTGCAGCCGGGGCGGGCGACAGGAGGAGGCAGGCGGGGCTGCAGCTGCGCGCACTGCGGACAAAGAGACCGAGGCGCCCGCGGCCTCTCCTGCGGCTCCTCAGGACCCGCTTCGCTTCTGTCGCTTCCTCCTATGTCTCGGATGCTACCTCCCGCAGCATCAGCGCCACCCTGGTTCCCGCAGCGGCGAAGCTATTTTTAGCCTTTTCCCTCCCCCTCACCTCCGCTTCCTCACACCCCCCTTCCTTCTTTGCTCCCCACCTCTCTTCCTCCTGCAGTCCAGAGGACTCCTTACTCCCCAGCTATAAAGTCACATCCACCTGTGGGGGTGCAATGAGGTAGTGCTCACCTTGACCAGCAGCCCACGGCTTTTCAAGTCCAGAAGAGAGAACGCTGATGGGGGTGGGGTGGAGCTCAGTCCCACTTTCTTGTGGCCCCTCTCAGCCTCCTTCAGAAATCAAAGTAAAGGGGAGATAGAGTTTTTACAGAGTTCTTGGATTTGGGGCTGCAAATCCACTCAACTAGATACAATTCATAATTCTGATATAAAGGATGGTTATTTATTAGTTCAAATCGGGTTAATGATGGTCCTGTATGAGAATTAGGGCATCCTGGGAAATATAGATATATAGGAATAATAACGGGAACATCTCACATTTATATTTGTATTATAGTGTCCATTTTACAAATAAGAAAACTGAGACTAAGATGATAAAGTGGGCTTCTCATGATCACATAACTAGAGTCAGAGACACAATTTGAAGTCAGACCTATTGCTCTGTGTCTAGTATTCTTCCCATCATGCTAAGCTGCCTCTCTAAATGTTTGTAGTCTGGCTTCTCCCATGAATCCATTCTAGTTCCAAACAGAACTTTATTTCCCCTGAAACTTGGATTACTTAAAGTGTTAAACCAAATAAAATACTGCTCTCTAACCAATCTGGATTTCAATTCAAGTTTTGCTACAATATCATTCAACTCAATAAACATTCAATTGAATTCACAAGGATCCCTTTTCCCTTCCTGGTCCTCAGTTTCCTCATCTGTAACAGAAGGTATTCATGTTTAACATATATTGGACTACTTGCCATTGTGGGGGGGTGGGGAAGGGAGGAAATTAGAACCCAGGGTTGTTCAAGGGTTAATGTTACAGAATTATCCATGCATATGTTTTGAAAATAAAAAGCTTTGATAAAACAAAATTTAAAAAAATTTAAAAAGAATGTAGTGGAATATTATTCTATAAAAAGAGGGTATCAAACTTCGTAAAATCTTCCCAAATCTTACAATCTTTGGCCTCAGAGATAGAATTTCTAATTTTTCTCTATATCAATATATACATATATGTACATGAAGATAGACATATTACACATGCATATATATAATATGCTATATACATACATATATGAAATATATACATCTCTTCCATAAATGAGAGAAGGAAAGATTATGACAAAAAGAAGCCCTCTTTTTAATGGTCAAAAAAAAAAAAAGGTTCCTCATTAATTTGCTAATTATAGCATGAGAAGAATTCATTGGTTGGGATCTGTTGAAGAACATAGGCATGAATATGAATCCTCAAAATCTTCTTCCCAGGCCTTTTTCTGATCCTTTGAGTCCATTTACAGACCTTTCTCCTTTAGCTTATATACTTAAGTGCCCTACTCATCATTTCCCAAGGTCATCCTTTCATCTTCCCAAGGCTATTTGAATAAATTATTTTTCATTCAAATTATGCTTCTCCTATTTCCCCAGCCCAGTGTATCTCCTTCCTCTATGGCCCTAATAATTTGAGAATAATTCTGTGAATTCTCAGTATCTTTAGAAACCCGGAGTGTACACTTTGGAAAATAGTAGGCACCTAGTCCAGGACTTACACTGTTAAAACAGCAGGTTTGCAATTTAAGTCATGAGTTACATCTTTCAGGAGGAACCTGATACCATCTGGTTGGTGTATGTGCATGCTCCCCACTGTCATTACAGGAAGGATCAACCCACCCCAATCTGCTTAACCTGCCCATCTTTAATTGGTAGAGGCAGGAATGAAAAGGTCAGGTTAGACTGCTTAAAGTAGGTTCATGATCCTAATGGGAAGGGAAGGGGAGAAGTGGCACAGAATAAAATACTCTTTGCTCTCAGTTTCCAAAGACACAGCTCTATATATTTTTTCTGATTGTGCCTGTTTACTTTGGCAGTAGGGAAATTCCATCCATTTAATAGGAGCAGAGTTCTGTGTCCCCACAGGGAATAGAAGGCTGGATGGAGTCTATGTAATTTACATAGCCATAATCTATCTGTCTTCACAAAAGATTCAGGTTTCTGATGCTTGCTCTCAAGTAGCCCAGAATTAAGAGGCAGCCTCTTGGTGATATTTGTTCTAAATGTGTGATCCTGCATGTAAGGTGAGAGGTATATTCTGTCATAATTACTATATTCTGATTTAGTTATTGAAGAGTTAAAGAACAGGTATCATTTCACTAACTTTGGGTAAAAACACTGGATTTAGAGTCAGGAATATATAAATTCAAATCCTCCCTCAGATACTTATGATCTGTGTGGTCCACAATAAGTGATTTACTCTAAGTAATTTACCCTATCAATCTCAATTTCTTCATCTGTAAAATAGAGATAATACATGACACTTGCCCCAGGATTTCTGTGAGGCTCAAACAAGGTCATATATGAAAGCTCTTTATAAAACTTAAAAAGCTATATAAATACTTGTTATTATTACTTTTTATTATTAGCTGCTCCCCAGAGTGATTTCCTTGAATAATATCCCCCTAATACTGGGGATATTATAAGTAAGGAATTTATAGATTTAAATGACCTTAATCACTGGCAAATAGCCAAATAGCTATGGAACTGTATAACACGAACTGTTTTCCTGTTAAGAAAATAGGGACACCATCTTCTGGTGGTCGCACAGATTTTATTGCTTTGAGCTTAGACAAAACATGATATCTTACCTTAATCTACCCCATTTAGAAAGATATATAAAATCATTAGTGTGGTAAAAGTGAGATCATTAATGCTACAAAGGGAAGGTCTTAGGACTTAAATTCAGATGACTGGACTGGAGTCCAAAATCTCACAGTTATCAGCTTTGTGATTTTGGGCAAGTCATTACCCTTCTTTCAAGCTGATTTAGCTTATGCTTCCATAAAATGAAAGAGCTGAATTAGATGAGTTCTGAAGTCCTTTCCAGCTCTAACAGTCTGAGATTCTGTGATTGTTCAAATTGCGTCTACAAAGAAAAAATTCCATTACCACCTGATGACAAATTAAAAATTTGCTCAAGTTTACATCATGATCTGCATAACAGCAGATATACTGGCATTTCCCCCTCCCACTGAACCAAAGGATTGCTTTGGTATTATTTGGTAAACATAGTCTTCTCTAATTTATCATATCTATTTCACTGGATTTTCTCATTTAATAATTGTTATTTCTATCACAAGAGGCATCTTGGCAGAGGTGATAAGACTGTTGGCCTTGAAGTCAGAAAGACCCAGAGTTAAGTTCTCACTCTGACACATACTGGCTATGTGATCCTAGGAATCTCTTGGTACTATAGGCAACTCACTTAAGTTGATAAGTTGCAGAGAGGTTGCTGACATGCACCAGCATTGATACAGAAAGTTCCTCTATCAGCTATTACCTCTACTAGTGAATAATCATGCTACCATATATAAGAAAGAACTTGATCTGAGATTTCAAGGAAGTTGGGGTTTCCAAAAGCCAGAAGGGAGGAAGAAAAACTTTATAGGCATTGGAGACAGCCCGTACAAAATCATGGAAGAACGAGATGGAATTTTACATATGGGAAACATCAGATAAGACAATGTGGCTATAATATAAAGTACATGAAGGAAAGTCACTTATAATAAACCTGGAAAGATAGTTAAGAGTCAGATTTAGAAGGAATTTTCAGCAGAGGGGCTCATATATTATTATACTAGAGGCAACAGGGGGCCATCAAGGTTTGTTGAGCAGAGCAGTGCCAGAGTCAGACAAACTTGTGCTTTAGAGATACCAGTTTAATAGTTGTGTAAAATTCAGCTAGAGATGTTGTCAAGGGATGTCTTTAGAGATATTTAGATATATGATTGATTGGACATGGCAGGGTATGGGAGAGGAAAGAACTGAGGATAGATAACTCCAAGATTTCAAATTTAGGTAGCTAGAAAGGAATAGAGGTTAGGCAAGATGAAAGTATTTGGGTGAGAGTGGAGAGATAATGAATCCTTTTTTGGATGTGTAAATTTAAGATGTTTGTGGGACATCTAGTTAGAAACGTCTTAAGTCAGTCTTTGATGTGGGACTAGAGCTCAGGAAAGAACTTAGAGATGGTATTTAAACCTGTGGGGGCTGATAAAATGACTCATAGAAAGTGTGTATAGAGAGAAGAGAAGAGTGGGGGACAGAATCCTGGAGTACCCCATACATAGAGTAGGACATGGTTGGTGCTAGAAATGCTGGAGTTTAATGACTAAACATGTAGGAGGAGAATCAGGAGAGTCATGTTATAGAATCGCCAAAGAAAGAGAATATACTGGGGAAGGCATAGAAAATTATATCAAATGTTGTAAAGAGAGGCCTCTCCTTTTCTAGATTTGCTTTTTAACTCTTTGGGTTTTGCCATCATGTTTCAGCTGCCTTTTCATTCTGGAGCATCTCTATACCCAGGGTACAGACTAGCCATCCCTTATTCCTCTCCCAATTTTCCTTCTGAATCTCAAGACTTTACTACCATACATTTCTTCCTGATTTTCATAGTTCTTTTTATGTGTTGCCTTTCATCAATAGACTAGTTTTTTTTGAGGTCAGGGACTATGTTTCTTTTTTTTTTTTTTAACTATTATTTATATCTCCAGTATTTAACTGGTGGTTAGTAAGCACTTGGTAAGTATTTACTTATTCACTTGAAAAAGGATAAGGATTAAGATAAGGCCATCAGATTTGGCAATTAAGAGATTTTTGGTAACATATAAGAGAAATTTCAGTTGAATGAGGAGGTCAAAAGCCAAAATAGAAAGGAGAGACAAGAAAGCTAGGCAACTTTTTTTTTTCTAGAAATTTGTTTGTGAAATGAGGACATTAGATAATAGACTATAATCAATTAGCACAATAGAATAAGATAGTGATAAGGTCAAATGTTTTTTAAAAGGTTGTAAGAGACCCAGATATTTTTGAAAGTAATAGAGAAAAAAAGCCAGTAGGAGGGGACACTGTTCATAGGAGAATATAGGAAAGGCTGGGATAAAGGGCATAAGTAATTTGATTGGATCTACAAAAGAAGAGAGTTGTCTTTTTTCAGAGACTGGAACAAAGAAAAGAATATGGAATGACATCAATGTGATTTGACACATAGACTAAGGGATGTTTTCTTTATTGGACAAATGCATAAAAAAAGACTACAGTTTTGTTATGATAGAGTCCCTCCAGCACCTAGGACAGGGATTCAAAAGAAAAATATGATTGCTTCATTTTTTTTTTTTTTTTTGGCTGTACTATAAGAAATGAAAACTTCTCAACAACCAGGCAAAGGAGGGGTGTTTAATGACAGTTTAAAGTCAGAAATTCTTTGAAAGTTTAACTTTCTTGTCCCAATTCTATTAAGCACAGATTCTGAGCCCTCTCCTAAAGTTTTTCTGTCCCTTAATTGTTAAACAATTGCTTCTATACTTGCGAGTAACTTAGTCAATCATACCATACTATGTGGAGCTCTCAATTAGTATTGTCATCCTTTTTTGATTTTAAACTCCTTTTGTATCTTTCATTAGGACCTAGCCACATCCATACTCTGCATAATAAATTCTATGAAATGGACAAATCATAGATTTGTTAAGTGTCTCCATATTCTACAAAAGTGATTTAATATTATGAATGAATAAAAACTGCCAATTCAATGTGAATATTGAGATATCCTGGAGACCATAAATGAACATGATCTAAGAAATAGATGTAAGAATTTTCCTTCTTATACACACTATCATGACAATTCTACTGACAGCTTGGAAAGTTGCTGTATCATTAACAGCTGTTTAAATTCATGCACAGCACTAGGAAACAGTTGGTGCTTCCAAGGACATTTTATTTTATGACTATGAAAAGTTGCAGGATGACTTCAGATATATGTGTTAAGACCCTAGTGTTAGTAAGAAATAGATTTTACTGACCTTGTTTGGCTGCAGATATTACTAAGAAGTAACCTCTACTTGTTGAATGGAAAGAAAAGTACTACCACCTTATAAAGCATGTTTGAATAAAATTAGTACTAGCAAATCTTTGGAATTGAACTGCATTGACTTTTTTTTTTTACCCTGTAAAGTTTCTTTTATACCTGTGATCTTGTTACTCAGGAGGTTCCCTCCAGTTTTATTACTCTGAAGGATGACTTAGAAGCATGGATAGTCAATACCCCTTAAACATTGCTTTATATTATGAGTAGTGCAAAATTATTATTGCAAGCTAGAATAAGGGCTGAGTGCAAATTAAAATCTCTAAAACTATAGACTAATTACTTCTATTACATTGGGTCAGTCACAACACTCTTCCAGCCTTTATTTTCCTCAAGTCCTTTTCAACTCTAAATCTTTGGTCTTGTTTGTGAAGAGTTTGTGAAGAGGTCGGCATATTTTCACACTTGTGCTCCGAGGAGTCTAGGCAATGTTCATGGGTGCCTCTGGCAGGTTTAATGCATTGATAATGGAAAAGACACAAATAGGAAAGAAAGGATTTAGAGAATGAGAGCCTGTAGGAGGGAAGAGAAATAAAGAACAAACAAACAAACAAAAAAGTATAAGTGTCAAGTACAATTGTCTCAGTGACTACTCAATGTCTGTCTCAACAGCAATTCCATCAAAACATTTGTGTTGTAGTCCACTGTATGCTGGATCTTGCACTCAACTAAGCACTGGAAAGAGAAAGATTAAGACACAATCCCGAATGAAAAATTACCTATAGACTTTCACCAACAGGAGAAGCTCAATTAATGAAACAAAAAGCTGTAGTTGTCATAGCTAAGATATTCCTCAAGAATATCTTCTATCTTTTCTAAAAGATCTCTTATCTTTCCTTCTGCTATGAAAGAATTAACAGTATAAGGGGCTTTCTCATTTCCCAGCCACTGGATTTTAAGTTGTAAGGATTCTTTCTACTGTCTCCAGTCTTGTGAGGCTGTATGAACAAGCAAGGAAATCCAGGTATAGATCTATAAAACAGCACTTTAATAAAAAGATGCAGAAATCTTCCCTATTCACATGTAAATATTCTCAAGACATATTCCCAACTCAACTACTTGTTAGATTAGGATTGCAACTCAGTTACCGAAAGACTTGAAAAACATTCAGGTAATTTGGGTGCTATAAATGTATTTTAGTAACAAAAAGTGAAGGACATTTATTTACAGATCACCCAGTGGATTCTATCCAAATTCAGAGCAACATTTAAATTGCATTTTAAAACAACTACATAAAGTATAAAATATTTGAGAGTATCCCTATCAAAACACACAGGAATCATAAAGATACAATCACAAAACATCCTACATAAATACAGTTCTAAATAATTGGAGAAACATTGTTTCTCATTTAATATATTAGCTAAACCAATATATTTAAATAACAATATTACCTAAATTATTTTACTTTTTCAGTGTTCTACCACCAAACTGCCAAAAATTACTTTATAAAACTAGAAAAATTAGTGAAATGTATATGGAAGAACAAAAGGTCAGCAATCTCAAGGAAAATAATGATAAATGGAAAGGAAGGAGACCTAAAATTCTCAGATAACAAATATAAATTATAATGCAGTAATCATTAAAGTGACCTGTTTCTGGTTAAGAAATAGATCTCTAAAATGAAAACCCAGTTAGGTTCACAATAAAAAGCAACAGTCACTAGATTCAAAAGTTCTAGTTGCTGGGGTCAGAACTCATTGTTGGAAAGAAAGAAAGAAAAAAAGCAAGGAAGGAAGGAAGGAAGGAAGGAAGGAAGGAAGGAAGGAAGGAAGAAAGAAAGAAAGAAAGAAAGAAAGAAAGAAAGAAAGAAAGAAAGAAAGAAAGAAAGAAAGAAGAAGGAAGGAAGGAAGAAAGGAAAGAAGGAAGAAAAGGAAGATAAGAAGAAAAGGAAGGTGGGAAGAAAGGAAGGAAGAAAGAGAAAGAAAAAAAATAAAGGAAGGAAGAAAAAAGGAAAAAAAAGAAAGGAAGGAAAGAAGGAAGGAAGAAAGAAAACCAAAGTACCAAAAAACAAAAACAGCCTTCTAGGAAAAGTGGAAAACATTCTGGCAGGAACTAGTTATAGACCAATATTTTGCATATATCAAGAAAAACTCCAAATAGATACGCTGTTTAGACATAAAAGGTGACATCATAAATAAATTAGAGAAACAGGGAATAAATTACCTTACAGATAAAAGGATAGAGGGAAAGTTCATTTGCAAACAAGAAAGAGAGAGTATTAAAAAAAAATAAAATGAACAATTTTTATTACATAAAAATAAAAAGATTTTGCAGAAACAAATTTAACATTTAAAATTAGAAAGGAAACAATTGGTTAAAATGTCTTTTGTAGTAAGCTTCATTGTATAATTGTAAGGACTAGCAATCATGAATTTAAGAGATTGTAGAGGCCATTTAATTCAATTTTCAAAATATACTTTTTCAGATGAAGAAATTGAGACTCAAAAAGACTTGTGCAAATTCATACATTTAGCAAGTAACAGTTGTGGGATTTAAACTCAGACCTTCAACTCCAGTTCTCCTGCCTTAGGACGTGTTTTGCATACATTTTCCTTCCCTGATTGCTAATTGTTAAGCATTTGCCAGCATACCTCTATACCTATGTGACCCTGGTCACTTAATGACTTCAACTTTTGGACCTGTCTATGAAGTGATGGAGTTAGAATGGATGATTTTTAAGACCAGTTCCAATATATACCCTTTAAATCCTAATGTCTCATCATATAATTGAAAACATCAGGCACAGTCCTTCCCCGGGGTCAGCTGAGGGGAGTGACATCTGGCTTGGGAAAAGGAAAGCAGCCTTGATCTTGATGTACAAACACATCAGCTGCCTGATCGCTGCCTAAGGCTAGCAGAAATAGTGCTGCTTCCCTCAGCTGACTTCACTGCAAAGGTCAGTTGTATTCACAGAAGTACTAAGGGATCAGTATGACATGGTTTCTTCCATCCCTCTTTCTCCTTATTGTACCTGACTCTCCTTATGACCAGCTACTCTGATATTACCCTTTGAAAAGTCTAGGAACTTCAAGGGACTACAAGGAAATAGCTTCAGAGAGTCATAGTGCTGGAACTTGGAGTAACTGTAGAAATGATCTAGTCTACTGCATTCATTTACAGATGAAGAAATTAAACGTCATATCCAGTAAACTGTACAATTCACATTTGAACCTGGGGCTGCTGAGGTAAGGGGTTGTTGAATTCCAAAAGTATATTGGGGTTACAGGCCACTGTTTCAAGGTGTCTCAAAAGAATTTTAGGCTTAGACCTTCTCCAAATCAAGAGATAAAGATTGCATTATGTATCTGTAGGGGGTTTTAGTAAAGAAAAGGGGATTTAATAGTTACAAGGAAAAGAACTAAGTCTCCTAACTTAATTCACCATCAAGGCACCATCAAGGAGGAAGAGGACTTTAGGGGAGTGGTGCCTTTAAGGTCTGCAAAATGAGGGATTATGCCATTGACTGGCAGGCTAACCCTTAAGAGGAGTTAGCATCCTAATAGGCTGGGGGAGTTGGGGGGAGGGATTATGAGTAGGTCTTTTATAGAGGAACTATAACCTAGAGAGCTGACATTATAACTTGGCTTTCTGATTGGATACAGTAACTGTTAAGGTACTATGGTTTTGTCAATGCAAAGAATTAGGCTAAAAATCCAAACAGAGTAGTAAAAGTCCACTTAAAGGTAACAAATTAAAATCATCCTATTAGTTCTCCTTCCTTCTGGTCTCAGGGAGCAGCTTAACTTGCAGATTGTTTACAGTAATTCAGAGTCTCTATCAATGTCATCCAGCTACCAAGCACTTCATCAGTACCATTGACTTCAAATTTTATTTTTGACACTAATCTCCCTAAACCAATCTTGAATATTTAGCCAGGTGTAAGGCACCAGAATTATTCATGGTCAACACTTTCATGATTTCCACACAAGGTACTACTAAGCTGATAAATCTGTGTCAGATTCCCTGAATACCTGAAAAATACCTACCCTTAGAGAGAGCTTGATGGTCACGAAAGTCAGATTTCTTCTTCTTCCTTCTAACCAGAAAAAGGAATATAGTTTGTTCACTAATTGTCACCAATTACCAGGGCACCTTTAGCTCTGCATGTGGTCTTTTTCAGGGGTTCCAAAAGTTAGTGGGACTGGAGAGGAGAAATGAAGTCTTTCATTCCCACAGTGGAATTCTCCAAAAGAAAAGAGAAATAGAAATTGAAAACTAGACTGAATCCAATATGGAAATACTTATATGTTCTCTGGCTCTCTGATAACCAGATTGCTACTCATACCCTCAGAGTCCAGAGAGGCACCCTAAATGATGTAGAGAACATTTCTTTTCTCTGCCATCTTCAGCTTGAGTCTCCATTACTAGCATTATGCCTTTCCCTTTTTATTAAGGGCCAGGGACTAGACTCTAGTTCTATTTAACCATTTACTACCAGGTAGCTTTTACAAAGGAATATTTATTTAAAAAATATAGCAGTCACAAAGCACAAACATTTCCCCATTATTTTGAGGGCATACTCTTTCCTGGAATTTGGTCTCTGGGGAGAAAGTTCAAAGCATAGCTTAGTTCCCACAGAATATTGATCAAGTTCATATCCAAAGGTGGCTTTCATTGAAGCCCATTGAGTTTACATTTCAGCCTTTTTGGGCATGGATCTAGAAAGTCTCTCCTGAAGATTGTTCTTTGAAGTATAAATGTAAGATTGGCTACAACATCCATCCTAAATTCCAAGTCCCAGATTCCTTTGGTTTACTCCCCATAGTTGAGGATTCCATTCCCTGTACCTATAACAGAAAAAAAAAATAAATGAAAACATCCAAGGAACCAGGTTCATTTTGAGGAAGCTATATCATCTCAAAAGTCAAAGAAGTCCACAAATCCCTTTCTCTTACAAGATAGTGACCAAAAGCCATTAGTGGAAAAATCACCAAACTCTCTCATAAAATGAAAATGACAAAGAGAAGAATGAAGTTGTAGAGGCTTTTTGAAAACACTGAATGTTTCAACTATGCAGCCAACCAAAAATAGATTTTCCCTAATTATATTCTATTTCTCTAGAACCAGTTGCAAAATGTCTCTACATGTTCCATCTTCTCTCCAGTTCATTTCCCTTACATGTCATTGTGAGTCTCCTGGTAGCAACTCCCTGCATGTTGAAGTTGTATGAACTAAATAAATTGATGGAGTCATGTAGAATTATCACCTTTATGCCTGTTAGAAGTAATCCTTAACTGACTTGGATTCAAATGAAGTCAAAAGTCTATATTTGCTCTGAGTTCCTAACTCAGAAAGGAACTGAGAACCTTTAAAATCATGGAATCATTAATTATTTTTATATGTATATATATAATATTATTAATCATGAATTAATTAGAATAGAAATGTAAATGTAAAACAATATCACAACCTTGAAATTCCTGTGTTGTCTTCAAACAGGAAGAGATAACATAGTTGAAAATTGTAACTCATTCCTTCTCTTTCTCTTACTTCTTATTGCTAAGACAGAATGTAGAGAGAGACTGATTCCATGCATGGATCCTTAGTACTAAGTCCCAAGTGACAGCAGCCCAACTCCAAATTGTGGAGGACATGATCTTGTCCTCCTATAACTTCCATTTTGAGGAATGCCTATACCAATTGTGATTTAATTCCCCGAATTTGCCATTATTACCCCATATAGGTACCTTCTTTGCTCCACGCCTTTTTCAGCTTCAATGTATGTGTTGTCATTTCCCATGAGGGCCTATCATTTTTTTTTTGCAGCACTTAGCATAGTTTTTTGAGACATGGTAAGTTATTAATAAAAGTGCTTTTTGACTTCACTAGACATATTTTCAGAATCCATTTTTCAAACACTTTCCTCATATAGGTCCCTGAGTGCAAACTGAGTGAAACAAGACAAAGACTTGTCAATCTTGAACAAAAGTGGCCTTGGCATTATTTGGTTGACTGGTATAGTCATATAGTCCATCCACAATCCATTCTTGGTTAGCTCTATGACTTCAAGACCCACTTTCTCATTTTTCTCCTAGCCATTTCTGCTGACCTCATAGTAAATTACCTTGAATTACAAGTATAATGGAACTACAGTCTTAAGAACTTCCATCAGGCTTACTCCTTAGACTTGAATTTTCATGAGAAACTTAGTCTTTTCCCTTGGGATGGGCTCTTTTCATAAGAGTATAGTGTTTTGGGATCAGGTGGCTTAGTGGATATAGTATCAGATATGAAGTAAAGAAAACTCACCTTCCTGAATTCAAATCTGGCCTCTGACACTAGCTGAATGATTCTAGGCAAATCAAAACTCTTGTTTGTCTCAACTCTTTCATCTGTACAGTGAAATGGAGAAAGAAAAGGCAAACCACTCCAAAAAACCCAAAACAAAACAAACTGCAAATGTTCACAAAGAGTTGAACAGAACTGAATCAACTGAAAAACAAGTGTTATAGGCTCTAGACTTGAAGGAAACATTAGGGATCATTTGGCCTAAACTTTTATTTTGTAGATGGGAAGACTAATAAGGCCCAGAAATTGTTTAAGGTTACTGAAAAGTTGGGGCAGAATTTGGAAGAGAACTTAATTTTTCTAGATTGGGTCCACATCCTCTGTCACAGAGAGTATATGCATAAAACTATGTGAGTAGTGACTAGTGAAGTCAAAACCCCCTAAGACAAGCTCTTTTTTTTTCACTTAATAGCCTTTTATTTTTTCCAATTATGTGTAAAGATAGTTTTCCACATTCATTTTCTAAAATAGTATTTTATTTTTCCAAATACATGCAAAAATAGTTTTCAACATCCATCTTTGCAAAACCTTGTATTCCAAAATTTCATCCTTCCTCCTCATAACCGCTTCCCAAGATAGCAAGCAACCCAATATAGGTTAAACATGTGCATTTCTTATAAATGTATTTCCATATTTGTCATGCTGCACGCACACACACACACACACAAAATCAGATCAAAAGGAGAAAAAAAAGCAAAAGAAAGAATAAAAAACAAGCAAACAAACAACAACTACAAAGGAAGGTGAAAATATTATGCTTTGATCCACATTCTAGCTCCATACTTCTCTTTCTCTATACAGATAGCATCTTCCAACATGTTTACAAGAATTATCTTGAATCAACTCATTGTTGAAAAGAGCCAAGTTTATCATATCAACATTCAATTTTTTAAGATTTTGAGTTTCAAGTTTTTTTCTCTCTCCCTCATTTCCCTCCCTCCTCCCCAAGACAGCAAGCAATCTGATATAGGTTACACATGTACAATCATTTTAAATATATTTCCATATTAGTCATGTTATAGCATAGCTTTAGATAGCAGATGGATATTTTAATAAAAACTATCACATAGCTAAATTCGTGCTAATTTCTCTCCTATTTTTTGAACTACTAAAGAAGGGAAAATGCCCAGAAAGTGCCTGTGTCCAGCTTCATCCATTTTAGAAGCAAGAATCCATTTTTAGGAAAGAACAATGGATTTAAAATTAAAAGATCTACATTCAAACACTAGTTCTGACAGACACTATATTATCAGCATGGACATGGGCAAGTCACTTTTCACTTGTAGGATTTAATTTCCTCATTTATAAAGAAAATAATATTAGATCACAGATTTATAATACTTTTACGTGATTCTAGAGGATGCTAATCTAGGATCACTCTTTCTCCTTAAGGAATGGCACAAGGCAGTTGAGCTGTTGGTGTCTGACATGGATAGGAAAAGCTGACTGAGAGCTGGCATCTCACTTGGGCCTCAGCCACAGTGAGAAAGGGCAGAAGATTATAATGAGTAAGCAATGAGGTCCTTTTATTTAGAGAAGGAAGTTACAAGCCAATGGGCAGAGGTTTGCCAATACCTTCTGTGACCCAAATATCCTCAGATTTTCTTAGAGTTCCCTCTGCCTAATCCTGATCCTTTTAAAAGACCCAAATGTATTCTCCAGACTTCAAGTTAGGGATTTGCTTCTTCACCTAATGCTTTCAGTGACCCAGATAAACCCATAGATCCTATTTTTCTATTCTTTACTCTTCTTAGTCCTAGTCTTATACCATATGCCTATCCCATTTCCTTTATTCCCTGTTTGCAAGACTTAAGTCTGGACTCTTTCCTCATTTACTTCCTCCTCATCCCAAGTTTCACCTTCCATGCCCCCAAAGACCCTTATATCTGCATAGTCCCATGGAAAAAAATATTGCATTTGGGGATTGAGTCCTAGTTCTGCCACTGACTGCTTGTATCTGTGTGACTTAACATCCCTGTGCCTCAGTTTCTTCATATGTGAAATGAGAGGGTTTGATTGGATCACCTCTAAGCTCTATTTTTTATATTTGAAATGTTTTTATTTAATATTTTATTTTCCCCAATTATATGTAAGAACAAATTTCAACATTCATTTTAAAAATTGAATTTCAAATTCTCACCCTCCTCTTCAATCCCCTCATTGAGAAGACAAGTAATTTGATATGCATTATACATATGTACTACAGAAAACATATTTCCACATTAGTTATGTTAAAAGAGAAAACAAAATTAAAACCCAAGAAAAATAAAGTAAAACAAGTGTGCTTTGATCTGTATTTAGACTCTATCAGTTCTTTCTCTGGGGATGGATGACATTTTCATTATAAGGTCTCTTTCAGGTCAAAATCTGTGATCCTTTGGACATATAGAACAAGAATGGGAAACATTCTAGATGACACAGTGGGACTACAATGAATGACTTACCCCTGTCTTGAAAAGTGGAACCTTTTGGAAATATAGACTTTAAGGTTGTTATCTTGAAAAAAAAAAAACTTAGCATAATAATAGCTAGCTTTTATATAATACTTTAAAGTTTGCAAAGTTTTTTACAAACACCATTTCATTTTATCCTGACATTTTATTCCTGAGAAGAAGGTGCTATTATTATTCTCATTTTTTAGGTGAGACAATCGGGGTGGTCAAGAATTAAGTGACTTATTAAAGTTACGCAGTTAATAAATGTCTGAGGTCAGATGTGAATTCAGGTCTCCTTGATTCCAGCTCTAGTATGCTAACTTCTATCTTGGGTAGCTGCCTAAGAAAGCAGTCAATAGCACTTTCAGTTTTCCAAGATACTCTTTTCACCACCCTGTGAAACAGGTTTTGTATGTTATTAGTTATTACTCCAGAAGATAATACTAAGACTCAGGGAGGTGACGTATAATCTTATGGTTACATAAGCAAAAAATGTTACAGTTGAGGTTTGAACTTCATAATCCTGTGCTCTTTACATTGCATCCTACTACATTAGAAATGCTATAGAGACTATTTCTGTCTTTCTCTGTCTCTCTGTCTTTGTCTCTTTGTCTCTTTCTTGTCTCTATTTCTCTTTTTTTGTCTCTGTCTCTGGCTCCCTTTGTGTGTGTTTATCTTTCTCTGTCTCTGTTTCTGAGTGTGAGTGTGAGTGTGTGTTTCTTTGTCTCTAGGTCTCTGCCTCTCTTCCTGTCTCTGTCTCTCAACTTATGAATTTTCTCTTTTTTAAAAAGCACACTTTTCTTGTCTTGAAACCAACCCTCCCAATGTCCTTCACCCAATATTAAAACTCTCAAAATTTAACAAGATAGCTAAGAGAGACTTTAGAGATCATCTTCCATTGCTTTTTCATTTTATGGAGGACACTGAAACCCCAGAAAGAAGTAACTGGCCAAAGGTATAAAAGGCTCATTCAATTCTTACTGAAATTGAGGCTAGGCTTGAGTCCCATGGAACCCCTTTCTCATAACTCACAGAATATTAGAGCTGTAAATCTTGTCTAATTGTCTCCTTTAACAGAAGAAGAAACAAAGACCCAGAGTTAATATCAGATAGGGTTAGGATCCAGGTTTTCTTAATTCCTATTCCAGCTTTCATTCAGTCAGGTATTGATATTTGTCCTGAGAAGCGATAAAGGTTTCCAACTTTTTCTGAACACTGGCCTTAATCCCATCTCTCAATCATGGTTGAATGGCAAGGGGGATCCACAGTTCTTCCTGAGGATTTTCTTGCCCTAAATTTAACTCCTCTACTAGGGAATGAGCTACTGAATGTTTAACAACCAACTTTCTGAAAATTGTAACAACACATTTTAAAGTTTGATCTGCATTACTAACATTTTAAAAATCATTTTCTTAAGTGTAGACCAGGGATCAGCATATTATAGGCCTGTGCCCAATTGGAGTTTGAATGATTTTTACTTTAAAACACACACACACACACAATAAAACCTTGTTTAAAACTGTAAAAACCATTCTTAATTGGATGTGATAGTTTGAGTACCCCAGGCTCAGACAATCAACAAAACAATAACTCAAATCTTACTGTAGCATTTGTTAATCTCCAAATTGGCCACTTTAAAAACTGCCTCCCAATTCTAGAAGGATCAGTGGCCTGGACCTGCTCTAGTTAATAGTTATGGGTGTATGATATACCTGGCACATTGAAGGGTTGCCCTCTTATTCCTCCCATTTCATTGCTTGGGATGCCAGATTAGTGGCTATTCACATAGAGACTTTTTCCTGGGACAAAGACAGCTCCAGCCCCTCCTTCCATAAGCTAGGTTGGAATTCAGATCCTTTATTCAAATCCTTTGCTCTTTCTCCATCTCCCCATGTTCCTCTAAGACAGAGCAAGGAACTCAGCAGAATGGATTCCTTTCTCCAGAACCAGAGTGCCTATTACAATCCCTGATGTCATGATCCTGACATTGAACACCACAGGTCGGCTCAGTTGAACTCCATTTTCTCCTCCGCCCTCCATTTCTTAGAGGACTATAAATTCTTTCAGTCTCGTCTCAATTTCCATCCCTGAGGCAATTTTCTCATCTTGAGATCAAGTGCTAATTGCTTTACCCTGATTCTGGCTGTTTCACAGGTTAAATGATTTGACCACCATCTGGATCCCTGAATATAGAAAGGGAGTATAGAAACATAAACTGTTATATGGAGACTGAATATGGATTGAAGTATAATATTTTCACTTTTTGTTTTTTTCTTTCTCATGGTTTTTCCCCTTTTGATATGAGTTTTCTTGCACAGCATGACAAATATGGAAATGTGTTTAAAAGAATTGCACAGATTTAACCTATATTAGATAGCTTGCTGTCTTAGAGAGGGGGAAGATAAGGGAAGAAGGGAGAAAAATTTGGAACATAAAGTCTTACAAAAATGAATGTTGAAATCTATCTTTACATGCATTTGAAAAATAAAACGCTATTGAAATTTTAAAAAAGAAATATAAAGTATTAGAACAGAATCTCAAATATCCCTTAATCCAAATTCATTTTATATATTAGAAAAAAGGAGCTCAGAGATAGTTCATAATTTACCTTAGGGTACATGAGTCAGTCTCAATGCCAAGACTGGAATTCTTGTCTTCCAAAGTCTAAGTAGGGTATATCTCCCACAGTTGATTTTTGGTAACTTTTAAGTCCATGTCTTGTACAAACAGCAACAAAGCATCATCAAGAATTAGTTATGGCTTCAGTCAGTCATAAAATTGAGCACAGAATTTCTGTCATGAACTATTTTTTTTTTTAGTAGCTGCAACATTTGGGTGGAAGCAAAACAAAAACAAACAAAAACCAACCAATAACAGTTGCCGCATTGTGTTACACGAGTCTTGCCTTTGAATATCTTGGCTTTTGTGTCTTTGAATTTATTTTGTGAAGTGTTAGAAATTAATAACCACTGAGGGTGGAGGTTTGACTATATCCAACAGTTGAGGAGAAACTCAGGAGAGGGAGCAACAGGGCTGAGATCAGCAGTGCCCATAGGTACTGGAGGCCCAAGAAGCATTGTTAGGAAGACGGAACAAGCAAAAAGCTTGTGGGGTTTTGTTTGTTCTGATTCACTCAGAGAGATCTACAGGGAATTAGATGTCAGGGGAAAAAATTCCTAGTCAGATTATAAATAGCAAGAGGTCCACAGACAGAAGATAATCTCTCTCCTTCACAGCTCCAGCTGCTGTAACCCAACGTCATTTCAAAGCTGCTGGTTAGGCTGTCAGAGCGTTTAAGGACAGTCACCAGAGATCCTCAGTACTTTTTTTCCTTTCCTCTGGGAGTTGTGAACAAATTCCCCTCAGATGATAGAGTCCCAGGGAACAAGGAATAGAAATATCCCTCTGAATCAGAATAATAGGAATTGGTGCTTTCATATTATCTAATTCAACCTCCAAATTAAAAAGGGAATAGTACAATGGATAAAACATTGGAGTGAGAGTCGGGATGACTCCACTTCAAATATGACCTGAGATACTTATTAGGGATGTAACTGGGAAAGTCATCAAATTTCATTTCTTCAACTTTAAAATAGAAATAGTGCCCATTTCCCAAGACTATTATAAGGATCAAGTGAGATAATTATGAAGTGCCTACCACAGTGCCTGGCATCTGCTCTGGAAATAAATGTTTCTTCCTATGGTTCCTTTCTTAACTGAAATCATACAGGTAGTAAATGGTAGAGCCAAGATTCAAATCCAGCATTTTCCTTGCCATTCTAGTGGGCATCCTGAGTTTATAATGTGCCAGAATTTCAGAGGTGGAAGCATCTCAGAAGTCATCTA
This sequence comes from Sarcophilus harrisii, assembly GCF_902635505.1. Taxonomy (NCBI): domain Eukaryota; kingdom Metazoa; phylum Chordata; class Mammalia; order Dasyuromorphia; family Dasyuridae; genus Sarcophilus; species Sarcophilus harrisii. Next base: position 350,120,277 of record NC_045427.1, read on the forward strand.
GTCTAACTCAAAAGTGACAGAGAACTCTTTCTACAGCACTGCCAACAAATGGTCCTTCATTCTCCAAGAGATCACTGATTAGGAGGAATCTACTATCTGCTGAGGCAATAATTCACTTTTGGGTAGCTCCAATCTTTAGGAAGTTTTCCTTGACAAAATCGAATTCTCTGCAGCTTACCTGATTAATTTTTAGTGGTATTCTATCAAGATAAGTAGAACAAATTCTATTCCTCACTTCAGTTCTTCAATAACTCAAAGCCAGTTTATTTTTCTCCAGGCCAGTATTCTCATTTCCTTCAATTAGTCCTCATATAGAATGATTTTAAGTCTTCCATCTTTTACCATGCAGGTAAATGTTTAATCTGCTTCTCTGGGACAAAAACAAAACAAAACAAACAAAAAAAAAAAACAAACCTGTATGCACACAGACTTTTAAGTTTAACCTGAATTATGAACATTTTTCTAAGTTTAAACAATTAACAAAACAATAAATCAAGTCCTGATTTTTAGCAATTGTTGATTTCTGAGTATGAATGCTCACATTTTAGATGTAGTGAGTTTCTCTTTGTTGGATTCTTGAAGGTCAGATAACCATGACATATTGTTGTATGGTTGTTATTATTTTTGATGAAAATATTTATTATTTATATGATTTGATCTTTGACCCATCAATTCTCTAGGATTATTTAATTTCCAATTAATTCCTAATACTTTCTTCAATAGCTCTTTAATAAAAATAATTTTATTCTATTATGGCTTATTAACAACATGTTTATTAGATGTGTTGAATATTTCTACATTTATTTGTGAGGTTTTGGGATCCTGATATATAATCAGTGTTGTGAAGGTGCTGTGTATTGATGAAAATAGATATATTCCTTTATGTTTCTACTGAACAATAGTCAAAAATCTATTCAAAATCTGAATTTCTTGTTTATTTTTGGATAGAATTATGCAGGTTCAGAAAGGGGTTTTTTGAGGTCCCCTACTATCATAATTTTACTGCCTATTTCTCCCTGTATCTTGTGTAGCTTTAAAAAAAAAAGTATTTAGCTATTATGCCTTTGATACATATATTCTAAGTACTGACATTCATTCATTGTTTAAGTTACATTTCAGTATATTGGAGTTTCCTTTCTCTTTGAAATAAAATTTATTTTTTCTGTTGCCTTATTTATATCCTAATAGGAGTATAATAAAGTTCTTTTCCAATCTTAATTAAAAATAGAATTAACATTCTTTTTTAAAATTTTGAATTTAAATTTAAAATTTCTGTCCTTCTAGTCCCTCCTGTCTTCATTGAGAAGGCAATAAACAATATGATAGTCATATCATGCAAAACACATTTCTATATTAGCCATATTACAAAAAAGTGAGAAAAGTAAAGTGAAAATGATATGTTTTGATCTGTACTGTTTCTCTTCTTTTATAATAATTTAGGTACTATTTATATTAATTGCCTTTAAAGTTTAATAGAATTTTCCTGTGAATCCTTCATGATCAGAATGTTCTGTCTTTTTCCTTTGGTAAGTTCCATTTCCTTTTATGAGATTGAATTATTTACATCTTTGTCTTGTTTTTGGTTTGAATGTTTTATATTTTTTACTCTATTTCTTTTGTGTTCTCAATTTTGTTAGCATGTAATTATGAATAATTTGTTCTGATAGTTCTTTTTATTTTTTCTGATTTTGTTGTAATTTATCATGGTTCATTTGTTTTTTATTGATTTGATTTTCTGTCATCTTCCTTTTAATCAAGTTGGATACAAACGTGCAGTTTTTTCTTTTTTCAAAAAAAATCAGCTTTTATTGTATCAATTTTTAAGTCTTTTTTGTCATTTTATTTTTATAAAATATATTTTTATTTTAGTTTTCAAATGTAATTTTTTAATTTTAGTTTTCAGTATAATTGAGTTTGTTTATTTCTTGGCTTTCTAATTAAAAATATATATTCAGTTCATCATTCTTCTTTTCTATTTTGTTAATGTGTGTTTTTAGGAATACAATTTTCTTTTTTAGGATAGTTTAGCTATATTCTAGAGCATTTGATGTATTGTTTCATAATTATTCTGTTTTTTTCACAGAATTATTATTTCTCTGATTTGCTCTTTGACCTATTAATTTTTTGTTTGTTTTTGCAAGGCAATTGCTAGTCACATAGCTAGTAAGCATTAAGTGTCTGAGACCAGATTTGAACTCAGGTCCTCCTGACTTCAGGGCCAACAATCTATCCACAGTGCTATCTAGCTGCCCTCTTGACCTCTTCATTACTTAGGATTTAATTGTTAAGTCTCTAATTTCATGTGTGTATTTTATTTGTGTTCCCTGAACTGATTATTACTCATATTATGTTATAGTCTGTAATGGAATGTTTAGTATTTCTGCCTTTTTACATTTATCTGTATGTAGAGATTTGTAAATATGCAGACATATTCCTAATATCTTAGTGCACCAATATATAGCCAATTTAAGAATATTTCTATATGTATTCACTACATATATACATCCACACATATATGTGTATGTATCTGGGAATATACATATAGGTATATAAATGTGTATATTTATAATGTATGCTTTAGAATTTCCATATAGAAGAAGTCATGTTTTAGCTTTAGTTTCTCCAGCAATTCTTTCAATTCTATTTTAACACTTTTGTTTATTTTTTCTATTAGATTTGCCTAAACAGAGAGATTAGCATTAAAGTTTTCTGCTATTATTATATTATTTATATTTTATAATTTAGCTAATTTTCCCTTTATGAATTTCAATGTTAAGGCATTTGTAGTTTATAAGAGTAATGTTGATAAAATTTATTATCTATGAGTTCTTACATTATAATATACTTTCCTTGTTTATGTTTATGTTCTTTTTTATGCTATGAACTTTTGGTTTTCTTTTGTCTAATGGCATAATTGCAAATGTTTCTTTTTTGAATTTACTTGATACATGTTTAATTTTGTTAAAAGCTTTCATTTTTATTCTGTTTATATCTTGGTTTAGGTGTGTTTCTTGTAAGCATCAAATTGCAGAATTTTGTTATCTAATATGTCATTTTCTTTTTTGTTATATTGGATTGTTTAATCTATCTATACTCAAAGTTATACAAGTTAGTTTTATATTTTTGTCCATTTGGTTCTTCTTGTTGATTTTTTTATAAATTAGGATAGGAAGTAATTTTTTTATGTTCTGATGATCTTAAAAAAAAAGAAAGGAAAAGGGAGAAGGGAAAGTAAAAAATGGAGGGAAAAGAGTGGGTAAAATGACTTCATATAATTGAAGTGTACAAATAAAAGATTATACAATCAAGGAAGAAAGGGCAAAATCAAAATACTTTCATCTGAATTGATCAGAGGAGATAATATACACACAGAGTTCAGTGCAGAAATACATTTCTCTCAACAAGGAAAGAGAATAGGGAGAAAGAAGAATGGGGAAGGAAAGGTAGGATAGATTAAGGGAGAGATTTTTTCTAAGTAGGACTAATGTCAGAGGATGTATAATGAAAAGAGATGCAAGGGAAAAGAAAGAAGGAAAGAAAGACAGGAAGAAAAGAAAGAAAAAAGGAGAGAGAGAAAGGAAGAGAGAGAGAACGGTAGAGAGAAAGAAAGAGAGAGAGAAAGGAAGAAAGAGAGAAAGGAAGAAAGGAAAAAAGAAAGAAAGGAAGGAAGAAAAAGAAAGAAAAAAGAAAGAAAGGAAGGAAGAAAAGAAGAAAAAGAAAGAAAGAAAGAAAAGAAGAAAAAGAAAGAAAGAAAGAAAATGAAAGAAGAGAAAAAAGAGAGAGGGAAGAAAGAAGAGTAAGAAACTATTAGGATGTAGCTAAGGCAAATAGAAGAAAGGAAAAGAGCAGAAACTATTTCACTAATCAGAGTATTGCTACCTCTCCCTTTGAAATAGTTCAGTCAGTCAATATGATGGAGGGAGTGAATTCAGGCAAGCTATCATGTCCTCAAGACTCCTGGTGTGAAGCTGGGACAGGTGGTGGAGAGTGAGTCAGAAGGTTTCTTACATTATATAAGCCTGGCCTCAGAGTGATATCATCTCCGGTTGTCAAGCCCTGGTGTGGTTAGAAAATAAGATATTCAGAACCCGGGAGCTGGAATTCAGGCAAGGTGTTTCTGTCAGTCCCCAAAGAAATCCTTTGGAATGACTTTCTGAATCCATGCCACAGAAACTGAAATGAAGAGCAATCCAGAGTGATGCTGCCTTTGTACATGAACTTTGCAGGAATCAATGCTCTGTCTGGACTGAGCCAAGTTTTGAGCCTACCCCCCCACCCCGAGTTTGAAGTGGTATAGGGTTCAGCTTTTTAAATTGTGCTTCACGATGCCATATGGGGTCTCATAACTGGATGTGAGAGTCATGAAATTATGATTTATTATTAATAAATGTTTGATTTGTGTATCCATTTTATGTCTATGTGCCCAAGGTTACATATAAATTTCTTGGGAGAAAAGGGGTTGCTAGTGGAATAAGTTTAAGAGCCCCTGATAAAAGGAAGAGCATACCCTTGAGGTATTGGGAGAAATGTTTCTGAAGTAAATATCTCTTTGTAAAATTTACCTGATTTAAGAGGTTAAATGGAACTCAAGACTAGTATCTAGTTCCCTAACACAAAGGAGGAACAGTGTTGATTGGAGACTCAAAACTATTGGCTGAGAAATGTGACTCTCCCAATCTTTCTGGGGAACCCTCTGCAACTCTTAAGAGGAAGTCGTATATGCTACACAAATAATCATGTACATACAAGATACATAGGGCATAAATGGAAAATAACCTCAGAAGGGTGGTATTATTGGAGAGAAGATGGGGAAAGAGTGAAGACATGCAGAAAGTCTTCCTGCAAGAGATGAAAACCAGGGAAAATGAGGGAAAGCCTTTTAGATACAGTAGGCAGTCACTGAAAAGGCATAGAGTCAAGAGATGGAGTGTAAGTGCCAGAAGTCCATTAGCAAACATCAGTATCAACATATCTTTATACAAAAAAAGAAAAAGATGATTGGCTCTAAAATGAATCTCTATTATATACAGATGCTGAGTTTACATACGTATAGAATTTCTGCAGTTTGAATATAGTCCTTAGGCAAACCGTGGTGGGGTACAAAAGACTAAGCTTAAGGAAGTCGGTTCAATTAGTCATTTTGTTAAGTATTTATCAAAGGACCTACTATGTGAAAGAAGAAGACTGGTGTTGGGAATATTATGCTAGACTAAATCAGGACCATGTGTCAAGTCCTGATTGTGGCACATATTTGCTATATGAAGATGGTTAGTGTCCTGACCCCTTCTCAAAAGACAAGCAGGTGCTAAAGTACTTTGGTAGATGAAGTCCCTTGTTGGGAACACTTTGTGCCAACAAAATTATAAATCTATTGCCTACTTCTTTATAACTTACTTTGTGACTTGCTCACTTACCAGAAGTATTTTGAAGTATTTTGTTCAAGGGTTCGAGGGAATAAAATGATAAATATCCTCTGGTTTCTGGTTAACTTTGATCACAACAAAAGAGTGAGGTGCTCTGAGAAGGAGGACAAATGTCTTTTGCAAAACTCTTTAAGGGAAAGAGACCAAATTTTGGGGTGAGGTGAAGCTAAAATGTGTGAGAATCACAGTTTATAGTTTAAAAGAATTCAGAGATTTTCTTAACATCACAGAAGAGTTTATTTATGCCAAAGTTGATGGATTAGTCTTTAAAGGAAGTCTAGCAAATTAGAAATAGTTCAAAAGAACTTAATATACTGAAAATTGGAGACTTAGCTAATAGGCTAACAGCCTATAAGGTTGTAAATTGTAACAGAGAGATAAGAAGGAGCCAGGAAGTCTTTCCATCCAGGTAAAAGACAAGGATGTCTTTTAGGAAAGGTATTAATTATCAGATAGATTTTTTCAGAGGACAGATGAGGAGCAAAAGTAGAGTTTTTATTATTCCGTATTCCTTAAATAAGTATGCAATTTTGGGCAGATTCCTGGCTCTGATTCATTAAAGTTGCTGTCAGCAATACTGATCCTCTGGGAATTAGAGGATTTTTTTGATTCCTAACCAAGTAATCAGAATTTATTAAGCACCTGCTGCTGTTAAAAATCAGTGCTGTTAAAATCAGAGCCTGCCACAACTAATTAGGTCTCACATTCATTCAGTCTAAGGGACACAATGGAAAGAGGTTTGGAGTTAAGAGTTAGAAGATCTAGTTTTGATTCATAGTACTGCAACTTCCTACCTGTGTGATTTTGGGCAAATCAATTTAATTCTCTGGGCTTTAATCTCCACATCTGGGAGATGTGGTTGCTTCGGATAATTTCCCTCTTTCCTTTAGGATCTACATCTGTGATCCTCTGAAGCTTGACCTCTTAGTTATGTAGGCAGTGGTTCTCAAAGTCTGGTCCAGAGCATCCTGGGAATCTCTGAAATCCTTTCAGAGAGTCTACAAATTCATAATTAGTTTTTATTTTTAATGTGATCAATATCTATAATTATAAACCACATAAACAAAAACTCTTTGGACAGATCCTCAGTCATTTTTAATAGGATAAAGATATTGAGAAGAAAAGTTTGAGGACCACTATATATATATATATTTTTTTTAAATAACTTTTTATTGACAGAACCTATGCCAGGGTAATTTTTTACAACATTATCCCTTGCACTCACTTCTGTTCCGATTTTTCCCCTCCCTCCCTCCGCCCTCTCCCCAAAGATGGCAAGCAGTCCTATACATATTAAATAGATTACAGTAGATCTTGGCTACAATATATGTGTGCAGAACCGAACAGTTTTCTTGTTGCTCAGGGAGAATTGGCTTTAGAAGGTATAAATAACCTGGGAAGAAGAACAAAAATGCAAGCAATTTACATTCATTTCCTAGTGTTCTTTCTTTGGGTGTAGCTGCTTCTGTCCATCCTTGATCAATTGAAATTAAGTTAGATCTTGTCTTTGTTGAAGAAATCCACTTCCATCAGAATACATCCTCATACAGTATAGCTGTTGAGGTATATAATGATTTCCTGGTTTTGCTCATTTCGCTCAGCATCAGTTCATGTAAGTCTCGCCAATTCTCTCTGTATTCGTCCTGCTGGTCATTTCTCACAGAACAATAATATTCCATAGCATTCATATACAACAATTTACTCAACCATTCTCCAATTGATGGGCAAACATTCATTTTCCAGCTTCTGGCCACTACAAACAGGGCTGCCACAAACATTTTGGCACATACAGGTCCCTTTCCCTTTTTTAGTATCTCTTTGGGGTATAAGCCCAGTAGAGACACTGCTGGATCAAAGGATATGCACAGTTTGATAACTTTTGGGGCATAGTTCCAAATTGCTCTCCAGAATGGCTGGATGTATTCACAATTCCACCAACAATGTATCAGTGTCCCTGTTTTCCCACATCCCCTCCAACATTCTGCATTATCTTTCCCTGTCATTCTGGCCAATCTGACAGGTGTATAGTGGTATCTCAGAGTTGTCTTAATTTGCATTTCTCTGATCAATAGTGATTTGGAACACTCTTTCATATGAGTAGTAATAGTTTTAATTTCATCATCTGAAAATTGTGTTCATATCCTTTGACCATTTATCAATTGGAGAATGGCTTAATTTCTTATAAATTAAGAGTCAATTCTCTATATATTTTGGAAATGAGGCCTTTATCAGAACCTTTGAGTGTAAAAATGTTTTCCCAGTTTATTGTTTCCCTTCTAATCTTGCCTGCATTAGTTTTGTTTGTACAAAAACTTTTCAATTTGATATAGTCAAAATTTTCAATTTTGTAGTCAATAGTGATCTCTAGTTCTTCTTTGGTCATAAATTCCTTCCTCTTCCACAGGTCTGAGAGGTAAACTATCCTATGCTCTTCCAATTTATTTATGATCTCATTCTTTATGCCTAGATCATGAACCCATTTTGACCTTATCTTGGTGTACGGTGTTAAGTGTGGGTCAATGCCTAGTTTCTGCCATACTAATTTCCAATTTTCCCAGCAATTTTTGTCAAATAATGCATTCTTATCCCAAAAACTGGGGTCTTTGGGTTTGTCAAACACTAGATAATTAAGGTTATTGGCTGTTTTAGGACCACTATATAAGTGATGAAACAGTCCCAGAGAACTGATGCTGAGTGAAATGAGCAGGACCAGGAGATCATTATATACTTCAGCAACAATACTATATGATGACCAGTTCTGATGGACCAGGCCATCCTCAGCAACGAGATCAACCAAATCATTTCCAATGGAGCAGTAATGAACTGAAACAGCTATGCCCAGAAAAAGAACTCTGGGTATGACTAAAAACCATTACACTGAATTCCCAATCCCTATATTTATGCCCACCTACATTTTTGATTTCCTTCACAAGCTAATTGTACAATATTTCAGAGTCTGATTCTTTTTGTACAGCAAAATAACGTTTTGGCCATGTATACTTATTGTGTATCTAATTTATATTTTAATATATTTAACATCTACTGGTCATCCTGCCATCTAGGGGAGGGGGTGGGGGGATAAGAGGTGAAAAATTGGAACAAGAGGTTTGGCAATTGTTAATGCTGTGAAGTTACCCATGCATATATCCTGTAAATAAAAGGCTATTAAATAAATAAAAAAAAGAATATATACCAAAAAAAAAAAAAAAAAAAAAAAAGAAACAGTCCCAGAGGGGAAGAAGCTTGTACACAATTTATACAATGATTTGGGAGCAGAGTCTGGAGTAGTCTTGGTCTATAAACTCCATGGCTCTTTCCATTGCTAAAGTGATTTCTATATGTGACTAAGTATCACCATGGACTCATCCTTTTAAATTTTTGTGTCTGCCCTAGTGCAGGAAGATTTCTAAAAAGATATCTCTGAGGTAGTTGAGTCCCCCCATGCTTTGTCTTAACTGTTTTCTAGCTTTGTGTAGAAAAATAACACATTAGTTGAAAAGTTGGGGAATGCTATATACAATTTCATCAGCCAGGAGTGCACTGGCAAATGTTAACAACTGTGTCTTAGAGGAAAAAAAGTATGATGCAGTTTTGAGTAAAATCTTCATTATTAAAATTTTTACATCACATTCTCAAGACTAGATAATCAACAAAGCAATAAATCAACCCCAATTTGCAGTATTTGTGATTTCCAATTTGCTTTCCTACTAGAGCTGACTCCAACACACTTGGCATCCACAGTATTTTTCTGCCTTTTTTTCTTTTTACTTTCTAGTTTTCTCTTTCTAAAAACAGAATTCCAAATCCTACTTATCTGAAAGTATAATTGGGGGGTTATAGGATTATAAGAAAATCTAAGCATTCTCAGAGCAACAGTTAACAAGCATTTATTTATTAAATACTTACTAATATGTTAGGCATTGTACTAAGGACTAGAGAAACAAAGAAAGACAAAAAAAAAAAATCTTTTGTGTTGTATTGACTTAACCCCTCCAAAGGACTAATTCTCTAATTCAGAAATCCATCATCATATCCAGGCTCCCTTTTCTTTGCAGAGGTGCTCATCATAGGAAGTAACAAACAGGATATTAAAAAAAAAAAACAAAAACAAAAACAAAACCAACAATCCCAAAATCATATCCGCTGCTACTTCCTTCACATGATCTAGTCCTATAGCTGCAGCCTTTACAATACTTTTCCCTTATGAAGAACTGGTTTAGATACTTTGAAGAAGCATATCTGGACTCAAGACCAGCTTTCATGGGTTATCGTTTTAGCTTTTCAAAGATTGGTAATGGTTAAATTAGATTTCATTATAGTGAATATTGAAGCCTATCATAATCTGAGCTATATAGTGAGTGAGGACTTGGTCTTAAAATGTATTTTATAACTTCTAGGGATATATTATACCCTGATAACTCACTAACTTTTAGATGAAAAAGAGTACTGGACCCAAAGCCAGGATGATGTGGTGCAGCCCTTAGGAAGGATGCAGCAATTACTCCTCAGCTACTTAGCTTTGGGAGTGATGTAGTTAGAAATGATATATTTCTTTCCTTAGGCTATCCTGCCCCAGTTTACTCTATCTGACCATGATGCTGAAGACACAAATATTGCTGGCTGTCAGATAAGTCTGTTGGTCAATGATAAGGTGTTTCTGAAACTAATGAACAACAATAATGAGGTACTTAAAGTTAACATGGGCACAGGACAAAATCGGGTACTTGCCACTTAACCTAATATTGTTTCAGGCCTAAGAGCATACCTCTGGAAGGAATCCCCTCCCCCAGCTCTACTCAGAAAAATATGAGTACTATACCTGTGCACAAAGTCAGACCCAGACCACTCCTCAGCTCCACCTCCAAGCCATAAAATTAGCATATCAATGACATTAAGCACCTGGTACCTCTGACTTTTCCCTAAGAATTTACTTTCCTGTTCCTGATTCTTTGCTCACCTCTTTTGGAAATCAGCCCACTGTTAGTAACATAAATAAATCTTTGCCCCCTAACTTGGAGACAAATTGAGCTTGCGAATTCTTTCGTCATACCTGTGATGCTGATCTGGAGACCTAACGTTGTTGGGGGTGTTTTAGACCTCACAAAGGAAATGAAGGTTCCAAGTCAAACTCTTTAAATGGCTTTCTCCGTGATACATTACATTCCCACTTTGGACATTAGTTCCCCCATTTGCAATGAAGGTGTGAGGCTAGGTGATTTTTAGACTCCTTCCAAATCTAATCTATGAAAATGAGTTCTGAAAGATATGTACCCTAAAATCTTTGCCTGATTCCTGATCCCTTACTTCCCCCAAAGTCTAGAGAGACTGATTCGCAGACCCTAAACACTAAAGTATTTTGAATCAGAGATTTGTAGTTGGAAAGGATCTTAATGATAATCTAGTCTAAAGAGAAGGTGACTTGTCCATGTTCAAACACACAGATAAGTACAATGCGATTATTGCAGATGACAAATGTTGGATCTGTAAAGACGTGTTAATAGGAAAAGTCAAACCCCATTTGGAAACATAGAGATTCCAAGCATTCATTCATTCAATAAACATTTATTGAAATACCTACTTTGTGCTAAGCATCTTGGAGATATAAAAAGAAGCAATAAAAAAGAAGCTTATAATCTTTTGGGGAGACAACCTGCAAGCAAATGCTGTCTATACAAAACAATATGTAGAGGATAATGAGGAAATAATTAACAGAGAGAAGGCACTGCAATTTAGAGGCGTCAAGGAAGCCTTCCTGTAGGAGACATAATTTTAGTTGGGACTTAGCTGGGACTTAAAAGAAAGCCAGAGAAATCAGTAGTCTCAATGGAGGAGGGAGAACATATCAGGCATGGGGGACAATCAGAGAGAGTTCCTGTAGCTGAGGGATCTCTGCATTATTCCCACTTCTTCCTTCTCTTCATTCACTTCTTCCTCTGTATCTACCCTCCTTCAGCTGTGCTCTAGCTTCATGAGCAGTGAATTTTTTTTAAGCTCAGAAGTTACTCACATACTAACTTGATCTTGGGCTTTAGTTCTGTCTTTTCATCTCCAAAGTACCGGAATTGAACTGGATGACTTCTGACATCTTTTTTAGCTTTAAACCCACAATCCCATGATCTTTTATCACTTGTCTGCGGACAAAAAGGAAGCACATAGAGCAGGAGGAAGTCAGGAGATACCATTCTGGGATCATGAAGTCAGCTGAGAAAGACAGTGAGGTTGGCCAAGGGCCTTTTGATAAATATCTCCAGAATCCTTTTTCTTTAAGGAACCAGACAAGCTGCCCTGCTTTTGCATGGTGCACTCTTAGGGCGCCATCTGCCGACCCCTTTATTCAGGCACAGAAAAATACTCAGAGATGAGCTTGTCTACAAAAGTGATGAGGAAGGGCGTCATTCACATTTTAACCTCAAGTTCTTTTTTTCTTTTTGGGTAATAGTTCTGTCTTTCAGCCTCTTCATTCTTAGTCCCTATACTCTATGGAATCCCAAACCATAAATTGATCTAGCATCTCTTTCCAAATACTTAGGATGGGCTTTGAAAAATGCATCCTAGTATAGTGAATAAAGCGGAAACATTTCTAAAATACATTGGGTAGGTGAGATACACTGAAACTCTCAATACTTTTGTCAATCCATTTTTAACAAAGAACACCCGGATAAAATTTTAAAAAAATCCTGGAGATCAGAAGGCATTCCAGACCTCAGTGTAGTCCAATCTGTACCTGAACTGCACTCTACTGAAAAGGTGCAATTCCATTGGACTGACCACATTAGTCAAATATCAAATACACACTTGCCGAAAAGATAATTTTGTGGAGAACTCACACAGGGTAAGTTCTCACATGATAGTCAGAAAAAAAATTATACAAGGACACTTTCAAAGTCTCTCTTAAAAACTTTAGAATTAATTGTATGATATAGAAGACACTTGCACAGGACCATCCAGCATGGGGTGCCCTCATCAGAAAAGATGCTGTACTCTATGAGCAAAACAGAATTGAATGAGCTCAGAAGAAGCACAAGATACCCCAAGTTAGAGATTCTGCCCCATATGTTCAGAGGGGATATTTGTGTCCAATCTGTGGTAGAGCAATCCCAAATTGGTATTAGTCCGATCAGTCACAGTTGGACACACTGTAACCTGACGCTAACATTTTGATCCTCTTTGAGAATGAAGGACAACAATCAATATCTCTGATGAGTTGTCATCCAGTTAAAGATTCTCTTCACAATGAATCAAATAGCCTCTATTTCCCCATATGGTGCATGCATATTCCAAAGGCACTGCTATTTCACATCATTATGTCTCCCAGAAGTAGACTCTCTAGCTTCTTAAATGGGGAGAAATATAATTTAGAGTACTCTTTGTATTCTCTACCACCCTCACCTACATTACATATATAATCATTCCTCCAGGGGTCCTCAAACTTTTAAAATAGGGGGCCAGTTCACTGTCCCTCAGATTGTTGGGAAGGTCAGACTATAATAAAAACAAAAACTTTGTTTTGTGGGCCTTTAAATAAAGAAACTTCATAGTCCTGGGTGAGGGGGATAAACGTCCTCAGCTGTTGCATCTGGCCTGCAGGCCGTAGTTTGAGGACCCCTGCGTATGCCATCCGATGGTCTCCAGCTTTTGGTGAGAATAGGAGGGAGAGAGTTGGCTATCATATGATCAGACTTCTTTAGTCTGATCTCCAGCCTTCAGGGGAAGAGGAAAACCTCTATTTTATCATACTAGTCTCTTGCTACTGAGATGAAGGGCAAAGGGACAATTCCATCAAATTTCCAACCTGGTTGTCTACCTTAGTGGAAAGAAAGTATCTCTCTACTTCTTAAAAAACTCTCATATCTCCTCCATTGTAAAAAACAAAAACAAAAAAACCCCATACTTGATCCTTCCATCCTCATTATTGCCCTATATCTCTTCTGCCTTTTGTGGCTTAACTCCTTGAGAAGGCCATCTACAATAGAAAAACACACACATATGTGTTTTCAACATTCATCCTTGTACAATCTTGTATTACAAATCTTTTTTCTCCCTCCTTTCCCCCCATGCCTTCCCTCATTGGAGCATAATCCAATATATGTATATATGTTAAACAATTGCAATTCTTCTATACGTATTTCCACAATTATCATGATGCAGAAAAAAAATCAGATCAGGAATTTTAAAAATAAGAAAGGAAACAAAATGCAAATAAACAACAACAAAAAAGTGAAAATACAATGTTGTGATCCACACTCAGTCTCCACAGTCCTCTCTCTGGGTGCAGATGACTTTCTTCATCACAAGATCCTTGGAACTAGCCTGAATCACCTTACAAGATAGGTACTTCTGCCTCTTCTTCTCTCACTTTGCTCTTACCTCTATAATCTAGCTTCTGACCTCATTTTTCAACTGAAATTTCTCTTTCCAAGGTTGTTAATTATCTCCTAATTGCAATTATCTCTCTTGATCTCTTTGAAGTTTGTGACACTGTCAGTCACTTTTTTTCTCCTTAATGTTCTCTTCTCTCAAAGCTCTCAATACCATTCTATTGTGGCTCTTCTAACTATCTGGGCTTTTCTTTTTTGATTTCCTTTGCTTCATGATCATTAACTGTAGGTATCATATATGATTTTGTCCTGGCCTTCTTCTCTTCTCTTTTAATACTATTTCACTTGATAATCTGATTAACTCTCATGGATTTAATTATCATTTCTATGTTGATGATTTGAAATATGGTATGAATATATCCCCTTCTTTCCTATTGTTTTTTTCATGATTCTCCTTGAGATTCTTGACTTTTTATTCCTTGATATAGATTTCACAATATATGTAAATTAATTTAATGAATATTTTTATTATATTGATTTAGCAATTGAAATTCCTTCAATTACTTGACCTGGTTTTGCATCAGTAAATACTATTTTATATCCTTATGGTTCCTATGTGTGTCATTGTGAGAAGATTTTCAAGTATTTTACACATTCTGTATGTATTTTAAATAAATTTTCCCTTTCTTTATCTTTCCACAGGCTTTTATTGATAATGTTGACTTTTTAAGGTTTATCATTAAATGATGATATTGATGTAAGCACCAAATGTTGGAGTTTGGTCATGTAAAGAATTCACAATGGCCGGTCTCTTTGGCAAAAGGTAGATTTATTTGGGACATTCACAGATAAAATGAAGAGATACAATAGATGCAAGGAATTGTAAATATGAAATAGATTTGGGAGCACAATAAGGTTACCAAGGAAAGGAATTTGGAAGAATCCATTAAAAGAATATGCAATGAGGTATGGATATGCCAAGGACTTGCAGGTTAAATCTATAGAGGGATTTAGCACTAAAAGAGTTAGTTAGCTATAAGAAGGAGAAAGGCACCATGAGTCATGGTGGGGGGATGAGAACAAAGACATCATTAGACTTGGAGAAGGGGTGAGGAGAAAGACACCAGGAGATGGTCAGCTAACCCCAAAACAGATTCAGCAAAAATAGCGTAGGCCATAGGCAGATTTATAGGAGAAATTTAACCTCAGAAGTTTGACATAACTTGGATTTCTGACTGGACACAGCAAAGTGGGTCTATCCATGACATCTGCAAAGGGTGGGTCTATAAGATTGAAGTGATACCCATCAGTGCCCTTCCCTGCTTGCTTTAAGGATTAATTATATCAATACTTCAGGCTTTCTCTGCCACCCCACTATCCCAGGACCTCATCAATATCATGTGATTTAATTCCTCTCCAGACTGAGCTTTAGATGTTCTTTATTATACTCCAGAAACCTTTGCCTCTGGGAAGGTCATTCCAACCCTGGAATTCATACTCTCATTCACTCCTGGGACTCTCTGAATAGATGAACCTTCCTTTAGGGAAGGAACCAAGTCAACCATATCTGATCATTCTTCAGGTTGCACTCTGGATTTTATTTATTATTACCTCATTCAGAGTACCTGTGTTCCTCATGATTCCCAAGAGCTTCTTTTTTGTCTCAGTCCATTAGAGTGAGGGCAGGAACTATTTTTATTTTTTGCTTGTATTCATATTGCAACTGCTTAGCAAAGTGTCAAGCACATGGAAAGTACTTAATAAATGATTATTAATTTGATATAGAGAAATATTATTCTTATGACAATTTATTTTATACATCAAAATTAAATTTAATTTTCCTTTAAGTATTTAAATGGCTTGCCACTTGGTATGTACATATTAAATATTGATAATGAATTATCTACAATACCTTTCAACAAAATAGTTTCCTCATTTTTGTCCTTTAATAATTTTTTACTGTTATTTGAGATTATGACTGCTATCATGCTTGGTTGAGTTTCTCTGAAGCATAAAAGATTTTTGCTGTAGTCCCTTATGTGAATTCTGTGCGAATCTTTGTGTTTCATATTTCAAGTATGTTTCTTGTGAGCAACATATTGGATCCTGTTTTCTAATTTACTCTCCTAACTTGCACTTTATGATTGCTGGAAAAATTGGAAAATAGTATGTCAGAAATGAGACATTGACCAACACCTAATGCCCTAAACCAAGATAAGGTCAAAATGGATTTATGATTTAGACATAAAGAGTCTACCTCTCAGATCTGTAGAGAAGGAAGAAATTTATGACCAAAGAAGAACTAGAGAACATTATGAAATTCAAAATGAATAATTTTTATTATATTAAATTAAAGAGGTTTTGTACAAACAAAACCAATGCAGACAAGATTAGAAGAGAAATACAAGATTGGGGAAAAAATGTATATCCAAGGGTTGTGATAAACGCCTCATTTCTAAACTATATATATATATAAATTTATAAAGAAATTATTTATAAGAATATAAGCCACCTCCAACTGATCAATGGCCAAGGGATATAAACAATATTCAGATGAAGAAATTAAAACCATTTCTAGTCATGTGAAAAAATACTTTAAATCACTTTTGATCAGAGAAATGCAAATTAAGAAAATTCTGAGGTATCGCTATAAACTTCTCAGATTAGCTAAGATGACAGGAAAAGATAATGATGAATGTTGGAAGGAATATGGGAAAACTGGGACACTATTTTGTTGGGGGAGTTGTGGTCTGATCCAATCATTCTGGAGAACAATTTGGAACTATGCCCAAAGGACTATCAAACTCTGCATATCCTTTGATTCAACAGTGTCTCTATTGGGTCTGTATCCCAAAGAGACTATAAAAAAGGGGAAAGGATCCACATATGCAAGAATGTTTATAGCAGCACTTTTTGTAGTGGTAAGAAACTAGAAACTGAGGATGCTCATCAGTTGAAGAATGGCTGAATAAATTATGGTATATGAATGTTATGGAATATTATTGTTCTATAAGAAATAATTTTTCTTGTGCAGTATGATAAATGTGGAAATATGTATAGAATAATTTTACATGTTTAATATATACTGGATTACTTGCCGTCTAGGGGAATGGGTGGGAGAAAGGAGGGGAAAAAATTTGTAACACAAGGTTTTGCAAGCATGAATGTTGAAAACTATCTTTGCATATATTTTGAAAATAAAAAGCTATTATTTTAATAAAAGTTTTAAAACTTCCATTTTTATGGGTGAGTTGATACTATTTCCATTTCCATTACTTATTATTAATTGTGTATTTCCAAATATCCTACTTTCTTTCTTTCTTTTTAAAAATATTTTAAATTACATATTTGATTTCCCCCATTATATGTAAAAACAATTAACTTTTTAAAAATTTGAGTTCCAAATTCTCTTACTTCTTCACTCTTTCTCCTTCTCACCTCATTAAGAAGATAAGCAATTTGACACAGGTTATACAGGTGCCATCACATAAAATATGTTTCCATGTTAGTCATATTATGAAATAATACAAAGACAAAAAAACCCATGAAAAACAAAGGAAAAGCATTTTTTGATCTGAATTCAAACTCAATCAATTTTTTCTCTGGAGATCAATATAATTTTTTTTCATAAATCCTTCAAAATTGCCAGATCATTTTATTGCTGAGAATAACTGTCATTCACACTTGATCATCATACAATATTGCTGTTACTTTCTACAAGGTTCTTCTGGTTCTGTTTACTTCACTTTGCATCAGTTCATGTAAGTATTTATCAGGTTTTTCTGAAATCAACTTCTTTATTGTTTTTTATAGCATAATGGTATTCTGTCACAATAATGTGCCATAACTTGTTCATCCATTCCCCAGTTGATGGATATGCCTTCGATTCCCAATTCTTTGCCACCACAAAAAGAGATGCTGTAAATAAGTTTATTTTTAATCTCTTTGGGATACAGATCTAATAGTAGTAATTCTAGGTCAAAGAATATATATAATTTTATAACTCTTTGGGTGGGACCCAAATTGCTCTCAGAGCGATTGAATATTCCCAAATCCCCTCCAACATTTATCATTTTCCTTTTCTGTCATATTAGCCAATATGAGGGGTGTGGAATGGTACCTTAAAATTGTTTTAATTTGAATTTTTTAATCAATTGTGATTTAAAGCATTTTTCATCTGACTATAGATAGTTTTGATTACTTCATCTGAAAACTACCTGTTCATATCTTGTGGTCATTTATCAATTAAGGAATGGCTCTTATTTTTATAATTTAATTCAGTTCTCTCTCTCTCTCTCTCTCTCTCTTTCTCTCTCTCCTGTATATATATATATATATATATATATATATATATATATATACACATATTACATAGTTATATATATACAGACATATATATATATACGTATGTATGTCTGTATATATATATATATATACATATAGGATATGTATGTATATGTCTGTGTGTTTATATATACACATATGAGAAATGAAGACTTTATTAGAAAAATGGTATAAATTTTTTCGTGGTTATGATTACTGTGTATTTCTACCCATTTCCCCCCTATTTTCTCCCTCCTTTTGCCCTGTCCATCTTCAAAAGTAATTTGTTTCTGACTACTACCTCCCCCAATCTTCCCTACCTTCTATGAGTATCCTCTCTTACTCTCTTCTTCTCCTACTTTCCTATAGAATAAGATAGATTTTCATATACATCTGTATATGTATTGTGTATTCCAATGAGTGTAAAGTTCATGATCTCTCTCCTCATCTTCTCCACTTCCTATCCAGTGTAAAGACTCTTTGCCTTTTTATGGGATATAATTACATCATTATATCTCTCCCCTTCTCCCAGTGCATTCCTCTTTCTCACCCCTAAATTTTATTTTTAGATAATCATCCAATCAAATTCAACTATACCTGTGCCCTCTGTTTATGTATATTCCTTCCAATTGCCCTAATGAGAGAGTTCTTATGAGTTACAAGTATCATCTTCTCATGTAGGAATGTAAACAGTTTAATCTTGTTTTATCAGTTATGATTCCTCTTTCCTGTTTACCTTTTCATGTTTCTCTTGACTCTTGTACTTGAAAATCAAATTTTCTATTCAGCTCTAGTCTTTTCATCAGAAAGGTCTGAAACACTTCTACTTCAATGAATATCTATGTTCCCCCTGAAGGATTATACTCAGTTTTCTTGGGTAAATGATTCTTTGTTATAATCATAGCTCCTTTGTTTTTCTGAATATTGTATTCTAAGCCCTCTGAGCCTTCAATGTAGAAGCCACTAAATTTTGTATTATCTTTATTATGGCTCCATGATATTTGAATTGTTTCTTTCTAGCTACCTACAATATCTTCTCTCTAATTGAAAGCTCTGGAATCTAATTTATAATAGTTATTTTGTGATCTTTCTTTCAGGAAGTATTTGGTGATTCTTTCAATTTCTGTGTTACTGTCTGGTTATAGGATATTAGGATAGTTTTTATTAATCATTTCCTGAAAGATGAATTCTGGGCTATTTTTATTATCCTGACTTTCAGGAAGTCCAATAATTCTTAAACTATCTGTCCTAACTCTATTTTCCATGTCAGTTATTTTTCCAATGAAATATTTCACATTTTTTTCTTTTTTTTTATTCTTTTGACTTTGCTTCTTAATATTTCAAGTCATTAATTTCCACTTGTCCAATTTTAATTTTTTGAGGAATTATATTTGTACCAAATGGCACAGCATCCAAATTCTTAGAAAAGAAGTTAAGCCAGTTAAAGGAAGAAATAGACAGCAAAACTATACAAGTGGTAGATCTCAATATCCCCCCCCCCCCGCCCCAGAATTAGATAGATCTAATAACAAAATAAACAAGAAAGAAACTAAGGAGTTTGATAGAATCTTAGAAAACTTAGATATGAGACACCTCTGGAAAAAACTGAATGGGGAGAGAAAGGAATACATCATTTTCTCATCAATATATCTACACAAAAACTGACCATGTATTAGGGCATAAAAACCTCACAATCAAATGCAGAAAGGCAGAAATACCAAATGTTTTGTTTTCAGACCACAATGCAATAAAAATTACATTCAATAAAGAGCCAGAAAAAGCTAGACTAGAAACCCAATTAATTAAGAAATAAATTTTTAAGGAATCATTTTCTTCAGTGAATTTTTGTATCTGCCTCCTTTATGAAGCTGTTGGCAAAACAGCTTTTTAAACTTTTTTTTTCATGATTTTCTTGCATCAATCTTTCTTTTTTCATTTTTCCTCTACTTTTCTGATTTGATATTTGAAAAAAAAATTGAGTCCTTCCATGAATACTTTTAGTTAGAAACCAATTTGCATATTTTTTCCTGAGGCTTTGGGCTGTAGCAATTTTGACTTTCTTGTCCTCTGATTTTGTGTTTTGGGCTTCCCATTATATATGCCAAAATATTTAAAATAGCACTTTTTGTAGAATTGAAACAGAAACAAATTAGATGTTCATCTTTTGGGAAATAGCTAAATAGACTGTGGTACATAAATATGATGGGATTTTACTAAAGTATAAGAAAAGATGAATACAGGGAAAGATGGAAAGACGTGTATGAACTGATGCAGAGTAAAGTATGAAGAACCAAGAAAATAATATAGAGAATGGTTATTATAATATAAATGGAAAAACGACAATCACAAAGTAATCAAAAGAGAATGTTGCAAAACTACAAAGAACAAATATAATTTGTTTTTAATGAGAAGATACCTCTAATCATTCCTTTGCAGAGGTGGAGGTCCATGGTTATGGAACATTGTATATATTTTTAGAATTTTTTGATCAATTTTGCTGATTTTTAAATCTTCTTACTCTTTTCTTTAAAAACATTATTTTCATTTGGGATGAGTCTTTTGGAAAGGGAAAGCAAGGTATATGGAGAGAAATTCTGGTGATATAAAAATCAAAAACTATCCATAAAATTTATTTTAAGGCAATAAGACTACTTCAAACTTGTATAGTTTTTCTGGTTATTTAATTTTATTTGACTTCTTATGTTTTACTTGATTCTTTTAATTACATTTCCAAATTTCTAATCAATTTTGGTGTTTTTATCAGGGATATTCAAGCAACTCAATTTCATTAAATATCAATTCCCCCATAAGATTATACTCAGTTTTGCTGGGTAAGATTTTAATGGTTGTAAGTCCCTTATCTTTTGCCTTTTGAAATATTATATTCCAAGCTCTCTAATTATTTATACTAGTGGCTACCAGGTTTCATTTTTTTTGTAATTATAGCTGTGGTTCCTTAGTACAAATAAATCTTTCTGGCTGTTTGCAATATTTTTTCCCCTTCAGTCTATAAGTTTTTGGCTTTTGGCTATGATACTCCTGTGAATTTTAATTTTGTGATTTCTTTCAGGAGACAACCAAAAGATTCTTTCCATTTTTTACTTTGTCTTCTGGTTTTAAAAGATCTGATGGTACTGTTTCATGATTCCTTGAAAAATGGTTTCTAGACCTTTTTTTGTTCATATCCTTCAGATGGTCCAGTGATTCAAAAATTTTATACCTTTGATATTCAGCACAGTTTTTCTTAATATGAGATGCCTTATTTGCTCTTCTATTTTCTCAATCTTTTGATATGTCACTGAATATTAAATAATAGACTGATTTAATTTAAAGGGATATTGTTTGTAGAATTTTCAACTTCCATATGCTTTCTTATAGAGGCCATTGCATAAATGGGAATTAAATTCATGACAATCTTATTATTTAAGCTCTTTACAAGAGTAAAGAGTGTCCTATGAAGTAACATCTCTTGTTTTGCTTTTAGATGCCTGATAAGATAATTTCTTCCAACTCCATACATCATAGCTATTATTTGATTGAGGTTCCCAAAGTATCTGACATCCAATGTCTTAATTGTATTTTCCGAATCGTCTTGAAAGGTAGATAGATAGTGCAAGTGAACTAAGAGTTGCCATTTGCAGAGACATTTTGACTGTAAGCAAAGGGCATAAGAGGAAAATGGAAATAGATTGAATCCAAGTGACGTGAGCTATCTGCTTCTAGTTTCCTTCAGAAAAGGCCACTGGAGAAAGAAAAGCCCAAGAAAATTCAATAATGACCTAAGGGCAGATCATTGGTTCCATGAGCCATATCCAATGGTAGAAGACACATTCCAAACCACCCCACTTCTTACTCACCCCAGCTGTCAGATTGTAATCAGGATAGGAAAAGGCGTGGGCATGTCACTAAGTTTTCTTTTGAGGAAGGAAGAGTGGTTACTAATCAGAGACCAAATCAAACCACTGTCAAGAGAGGGGCCCCAAGGTTTCCAGTGAATTAGCTCCACCTACACTTGAAGAACAGTATCCCCACCAAAGTACTAAGGACTGATTACCAAGTCCTAAAGAAGAGGAGGGCTCTTTCCTGAAATTTCTGAGGAGAAACTCAGGTTTAACACAAATTTGACCTCCACACAGCCTTTCCAATACTAGCAGGGTCTCCAATCAATTTTTGCCAAGTTGTCTAGATAGCTGAAATTTGGATCAGAGTCAGGCTGATGACAATAAGTAACTAGACTCTTTTCTCTTTTACCAGTCCCTCTCATCTTCTGATTAAGCAGCAGATGTTCAAGTCTTTGCACAGGCTTTCCCTCATACCTGGAAGATTCTTCTTCCTCTCCGCTGAATGGGACTAGGTGAAGATTTCTCAGTCTGTAAGACCTTAAGTTTCAGAAATCATGTGATTCCTATTCTCAGAGAGTTATAGGGTAGAAAAGGTCAGACCCTAGGTATAAGCTTCAGGAAGTTACCTGACCCACAGGAAGTAGACTGCATTGCTGACCATTAGTTAATGGTTACTTCCATTTTAGTCCATCCAACGAATTTAAAAATCAGCAGGAAGTGTAATGCCGGAGAAACTGAGGCAAGATAGAGATTAGAGAGTTTTTAATATTTTATTAGAGGTTCCAGGCAGAGAGCTTGGACTGGGGGCAAAATAGGATTCATGTTGACCCCAGTAGGCTGGATTGGACTCTAGTCTCAAATCATCCAGCAGGGAGAGAAGGACTCTAGAGACTATTATAGGACTCCAATGATCAGGTGAACAAAGACAGGGTGGGCTTTAGAACACTAGTGATCGGGAATTTCCAGGAACAGACCATAAATTCAATTCTGACAAGTTAGGGATAAGGAAGGATCATAAATTCTGATAAATTGAGAGGCTAGGAGCCACTAAGTCTGTTATAGGAGATATCCCCCCTATCTTGAAATTAATCATCAGCAGTTTATGGCTCTTTGGAATGCTAGAATAGGCAGGGCTTGCAGCCCTAACTATCTCAGTTCTAATGGTCAGGAAGGGGGGTCGCCACCATTGTTTTGAGGCAGAACATTTCAAGGAACTGAAGCAGAGCAATTCAGGGAAACTGAGGCAGAAAAATTCAAGGAAAATGAGCCAGAACAATCCAAGGAAATTCTGCATAACAGAAGGGTGTTTCAGCCCAAGTCTTTTTTCTGCTTTATAATTCATTCCCTGTTTTTCGCCATGTGCCACACACCTGCTGGACTTTTTCCAGGTGGTGTGCTTCGACTTCTCCTTGCAAGGACCAATAAATGCTTTCTGTTTGTATCTGAAGATGCCTCCAAGTAGTCATTTTGGGTAAGGGAGGTCCCACACACTGCCAATTCTTAGTTCCCTTCAAGCTAAACTTAATTGTCTCTTCATAGATTTCTGGATTCTCTTTGATCATTAGTACTCTTTTTACTTCTCCATAATTACTTTGTATCCATATTGTATTAACTTATTGGTGTACCTGTTTGTCTCCTACTCCATTCCTGCCTCCATAGGAGTGCCTCAAGGACAGGAATTTTTGTCTTTGTATTTCTAGTACCTAAATAAAGTAGTTCTCGGCAAATATTTATCATAAATGAATCAATTAAGAAACACGTGCTTCAGCCACATTATACTTCTTGCCTTCCCCTGTTTATGCCTGTCACTTTGCTCATGCTGTTCCCTGCTCTTGGAATACTCTATACTCTTATCTCTCTACCAGTTTAATAATTGCTTGTATTTATATGGCACTTAGTATATGCCAGGCACTTTACAATTATCATTCCATTTGAGCTTTACAACAACCCTAGGAGTAGGCTTTCTATACCCTGCATTTTACCTATGAGAAAACTGAGGCAAATAGGTTAAGTGACTTGCCAAGGATGATAGAGTTAGTAAGTGCCAGAGGCTGCATTTGAATTTGGGTCTTCCTGACTCTAGGTCTGACACTCTATTCACTGCTCCACCTAGCTGCCCTGTATAGAAATCCCATCCATTCTTTTAAAACCTATATCAAACACTGCCTTCAGCAGGAAGTCTTTCCTGATCCCTTAGTCATGGGTGTTCCTTTTTTTTTTGATAGACTTTCTGTAGCTCTTCCATAGCATTTGGGTTGTACTCTTCAATCCATTTATCAAAAATCTTTTTTGTGGTGTAATTACACACACACACACACACACACACACACATCCTATTCCTTATCTAAATTGTGAGCCCTATGAAGGTAGAGACTATATCTTATTTAATCATTATATTTCCTCAGCAGGATTGCAGATCTTAACATATAGTAGGTATTTAATAAATGTTGAAATTGAATTGAAAGTTAAATACAGGATGTAAGATGGTGGAAAAAGGATTGGAAGAGGAAGGAGATCTGGGTGCTAGCCCCAGTTCTGTCATTTATACACTATGGTCAAGTTTTCCCCCACAAATGAAATGAAGAGTAGACTAGAAGGTCTCTAATATTCTTTGCGATTTTGAAACTATGCTTCTCTGTGAGATGGTCCAACAATGGATAGAGTGCATGACACATACTCAGAGTAAGCATTTATTAAGTGATTGTTAAATTGTATTGACTGCAGGATCCAATCATTTGTTTCTAGAGGCCTAGGAAGAAAAAAAAAACTCAGTTCTTGGACAGTTTAGAGTTCCAATCCCAGGAAAAGCCTTCTCACCCTCGTGAAGATCACAGAATTCCAGAGTTAGTTCTTTGAGTCATCCAGCCCAACCTACCTTTCACAACATCCCCAGCCCTTGAATGTCTATTGGCTGCTCCCTTTAAGGCTCAAATAATATGCTATCTCCTTTAAGACATCTTTTCTGATTTCTCAAGTTACCAGTGCCCCATCAAACTATATTTATTTTGCATTTATCCTATGTGATGTATTCCTCCCCTCCATTTTTTAGTTATTAGATTCTGTCCCCTTGCCCCATTCTTTTAAACCAGTTCCACTTCAAATTGTTCTGTTGGGGGTATTTATTATAATAGAAGTATCTGCCATCACCTAGAGGAGGCTAGTTCTTTTTCTTTAAAAGGTATTGAAACCATCTTTCAGAATTAACTGACTCAGGTGACTAAAACTTCAGGCTGCTGATATCACTTCTTAAATGCAATGTTGAGAGGAGTTCCAACCCTTCTTTAAACCTTGGACAACTTTGGGCAACTCAGAAAACGAGGAGAGCCAGACAGTTAAATCTAGTTTCATTATCCACACAGAATATACTTATGGATATTCTTCCCATGTTATGACTAAATAAAAATCTTTTTGTTAACAGCTGAATGAATTACATGTGTCTATTTTATTTCAAATATCAGACCTAAACTGCTAGCAGACCAGCCTGAGTCAGTTCTGGTCAGGAATATGCCAGTAAATTATTAACAACTAGCTCTCTGTGAAAAAAGAAAATGATTACATTTAATATTCATTATAGCATTATTAATATTTTCTCTATGGATTTCTAACAACAAAAAATACCAATACAAGTAAAAAAAATACCAATCCCTGATTTTTACTATTTGCCAATATCCAAGGTAAAAATGCTCATGCTAAAAATTGACTCTTGTGAAACCATTTAAATTGGCTCTAGCAGAGGCAGCTAGGTGGTGGTGCAAAAGATAAAGTACTGACCCTAGATTGAAAAGAGTTCCAATTCTGCCTCAGACACTTAACACTTACTAGCTGTGTGACCCTGGGCTAACCCTAATTGCCTTACAAAAAAAAAAAAAAAAGATAAATAAAATAAATTGGCTCTGGCATACTGTTGGGTCCTCATTCTACTTCATCAATTCTTCACCACTTCAATTCTTTGCTGTTGGAGATATTTATTTTAACAGCACCTTCAATTTCAGATAATCATCTCTATTGCTTCCTCAGTTGTAGAATGGGGGTTGAATTGTTGATTAGTATGTCTGACTCTTTGCAAACCTGTGGGTCACAGCATGCCATCTTTATCCACGAGGTTTTCTTGGCATAGATAGTGGAGGTTTGCCACATCCTTCTTCAGTAAATTAAGGTAAATCGACATTAAGTGACTTGCCCAGGGTCACACAGCTAGTAAGTGTTTGAGGCTGGATACGAATTTATGTTCTTCTGATTCCAGACCCAGTACTATATCTCCTGAGCCACTTAATTGTCTCAAGAGGTTTGGCTAAATGATTTAAAGGTCCTAAATCTCTAAATCTAAGATTCTATTTGTTGTTATAATAGTGAGTGTTGCTTTGGAACTTGGGATTCATTGAAATCAGATCTTTTCTGCCCTCTCTTTCCTGCTGGATGGGAACAGAGTTAAATCCTTCTCCTCTATTTCTATCTTTCCCCTGGACACAGTTTGGAGTGTAATCTTTTTTTCCCTGTCATCAATCTCTTCTCCCCACATTCTTTATCTCTTAAGATTTTATCAGTCATTTAGTTTTCTTATTTAGACTGTGGGCAATAAAACTGCCCTCAGATCCATACAATTCCTTTCTCTAGTTTATGCAGTTTATAGCAGATGAGAAGTTATTGACAACAATCACCCAAAGCACAAAGCCTCAGAAAAATTCATTAAATTCATACAGAGGTTTAACTCTCTACATTAATCTAAATTTCTGTTAAATTTTTATTCAGTTTCTAGCTACTTCTTGGCTTTTTTATGTTTGAGTCAAAATATCTGGGTTTTGGAAATATTTTATTACAAGAAGTGAGCAGAGAAATATTTATGAATAGATAGGTATGAAGACAGGAAGGTGAGGAAAGAGCAGAATTCTTTGAACTTCCTCTAGTCATTGAAGAAATATGTATAATAGGTAGTTTCAACTCAAGTCTTATGCTCTTTAAAGACTATGGGAACTTAATGACTTGTGTAGACCTCTTCTTTCTTGATCTGTTCTTTCCCCACTGAAGTTTAGCTCTTCTTTGATATTTTTTCTTTCAGTTTCTCCTTTTGCTTATTGTACCTGTGCCCACTCCTGATTTCACTCATTAAGTCTTAGTTGGGGACGAGCTGGTAACCCTGTCTTTCCAGTGCTGCTGCTGCTGCTGCTGTTGTTGAGCTTTTAAAATCCCACTCCATTCTCTTGATATGCCTCAAAGGCTGTATGTTCTTTAAGAACTCTCGGGAATGATTCAAGTCTATCTTTAGGCTCACATAAATAAAATGAGAAATTTTGTAAATTTTTCTCAGGGACAAGAAGAAACACATGCTTTTGAACTATAGATTCCAGGATGACCATCAGTTCTCAAATCTCTCTTACATTTCTCCCCAGGGATTGGAATTTTACAATTCCTTGCAAAATTGGCTGCAATTTTGACACTCTGTCATTTGCCAGTTTGACGATACTTGACTATAGAGGGTCACAAATGGGGGGGAGGGGACTTTGGGTGAGGTATAAGACCCTCCAGCCCAGCAAGGGAACCAGCTGACCTGTCTGGTTTGGCTCCCCCTCATCCCTGGGGGCATCTCGATCTTCCTGAGAAATCAGGAGGGCATAATAATCTGTGTTGGAATTAAAGCAGAATTATACTAAAGTGGCAAAGAGACATCTGCACACAATAGCAAGTTGTTTATGTGGTCCTGCATGACAGTATATAGTTAGTGCATGCACAGAGTGCTATAATTATGTAAGGGTATTTGGGCATATAAGGCTGAGAGAATTTTGAATAAACAACTCCTGTTTTGACCAGCTTTGAGAATTCCTCCCTTTCACTCCTCACTCATGATCAGGACTTGGACTCGTTCTGAAATCCTTCATTGTCCAGGTCTGGACATCTGACATCTAGAATTATAAGTTCTGACAATCTGATAGCTTGAAAATACTAGAATTATACAATATAACATCAAATTACATGAGCATTGAATATACAAAGATAATTAACTGAGGTAATCATGTTAGGGTGCCATTAACAGAAAAGATATATAAACAATACATGGGAAAGAATTAGAACAATGCAGAACATTATTTGACAAACTACTTCATTGACTACAAGTCTAAATGTCATGCATGACATGTGCCAAAAAGATATATATAACAACAAACAAAATCAAAGTGATAGTTACACTGGTAATCTATGAGCTAGATTATATGGACATAAGCTAACAACAAAGCTAAAAGTAGTTATACAAACTATACATGATATTAATACAAAGCAAATCAATATAAATGAGAAAGATAATAGTAAAAGGAAACACATTAAACATGTAGTAATTAATATATGCATCAGTGGACATAAATACTTATATGCAAGGTGCACATTGAATAAGTTCAAGTCTCATCTTGGCTAGAAATCTTCTCTTTGTAAAAAGAATTTTTCATATTTCTTGATGGTTGTAAAGTTTGTAATAATAAAAAATAAACATTTTAAAATATGTTCTATGTCTTTTCTTTAAAAAGATAGGATTAAACTATGATGAACTTGGCTCTTTTCAATAGTTCAGTGATTCCAGACAATTCCAATAGTCTTGAGATAGAAAATGCCATGTGCATCCAAAGTAAGAATTATGGAAATTAAATGTGGTTTTCACCTTTTTTTGTTTTTCTTTCTTATTTATTTTTTCTTTCTCATGTTTTTCGCATTTTGGTCTGATTTCTCTTGCACAACATGATAAATATGAAAATGTTTAAAAGGATTACACATATTTAATTTATATCAGATTGCTTGCACTCTTGAGAAGGGAGAAGAGAAAGGATGAAAGAGAAAAATTTGGAAGACAACGTCTTAATAAAATGAATATTGAAAACTATCTTTACAAATAAATAAAATAAAATACTATTGAGGAAAAAAAGACAGGATTAGTCTTGCATCTAGTAGCTAACTAGTTTTGCTAATGATTCATGTCATTGTGAAATGTTTGAGTCAATAATTATGCTTTATTTCATCCCTCTCCTTTCCAAATTTTCAGACATTAGAGTTCTACTTACTTTCCTTAACATGCCTGTTCTGTCATTTATTATATTAATACCAAACATATTTTCTACTTCTTATTTTTTTCCACATTGAATTTTCATTATGTTGGGCTTCCTGTTACCATATATGCAATCAGAAAATTTCCCATCCTTTAACTGGGAAGATCTTTCTCCTTTAGTTTTGTTGTGTCTCAAATTTTTATACTAAAGTTTTTGATTGTTGTTCAACTATTTGTGCTGTTTTTTGTGCTTCTTTGATTTTTTAAAAATTAAAAAAAAACTTTCAATTTTTGCTGTCTATTTCTGATGAAGGGAATATAGAATTTCTATAATACTTTTGTTTTCCAGATTTCTGTTTTTTCTCCTTCTTCAGCACGTTCTTTTTAAAAATCAGTATTAGGGTTAGGGTTCGGATAGAAATGGTTTATGGACAAGTAACTATTTTGCTATTATTCTTGTGTATTTAATGTTCGGCAGATCATTGCACACATAGGTAGTATGACACATTTCATAATTCAATAATTAGGGTATAATCTTGTTATAAATCAGAGAAGATAACATCCTCTTTCCACATGGTTTTAACTTTTTAGCCAGATCTCTATTTTTAAAAAACTTTTCATTTGTGTAATTTGAATATTATGGCTATATGTTATCCTGACACCTATTAAAACACTGTTTAGACAATTTTATGGATCTAAAGGGGAGAACAAATTATAACCTCCAAGTTAAATTTTAAACTGCCTGTTTTTACATCACCAGCAAGCTTAAATTGGTTCTTACATTTTTATTGTATGTAAAAATGTGGCCTCTGGCCATAGTTTGCTGACCTTTAATCTATGTTATATGTGGGTAAGTTCGGGTAATACTTTTGACTTATACTGCTGCTCTCAATTTAGGATGATTTATTTGCCGAATTCTTAAGGATATTTTTACTTTGTATTTATAGTGTAAGTATTTGTCATTTGTTAGTTTGTAAAACACAGTGAATCCTGATATTTAGTTTTAAATCACTGATAATGTCTTCCTCAGTATTTGGTAGAAGCTAAACTTTTATAACCTACACTTAATTGTGCAATCTGTATCAATCACTAAGAATGAGATCCTTTTCAAAAAAATTGTTTCAATTTTTTTCTGGTTATACATGTACATTCACTTTTAAAATACACATTTCTTTATGAATCATATTGAGAGAGAGAAAATGAGAACAAAAGGAAAAAAACACAGGAAAGGAAAAAAAAAAAAAAGAAATGGATGTAGCATGTGTATGATTTATATTCAATCTCTGTTGTTTTCTTTGTGGATTCATTTGGCATTTTCTATCAAAAGTTTAAACCACTGAGAACCAACTCTTTTATAGTTGATCATTACACAATCTTGCTGTTACTGTGTACAATGTATTCCTGGTTCTGCTTGTTTCACTCAGCATTAATTCATATCAATCTGTGGAGGCCTTTCTAAAATCAGCTTGTTCATCATTTTTATAGAATAATAACAATCCATTACCTTCATATACCACAATTTTATTCAGCCATTTTTCAATTGATGGGCATAAGAATGAGATCCTTAATAATTTTTTCTATAATTTTTTTGGACACTGACTTGTTCCTGAATTGCTATTGTAAATCTTCCCATTTCCCTAAACAAATCTATAGGATATACCCATTTTTCCATGCTTATGTGATATGCTCTTTGAATTCATGTGGATGTTGCCCATGGAGATTTTTGATTCCAGTGTTGGTTCTTCATCATTTCAATACCTTTATCTGGAGATAACCTGTGGTGGTTTTCCTTGGGGGCCAGCCTTAGTCTCAGTTGCAATAAATAATTACTTCGAAATCGCAGCCAGCTGCTAAAAATGCAGACGGTTTATTTCTCCTTACAAATTAGCCCAGTTAGGTGATGCCTATCTCTCTGCCTGGCTCCAAGAGATCTTGTAGCTTTGTCCTTGGCTCCTGCCTCTGCTTTCTTCAGCCTCCAGCTCAACTCCGTCTCATGGCTTCTCAATCTCCAGTCTGTGGCGAGTAGTCTTTTCTTCCAGAGTGTTCTGTCTCAGAGCCCTGTTGATGTTCCGGAGAAATTCCTCTTTTGCTCCAAGAGCTTCCTTCATTTATGTGATCTCCCAAAGGTTAACGCCACCTTCTGGAGGGAGAGGGATTCTGGGTTATCTCCCAGAGTGCTCTCTGGTCTTAAGGAAGGTGTGAATTCAGCTCTCATACTAGCCCTGAACTCTCGTGTGAACTCCATTGAGTACTTAGATACTTGAGCTCTCTAAAGGTGTGAACACAAGCATTGTTCAATCAGTTCCACTTAGTATCTTGTTTCAAGTTCTGGCCCAAAATAATTCTTTCTAAGATTAAATTAACTCCAATGTCTTTAACACTTTGTAAAGAAATGTCTTAACACTTTAGTAAAGATTCCAACAATAACCCATCTCTAATTTCACTTGACAAATCTCTGAAGAGTGAGTCAGTTTGTTATTAATACACTTTGTATTTCTGTCCATTTTGGCCTATTTATCATGTATTCTTAGAACATCTATCTGCCTCCATTTTAACAAGGCAGTTTTGTTTAATCTTTCTATAGTTATCTGGGGTGATAAGCCATATGTTTCTCTAACACTGCATTGATTTTTATTTGTACACTTTATTAATTCACTGTCATCTATTTTCTTGTGGCAAAAGTTAGAGGCTAAGACTTGCATTGTGTAATTGTCAATTATTTGAAATGTATTTTTCTCATTAGACTTTAATTTTATATTGTCAGTCTGTCTTTAACACATATAGCTTTGGATTCTTCCTTGTTGGTCATGTTCTATGTGTATTTCTTGGAGACCAAGTTATTTATAAAAATAAATTCAATTCATTAATTCTATTTGCCCTCAATATTTAAGTTAAAAACTCTCTTCATGGTGGAAGTTAACTACGTGGCACATGTTAAAAGTTTTACATTGGTGATTCCAAATGACATTTTTACATTAATAGAAATTTTCCTTTAGAAGTAGTTATTTTTTTTAAGTTACTATTTTTTGTTTTTACATCACCCAAATTTCCCACTAAATACCTGTCTAATTCACTCCAAGAGAACCACCTTTATAACAAAGAATTTTTTTTAAACTCTTAAATTAAGGTTTTATTTAATGGAAAAAAAAGATGATATGAATAATTCCTACAGTTTTATTCACATTTGTTACTAAGAATCATTCATTTCTTTTTTTTTTATTTATTTAATAGCCTTTTATTTACAGGTTATATGCATGGATAACTTTACAGCGTATAACAAAGAATTTTTACAAAAGTTAATGCCAAACCAAAAACAAACAAAAAAAAAAAGGAAAAAGAAAATATTCGTTTTATTGCAAGGGTGAATATTGAAAACTAAGATGTATAAATTTTGAAAATAAAAAGGTATTATTTTAAAAAAGAAAACATTAGTTTTTAAAACAAATATTTTAAAAATAGTTTTAAATGTAACTGGGAGAAAATATTAAATAAATACTTTTTTAAAAAAAAGAAAAAAAAGTTAATGCCAGTCAATACACTGAAAAAAAGACATGTTTTTCCATGTTTCTACAAAGGAGTGGGGGAAGGTTCTTTTCTAACTCTTTTTGGGGAACCAAGTTGTTCCCCGGCAAGTTGAAACTAACTTTTTATGGTTTTCTATTAGTTATTCTTTTTATTTATATCACTGTAGTTAGTGTATTATGTTTTTTGACTATTTTATTTATCAATAGTTCATACATTTTCTATGCTCAGCATTTATCATATTTATTTCTTAAAGCACAATAATATTTCATTACATTTATGCATTGTAATTTATTTAGTTGTTCTTCAGCTAATGGGTGTCTACTTTGTTTCTAGTTTTCTGCCTTGAAAGTGATATCATAGACCTCTTTAAGAACAAAGGACAAACAACAATCAATAATCTGTAATTAATAGTACCTGCCCTATTGGGGATCCAGCTGGCCATTTCCAGTTGGACAACATAGCTCCTTCCTCCCTCCCTCCTTTTCTCCCTCCTTCCTTCCTTCTTCCCTTTTCCTTTCCTCTTTCCCTTCCTTTTTCCCTCCCTCCTTCCCTTCCTTTATCTTTCCTTTCCTTCTTTTCTCCCTCCCTCCTTTTCTCCCTCTTTCCTTCCTCCCTTCCTTCCTTCTTTTGATTTTCACTTTTAATATTGGTGATCATTGATTCTTTCATATAGCTGTCAATAGTTTGCAATTCTTTCAAGAACTAGTTGTTCATATCCTTTAACAATGTCTCTATTTGAGAATGGCTTTTGATCTTATGTATTTATTTTTATTATATGTGTGTAGTGTATATATTCTCATATGTGTATGTATATATATATATATATCACACATATATATTCCATATAATTCTCCTATTCAAGAAATTACATCCAATTTTTATTTTCAACCAACCATTTCCTATTTGTAGAAAATCATTTAAATTTTGTGTGATCAAAATTACTTATTTTTATCTTGCATAGTTATGTTATCCTGTTTAGCTATATTCTTTGTTTGGTTAAGAATTTTTCTCTTACGCATAATTGTGAAAGTTATGTAATTTACTTCTTTTCCAAAAATTTTCAATTCTGTGATTGTTAATATTCAGGTCATGTATACATGAAAAATATTGTTTTAAGACTATTTTTTGCCAAGCTGATTTCTAGGTTTACCAAGAGTTCTTATCAAATAGAAAGCTTATTACTAGCAATTTTGGTTTTCTGGATACTGAGATCCAGAGTCACATTATTTTTAATTCTTCTTTTCCTGTTGCTGTCTGTTGCTTTGATCTATTGTTCTGTTTTTAACCAAACAAAATGATTTTGATGACTTTTGCTTTATAATATACAATTTGAAGTCTAGAGGTACTATTTCCTTTTCATTGCTATTTTTTTTTCATTATTTTCTTGATTCTAAACTTTTTTTTCTTTTTCCAAATCAATTTTGTTAATATTTTATCTATCTCTGTAAAGTATGTTTTTGGTAGTTTGATCAAGATAGCATTAAAACCAAAGTTTATTTGGGTAGTACCACTTTTGTTATATTACAATGGTCTAGCTATGAACATTGAATATTCCTGCAATTACTCAAATGGTTCTTTATTTAAGGAGCATATTGTAATTGAATCTATACAAATTTTGAATGTACTATAGTAAATTGACCTCCATGCACTTAATGCATAAAAATCAATAGTATTTCTATATTATGAGATTAAAATACAAACTACAATGCTTGAAAAGAAAATCCCATTTAAATATTATAGAAATGCTGTGATTTTTTTATAGATCTTTGAGAATTTAACAAATAAATCATCCTAGAATGAGAGCAGCATTCAAAGAAAAATAAAAAAAAATCAAAAGAAAAAAGTGTAAAAGTCAAAAGTATTACCCAAATCTGTCCAAATATAATATAGATCAATAGTTAGCCAACTATGGCCACTGGCCATATTTTTTAATACAATAAAAATGTAAAAAACATTTTAAGCTTGCTGATCATACGAAAACAGTTTCATACTTGGTCTGTGGGCTTTAATTTGCTATCTCCTATAGGTCCAAAATGCTATTTGATTTTTAATCACTATTAATTAAGTGAGTAACATGATGTTTTGGCTTAACTTCTCATTTGACTTGAAAACTATACTCAGCCCTATTCATGAAGGCTAGGCAAAAACTATAATGGCCTCCAAATATCTTCCAAGAAGTTGCCACATTTTAAAAATAGTCATTCTTGTCATTATTGTGTAAGTGTTGTGTTTTAGAAGATGTCAAGAAGAAAAATATACTATGAGAAGTTGAAGAGAACAATAAAGATGGGCCAGATGTAGGAGGAGAATCTGGGGAGAGATGTCACTAAAAGCTAGTGAGAGAATATCCATGAGAAAAGGATAATTCATAATATCAAAGACTGAAGAGAGTTCTAGAAAAATGATAATGAAAAATTCACTAAATTTGGAGTTTGAGACTTTGGGAAAAGCATCTTCAGTTGAGTGATGAAATAGAAAATCATATTTCAGGGGCTTTAATGTAAGTGAGAGGAGATGAAAGTGGCCCCTAGAGTAGAAAGCTTTCATAAGGAATTTCATACAGAATATAAGAAAGATATAAGACAATAGCTAAAAAGGATGAAAGAGAAATGGGTATATTTTCAGGAAGTAGGAAAGGAGCCCTTAGATGAGGAGAGGGAGGAAGGAAGGAAGGAAGGACACATACACAGGAGACAGACAGACTGAGAAAGAGAGAGGAGGGAGGAGAGAAGAGATAGCATGATAAAATAATAGTGAGAAAAAAGGGGAGGGGATAGGATCAAAGATATATGTCAAAGAATTTATCTTAGCAAGGACAAGGGCCACGTGAGATAAGGGTAAAGGAGGAGATAGTATGGGGGAGAAGTCTGAGTAATGTAAGGGGAGGAGGGGAGTTATGGCATGGCCTCATTGTTTTCCCATGCAAATATGGGTTCACCTCAGCTAAAAGAGTGGGTGGATGGAATGATGTAGGAGGAATGAAAATATTTGTACAATCTAGTATAATCTTGAAACTCACATTTGCAAAGTTCTTCCAGCTTTACAAAACACTTTCTTCACAATGGTCCCTTGAGGTGGGTAGGATTAATAGAATTTAATTAATTATTTCATTGTTGATTGAGGAAGCTGATTCTGAGCTTCCACTTTTTCATTCAAGCATATTTCCCAATCCAGACTGAATTCGATTCTTCTCAAAGGACCATTTCCAGTCTTTCATATAGATCTTGCCTGGGTGACAAAGATTGTTCATGTTCTATCTTCCCTCCTTCTCCTGCTTTTCTGGGCATAACACGAGGTTCCTATCATTCTAGAGGGCCAGTGGGAAGATGGAGACGTTCATAAGGTACTCTTGACTTCAAATAAACCTTTCAGGATGTTTGGGATTCTTGATGATCCAACAGAGAATGAATCTTTAGTTAGCAATAATAAAAAGTGATATTTATCCAGGATTTTAAACTTTGTCAAGCACACAGTTGAACCTCTTAATAGCTTTGTTAAAAATAAGCTATAGGTATTATTATCCACATTTCCTATTAAGAAATCCAATATTTAGATAAGTTAATGACTTGGGTCTAGAGTCACACAGCCAATGGGAATCTGGGGTAGTATTAAGATTTTCCATCCAACATTTTATTCACTATGCCAAGTTGCCTCATATAACAAAGACGTATTTTTTTTTAAAAAAAAATCTTTTTTTTTTTAGCTGCTCTCTGGTTTATTTCCCCTACAGTGATTGCAATCAGATCTTGTGGTTAGGAATAGATTTAGATTTTTATTCCAATTTGAATGTTTGAATGATTTTAGATTCACTTTTCAGAAGAGAAGTAAAGCAAAGCAATGACCTATTTCTTTCCATGATCTCAGTTGTTCAGAGGTCTATCCCCTATCATCTTTTCCTTCAAGGCTGCATTAAATTCTCCCATTTCACTGTGGGTGAACAAAAGAAAGTTCTATATATTCGACATCATTTTCTCAAAAAATGCATCAGGTGTTTTTTTGTCACAATTTCATTTGGACAGCCCAAAGAAAATACATAGCAAAATGAACACATTCTATCTTTCAACATAGTATCATAGAATCTAAGGTTTGGAAGAGGCTTTTTTTGCACTACTTCCACCAATGTCAAGTTTTTCTGCAATAGAATATTAACAATTGATATTTATAAAAGTCTAAGATTTGCAAAATACTTTAATGCCTCATTTCGTTTGGGCCATATAATAATCATGTGAGTTAAGTAGTATAGTTTTCTTTGTGCTTTGGGGATGAAAAATTTGTCCATTTCATTAGTTTATAGAACTTTCTCCTAGGAAGTGTGTAGAAAAGATAGACACTGATGACACAACTAAAACTTAACTACTAAAATCTTACTATAGAATAGTAATCATAGGATATAATCATTACTGGACTTGAACTTGGGATACCTGAGTTCAAAATGTTCTTTACACACTTAACATCTGTGTGATCATGGGCCAGTTCCTTAACCTCTAAGAGCCTTAGTTCCCTTGTATTCAAAAAGGGAGTACTAATTTTTGCATTACATGGATATTAGAATTATTATCAGAAAAATGTTTTATT
Source organism: Sarcophilus harrisii (assembly GCF_902635505.1). Taxonomy (NCBI): domain Eukaryota; kingdom Metazoa; phylum Chordata; class Mammalia; order Dasyuromorphia; family Dasyuridae; genus Sarcophilus; species Sarcophilus harrisii. The sequence continues at coordinate 350,157,307 of NC_045427.1, forward strand.
AACTTTAACATGTTTTTTTAATTTTGAAATTTCTATTATTAGTTATTATGATTATTTCCAAATGTTTCCCGTCATCAATAAGTTGTAGCACCTAATGTCTGGGATGCTTACAAAAAATAAGGATGTGGCTGCTGGCAAACAAAAGTCAAAATATGATGTAGCTAGAGATAAGATGTTGTAAACCACTTATGGGAGTAAAAAAGAGGCATTCAAAAATATCTGGCAATGAAAAAAGCATTAGTGCTTAGGACCATTGTCCCTTTCCTTTCTAGAAGAGTCCTCAGTGATAGTGATGTGGATACAGGTACTAAAATGATGTGAGACACCAAAGGTTGAAATTGATTTAGGCACCAAATGTTGAAGTTTGATCATGTGAAGAATTCACAGTGGTCATTCTTTTTGGCAAAAGTTAGGTTTATTTAGGACAAATGGTTACAGACAAAATGAAGAGATAAAATTGATACCAGGAGTGGTAAATATAAAATAGAATTGGAAGATCACATAGCAAGGAAATAGGTTTTAATAAATTAATGATGAAAAAGACAAGCACAATTAGCCAGGAGAAAGGAAATACCCCAATGAGATTGGAGCATGCCCTTCATTGGCAGGCAAAATCCAGACAGTTTAGCACTCTAAAAGTTTTATATATATATATATATATATATATATATATATATATATATATATATATATATATATATATATACATATGTAGTTAGCTATAAGGAGAAAGACACCATGAAGCATGATGGGGGGTTGAGAGAAGAGACACCACATGGCAGGGGGAGAGGTAAAGGCAGAGTGTTGTGATGGGCTATAACCCCAAGAGGGATTTAGCAAAGATAGCATGAGTCATGGACAGATTTATGAGGGAGATTTAACCCTCATGTGTTTGACTTAAGTTGGATTTCTTGGCTGAACACAGCAAGGTGGGGCCACCCATTGGTTGGGGCAGGGGGGATTTTCCACAGAGGGCAAGACAATGAGGCTAAACTGATTCCTATCAGTGCCCTTCCCCAGGGAGCAATTCCATCAATGTTTCATTCTTTTTCTACCAACAGCAGCCAAGACTTCCTCAATAGAATAGTCAGGCTTTCAGCAAGAAAGGCTCTGCTGGGGCCAGAAGATAATGTGACTCAGTTTTAGTCCTAGGACGCATTGCATTTCTCAGGAGAGAGTTTTTCTGAACATAAAGCACAATGCAATGGAATTAAATAATAAGACTTGGGAGGAGAGAAGCTAGTTTTTAGCCTCCTTTCTCCCATGTGAAAGTCCATGTTTTCAGCCCCCATGGCAGCATCCTAATGGTTCCTTTCTATTCTTCCATTAAGCCTGCATATTAAAAGACAAATCTAGAAATCTTTAGGAAGATTTCAGACAGTCTCCAAATGACTTTGGACTATTTTGAGAAAGCAATATTATCAAGGACTAATAGTCCCACTGCACAGTGCCCTGATCAGAATTCTTCTGGAGTATTGGGTTGAATTCTTGGCAGCACATTTTAGGAAGGACAATGATCAGCTAGAGAATATGTAGAAGAAGCAAACAAGTATGGTTGTAAAGAGCTTTGAGAGTACTGGATAGATGAAGAAAATGGAGATGATACAACTGAAGAAGAGAAGACTTGGTGGTAGTTGGAAGACTTGTGTAAAATAGCAATGCAATTCCTTACTCAAAATGATTATTCAGAGATTTCTCAAAGTGAAGATCAGAAGTTTTATTAGAATCTTGGGAGAAATGGGCAGTCAACTCACTGAGGTCTCAGAGAAAGGAGGCCACCAATGACAGACTTAAAAGTGAATAAATAGTTGTAGAAACCCACAACCCTCCCCCCGCCCCCAAAATCTGGTTAATTTTCACTGTCTGCTCAGGTGGAAGTAGCAAAGGTTTGTTAAATTCTAGTCAAGCCAATATAGTTCAATATAGTTGACTTATTGCAGATGTGTTTGCCTAACTTTACTGCGGTCAGCTTGTTTCAATGTTTGCAAATGCTTGCTTGAGCTGATATGAGCACTCTATTGTACTATTTGTACAAAGAATTTCATTTTTCCCAAACCTATCAGGCCTTCATATATTAACATTTAGATTATAGGTTCAATCTATCTTAGTTAATGATTTTATGAAAAACCACATAATCCCTTACATTAAGGAGATTTATTTAGAGATAAGTAATCTATTAAGCTAGAGGGGTTAAAGGTTTCTAAAATAACTGAAGAGACTTGGTTTACCTCAGGCTTTCTCAATTAACCAATAGAGGCTTCTTGAATATCTCCAGGTCATAAATTATTAGTTAGGTTCTTCTCTAAGCTGTTAAGTAAAGGTTAAGGGATTAAGGGATTATCTCTTAGATGTTTTGTACTGGAAGAACAAGAGGCTTAATGATTAACATTGGTGTTGAGTCTTGAATTACTCAGTTATTATTCTGAGAAGTCCTCAGTTTCCCATTTCACTCAGAGTCATTATGTCAAAAAGAGACTAGACTTGATCCACTTGACTTTAGAGGACAGAAGAGGAAGGGGCAGCAATGAGAAGAAGTTGCAGAAAAGTAAATTATACCAAAATTGGTGTAAAGGCAAATTTCCTAAGAATTAGAGTGATCCAAAAATGGATTGGACTGAAACACTAGAAGCTTTCAAGCAAATATGGGATAATCACTTCTTAAGTGTATTGTAGCTGGCCTTTTTCTTTTTTTCAAGAATGGGTTGGACTAGTTGCCCTCTGAAATCCCTTCCAAGTAATTCTGGAAGATTGCAGCAGAATTTGACATAAAGCTGTCTGTATATATGTCTGAAACATATACATGAGAGAACTGAGGAAAGATGTGACTATTTTCAAGGTCCTTTTTAGAATTTCTAAAGGCATCAAGGCTTATCTCTATGGTTGGTTTTTCAGTATTCTTTCTTTGGAACTTCTTGATAACTAAATAAATGGGGTAGAATGGGGGACTGGGAGGTGTAGTCAGTCTCTTTGTTGTGGGATCAAAACAGTCTTTTCTGCCTTTGCACTGGGTAACTCTAACTCAAGTTTATTCCTTGCTACCTAGACCTGACTAACAAACAAGAGGGTTCCTTTCCTCTCATCTCCTTTCTTAAATCTGCATCACAAAGCCCATAGAGAGAGCCGAGAACATCTTATTGGTCATAGTGTAGTAGATAGAGTGGATAGCTGGATTTGGAATCAGAAAGACCTAAATTCAATTCCTGCCCTTACACTAATAGCTGTGGTGACCCCTGGGCAAGTCACAATCTATCTGATCTTCAGATTTCTAATCTATAAAATTTATGGTAGAGTAGGGTTAGATTAGAAAGATATAAGGATCTTTTCAGCTCTAAATATGGGATCATTTGACCACCAAGTACCTAATTTTACAGTTAAGAAAACTGAAGCCAATCAAATTAAGTGACTTGTTTATGGTCACATAGTTAAGTTGTACTCAGGACTTTTAAATTCCAAGTCTACCACTCTATCCATTTCCCCATGCTGTCAATTTTTAACCTAGCCAAAAGATATTTGGGGTGGCGGGGTACTTCTCTTGTATGCGTTTAATAGAATTCTCCTTATATATCACAGACCACAGACAGATACTCTTAATCCTTCTTGCTTATTGTTCTTACACTGGAAAGAGTAACCTTTCTGGACTTTAGAATGTTTGTCTTCATCTTAGAGACTAGAAAAATTAATATGCTAAATTTTTATAAGTAACATAGTGTGAAGCAAATTATATATATTTTAATGATATTTAATACCATGTCAATCAGCAACAATTAGAATTCATGAAATATGTGTGATTTTGACATAACAATGAAGTAATTAGAAGATATTTTGCTCTATTATTGACCAATAGAATGGATAATTAAAATGGATACATATAAGACACTCAGATTAATATATGAAGGAATAGAATTTGAGCAAGATATAAAGAAACTTAAAAAAACATGAATTTGAAAATTTTTTTTGTCAAAAAAATTATCTTAATATTACATAAACGGTGTCCAAAAGTAGGAAAAATTCCTACACTAAATCCCTTCCATGATACAAATTTGGTCTTGATAACTATACTGGGGCAAACAAAGGAAATTAGCCAAATAGCTTTAGTGAAAATTAAGTGTATAAAAATATAAATGAGTTCACAAAAGTATTAAAGAAAATAATTATCAAATAGGTTGCAAGCACCTATTAAAAATTATATGAGCAAATTATACTAAAGAAGCAAAGATAGTTCAATATTAGGAAATTATAAGCATAATAGACCATATTTTTAAGAAACAGTTAATAACATGATTATATCATTAGATTTAGAAAATGTTGGGTTTCTTTTAAAAATACAGATTTCATTTCTACTATAAAATATTAAAAAACATAAGAATTAATGGGCCTTTCTTTAATATAAGTACTATGTGTCTAAAACTAAGAAACAACATTATTTGCTTTGGTAAAATTTTAGAGGTTCTCCTAATAAGATTGAGGCTAAAGCAAGAATGTCCATTATCACCATTTGTTTGATATAGTTCTACAAATATTAGCTATTACAATAAAAGAAGATAGAGAAATTAAAACAATAAGCATAATATAGGAGGAAACATAATAATTATTTTTGAAGATGATATGATCTGCTTAGAGAACAGTAGAGATTCAAATAAAAATTAATTGAAACAATAACTTCATCAAAGAGCAAGAAATAAAATGCGATCACATTAATTATCATCATTTCTGTAAAATTCAGCAGGAAGAAATAGAAAGAAAATTCTATTCAAAATAACTATAGAATCTATAAAATATTCAAGAGTCTTCCTTAATTGATAAATGGTGAAAATATATGAAAAGGCAGCTTTTAGATGAAGAAATCAAAGATATCTAGAGGCTTATGGAAAAATTCACTAAATCACTTTTAAGCAGGAAAATGCAAATTAAAATAACTCTGAGAGACCACCTCACACCTATCAGATTGGCTAATATGACAAAAAAAAATGAAAGTGAAAAAGGTAGGAGAAGATGGAGGAAATTTGGGACACATGTACAATTGTTGGAGTTGTGATTTAATCCAACTATTCTGGAGAGCAGTTTGGGACTATGCTAATCAAACTGCATATCCTTTGATCTAGCAATACCACTACTACATCTGTATCCCAAAGAAATAATAAAAAATGGAAAAGGACTTATGTACAAAAGTATTTATAGCAGCCCTTGTCATGGTGGCAAAATATTGGAAAATGGGGAGATCCCTATCAATTCAGGAATAGCTGAACAACCTGTAGCATTGTATGTGGTATCAGCAACATTATGTGACAATCAACTATGAAAGACTCAGCTCTTCTCAGCAGCACTGATTCAAGAAGTACAAAGGACTCATGAAGGAAAATGACATTTATATCCAGATAAAGAACTGATGGTCTCTGAATATAGATAAATGCAGAATTTTTTTCACTCATTATTTTCTTTCTCTTTTTTTTTCTTTTGATGTGTTCATTCTTTTACAACTGTGACTAATAGGGAAATATGTTTTATGTGGTAGCACATGTATAAACTATATCAAACTGCAATGAGGAACAATAAAATTTTAGTAATTTCAAAGTAATGATAATGCTCCTATTAAAAAATTCATAATTGTACATTAAAGGCTGTAATGTCTATTAGAATCAGTCTTATATGCTCTTTAATAAATAATGGAGCCATAAATCCTTTCCAAAGAAAAACAAACTGGGGCCTTTAAAGAAGTTCAATAGTCCTTCCTCACCTCACATTCCTTATCTCATTCCACACAAAAGATTTTCTGTTTCTTCTTTCCTCCTTCATTCCCTCCATATCTTTTCCTTCCTTGCTCTTTCTTGCTTCCTTCCTTCCTTCCTTCCTTCCTTCCTTCCTTCCTTCCTTCCTTTCTCTCTCTCTCTCTCTCTTTCTCTCTCTCTTTCTTTTTCCTTTTTTTCTCTTTTAGCAGTACTGGACCTCAAGATGTTCTACAAAGCTATATTCATCAACAACAATTTAATAGGGGAGAAGAAAATGGATGATCAATAGAATGTATTAGGTATATAATATATTGAAGCAAACAAACCCCAAATTATAGAGTTTGATGAACCCCCAAATCTCAATTAAGAGCAAAGAACTCACTAGATGACAAAAAAATCTAGTAAAAATAGAAAGTAGTATGACAAAAATTTGGCACAGATCAGCATCTCACACTTCCTTTCTTCCTTCTTTCCTTTCTCCCTTCCTTCCTATTTACTCCACCACCAAATTAATCTCCCTTATCCCTAGATCTAGTAGATCTGTTTCTCCTCAAAAACTTTCAGTAGCTTCCTGTTACCTATGAAAGTTTAAAATCCCTTTTTTTCCCCCGCATTCAAGAATCTCTACAATCTACCTTTCTTGCTGTATCTTAGCCTTTGCCAGTGCAACCAAAAAGAAAACTCTTCCCTCTCTAAACATATCATCTGTAGTACTTTCCTATTTCACTGCTTTTGCTCATGAATTGGACAAGTCTGCATTATTCCTATCACTACCAAGACAAACCAGGGGTCTCTTCATCCCTATTACCTTTCCTCATCATTTATTTTAACAATATTCATTGAGAATCTCCCACAGTACTTTACTTTTTCCTTTCTAATAAATGCACTGCGAAATATCACTGTTATCTGTGTTTGTCTCACTCTTTTCCAAATTGTAAGCACCATAATATGACTTACGCCTTATTTGAACTTTATGTATTTTTTGGATTGTAGTACAATGTTTTATATGTAGCAGCTACTTAAGAAAGATTGAATTGAATTGAAATGTTTCAGTATCAATTGCAATATGAATAATCCAGTATTAAAGAGAGGTTTGGATTGGATTAGATAACACTTGAAGTCAATGCCAACTTTGAGATTCTATGATTCTGTGACCTGGACAAATTCAACATCTGTTAACAGAGTTATATTGTAATTAGAATTTATGGATATGAAAAAACCTGTGAAGATGCTCTGAAAGTTATCTGATTTATTTTTTTTTCTTTATTTCCTGGTGAATTCTCCTTGTTCCTCACTTGATGAGCTTCCTTTGGAAGGAGAGGCTAGATTCCTGGCACAAAATAATAGTATCTGGGGAGCAAGGGTCTCTTTAGAAAGTCAGAAAGCTGAGTATTATATCTTATATGAAAAGGATGAAATGAAATCAATCTATTGGTCTTTACTAAGTGTTTCCTTTGGGGATAGTCCAGCCAGGATCTCAAAGCCAGGAATCTGACTTTTTCTATGTGTGCAAGAGAAGGTTGGTTTCCATGAGAGACCCCAAAGGAAATGAATTTTTCCAATAATATTTTTCCTTTACTTTTGTCTTATCACAAATAATGGAGAAAATTATGAGCAACATATATCATCACAGTGTGGGGGTTCTATCTGATAATCAACCAGACAGTTTCTTCCTCCACTGATGAGCTTTCCCTCCCCTTTTCAAAGATTGTGGGTAGATAAGCATCCCTGAAGCATTTATAAGAGCTTCACAGCCACCAAAGGATAGTTCAGAGTTTCCGAGCATAAAGCAAGTGTAGGGATGCAGGCCACCAGTGTTCTCCTCCTCTTCTGCACCTCAGCATACTGGGTCCTCACAGAGGCTTTGCCTACTACAACTATGAAATATGACATAGATAGTCTTAGGAGGGAAATTCTTTCTATACTAAAAAAAGACTATGCTTTTCCCACACAAGAGGTAAGTAATTTTCAGGTGTTCTGAATCTGTTTCATTTTTTTAAATTCACTGACTAATTTTGTTCATGAAAATTGTCTAAATTAATTTCACTGATTTTTTTTCTCATCCATAGGGTCTAATAACTCTCCCAGAAGATCTTGAACCAAAGGTAAGAGTTATTTGTCATCAGTTGTCTGTCCTTTCATTGATTGCCTGGAGCTCACTCTGATTATGGATCCATATTGAGTGAGAGGCAATGTGGCATAGTGAGTCTTAGAGAGATAGTCTTTTGAAACTAGAACTTGGTTTCTGCCTCTGACACAGACCAGCTGTGTGATCCATAGGCAAATCATTTAAACTATTATTGTCTCAAGTAACTCTCTAAGATTGTAAATTGTAGATGAGTTACTGGTTGGTTGATGCATTTTGCACACTGGAAATTATCTATGTGCATAAAAGCATAGGTGTCTATGGTCCATCATCTCCACCCCACTGAAGAAAAACAATCTATGTGTGGATAACAGTTGTACCTTTTAAGAATAATTGGTCTCTTTCAGTTAAAATCTAGCTCAGACCAGAAAGAGCAGAGACCCTACAGTAGATACTCTAGATACATAATTTAGATATACCCAGACATGGACACCACAACAGAGTGAAGTGGGGAAAAAGCAATTCAAGGTCATCCCCTTTGAGGAGCAGTTAGGGAAGGTCCCCAACACACAGGATATTGGAGCTCTCTTATGGATGGGGAGTCTGAAGAGCTGTGGGTGAGAGCTGAAGTCTATCATATTAAGAAGAGGGTGTTGCTGAGGGCAAGGGACAGAGACCCCACTTTAGGGTGGCTGCTTGTCTTCAGTCATTACCCAGTGCAGGAGCTCACATATCTGAACACACCAGTTTCTACCTTTTCAGACCCCTCCTTTATTCCCCCTCTCTTTTATCCCCAAGAAAGCCATGATAAAACCCAGACTTCTAGCCCCTGGATAGGCGCCTAAAGGTAACTTTCTATTTTTCTATTGTCCAACAGTGTTGTAAGAAAAACCTGAAAAGCTTCATGAATGCTACACAAACATTCTTCCAAAAGAATATTGGAGAAAGAAATGGCGTTTATAACAATCTGGACCTTATCCAGGTGGGTCTTGAGGGAAGCTATCATCTCAATACGTTCTCTGCTAAAGTTGGGGTTCCTTGGGTTGGGACAGCAGATACAATATCTTTCCTCCTGTCTTTGCTCACTAGAGGGATCTGCTTCCAAAGCTGATCCCCTGGGAATGACAGGTGATTCATTTCTGTTGCATCACTTTTCCTTTTGTTACCTCTTCATTAATAGTGAACATGTGTATGGGACTGAGAGGGTGGGAAGGGACAGGTAATTCAGGACAGAAGAGGTTTTCTCTCCATCACTTTCATAGCTGCAGAGGGAAAACAAAACAAACAAACAAACAAAAAAACATTTCTTTGAGAAATATGAGCATGTGGTATGGGGAGACTGGGTTTCCAGGAAAATGAAGTGAAATGCATCCTGGGGCTATTTAAATTGGAGATATCTCAGGTCTGTTCTATCCTAGCGTCTAGAGGCATTGCCTGGGGAGAAGCCCACTCTGGCTTTCAAATTGTTTTTGGAAGCAAGGACATGGTCAGTGATCTTGGCCTGTGATGGCTTTGCTCTAGGTAGCTCTAACTCATCTCTCCTCCTTTGCAGAAGAACTTTTCTCTATCTGGATGTAGATCACAGGTAAGAAGTTTCCTTTCTCCACAATTCCACTCCACAACCTGTATCCCCAAGCCCCACTGCCAGCTTCCTCTGACTTCCCTAATGTCTGATGCCAATTTTATGATTTTGTCATTAGGACTGTGCCTGTGACGAAGCCCTTTATCCTCCTGAAAACTTCAAAAGCAATCTAACAACATTTTTGGAAAGAATTTCCTTTTGCCTCTCTAAGGACAACAGCTCTTGAAAAAGAGAGTTCTCAGGCCACAGACAGATTACCCTTCTACCACTGGTGAAAGCAACATTTTCCAGACATTGGAAGTTTGCTTTCATCTCAAAGACCAGAAAAGTAGAACATATGGAAATGACCTTTGAAAATAGGAACTATTTTTCAATATGTGAAGCAAATGATTTCTTTTTATCACATTTAGTAGCAGATACATCAATATATTTGTATTAATGAAATGTATGGCTTGAATTTAAAACTACTTGGTTAATTTATTTCAGGATATTTATTATATTTATATTTATAATATCTTAAAAACCTCTAAGAATTCTCTAAATATTACTTGTTTTCATTATTATTATTTATTACTACTCTATTTATGATGTCCTCTATTAAAAAGAAAGATTTTATAGATATTGACAAATTGTAATGCTCAATTTCAATGGCTAGTATGGATGGAATTTTAGGGCATTGTGATATTTAAAAGACTAGAATAATTGGTTGTCATCTGGTTTATTTGTATTTTAAAATAAATAATATTTAAAAACACATGCTTTGCTTTTCAATGTTGTTTAGATAATAGAAAACTACTAATATAAGTTTTATTTGTTTATTGATTCCTTTTTTAATAGAACACATCCACTTTGGAAGAGAGAACTCTTCCTTTCCCAATACTTTGACCCTTCCCTTGTAACAAATATTAAGAGAGAAAAATATTTAAAAACCAGCAAAACAAGCCAATTCATCAACACACCAATTCTTTTCTTTACTGGAAATATTCATAATATAATATTTGCTCATGGTGTTTTGTACTCTTGAACTTTTTGCCCTTTTGCTTTTCTTTTGCATTAAAAGTAATTTGCTTTTGTTTTTCCTCCTTAATCTTTGGATCCTATTTCTTTACTGCTCAATTGCCCATAGCCTTCTCTCCTTCCTACTTCTTTCCTCACTGTCCTTCCAGCCCCCAAAGCACGCCCCAATTCCTTGATCTGTGTAATCTCCAAAGTCTCTTTTCCTTTAGTTTAATCTTCCCTTCTACTTTATTTTGCCTTTTGTACTTTTCTGCTTTCCTTTTCCCCAGATTTTTTCCTCTTCCTTTGCAAAACTTGACTAATCAATATCTGTCATTGTCAATAGTTCCCAAACCACAAGTCTGAGAACCTGCTTAAACTCATTGCATTTAGCAATGAAATAGACTAGTTGATCAGTGGAATAGGTTAGGTTCACAAGATAAAATAGTCAGTAATTATAGCAATCTAGTGTTTGACAAACCAAAGACCCCAACTTTTGGGATAGGAATGCATTATTTGACAAAAACTGCTGGGAAAATTGGAAATTAGTATGGCAGAAACTAGGTATTGACCCACACTTAACACTGTACACCAAGATAAGATCAAAATGGGTTCATGATCTAGGCATAAAGAATGAAATTATAAATAAATTAGAAGAACATAGGATAGTTTACCTCTCAGAACTGTGAAGGAGGAAGGAATTTGTGACCAAAGAAGAACTAAAGATCATTATTGATCACAAAATAGAATATTTTGATTATATCAAGTTAAAAAGCTTTTGTACAAACAAAACTAATGTAGACAAGATTAGAAGGGAAGCAATAAACTGGGAAAACATCTTTACAGTTAAAGGTTCTGATAAAGGTCTCATTTCCAAAATATATAGAGAATTGACTCAAATTTGTAAGAAATCAAGCCATTCTCCAATTAATAAATGGTCAAAGAATATGAACAGACAATTTTCAGATGATGAAACTGAAACTATTTCTACCCACATGAAAAGTTTTCCAAATCATTATTGATCAGAGAAATGAAAATTAAGATAATGCTGAGATACCACTACATACCTGTCAGATTGGCTAAGATGACAAGAAAAGATTATGACGAATGTTGGAGGGGATGTGGGAAAACTGAGACACTGATGCATTATTGGTGCAGTTGTGAACGGATCCAACCATTCTGGAGAGCAATTTGGAACTATGCTCAAAAAATTGTCAAACTGTGGATATTCTTTGTTCTAGCAGTGTTACTACTGAGCTTATATCCCAAAGAGATATTAAAGAAAGAAAGGGACCTGTATATGTAAAAATGTTTGTGACAGCCCTTTTTGTAGTGGCTAGAAGCTGGAAATTGAATGGATGTCCATCAATTAGAGAATGGTTGGGTAAATTGTGGTATATGAATGTTATGGAATATTATTGTTCTGTAAGAAATGGGCAGCAGGAGTGAAATGAGCAGAACCAGGAGATCATTATATACTTCAACAAAGATACTGTATGAGGATGTATTCTGATGGAAGTGGATTTCTTCGACAAAGAGAAGATCTAACGCAGTTTCAATTGATCATTGATGGACAGAAGCAGCTACACCCAAAGAAAGAACACTGGGAAATGAATGCAATCTGTTTGCATTTTTGTTTTTCTTCCCAGGTTATTTTTACCTTCTGAATCCAATTCTTCCTGTGCAAGAAGAGAACTGTTCGGTTCTGCACACATATATTGTACCCAGGATATACTGTGATATATTTAACATGTATAGGACTGCTTGCCATCTGGAGGAGGGGGTGGAGAGAGGGAGAGGAAAAGTTGGAACACAAGTGAGTGCAAGGGATAATGTTATAAAAAATTACCCAGGTATGGGTTCTGTCAATAAAAAGTAATAATTATTTTTTAAATTAATTAAAATTTTATTAAATTTAAATTAATTAAAATTTAAATTAAAATTTTTTTTTTTAAAAATGGCCAGCAGGATGAATACAGAGAGGCTTGGAGAGATTTAAATGAACTGATGCTAAGTGAAATGTGCAGAACCAGGAGATCATTGTACATGGCCAACAACAAGATTATATGATGATCAATTCTGATGGATGTGGCTCTTTCTAACAATGACATAATTCAGGCCAGTTCCAATGAACCTGTGATGATGAGAGCCTTCTGCACCCAAAGAGAGGACAGTGGGAACTGAATATGGACCACAACATAGTATTTTCACTCTTTTTGTAGTTGTTTGCTTGTATTTTGTTTTCTTTCTCATTTTTTCCCCTTCTTGATCTGATTTTTCTGTTCAGCATGATATTTGTGGAAATATGTATAAATGAATTACACATGTATAACATATATTGGATCACTTGCTGATTGAGGAAGTAGTTGGGGAAAGGGATGGAAAAATTAGAACACAAGGTTTTGTAGGGGTGAATGTCAAAAGTTATCCAAGTATATATTTTGAAAATAAAAAGTTTTAATTAAAAAAATAAATCAAATGTTTAAAAAAACTGTCATTCAATCTTATGATAAAATTACTAAAAATTAAGATTGCACTTATAAAGAATGTTTTTCTGCCATCTATTCACATTATCATGTAGTTTTAGTTATTTTGTTTTTAACGCGGTTAGTTTTGTCATTTTCCTAAATAGAACCATGTAAGCACTAGCATCCTGAGTCTTTCATCTCCTGCTAGGTGCAGTGTGTTCCCTTAGAAAAGGCTGGTGGGCCAAGCCTCCAAAGTTCCAGATCAACCTCTTTAAGTCTGTATCAATACAAGGCTCCTGCTGCCTGCTAATCTTGGTCCAATCTTGTAATTGAAATTATCTGTACAAAAAAGTTACTCTCTTTTCAACTTCATTAACTACAGCATCTTCTGGTACTCTTGTCCTTTGAGGGCACAGGAATGGCTCTCTCCACTTAACAAAAACTATTCTTATACCCGATCATACTCATCACATCATCATCCATACCCCATTCTTTTCTCCCTACCATCTGATTTCTCATTGTCATCTCAATCTTCCTCCTCTTAAAATTTTGTTCTAATTCCACACAACCCCTTCCATTGTGCCTTCTGGAATGCCTATTTTATAGTCAGTAAATTTCTTGTCATGTTAAAACTGTTCTTCCTCCACTTTTCCCATTTATTAGTTCTTACTGAAACGGGGTTTCTTCCTGATGACAATGTTGGCAGCACTTTCATTCATTCTCTTTGGCTCACTAGATAAAGAAAAGAAATTATAATATTCTTTACTTTTCATTGCCATTTTCATATTCTTCTTCCTTTAATACTCAGTAACTTCTCTTCCTTGAAGATTCATGTTATTCCTATCTACTAACCAATGAAAGTCCTAGTAGTTACTTACTCTCTATAGACCACTAAGTCATTCCCTTTTTTTTTTTTTATCAATGAATTTAACATCTGGCTTATAATTTCTCTCCCTTCCTCAACTCCTACCTTTATACTAGGTAACTTTGACAAACATATTAATTCTCCTTTAAATACTGATCATTCAGTTCTTCTTATAAGCTACTCCTCCACCCCAACTCAGCCAGATACAAAAATATTCATGCTCTTGATCTATCATTCGCAAATGTACCACTTTCATGTTCAAGATTTCTGAAATTTCCCCATTTAACGTCTTTCCATTTTTTCTTTGCATTCTCTTCACTATCTCTACTCCTCATCTACACTGTGACTTCTAATCCCTTGATCACTCAATTCTCTTCCATACTATCTCCCATATATTAGCCACTTTCTCTTCTTCTCCCCTTCTTGACCCCTTGTGAACCAATTGAATAATGCTCTGTCCTCTTCTCTTGAACCTCTCAAACTCTTATATCATAACTGCTCCCAACCAAGCCTTAGTTTTTGATCACTGCTATTTGTTCTTTTTTGTGTCTACACATTGCATGAAGGTAGAGAAAATCATACAACTACTCTGACTGGGGCCACCACAGATTTATATTATATAACCTCAACTGGGTCCTAAATGCTGCTAGGCAATGCTACAATCCTCCTTTATCAATTCACCACACCATTCTCCATAGCAGCTCTTCCAAATCTTTTCATTCCTTCTTAAACCTTCCATTTTCCCCCCTCTCTCAAATCTCTTAGCTGAGAACCTTGTTGCATATTTTGTGGAAATATTTGAGACTATTCCCTGTGAACTCCCTCTTCTCCCCTCTTCTTCATGTCATGTCACTCTAGTGACTTCTGCTCCTCTCTCTTCCCCCTGTTTCAAATGATAGCCTTACTCTTTTCCTAGGCTAACTGTTCTACTTGTCTAAGTAATTTCATGGTTTTCTCTAACAGATTGTTCCCTATATCCTTAGTCTTCTACTTATTTTCCATTGTTTCCTCTCAACTGGTTCATTTTGTTGCCTACAAGCCTTCCCTCTCCTGTATTCTGAAAAAAAAACAATTCTACCAAACTCACTTGACTCTTCCATTCCTCTTATCATCTTATATGTCTTCTGCTTTTTGTAGCTAAACTCCTCAAAAGGATGATCTAGAATATGTGCCTCTGCTTTTTCTTCTCTCCCTCTCTTCTCAGTCCTTACATTCTGGCTTCTCTCCTTATCATTCTACCAAAACAGCTTTCTCCAAAGTTACCAAAGGCCATTCATCCAATGGCCTTTTCTCAGTCTTTATGCTCTGCAACTTTTGACACTGTTGATCAATTGTTGATCAGTTTCTCCTCCTTAATGCTCTCATCTCTCTGGATTGTGGGCTACCACTCTCCCCTGTTTTTTTTTTTTTTCCTATGTATCTAACCTCTCATTCTCTACTTCATTTACTAGATATCCCTCTAGATTAAGCTCCCTAACCATGGGTTTTTCAATATTCTAAATTGAATGTATTGGAGCTTTATTTCCTTCCTATACTAATTCCTTCAGTGATTTTTTTTAGTATCAATGAATTTAATCTCTATACTGATGATTTTCAAATCAGCACCAATCTCTCTAATGACTTCTATTCTCATGTCTCCAACTGCCTTTCAAACAACTTGAACTAGGTAGACAATTTAAATTTGATATTTCCAAAACAAAATTTATTATATTTCCTCCTAAACCTTCTTCCTTCTTACCTTCCCTATAACTACAAAGGGCAATACCCTTTGCCAAATGTCTCAGGATCTCAAGTTAGGAATCATCATACATTCCTCCCTGTCTCACACCCCACAAGTATATTGTGTTTACAGGCTAGTGTTATGGATATCTCAAAAGAATTTGTAGGTTTAGGCCTTCTCCAAATCAAGGGGCAAAGATTTTATTATGCTGCTAAAAGTGGATTAAATACATAGGTTTTTGTTTGTTTGTTTGTTTGTTTTAGCAAGGAAAGGGATTTTAGCAATTAACAAGGGGTCTGAGATGCCATCAAGGAGGAAGATTCCACTTAAGCATGGCAAGTGAGGGGATTTTACTATTGACTGGTGGGCTAAATTCCTAAAGAATTTAGAGAAGGGGGAAGCTGGATGGCACAGTGCATAGAGTGCCAGCTCTGAAGTCAGGAAGACCGCAGTTCAAATTCAACCTCCGACACTTAATACTTCTTATCTGTGTGACCCTGAGCAAGTCACTTAACCCCAATTGCCTCAGGGGGAAAAAAAAGAATTAAGAGAGGTATTTACAATACAATAGGTCTTTTATAGAGGAAATATAACCTGGGAGTTTAGCATAATAATTTGGCTTTCTGATTGAATACAGTAATTGTAGAGTTATGATGATTTTGTCAATGCAAAGAATTCTTCCAGAGACCTACACCTCTTAAGATGAGGCTGTAATAATGTCTATTTACAGAACAAAATGACATCAAAATCAAAAAGGTCCATTTATAATCCTATCAGTGTTCTTTCTTGCTTGTCTCAGGGAGTAGTTAGGCTTCCATATTGTTTACAATAATTTAGGCATTCTCAATGCCCATTTCCCTACCCAGGACCTCATCAACTCCATTTCTTGACTTTGGGGATTCTGTCCAGCTATCACTCTTAGCTGGAACACTCTCCCACTTCTCTTCCATCTACTGACTTTCTACAGGAAGCCTTTCAAACCCTGATTAATTCTCATACTTTTCCTCTGTTACTTATATTCTTATTTTTCCATTACTTAGTTGCTTTATATATTTGTATATTTTAAGTCAGGGATTATTTTATGCTGCTTCTTCTATCCCTAACACTTAGAACAATGCCTGACTCATGGTAAGCATTTAATAAACAGAAAATGATTGAGTTGAATTATCCTTGCATACCTAAAACTTTTGTTCAAATCTGAACTCAGACCCAGCGAAAATTATTTAACCTTCAGTTTTCTCATTT
Organism: Sarcophilus harrisii; assembly: GCF_902635505.1. NCBI lineage: Eukaryota > Metazoa > Chordata > Mammalia > Dasyuromorphia > Dasyuridae > Sarcophilus > Sarcophilus harrisii. The sequence goes on from NC_045427.1 coordinate 350,173,995, forward strand.
ACAAAATGAGGCTAATTGTAATTCACCTGAAGTCTCCTTCTTGCTGAGAAACTATAAAAATAGTTATTTTATATTACTGTTCTGTAAGAAATGACCAACAGGATGATTTCAGAAAGGCCTGGAGAGACTTACACAAACTGATGCTGAGTGAAATGAGCAGGACCAGGAGATCATTATATACTTCAACAACAATATTATATGATGACCAGTTCTGATGGACCTGGCCATCCTCAGCAACGAGATCAACCAAATCATTTCCAATGGAGCAGTAATGAACTGAACCAGCTACGCCCAGAGAAAGAACTCTGGGAGATGACTAAAAACCATTACATTGAATTCCCAATCCCTATATTTATGCCAACCTGCATTTTTGATTTCCTTCACAAGCTAATTGTACAATATTTCAAAGTCTGATTCTTTTTGTACAGCAAAATAACGTTTTGGTCATGTATACTTATTGTGTATCTAATTTATATTTTAATGTATTTAACATCTACTGGTCATCCTGCCATCTAGGGGAGAGGGTGGGGGGGTAAGAGGTGAAAAATTGGAACAAGAGGTTTGGCAATTGTTAATACTGTAAAGTTACCCATGCATATAACCTGTAAATAAAAGGCTATTAAATTAAAAAAAAAAAAAGTCTTTATCCTTTTGTGTCCTTTTTGACCTTGATGAGCTCTTTTTTTAAGCTTGATTTTGTTTGCTGTTTTCCTTTATTCTCCTTGTTTATTTTTTTTTATTTCATTCATTTAATTTCTTTCCCACCTTAATCATTAGTTAAATTTCTCATTTTTTAATTACTCAAAGAATCAAGTTTTATTTTTTGTCCATAATAATATGAACAACAAAATGACAATAATTATATTTAGAATTTATATAGTGTTTTAATGTGTGCAAATCACTTTTTACATGTTAGCTCACTTATGAATATGATAGAGCTCTTGCTTTTCCAATTTACATAGTTTTTGTCCAACTGGAGAATTTGATTTTTATGTTTGTTATGAGTTTATTTGTTGTTTTCCTGACTTTTTCTATTTTCTTAATGTGTATTTCTAGAAACACATTTTCCCTCTTAAGATTGAACTGCTTAAGCTGCATCCCAGAAATTTTAGCATGTTTTCTTATCATTTAAAATTTTTATATAGTTATTCATTGTTCCACTGATTATTTTCCTTTGACAACCTCACTTTTCATCAAGTCTCTAATTGCATTTGAATGACTTGCTTCTGGTGCCTCTATTAATAGTACTTTTATTGTTTTGTGGTATGTACATAATGTGTTTAGTACTTCTTCATATTTTAAAAATAATATTGGTCTTGTAATACATAGTCTGTTTCTATAAAGATGCTAGGTATTTCTGAAACTAATTTTTTAAAATAATCAGTCTTTCAGAATTGTCTGGTATCATTGTATTGTTAAGAAAGGGAAATATTGTAGGCAATGGCATGAACTGTTGTACTGGTTGTGCTCATTTCACCATGCATCCATTCAGATGAATCTTTTGGGATACATTGTGCCAAAGGGTATATGCAAGTTAATGAATTTGGGGGAAATAGTTCCAAATTGCTTTCTAGAATTTAAGAGTAACATCAATAATGCATTAGCATTCTTGAGCTTGCAGATGTTCTACAATGGGGTTATCAAACTCAAATGGATATGGGAGTAGTAAAGCATACAAAAAACATTGTAGGATGGATAGTGACTTAGAAAATCATACATTAATTTTTTATGTTTTATTGTATTTTTGTTTTGTTAAATATTTCCAAATTATATTTTAATCTGCTTTGGGCCAGATTTTGCTCTTCAGCAATTGCCATTTTTTTTTTTTTTTTTTGCTATCTTTGACAATCTGATGAATGTAATGTAGAAATTTAGAGAAAAGTTTCTCTTTGCATTTTTATTATTATTTTGTTTTGTTAAATATTTACAAATTATATTTTAATCTGCTTTAGGCCAGATTTTGCTCTTCAACAATATAATTTTTTTTTTGCTATCTTTGATAATTTGGATCAATTTTTCATATGGCTGTTGAGAGCTTACTTCTGTTCTTTTGAGAATTGCCAGTTAAAATGTTTCTACTTTTTAGTTATTGGTGAATATTTTTTGTTCTTATATATACTTATTAGCTGTGTGAATCTAGTCAAAGGTTTTTTTTTTTAATTTTATTTTAACAACTCTAATGTTCAGGTTCCGCAAAGTGAGAATACTGTTTCAAAATATTATTATAGGGATGAAGTGAGATATTAAATGTACTTTTAATATTTAATTTAATATTAAATGTACTTTTTAAACATTGTGATACAAAAAAGTGAGCTGTCATCATCATATTGTTTTCTTTGGGTCAGCTACAATATACATTGAATATTTGATCTTTATCTGCAAAACTTGCTGTAAATATTTCCCACTTAAATCTTTCTCTTCTAATTTAAACTGGTTTGAACTAAAAGTTTTTGATTTTCAATAATCATAAATGTCCATTTAATTTTTTTGTTAATATTTTATTTTCTTCAATTACATGTAAAAATGTTTGAAATTCACTTTAAAAAATGAGTTTCAAATTTTCTCTCTTCCTCTCCATCTTCCTCATTAAGAAGGAAATGTAGTCATGCCAAACATATTTCCATATTAGTCATGTTGTATAAAAATCATAAACCAAAATAAAAAAAAAACGAGAAAATAAATTTTTAAAATGTGCTTCAATTTGTATTCAGACTCTATCAGTTTTTTTTCTCTGAGAATGAATAGCATTTTTTATCGTAAGTCTTTCAGAGTTGTCATGGATCATTTTATCAATGAGAATAGTTTAGTCATCCACAGTTGATCTTCTTACAATACTGCTGTTACTGTGTGAAATTTTCTCCTTGTTTTTCTCATTTTACTTTTTATCTGATCATGTAAGTCTTTCTGGGTTTTTCTGAAAGCATCCAACTCATTATTTCTTATAACACAAGAAGATACCACAACTTGTTCAGTCACTCCTCAATTTATAGACATCCCTTCAATTTCCAATTTTTTTGCCACCAAAAAAGAGTTGCTATAAAATTTTTTGTACATATGGCTACTTTTCTTCTTTTTCTTTTTAAAATCTCTTTTGTGATACAGACTTAATGGTGCTATTGCTTGGTGAAAGGATATGCATGTTTTTGTAATCATTTGGGCATAGTTCCAATTGCCCTACAAATGGTTGAATCAGTTCATAATTCTACCAACAGTGCATTAGAATTTCAATTTTCCTTGTTCTCTTCCAACATCTGTCATTTTCTTTTTCTATCTTATTAGGCAATTTAATTGGGCATGAGGTAGCACCTCAAATCATCTTAATTTGCATTTTTCTAATTAATAATGATTTAGAGCATTTTCTTATATGACTATAGACAGCTTTGATTACTTCATCTGAAAACTAACTTCATAGTTTTTGATCATTTATCATTTGGGGAATGGCTCTTATTCCTATAAGAGCAACTTATTTCTCTATATTTGAGAGATGATGCCATTATCAGAGAAACAGTCAATTTTTTCACAATTATGATTGCTAATGGTATTTCCCTCTATTTACATGATTATACATGATACATAACAGTGTTTCTTTTCTTCCAATGGGAAATAGGTTTCCCTCCTGTTTATTCTATTTTCTCTCCTTTCACCCTGTCTTCTCTCAAAAATGTTTTGCTTCTGACTACCCACCTCCTACAATCTACCCTCCTTTTGATTAGTACTTCCACCTCCCTTCTTTTATTCCTTTTCCCCCTTATACTTTCCTGTAGGGTAAGATAGATCTCTATAACCTATTGAGCATGGATAGTATTTCCTCTTTGCATTAAAAAAACAAAATTAACCTAAGAGTCAAATTTTTCCTGATACCTCTTCTCCATCTTCCCTTCCACTGCAAAGGCTTTTTTAATGCCTCTTTTATGTGAGATAATTTAACTCCTTCTATCTCCCTTTCTCTCTTTTCTCTCAATGCATTCCTTTTTCTCACATCTTAATTTTATTTTTTTAGATATCGCCTCCTCATATTCAACCCATATCTGTGTTTTCTTTCTATGTATACTTCTAACTGCCCTAATAATGAGAAAGTTCTTAAGAGTTACAAACATCATCTTTCTATGTAGCGATTTAAACATTTTAACCTTTTAATATCCTTATGATTTGCCTTTCCTGTTTATAGTTTTATGCTTTTCTTGAGTCTTATTTGAAAGTCAAATTTACTATTCAGCTCTTGGTCTAGTCATCAGGAATGCTTGAAAATTCCCAATTCCTTTGAATATTATTTTTTCCTCTAAAGGATTATACTCAGTTCTTCTGGGTATATAATTCTTGGTTGTGATCTTAGCTCCTTTGCCCTCTAGAATGTCATATTCTGAACTTTCTCATCCTTTAATATAGAAACTGCAAAATCTAGTTATCCTAACTGTGGCTCCAAGATATCTGAATTTTTTTCCTTCTGGCTGCATGCAATATTTTTTCTGTGACCTGAGACTCTGAAATTTGGCAAATATATTCCTGGGAGTTTTCATTTTGGGATCTCTTTCAAGAGATGATTAGCAAATTCTTTCAATCTCTATTTTATCCTCTGGTTCTAGAATAACAGGGCAGTTTTCCTTGACAGTTTCTTGAAAGATGAAGATCATGAGACTGGCAAGCTAATGAAATTGCTGAATTCAATTTTCCATAAAAACCCAAAAATATGTATGAAAAAAGAACCATGCATCAAATATAGAGTATTTTACATAGGATATGTGGCATAATACATCAACCAAAGATGATAAAGCATAAAAAGATAGCTATATCACAAAACTTTAAAAACTTCATGAAATTAGGTCAGAAAACTTTAATTCTTAGAATTCTCAATCAGTATTCCCACCTTCAAACCATTTCACATGCTAGATACAATGAGCTTATGTAGGTTTTCAGACTTGTGGTTTGGGAGCCAGCTGTGAAATTTTCTGTCCACTCCCCCACAGGCCCATTAATCCATAGAGCTGACAGACATTAATTCAGTCAAGTTTTGCAAAGGAAGAGGATAACATCTAGGAAAAAGGAAAACAGAAAAGCACAAAAGGCAGAATAAATTACAAGGAAAGGGAAGATTAAACCAAAGGAAAAAAGATTTGGAGATTACACAGAACAAGGAATTGGGCCTTGCTTTGGGACTGGAGGACAGTGAGAAAGGAAGTGAGAAAAAGAGAAAGCTATGAACAACAGGGCAGTAAAAAAAGAAGAATCCATAAATTAAGGAGGACTTTTAATACAATAGAAAAGCAAAAGGACAAAAAGTTCAGGAGTCCAAAAATACCACAAACAAATATGAATATTTTCAATGAAGAAAAAATTGGTATGTTGATAAATCAGCTTTTTTTTGCTGATTTGTTTTAAATTTCTGTCTCTTAATATTTGTTACAAGGGAAGATTCAAAGTATTGGGAAGGGAGGAGAAATGTCCTCTAAAATGAATGTATTCTAATAATAAAAGGAATCTATAAAAATTAAAATTAAAATATATTAGGTATTTTCTATTATTTAATAATTGCCATATTGAAAAGCAAAACATGTGTTTTTAAATATTATTTATTTTGAAATATACCCAGATCACAATCAATAATTCTAGTCTTTTACATATCAAAATGCCTTGAAATTCCACCCATGCTCTCCATTGAAATTGAGCATTACAATTTGTAAATATCCATAAAATGTCTGTTTTTAACAGAGGACATCATAAATATGGTACTAATAAATAATAATAATGAAAATAAGTCACATTTAGAGAACTTTTAGAGTTAAGACATTATAAATATAATAAATATTCTGAAATAAATTAACCAAGTAGTTTTAAATTCAAGCCATGCATTTCATTAATACAAATATATTGATGTATCTGTTACTAAATATGATAAAAAGAAATGATTTGTTTCACATTCTGAAGAAAAGTTTGTATTTTCAAAGGTCATTTCCATATGTTCTACTTTTCTAGTCTTTGAGGTGAAAGCAAACTTCCAATGTCTGGGGAATGCTGCTTTCACCAACGGTAGAAGGGTGATCTGTCTGTGGCCTGAGAACTTTCTTTTTCAAGAGCTGTTGTCCTTAGAGAGGCAAAAGGAAATTCTTTCCAAAAATTTTTCTAGATCTCTTTTGAAGTTTTCAGGAGGAAAAAGGAATCCTTCACAGGCACAGTTCTAATGACAAAATCATAAAATTGGCATCAGACATTGGGGAAGTCAGAGGAAGCTGGCAGTGGGGCTTGGGGATACAGGTTGTGGAGTGGAATTGTGGAGAAAGGAAACTTCTTACCTGTGATCTACATTCAGATAGAGAAAAGTTCTTCTGCAAAGGAGGAGAGATGAGTTAGAGCTACCTAGAGCAAAGCCATCACAGGCCAAGATCACTGACCATGTCCTTGCTTCCAAAAACAATTTGATAGCCAGAGTGGGCTTCTCCCCAGGCAATGCCTCTAGATGCTAGGATAGGACAGACCTGAGATATCTCCAATTTAAATAGCCCCAGGATGCATTTCACTTCATTTTCCTGGAAACCCAGGCTCCCCACACCACATGCTCATATTTCTCAAAGAAATGTTTTTTTTTGTTTGTTTGTTTGTTTTGTTTTCCCTCTGCAGCTATGAAAGTGATGGAGAGAAAACCTCTTCTGTCCTGAATTACCTGTCCCTTCCCACCCTCTCAGTCCCATACACATACATGTTCACTATTAATGAAGAGGTAACAAAAGGAAAAGTGATGCAACAGAAATGAATCACCTGTCATTCCCAGGGGATCAGCTTTGGAAGCAGATCCCTCTAGTGAGCAAAGATAGGAGGAAAGATACTGTATCTGCTGTCCCAACCCAAGGAACCCCAGCTTTAGCAGAGAACGTATTGAAATGGCAGCTTCCCTCAAGACCCACCTGGATAAGGTCCAGATTGTGATAAACGCCATCTTTTTCTCTAATATTCTTTTGGAAGAATGTTTGTGTAGCATTCATGAAGCTTTTCAGGTTTTTCTTACAACACTGTTGGACAATAGAAAAATAGAAAGTTACCTTTAGGCTCCTATCCAGGGGCTAGAAGTCTGGGTTTTATCATGGCTTTCTTGAGTATATAAGAGAAGGGGGATAAAGGAGGGGTCTGAAAAGGTAGAAACTGGTGTGTTCCGAGATGTGAGCTTCTGCACTGGGTAAAGACTGAAGACAAGCAGCCACCCTAAAGTGGGGTCTCTGTTCTTTGCCCTCAGCAATACCCTCTTCTTAATATGATGGACTTCAGCTCTCACCCACAGCTCTTCAGACTCCCCATCCATAAGAGAGCTCCAATATCCTGTGTGTTGGGGACCTTCCCTAACTGCTCCTCAAAGGGGATGACCATGAATTGCTTTTTCCCCACTTCATTCTGTTGTGGTGTCCATATCTGGGTATATCTAAATTATGTATCTAGAGTATCTACTGTAGGGCCTCTGCTCTTTCTGGTCTGAGCTAGACTTTAACTGAAAGAGACCAATTATTCTTAAAAGGTACAACTGTAATCCACACATAGATTGTTTTTCTTCAGTGGGGTGGAGATGATGGACCATAGACACCTATGCTTTTATGCACATAGATAATTTCCAATGTGCAAAATGCATCAACCAACCAGTAACTCATCTACAATTTACAATCTTAGAGAGTTACTTGAGACAATAATAGTTTAAATGATTTGCCTATGGATCACACAGCTGGTCTGTGTCAGAGGCAGAAACCAAGTTCTAGTTTCAAAAGACTATCTCTCTAAGACTCACTATGCCACATTGCCTCTCACTCAATATGGATCCATAATCAGAGTGAGCTCCAGGCAATCAATGAAAGGACAGACAACTGATGACAAATAACTCTTACCTTTGGTTCAAGATCTCCTGGGAGAGTTATTAGACCCTATGGATGAGAAAAAAAATCAGTGAAATTAATTTAGACAATTTTCATGAACAAAATTAGTCAGTGAATTCTAAAAAATGAAACAGATTCAGAACACCTGAAAATTACTTACCTCTTGTGTGGGAAAAGCATAGTCTTTTTTTAGTATAGAAAGAATTTCCCTCCTAAGAATATCTATGTCATATTTCATAGTTGTAGTAGGCAAAGCCTCTGTGAGGACCCAGTATGCTGAGGTGCAGAAGAGGAGGAGAACACTGGTGGCCTGCATCCCTACACTTGCTTTATGCTCGGAAACTCTGAACTATCCTTGGGTGGCTGTGAAGCTCTTATATATGCTTTAGGGATGCTTATCTACCCACAATCTTTGAAAAGGGGAGGGAAAGCTCATCAGTGGAGGAAGAAACTGTCTGGTTGATTATCAGATAGAACCCCCACACTGTGATGATGTTTGCTCATAATTTTCTCCATATTTGTGATTAGACAAAAGTAAGGGAAAAAATACTGTTGGAAAAATTAGCCTCATTTGGGGTCTTTCATTGTACTGGAAACCAACATTCTCTTGCACAGAAAGTCAAATTCCTGGTTTTGAGATCCTGGCTAGACTATCCCCAAAGGAAACACTTAATAAGGACCAACAGATATTTCATGTCATCCTTTTGGGATGAGATGTAAGACTGAGCTTTGGACCTGCTAACAAGACTCCTTGATTCCTGCTCCCCAATTCTTACCATTTTGTGCTGGGAATCTAGTCTCTCCTTCTAAGGAAATAGCTCATTAAATGAGGGATAAGGGGAATTCACCAGGAAATAAAAAAATATAAATTAGATACCTCCTTTGGAGGGTCTTCATAGGTTTTTTCATGATGATAAATTCTAAGTACAATATAGTCCTGTTTACATATTTTGATTTTGTCCAGGGCACATGATCATAGAATATCAAATTTGGCATTGAATTCAAGTGGCATCTAGTCCAACTAAAACTCAATAGGAATTCTCTCTTTAATACTGAGTTATTCATGCTGCAATTTATATATTTCTTAAGTACCTACTATGCATAAAACATTGTACTAAAATCCAAAGGATATATGAAGTATAAATAAGGCACAGTTTCTAATGTCATGGTTCTTACAATCTGGAAAAGGGTATGACAAACCCAGACAACAATATTTAAGAGTGCATGAGAATGCATTTAAAGAAATTAGTAAGTACTAAGTAAGGAAAAAGTAAAGTACTATGAGAGATTCTAAAGTGGATGGGTAATGAGAAAAGGTGATAGGGATGAAATGGTAACTGGTTTGTTGTAGTGATGGGAATAGTTCGATACCTTAGGCAAAATTAGTATTCCTGTTAATTTCACTGGAACATCAAGGGGAATAGGATAAAATGTGGCAAGAAAGATAAATTTTAGAGGTTCTTGAAAGTGAAGAAAGGGAACTTTTGTTACCTAGGTAACAGGAAGCTACTGTAAGATTTTTAGGAGGAACAGTTTCACCAGATTTAGGCATAGGGAAATTAATTTGGTACTTGGGTGAAGAATAAATTGGAAAGAGAAGATAATCAAGATGGGGAGATCTTTTAAGAGGCCATTTCAATAGTCCAAGCAGATTTTATTGTGCCCTACGTGAAGGGAGGGTCTATGAGTAAAAAATGGATGTGAAAAATGCAGAGATGCAATCAGCAGTACTTAATAACTAATTTGGAAGAGAAGGAAAAATTATGAATAACATCAGGGTTAAAAATGTAAGAGATGGTGGTGCCAGTGATAGAAACAGCAAAATCAAAAGATTCAGGTTTTAGTGAAAATACAGTGTTTACTTTAGGACATTTTGAATTTGAGTCAACTCAAGTCAACAAACATTTTTATGTACCTACTATATGTCAGGCATTGTACTAAGTGCTAGACAGAAAGGGAGGAAAGTCCCTATATTCAAAGCACCCATAGACTAATGAAGGAGATAACATACAAAAATGCACAGCAAAATTTTATATAGAAAGTTAAGAGATGGAATTCTTGTGTGAGGAACATAAAGGAGTTCAGTGTTACTGAATTGTAGAGAAGAATGAAGAAGAAGAAGATATAAAAGAAGAATGGAAAGATTCAAAGATGTTAGACTATAAAAGGCTTTAAAAGCCAAGTAGAGTATTCGTAATTTGATCTTGATTGCAATAGGGCAGACTTGGACTTTAGGAAGAACACAATGATGGCTGAAGGAAAAATGACCTGGAATGGAGAGTGCTTGAGGCAGAGAGGCCCACCAGAAGGCCAAGAGCAAGGTGATAAGGTCTGCACCAGCATGGTAGTAGTATCTAAGGAGAGAGGGACGTATATACCAGACATATTGCAAAGGTAGAATTGACAGGATTTGACAACCTATTAAATATGGTTAAAGTGGTGGGGTGGTGAAGACTTTGAAGAAAATCATTATGAGAACTGATTGGAGGATAGCCTGGAGAAGGGCATGGAAACTAAGCAGAAGGCTTTTGTAAGGGTCCAGAAATAAGGAAAGGGAGGAAGAAAGGAGGGAGGGAGGAAGGAAGGAAGGAAGGAAGAAGAAAGGGAGGGAGGGAAGAAAGGAGGGAGAAAGGGAGGAAGGAAGAAACAGAACATATTTGTGTGGAAGAAGATAAGGGTATATCGAGTATGTATGGAAGGACTATTTTGCTCCATTAAGGCTTTTCTCTGGAAATGATTCATGGCTCTCTGATTTCTAAGAAGCAAATAAGACTGGTTCTTATACACATTATAGCCTTTAACCTTCAATTTTGATTATTACTGTAGTCATACTGTCCCCTTTACTTAAAACTAGCAGACTTGACAGGCCATGAAATAAAAGACTTTTTTTTTTTACTAGCAGCATTTTAAATTATCAAAATTTCATTATTGTTTATTATTAAACACCTTAATGAACTATTATATCTATTGCAAACATAAGATTTAAGAGGGAAAACAGCCTAACTATCCAAGTCCAGGATATTTTTCCTTCAGTAAGCTGACTCATCTGAGATCCAGATTCTAGTCTTCAGATCTGGAAAATGTGATCTGAACTTAACTCAGCATTTTAAATTACTCTCTCAGGATAATATTGCTCAAGGGGACAGGTTCCTGCTGACTCAAATCAAAAGAAGTGGATGATAATTTAGTTCTCTGTAATGGAGGATATAGTTTTCTAATGCTCAAACACTTCAAGTTCACTATCAATACCTCCCTTCCTGGAATTGAAAGAAAAAGTGGATGAGACATCAGAAAACGGCTCAACATGAAAAGTTAACAAAACTTTGGGGAGCAACAACAGGAATGATCATACTATGTGGTCAGTGTAAAATAGTACTTTCCATTAAATGTTTCTTAGGAAATGTCCTGGAGAGAATAATTTTAATAGAGGGGACAACAGAGACCATCTAATTCAATTCTTTATCCCTCCAATTATGAGAAAACTGGAGATAAAAAAAAGTGAAATGATTCATTGGCAAGTGAGTAAGGTTGATGATCTTGTGAACATTCCCTTTTTTAGTATGAATTGAATTTTGACTTTATTTTATCATTTTGAAGTTGACAACAACAAATATGAACATTTCCAATACAAAGCAGATCATAAAGGAGGAGGATTGCAAATTAAACAATGAATATACATTTTGGATAATTCGTTCTATTTCTTTAAGTATATAAAATTATTAACAATACTTAACAACTTGGGATAGTAGCTTCAAAGTTGTCAGACTTGTCTGTCTTTTAACTTCCTTCTGCTTTCTTCTGTACACTTTTCAAAGACGTTTCAGTGTTCTTTTCTCTTCTTTTTTGGGGCATCATTATTGATTACCAATTCCTTTTTTTTCACATTATACCTTTTCTTTCCCTCTCAAAATAATGACCTCACTTGTAACAAATAAATAAAGTCATACAAAACAAATTCACAGATTAGTGATGTATGGAAATAGGTTTGCAATTCTGCAATTCTAGTCCATCATCTCTGTCAAGAGGAGGAAGCATGATGCCCTTTTTTTTTTATCCTCTTGTGCCTCATGGCATTAATCATGTAATGCCTCAGTTTCCCATAATTATTATTCTCTGAATAAAATTATTATAGCCTTATTCCTTTGTTCCTTGACAGTAGGAGTGGAGGCCCTGAAATACCATTGAGTCATAAAACTCCAGGTGTCTTATCTCAAATGCTTGCTGGGCTAATTTCCCTTCCTTTTGAGTATTGCCCCTCACCTCGCTGTCTACTGCCCTCGACCTTCTTTTCTTGACCCTCATCCTGTCAGGACTAAGTTATGATCCTTTCCTGGAACTCTAACTTGTCTTCTCTCCCAATATCCTCCTCCCTCCCCCCCCCCACCTTTGTTTCTCCTTTAAATGGAACCCTATAAAATAGCTTTTAGCTCTTGGTGAATGCTTTTTGTTTTTATATATACTTACTAGTGTGAATCAATTCAAAGTTGTTTTTTTGACAGCTCTAATTCCTGGGTTTCTTATCTGCAAAGTGAGAATAACAGTACCTATTAATAATATTGTTATAGGAACCAAATGAGTTATTATATGAAAAACACTTTGAAAACATTGTGGCATAAAAATATGTGCTATCATCCTCCATTAACATTATTTTATTTGAATCATTTGCAATATGTCTTGAATACCTAATCTTTATGAGAGAAACTTGCAGAAAATATTCCCTAGTTTTACTTTTCCCTTCTAATTTTAACTGATTGTTTCTGCTAAAAAAAATTGTTTTCTGTAATATTAAAGGTTCATTTTCTCTTCTGTGATTTTCACTATTATTTGGTCAAGAAGTCTTCTTCTATTACTATTTGTGAAAGAAATCTCCTTCGCTGTTCCTTTAATTTTATTATCCCAATCATGTATCTATTTGGACTATTATTTGGATCATATATCAATTGTTTTGATGACTATGGCTTAATAGTATAGTTAGAGATCTGGTCCTGTTATCCTCTTACTTAATATTTTTTCCATTATTTCTCTAGAAATTCTAAATTCTAAACTAATTTTTTAGATGAATTGTGTTCTTCTTCTAGCCTAATAAAATAACTTTTTTTTTAAAAAAAAGTTTGGTTGTTATGGAACTGAATAAGTAAATTAATTTAGATAGAATTGAAATTATTGTATTTGCATAGCCAAAATATGGGTAATAATTTAGGCTTTTCTTTATTTCAGTAAAGAGTGTTTTGTGATTGTTGTAAAATTATTTTGAATAGAATTTTATTTCTATTTCTTCCTGCTTAGTTTTGTAGGTAATATATAGAAAATGATAGTGATTGATGTGAATACATCTTATTTCTTGCTTCCTGATGAAATTATTTTTTTCAACAACTGCCCTGATCACTGACTATATAAAGCATTTATCCATGTTAACAGTATTAAAAACCAAAATAATAAAATGATTTTTCCTTAATTTTTTAGTCTATATGAAATTGAATTAGAACATTAAAAATCTTTTTTATAATATCATGAGCAAAGTAAGAAAATTCATCATCATTGCTGACAGTTTATTGATAAAGCATCAGGCTTGTAGGACCTGAATTCACATCTGATCTCAGACACTTACTAAATGTATGACTTCAGGCAAATACAACCATTATTTGCTTTGGTCTCCGGACTGTAAAATGAGGATTATGGAGATTATAATACAACCTATCACCTAGAGTTTTTGTTGTAAAGATCAAATGAAATATTTTTAAGATACTTTGTATAACATTGGTGATATATGAATGTTAGCTATTATTGCTAACTAGAACAAAAATAGTCTCCATTTTCACAACAATATTATGCTAAAGAAAAAACTGGTAGGGATCAGTGAGCTCAAGTCAATGAACTTAATGTAGGAGAAAATAAAAATCTTACATACATGACTGCTGAACTGCTCTCACAGATTTTTGGCAGAATGTAGGGAATGAAAGAGATACTTCAGGAATGGAGAAGGGAAATAATTGCCTTGATGTTCTATTTTTTTTAATTATTTTTTTTACTACATTTAAAATTTAAAACTATTTTTGCACTTCCTCTCTTCCTTGTTTCTGCACTAGTGAAAGCCATCATTTTGCATGCACACACACACATACATACACACACACACTCATAAAAGTACATTATGCATACTTCTTTGTCAGTTCTTTTTCTGGAGATGGAAAGAATTTTCCTTCATGAATCATTTGTAGTATGTCTACTCAGAACAACTTAGTCATTCACAATTCTTTGAATAGTATTGCTGTTACCGTATATAAGATTTTCTTGTTTCTACTCATTTCACACTACATTATTTCTTGCAAGTCTTTCCATGTTTTTCTAAAAATCATTGAATTTATCATTTTTTACAAGTACTTCATCACAAGTATATGACTCAACTTGTTTAGCTATTCCCCAATTAATGACCTTCCCCTTAACTTCCTGTTCTTTACTACCACAAAGAGAGCTGCCATAAATACAGTTATCACTTCCACAATACTGGTTATGGGCATACCCATAATATGAAAAATCCTTGTAAAATTTTTGGTTCTCCCTTTGTACCAGAGAAGAAGAAATTGTATGCATATCTATAGTATTAAAAGATAAAGTATGTTTATATTATTCAATAATATACATTTATTTTATCCATTTCTGAGTTTCTAAACTATTGTGTCAACTACTGACCCTTACATGTTACCTGCAGCTTCTGCTAAATTCCCAATAAATTCTCATTTAATTTCTTATGTCAACCTTCAATATATCATAACAGTCAGTGACGCAATGTGGAAAGGATTACTATAATTTAGAACTGATGGCTTCTTTTCATTTTCCCCTGGTCATCTTGAAAAAGAGACCTAATGGTAGTATTGCTGGGTGAAGGGTAAACACAATTTTGTAACAACTTTTGTATAATTTCAAGTTGTACTCCAAAATGCTAGAAGCAGTTCACAGTTCCATCAACAATGTACAAATGACTCATTTCCCACATCAGCTCTAACATTTGTTAGTTTCCTCTCCTGTTATTTTAACCAATCTGATAGATGTAAAATGGTATCTCAAAGTTGTTTTAATTTGCCTTTGTCTTATCAATGATAATTTAGAACATTTTTCATATCTCTATACAAAGTTTTGATTTTTTCTTTGAAAAACTGCTTGCTCATATCCTTTGATCATCTATCATTTAGAGGATGACTCATTCTTAAAATTTTAACAATTTTCTCTTCATATTTGAGATATGAGACCTTTATCTGAGAAAGTATCTATAATTTTTTTCTCTAATTTTCTTTCTTTCTGATACATTGGTTTTATTTGTACAAGACTTTTAAATTTAACATAATCAAATTATGCATTTTACATCTCATAATGTTCTCTATCTCTTATTTACTTATCATTTCTTCTCTTGTCCAAAAGGCTAATAGGTATGTTTCATGATCTTCTGATTTATTTATTATATTTCCCTTTATATCTAAGTCAAATATTCATTTTGATTTTATCTTGATAAATGGTGTAAGATGCTTAATATCCAATTTCTACCAGATTGCTTTGCAATTTTACAATAATTTCAACCAAATAATAAATTCTTGTGCTCAAAGCTTAAATCTACATATTTGTCAAACACAAAGTTGTTATAATTATTTGCTACTGAGTATTATTCATTTTCTCTGTTTCATTGAATGACCTTTCTATTTCTTAGCTGGTATCAGACAGTTTTAATAATTACCACCTTATCATATATTTTAAGATATGGTACTGTTAAACCTCCTCCCTTTACATTTTTTCCCCATTAATTCCTTTCACATTTTTGACCTTTCATTTTTCCAAATGAATTTTATTATTCTAGCTCAATAAAATAATTTTTGGGTAGTTATTTGGGATCTATTAAATAAGTAGATTAATTTAAGTTGAATTGTCATTTTGTAATGTTGGTGCTACCTATTCACGAACAATTAATATTTTCCAATTATTTAAATCTGACCATATTTGTTTAAAAAAGTGTTTTATAATTATGTTCATATAATTCATGAATTTGTCTTGGCAGGTATTCTCCCACGTATTTTACACTGTCTATGTTTAATTTAAATGGGATATCTCTTCTTATACCTGATGTGTTATACCTGATATGTTACCTGATATGTTATACCTGATATGTACCTTATACCTGATATGTTAGTCATCAGGTACAAGAAGCCTGGAAAAAAAAGAAGAAAAAGAAAAAAAGAAAAAGAATGAAAGAAAAAACGTGGAAACGTGGAAGATAGCATGCTTTAGTCTGTATCAAATAATATATTCTTTTACTATTTATCATGTGCGAAATGACTTGCATTTTCATAGATTTGACTCAGTTCTCTATATGTTTGAGAAATGAGTCCTTTATTAGAGATACTTGTTGCAAACATTTTCCCCCAGTTTTCTGCTTTCCTTTTAATTTTGGTTGCATTGATTTTATTTGTACAAAAATTTTTTATTCTTGTGTAATCATAATTTTCTTTCTTACATTTTGTAATGCTCTATATATGTTCTTTGGCTAAATCCTTGCCTTATTCATAGATCTTACAGACAAATCATTTCATCCTCTTTTAAGTTGTTTATGGTATTACCTTTTATGTATAAATCATGTATCCATTTTGATCATCACTTGATATATGGTATGAGATGTTGGTCTATACTTAGTTTCTGACATACTGTTTTCTACTTTTCCCAGCAATTTTTGTTCCAAAATCTTGAATCTTTGGGTTTATTATATATTAGATTTCTATGGTCATTTATTGTCTGTCAGTTGTTTTTCTAATGAGATGTTTCCTAATGTTTTTTTTTATTCTTTTGATTTTGTTTTATTATTTCTTAGTTTCATATGAAGTCATTATCTTTCCTTTGCCCAATTCTCATTTTTTTAAGGAATTATTTTCTTAATTTGGAACACAAGGTTTTGCAAAGGTAGATGTTGAAAATTATCTTTGCATAAATTTTGAAAAATAAAAAGGAATAGGTTGACTTCCTTTTTATAATTTGCTGTCTTGTGTTACTCTTATTTTTTCCAATTTTTCTTTAGCCTTTCTTATTTGATATTTAAAATCCTTTTTGAGATTTTCCAAAAACTGTTTTGTGGTTTGTGATCATTTTAATTTTTTAAGTAAAAATAATTGTTTTAATTTCCCCATCATCTTCTAAGTTTGAACTCAGCTCTTCTCTATCACCGTAATATCTATACTCTTTTTTTTTTAGCAACTTATTTCTTGGCTGCTAAATTTTTATTATAGTTAGGCTCTAGTTCTGAGGTGGCCAGGGAAAGGAAGAAAGGAGGATAATGTTTCAAGCTTCAGGTTCTTTCATACTATTGTTCTCTGGGCTCTATTTAGGGGATTCATCTCAGGTATTCCTCCTCACTCCTGAAGAGTGAAGCCATGCCCAGGCTGCCCAACAGTGCTGTCACTGCAAACACTCTTATTCCATGTGGTTCCTCAGGTGGCTATAAGTTTCAGCTTACCCCTCTGCCCTGGACTCAAAACTCCATTTTCCTGTGAGTGGCCACAAACAGCTGTCTTTTGCTTCAATTATTATTTTGCCTTAAATCACTAAATAAATGTTGCTTTAGACAAACTGAGAACTGGGAAAGACCATAGCTTCAAAGGCCAAGGTCTCCAACTGCATCTTGGCCATTCTTCAGTCATCTTGACTTATGTCTTGCCACTGGACTCAGATATCTGACTCTAGAGGAAAGAATGAGGCTGATACCTTTGCATAAGACAAGGCTATGTCTTAAATCCAATTCACTTGTAATTCAAGACATCATCCTTCTGTTGTCATTAGTCCTCTTCTAGAATGAAGTATGAAGAGCAACAAATAACAACAACAACTTGGTAATTTTATTAGGAGTTGTTTTTTTTTCTTCTTGTCTTTTGACATCTATTGAGGAAATAGCTGTTAGTCTTAAATGTGTTTATTAATTATTTATGTATTAGGTACCAAACTCTTATCAGAGAAATTAGATAAACATTTTTTAGCATTTGCCTACTTCTTTTCCTAGGTATATTAATTTTGTCTGTACTATAAAGCTTTATAGTTTCATGTAATCAAGTCATCTATTTTATCTTTTATAATTGCCTCTATCTCTCATTTGATTAAGAATACATTTCTTACCCATAGTCATGAGAGACATATGATTTTTCTGTCTTTCAATTATTTTATTGTTTGATCATGAGTATTAAGATAAGGTATCCATTCAGAATAAATTGAAGAATATAGTGTAAGATATTGGTCTAAAGAATTTCTGCCACACTGTTTTCCAGTTTTCTACATGTTTTTTTTTTAAATAAGAAGTTTTCCCCTTAAATATTTTATATTTTCTACTTTACTAATCACTAGGCTCTTAAATTCCATTGTTTCTGTTCTTCCTTGTCAGGTTCATTTCATTGATCTATCATTCTATTTTTTAACCAATACCAGAAAGTTTTGATGACTGCTGCTTTATAATATAATTTGAGATCTGAAAGTACTATTTCTCTTTCATCTCTACTTTTTTCATCATTTTTGAGGAGTTTCTAGATATTTTATTTTTCCAAATGAATTTTAGAATCAAATTGTCTAAAGCATATGATTGGTGTAAATCAACTTTGGAAGTATTGTAATTTTATATTGACATGGCGTAGCCATGAACACTAAAATTTTTCTAGTTATTTAAGTTGCTCTTTGTTTTTTCATGGAGTAATTGAATTCATATAGGTCTTTTCTGTATTTTGGTAAATCAGTTCCCAGGGGTTTTTTGCTGTTGTTGTTGTTTTTGCATTTTGTAGTAATTTAGAATGGATTTTTCCTTCCTATTTTTGCCTCTAAATTTTGTCATCACATAGAAATGTTGATTTTTAAGATTTTAATTTGTAGTTTGCAATTTTGGAGTTACTACTAATTGTCAAAATTAATATCTTTGCTGATTCCTTAGGATTACCCAAGTTAACTATTCATGTCATCAGAAAACAGAGATAGCTATATCTCCTATTCACCTATCTTTATTCCTTTAACTTGGCATATTATTATTAATATATTAATATAATTAACTCTTGGCATATTATTATTGTTAAAATTTCTGAAACTTTATCAAGTAACCCAAATAGATACTAAAGAAGGAAAAGGGACCTGTATATGCCAAAATGTTTGTGGCAGCCCTGTTTGTAGTGGCTAGAAATTGGAAAATGAATGGATGCCCATCAATTGGAGAATGGTTGAGTAAATTGTAGTATATGAATGTTATGGAATATTATTGTTCTGTAAGAAATGACCAGCAGAATGAATACAGAGAAGATTGGTGAGACTTACATGAACTGATGCTAAGTGAAATGAGCAGAACCAGGAAATCATTATACACCTCAACAACAATACTGTATGAGGATGTATTCTGATGGAAGTGGATTTCTTCGACAAAGAGATCTAACTCAGTTTCAATTGATCAAGGATGGACAGAATCAGCTACACCCAAAGAAAGAACACTGGGAAATGAATGTAAACTGTTTGCATTTTTGTTTTTCTTCCCAGGTTATTTTTACTTTCTGAATCCAATTCTTCCTGTGCAACAAGAGAACTGTTCGGCTCTGCACACATATATTGTATCTAGGTAACACTGTGACATATTTAACTTGTGTAGGGCTGCTTGCCATCTGGGGGAGGGGGTGAAGTGACAGAGGGGAAAAGTCGGAACAGAAGTGAGTGCAAGGGATAATGTTGTTAAAAAAAAATTACCCAGGCATGGGCTCTATCAATAAAAAGTAAAAAAAAAAAAAAAAAAAAACTTTATCAAGTAAGAGTGGAGAGAGTGAGCATTCTTGCTTCACTCTTGTATTTTCTTGGAAAAATTCTAATGTATTCCCATTGAATATGATGTTTGTTTTTAGTTTTAGATCGAGACTCTTTATCTGACTATGCTTTGTAGGGTTTTGTTGTTATTGTTTAGCATAAATGAGTGTTGTACTTTGTCAAAGGTTTTTTACTGAATTTTTTGAGATGAGCGTGGTTTGGTGCATTTTGTTTTTTAATATGATTAATTTTTATTGATTGCTTTCCTTAATCTTTAATTATCTTTGAATCTTGGTATAAACCCCACTTTGTTATGATGAATGACTTCTTGAATAAATTGCCAAAATCTATTTGATAGAATTTGGTTTAAAATTTTTGAGTCAATATTCATTAATTATATTGACCCAATTTTTCATCTGAATTTTTTCCTTATTTCAGACATATAGATTATCTCATAAAAGAATTGTTAGGGTGTTTTTCAATTTTATCATTTCTTATACTAAAGTTTAATAATTTTTGAAGAATCAGCTTTTTAAAAATGCATCATTTCTATAGAATTTGTTCTTTCCAAATTATCTTTCTCCTTTAATTTTTATTATTTTTTCTTTTGTCCTTATTTTAGACTTATTTGTTGTTTTTCTAATTAAAATGTATATTCAATTCATCAGTCCTCACTTTTTCTATTTTGTTAGTATGTGTTTGCAGAGTTATGATATTTCCTCTGAAGACTGTTTTAGTTGCATCCAGAAAACTTTGGCATTTTTTTTTCATTAGAACTTTCTTTCACATAATTAATAGTTATTCTTTGATCTATTAATTATTATATTACATCTTCATTTGCGCCTGTGTCTTTTGTTTATGGTCCCTAACTCAATGATTATTTTTATTATTATTGTCTGTAAAGGATATCTTAATTATTTCTGCTTTTTTACATTTGTTTGCAAAATCTTTGTGCTCTAATACATTGCCAATATTTTTTAAGATTTTAAAGTGTCTTGTTGGAATACGGAAGCCACCTTACAGTGGCTGCTGGAGATCCAACCTCTTGTGAGAGTCTATCACAGTTGATTATCATCTAATCTTTTTGGTACTGTGTGCAATATTGTCCTGATTCTGCTCACTTCACTCAGCATCAGTTCATGTAAGTCTTTCCAGGATTTTCTGTAATCAGCCTGCTCATAATTTCTTATAGAACAATAACATTCTATTACATTCATATACCATAACTTATTCAGACCCTCCCAACTGAGCAGCATCCACTTGGTTTCCAGTTCCTTGTCACTACAAACATTTTTGCACATGTGAATCCTCTTCTCTAATTTTTTTAGATATCTTTGGGATATAGATCTAGCAGTGGTATTATTGGATCAAAGGATATACACAGTTTGATAGTCCTTTAGGCCCGGTTACAAATTGCTCTCCAGAATGGTTGGATCATTTCACAACTCCATCAACAATGCATTATTTTTCCAGTTTTCCCACATCCACTGCAACATTTATCATTATCTTTTTCTGTCATTTTAGTCAACCTGAGAGCTGTGAAGTGGTATCTCAGAGTTGTCTTAATTTTAGGAATGATATTTTAAAAAAGAAATTAGTATCTTATTTACTGTTGTGACATCAGGACTAAGGGACTTTTTTATTTGACTTTCAGCTGAACCCTTCTGTAAAAGTTGTCTCCCCCATTAGAATATGAATTCCTTGAGAACAGAGACTGTTATTTTTCTCTCTGTGAGAAAAATGCTTAGTTCTTATGAGGGAAAGCTCTTTCTTCTATTTGGGAGGGGGGAAAAGAGAGTGATAATTAGGCCAAAAAGTAAAAGGGTGAAGGGAAGCATTTTTCAACATGCAAAGAAGAGAACAAAAAGCAGTTCAAAGGAAAATATAAACAAATTCAGGTTAAAACTGAAATAGCTTTCTGCCAGATCTATGGATAAGGAAAGAATTTATAATAAAATAATAGATAGATAGTATTATGGTGTTAGAATCCTAGTGTTAACTCAATGAAATTGATAGAAACAATGCTTGGTAATTGGTTCACACATTAGAGCTCATATCTTTAAGAGAGTTCACACATTAGCTCACACATTAGAGTTCACAAGTTCAGGAGATTCACAAGTCAGTATTCAGTATGAGACAAGTTTACACTTCCCACAATCCCACTCTCTCAGAGGAGGAATCAACATTGGGTTCACTCTCAGTCTCAGCGAGAGTCAGTTGGAGATTGAGAAGCCAGGAATTGGAGTTGAGCCAGAGGCAGAAGCTGGAAGAGCTAAAAGACAAGCTGCAAGAGCTCTTGGAACCAAGGAGGGAGAAAGGCCTCTAAGAAAGCTAACTGGGCTATTTTGGAAGAGACAATAAAAGACGGGATTTTAACTCCTGGCTGCAATTGAGGTGATTATTACTCTGAACTGAAACTAAGGCTGTCTCCAGAAACCTCCCCAAGAAACCTGCTCCCAGAGAACCCTCATATTATACAAAAGAAGAGAACACCACATTATGGGATATAAAATGGGATAATTTTGATTATATTCAATTAACTTTTTTGCACAATCAAAACCACACAGCTAAGATCAGAAGGAAAGAAAAAAACTGGGAGGAAATCTAATAGCAAGTTCATCTGATAGAGGCTTTGTTTCCCAGGGAGAAGTGAATCAAATTTATAAGAATGGAAGTAATTCCTCAAATTGATGAATTTCAAAGAATATGAAAAGGCAATTTTCAATTAAAGAAATCAAAGCTATCTATAATCATATGGGGAAAAATGTCTAAATAGCTATTGATCAAGGAAATACAAATTTTAACAGGTCTTATGTACTGCCTCACATCTATCAGATTGAAAAATATGACAGAAAAGGAAAATTATAAATGTTGGAGAAAATTGAGGAAATTTGGGTGTTTTTTGTTGGTGTTCTGAAGAGCAATTTGGAACTATGCCCCAAAAGGCTAAAAAACTGTGCATACTTTTTGAACCAGCAATATCATCACTAGCTATTTATCCCTAAGAGATTTTTAAAAAGGGAAAAAAAGTGAAAGGGAAAACTCTTGTAATGTTTATGAGAAACAGTCTTACTTGCTTCCTAGAAAATCATGTGAACCTGGAATAGGAATGCCTATAATATTTATGTAACAAGTTGTGAGCTTGAAAGGAGATGATGTATATAATGTATTTTGTAAAACCTAAGGTTTCTGATAAATGCCAGTTGCTATTTTTATTTTTTCATTAAGCAGTTGAGCAATATGGGAAAGAGCTGGAATGCTATTTGGACTCATTAGAAAAGGCAAAAGAAGGTCATTTTAAGGCCGAAGACACCTAAGTATGTTTGTAGGCATATGAGAAAGAGCCAATGGAAAAAGATAAAGGTAAGTAAGAATGGGTATGACTATAGGATGAAAATTTTAAAAGAGGAAGGAGGAACAAGGCCATACCTAATACAACTAGACTTAGTAGGAAATAAGGATACTACTTTTGTGAGTAGGTGATGATTCTGTGAATATTTAAAGATTGAAGGAGGGGAATAATGGGAATTGACAACTAATGACCTCAATCTTCTTAGTTGAGTAAAAAGTTTAGCCATGTGAAGGTGAGAATGTCTTTGGGACCAAGAAGAGAAAGGTTTGAAAGAATCCTTGTAGAGAATTAGATAAAGGTGAACGATAAGGATTATTGAGCTCCATTGAAAGCTTGTTTATTGTTGCTTTTGGTTGTGTTGTTGTTTTTCTGGAAGCATTTCTTCGCTTCATGATTTCCTAGGAAGCAAATGAGAATATTCTTCATAGATATCCCAATCTACTATAACTGGGAATATGCTGGAGTAAACTCTAATAGGGTTTTGAAGTCTATAGTTAAATGAGAGTATTCTTCATAGATATCCCAATCTACTATACCTAGGAATATGCTGGAGTAAACTCTAATAGGTTTTGAAGTCTATGGTTAAATTTTCTTTAAAAAAAGGTTTTTTGTGAGGCAATTGGGGTTAAGTGACTTGCCCAAAGTCACACAGTAATGTTAAGCGTCTGCCATTAGATTTGAACTCAGGTCCTCCTAACTCCTAAGGCCAGTGCTCTATCTACTACACCATGTAACTGCCCTATGGTTAATTTTCAGTGTAATCATTTATATCTTAGAAATTGGCAACAGACAAATTGAAGTTTAAAGCTTTAAGCCTTCACTTCAAATAGTTTCAATAATACAATGAAACTTAAAAGTATATATACATACATTTCTCTCCTGTCTTCCTTCAATACACTGTGGCTATACACTTATTAGTATACAGTTGTATAAATACAATTTATAAACATGAAGCACTCAGTAGAAGTGCAGTAGAGGGCTTGGGGAATGATGCGTGGAGGTTTGATGACTGGAGACTAACAAAAATAATAATAACAATAAGAATATAGCATTTTAAAGTTTGTAAAGTGTTTTACATCCATAATTTTATTTGAGCCTTACATCATCCCCTACCTACAGCCCAACTGTGCCTCTTTCTGCACTAATGCAGACTTCCCCTATACGCCAGGACCAAAAAAAGATTGAGTTCTTATAAGTAGAATTATTATCCATTGGGCCAAATCTCAGAGTTTAAGACTTTGGTACATTATTTTGCCCTTTGTAAATGGAAATATTTACTATAGTTAATGAGCTGAAGCTAGAAGGGGAGAATTGGTAAGCTATCCAAGCTTGAGGTATCTGTCCCTCAGAAAGCCAGCTCATTAGTGATCTAGAGTCTAGTTCTTAGCTTTGGAAAACATGATCTGAGCTTCAAGTAGCAACACAATTAGTCCAAGAGACAGGGAGTTCCCCATAACTGAAGGTTTTTTTTTCTGGTTTAGTTTTTCTGGGAAAAAAATGTAGTATAGTGGAAAAAGTGGTAGATTTAGATACATGATGAACCTGTAGGACAGTGGAAAAAGTGGTAGGCTTAGAATCATGATGGACCTGACTTTGATGCTAACCTTTGAAATTTACTGTATGATCAAAGGGAAAACTCTTGTAATGTTTATGAGAAACAGTCTTACTTGCTTCCTAGAAAATCATGTGAACCTGGAATAGGAATGCCTATAATATTTATGTAACAAGTTGTGAGCTTGAAAGGAGATGATGTATATAATGTATTTTGTAAAACCTAAGGTTTCTGATAAATGCCAGTTGCTATTTTTATTTTTTCAGGGAGGTTGGTATTCCAGATACAAGTTGATCAAGAAAGCTTCTTCTAATTCCAAGACTTTGTGATTCCCTATTGAGGAAAAGGTAGAGAAAAAGACAAAAGAATATAGTACTTTTTTCTGAGATTCTTTTTTCTGGAGTTTCTAGAAAGATTTCCACATACAGGAGCACAAATATTCTTTGAAAATTATGGAAGTTTTTTTTGAAAATGATGTAACACCATACACAAATTTGTGTGGCTCCCTCATAGTGTCATGAGAAGATATACCACAGCCTTACGAAGGAGCATATGACAATTAAGGATAACCATTCCAGTGTAGGAAAGAAATAGATCATTTCCATTCATTTTTCTTCCAAAGTATCAAAGCAAATTCATTCAAACTTATGAGAATCTGGAATGAATATCTGAATGTCTCCCTTACCACTTGATGTGATTGTAATCGTAACGGGGGAAATGAGTCAGAGACAAACTCAGAAAAGTTAAAAGTTATTAAAAGAACAAACATACCTCCCCCTTGTCTTGTTCCCTTGTACCATTCATGGTAGAGGTCACCTGAACTTATTTCATAGAGAGCTCACCTTCAAGTCAGGATGTCCTAGGTTAAAAGATCACTTCTGGGTATATCATTTAACATTCAGTGTCTTCAGATAAAGCTAAGATTATACTTTAAAGAACAATTGCCTATCTACATTGATCGATCAAGTTTCCACAGCAGAAATTCCCTAGAATCCGAGAACACTAGATAGCACAATAGATAGGGCAATGGGCCAGTCAGGAAGACCTGAGCCAGATCTAGCCTCAGATGCTAGTCCTGTGACATAGCCACTAAACATCTGTTTAACTTAGTTTCCTGCAAAATGGGCATAATAACATTACCAAACTTCTAGAGTTGTTTTGGGATCAGATGTGAAGTCTTTGGCACATAGTAGATATTTCCTAAATGTTTGTTTCCTTCCTTTCCTATATTAGTGGAAATTACAGGTCTATTTTTTTTCCTTTTTTTTTTTTTTTGAAAGGCAATTAGTTGCTGATGTAGCTTAAATGTTAAGTATCTGAAGCCAGATTTGAATTTTCTCTCAACTCCAGGGCCAGTACTCTATCATTGTGCCATCTAGCTGGTCCAACAGGTCCAATCTTAAAGAAAAAAAAATCATCTATGTAATACTGTTATATACAACATAATTGTTATGAATATCAGATTAATTGAAGCTTTATATTATCTTCATTACTAACTGAAAGATTGTTGTCCCTTTGAGAGGATTATCCAGGGCCTCATACAAGAGAAGCTTCCTTTATTTTTATGAATCATCTTCATGATCTTCCCCATCCTTCTAATAACTTCCCAAAAGAATAGAAATTGGCGTAGTTATTATTTCCCCTACACCATACAATAAATGAGTAACAAAAGGGCTTGTGGTAATTAGGCTTTGTTCTCTTTATGAGAACATAAAGCAATAAAGAAATTGCTTGGAATTGAACTACTAGAGAATTGAAACTCATTTTAGATTAATGATTGTTCTTGAATTATTTGGAAGTGGGAATTCAGGGCCAGCCTCTTCAAATAGTAAGAGTAAGACCAATTAATACTATTGGTTCTACCTACCCACAGGGCCACTGTAGGAAAAATGATATGTAAAATTGAAAGAGCTATATTAATGTAAGATACTATATTATACTGTGCAATGCTATATTATGTTGTATTGCATTCATGTCACATATACCTCACTATACTAACCATATTACAAATATGGAATTAATAAGAGATAAGCTTAGAAAGGTAGAATCAGTTGAAGCCAAATAGTAGAAAGCTTTGAATTATGAGCAGAGTATTTTTAACTTTATCATACAAACATTCATGAGACCATGAAGATTTTTGATCACAGGAATGACATGGTCTGATCTTGCTGTAAGAAAGATTATTCTAGCAGAGTTATAAATTATGGATTGAAGGGATGTATGCCAGTAATACTCCCCAAGATTTTATCATTATTGGTATGTCTGTGTTATGCAATGTTATTAGTAAATCAGCATTAAATTTCTTATCAAATATTCTGAAGATATCATAAAAAAGAGAAAATGACTTATATATACTAAGTATTTGTAGAAGCCCTTTTCCTGGTGGCACAATATTAGAAATTGAGAGGATGTCCATCAATTGGAGAATGGCTATGGTATATGAATGGAATGGAATACTATTGTGCAATAAGAAATGATGAGCAGGCAGATTTCAGAAAAACCTGGAAAGCCTTGTATAAACTGATGCAAAGTAAAATGAGCAGAACCAGGAAAACATTGTATACAGTATCAGCAATATTGTACAATGATCAAATATGAATGATTCAGCTCTTCTCAGCAACCCATTGATCCAAGATAAGTACAAAGAACTCACAAAGGAAAATGCTATCCATACACAGATAAAGAATTGATGAACTCTGAATTTAGATCAAAGCATAATTTTTTCACTTTATTTTTTCCAATTTTTCCTTTGGATCTGTTTTTTTTTTATTTTTAAACTGCTGACTACATATAGAAATGTGTTTTATATGATAGCACAAGTATTAACTATATCAAACTACCTACCATCTTCAAAAGAGAAGAGAAGGAAGGAAGAAGAAAATTTTGGAACTCAAAATCTTGCAAAAATGAATGCCAAAAATGTTCTTAACATGCAACTGGGGGAAAATAAAATCTCTCTCTCTCTCTCTCTCTCTATATATATATATATATATATATATATATATATATATATATATATATATTTGGCTGAAGCAATTGGGGTTAAGTCACTTGCCCAAGGTCACACAGCTAGGAAGTGTTAAGTATCTGAGGTCAGGTCCTCCTGGCTGGTACTCTATCCACTGCGCCACCTAGCTGCCCCAATATCACTAAATTTAAAAAGGAAAAAGGAAACGTCTACAAGCAAAGTTTTGAAGAAAAACACACAAGTCCCAAAACACATAGAAGAGTTAAAGAAGAAACTGGAAAGTGATTTTAACCAAATGAGAACTATGAAAGAAAGATATGAAAAGAGAATTAACAACTTGGCAAAAGAGGTACAAAATTACATTGAAGAAAACAACTCTTGAAAATTAGAATTGGACAAAGAGAAAATAATCGCTGTATGGAACATCAAATCAAAAAAAGTCAAAAGACTGAAAAAAATAGAAGAAAATATGAAATGTGTCTTAGAAAAAAAATTGACCTCAAAAGTAAATTGAGAAAAGAAAGCAAGAATCATTGGACTATCTGAAAAAAAAATCATGAGCAAAAAAAGAAAAAGCTTAGGGATAATATTTTTAAAAATAAAATGAAAACTGTGCAAATACCTTAGAACCAGAGGTCCAGGTATAAACTGAAAGAATCCACCATCACTTCCTGAAAGAAATTCTATTAGATTGGAATGACCCCCCCAAAAAGAATAGAAGGGTGAGGAAGAGGGGTACAGTGGGAGAAGAAAGAAGGAACATGAAGAATGGAGGAAATTCTCTTATTAAAAATGGAATACAAGGAAGGATTTATACCATGGAGGGGAAATGGAGGTATATGTGAAAAAAAGCAACACTTGAACCCCACTCTTATCTGAACTACTTTCAGAGGGAAGAATCCATACACACACACACACACACACACACACACACACACACACACACATATATAGGGAGAAAAGAGTTGAGGAATTAGAGCAAGGGTAGATTAAGCGTGTCAGTGATCAGAAGCAAAACACATAGTTGAGGAGGTGAAAAGTTAAAAAATAGAATAATAAGTACAAGAGAATAGGACAGAAGAAAATATGTAATTAGCAATCATAACTGTGAATGTGAATGAGATAAACTCCTCCACAAAGTAGTAGAGGATAGTAGAATGAATTAGAAACCAGAATTCAACAATATGTGTTTACAAGAGACATACTTGAAGCAGAATCTATTATATTTCAGTTGATGTATAAAAGGAAAAAGTCAGGGGTAGCAACCATATTAGGCAAAGCAAAATTGAAATAAGACTTAGTTGAAAGAGATAATCAGGGAAACTACATTTTGCTTAAAAAACATGAAAAATAAATATTGGGACAGCTAAGTGGCTAGATAGAGTGGATAGTGCATTAACCCTGAAGTTAGGAGGATCTAAGTTGAAATCTGGTCTCAGATATTTAACACTTACTAGCTGTGTGACCCTGGGCAAGTCACTTAACCCCAATTGTCTTACCAAAAAAAAAAAAAAGACAATAAATTAATATTAATACTAAACATATGTTGTTGTTGTTGAATCATTTCAGTCATGTTTGACTCTTTGTGACCCCATTTGGGGGTTTTCTTGGCAAGGATACTGGAGTGGTTTGTCATTTCCTTCTTCAGCACATTTTGGGATGAGGGACTAAGGCATATGAGATAAGTGATTTGCCCAATGTCATACAGTTAGATATGAACTCAGAAAGATGAGTCTTCATGATTCCAAGGCTAGTGCTCTGTCTACTATGGCACCTAGTTGAACATATCTGCACCAAATTGCATAACATTCACATTCTTGAAAGAAAAATTCAGTGAATTTTAGAAAAGTTGAATGTGATAGATATGCATAATACTGAATGGGAATAGAGAAAATTGGGAATGGAAAAAATTGAATAGAGACAGAAAGGAGTACACTTTTTCCTCGATGGTTCATGAATCCTATACAAAATTGGCCTATATTAGGGTATAAATATCTCAACATCAGATGCAGAAAGGCAATAATAGTAAATGCATTTTTTTTCATATCATGATACAATAAAAATCATATGAATAAAAGGCGAGGTGAAAACAGAGCAAAAATTAACTGGAAACTAAATACTCTAATCCTAAAGAATGAATGGGTGAAACAACAAATCATAGACATAATTAATGACTTCATTTAAGAAAATGACAATGAGACAACATACCAAAATTTGTGGGATATAGGCAAAGAAGTAATAAGAGAAATTTTATCTCTCTAGATGCTTACTTGCATAAAACAGAGAAAGAGAAAATCAATAAATTGGGCTTGCAACTAAAAAAGCTAGAAAAAGAACAAATTAAAAACTCCCAATCAACTACCAAACTTGAAATTCTAAAAATAAAAGGAGAGATCAATAAAATTGAAATTTAAAAAAATTATTAAATATATAAATAAAACTAATAATTAGTTTTATGAAAAAAAAACTCAACTTGTTTAGAAAAAAAGAAAGAGGAAAATCAAATTGTTTGTCTCAAAAATGAAAAGGGAGAACTAACCACCAATGAAGAGGAGTCACCAATTATCAGGAGTTACTTTGCCCAACTGTATGCCAATAAATTTGACAACCTAAGGGAAATGGAGGAATATCTACAAAAATATAGATTGCTCAGATTAACAGAAGAGGAAATAAATTACTTAAATAGTCCCATTTTAGAAAAAGAAATAGAACAAGCTATTAATCAACTCCCTAAGAAAAAATCTTCATGACCAGATGGATTTACATGTATATTCTACCAAACATTTAAAGAACAATTAACTCCAATGCTATATAAACTATTTGAAAAAATAAGGAATGAAGGAGTCCTACCAAATTTCTTTTATGACACAGACATGGTACTGAAACCTAAACCAGGTAGGACTAAAACAGAAAAAGAAAATTATAGACCAATCTCCCTAATGAATATTGATGCAAAAAGCTTAAATAAACTATTAGCAAAGAGATTACAGATAATCATCCCCGGGATAATACTCCATGGCCAAGTAGGATTTATACCAGGAATGCAGGGCTGGTTCAATATTAGGAAAACTATTAGCATAATTAACTGTATCAGTAATCAAATTAACAAAAACCATATGATTATCTCAATAGATGCAGAAAAAGCATTTGATAAAATCCAACACCCATTCCTATTAAAAAAAAACACTAGAGAGTACAGGAATAAATGGACTTTTCCTTAAAATAGTCAATAGCATCTATTTAAAACCATCAGCAAGCATCATATGTAATGGGGATAAACTAGAACTATTCCCAATAAGATCAGGGGTGAAACAAGGTTTCCCACTATCACCATTGCTATTCAATATTGTATTAGAAATGCTAGCCTTGGCAATAAGAGAAGAAAAAGAGATTAAAGGAATTAGAGTAGGTAATGAAGAAATCAAATTATCACTCTTTGCAGATGATATGATGGTATACTTAGAGAACCCCAGAGAATCAACTAAAAAGCTATTAGAAATAATCCACACCTTTAGCAAAGTTGCAGGATACAAAATAAATCCACATAAATCATCAGCATTCTTATACATCACTAATAAAATCCAATAGCAAGAGATACAAGGAGAAATTCCATTTAAAATAACTGTTGATAATATAAAATATTTGGGAATTTATCTACCAAGAGAAAGTCAGGAACTACATAAACAAAACTAAAAACACTTTCCACACAAATAAAGTGAGATCTAAGCAATTGGAAAAATATTAAGTGCTTGTGGATAACTTGAGCAAATATAATAAAGATGACAATACTCCCTAAATTAATCTATTTATTTAATGCTATACCAATCCAAACTCCCAAGAAACTATTTTACTGACCTAGAAAAAATAACAACAAAATTCATCTGCAAAAATAAAAGCTCAAGAATTTCAAAGAAATTAATAAAGAGAAAAGCAAAGGAAGGTGGCCTAGCTGTATCAGATCTAAAACAATATTATAAAGCAGTGGTCATCAAAACTGTTCAGTACTGGCTAACAAATAGTTGATCAATGGAATAGGTTATGTTCACAGAACAAAATAGCCAATGACAAAGGCCCTTTTGGGATGAGAATTCACTATCTGACAAAAATTGCTGGAAAAATTAGAAACTAGTATAGCAGGAAGTAGGCATAGACCCACACCTAATATCGTATAACAAGATAAAGTCAAAATGGGTTCATGATCTAGACATAAAAAATGATACTATAAACAAACTAGAAGAATATAGGATAGTTTACCTCTCAGATTTGTGGAGGAGGAAGGAATCTGTGACCAAAGAAGAACTAGAGATCATTATTGATCATAAAATAGATAATTTTGATTATATTAAGTTAAGAAGTTTTTGTAGAAACAAAACTAATGCAGGCAAGATTAGAAGGGAAGCAATAGAAGGGAAAACATGTTTACATCCAAAGGATGTGATAAAGGCGTCATTTCTAAAATATATAGAGAATTTACTCAAATTTATAATAGTTCAAGCCCTTCTCCTATTGATAAATGGTCAAAGGATATGAACAGACAATTTTCAGATGAAGAAATAGAAAGTATTTGTAGCCACATGAAAAAGTACTCCAAATCACTATTGATCAGAGAAATGCAAATTAAGACAACTCTGATATACCACTACATACCTGTTAGATTGGCTAAGATGACAGGAAAAGATAATGATGAATGTTGAAGGGGATGTGGAAAAACTGGGATACTGATACATTGTTGGTATAACTGTGAATGGATCTAACCATTCTGGAGAGCAGTTTGGAACTGTGCTCAAAAAGTTATCAAACTGTGCATCCAGTTTTATCCAGCAGTGTTTCTACTGGGATTATATCCCTAAGAGATTCTAAAGGAGGAAAAGGGACACACATGTGCAAAAATGTTTGCATCAGCCCTCTTTGTAGTGGCAAGAAACTGGAAACTGAGTGGATGCCCATCAATTAGAAAATGATCTGAATTGTTCTGTAAGAAACAACAAGCAGGATAATTTCAGAGAGGCTTGGAAAGACCTACATGAACTGATGCAAAGTGAAATGAGCAGAAGAAGGAGATCATTATGCACAGTAACAATAAGACTATATGACGATCAATTCTAATGGACATGGCTCTCTTCAACATTGAGATGATTCAAACCACTTCCACTTGTGCAGTGATGAAGAAGACCATCTACATCCAGAGAGAGAACTGTGTGGGAACAGAGTGTGGAACACAACATAACATTCTCACTCTCTCTGTTGTTATTTGTTTGCATTTTGTTTTCTTTCTCAGTGTTTCTTTTTCTTCCTTCTTGATCTGATTTTTTCTTGTGCAACAAGATAACTGTATAAATTTGTATACATATATTGGATCTAACGGGTATTTCAACATATTTAACGTATATTGGACTATGTCCCAGCTAGGTGAGGGGGTGGGAGGAAGGAGGGGAAATTTTGGAACAAAAGGTTATGCAAGGGTCAATGTTGGAAAAATTATCCATGAATATGCTTTGTAAATAAAAAACTTTAATAAAAAAAGAAAAAAGAAAATAATAACAACCATAAGACAATATACCAGAATTAGAGGATGCAGTCAAAGTAGTTAGGGGAAATTTTATAGCTGTTGTATAATTAAACATTCAAAGGATAGATTAACAAATTGAATATGCAACTAAAAAAGAAAATCCAAAATTCCAAAGCTTTCAATTAAATTTCAAAATAGAAATCCTAAAAATCAAGGGAGGGATAAATGAAAATTAACAGTGAAAAACCAACATACCATTGAACTAATAAGTAACACTAGGATCTAGTTTTATGAAAAAATTTAAATAGAAAAGCCATTGACTAATTTGATTGTTTTTAAAGATAGAAGAAAGCCAAATTACTAATACTCAAAATTTAAAGTGAATTTGCAATCAATAAAGATGAAAGAAAAACAATTATTAAGAGTTTTGTTCATATACTTTAACATGTTTAATATGTATGGGACTGTCTGCCATCTAGGGGAGGGGATGGAGTGAAGAAGGGGAAAAGTTGGAACAGAAGTGTTTGCAAGGGTCAATGTTGAAAATTACCTATGCATATGTTTTGTCAATAAAAAAAGAGTTATGTTCAACATTATGCCAACAAAACTGGCAATCTAAATGATATGAATGAATTATTTTAAAAGGGTAGCTTCCTAGATTAAGACAAGAGGAAACAGACAAGAGAATTTAAACAACACTATTTTAGAAAAAGATGTTGAACAAATCATAAATGAGTTTCATAAGGTGGGGGAAGTCCAAGCCCATATGGATTTATGAGGAAATTCTATCAAATATTTAAAGAACAATTAATTAAAATACTACATAAAATGAAAAAAAAAAGGTATAGTAGGAATTCCACTAAATTCCTCCTGCAGAACTTTTGATTATATGATTTTGATATCTAAACCAGAGGGAGTCAAAACAGGGGAAGAAAAATATAGAACAATTTCCCTAATAAATATTGATGCAGCATCTTAAAATAAACACTAGCAGTGATTATTACAATAAATTACAGAAGTCATACACCATGATCAGGCCAGATTTATACCAAAGGAATGCTGAGATGGTTCAATATAAGGAAATCTATAAGCATAATTGACCATATAATAACAACAATTATATAACAATTTCAATTAATGTAGGAAAAAATTAACAAAATACAACATCCATTCCCATTTAAAAAAACACTGAAAAGCCTAGAAATAAATGAAGTTTTCTAAAAAAATGATAAGCAGTATTTTACTAAAAACAACATGCATTGTCTGGGTGATAAATTACAAGCCTTTCTGAGAGGATCAGGAATGAAGCAAGAATGTCCATTTTCATCATTACTATTCAATATTTTACTAGAAATTCTAGATAACAATAAAAAAGAAAAAGAAATTGAAGGAATAAACATAGGCAATGAGTAAACAAAGCTATCATTTTTTACAGATGATTTGATGGTATACTTAGAGAACCCAAGAGAGTTTGTTTTAAAACTAATCAAAACAATTAACTTTCTCAGCAAAGTTGCAAGAAATAAAACAAACCAATACAAATTCAGTATTTTTATATATTATTTAAAAAGAAAAGGAAGCAAGAAGAAATAGAAAGAGAAATTCCATGTAAAATAATTGCAGTGTAAAATACTTGAGGGTCTGCTTACTTAAAAAGGAGCAGCAGAATACAGGAGCAGCAGAATACAGTTACAAACCATTCTTCACAAAGATAAAGACAGATATAAATAATTGGAGAAATATGCTTATAGGTAGGCCATGTCAACATAATAAAGTTAGATACTACTAAATTAATTTACTTCTTCAATGTCATGTCAATCAAACTACCACACAATTACTTTATATAGTTAAAAATAGTAACAAAATTCACTTAGAGGAACAGAAGTCAAGAATATCAAGGGAACTGATGAAAAGAAGGTAAATGAAGCTTAGCAGCATAAGATCTCAAATTATACTACAAAGCTGTTTTCATTACAACAATTTGGTACTGAATTTGGTACTCTTCAGGTATAAAATATAGAAGGAAGCAAGCATAGCATCTGATAAACTCAAAGATCCCAGGTAAGAACTGACTATTTGATTAAAAAACTTCTGGGAAAACTGGAAAGCAGTCTGGTAGAAATTATACAGAGGCCAATATCTAAAACTCTGTACCAAAATGGGTACATGGTTTAGTCATAAAGAATGATAGCACAAATAAAGTAGTAGAGTTTGCAAGAAATTATCTGTCAGATCTATAGATAGGGCAAGAGTTCATGACTAAAGAGATAGAGAGACTCATTGAAAGTAAAATGTATAATTTTGATTACATGAAATTAAAGCTTTTGCAAAAACTAAATTAAGGAAGTGAAAAGTAGAAGAAAAAGCAGGAAACTGGAGGGAAAATCTTTGCAGCAAGTTTTTCTGATAAAGGTTTATTTCTTAAATACAGAGGGAATTAAATCAGCTTTAAAGAATAAGAGATATTCCTCTTTTGATAAAAGGTCAAGAAATATTTTTTTTAAATTGTTTAGATGAAGAAATCACAGCTTTTTGGATTTTTTTTGTTTGTTTTTGTTTTTGCTGAAGCAGTTGGGATTAAATGACTTGCCCAGGGTCACATATTTAGGAAGTATTGTGTCTGAGGCCAGATTTGAACTCAGGTCCTCTTGATTTCAGGACTGGTGCTCTGTGCCACCTAGCTGCCCCAGAAATCATAGTTATTAATCGTCAATTTGAAAAAATGTTCAAAATCGCTAATAATTGGAGAAATGCAAATCATAACAATTCAAATGTTACCACCTCATTGCCATCAGATTGACTATTATAATGGCAAAGGAAAATAACAAATGTTGAGGGGAATATAGGTAGAGAATGCTGGTAGAGCTGTAAACTAATCTATCCATTCTTCATACAATTTGGAATTATACCCAAAAGGCTATCCTACTACTAAGTCCATACCCCAAAGAAATCAAAGAAAAAGGAAAGGGGCCCATATGGCAGTTCTTTTGTGGTGGCAAAGAATTGGAAATTGAGGGGATACCCATCAATTGGGGAATAACTGAACAAGTTATGATATATTAATATGATGGAATACTATTGTGTGATGAAGGGGGTGGTTTCATAAACTGAGAAGATTTATGTGAACTGTTGCAAAGTAAATAGAATCAAGAGAACAATTTGTACCATAACAGAAATATTGTCAAGATAATCAACCACAAAATGTAATGTCTGGGCTAGCTTTCTTGAGGATCTCTGGTAAGGCCTTGGTCTTAGCAGGAGAGTCACCACGAGGATGGTCAGAGATAGAGTCTGGAGTCTGGAGTCTGAGCTCGAGCACACTCTCATTCGAGTCTCTCTCAAGTCTGCTTATTTCAAGGCCTCTCAGTCCTTATATACCTTAGTACAATTACTTCACTACAGCATACTGAGCATGTGCCAACTGTGGAACCATTACATCACCATACTAAGTACTAAGTATATGAGAACTGTATCTCACTATATCAATCACACTAAGTAAACACTCTGCTGTAATTATCTTTGCTTCAAGTATACTTTTCTCAGAGTTCCCCAATATCTGTGATCCTCTACATTTCCTGCTTTCTTTTGTTTTAGAACACAGGTGGTCATACCCTCCCTGGCTTCTCAGGAAGGGAGGTGAAAACACTAAAAAGGAGGTGATCACACCCTCCCTGGCTTCTCAGGAAGGGAGGTGGGACCAAAGGAAAATGAGGAGTCAAACTAGATATTATTATCAGAATTCCTCTGGGCTGAAGGGTCTTACTTAAAACAGGTATACATAAATCCATCAGCATAGGAGGTATTACACAAGCATATAACACAGGCTACTAGTGATGTAACAAACAACCTGAATCAACATGAGGAATTATACATGTCCATAAGTCCTAGAATGAGGGTGTATAAATAACACCCACACATATGCCTCTTTCAGCAGCCAAGAGATAGTCCAAAACCAATCTCTTGTCCATTACTTCATGTGTCAGGGAATCCAATGATTCCTGCAGATGTTGAAGTCCTGTAGCAGTCTCATCAACAATTTTTGATGTTCATGAGTCAATTGTCATATTCATACGGTTAACAGTCATGCTTTTTTAGTGGCACTTGTAGTCATAGAAGGAACCACCAGATGTTTCTTAGGTCTTTTCCTTTGTTTCAAGGGTCTTCTCTTTTTCTGTCTCTCTCTGATGGGCAAGGTGAATATGGCTCATTGGCACCCATCTGATTCCTTCTCCATCTGTAAAGATACAAGTAAATTCTCTCCCCCAAGCAATTAACTTATCTGGTCCCTTCCATTCACCACTTTCTGGATCTCTCCACATCACCTGGTGATTATCTAAAGATAGTGGAGCTGTTTGCATTGGACACTGTCCTTTTGGTGGGTTATAAAACCTGTCTGCTGGAGCCAGTGCATCTTTATCAAAAATTTGAAAATTAATGGTATAGAGAGTTAAATTTAGAAGTTCTCTAGGGTTACCTGTAGCTCCCCTTTCTTTTGTTTTTGGAGGAGTGTCTTGATGTCTCTGTTTCTCCTCTCTACTATTGCCTGTCCTTGAGGATTAAAAGGTATGCCCGTGGTGTGTAAAATCTGATATTGTGCACAAAAGTAGGCAAAATGTTTAGAAGTATATGCAAGTCCATTATCTGTTTTTATTGCTTGTGAATTACCCATAATTTCAAAAGCTTGTATAAGGAATCCAGTGATCACTCGGGCTGTCTCTTTTGCTGCTGGTATTGCAAAAGTGAATCCTGAAAAGGTGTCTACTATAACATAGATAAAAGACAGATGACTAAAAGATTTATAATGAGTCACATCCATTTGCGAAATTTCATTGAGTCTCAAACCACAAGGATTCTTCCCTGGAAGAAACATAGGAACGTGGAAAGGAAGGCAAGCTGTGCAGGCTTTTACTATGCTCTTAGCTTCCTCTTTTGTTATTCCAAATTGCAAATGTAAAGCTTGAGCAGTCTGATGATATTTAAAATGAGATTCTTGAGTTGCCTGAAATAAAGGAGTATTGGCTAACATGGTTAAAAGACTATCTTCCTTTGAATTTCCATTAAAAATCGGACCTGGAAGTCCACTATGAGAATGAACATGAAATATATATAAATCTCACCTGGACTTAAGCACTCCCAGGAGGTGAAATGGTCAACCCTACTCTGTGTGGAGGCCAGAAAGGGACAGATTTCACCTCTCCAGGGGATATCTCAGTAGTTCCAGCTGCATACAACTCTATTTCCCCAATTGCAATCCCTTTCCCCCATCAGATTGCTTCTCAGCTGATTGATCATATTGGAGTACTAAACTTCTAGAGATTCTCTGACTATAACATCAGCTGCCCTCATGCCCCAAATGTTTTTTGCCTGGGGCCCTGGAGCTGAGCCCCACTTCCCATTTCTCTGAGTCATTCTACATTCTGATGCCCAATGGAAGCCTTTGTTGCATTTTGGACATGGGATTTTGGGTCCCCACCTTGTTTTCTCACTTTATCTTTATGCCAACACTTTTCGGATGCCCTACTTTACTACACTGAAAGCATTGACAAGTCTCTCTGGAAGTCCCTTGCCAAAAGGGACCCTGTCTTCCCATGTTCAGATCTTGTAAAGTCTGCATCATAGCCTGGATATAAAAGGTATTTGTGTCCACTGTAGCACAGTGTCTTATGATCTCCTTTAAAGCAACATCCTTGTGTAGTCCTAGTATAATTCTTCTACAACCCTCATTAGCATTTTCTTTAGCAAGTTATCTTATCATAATTTTTGTTGCTACATTTTCACCAATAATTCATATGACAGCTGTCTGCAGATGTCCCATGAAATCAGCAAAGGGTTCATTTGGATCTTGTGCTATTTTTGTGAAGGCTTCCTCTCTATCTTATCTTCTTAGGAGGGTGCCCCATGCTTTGATAGCAATAGAAGGAATTTGCTCATATGCTGTTAAAGGGTAATTAATCTGTTCTAAAGTGTCTGCATAAGGACCTAAATCTGCTAGTTGATCAAAGATGACTGGTATATTAACTTCAGGTTGCCTATTTTATTGGGTTTGTATTCTACAGAGTTCACTATACTCAGAAAGCCACAGCAAGTTTTGTCCAGGTTCTAAAAT
Source organism: Sarcophilus harrisii (assembly GCF_902635505.1). Classification (NCBI taxonomy): domain Eukaryota; kingdom Metazoa; phylum Chordata; class Mammalia; order Dasyuromorphia; family Dasyuridae; genus Sarcophilus; species Sarcophilus harrisii. The sequence goes on from NC_045427.1 coordinate 350,213,119, forward strand.
GTGTTGACTATAGATTTCCAATCACTAGGAGTTAAATTTTCATAAGCCAAATTCTCTAATACCATTTTAATATAAAACAATGTAGATCCATAAAGAGTGCAAGCCTTTTTCAGATCTTTGATCATTTCCAGATTAAAAGGAGTATATCTTCTTCCTTCTTGACCTGAAGAATCAAATTCTTCAATCACAGGATGTGCTTCTATTCTCAAATCAGATGTATCCTATCCTTCCTCTTTAGTTTTAACTAGTGCCTTTTGTAATTGTGTCATAGGGGGTGGACAAAACTACTGCATGGGTGCTGCTGCTGATGTCACTGCCCCTCCCACTCCTCCTCCTCCTTCCTCTACCCACAAAGGTGAAATTGAGGAGAGAGGGTCAGAAGATGGGAAATGCCCTAAGGACACCTGCTGAGAAGCACCACACTCCTTAAGCTCATCAGCACTGTACTTAATTCCTTTCTTGTCCAATTCTTCATGCTTTTCAGCTGCTTTGTCAGTACCATCCCTTTTCTGCACTAAAGGATCATATTCTAGAAGGCAAAGGACCTAGGATTACAACAAAGAATTAACCACCAAATGAGACTCAGCATTATCTTTCAGAGGAAGGGATGGATCTTCAATGAAGTAAGAGACTTTCAATCATTTTTATTGGGAAAAAAAAAAAGGACTACACAGAAAAATTTAATCTACAAACACAAAACTCAAGAGAAGCATAGAAAAGTAAATGGGAGAAAATATATATATTATTTAAAGGTTAAACTGTTTACATCCCTAGATAGGAAAATAATATCTATAACTCTTGAGAACTGTATCTATCACTGGGGCAGATAGAAGGAAGTGTCACATGGATAGAAAATATGGTTGTGAATGGACTCTGAGGTGATGATATCAAAGAAAAACACATTAAGGGATGGGAAAAAATCTGTACTGAAAAAGGAGCAAAGGGAGGTATAATAGGACAAATTAGATCACATGAAAAGATGCAAAAGATTTATTACAATAGAGGGAAAGAAGATAGGAAAATAAACATTTTCTGAAGCTTGATCTTATCAATTTTGGCTCTAAGAGGGAATAACTTAATTATTCAGTTGAATATAGAAATTTATCTAACCCTATAAAGAAGTAGGAGGAAAAAGAGGAAAGAAAAGGGAAAGACAGAATAGAAGGGAGAACAGAAACACCAGGGGAAAAAGTAAGAAAAGGGGAAAGGAGTGATAGAAAATAAGGGAGTGGGTGGAGTAGGTTAAAAAAAAAACACTACTAAGGACAGGGTGGAAAGAGAGAACAAAAGTATATACAGGGAAAAAAATAAGATACAGGGAATCATCACTGTGAATATGAATGGGATGAATTCTTTCATAAAATGGAAGCGAATAGCAGAATGGATTAAAAATCAGAATGCTATAATATGTTGTTTACAAGAAACATATTTGACACATAGAGATACATACAGAATGAAGGTAAAAAGCTGGAACAAAATTTATTATGTTTCAGCTAAAATTTTTAAAAAAGCAAGGGTAGCAATTCTGATCTCAGATAAAGCAAAATTAAAGATAGATCTTATTAAAAGAGGTAACGAAGGAAAGCACATCTTGATAAAGGTAGTAATGAAATTAAATGTATATGCACCAAGTGGTTGAGCAGCTAAATTCCTAGAGAAGATTTTAAACTAGTTTTAGGAAGAAATAGACAGCAAAACTATATTAGTGGGGAGCCTCAACCTTCCCCTCCCAGAATCAGACAAATTTAACCACAAAATAAACAAGAAAGAAACTAAAGAGGTTAATAGAAGTCAAGAAAATCTAGATATGATAGACCTCTGGAGAAAACTGAATAGCAACAGAAAGGAATATACTTTTTTTTCGGCAGTACATGGCACCAACACAAAAATTGACCATGTATTAGGACATAAAAATCTCACAATCAAATGCATAAAGGCAGAAATAATAAATGCTTCTTTTTCAGACTACAATGCAATAAAAATTATATTCAATAACGGGGCAAGGAAAGACAGACTAAAAACCAATTGGAAATTAAATAATCTAATTCTAAAAAAAAGAATGGATCAAACAACAAGTCACAAAAACATAATAATGAAAATAATTTCATTTAAGAGAATGACAATAATGGGACAGTACACCAAAACCAATGGAATATAGCCAAAGCAGTTCATAGGGGAAATTTTATAACTCTAAGTAACTATATCAATAAAATAGAGAAAGAGGAGATCAATGAATTGGGCATGCAAGAACAGATTTTAGTTTGGAAATAAGATGAACTAAAGTTTTACAGGGAAATATAAGGAAGAAAAATCCTTAAGAATGAAAGTCTAAAAATATAAAGAGAAATATTGCCATAGAAGAGGCAAAGTTGAACTTATCTTAGAAAGACTGATGTACATGCCCAGATAGATGAACAACCAATTTCAATTTTAACAATATATGCAAAACAAGAAATGAAATCATATACACATACAATGAAAACAAATCCAGGTAACAGGGTAAATGGAAAAATATTGAATGGTAATGATAAAAAGGCATCAGAACTGCTAGCCTTTAGAATGAGTTAAAATTGGTGAGAAAAGCTTAAGAAAAGTTTTATTTTTTTAAAATTCTACTGATGGAGAAAGAGAATGATCAAAGAAACTGTATGACTGTTTAGGTAAATACAGTAAAAATTAAGACAGAGAAAACAAATATGCTGCTTGTTTAATCTGCTTCTGGAGTAGTGTCAGATGTAAAGTAAAAGACTAGGTCCTCATAAGAGAAGAAATTTAAGAGAAGAGGGAAAAAAGAGAACTAGAAGATGGTTAAGATTTTTATCTTACAAGATTTAGTAGATCTAAATCGACAATGATGATAAAAGACAGAAAAAATCCAATATGAGAATGGCAATAAGAAGAGGACATAAACATTATTTGTTGAGCAGTGATTTAGTCTAACTTTTCTGGAATTATGCTAGAAATAATTTGGAATTATGTTAGAAAATCCATTAATTTCTTCATGCCTTTTTAAAAAAGGCCTATCTATTTATCCATACTGTTATTGAGGGTAGTAGCAACAACCCAAGAAAAAAAAGGCACAGAACCCCAGAGGTAGTAGTTAGTAATTAGCACACAGATACAGGACTTTATAAATATTGTAGTTCATAGTGGAGAGATGTGGGCCCCAATGGCAAGCAAATAGTCTCTGGCCATAGAGGGATCCTGGTAGCAGAAAAAGAATCCTCACTGTTGATAGGCAATTCTTCTATACCTGCTTTATCATTCTAGTCATTATCATACTCTCCATAGTGCCTCCTGTGGGGAAATGTTATGGCACCATTTGAGCCTATCCCTCTATGACTGAGAAATCTAATTTGTTGCTTAGAGGTCAGATATGTTTCACATATCACATACTCAGGACCTAAGTTATATTAACCAGAAACTTAGTTATATCCCAAGATTGATGTAAGGAATAAAAGTAGTTTTCTCCCTTTCTATGTCCCAAGTATACCATATCTCTTATCTGGAAACTGTCTCTATGCTGGTCAGTCAGTTTAGTCTTCCATTGTTTCTTTGTTTGGATTGTATATAATATGTAGTTTACAGACATTCAAGGGGAATGGCCACCCCTTTTTCTGTCTCTCCCCTCTGCTGGACAATTTGATAAACTTTCTAAATTATTCCACTTCAGAAATTTTTTGTTCCCAGCTAAGACTCTTTCAAACTTTTTCATTCCTCTTCAAACCTCCTATATAATTCCCTCTTCCCTATCTATCTTCTCAGCTTATCTCATATTTTATCTTAAAATTTGAGGCCATTTGTCATGAGTCTAAAAGTCTTCTTCACCTCTGATCATTCATGCATTTTCTGCTACTATTTTCTCCTTCATCTCTGTCTCACATGATAAAGTGACTTTACTCCTTACCAAGGCTAATTCTTCTACATGCTCAAGCAATATATTTAAACACATCCCTCTGTAGTCTTTACTCTTTTACTTATTTCAATGTTACTCTGTGCACTGCATCATTCATCCATCATTGCCTATCAACATGCCCATGTCTTTTTCATTCTAAGAAACTCCTCACTTAATCCTTCCATCCTCATTATAATCCTATACCTCTTCTAATTTTTGAGGTTAAAATCCTGGAAAGAATGTCATCTGGAATCAGTGCCTCTGCTTTCCTTTTTTGCGTTCTCTTCTTAACCCTCTATAATCCAGCTTCTCAATTTATCCACTAAAACTGCTCTTGACAAAATTGGCAGTAGCCAATGGCCTTTTCTCAATTTTCATTCTCCTTGACTTTCTGAAGCCTTTGACTCTACTTTCTCCTCCTTAATATACCTTTCTCTTTGAGGTTTTTCTCTCCTGGTTCTCTTCCTATTTACTTGACCACGTCTTCTTGGTTTCCTTTGCTGGATTTCATCCAAAGCACGTAAGATTGAAGATCAGCAGAGGTTGGGACATCAGATGTGAGAATCATTGGCATAAACATAATAATAATAAATCTATGGGAACTAAGATCACCAAATGAAATTCTCCTGAGCCCCTTCTCTTCTCCTTCTATCACTTGGTGATCTCATCCTTCTGTGAATTTAATTACGATCTCTGGGCCTATAATTCTCAATACTACCTTTCCTACCCAACCTTTCTGCTGACCTCCAATCTCACATTTCTGTCTTCATTATATCAAATTGGTTGCCTACTAGACATTTTAAACAGTTCAAAACAGAACTCATTAAAAAACAAAACAAACAAACAAACAAACAAAAAAACGGACTTTTATCAATTCCCTTCAATCCCTCCTGCCCCCTGCCTTCACCTTCTCTGTGGAAGACAACACCATCCTCCTAGGCAGCCGGGCTTGATAGCTAGATGTCATGCTTGACTCCTCACTGTCTTACACCCTCCCCCCATAATGTGTAATCTGCTACTAAAACCTATTGATTTCACTTTTGCAGCATCTCCTGAATAGGCCCCACTCTCTCCTTTGACTCTGCTATGGGCAAACCCCTGTCATCTGCCATCTTGATTATTCCTTGTTGGTGAGATTGTCTACCTCAAGTCTCTCTTACTCCAATCCATCCTCCATTCAGTCACCACAGTGATTTTCCTGAAGTGCAGGTCACACTGTCACCCTCTTACTCAATAAACTCCTGGCTTCCTACTGAGTCTGGGATCAATATAAAATCCTCTGCTTAGCATTCAGAACCTCTCCTAATCTAACCTGCTCCTAGGTCCCCAGTTTTCTTTCACTTTACTCCCTACCATGTACTCTTTGGTCTAGTGATACTAGCCTTCTGACTATTCCACAAAGAGCTACATTTAATAATTGATTGGTATGAGCTGTGGCAAAAGACAGGTCCAATGAAGTCCAATGATTACCTAATACTGATTGTTCCTCTCACATTGCCACTAGTAAATCACTCAGTGATCATAATATAATTCTCCCTCAGGAAGTACTTAAAGAACCAGGTGGGACCTTATTGGAAGATGGTTTGCTTTCTGGCAACAAGAGGATCTCCCAGGCCTCTACAAATAAGTGTGACAATTTCTCAGACATGTTCTCATGGGACAAAAATTTCATATTATCCCACCCATGGGGCTCTGAGGGGACACTACATAGGTGGTGGCACAAGGCAATTATTCCTTCTTATACCTAGTTATACAAGAAGCTATATCATCTGTGCAATATTCCTGATATTCCTAGAGCTGTTATTTTTACATTTTGTTAATTTAACCTTTTGGCATTGAGAAATTCCTTGTGAAGTGTAAAAAAAATTGGAATCCGCTTCCATATTGACTTGATCAGTTAGACATAAGATTTGATCTTTCTAAAGGCAGAGTGCAATGAAGTCTAGTCTTTCTGGTCTTTGTCCTATTCAGTCACTCCTTCAGAGTTAAGTGATTTATTTTGCTTTTGCTATGTTTATATTTTATTTCTTCTTATATGCTGCTTGTAAAAAAAGAAACAAAAACTTCTTGATTATTGGAGATGAGAACTGACCAAGAACAGTACCAAATGCATTTAAGTGGTGAAAGATCTTAAGCATCTTAATACCAAGGGACAGAGTGTGGGAGGAGCAATATCCGATCCCCTCCCTATCCCAACCCTCTAGTCAGGGTAAGATAGTTTTTCCTTAAAAGAAAATTGAGATCAATCTCCAGCCCTAGTTGACTAAAGGAACCAATGACTTGAGTTTGTTGACATCATGTCTTATATGTCAATTCATAATGTCAAGTTTAGACAAGGGAGCCTTTCCCAGTTAAATCAATTCAAAGTGTCCTCAGCATCTGTCCTTGTTGCGTGGCCCATTGCTTTTATTAAGTAAATATTCTTTTAACTGAGAATGACCTATTAGTATCTCGTTTTGTTTCAGTATTGAACATAAACAACCAAGGAGCTTGCTTATAATCAGGCCAAACTCAGTATGCTAAGTACATACAAAGTCAAAAACAGAAAAATCATATCAATTAAATAAAATTCATAGCAGTACTTTTTTTATTAGGGAATGTATACACACATTTATATATATACATATACAAAGTAGGTACCTATCAATTAGAGAATGTGTGAACAAATGGCAGTTTATGAATTAATGAAATAGTTTTGTATTGCAAGAAATAAAAAAATATGAGGAATTCAGAAAAACAGAAAGATCTGTATGATCTGAGAGTGCAAATTAAAGAGAACCAGGAGAATAATATGATTACAATTGTAAATGCAAACACTAAAATGCAGCCAAATTGACTAATCAGAATGATCAAACTTAACTTTAAAGATCAGATTATAAAAAAATACTTCTTTCCTTTAATGAGAAAAGTGTGAGTCTATGAATGCAAAATATTGTATATACTGCCAAAATGCAATCATTGTTTGTTTGGTTTTCCTAACAGTTTTTGTCCTCTATGATACAGTTTTATTATGATAAGAGGATTAATTTGGAGAATGTGTAGATCAGGAAACAATTTTGCTTTCAAAGCAAAAGACACATATAGGAAAGAACTATGGAGTTTGAATGCAGATGGAAGCATACTATTTTCACTTTTTAAATTTGTTTTTTATTTTTTTCTTGTGGTTTTTCAGTTTTGTTGTGATTCTTCTTTCACAACAAAACATGAAAATATGTTTAACATGACTGTACGTGTGTAGTCTACATTAGACTGTTTGCTGTCTTGGGGAAGGAGAGGGAAGAAAGGAAGGGAGAAAAATTTGGAACTCAAAATATTATAAAAATGAATGTTTTATTTGAGAAAACATAAAATACTATTAAGAGTGAAACAAAAAAACAAAAAGGTATCATCAATATAGTTTGAAAAAAATTGTATAATACTAACTTTAAAATCTAAATACCTAAAAATAATAACATTGAAGATGAAATGGCTATTTGTAATTTAGTTATAAATATGACTACATCTTCAAGTCATTTGTGCATGGACATTCCCTCTCTGAAAAACATTTAAATTGACCTTATACAATACAGACAGAGAATTCTTAATTAGAAATAGTATTTGGTTCTAGGCAAAGAATATCATATATAAAATGAAGATAAATAAATATCAATTTGTTTGCTATTTAGAGAGCATGCATTATCTATATGGAGCTTTCAAAAGCTGGAAATATAATAAAAATAATTTTAAAATGCTGCTAATTACATACTTTTGTGAACTCAAATGATTAACAATTAATGTGGAATTAAATGTGATTTTTTAAAAATTCAACTCTTGTACTGTTGATGAAAATTTGTTTTTAAAAATCAGGATAGTGATTTTTCTGGTCTTTTTGATGAAGACAAACATCTCAAGGTAAGTTGCAAGGAAGATTGTTCTTCCAAGAGGTTTGAGATCAGTCAAGGTTGGGAAATGCATGGCTAGAGATGCAATCCAAAACCATTTATTTTTTCACTTAGCATAAGCATGGGGAAAAGGAAAGCAAAAAATAATTGTAAATTTGTTACAAAATTTGGCAAAGGAAAAAAGTATCCTAGCAGTCAGTTACTTGATGAGAAATGACAAAATTAATTATTAGACATTGAAGGAGTCAAATTATTGTTGCTTGTTGCTTCATAATAATAGAAGGAGAGCTGGGTGAGCAGTTGGGGTATGAAGTTGTTAACATGCACAGACCTCAGCAGGAGTAAAAGGATTACTAAGCAGATATTATAATCAAATCCATGTGTAGAGATGAGACTGTGGCTACTAGTAGGGAAGAAGATACTGGGTGAGTCCATTAAAGATTAGATAATAGCATTCTCACTGGGTTCTTAACTTTTTAGGAGTTCTTGGTACTTAGACCAAGGGAGCAGCTGTAATTATTTTATCTCTTGTGTACAATTATTTTGAAGCGATTTAAAAGAATATTAGGATGGGAGTGAATGTCTAATCTCCCATCTTGTTGATCACATGACCTAGAAATCCCATTGAAATGTGATGGGATAAGATCCATGTTTCTTGAAGAGAGTATATATTATTCAAAAGTAACAGATAAGTAAAAGTGAAGCTGGAGTAATACCACAAATTAAGAGAAATACCTGAGATTTTTTAAAAGACATATTAAGAAGAAATCCAGGACCTAGAACTGGAAAGCATGGTACAGAGCATTTTGGTAAAGATGAGAAGTAGAAATTGAAGAATATTGACATCAAAATATAATATGAACTCTCTGGTCAGAAGAGGAAATAGATGTAGTATTCAGAAAAAACGTCTCAAGCCCAGCAAAGAACATCCTATTCTAGTGATGAGGCAGTAGTAGAAGGGTGGAAGCTTCAAGTACATTTTAAACCACTAGATGGCATTGTTAGCTATTAATAACAAAAAGAATACAATATCGAAGTATTTAAATCTATAAGATATTTCAGAGGCATTCTGATTCAACCCATTCAATTTACAATTAAGGAAGCAGAGACCTATGGAGGTTAAGTTTCATGATCAAGGTCATATATAGAATAGATATATATCATGGAGAACTAGCTCAATCTCTACTCTCCCTGAAAGTTAACGTAGTCTACTGGGATGAGCAGAAATGCCAAGATTCACATGTCCCTTGAAAAGCAGATAGAATTTCTATTGCCTCAGCTCTATCTATCTGACTTTTAAAGATCATGCCAAATCACTAGCCTTAAGTGTGTAAATAATGTAAATTTAGGCAAATTGATCTTCAATTCTTAAATTTTCAAAAGAGATTTTCATTGAGCTTTTATTTTTGTATCACTAGGATTTCCCCTCATATCACTACTCTTCCCTACCAGAAAACCATTCCTTATAATAAAGATGTTCTCTTAAAAAGCAGAAAAAGAGAAAAACCAGCAAACTAAATCAACACATTAAAGAATTTGACATTATATACAATATTCCATGAAGGGGAGGTATCTTCTCATTTTTCTTCTTTGTACTTTGATGAGATTCATTTTTGATGGCTTTGTGATTCTTTTCGTTGCCATTGTTTATTATTATTTTCTTGATTTCTTACAACACTTTCCATCTGTTCATAAAAATCATTCCATTTCTCTTTATTCATCACATTCTTCACATCACATGCTCACAAAGTAGTAATAATCCTCACATTAATGTGCTACAATTTTGTTTCATCATTTCCCATCTACTTTGTTTCCAGTTCTTTGTTATCACAAAAAGTACTACCCACGTTTTATGTAGTGCTTTTCGCTTTGTCAATGACCTTTTAGGATATATACCTAGTAGTAGTAAGACTAAGTAAGGAAGAGGATAAAGTCAGTTAGTCTCATCTTCCTGAGTTCAAATCTGGCTTTAGACACTTACTATGCAACCCTGGGCAAGTCAGTTAATCCTGTTTGCCTCAGTTTCCTCATCAGTAAAATGAGCTAGAGAAGGAAATGGCAAATCACTTAAGTATCTTTGCCTAGAAAGCCTCAAATGAGGTCATAAAAAGTTGGCCATGACTAAAACGACTAAACAACAAGTGAAATATCTGAATCAAGGAGTTTTAGCTACTTTATTTGTATATTGTTTTCTGAAATAGTTATGTGAATGCGTGGTACCACAAGTGGCCTAACTTTCCAGAACTCTTACAACACTATTTTTGTCTTTTGTTATCGTTGCTAATTTTCTGGTATACAGTAAAGTTTTGGGGTTATATTGATTTGCCTTTCTTGGGGGGAATGAGGCAACTGGGTTTAAGTGACTTGTTCAGGATCACACAGCTAATGTCAATTGGGTAAAAATGTATTCGAACTCAGATCCTCCTGACCTCAGGGTCAGTATTCTATCTACCGAGCCATCTAGCTGCCCTTTGCATTTTACTTATTGTTGGTGATCTGGAAGATTCTTGTATATGGTTTTTAATAGTTTATAATTCCTCTTTTAAGAATTGATTTTTTGCTTTTTTAAATGTTAAACCTTGAGTCACAGAATAACTAAATTCAGGATGTTTCTTTATGATTTCTTGGTTACCTGCCATAGCACAAATAGTTTTTGGAGTTGCTTTCCTTAGCTATATCCAAAGTGCCTAACTACTACTCTAGGAGAGTCCAGCTATTAAAGGTCTTTCCTAGAAGCAGGAATTCCAGTCTTTCCCATTTGGGGTATTTGCACTAACCAAGCATATAGAGACATTCTATGCATGTGCCAAAGGAGGTTAATTAAGTTGAGAGTAACTGAAGGTTCTCAGGGGGTATCAGCCCCAAGATGTGAAGACTTCCCTGGTGGAATGGACAGATAAGAACAATTTGTTCCAATGGCCACAAAAGCAGGTGAAGTAGGGAAGGGCTTAGAGATTGATTAGATATTAAAAACACCAAAGTCATCCACTGTATCTTGAGCATCTTGACTCTTATGTGCTATTGGATTGTGACAGCTCTAGAAGAAAGAGTAAGGCAGGTGACTTTGTGCAACTCTGCTTCACTTAAATCCTACTCATCATTGGTACGTGGAAAGTGCACACATTTATAAAAATAAAGCCCAGTACACCTGAAAAACAAATAGCTCTTGTTGCAAAAAGAATTCAGCCAATATTACATCCTGAGTGAGACAAATGAAGGCCAGCTTATCGTAGTCAGAGCTGAATACATGTTTTTCTGAAGGGCTGCAGTGCAGCTGGCTTCCTTTTTGCAATCAAAACTAATCTAGTCAACAAGCTTGTATGCCTACTAAAAAAAGAGAATGACAGGCTCAATATTATGTGGTTGCCATTTGTGGGAAAATGCCATGTCACCATCATCAGTGCCTATGTTCCCACCATGACAAAAGAAAAATATTTTTTTGTTTTTGTTATTCTCAATAGTATTTTATTTTTACAAAGACATGTAATAATAGTTTACAGCAACTTATTTTTGTAAAATTTTGTGTTCCAAATTTTTTCTCCTTCCATCTCTTATTTCCTCCTTTCCTAAGACAGCAAGCAATCTGATATAGATTATACATGTATAATACTTTTAAACATGTTTCCATTTTTGTCATATTGTGCAAGAAAAATCAAACTAAAAGGGAAAAAATATGAGAAAGAGAAAGCAAGCAAACAATGGCAAAAAAAGTGAAAATACAATACTTCAATCCACATTCAGCCTTGCTAGTTCTCTCTCTGCATGTGGATGTCATTTTCCATCCCAAGTCTATTTGAATCATCACAACATTGCTGAAAAGAGCCAGGTTAATCATAGTTGATCATCAAATAATCTTGCTATTACTGTATACAATGTTCTTATGGTTTTTGCTTACTTTACTCAGCATCAGTTCATGTAAGTCTCAAAGAAAAATTTTAAGAAGACCTGGAGATCTTCATCTAGTGTAAGGGTCAGAGGAAGAGAAGGACTCACTTGCAGTGCAAACAGGAAATAAACAGAGGCACTGTAGCTCTGAGATCCCCTGGAAGTGGACCTCTGTGAACTAGTAGGACCGTCTTGTGGGCGAGAATTCTGGTCGCATTGAAATCCGCATCATTAATGGAAGGTGTCTCCTTCTCTGATTGACTGTGCATGTGACCTCATAGACCCTATTTAAGCAGTGGGACGAGGAATTAGGTTCTCTCTGACCTGGTGTTCAGTGGGAATCAGCAGGAGGTCAACTAGGCAGGATGTGAACCTTGAGCTTGCACATGGCTGTTCTCCAGTGCTCTACCCTGTATCTAAACAATCATTCCTATGAAATGATGGTCAGAGATTTCTGAAAACCTCAGGGAGAAGTAAGCTTGGTAAAATTGGTTTAAGCACTGCAAAAGACAGTGACCAGAGATTTCTTTGAGGGCCTGGGAATTAGGAAAGACTGGTAATAGTGAATGCAGAGTGGGCATTAACAAGGTATTCACAAAAATAGTGAATGCCTTGGGTAAGCATTCACAATCCAGTGTAGCAAAAATACTGATAATTCTGGGTGACTTTAATGCTAGAACAGGCACAGCTTACCATTCATGATAGGGAGTCCTTAGAGGAATGAAGTTGAAAACAGCAACAGCAATGGTCACTTACTAGTGAAGACGTGTGTCTCATGACCTTCTCATTACCAACATTGTCTTCCATTTACCTAAATACAAAATAATTTTGTGGATATACCCTTATAGCAAATACTGGCATTTAATAGACTATATCATAGTAAGAAGAAGAGACAGAAAGGATGTGAGAGAAAATAGAAACATGTTTAAAAGTATTATACATGTATTCATCTATAGCATAGCTTTTATTGCATTATGACCTGAAAAGTATGTATTTAATATTTTTGCTTTTTTGACATTTGAGAGGTTCTTATGCACTAATACATGGTCAGTTTTTGTGACGGCATCATATATAGCTGAAAAGAATATACTCCTTTCTACTTCTGTTTAATTTTCTCTGGAAGGATATATCATAGTTAACTTTTCTAAAATTTTATTCATTTCTGAGAAGGGAAAATTGATGCCCCACATTGGTATAGTTTTGTTTTGTTTTTCTTTCTCCTGTTATTCATTTAACTTTTCCTTTAACAATTTGGATGCTATGTCATATGGAACACACACACACACACACACAGTATTGCTATTACAAGATATAATTTCCCTGCTTATCACTTTTAATTATCAGCTTTAATCACTATTTTTCTTTTTCTTTTTCTGATATTATAATGACTACCCTGACTTTTTCTGAAAAAAAATCTCATCTTAAGTTTAATAGATTGTGTTCTAGTAACTTATTTTTACCCTGTAAGTATATTTATGTTTCAAGTATCTTGAATTCTGTTTCTATTTCATTCTGCTACCTATTTCCATCCTATTCACATTCATATTTATGATTGCTATGTATTTCCTGCCATCTTGTTTTTTTCTTGTTTATCTTTTTATTCTGTCCGCTCCTAAAAAGTCTGATTTACTTCTGACCACTGACTCCCTTAATCCCTTCTATCACCCTCTGTTCTCTTCTCTCTTTCCTCTCCTCCTTTCTTGCTGATCCATTTCTATACTCAACTGAGGCTATATGTTATTCCCTCTTTGAACCAATTCCAATGAAAGTGATGTTCAAACAGTCCTAACCTCTTCCATGTCACTGTAAAAGTTTTCTTGCATTCTGCTTTTATGTGAGATAATTTCCTCATTCTACCTCTCCCTTCCCCTTCTCCCAGTGCATCCCTCTTTCTTACCCTTTCATGTTTTTTAAAGATCATCATATTATAGGCAACTCTTATCCATGCCCTTTATCTATGTACATTCCTTCTAACTGTTCTAATAATGATAAGGTTCTTAGGAATTACATGTGTCATTTTCCTATACAGGAATGTAAACCTATTGAACATATTAAGTCCCTTATGAGGCGCTTGCTTGCATTCAATGGATTTCAGCAATCCTTAAGGATCTAAGTTCATGATCTTATGATTCTATATCCCTTTAAATCTTTTCTTGGGTCAAAATATTCCTAATTCCCATGATATGAACTAAAGAACTTTTATCATCCAAGTAGTTGCATGTGATCCTTTGAAAATTTCTAGCTTTTATCAACTTTTATATTTCTTTCCCAGAATATGAATTCACTTCTGGTCAGTCACCAGTTTCCCACTTTTGGTCTGGAACAGTTCTCTGATAGTTAAGAAACTCAAGAAGTCCTAAGAGATCTTTATTCAGAAGCCTTTGGATCAAGATTTTAGTTTTTTAAAATGATTGTTAGTTTATATTGTAGTTTAAATCACTCAAAATAGTACTTTCCTGTGATTTATCTTCAGGTAGACCTATATTCTATATTTGACTTGCCCCAGTGATCTATTCAAGAATCACAGAATTTGAGAGTTGGAAGCAGAGATCTACTGGAATCAACTCAGAGAAGCTCACAAGAGCTGATTACAAAATTTTCAACATGAACACTTATACTAGGAAACTGACAAAAAAAATAAGGGCTTGGTTTATTATTTGTTACTTGTTTAGTATTAAGATAGTGATGGAGAACATATTACTAAATCAAATTAATCAAATTAAAAATAAATATATATAATATATAATATATATTATATATATATATATATATATATATATATATTTAAAAATTGGGGAGTTTGTTAAACATTTATCAAGAAACCCCTGGTTGGAAGGGATCTGAGTTGTCATCTAGCACAATTCATATTCAAAAGGAATTCACACTATAATACTCTTGACAAGTGGTCAGCCAGCTTCTGTTTGAAAATCTCTAACAAGAGGGAACACACCACTTTTCAAAATAACCCATTACACTTTAAGACTTTTAAAAAGTTTTTCTTGACATCAAGTCTAAATTTGCTTCTTTGCAAACTCTATCAATTTTTTCCATTTCTACCCTCAAGAAATAAACAGAATACACTTAATTTCCTTTCTATTCACATGACAGACTTCCAAAATTCTTGAAAACAGTTGTCATGTTCTTCTAAAATCTCAGGTTTTTTATGGTATGGATTCAGAGTTCTTTACAAACCTGGCTGCTCTTCTGTGGATGTTCTCCATATTCTTCACATCCTTCTTAAATTGTGGCATCAGAAACTGAAGAAAATACTCCATGTTCCATCTCACTAGGAACAGGTAGACAATTAACTACTTATTTATGGAAGCTCTGTTTCTCTTAAAGCAAGCCAAGGTCTCCTTAGATTTTGAGGGGTTGACATTTTCCTGTCAACTTCAATTGAGCCAGGAGTCTATTAAAACCCCTAAATTCTTTTCAGACAAATGATAATGTAGCCATGACTTTTGTCAGACTGATTTTTTAAAATCTGAAAGCATTTATCCATATTGAATTTTGGAATCAGTTTAACCTATCCAAAATATTTTTGGATTTCTATCATCCAAACTGCTAGCTTTATGTCATATGTCATATGTAAATTTGATGAGCACACTATCTATGACTATTCAAGTCATTTATGAAAATGTCAAATAGTACAGAGCAAAACACAGATAACCAGGTCATTCCACTATTACAAAGGAAGTGGAAATTTATTGTTTTATATTGAATCTTTTCTTACATTCTCCTATGTACTTGTGAATGCTTTTTTTCCTTTTATCCTTTTGAATTTAAGTTTAAAATGAATAAAAAGTTCAAAAATATATGTAAAATAAAATAATAATCAGATAAGTGAAGCAGGGTCTGGGAACCTTCCACTTTGAGAAACACTAATTGTAAAGGAGAAAAAAATATGAACTGTTAAGTTGTTTTGTAGTGCCATGTGCTCTGAAAGAGAAGTAGGACAGGTAATAAGAAAGTCTAGAGAACTTGAGGATCAAGAGAATGTATAGAAAGCCCTTGATAACTCTGAAGGGCTTTATCAATGTCAGGGCGCAGTAGTATTTGCAGAAAAGGTTAATAGGTGATATGAGGTAGAAAGATGCTAAAGAGAAACTTTTGCCTACTTTAGAATTTTGCTGAGAGCCAAAGCCATGTCTAGGAAAGAAGAGTAAACCCTTGATCTTTCTTACCTCTGTTACATGGTCTTTTATTTCTCTACTAGTATCAGACACAGGGGCTAGAACTCAGAGCTATTTTCCAACTAGACTGTTGATACCTGTATCCAAAGTGTTTAAAACAATTGAGTTCTAAATAAATCGGGCCACTAGATGGCAGAATTCGACCTGCAGTCAGACTAATTCATATATTGCCTCAGAAACATTGCCTACTTTAGTTTTCTCATGTGTAAAATAGGCATAATCATTTAATTTCCATGGTTGTTGTGAGGATAAAAATTCTTTGCAAGCTTTAAAATGCTATATAATTATGACTCATTATTATAGAGCACATCTGGGGCTCTTGAGACTAAAGAGAAAAGCTTTTTGAGCAGATCATTATAGGCATCTTGGAGGATTCTGAATCTTAACGGGGAGATTTGTCCCAAGATAGACCCTTGGAAATGCTTAGTCCAAAATCATTATTTTATGCATGAGAAAATTGAAGCCTAGAAAAGTGACCCTAGACAAGGTTTCTGCCAGGTGACATCAATAATTAATTCAAAAAAGGTTTCGTAGTTTTGAGATCCATTGAAGCAATTTGAGGGTAGGTACAGGATAGGAGAAAATAATGGACAGATTTTCTTGACATTTGCCTAAATTTCAGTGCCAAAATTTCTTACATTCTCTGTAAATCCAGGGAAAGAAAGAAGTAATATTTTATCCACAATACATGTAAAGACAGTTTTCAGCATTCATTTTTTGTAAGATTTTATGTTCTAATTTTTTCTCCTTCCCCACATTAACTCCCCACCCCTCTCCAAGATTACATATGTATAATACTTTCAAACATATTTCCATATTTATCATGTGGCACATACACACACACACACACACACACACACACACATCAGACCAAAAGGGAAAAAAATATGGGAAAAAAATAAACAAACAAAAGAAGAAGATGAAAATATTATGTTTTGATCCACATTCCATCTCTCCATAGTTCTCTCTCTGGATGAGGATGGCATTTTCCATCCCAAGGCTATTGGAATTGTCTTGGATCACCACAAACAATATTTCTCTTAAAAACAATGTATGTCAGTGTCCTGAGAGCCTGATAATGATAGATGTTGGAGGAAATGTGGGAAAACTGAGACACTAACACGTTGCTGGTGGAATTATGAACTGATCTAGCCATTCTGGAGAGCAATTTGGAGCTATGCCCAAGGGCTATCAAACCGTGCATAAGCTTTGATTCCGCAGTGTCTCTATTGGGTCCAAAGAGATTCCAAAGAGATTATAAAAAAGGGAAAAGGGTCCACATGCACAAAAATGTTTGTGGTATCCCTGTTTGTAGTGGCAAGGAACTAGAAACTGAGTGGATGCCCATCAATTGGGAAATGGCTAAATAAGTTATGGTATATGAATGTTATGGAATATTACTATTCTATAAAAAATGACCAGCAGGATGATTTCAGAAAGGCCTGGAGAGGCTTACATCAACTGTTACTAAATGAAGTGAGTAGAATCAAGAGAACAATATGCACAGCAACAAAATTATGTGATTATCTCTTGTGATGATGAGAGCCATCTACCCCCAGAGAGAAGACTGTGGGAACTGAGTGTAGGTCACAATGTAGCATTTTCACTTCTTTTGTTGCTGCTTGCTTGAATTTTATTTTCTTTCTCTCTTTTTTTTTTAATCTGATTTATCTTGTGCAGCAAGGTAATTGTATAAATACGCATACTTATATTAAATTTACATAAATTTTACCATGTTTAACATATATTGGATTATTAAAAGGAAGAAAAAATTGGAACACAAGGTTTTGCAAGGGTCAATGGTAAAAAATTATCCTTGCATACGTTTTGAAAATAAAAAACTTCAATTAAAAAAAAAAGATTGTGATCATCAACTCTGATGGACTTGATTCTTTTCAACAATGAGGCTATTGAAGCCAATTCTAATGAACTTGAGATGAAGAGAGCCATCTCCATCCAGAAAGAAGACTGTAGGGACTGAATGTAGATCACAACATAATATTTGCATCTTTTTTAATTGTTGTTTGCTTGCTTTTTTGTCTTCTTTTCCTTTGATTTTTCTCTGCAGCATGATAAATGTGCAAACATCATATAGAAGAATTGAACACGTTTAATATATATTGCATTGTTTGATGTCTAGGGCAGGGTGTGGACAGAAGGGAATGAGAAGGGAATGAGAAAAACTTGGAACACAGTGTTTTACAATGGTGTATGTTGAAAACTATCTTTGCATGTATTTTGAAAATTAAAAGCAATTATTAAAAATGAATAAAAGTAACTGTGTAATAACTTCTAGATATCTGTCAATGTGATGGTGTTAGAAATTAATGATAGCATGCAAATGATTGGGGAAAAGCAATACTTTTTAATGTGATTTCATTTTGTGATAGCCAAGGTTATATGCATGCACTTTTATGAACTGGAAGCTGATTCCATGTCTGAGGACATTGTGGGTGATTTCTCTATATTGTGCCCTACACTTCCTAGAGTTGAAAGAACACTGAGTTTTAAAAGTGGGGAGTGGGGGGGAGAAAAGAAAGCCAGAAACTAACTATGGCAACTACAGTGGGTAACTGACAAAGCAGTAGACCTGAATTAAAGAAGATAGGAGTTCAAATTCATTATCAGACACAGTGTCTTACACTTATAATGTGACTCTGAGAAAGTCATTAAACCTGTCTGCCTCAATTTTCTCATCTATAAAATGGGGATCATAATAAAATCTACCTCCTTAGGTTACTATAAGAATCACATAAGATATTTGTAAAGTGCTTTCAAACTTTAAAGTACCATTAGTATAGAAAAAATTGTTTATCTTTGGCAGACCATACAAAGAATGAAGTATTGGAAAGAAGAAAGGAGTAATTTTGGGAAACACTTTTTTACCCAAAATTAGATTAAACCATTGTCATAAGAAATAAGATAAGTATGTAAGATCTAGATGCATTATAAAATACCATTCAAAAAATGTTTGAAGGCTATTTTAAACTTCTAGCAGGCTAGGAATGCTTATCTTAGTTGAGGAAATTAGGAACAACTTAAAATATAATTGATAAACTCAAGAAACAGAATTATTCCAAAGAATACATTCCCAAATGGAAAAGAAATAGTGTAGTGTCAAAGAAATGAAAACTAAGGACATGCTCATCAATTGGGGAATGGCTGAACAAGTTATAGAATAGGAATGTGATAGAATAGTATTGTGATTTAAGAAATGATGAAGATAATAATCTCAGAAAAGTCAGGAAGACATGTATGAACTAATGCAAAGTGAAATAAGTTGAACAAAAATGAAATAGGTGCTACAATAGATGGAGCACTGTTCCTAGAGGTAGGATGACCTGAATTCAAATCCCCTTTCACTAGCTGTCTCACTTAGCTATGTAACCCTGAATCAAGTCTCTTAGCCTCTATGTGTGTTGGTCACCTCATCTGTAAAAGGGGAATAATAATAATAATAACTATCTCCTAGGATTGTTATGAACACCACACATGATGCACTCAGGACAATGCCTGGCACAAGGTAGATAATTGTAAAGATATTGGCTATCATTATCATCATTAAATAATAACAACAAAGTTGAAAGGACACTTTTTAAAGACTTTGATCAGTGTTGTGACCTCCCAAAATTCCAGAGGATTAATGATAAAGCATGCTACCTTTCTCCTGATAGAAAGGTAGTAAATTTAAGATTCAAAATGAGACATATTTCTTGTAATATGACCACTATGGGAATTTTTTTGTTTGTTTGACAAAACATATTGCATATTTATCTCAAGGATTTTGTTTTCTTTTTTCCCAATCAGAGAGGGGTGGGAATGTGAGGGAGATAAGTTTTTTTATTAAAGAAAATTAATTTTTAAAAGCTCAAATCAATTCACTGACAAATTGTGATTTCAGAAGTCTGGTAGTGGTGGTAGAGAGGTAGCAAGCTATATGTAGAAACTGAGAAGTACATTTTCATCTTTTAGTTTTAATTAATATCTTCTGTTTTTGCATTGTCTTCTTTTTTGAGTATTTTTTTCCCTACTACTTTACCCAGAAAGCCATATCTTATTTTTCAAAAAAATAAGAAAGACACAAAGTTCAGTAAAATTAACCAACAATGAATGCCTATGAATGAAGATTAAGAGTATATGTAGGGTTGCATATCTAGTTATTCTAAGACTGCAGAAAAGTGAGGAAGATCTCTCCTCTTTGGTGTCAGACTTGATAAATTATAGGGACAATGTCCTGCTTTCTTCTTTTTATACTTCTTTCCATTTGCATTATTGTTGTGTGTTTTGACTTTTCGTTTCTGCTTACTTTACTTTCTATTGGTTCATGTAATTTTCCCCATACATTCTTAGAGCCTTCATAGTCATTATTTTTTATGGTTAGAAATATTCCATCTTATTCATATTCCACAATTTCTTGTGCCATTCCCCAACTGATGGGCATCTATTTTGTTTCTAGTTCTTTGGTACCACAAAAAAGTGCTACTATGAAATTTTTGATGTATGTTGAATCTTTTTTTAAAAATCTTTGATCTTGAGTTTTTACATATATATGTAAAAAATAAGTATATACATACATAGTCTTCTGATATATGCCTAGCAGAAGGATCTCTGAGTCAAAAGATATGGACATTTTACTTGATTTCTTATAATTCTTATAATTGGCTGGGTTTCAAATATTTTTTAAAAATTTTAAATTATTTTAATTGTATTTTTTATAATTAGTGACTTGGAATAATCTTTCATGCGGTAGTTTGCAATTCTTTTAAGAATCATTTGTGTGAGCAGAATTAATATAATACAAATGGCACTTTTACCTAAACTAATCTACTTATTTAATAACATCCCAATTAAATTGCCAAGAGCCAGAAAAAGATAACAAAATTCATTTGAAAGAACAAAAGGTCAAGAATAAAAAATGTAAAGGAAGGAAGTTTTAGCAAAATCAGATCTTAAATTTTAATATAAGATAGTAATTATCAAAACTCTTTGGTCCTGGCTAAGAAATAAAAAGGTGGTCAGTGGAACAGGAATAAATATACAGTACATAGTAGTAAATGATTATAATAATCTTATGTTTGACAAATGTAAAGATTTAAGTTTTGAACATAATAATTCACTATATGGTTAAAATTACTGGGAAAACTGGAAAGCAGTCCAGTAGAAATTGGAAATAAACCAGTATCTTACACCATTTACCAAGACAAAGTCAAAATGGATATATGATAAAGTGATATGTCATGAATAAATTAGAAGATGGACTATATTACTTATCAGACTTATGAATAAAAAAATTATGAATAAACAATATAAAGAAAGCATTGCAAGGTATAAAATGGTTAATTTTGGTTTTATTAAATTTAAAGTGAGTTGAACAAACAAAACCAATGTAGCCAAAATTAAAAAGAAAACAAAATTTGGGGAAAACAGTTTTATAGAAAGTTTCTCAGATAAAAGTTTCATATTTCAAATAAAGTTTTAAGAATATGAGTCATGATATTCTCTAATTGATAAGTGGTTAAAGGATATGAACAGAAAATTTTCAGATGAAGAAATTAAAGCCATTTCTAATCATATAAAAATACTCTAAGTCAATATTGATTAAAGAAATATAAATTAAGACAACTCTGAGGTATCACTATACACCTCTTAGACTGGCTAAGATGACAAGAAAAGATAAAGATAAATATTGGAGGAAATGTGGAAAATTGGGACACTAAAACAGCATTGCTGGAGTTGTGAACTGATCCAATCATTCTGTAGAGCAATTTGGAACTATGCCCCAAAGGGCTATCAAACTGTGCATGCCCTTTGATCCAGCAGTGTCTTTATTGGGTCTGTATCCCAGAGATCATGTGCAAAAATGTTTGTGGCAGCCCTTTTTGTAGTGGCAAGGAACTGGAAACTGAGTAGATGCCCATCAATTGGGGAATGGCTGAATAAATTATGATATATGAATGTAATGGAATATTATTGTTCCATAAGAAATGATCAGCAGGATGATTTCAGAAATGCAGGGAGAGACTTACATGAAATGATGCTAAGTAAAGTGAACAGAACCAAAAGAACATTGTACACAGCAACAATAAGATTATGTGATGATCAATTGTGATAGATTTGGCTCTTTTCACCAATAATTTGTTTCAGACCTACTCCAGAAAGAACCATCAGCATCTAGAGAGAGGACTATGGGATTGAATGTGGAGCACAAAATAGTATTTTCACCTTTTTATTGTGGTTTGCTTGCATTTTTTTTCTTTTTGATCTGTTTTTCTTCTGTAGCTGATAAATGTGGAAATATGTTTAGAATAATTGCACACATTTAACCTATATTGGATTACTTGTTGTCTAGGAGAGAGGGCTGAGGAAAAGGGAGGGAGAGAAATTTGGAACATAAGGTTTTGCATGGGTGAATGTTGAAAACTATCTTTGCATGTATTTTGAAAATAAAAAGTTATTAACATACAAAAAAAGAACAAGTCATGCCCTATTTACAAATTGTTAAAAGATATGAATAGGCAGTTTTGAATTGAAGAAATCAACATATAAAGAGCCATATAAAATGCTCTAAATTAATATTCATTTGAGAAATGAAAATGAAAATAATTTTGTAATATCTCACATCTATCACATTGGCTAAAATGATAGGAGAAAATGGCAAATGTTGGAGGGGATAAGGAAATACATTTTAGGTGAAACAGTAAACTGATAAAACCATTTTGGAGAGCGATCTGAAATTATGCCCTGGAAGTTATAAAACTATGTATACCCTTTTACCCAGAAATATCATTATTATATCTGTTTCCTAAAGTGATCAAGTAAAAAGGAAAAGAACTTATATGCTCTAAAATATTTAAAAGCAGCTTTTTTGTGGTGGCAAAGAACTGCAAATTGAGGGGATGTCCATCTATGGTATATGAATATGATGGAAGAGAATACTCTATTGTAAGAAATGATGAGCAGGTTGAGTTTAGAAAACCATGGAAAGACTCGTATGAAATAATAAAACACGAAATGAACAAAATCAAGAGAACATTGTATACAGAAGCAGCAATATTGTTCAAAGAATAACTAAACTACTAAGTTATTATGAATATTGTAAATTCTCAAATCAACTACAAAGAACCTATGAAGGAAGATGCTATCTACCTCAAAGAAAGAACTGATAAACAGAAGTATGGAGAGTATGATTTTACATGTGTATATACACACTTAATGTGTGCATATGTGTATGGTGTTTGTTAAATGGTAGCCTTCCCTAGTGTGGAGTGGGAAGGGAGAGAGAGAGTTGAGAACTTTAAATGGACAAAAAAAACCCAAATTAAATTTAAATTTAAAAAGAATGTGTGTGTGTTTAATGAACATTTATAAAGAATTTAGGGAAGCTGTTTTTAAGGGCAAAGTGCATGATTTGGGGCAGATATGGGAAAGAGTGAGCACTCTCTGAGGAGTCAGATGAGATTTAGATTTCTTTGTCCATCCTATCCTTCAAGTTCCATCCCCTTTGTTTAAGACTTGACGTTCTTCTAGACAATCTGCATGACTCATGACTCCTCCCCATAGTTTCAAAGGGATATCTCAGTAGCATGAGATTGGGGTTTCAATTCTAAAGACATTTCCCATGATCTCAGCTATGATCCCAACCACAGGTATCAGGTCAAGACATCCTTCCTTCCCTTCTCTCTCTTCCTTTTCTCTAATTATGTCATAATGGAGTGGGCAGTAATTCCCTATACTTTTCTAACCTACTTCAGAAATATGAAGGGTTTTGTCTCAGAACAGCCATGACATCATGGTAACTCCTATATCATAGAGGATCCCAAAGCAAAGTTATGGATGTCTTGATATTGGAAAATTGCTATTAATAAAAGTCAATGATGTTTCTATAATGCTAATTTTCATTTCATAGCTAGGAAGTGTTTAGTTTATTTGAGTGTCTTAAACATAGACCTTTGCCTCTCAATCCAAGGTCCTTTTCATTCAATCAGGTTGACCTTAGAGTAAGAGAAAGCAGCTTTTCTTCTCCTGGGAAACTAAGACCTAAGTGAGGAGTGCTGCGCTGAAGGGATGAGTTGAGGGATTGCTGCTCTATCAGTAGCAGGTCCTGGAAAACACGTAGGAGTCCATGAAGGAAACTCCTTTTCTTCTGTTCTCTCTTTGCTTCTTCCCCTTACTACAAGGAAATGTGTCTGTGTTTTCCATGCTGATGAGAATGGGATCATGTCTCTGGAAGAGTGAGGCTGCCTCTAGGCTTACTAGTTTCCAGTAGCCTCTTTGGTTCTCCATCCTTTCTTCTGACTGACAGATCTCAGAGGAAGGGAGATCCTAGAAGGAAAACTACCTCAGTCTAACAGAGAAGCTATTTTCTCATCTGAGTGTTCCCTATACCAATGAAATTACAGGTCCAGTTTCTCTGCATATTTTCATGTTGTATCTTTCTGTAGAATGCATCTTTTTTGAGGACAGGGACTGTGTTCAGTTTTTTAAACTAACACAGAGCCTGGTACACAGTGGAGGTTTAATAAATATATGTTGAATTGAGTTGAATAAAATTGAATTGAATTGAATAAAAAACCAGATATAGTCATCCAGCACCATATAGGGTTTAAAGATCTGGCCAAAGCCACACAAGCCTTCATAGGGTCAGAAAAAGCCACGCAGGGGCACATACACTCAGACAGGGAAAACTGAAGACTTGCTAATAATTGTGACTAACTATGAATCAGTTGAATAAACTAAACTAAGCAGCTGTCTTTTTATAGAAAGCTTTATTCACTTTTCTCCAAATTCTTCATTGAAACTCTTTAACTCGAATCATTTTTACAGACTAAGTGTTTGTTGGCACGATCCCAAGGGAAAGGAGGATGTTTTCCTTGAAGTATGGCTGGGGGTGGGGGTGGAGATAGGATGGGGGAAAGACTTGGCATAAAGTAGAAAAAAAGCAGGGAACCCCCTGTAAAAGAATGCCTTTGTCCTTTAACATCTGAAACTGCTTTTGGAACCATTTGGGAGTCTCAAACTCTGTCCTTGCTATACATGTGTAATAATGATGTCTTTGGTAAAGATGCTCATGGTGATAACTTTACTCATGTATTTCTGGGGAAATTGCCACATCTAAGTCCCTGCAGAGTACATGGAGCTCCAATGGATCACATGGCAAAGGAGGCATCTGTCTATCTGAGAGCTTTGTAAGATGCTCCCAAATATGTTCCCCACATGTAAGGTCTGCCATAGTATGGGAAAACCCGCTGACAAAGTTTCAACCAAGGCGTAGACTATGAAGTGGAATGATACAGTTTCTATGGGCACATTACCTCATAGTTCATAAAGTCCCTTCACAAATAATGTCATTGAATCTACCCGATATCCTATTGAGAGTGATTTACCAAAAGGCCCTGTGAGCTCAAAGAAACTGTATCTTTGGGGTCTATGTAACAATTTGAAATTGGGGCATGGCAAAGGGAGAAGATTGTTGTTTGAAGTCAGGAAGACCTGGCTTCAGATATGTTCTTTGATACATTTGAGCTGTATGACTATAGAAATTCACTTAACCTATGAGAGCCTCAGTTTCCACATCCATATAATGGAAATGATAGCCATAGTATTGACCTCAAGGAGCTTTTGTATGCCTCAAATGACATCATGTACATAAAATGCTGCGAAAAGCTTATATTCCCACATAAATGTCAGTTGTTATAAATTGTCCAGTGTTTTATATAACTCTGTAAGAAAATTATCCAGAAACAGTATTAGGTAGTTCAGTTTCTAGCTAGCTTAATTTATTTAGGCTCTTGATGCCCCAAAGTACTCTTTAAGATGTTAAATTGCCAAACATGTTCTGATCTACATTAGTAGGAGTTTCTGAATTAGTAATTCCCTATAATAATAAACCACAGGCCCAGCCTTCCTCCTCTGTAAATGTATGTTAATTATTTACATATATAACTAGATGCAGATTGGTAAACATGTTAAGAATGCTAACCCTGAAGTCAGAGAAATTTGACTTCAAATTCCATCTCTCAACTTCATTTACAAAGACTTCTGGCAAGTCATTTGGCATTTATAAGCCTTAAGCAATTACCAGGTACTTGTCTACTAGGTTATATACCTTGAAGCTATTCTGAGGAAATCATACATTCTTTACATGTTAGCCTGTAATTTTTAATAATAAATCTGTACTAATTATAACAATTTAATTATAATATTATTTAGAGATCAGCATATCAGCTGCCAACATGGATTGAAATCTACCCCCAAAAAAGCATTAGGTATTGTTGGGATGTACAGAAAATAGAATAAAGCCAATGCGATTCTGGAGCCAGCTCCTGTGACTCCCCAAGAGTCAATTGGGTGACCAAATGTTAAATTTTCAGTGTAAGCATTTATAAAACATTTGGATCCCTGCAGAGTACATGGACCTACCATGAGCCACATGGCAAAGGAAGCAGCTGCCTATCTGAGAGCTTTGTATGATACTCCCAAATATATTCCCCAAATGTAAAGCCTGCATATCAGCAAACACTAAAATTGGAGTTTGAGTTGTTGTTTTGTTGATTGTCTAGACTTAACAAAGTAATAGAGAAAATGTTAATAATGCAAATTAAACTTTAAAATATGCTATGTATATATATTTTAGCAGAGAATTGATTATAATGCATTTATAAGCACACTCTAAGATAAACCCCACAGTGTTTGCACACCTCAGAATATTCTCACATATATTTTTGTAGAAACATGAACTAATGTAGTATTTAGTTAATAATGTTTAATCAATTAATAATTGCATTTTATAATATAATATCAGTTCAGGTTTCTATTGCACTTTAAGATTTACATATTTCTTTTATCAAAAAACCCTTGTGAGATAGAAGACAAACTTTGTTTTTCCATTTTAAAGATGAAGAAGCAGACTTAGAGCACTCAAGATCACATAGTTTCTGAGTGTCAAGACCTTGCTACCTCTCCTCTCAGGGGAGATAACTGTCAGTTCTATGAGATGTTATAAACCTATACTCACAGGATTGTAAACTATAGAAATTAAATCAATCATTGATCAATTAGTCAACCGATAAGCATTTTTTCTGTTATATGCTACATAAGATGTATGGAGTGTTCAAGGACTAGCACCTCTAAAGTGAAGCCTTGCCCAGCTCTTGTCAGGGCTGTTCATACATCTTTGATGTCTATTTATCATTCAGCTCTCAGCTATGGCTTCACTGCAGCCACATCCTGGTAAACAGATGGACTAAATCAGATTGAAAGTAACCAACAAGCCTCCAAGCTGTTAGTGAGTTAGGGTGATATCTACCCCCTGCAAGTGAAGACATCTCCATAACAACCAAGAAGGCAGCTGAAGCAGGTGCTTAGAATGAAATGCTTAGAGATCAGCCAGACATGAAAGATACCAAACTGCCTCCAAGACCATTGCCAGTCATCTTGATATTTATTTTGCTTAAAGCCAATTCACAAGTGACTTGCCCTAGTGACACAATTGCTAAGTGTCTGAAGCTAGACTTGAACTCGAGGCTATTTTGATTTCAGGCCTAGTATTCTAACATTATGCTGTCTAGCTATGAGTGAGGAGACAGTACTTTATAGATATAATAAAGATTTTGCAAAGGGAAATGGAATGTCACATATTAGGAAGAGCATGAAGAATAGATTGGTTAGAAAATAGATTTCCAAAAAGGAGTAGCATAATAGGAACAATAGGTTGGAGACAGGTTGTGAAGGGCTTTAAGTGGAAAGCAAGAGAATTTGTTTTTGATCATAGAGATGACAGGAAGCCCCTTGAGTTTATTGAGCAGAGAAGTCACATTATTAGACCTATGTTTTTAAGAATATTCCTTTGTTGACTGATAGATAGATCAGAAAAGGGAGAGTCTTGAATGGAGAAACCATTTTAAAAAGCAACAATACAAGTGAGAGTGATTGGGATCTCAACTAAAATGGTAGCCATATAAGTGGAGATATGGGAACAAATATGAAAGACGATGTAAAAATGGAATCAACAAGATTTGACAGGGCAGCCAGATGGCACAGTGGATAGAGCAATGGCCCTGAAGTTAGGAGAACTTGAGTTCAGCCTCAGATACTTAACACTTATTAACTGTGGGACCCTAGGCAAGTAACTTAACCCCAATTGTCCTGCAAAAAAAAAAAAAAAAAAAAAAAAAGAAAGAAAGAAAGGAAAAAAAGAACCAAAAAACAAAAATTGACAACTGATTGCATATATGGATAGGACCATAGACATGCTATCTTGTCCAGCTCCTTAATTTTACTAGATACTAAAACCCAGATAAGTGAAAAGATTTTCCTAAGATCACACAGAAAGGGGAGTGAATTTTCAAAACCTTTGTCATTTGATTCGTACAACCCCAGGATTTGTTCAGATTACATAACTACCATAGTGAGGTAAGAGAGATAGGTGCCTGCAGGAAGGGCAGTGCTCTAAGAAATTGTAGGGAATCATTTAATCAATCATTCAACAAGCATTGTATAATTACTATTACATGCCAAGAGCTCTAACAAGTGCTGGGGAAACAAAGAAAAACAAAAACAGTCCCTGCCCTTAAGGAGTTTACATTTTAATAGGGGAACAACATGGAAACAGAGTCAGAAAATGATATCCCTGAAGCATGCCAGGTTTCTCTACTACGGGGTTATTATGGGTGAGGGTGGAGAAGGGGTGTTTTCCCAGTAGACTAAAGGATGTGGGGAGGAAATTCCAGCTGTACAAAGAAATGGAGGTTTCTAGAGAAGGGTAGCGGTATTACAGAGTCAGTGTTGCTTCCATAAGCCCTAAATGCAAATATATCCTTGGATGGAGGCTGTGTGTGGGGATAGTAGTTTGACAGCATGGATTGTACTCCAGATAAATATATTAGGTCTGTGAGGATAAAATTTCCTTTAAAAGTACAATGGAAAAGCTTAGGATAAAAAGATAGAAGAGATGAATATTAACTCAAAATGAGAAGAGAATGAGGAAGATGTTCAGCCATAGGAAGGAAAAGGAAAGATAGATACCATGGGAGCATTGAGGCTGAGAGGCCATCTGGTCAAATACACTCATATTACACATTAGATAGCTGATGGTCAGAGAGTAAAAATGACTTCCAAAGTTATTCAGAAAAGTCAGTGACAGAGCAGAGGCTCCAATTCAGTTCTGTTGATTGCTCATCCAGAGTGAAACACAGAGACAGACAGTCAAGAAATTGAATGAGAAGTTTCTGAGGAAATAGAGGAAATGACTTATTCCCTTCCTCCTGCCAAGATACACATATGACATATAAAGACGCTTACAAAGCAATTTTTAAGACATAAAATAAGGCCTAAATAAATCACTGGAGGTAGTCAATGTTTATATTGAGTAAAAAATAGCACTAACAAAATTACTCTGCAAATTTTATCTTGTGCCAGTTAAATTACCAAGGCAATCCATCATAGAATTACACAAAGTAGTAAAAAAATTTTATTTGCAGGAATAAAAGATTAAGTTTATCAAGAGTTATAATTTTTTTTAAAAAAGTAGAAAGTGGGTACAAATTAGTATTATTTTATCTGAAACTATGCACCCCATTGAAGTAATTAGAAAAACTTATTGGTACTGAATAAAAAATATAAAAAAGTAAATATAGGGAGCTCCCTAGACCAGTGAAGTTACAGATTTAATCCAACAGGAAAAATGGAAAAAAAGAAATAAGGAGATTAGAACAACTTAGAAAACTTTTATATGAAGACCATTATAATTTAAAGGAAAAAACATGGGGAAACATCAATCAAAGAATAATATTAGTTTCAGATGGTGAAACATGCCTTCCTCCTCCTGGCAGAGAGGTGGAAGACTGAGGCATACATTGTTAGAGAGGGTCAGTGTGTTTACTTTGTTTAATTATGTTTCATTCATATTTACTTAATAGGTTTAGATTAGTATCTAATATATCATCATATATTATAAAGTGATGAATGATATTAATATTTTTTAAAGTTATAACATTAGAGTAGAATGAAATATCTACCTTTCACAATTATGAATGGAGAAAATTCATAATCATTAATAGGATAGAAGAAATTACAAAAGATAAAATAACAATCTCAATTTTACAAAATTATTTTGCACAAATACAATTAATACAGCTCCCATCATAAGAGATGCAGATTAGGGGAAACTTGAATTACATATTTCTGTTAAAAATCTGACATCTAAAATTGCCAGGGAATTAACACAAATATGAGCCATCCTTCAGGAAACAAAATGTTCAAAAGATATTATTAAAACATTTTAAAGAGAAATACAAGTTCCCAATAATACCAGCAAAAATTCAGTCACTAATTATCAGAGAAATGAACATCAAAATAAGCATAAAGCATTACTTCAAATATCCACAGTTAGCAAAGATGCTAAAATTTAGTGATAAAATTTAGTGATCTTTATGTAATTCTTTCAAGTTTGCAAAGCACTTTATAAGCATTATCTCATTTGGTCAGATATTATTGTTCCCAATTTACAAATAAGGAAATTGAAACTCTGAGAGATTAAGTGACTTACCAGCACTCTCAAAGATAACATTCATTATTTGAGTGGCATTAGAAAAATAGGCATGTTAATTCACTGCTCATAGAGCTTTGAATTGGCTCAAAAGTTTTGGGAAACCATTTGGAACTATTAAGTAAATTTCATTGGAAATAAAACTCCAAGGATGTGGCTGATAACAAAAATGTTACTAAGCATATTACCTATAATAACACAAAACTAGAGAGAATAATAAGTGGCACAGTGGATAGAGTGGTAGGTCAAGAGTTAGGAAGACCTGAATTCATGTCTGACTTCAGAAAATTACTAGCTGTAGTTATTTGGGTCTTAATTGACTTAGAGAGAATGCAAATAGCTATTGTTTCTATTTTGGCCAGAAACGTGAGGGTCTTCACCACCCAAATTGGGTTTTTAATAAGTAAGAGGGCATTCTCTGCCTCAAATTTTATCTAGCCCTAATCACTGAAAGGGCATTGCCTCAGTCAAATGGAGATCTTAGTTTATCTTAACTTAAAAAGACCAGGGTCTCCCATTTTATACAAGATTATCTCCAATTATCCTGATCTATACCTGGCCACTGGACCTGGATGAAAAAAATAAGGAGGGAAGAAAAAAAATAAGGCTAGTGACCTTTTACTAAAAATAAGGCTAGTTCTCCCTGGCTCAAATCCAACTCACTTGCAAGTTATTGCCTCATCTCCCTGATGTCAAGATTGTCTTTGAGAATGAAGGAGACAAACAAAAGCCACAAAGGGGAGAGGAGATATAGAATGATAATGATTAACCATGAATGGATCAAGCAAGTTTTGGGGGGTTTTTTTGAGAAGGAGGAACACATGGGCATATTTATTGGCAATAGGAAGCAGCCAACAGACAAGGAGAGATTGAATATAAGAGAGAGAGCAGAGATAGTGGAGGGGAAATCTGCTGGCAGAGAAAGGAATGGGATCACTTGTGCATATAGGGGAGTTAGGATTGATAAGGAGAAAGATCACCTCTTCATATGAGATAACAGTGCAGGAGAAGATGGTGTCTGCAAACTTCTGAGTGATATAAGATGAAGAGGGGAGGAAAGGGATAACTTCAATTTTTTAGTGAAATATAAGGCAAGATTCTCAAAGAAGAAAGGAGAACAGGAGCCAATGGACATTTGAGGGAGGATGAAAAGGTTTGAAAAAACTACCATGTTGAAAGGGACAGCAAGTTAATTAGTAAAGCATAAATAAAATAATCATCTTAACGCAATGAAGGACCAGTCAAGATTATAAATTGTAAGATTTATCAGTTCCAATTGATCTTTAATGAACAGAACCAGCTACACCCAGAGAAAGAACACTGAGAAATGAATATGAACCACATAGCACTGCCACTTTTTCTATTATTGTTTGCTTGCATTTTTGTTTTTTCTTCCCAGATTATTTTTACCTTCTTTCTAAATCTGATCTTTCTTTTACAGCAAGATAACTGTATAAATATGTATACATACATTGTATTTAACATATATTTTAACATATTTAACATGTATGAGACTACCTGGCATCTAGGGGACGAGGTGGAAGGAAGGAGAAGAAAAGTTGAAACTGAAGTTTTTGTAAGGGTCAGTGTTGAAAAATTACCCATGCATATGGTTTGTATATAAAAAGCTATAATTGATTTTTTTTAATTATAAGATTTGTAATCAACATAGGCAGTAAAATTTCATAATTTTCTCTAGCTTTATTAAACTGTGTAACAACAAAACAATGAATGATGGAAGTAATTCAGGGCAAGAAAAGTGATAGAATGAGGGGACAAGGAACTCAAGAAAAATGAACAGCATAGAGTTGAACTAGTTTTCCAAGGGGTCAAGACGGGGAAGAGAGGAGAGTGTTGTCAGTGCAAATGGGATGTCTTGAAAAAGAACTGAGAGATCAAGAGATCAAGGCAGGTAATGGTGAGAATGAAGAAAAGGATTTAGGGTTCCAAGGAAGAAGATGAAGTAAAATGACAACAGATTAAGATCACAAACATGGAAGTAATAAGATTATGGCATGACCATTTTTATATGTAGCTGAGATGGGATAGAGGAGTAGGTCATGTGCAGTAAGGAAGATAAGAAATTGTGAGATTCTGGTGTTGAGGAAATAGCAATATGGACTTTAACCCTTAGTACTTGAATTGAAGAGGAAAGACTGTGAGCTGGGCACTGAATTCATTGACAAAAGAAAGGGAGTATCCTGGAAATCAATAGACAATAGCAATCAGAATTTTGACCAGAAGAAAGGAATTTATTAAATTAAATAAATAATTTATTAAATATCTACTATATAGCAGGCACTGTGCTAAGTGCTTTATAAATATTATATCATTTGATTATCATATCAATCCTATAACGGAAGTGTTATCCTTATTTTACAGTTGAGGAAACTGAGACAGACAAAAATTATATGATTGTTCTAAGTCATAAAGCTACTTAAGTATTCAAGGCTGGATTTGTATTCAGAACTCCCTGACCTCAGTTCAGTGCTCTATCCACTGAAATATCTATATATGGAATGAATGAACTTCAAAGGAAGAGAAGTTATTGAATGATGATGGTAAAAAGAGAACTAAGAAATGGAAATGGAAAGCAAGGAGTATTTTAACTGGACCAACTAGTTTGGGAAAATGAGAGAAAGTACAAGCAAGAGCTTGTCAGGGAGGCTAAGGAAGCAACATTATCAGGATTATGTCAGGTATCACTGAGAACTAGAGGATAGAAGGATTTGAAAAAGAATATTTGAGATGAAGGCAAGTTTGTTGTCTGCTGAGGAGGCACTGTGTGAGAACTCAATCAAAGGGAAGGTATTCTTAAAATGAGATATTGACAGCAGAAGGTTTGGGGTGACAAATGGATTGAGGGCAATGGGAATTAGGTAATGAAAGATAGAGAATGAGGTTTGAATGATGTCAACTGGAATGGAGAATGGAAAATGAAGAATGGAGAATCATTGGAAAGGGGAAGGTATGACCACTTAGAAGTCTGGTAATGAGTCAGTTAATGAGTTTTCAACTTCCCTAGAGGTTGCATCTCAATTTGGAGTCTTTTAAAGCTTTAGGCAGCTCAGGTAAGGGAACCACCATCCATTGCCTACAGATAATTATGAAAGTATGGCATTTCTTCCCTTTTCACAAAGCAAAAGACTGATCAAACTAAGAATCATAGGATCATAGATTTAGAATTAGGCAAGTCACTTAGCCCATCTTCTATTTTCTTATCTATGAAATATGACAGGATCAGACTTGATTGTCTTTAAAATCTCACTTAATTTTAAAACTATGATTAGGATATATATAAAACACCATCCTCCCTTTCTGCTAATTAATGAATAATTTATAAACTATTTTCAAACTATAAATATTTATTGATCATTTAAAAAAAGATTATCACTGTTTAGTATTTCTATCCAACACAGCCTTTCCTTGGGTCAAAGAAGTATAATTTTTAATAAGATTTTATTTTTCCAAATACATGTAAAGATAGTTTTCAACATTTGCAAAACTTTATGTTCCAAATTTTTCTCCTTCTTCCCCCTCCCAGGATAGCAAGCAATTTGATATAGGTTAAATATGTACAGTTCTTTTAAATATTTCCATATTTGTCATGTTGCACAAGAAAAATCAGATCAAAAAGGGGGAAAAAACATGAGAAAGAAGAAAACAGACAACAACGACAAAGTGAAAATACTATGCTCAAAGAAGCATAAATAAGCAAAACCAAGACACATTGGCCCTCTCTGACAAAATCCAAAGTCTTTCACCTCTCTGCCAAAAGGGAGGAAGTATATTTTACCATTTGAAATTAAGATTATTTACAACATTCTTTGAATTCTGATGCTTTCTGTGTTGTTTTCCTTTAAATCATAATGGTCTTTAAATTGAATTCTTCCTCTCCTCTGCATCTGTTCATAAAAGTTTTCCAAGTTGTTCAGATCTCCTTATTTCTTTTTTCATTTTCCCTGTTGGACTAAGTTTGTAATTGCTCTGATATGGAGAGTTCCCAGGAAAGAACTTTCTCTATCTGATAAGGTTGGCATATTCTCAGCTATCTATAATCTTAGAGAGTTACCACGACACTGAGAACTTAAGTTTGTCAAGGGTAACACAATCAATTTGTAACAGGATTGGAGTTTGCTGTCAGCATTTCTTTACTCTTGAAGCTACGCTCTGTCTTTCTAATGCTCTAATAGTTCTCAACATTTTTATTCTGTGAACTCCTATCAACAATGAAAAAAAAAGTTTTATAAATCCTTAGGGTGATTTAATATAATGCTCATAATATTCTTTTAGATTTATTCATTACATGCTTACAATAAATAAAACTATAACTTTTGCCTCCAAAAGTTCTGAATTAAATTTTACATTATGTAATTGTAACTTTAAAACATAAAATTTTATTGTACTTACAATTTTGAAAACATAAAATATAAAATTATAAAACTAATTGTTAAATAACATAAGAATTTTATATGAGGTATTTTGTGAGAATTAAAATAAGCTAAGACTATATATTTATTATTATCTGTAAGACTGCATATTAAATTTATTTTATAACTTTTTTGAATATCAATATCATTTTAATGAAAAAATTTTAACTAGGAAGACTAACTTTAACTTAACATAATCACATATAAAAACCAATTTCAACATGCACTTTTTTGTTTGAACAAAGGTCTGCAATATTTGGCTAAACATTAAAAAAATACAGTCTTAAATTTGGTTTGTGCCAAGTTTTCATCTGTTTGGATTTAAAACAAGAATAATGTGAAATTGCTTGTTCATACAAATATATGAAGGAAAATGGCAAGATTATGTTATAATATTTCTGAGAGATGGAAATTCCTTTTTTAAAAAAAATTGTCACTGAATCAATCAACAAAAATGATTAGGCAGTTGTGATATATATATATATATATTTTTTTGCTAATGACAAGTACTATGTCAAATGGTAAATGTACTTAAAGTGAAATTGCATATATTATTTTATTTTTAACAATATTTATATGTAAACTTTTATAAAGAAACAAATCTCTTCAGACATGACTTTCTTCATTTTTATCACTAAAACACAAGTCATACTTTCACAAAAACTATACTAAATAAATGACCAGTGTTGCTCATAAATTCATTT
Organism: Sarcophilus harrisii; assembly: GCF_902635505.1. Lineage (NCBI taxonomy): Eukaryota > Metazoa > Chordata > Mammalia > Dasyuromorphia > Dasyuridae > Sarcophilus > Sarcophilus harrisii. Next base: position 350,248,652 of record NC_045427.1, read on the forward strand.
GAAAATCTGAGAAAGAAGATTAGCAAAATAAGAGAAAATAAGTTTAAATCAGAAAATAGCTTTAATTCTGCAATGAGAGGAATATGAAGTTTACTTCTTCAACATGTTTGTAATGGTCTACGATGGTTTCAAGATGGTTTGTAATGTACTTGTCTAGTGATCATGGTTTTTAAATAGTTGGATATTTGTGTTTTAAGAGCACAAACATTCATAACATATTGATCATGTTATCATGTTATTACATTATAGCATTACATGTTATATCTAATAATGTACTTATTGATTAATGTAATGTACTGATTAATTTACATACACATATGTATAGATAGATGAATAGATAATTAGATGATAAATCAATAGACATAGAATCTGAAAAACAAAGTATATCAATATGTCTAGGATTGTGACTTTACTGGTATGGGAATTTTCTTTGCTAATACAAATGGTGGCTCAGCTGTCACTGTAGTCTTTGAGAACTGCCCCAGGTTAACAGAAAATAAACAGCATAAACAAAAACAACAAAATCAGATAAAAATATAGTCAGAAAAGAGATCAAAAAAGAAGACATTAAAGGTCTTAGGATAATACACTAGTCATTTCCCACTCAAATGCCTTCATTTTATAGAAGAAGAAACTGAATTTTGAAGTGGTTAAGTGATTTGTCCAAAGTCACACACGTAATAAGTGGAAGAATTAAGATGTGAACCAAGGTTGTTTGACTCCAAATCCAGAATCTTTCCACTGTTTCATGTTGATTTAGATAATATTATTACTATTTCTAAAAGTTTATGTATCACTTCCTCTTATCAAAATGTAAATAGTTCAATTTATGGTTTGATGGATTATTTTATCCCGCATTCTTTTCCTTATTTGATTTTTAAAGATTTTTGTTGATAATTATTAATGTTTGACAAGAATTATTTTTAAAAAACTGGTGAATTATACAAGTCAGGTTTCTGCAGGAATATGATAATATGGGATCAATTCTAGTTTTTTTTTTTTTTTTTTTTTTTTAGTAATGAGTGAATTTTGCCACCTTACAGTTTCACTGGAGAAGTTCTGGGCTTTTCACATTACTTAGATTTTCCATTGGATACCCACCTTCTGCATTTCATGCAATGGATGCTCTTCTGACTGCAGAGGACTTTAGCCAATCTCAGCAAATTCCTGCTTTCAGAAAAAATCAAGGAGGTTCAATTTCCCACTAAGAAATGAGGATTCCATTTATATAGAGAGTCAGCATTATATTTTCAATGACTGAGACTTCTCTTAGGAAGACAGATAGCAAAACCCAGGGGTTCTAGTGGTCGGAAAGAAACATAACACAAGGAAAGAAACAGTCAAGGAAATTTTGCAAGAGCCAGTCCTAAAACAAAGTTCCATAACCTGGGTTGTTGTTGGTTTTTTGTACTTTAGGGAAGTTATTCTGACCTTTTTATTCCCTACCTACCCTTCAGATGTTGGGCAAAAGGAGTCATTTTAAACTTTCATTTGTATTTGACCAGTAAAAGTTTTTGACTCAGTGATAACAGCAGAACCCCTGGGAGAACAATCAAACACTGTCCTGATATCATCAATCTCATTTTCTTTGGTTAATGCAATCTAAGAATATTCTCATGTGTCACTGGAACATAATGAGCAAATGGCTGTTATCTTTCCAACAAGAGAAAGACTTGATCATTGCCAATCTTCTCCTGATAACAAGGGGTGTGTGTGTGTGTGTGTGTATGTGTGTGTGTGTGTGTCTAGGACTTCCAGGCATCCTCTCCATCTTATAGCCTCTGTCCAGATAATGGGTGCTGAACCCCTGTTAGAAAGATAGGAGGGATTTCACTTACTGGAATTAGTTGGTAGAAGACTAGATCTTGTTATCCCCACTTACCCATTCATTGCTTGAAATGTTGTTGGTTTTGTTTTTTTTTTTCTGGAAGCTTTGGGCATGATGAACTGAAGTTCATCTAATATTCCCCTACCTCAGGAAATCCTGAAGTCACCTATCCCATTTCCTCTGCCTCTAGGCACTTCTTCATTGAAAATATTTTGCTCCAGGAAGAAGAATTAGATAGGGAAGAAGGAACTCCATGGGAAATAATATAGAGGAGTAACTAGTTTACTTTAATCTCATTGAGCCTTACTTAGAATCAGGTACCTCAGTTTTTTGCTTAAAGAGGGCCTCCTTATATTATTGTTCTGTAAGAAATGATCAGCAGGATGAATACAGAGACTTACATGAACTGATGCTGAGTGAAATGAGCAGAACCAGGAGATTATTATATACTTATTATATACTTCAACAACTATACTGTATGAGAATATATTCTGATGGATTTCTTCAACAAAGAGAAGATCTAACTCAGTTTCAATTGATCAATGATGGACAGAAGCAGCTACACTCAGAGAAGGAACACTGGGAAATGAATGTAAACTGTTTGCATTTTTGTTTTTCTTCCCGGGTTATTTCTACCTTCTGAATCTAATTCTTCCTGTGCAACAAGAGAACTGTTCGGTTCTGCACACATATATTTTATCTAGGATATACTGTGACATGTTTAGGACTGCTTGCCATCTGGGGGAGGGGGTGGAGGGAGGGAGGGGAAAAATCAAAACAGAAGTGACTGCAAGGGATAATGTTGTAAAAAATTACCCTGGCATGGGTTTTGTCAATAAAAAGTTATTAATTTAAAAAAAAAAAAAAAAGAGTGACTCCTTGCTCTTGATTGACTTTAAAAGGTCCAAGTCAAAACTGCAGCCTTAATCATGTGTGGGACAATGATCACTAACCTAAAATAACTCAAATAGATGTGCCCAAATATAGCAGGGTTTTCATGCCCTGAAACAAATTGATCTTGGACCCCAGCTGTCCCTGACTTCCTGGGAATTCAAGGTACAAGAGCAAGAGTACAAGTAAGGGTTTTTTTCCCTGGAACTGAATTCCTAAATTATGACAGGGGTCAGTTTTCTGAGAAAGCCTCACATCCGTCCCACTTAACCAGAAAGATATATCATTATTCATCCAAAGAAGGAATCAACCCATGGGAGCAAATCCCAAAATCAGCCATGTCTTTGTCCAGTCAGGTAAACATACACACACTTACTTCATAAGTTGCAGGACGCACTCTTTGGCTCAAGTGGCTGAAAGTTAAGTTCTGTGGAAGCAGGAACTGCTTCTGTAAAGATATCTGGCATTCTCTGAGTACTTAACAAGTGTTTAATTTTCATGATATCATTTGAGAAATTCTGTGCAAGTTTATGCCTGCTTTCAGAAACCAGGCCTATCACTGCTGCTGATATCAAGCAGTGAGCAGAGCAGAAAGAGGAAAACATAAGCCCAGATTTTCTGATAATCTCTCAACAGTTTGTAGCCTATGCTATCAAGAGCTTGATGATGAGTATACAGTAGGTATTCAGTAAATTCTCACTCAGACACTTAGACAAATCAGAACTAACTAGTCTATTAACTAAGCTCCCACATTTTGTTACCATTTACCTATTCCTTATAGGCATTCAGAGATTTTTGAAAACATAGAGACCTGCAAAGAATGATGTTAGAAATACACTCTTGACTCTGAAAATCAAATGTCAAGGAAAATTTATTAAAGAAGAGTCTTAAGGAATCAACTTAACCGTTTCTGGCCAAAAGCGGGGCCCATTCCTTTTTGGGAAGAGGGAGCCCCAAGCACAGAAGTGGGAGAACCTTTATACTTGCTAGTTTGGCATAGTCCTTCCCTTCAGAGAACAGATTGGTCCATTTCTTCTAGGTTACAATCTTTCTTATATGCCTACTACATGTTTCCTCTAAATATGTATAAACATGCTCCCCCTCCCTCATCAAATATCCCATGTTCAAAAATGATTAATGATCAAATCAAATGATCAAAAAATGATAATGATCAAAAATATCAAATGATCAAAAAATTGACCATTTTTAGAAACTCTTCCTACAAGATATGTTGTTTAATATTCAATTAGCCTATTAACCAGGTACATTAGTGATTTGCTCAGGTCAGGTCATTGACCCCAACTAATTTGGGCTAGATCAGCTATTATCTTAAGTTTGTAGTTTTCTCAAAACCACAAGACTCTTTCTGATTGGCTAAATCTACCTGTGCCTTCCTGGTTCCCCAATTCCTTGTTTACTTAAGACTTCTATTGATCATTTAATTGTTCTGTTGAAGATTAACCTTCCTTAACCTCTCACATTCTGAAAATCTCTTGGTCCCCACTATCCTGCACTACTATTTCACTATTGTGAAAACTCAATTTTTCAGCATTTCTCATAGATGAGACTGGAAGACTTCTTACCCATCTCCTAGGCAAAGAAATAGGAATCTGTCTCGAAGACAGTGTCCTTTGCATTGCTCGTTTCACAGCTCTGTGAAGTCCTTGTATCCAATCTGGAGATTTGGGACCACTGAATCATAATGAGGCTAAGAAATGTGATCATATTAACTGTCACTGGGAAAGAATTCCAAATACATGTAAGGACTGAATTGTTGTTGTTCAGTCATTTCAGTCATATCTGACCCCATTTAGGGTTTTCTTGGCAAAAATTCTAGAGTGGTTTGCCATTTCCTTCCCCAGTTCATTTTACAGATGAAATAACTGATGCCAACAAGGTTAAGTGACTTGCTCAGGGTCACACAATAAATATCTGAGGTTGTATTTTCATTCAGAAAGAAGAGTCTCTATCCACTATCCACTTAGGTTGATAAAACTGAAATTCTTGTCATTTATCCATCCATCCATCCAACAAACTTTTATAAAACAGCTACTTCTTTTTTTAAATTTTAAACAAGAAGTTTATTTAAACAACAAGATGTTTGACTTGAAGGGAATACTGTCTAGGAACAATTTCTTTATAGTAATTTATCCCTATCGAGAAACAGAGATTGATTTACATGTAACAGCTACATGTAAAAACATTATAAAGATTAAAAGAAATTGAAATTATCCAATCAAACAAGGTGTGCAAGAATTTTTGGGGTTTTTTTTTGTTGTTGTTTTCAAACAATAAGAGCAAAATTGAAAGATAAAGTTAAAAGTTGAATGAACCTGCCACTAATAGGGAAAAGAAATATTTTCACTGAACCAGTTTGTTTTCTCCCCTTCTCATCTCCATTTGATGCTGATTAAAATATACAATCAGCCATTTAGTTTTTAAAAATTCATTATGTCTGTGTTCATACATCAGTTATTTTGTGTACAATAAATGAGTGGGCAAAGGGAATCAAAAGAAGAGAGAAAAATATACTGCAGTAATCAGGATGTGAATGAATCCAATCTTGGTTTTCTAACTGTGAATGTATTGTTTTCCTTGGGAGCATAGTTCTGGAGCAGAGTTGCGATTTCTCTTTTTATTATAAATACTTCCTGTCTGCTGCCAGAATATATAGATTGAATTTTTATCCTTTGCAGGTGTGTCTGTTTCATTGATTGCCCATAAAATCAGAATCTGATCTACCTCCTTGACAAAACATGTTGTTTACAATAGGCTTTCATTAGTTTACTAAGTAGTGTGTGCCTCTTAATCTTAAATTGCACTACTGAATCATCTTGCCCTGGCACCTTCAAATTAAGGTGGTCATTTTCAGTCTTGACTCCTTGCTTTGGCTTTTTCTTAGCCATGGAGAGCCTGGGGATCTTCTCAACTACCACTCCATAAAAGAGGTATCAGGACTCCAAGAGAATTGGGAAACGTAGCAATGACAGCAAGAGGAGGAAGAAGATGATGGTGCTGAAGGTGAGAAAGAGGAGGAGGAGGAGGAAGAGAAGGAAGAGGCAGCAGTGGAGGTTCTCTAAAACAACTGCTTCAAGGACAATCCTGTGTTTAACACTGGAGATGATCAAAAAAGTGACTTGGTCCTTAACCCCCCAAAATTTGCTATTTAAAGAGTCAAGGTTAATATAGGTGCTAAACTGTGTTATACATTAGGAGGGCTATGAGAGTTAACAGACAAGGGTGACTGATTAATATATGCATATACATTTTTTAAAAGCTTCCTCAAGTAGGAGCAAGTAAGATTTGACTAAATCAAAGAAACATAAATATGGCTGATCCCTGTGTGTATTTGTTAGTAGAGCTGTGGGCTTGGGGCAAAGGAGGAAAGGGGGGAAGAACCACATAAGACTGAAATATTAACACAATGTATAATGATCATCTAAATAATAATCTCAGTTTACAGACGTCAAATGTTGACCATATTCATGTAAGCCATAGACGTAATTATGTGAAAAAACATGTAGAATTAAAACAAACATCTCATCTGAATAATTGGATCCAATCCAAGCTATTTCCCAAGTTTTCTGCCCAGTTGATCTCATTGTCCTATCTCCATGCCTTTTCATTTTCTGTCTTGAATTCTCTCCCTCCTCACTTCTTCTTAGAATTTCTAAGCTTCTTGTAAAACTCTACTCAAGCTCCATTTCTCATGTAAAGTTTTTCCTTATTCCCCCATCCCATCATTGCTCATGCCTATCCAAAGACAATAGTTTGTATTTATAGGATCATAAATTTAGTATTGAAAGGGAATATAGAGACATTGAGTCCAATCCCCTTGTTTTTACAAATGAAGAAACTGAAATACAGTGCAATTGACTTAACTAAGTCCCACAGCAAAAAATATCTGAAGCAGGTTTTACTCAAGATCTTTATGTTTCCAAGTTCAAAGTCCTATCCAGTACACCATGCTGCCTCTCATTGTGTGTATGGGGGGAAGGGGATAAAAGTTGTGTCTGGCTATATATGTGTCTACATACATATGTTTACATGCGATTTTCCTGGATATAATGGAAGTTCTTTGAAGGTAGAGACAGGTTAATATCTGTCTTTGTATCCCCAGGATGGAGTGAGTACAAGGTAGGTGCTTAATAAATGTTTATTGAATGATTAATACTCTGATGGTATGGTTAATTTTAAGAATTCCAGACAGGGAATAGAAAGAATTCTAGATAAAGAATTAGAGGGTTGGGGTTCAAATATCAACTTTTCTAATTATGGGATCTTAGGGGAAATCCCTTCACTTCTTTAAATCTCAGTTTTCCCATCTATAAAATGAAAGAAAGAAATAAGGTCTTTAAGGACCTTTCCAGCTCTAGATACCATGCTGATAAATTAATTCAGACTGGAAATCACCTTGAACCAAGCATGGCAGGTATAGTAGCACAGACTCTGAGGCCTGGAGCCATTTTTCCCTAGGGCCTGGCAGCCCTTCTATCAGATTGGTTTTATCGGGGGCTTCTGGTTATTGGAAGCAATCTCTCAATGAAATTCCCAAATGTAACCCTAGTGTGTAAATGGGTGTTTGAGGATCTCATGGGTAACAGTGATGTGATAAGAAGCCGGAGATTCCATCCCTCAGGTAGTTTCCCCTGCCTCCTTCGGTTTGTTTGTGGTCAACATTAATCATTTCCTCTAACTGCATATAAGAGCTTCTCAGCCCCTGATCAGCCCAGTTCAGAACTGAAGCTTGAAACCAAAAACTACAATGCAAGAGTTCTGTCACCTTCTGCTCTTTTCTGGTTTGATCACTTATGTCAGCTTGGCACCCACCATTCCGAGCTCCATGAAACCCGACCTGGAGACTATAATTGATCAAACTCTGAAATTATCACATAATATCACTCCAGACTCAGGAGAGGTAAGTGACTCACAGTTGGCTTGGCTCCAAACTTTGCTCTCTAAAACTTAATCAGTCCCCTTCTCTCTTTAAATGTGAGCTAATCATCTGCTTTCTTTTATGCAGAAAGGAAAGTTCACGATTGTTTCAGAAGAATTCAATAGAGAGGTAAGATGTACTCCTCTATATCTATCTCTATATCTGCCTTTCTAAAGGGAACTATTTTAATGATCCTTGTGCCAACTCTCCCTCCATCAGAGCAATTACTATTTAAGATAAGTTGTAGCTGGTGTGTCGCTTATGTGATTTACCAGCGTTAGTTTTCTGGCTATTCAAAGGGTTTCAACAGCATGAATTCCTTCTTCCTCCACTCCCTTCTTTGCTCCTGCCCCAAGAGGGATTATAGGAGCCAAAAGTCATGTGCCAAAGCCAGAAACTACTTTATGTATCCAAGTCGCTACTACAGCTCCATTTCTCCCTCTCATCTCCGTCAGAGAGAGCATCTTACAGGTCACTAGTAGGACAAAAGGCAGCAGGAAAAGGAGGAGCCAGACAATGGCTCCCACAGTCTTCTGAGAGAAAATCTGCTCTAAGTTTTTAAAGACCAAGAATCTCTGAGCCCTTCCTTCAGTTTTCTAGCCTGGGTCCCTTGTTAACATGGGATCTCTTCTCCTAAAAACAGAGCATTGAAGGCAGCTAGATGGTGCAGTGGTAAGAGTGCTGGCTCTGAAATCGGACTTCAGATACTTAGCACTTCTTAGTTGTGTGATCCAAATTGACTAACAAAAAAAAAAAAAAAAAAAAAAAAAGGAAAGGAAAGAAAAAATAGAGAATTGGTTTTAGAACCAGAAATTCAATTGGCTATGATACTGGGAAAGTCTACTTGGCACCTCAGTTTTCTTAGCCATAAAATAATTTCATTTGCAAATAATTATAACCCTTATTGCACAGTACTTAAAAGTTCATAGAGCATTTGTCAAATAAGTCTGAGGTAGAAAGTGCAAATATTATTATCCCTATTTATATATAAGGAAACTGAGACTCACAGAAGATGTGATTTGCTCAGGATCATAAAGTTATGACACACTGGAGTTAGAGCTAGAATAGAGACATAAGGATAAGATGAGATCATGGCTGTGACAGAACTTTAACTGCTATCAAATGCCACATTAAGTATCAATCTTATACTGAGGTTAGAACTTGGGGTCAGAACTCATATCTTTCCATCCCAAAGTCTTTTCTCCAATCCCAGAGATATGTAATTGTAGTTAGCTGGCAGCCACTACTAGCAGCAGAACACTGACTTATTAAAAAGCAATGTGATATAGCAGCTAAATAACTGTTTAAATCCTTCCTTCAGATAATTATTATCTGTGTGACTGTGGGCAAATCATTTAATAGCGCTTGGTACAAGTTTTCTCATCTATAAAGTTAAAAAGATGGATTCAATGACCTCTAAGGTCTTGTTCTATTCTAAATCTATGATTGTATTGGTTCCTCTAGCAAGGAATAGGCAGGAAGATTACACCAATTCTAAATGGTTGTTCTGTGGTTTTTTCCCCATGCTTGAGTTATAATGTGATATTGTAGCATTAAGCATCAAAGGCAGGAACTCAGGGCAATCCCATAGATACACACTTCAGACCAGACCTCTAATGTGGGAGAAAAAAGTATGAGTGGTCCCATGGCTGGAGAGGTGTGAGGAGTTATATATAATGCCTTCAAGGCTCATGACAAGAACATGGGAACATCAGTGCTCTTATATGCACTTAGCACCCACCATCTCCTTTTCAGAACCTCCCAGAATACTCTGGGATGTGGGCAGACTTCTTAAGAATATGGGAACTTTCTAAACGCTTTGGAGAATTCAGAATCTTGTTGAATATAAGTTAATGTGCAGAAGGTATCAGAGAAGAGCAGACCATTGTAGAGTATACTGTGATGGAATCAAGTTTTGCCAATTTATAAATTAATCTCTGTAAATCTGTTATAGTGAGAAAACGTAACTATTTTGGCTTGGACCGGCTATAATCCAAGTGCTTCCGAAACACTCACTAAATAAACTGACTTTTCTTCTAGGATCCCAAATGTGTACAGACACATATAAAGATGTTTATTGGTGGTTTGCAAAAAAAGGACCAAGCAATCATTGAAAACCTAAAGGAGATGGCTACTCTCTTGAATGCTTCTTCATGTCCCTTACTTAATGTAAGTTTTTTCTGTTACAGAATGTGCTCTTTTAATGATATGATGTGAAGATGGTCAAGTGTGTTTTTCATTGATGGTATAGATCAGGAAAGATCACATCTGAGAAGATGTAGGGACAGGGACAGGCTACAGCAGTAGGGAGATACGTATCTATGTAGAAGTATTATATATACATGCACTATATAATTTATGCAATATATACATTTCAATAGTTATATATTTGTATTTCAAATATAAACACCCATATATGTGTGTATATGTTTCAAAAGTTATGTCTGTGGTGTATGTACATACAACTAAAATACTAAAATATATAGCACAGCAGAGTATATCAAAAGCTGGACTTAAGTCAGGAAAATCTGGCTTCATATCCTACTTCTGACACTAACTTTGTGGCATGATCAAATCACTTCACTTTTCTTATTTAATCTTAATTATTTAAACTCAGAAGTTTCTTCATCTGTAAACCTGGGATCTCCATGGGTCCTGACCTCACAGGGCAGATATGAGACTCAATTGGAATAATACCAAGATATCAAAGCATCTGTTAATTTAAAGGGCTCCTTATATATGTTAGTGCTGCAAGAATTTATACATTTTACATACATACAGTATATATACTATACCTAATTTATGTATGCATATATATACAAGTATGTGTTAATATGCATTTATATATAAATATATGCAAGGTATATATTCTCATTTATTCTAGAAATGATTGATTTTTATATAACAAAGGCATATAAGTGAACCTATTTCTGATACTTAGAAAATAAAATTTAGTGTTTTTCAATAGCTATAAAATTCATCATTAAGTGACTTACTAAAGTCCTATGACATAGCAAGTCTGAGAGCAGGGCAGGATCATCCAATCCCCCCATTTTATAGATGAGCAAACTGAGACCAGGGAGATGAAATGACGAAAACTACAAAGCAAGTCCAATGTCAGATCAATAAGTTGAGCCTATATCTCTTCAGTTCTAGTCCAGTGCCTTTTTTTACTAGGCCACATAATAAATTACTTTGGGTGTCCAGATCCCAAACACTAATTAGAAAAGACGTTGACAGAGTTCTGTGAGCTTTAAAAACATATAGCAAACTCTTAGTTATTCATGTTAATGTTTTCAGGTCCATGAGGCAGATAAATATCCAAATAGTGAATTACCTATTTCTATTTGGCTTTTAATTAGTTTTAATATTGAACATGGGTGTGCCTGATGTTCTTGGAATTTATAATACAGCACACCAAAAAAAAAAAAAAAAAAAAAAAAATGAGGTCACCTGAGAGAGAACTAGGAAGTTGTCCAACTTCCCCATCCAATTTACCTGCTCAGAATCTGTCCCTAATTCCTTGTTCAGGCTAGAGAGAAATGTCTCATCTCCCTCAAGCTAATGTAAAGTACCAGTTTGGACAGAGACTGCCTTAAATGAAAGTTAAATGTTTTGTTCTAAAACATCTCCTGCTGAACTATAAGAGGAATAGAGAAAAGATAATAAATTGGATTACCCTAGAACTCTATCAACCACTATTAGGGCTTTGCTTCCATAACTAAGAACTGATTATGTCTTGTAGATTGACAATTCTGAACACACACATACACATTCCACAGAGAGGTCTTTTTATAGATCCAGTTTCCCATCATATTATCAGCAGCTCTTTATTCCTAGGTTCCTTTAATTCCTCCCCCACTAGAATTCCTCATGTTCTCTGCCCCAGATAATCTTTTTTCCTAAGGGAGCCAAAAGGAAATTTCTCTCTCTATTTCTATTCAACATCATTCATACATTCTAGAACTTAGATAAAATAAGAATCTTTGATCTCAGATTCACAAAGGAACATAAACATAGATAACTATGACTACCACTCTTATATGATAAGAGCTTTCTAGGAAAGGTAGAACAAAGCAATTCTTTCAGGGGGTGGGGAGAGAAGGTCCTTTACTGACTTGGATGATAAGGGAAGACTTTATGGAGGAAGTGGCACTTAAGTTGGACTTTAGAGTCTGGGAAAGAATTCCAAAGGCATTAAATATGGGAAAGGAGACCTAAAAAAAATGGCTTAAGCACAAATAGAAATTCAGATTATCATAATCCTAAAAATGGCATTGGACAAGCAAGTTTTGAAGTCATAAGACATGAGTTCAAGCTTTAATTCTACCACTCACGAGTCATAAGTCTGGGCAAGTTACTTTACTTCTTTTCCAGTCTCAATTGCTTTTTCTGTAAAAGGAGAATCATAGACTTAATAAAATCTCTCTCCCCCGACCCCCCAGGCTGTTGGTGGGGAAAGGCTCAATTAATTGAACTGCAATTTGAATTTAAAACTAATTTACATTTAAAATTAGAGTCGATAGAACCCAAAGTCATAGAACACCCCCCCTACCCCTTACTCCCACTCCCCCACCCCTCACCCCGCCCCATACACATAATCTAATGTGTTACAGGGCAAAAAGCAAAATCAAAGATGAAATGAACAGCATATTTATTTAATAACATCAAGCACTAATTAGAATTATTTTTTTAAAGGAGGATTCCTGCAACTTCCATACAACTGATCACAAAGAATTCAAAACTCAATTAATTCAGTTTTTGAGTGAGATGCCCTCTGATTGCCAGAAGCTGAAACCTCGTTCATCTACAAAAAGTTGATCTATACCAAAGTCTTCACTGCCTAGAGCCTGTCTCCTTTGCCCCCAGGGAAAGAGAGCCCTGGCAAAGTCTGAGTGTTCCATCTTGCAAGAGACTGGGGCACTAGCTTCCACTCCACAGGATCTCTCAGCTGCAAAGGACTCCCACGGTCCCAAAGGGGGTCCTATTCTATTATGTTTACATGGACTTCTACCTGAATTTAGGCACACATTTTTCTACATTGAGAATGACAGATGATGGAGGACAGTGGGAAGATCTATTTTATATCAGAAAGAGTAATATCTATCTATATAATATGTATTTATTTATTTATTTATTAAGGCTTAATATTGTATTTATTCAAGATGCTCTACCTTAATAATATAGATAATAAACATTATATTTTTGTTCATCACCTTTTTTTTACAAATCTGAAAAGTAAATGTATGTGTTTTGTTTGCAAAACATCTTACTGTCGGTCAATGTATATTTATGGGGTGGTAAATAAATAAATCATCTTCCAAAAAAGCTTATTCTAATACTTCATCAAAGACTAGAGGTAATTTTGAAATTTCAGTCAACCAATCAATAAACACCTGTTAAGTGCTTACTGTATGATAGATTCTAGAACTATGAAAGCAAAAAATGAAATGCTCCTTATTTCCAAGAAATTTATATTCCAAGAGGAAGACAAATACCCTTAAGTTCAGGCATTTTTCACCATGGTGGAATGGCTTTGAGTATAACTCTAGCAACAGATTGATTTCTTTATAAATTTCAGAATAGGTAAATACAGAGTGCCTTACTACCAGTAGTTTGATGTACTTCACTATTATCCACCTGATATCAAAATAACACAAGGAAGGTACTTAGGACTTTAGATGGATCCCCTTTAGCAGACTTATGGACATAGAGTAGAGTCACCAAGATAGACAAATATGAATGGGTTAATTGATTCAATGTGCATCACTGGAGAGAATATGCACATTAATGAAATTCAAGCAAGTAGATGCCACAATGGATACAGAGATTGAATCGGAGTCAGAAAGACCTAAGTTTGAATTCAACTCCAGACAGCTGCTATCTGTGGGACCAAAAGCAAATATCACAATTTCTATTTGTTTTGGATGCTACATCTGTAAAATGGGGATAATAATAGCATTTGCCATGTAGAGTTATTGTGGGAATAAAATTAGATTATGTTTATTAGATACTTTGCAAACCTTAGCTATATTATTATAACTGAGATATTAGAGTATAGTAAGAAATGAAGAAGACTCAACTCTTCCTCTCAAGAAGCTCACAGACATATTATTGGACCTATGAGAAAAGTCTGTTTTCATTTTTCCCTTTTACTTGTCAGATGTAGGGGATTTCTTGTGATATCTCTCCTAAATATCTTTACTTGTTCAAAAAAGGATTTTCTTGTTAGAGAATCTTCCTCTCAAAGTCCATCAATGAAAATACTGAAAGACAAAGGAAAAAAATTGTCCCTCACTTCCATCCCACTGCTTAATCTGGCCGGTGACCAAGAACAAGTGTATGATGCCACAAATTTAAGACAGCTCAGTGTTTCCTCAACTTCTCTCTCCAGAAGTGAGGTAAGGAAGGAAATATGCTGTCCAGGATTCCCCTGCACAGCCAGGCATACTGCCAGGCATTTTTGTGCAATGACATAAGGTGGAGCCACCTCCCAGAAGTACAGATGAAGCAGTAGTCTGTTGCGGATGGCTTTTTCCTTCCCTTTACTGAGGTAATCTCCTTGCATTTAACAAACAGCCTGGTACTATGGAAAGAACCCTGTCCTAAGAATCATAAGGCTTGGATTAGCTTCTGCTCCAATATTAAAGCTACTGGAGAACTATAGGCAAATCACTTTTCCTCATTTTACTGGTATGGATTTTATAGCCCTAAATGGTGAATAGAATCTGTGTATCTGCTTCATAAAATTATATAAGGATAAAATAAAAATAACATTACGTTTTGGGATATGAGGTTTTATTATTTCCAGTGCACTTTAGATTTATTCTTTTATTTGTTCCTTACAACAGTAGTGGAAGAGAGGCAGGGAGGGAAAGGGCTAATTATTTCTATTTATCAGGTCTTTAGGGAGCCATCTGACTCAGTGAATACCTAATATTTCACCAGTCCTACTTTAACCTTCTTTATCTAACAATTAAAACTCCTGTTAGGTCCAAGAGGCTCACACTCTCTCTCACTAAGGATCTACTCTGCTCTGGAGTCATCATACACATTAACCAGACTGAGCTCAATCCCTGAGAGATCCTAACCTCTGCTGAAAGGAGTTTAGCTCCTATTTCTCACATTCTTCAGTTTGGTACACACTGGCATCCAAGAGAAAATTTACTTCAAGTTAGGTTTTGGTTCATATTTGGAATCTCCTCAAAGCGGGATCTGGGAAGGTACATAATATGCAAAATCAATCAAGTATGAGATAAGTTTATAATTTCCAACACCACACACACATGCACATGCTCATGTATGCTATTCCCCAATAAATAACCAAAGGATGTAAAAAGGAAATTTTGCTAGCAAGAGTTTATAATTATCATTAGCCATATCCAAGTCATTAATAACAGGTAAATTTGTCCTTTGTTCTCAAAGAGAATCAAAGTGACATTCCCATAATGAAGTCAAGATACAATACATCTATCTGTGATGATCAGACCAATCCGGGATCAGAAGGTTCTACCACAGATTGCATGCAAATAATCCATATGAACAATTGGAATAGAGAGATCTCTAAGTGTGCATATTTCATATTTTTTTTTGAGCTATTGCAATTCTGCTTTGCTTCTAGCATGCAGTACCTTCTTTGATGCAGGCTTGTCATGCTGAATGATTCTATGCCAGTGTCTTTAATGTTCCACAATCAATATCAAAGTTTTAGAGACTTCGAGACAATCCTAATATTGCTTCTTTTTAGCACCATGTGAAATCCTAACTTGTGTGAATTCTCCACAAAAATAATCTTTAGCCAAATGCACATTTGATATTCAAACAATGTGTTCAACTCATCAGGGCTTTACTTTCTGCAGCAGGGTTTAAATGTTTGGCATTTCAGCTCAAGTACGTTTCTCAGTGTGTGATAACTTTCTCTTGCCATATAACCCAGACAATTCAGTCAGCTTTTGTATGATCAATGAACCCCTTCTTTGGGCAACTCAGCTGGAATAGAATCAGAACCAGGTGCTTTATGACACAAAAGGACCCATCTGGAATACAAAACCTTTTTCACTTAACTATTTTCAGCAACACAGTGGATCTAAAACAATCCAAAAGACAAATGATGAAACATGCTATCCACCTCCAGAGAAAGAATTGATATTGTCTGAATGCAGACTAAAGCATTGTTTTTCACTTTCTTTCATTCATTTTTTTATTTGAGTCTCTTTGTACAAAATGTATTGATATGGAAATGTTATACATGTATAACCTATATCTGATTGCTTACCCTTTTAGGGAAGGGGAAGAAGAAGGAGAGAGAGAAATCAAAACAAAAAAAAGATAAAAAATGGTTTTGATATGTAACTGAAGGAAAAATTATATATATAAAAGAAAACTTTTCTTCAGTTGGAAATTTGCCTAAAGAGAGATTGATTTCAACCTGAAATATCCAGTCAATGGCTTCAGTATTGCTTGATGGCAGTCTATTGAAAACATGGTGAAAGCTTTTAGACCTACTCTTCAGGATCATATCCTTATCACTAATCAGTGTGAATGCATCAGCACTGAACTGTTCAGATGCACCATATGTCTTTGGCCCATAAATAGCCTTCAGGCACTTTGGATTGCTATTGGTGTAAAGCTGAATTGCTTTTATCTTCTTATTGAGCCAAGAATCCTGCATTTCTCTAAGCTTCACTTGGAGTTAAATGTTGCCTTCTTAGAGTCAGAAGAACCATCTTGCTGGTAAACCCTGTAGAGATTTAATTTTTCATTTGGAAGTTTCTGAATTTCCCCATTATTTTGATCATCAACCTTAATGTTTGTAAATTGTGTTGTACACTAAATCTCTGAAAGCCGCCCACTTCTTTTCTGTTCCACTGTTTGCTCAGCTTTCCCTCCAAGATTGCAACAAAATGTTCCCACCTGGAGAAGCCCTCTAATCTGTTAATATTGTCTTTTGGTAGTTGTCTTGCCTTGGGGCTGCCACTTTTGTTGAAAGCAAATGTTTGACTTGGCCAGAATGTCTATGGTTAGTCCAGCACTCTACATCACACATCACCTTCTCACTCCCACATCTTATCTGTCTCTTCTCCTTACAATAACATTGTCTGTTAAATGCTAATGTTTGTTCTGAGGTTGTCATCCACAAAGCTTTGTTATGTTCAGGTAATTGGAAGAAAGTGATGGGGATGAGATGTCATGATATGCACAACTGCTGTTTCTGTTTCCAACTCCATTCCTACGCAAGAACTCTCTACTGTATCTGATAGACTATAACTACTCTTAGCATTAAAGTCACCCAGAATTACAAGTTTGTCCTCTTTCAGTACTGGTGATTAAGGTCTCCGGGTCTCCACAAAATTTTTCTTTGATCTTATCAGGATTCATTATGGTAGAAATATATCTCCTGATAATGGCACATTTCTGCAAGTGGCAATTGCATTGTCACGAGTTTGTCATTCACTCTTTGGGAAGCAAACAAGCTTGTTGACCAGATAAGTTTTGATTGCAAAAACCTATACACAAAGTGTTCCCCATTACCGATGCTACTGGAGAGAAATGTATAACCAGCTCTGATTCTAAGTTGGCATTCATATGCCAGTCTTGTTTCACTCAGAGCTGCTATTTAGATGTGATACCTCCTTAGTTCTCTTACATAAGAGTTATTCTTATTTCAGGTCTACTGGAATTTTTGTTACTCATAAGCATGAACACAATCCATGTATCAATGGTGAGTGAAATTATCTTTGCAAAAATTTTTGTATGTATTTTTGGTATTTTGACCACAGACTAGGATCCCCACCTGCTATAAGGTTAGGTTTGAAGAAGCAGGCAATTTTTAGAGTACCCTTTCTAGCCTCTTCCTCACTCCAGCAGATAAACCATATGTTCCTTTAGAAGACTGTTCAAAGAATCAAGAAAACATTGTATGCAGTAACAAAATTATATAATAATCAAGTGTGATGTACTTTGCTCTTCTCAACACTACAGTGATTCAAGGCAATTCCAATAGACTTGGGATGGAAAATGTTATCTGAATCCAGAGAGAGAACTATATATCCTGAATGTGAATTGAAAAATAATATTTTCATTTTTTGTTTATTTATTTATTTATTTTCTTTCTCATCGTTTTTTTTTTTTTTTTCGCTTTTTGCTCTGATTTTTCCTGCACAACATGACAAATAAGAAAATATGTTTAAAAGAATTGCACATATTTAACCTATATGAGAATACTTGCTGCCTTGGGAAGGAGGGGAAGGTTACAGAGAGTAACATTTTTATGCTCATAGCATTTAGACATTAAGCTAATATACCTGGTTAAGTGAAATTAGGCAGAGAAATTAATCTTTAAGCTTTTATTAAGCATCTACAATATACTAGTTACCATGCTAATAATTAATAAGTCCATGAATTCTGCAATACTAAGTGACTCTGGGATCACCATACTATTTCTATACTGAGAGAGGAGAGGGAAAGAGAGGGGGGGAAAAGAGAAAGGAAGATAGAAAAAGAGGGAGAGAGGCAAGTAGAGAAACAGAAAGATAGAAAAATAAGTAGAGACAAAGATAAGAGAGACAAAGACAAAAATAGAAAAAACACAGAGACAAAGGGAGAGAGAGACAGAAAGACAGAGACAGAGAGACAAAAACAGAGAAAGACAAGCAGAGACAGAGAGAGAGACAGACAGAAAGACAGAGACAGAGACAGAGACAGAAAAGGGAGGCAGAAAGAGGCACAGAGACAAAGACAAGTAGAGACACAGAGACAGACAGAGACAGAGATAGAGAAACAGAGATCTTTTTTTCAAAGCTTCTCTTAGCACCCATGTTCAGCATTGCTTACTTAATAGGGAATCAGGGGGATCCAGATTGCTCTAGTCCCTTCACCTGAGCTTTTCTAGTTAGCATTTCCATCAAGATTTCTATGATTTATCTTATTCTTGTGACACATATTAATTTAATTAATTCAGAGAGCATATTAATGCCCTATAAGGGCAAATCAGGCTGACAATAAACAAATAGAAGAAGGAGAATAACTAATAAAAACAACTTTAAAAATTTAATAAAGAGTACGTGTCAGAGACAGTTTTTGTTAAAGACTTAGAATGAAGTTTGACTTGAGTTCACAGAGGCATATTCCTATATAAAATGATAGAATGTCAGCCCTAGAAGGTACTATTAAGTCCAACCTTCTTATGATAATTTATGATGATGTGAGGCTAGGATTTGAGTACATTCCCACCCTTATGTTCTTTCTGCCACCTTGTTCTGTCTTTCTGTTTCTGTCAGCTGTAAAAGCTGAAGAACTTGGCTCAGCTTAGAACCATAATATGAATAATAATGGGAGTTTACATTTATATAGCACTTTAATATGAAAAAGCCCTTTGCTTACATTATTTCATTTCATCCTCATAATACCTTAGTTCCATATCTGTAAACTGAAGGTTATAATAGCACTTACCTCACACAGGTTAAGTAACTTGCTTGGGGTCCCACAACTGGCAAATATCTGAGGCAGAATCTTTACCTAGGCCTTTTTGACTTTAGTTTCAGTCTTTAGTTAAAGTTTATCTTGGTTCTAAATCTAAAATTTCTGGTAATCACTAGACAAAAAATATACTAAGCAAGCATAAAATACTCTGGGAACACTGGGTTTGTAGTTTGTTTTATTAATTTTTCACTATTTTAAAATAAGATTCGAATTTTATTTATTTATCCCTGAATAGTATTTTATTTTTCTAAATATATGTAAAGATAGTTTTCAACCTTCATTTTTTAAGTCTTTGTGTTCCAAATTTTTCTTTCTTCCTCATTTACCTCCTCCATCCCTAAGAAAGGAAGCAATCTGATATAAGCTAAACATGTACAATCCTTTTAAACATATTTCCACATTTGTCATCTTGTACAAAAAAAAAAAAAAAAAAAAAAAAAAAATCACACCAAAAGGGAAAAAACCACTACAAGAAAGAAAAAGCAAGCAAACAAAAAGTGAAAAAACTATGGTTCAATTTACATTCAGTCTTCATACTTCTCTCTATGAAGATGGCATTTTCCTTCCCAAGACTATTGGAATTACTTTGAATCACCACATTGCTGAAAAGAGCCAAGACCATAACAGCTGATTATCACATAATCTTGCTGTTACTGTGTATAATGTTCCTTTGGTTCTGCTCACTTCGCTCAGCGTCACTTGATATAAGTCTTTCCAGGATTTTCTGAAATCAGTTTGCTCATCATTTCTTATAGAACTATAATATTCCATTACATTCATATACCAAAACTTATTCAGCCACTCCCCAACTGATAAGCATTCACTCAATTTCCTGTTCCTTACCACTACAAAAAGTTGCTATAAGCATTTTTGTAGATACTTTTCCCTCTTTTATGATGATCCTAATTTTAAATCTGCAACAAACTAGAATGTCAATGAAGATAGACGTTTAAATGTTGTAGCTGTACCAAGACCACAATTTGCAGCTAATCCCCTGTCAAAATAACATCTTCCCTTCTTCTAGAAGCTACTGATGACTGATAAGTTGTTTAGCATGTTACAAATGTATGTATATCTTATATCTTTATCTATACAGAGGGGGGGAAGGAAGGAGAGAGAGAGAGAAAAACAGAGAGAGAGAGAGAGAGAGAGAAGAAAAGGGAGAGAGAGAGGGAGAAGGAAGAAGGAAGAGGAGAGGGAAAGTGAGAGGGAGATGGAAAGGGAAAGAGATAGAGAGGAGGAGAGGGAGAGAGAGAAGAGAGGGAGAGAGAGAGACAAGGTCATGAAGAACCTATTGGCATCCCATGCTCAGGACTGGTTAGTTTATAGAAGAATTAGGGGGTCCAGGTTGCTTATAGTTTAGTCATACTGGGGCTATCCCTTCACCTCACCTTCTTTGATTAATGTTTCTATAAAGATTTCTCTGACATAACATTACTGCTGTAACTGATGTTACTCTTAGCCCTGGAGTGTGGCCAGCCCCGTCACCATTTTCCTTATATTATCTTGAGGCTCCTTAGAGTCTTCCTCCTCACTTTCATTTCCTGCTGACCTTTTGACACTCCATGTTCCTTTCTTGTTTCTATTGCTCTGCTCTGGGGAGACCACAATTGAATTTTTTCCATGTTCAAGAACCTGTCAATGAGTCCTTCAAACCACAGATTTGGAAAAGCTAAAACAAATCTACTCTGAACTAAAAGTCAGTAACCTTTTACCAGTTTCAAGTAATTCAGGGCTTACTCTGTCCTTGATGGCTCATCAATGAAAAGAAACCTTTCTTTGTGCAGAACAAAGAAACAGCAAGAAAAATCCACAAAGAAGCAAAAAGGTTTCTCATCATTTGATGGCACTAGAACATTATTTTCCTTTGTGCTCCAAAGCACCAAAATGATATCACAACATCAGTGTCTATCTACAGTGTATCCAGTTCAGCTGATCAGACCAATCTGATCTCAGAAGACTACCACAGATTGGACACAAATAGTTTGGGAGGGAGATGTCTCTAAATCTTTTCAACTACCACAATTCTGTTTTGATCATAGAACACAGCACCTTCTTTGATGCAGGCATACCACATGAGGTAATCCTGTGCCAGTATCTCCCCATGTCTCATAATCAATACCAAAGTTCTTCAGAGAATCCTTGAAATTATCTTTGTATCTCACGCTTTTAACCACCATGTGACCATCTGCCTTGTGTATATTGTCCATAAAACAGTCTTTTAGGCAAACCTAGGCTTGAAATTCAAAAGATGTTGCCAGACCATCAATGTTGTATACTCTGCAGTAGGGTTTGAATGCTTGATAGTTCAACTCAAGAAAGAACCTCAGTGTCTGGTATCTTATGTTGCCAAGATCTTCAGAATCTTCCTAAAACAATTCAAATGGAAGCTGATTGATTTTCTGGCATGATTCTGGAATACTGTCCAGGTTTCATAGGCATACAACAATGATGATTGTAGAATAAAACCAATAGAGCATGCACCTTGGTCTATGTTCCAGAGAATGTCAGCTTTTCTCCAGGGGAATTTGTGAAGGTTTTCTGGAGGCAGCCTTAGTCTCAGTTGAAATAAATAATTACTCCAAAATGCAGCCAGCTGGTAAAAAATCTGAACTTTTATTGTGTCCTTCAATATAGCCCGTTAGCTCAGGCCTATCTCTCTGCCTGGCTCTAAAAGATCTTGCAGCTTTGTCCTTGGCTTCTACCTCTGCTTTCTTCAGCCTCCAGTCAGCACCAAGTTGGAAGATGCAATGAATCTCTTGCCTCGAAGATAGGGCTTGTGGGTTCCAAGAGCTCTCTCCGACTCCAAGTAAAACTCTCTCGAGCTCCCAAGAAAAACTCTTTAAAATAACTCCTCAAGTAACTAACTCAAGTAACTAACCCCAAGCTCCAAGAGCTCCCTGTTATATATGATCTCCCAAAGGTTAACTCCACCTTCTGGAGAGAGAGGGATTCTGGGTTATCTCCCAGAGTGCTCTCTGGCCCTAAGGGAGGTGTGAATTCGGTTATCTCATTCTAAACCCTGACTCTCCCAAACGTGAGAACTCCATTGAGTACTTAGATACTTATGAGCTCTCTAAAGGTGTGAACATAAGCATTGTTTCCATCAGTTCCACTTAGTACCTTGTTTCAAGTTCTGGCCCAAAATAACTCTTTCTAAGATCAAATCAACTACAATGGCTTAACAGTTTGTAAAAGATTCCAACAGGAATTTCCTGTGGAATTCTGTTAACACTAATAGTGCTTTCCCAATGTTTAGAAATATGACATTGTGTACTAGACAATAAGCTTAGTTGATGTTTGACTTATAAATCATAGCCACACCATAGATTTTTGATGCTCCCTCTTTTCAAGTGAATTTGCCTCAAGTATAAAAAATCTTAGTTATGGCTCAACTCTCTAATTATTACATTAATCAACTTGGTTTTTCTATGTGGTCTTTTTACAAAGGCTCAGATTCCTAAACTTTAATATGATGGGAGTTTCAAGTCAATGTAGCAGATGTAGAGAAAAGATGGAGGTAGTAACTGTTGGTTATTCCACACTAACTCCACAGCAGTCACCTAGTTGAATGTCCTGAGATGCTGTATTCTTTAAAAAAAAAAAAAAAAAAAAAAATTCTGCTCTTTTATCTTATATTTAGACTCAAAACTTAGAAGCCAGAGAACATGACAAAAGTAATAAACTGAAGAATTATTTATTAAGTACTTACTATGCACTAAGTACTATGCCAAGTGCTGGTAATACAAATACAAAAATGAAAAAGGCCCTGCCTTAAAGGGGTTACATTCTATCAGGGAAAAAAATTAAATATATATTAATATATGTATGTATATATGTACATGTGCATGTATATGTGCACATATGTGTATGTATCATATTAGATAGTGGTTGTATTAAGTGAAGGGAAAGGGGTGGATGCTACAGATATGATGGAGGTATGATTGAGAACACTTGGTAACTGAATAGATCTGTGAAGTAAGTAAAAATAAGGAATCAGAAATGACTCATACTTTTTAACTGCATAATGTCAAATCAAAGATTATACCGTCATCACAATTCCCATGCCCCCAAACTCTGTTAGTTTCTTGTGCTACCTGTAAATTTCCATGAAGTCCATGCCCTGGTGGGTTGTGTCCCCATACTGTTGGTAGTTAGGCAAGGAGTGAGAGAAGACCTTGTTGAGCAACATGAAGGACATGACTCCCTAAGTGACACACAGAAAGCCCTGAGGGTCGTATATACACACATGGTCAATTCCTAAACACCCCGATGGCATGATGATAGAATGGGAAATCCCGTCCCCTTCAAATCCACATCTTTTACACACACACACTGACAGATGGACAGATAGAGACAGAGAAAAAAAAAAGGAAACAGAAAGAGACACAGAGAGAGAGACAGAGAATAAAGTCTTTTCCAACTTCTTTCCTCCTTTGAAGTTGTCTTGCATTTGTTTTTCAATTCCACTGCACAAATATGAGGTTGATAATTATCTTATTATCTTATATATCTCCCCCATTAGCAAGATAATAAGAAAAAAAACATTCATCATAGGCATTCATATTCCATTAAAACAAATTCCCACATTTGTCATGTTTGAAAATATGTATCACTTCTCAGATTGGCTAAGATGACAGGAAAAGATAATGACTGATGTTGGAGGAGATGTGGGAAAACTGGGACATTGATAACATTGTTAATGAAATTGTGAATGGATCCAGCCATTCTAGAGAGCGATTTGGAATTATGCTCAAAAAATTATTAAACAAGCCTTTGATCCAGCAGTGTTTCTCCTGGGCTTGTATCCAAAGAGATCTTAAAGGAGGGTAGGTACATGTGCAAAAATGTTTGTGGCAGCCCTCTTTGTAATGGCAAGAAACTGAGTGGATGCTCATCAATTGGGGAATGGCTGAATAAATTATGGTACATGAATATTATGGAATATTATTGTTCTGTAAGAAACAATCAACAGGATAATTTTAGAGAGACCTGGAGAGACTTACATGAAGCAATGCTAAGACCAAATCATTATACATGGTAACAAGATTACACGATGATCAGTTTTGATGGACGTGACTTTTTTCCAATAATGACATGATTGAGGCCAGTTCCAATGATCTTGTGATGAAGATAACCATCTATACCCAGAGAGGGGTCTGTGGGAACTGAGAGTAGATGACAACATAGCATTTTCACTCTTTGTTGTTGTTTGCTTGCATTTTTTTCTTTCTCATTTTTTTTCCTTTTTGATCTGATTTTTCTTGTGCAGCAAGATTTTTGTATAAATATGCATACATATATTGGATTTAACATACTTAACATATATTGGATTACTTGCCATCCAGGGGAGGGGGAAGGAGCAGAAAATGTGGAATGCAAGGTTTTGTAAGGGTCAATGTTAAAAAAAAAAAAATCATTCATACATATATTTTTAAAATAAACTTTTGCTTCCTCAATTACCCTAAAACCTTTTACTCTATGGATCACAACAAATTGTGACAAGTCTTCAAAGAGAGAAGAGTGCCAGATCATCTTATTTATCTCCTAAATCATTTATATATGGGTCAAGAAGCAATAGTTACAATCAAACATGAAACTGATTGATTCAAGATAGGGAAAGGAAGACAATGTTATACATTGTCACCTTATTTGCTTAACTTATATGCAGCATAGATCATAGAGTCTGTATAGATAAGGGCTTTGTCAGAGGAGAGAACATATATTCAAGAGATATTGCAAATAAGAAATCAACAATTCTTGGCAATAGGGGATGTGAGGGATAGTAACAAGTTCAATCCTTGGTATAAACTCAACCTGATAATAGTATATATTTTTTCAATATATTGTTGTGGTTTGCTTGATAGTATTTTAAATTTTTTGCAAATATTCATTAGGGATATTGACCCATAATTTCCTTTTTCTCTTATCTCTTCCTGGTTTGCGTGTAAAGACTGTACTGTATTTGTATGCTAGAAAGAGATTGAGAGGGTTCCCTCTTTCCTCATCATTAGAAACAGTTAATGTACTATCAAAATTACTTTTTCTTTGAATGTTTGAGAAAATTCCATTGTAAGTCTGTCTTTCACTGGTGTTTTTTCTTTGATAGTTCTTTTAAGATCTATTTGATCCCTTTCTTTCCCCTTCTCTACCCCTCCCCATACTGGGTTATTTGTGACCTGTTCAATTTCTTTTTCTGCATTTTACATTTTTACAAATATTCACCTCTGTCCTCTAAATTAGCACATAATTGGACAAAATAGTTTTTGATCATTTTGATTGTTGTGAATTTGATTTTTAATATGAAGAATTTGATATTCCTCTTGGCTGCAAGTTCTCTTTATCCTTTCTCAGATTTTTGCTTTTTATCACTTTTCTTCTACAATCTGTTTCACATTCTTCTCTCAATGTGCTAGCTCAAGAAAACTATTTGTGGGGAGGGCTCCTGAAAAAGGCTTTGGAGATACTTTAATTTTGTTTTTGCCCACTACTATTCTCCCAGCTCTGAGCTGTTTTAATGCTTGATAGACTTGCTTGTAGTTCCCTGACTTGTTTATCTCAGAACCTCCATAGTGTCCTAGGGGTCCTCCTGTAGATCCCTTGGCTGGGTGGAGGTTCCTGCAGGTTGTTCTTTGTATTTCTTTTTAGAATGGAGAGTTTCTAATCTCCCACTGTGTTCGTTATGGCATTGTTGGAATCTGGGTTCCTCTATATCCTAGCATATAACTCTCTTCCCCAAATCATAAATATTTATGATAAATGGATTGATTTTGCTCTCTGACCTCTAGATACTTGTTGCTTTCGAACAAGTTACTTCTCCAACTCTCATTCTACATTACGTGTGTGTGTGTGTGTGTGTGTGTGTGTGTGTGTGTAAATGAAGGAGGTACCTCAAAACTCTATGGATACCATGGGGATTAATTTTGTTTAGCTATGTATATTTGTTACAAAAAGTCTAACAGCTTAAGAAAAAGTACATGGGTCTCTGGATAATGGATTTGGTGTTTTTTCAAGATTTAGTTCAAGGATCACCTTCTTTAAGACTTCTGCAATCTTTTTCCCTCTATATATCATCATTTTCTCCTTTAAATTATTTTTTTATTTCCCCACCAAAATCTGAGCTCCTAGAGGGCAAGGGTGATATGATTTTTGTTTTTCTGCCACCAGTGTTTAGCACAGGACTTGCACGTAACAATTGTTTAACAAATATTCCCTGTATTGCAGAGGGATAATATTTTTAATAATTTGTGTCTTTTTTTTGTAGAGATAACACCATGTGGACTATCAAAAAAAAAAAAAAAAGAATTTTAAAACCTTTAAGAAAGTATTACAGAAATTTATGACCAAAATAGAGACATGTGAAAATGGAATGGAATGAGAGTGGATCCTCAAGAAAGAGAGAGGATGTTTCGTCTCTTGTTAACAGACATAACTAACATAACTTCATAACTAAGAAGTCAAAAGTCTATTTTAGGCAAGGTGTAGTATGAAAGATATCTGAAAGCTAGAAAATGCAAGAAAACAATGGCTAATATTTGTCTACATTTTCAAATACATATGTATTCATAAATTATCTTTTTAGATCTAGACATATCTAACCCAAAAATGAACAAGGAAGAAGTTAAGAATCTGAATAGAGCTTGAGAAAAATTAGAGCTTTATGTATATATACATGAATACATATATATGTTGAATATCACATATATTTTATATATATATATATATATTTAAATTCTACAAAGAACTGTGGGGAAATTAGATATTATATATAAGTATATAATACCCAATTTTAATACATAAATTATCTTATTAGAGAGCTTTAGAAAATTACAGATTATAGATATAATTATTTGTACAATCAATATTTTATAAATATATTTATTTAAATAGCATAGTATATATAATCATTTGCTAAATTATATATTTTACATAGAGACTTAATTTTAAAAGAGAGGAAGAAAAATTATATGATGCTTAAAGACATTATAGATAATAAATCAACAGCAGTACCTAAGAGAAGACAAAGTAATACTAAGCACAGACCGGACATTTCCTCCAGAACTATAAAGACCTTGGCAATGATACACAATACCAACTTTGAAAGTAAAGCTGAAATACGATGATTCAAGACAATTCCAATATACTTGGGATGAAAAATGCTATCTGCATCCAGAAAGAAAACTTTGGAGACTGAATGTGAATCAAAGCATAATATTTTCACTTTTTCATTTGTTTGTTTGTTTGCTTGATTTTTCTTTCTTATAGTTTATTCCCTTTTGGTCTGATTTTTCTTGTACAACATGACAAACATGGAAATATGTTTTAAAATATTGCATATATTTAACAATATCAATTATCCTCTCTCTTGGGGAGAGGGAGAAAAGGGAAGGAGGAAGAAAAATTTGGAACACAAAATCTTACAAAAATGAATGTTGAAAACTATCTTTATGTGTATTTGAAAAAAATAAATACTATTAAAAATTTTTAAAGTAAATTATTTATAAATACCCAAAAAGTTAAGGAAAGCAGAAAGAATGTGAAAACAAAAAAGAATCCTAGTATAAAGAACTATTGTGGTGACAAGAAAACCTAAGACACAAAGCCAGAAGAGAATGATTTCAAAATATCTATAGGCAAAGTCTCAAAAACAAAACAAAACACAATTTGGCTCCACATGGATACATGAACTATACCATAACTTTTTATCATAAGTTTATATCATAAACAAATTGGAGGAAAGAGGAAGAGTTTGTATTTCAGATCTATAAATAGGGGAAGAGTTCATGAAGATATGAAAAATGCAGATGGTCATACAAGAAAAAAATGAACAATTGTGATTAAATTAAAATTTTTTTGCACCAGAATATATATATATATAAAATTAATTCAGATTTATAGGATTCAGTCATTCCCTGATAGATAAAGGGTCAAAAAGGAAAATAGGAACAGGCAGTTTTCAAAAGAAGAAATCCTAGCTATCAATAATCACTTTTTAAATGATCTAAATCTAATAATCAGAGAAAGATAAATTAAAACACCTTTGAGGTCCCACCCTACTTGCATCAAACTAGCAAGGATGACAAAAGTGGAAATGACAAATGTTCGAGGGGCAGTGATTTGGTCTGGCCATTCTGGAAATCTTTTTGGAATCATGCCCAGAAAGTTACGAACTATTCGACCTCACTATACTCCCAGCAGGACTTAACCCCCACAAGAATCAAGGAAATAAGCCTTCCTTAGAATTTGTTTCACTTTTAAGACTAATTCCTCCTTTAACCAGCCTTTTCTCAAATTCCCTCCTTTTTCTTCTCTTTCCCTTCTGATTTCCACTTCAGTGAAATGAATTCTTCACACATAAACACATATGTATGTATGTATGTATATTCTCCTTTCGATCAGTTCAAATAAAAGTAAGCATCAAGAATCTATTTACATTCTTGTTTGTATAGCCTACCTATGTACATTATGACCAAAGCATAACAAAACCACTCCCATGCTATTGTGATTTGAATTTTCTGATGATATTAAAGTTCTGTGGAGATATGTGCATCATCACTTATCAGTCAGCCAAAAAATATTTATTAAGTTCTGATTATGTTCCAGGAACAATACTAAATACTGGAATGTTATTACAACATAAACACTTCATTTTTATTTAATCTCTCATAACTGTCCATCTGTGCATTTTTGTTTCTCTTGATCCCTGTATTTATTTCAAATTTTCCACTTATCTCTGATCAAAAAAAAAAAAAAAAAATCCAAGGTATCAACATTCATTTTAAAAAATATTCTACATTACTAATAATAAAAAAGATAAATTAAACCACCTTTGAAGTGTTTTAATTAAGCCATAAATGAGCCCTGACAATCTCTCCCTCCCTCCCTCTTCAAAAAAAATCCTTGAGACCAGATTGACTTATAAAGTAATTCTATCAAAGATTCAAAGAACAACTAATGCCATTATTATATAAACTATTTGAAAAAATAGGAAAAGAATAAATTGCACCAAATTCTTTCTATGATATGAATATGGCTTTGATACCTGAACCTGACTAGTCAAAACAAAGAAAACTATAAGTAAAAATTTTTAAATAATGTTTTATATATAATAAAGGTATATGTTATATGTAATAAAAATTTTAAATAATAAAACAAAATGTTAATGAGATTACGGCAACATAATATAAAAATTATAGATTTTGATCAGGTTAATTTGATTCAATATTGGTAAAAATTTTAACATAATATACAATATTAATAGCAAGAATAACAATAATCATAGGATTAGAGCAGTCAGTGCAGAAAAGGCTCTTGACAAGATACACAACATCTATTTTTAATTGAAATAGAAGAATATGGGGAAAAACTTTGCCTCAATAGGATAGAAATATATTTTGGAAACAAAGAGCTAGCATTACATGTAATGGCCTTTCCCCTTTCCAACTATCAGCCTTTCCAACTAAATCATGGGGAAAACAAAGATATTCATTATCACTACTATATTTGATATGGATCTAGAAATGCTTGCTGTAAAATATGTCAAGAAAAAAAACTGAGAAAATCAGCAAAGGCAAAGAAGAAACAAAATGCTCACTTTTTGATACATTTTATGGAGGTTTATACACTGACCAAAATAATGTAAAAGTAAGGAAAAATAAAACAAAAATAAATGTTATGCAATTACAACTACTAAACTTGTTTCCAGGAAAGCATTAAGGGCCCTCCCTTACTTGGAGGTAGAATATGATATACTGTATATTACCAGACACAATGTGTTCCTCGATTTTTATTGACCTTTTTGTTTTCTTTTTAAATACTTATTATTAGGAAAATGGCTTGCTGAGTAGGAAGGTCAAATAGATATTTTGAAATAAAGGTGACATAAAAAGAAAAGAAAAAAGTTTGAAAATTTTTTATTTAAATTCCAATTTCTCTTCCTTTCTCCTCTGCCTATAAAGAAAAACAGGCTACTATGTTTCTACATTATAATATTATTATGATATTTTATATTAGTCATATCCTTCTCCCTCAACTCCCAAAAAGCAAGAATAATAATGAAGTGAGAAAAAATTCCTCTATTTGTATTCTGAGTCCATCAATTCTCTCTCCAGAAATTGAGCTGTATAAGATCATTATATTGGCCAGAGTCACTAAGTCTTTCACAATTTATTGTCTTTACAATGTTACTATTACTGTGTACAATATTTTTCTGATTCTGCTTACTTCATTTTGCATCAGCTCATATAAGTCTTTGCAATTTTTTAAACTATCCCCTTTATCATTTTTACAGTACAACAATATTGCATCATATTCCTATACTGTAACTTGTTGAGCCAGTTCCTAATTGAAGAACACTCTCTCAGTTTTCAATTCTTTACCACAAAAAGAGCTGCCATAAATTTTTTATATATGCATCCTTTCGCTTTTTCTTTCATCTCTTTTGGGATATAGTCTAGTGCTAGAATTACTGGGTCAATAATATTCCCAGTTTTATATCTCTTTGGACATAGTTTCAAATTGTTCTCTAGAATAGTTGAACTAGTTTAAAACTTTATCAACAGAATATTAGTATATCTACTTACTCACATCCCTTCCAACATTTGTCATTTTTCTTTTCTGTCATGTTAACCAATCTTCTGGGTTTGAAGTAATACCTCAGAATTGTTTTAATTTGCATTTTTCTAAGTGTTAGTGATTTAGAATATTTTTATATGATTATTGACAGCTTTGATCTCTTCTCTGAAAAGTGTTTATTTACATCCTTTGACCATTTATCAGACTCCTGTTTTTATAAATTTATAAATACATTACAAATTATAAATATAAAAATATGTCTACATTTTTATAAATGTGATCTTATTTTCTATATATTTGAGAAATGAAATTTTTATCAGGGAAACTTGTTGCAAGTTCCCCCCCACACAGCTTCCTGTTTGTTTGTTTTTTTCTAATTTTGACTACATTGATTTTATTTGTACAAAAACTTTTTAAAATTTTACATAATCAAAATTATTTTATCTCCTATGAACTTACCTTCTATCCATAGATCTGACAGGCAATTTTTTTTATGCTGCCCTAATTTGCTTATGATTTCATCCTTTATGTCTAAATCATGTACCTACTTTGAGCTTATCATGTAAGTTGTTGGTCTATGCCTGGTGTCCGTCAGAATTTTTTCTAATTTTTTCCAGCACTTTTTCTCATATAGTGAGGTCTTTATTTGAAAAAAGAGGAAAGAAGAGAAATGCATCAGTATAAAGTTTACATGTAGACAGGAAAAGATGATGACAAATGTTGAAGGGGATGTAAGAAAAGTGGGACAGTAATACATTGCTGGTGGAACTGTAAACGGATCCAGTTATTCTCGAGAGCAATTTGGAACTATGCTCAAAAAGTTATCAAATTGTACATATCCTTTGATCCAGCAGTGTCTCTACTGGGCTTATATCCCAAAGGCTTATATCCTTAAAGAAGGAAGGGAACCCACATGTGCAAAAATATTTGTGGCAGTCCTTTTTGTAGTGGCAAGAAAATGGATGCCCATCAATTGGAGAATGGCTGAATAAATTATGGTATATGAATGTTATAGAATATTATTGTTCATGAACTGATGCTAAGTGAAATGAGTAGAACCAGGAAATAATTATACACAGCAACAACAAGATTATACAATGATCAAGTCTGGTGGACATGGCTCTCTTCAACAATGAGATGATTCAAACCAGTTCCAATTGTTCAGTGATGAGGAGAGCCAGCTGCATCCAGAAAAAGGACTGAAGGAACTGAGTGTGGTTCACAACATAGCATTTTCACTCTTTTTGTTGTTGTTTGCTTGCATTTTATTTTGCTTCTCTTTTTTTTCTTGTGCAGCACAATAATTGTATAAACATGCATACATATATTGGATTTAACATATATTTCTACCATGTTTAAAATATATTGCACTACTTGCCATCTAGGGGAGGGAGTGGGGGAAGAAGGGGAAATTGAAACACAGAGTTTTGCAAGAACTAGTGTTGAAGAATTCTCTCTTTTGAAAAATAAAAAGCTTTAAAAAAAAAAAAAAAGTTTGGATTTAACAAAAAGATTTAGTGAAGAGAGCTTTGGATTGGAAATCTGAGAACTCATCCTAAATTGCCTCATTATAACTTCATTGGTACCCTTTACACACTGTTTTGCCAGGTTTCCTGCTATAAAAAAGAGGATGTATTGGCTCATATATACAAGAACAGCTTTTGTAAGGGCTCAGAAATCCCTTTTAAGGAGCTTTCAAGGTTCTGCTTCCTTGAATTCCAAGGATAGAACCATAGTATAACAAAGTTGGAAAGGACATAAGAGGAGATATGATCTAGCAAATACCTGATAAAGAATCTCCTCTATAACATCCCCATCAAATGGTCATCTAGCCTTTGCTTGAAGTTCTTGAGTGAAATTGAACCCAAGAAACCCACTGCAATTTGGAATGGATTTAATTGTTAGAAAATGTTTCCTTCTATAAATGATCCATTTCCTTATCTAAAGCCTAAATTTGCCTCTCTGCAATTTCCCATTCTTGTTCCTAGGTCTTCACACTATGGAAAGACATGTTCATATTTAAAGATAATTATAACACCCTACCTCATTTCCCCTCTTCCCTATCACAAGGATTCCCTATCCCCTTAGGCTAAGTATCCCTAGTTTATTCAGCCAATTGTTATGTGCATAGCCTCTAGTTCTCTTACTAGCCTGGCCATCCTAATGTGGACATGCTCTAACCTTTGTTCTTCCTAAAAGATGGCACCTAGAACTGAATACAGTATCAAGATACAGTCTGACCAGGGGACGAATAGAGTGGGATGATCACCTCTTCATTTTAAACATTATCCTTTTAATTCAGCTGGATTGTTTTACTTAATTTTTCACAGCTGGTATTATTTAGTCACATCTTCCAGAAACTTGACTTGTGAAGTCAATGCCACAAAGCCAAGAAATGAAAATGTTAACCTGTCAAGATCTTTTTGGATTCTGACTGATCCCAGCTTGGTGTGATCTTCATATTTCAAATTCAACAAATGTTAAAATGAGCTGACTGAATAAAACAATCAAGTCACTCCACTTAAAGAAAATGATATGTTCAATCAATAGACTAAGCACAAAAAGTCCTTTGAATTACAGTGATATTGCATAAGAATGATATTTGAATAGGCCAAGGGAACTTGTTGACAATCCAGAGGCTAGTGAAAACTGGAATAATACCAGAAGTTAGAGCAACTATGGCATTCCAGTAAATCTATTGAGAAGAAAACTCATAGGGGGAGGGAGAAGAGAAGCCTCACATAGATTTCTTCCCTTCTTTTTTCTTCTCCCTGGTTTAATCAGAAGAGGATTTTGTGAGCTTCAAAGAGTTCAGAGAATTAACTTCCCATCTTCCTATTAGCATCTTAGCAGCATTCCCTCAAGAATCAACAACTGGCAACAGTGTCTGCTTTGGAAACCATGGACATAAATTCATAATACTAAGAAAAAATTGATCATACCAATAATGTAAGAAAAACACCTATCTTTGCCCCATGTGCCCTCTAAGTTTGAGCCTATTTCCCCCAGGCTACAAATGGTATATGCACCAAGTGGTATAGCATCCTAATTCTTAGAGGAGAAATTAAATGAGATGCAAGAAGAAATACTATATTAGTATATATATTTATACTAAAATATAAACTATATTAGTGGGGAATCAACTTTCTTCTCTCAGAACTAGATAAATCTAACTATAAAATAAACAAGAAAGAAATTAAGGAGGTAAATAGAAAAGTTAAGTATGATCTACTGGTCATCCTGCCATCTAGGGGAGGGGGTGGAGGGGTAAGAGGTGAAAAATTGGAACAAGAGGTTTGGCAATTGTTAATGTTGTAAAGTTACCCATGCATATATCCTGTAAATAAAAGGCTATTAAATAAAAAAAAAAAAAAAAAAAAAGTTAAGTATGAAAAGTATGCTACGGACTTTTGAGAGGATGTTTTATAACAATTGTTTTTATTGTATTCCTTTACTAAATACTTCTTTCTGAGACCTATTTAAGACTGGCTAATTATCAATTTATTATCTTGGTACAAAACACACAATAGGAGCTCAAGCCAATGACATTGGAGAAGAATCATCCCAAACTTTCAAGAGATACTTTTAGATTCCTTGCTTTGGCTCATCATGGTGAGTTGGGATGAGGATGCTTCAGACTTTACAAGGTTTTCACTAGTATGCCTTTTGTGGCTTCATACAAGTCATTAAAAAAATTATCAAAGAATGAGGAGCCAAGAAGACATTCCAGGAGCATTTCAGGAGAAATCTCTTCAAGTTAAGAACAACCCATTTACGAGTGCTCTTAAGGTTTAGTCATTCAGCCAGTTTTGATTTTTACCTAACTTACTTTCATCTATCCTAAATCTCTTCATATTTTCCATAAAGATAGGATGAGAGAACTTTAATTGCCTTACTAAAATTGATATATACTATGTCTATGACATTCTTTGAAATTACCAGTCTAATCATGCTACTCTTGCAAAGGATATGAGGTTAATCTAGAATGACCTATTATTGAAAAAGTAATGTTACATTTTTGTGATCACTGCGCTTTCAAATATTTAGAATATTTGTCTGCTTCTGCAACTTTGAAGCCCTAAACATGGTCATTTAACCCTAACCCATACAATGAAGAGAGTATGTAAATGTGTGTATTCAGTGAAATTCAATAAGCATTAATCAAATTCCTACTATAACCATGGTACTGAGGATACAAAGACACTATTTAATTAAACATATTCAGTCTACAGTGAGTAAGAAATTGAGAAGGCAGAGAGCAGAAATGATTGGGAAGAACCAAGGAGAGTCTCTTAAAAGAAGTGACAGCAGAGCATGTCCTTGAAGCAGGAAAAGGATCCTGAGAGATAGAAATGAGAAAGGAATGTTTTCCAGATACAGTGAATGATTTATGTGAATAATCGAAGCAGGAAATGAAATGCAATGTTCAGGGAACAACTAACTGGTAGCCTAATTTATCTGACAAGTAGTTTGTGAAAGAGTCATATGATACAAATTTATTTATGGCACAATGCTGGCCCTGAAATCAAGAAGATCTCAGTTCAAATTAGACTTCAGATACCAAGTATATGTCCTTGAGCAAATTATTTAACCTCTGTTTCCTCATCTGTAAAATGGGGATGATAATAGCATTTACCTCCCAGAGATGTCATAAGGAATAATTGAGATAATGATTGGAAAGTGCTTAGCATCTGGTACTTATATTATGCAAATGTTAACTATTATTATTTTAAAATTACTTCTTATTATTTGCACTACCTTCCTCTTTTGGTTTCCTAGATATTAATTATTTTGCCTCACACTCTACAGAGAATCACAAAATAATGGAACATCAGAGTTAGAAAAAACTTAAAAACCAATTTAGTGTAAGCATCTCATTTTGCAGAGGAAGAAAGTGAATTGTGCAGTAAAAAATTATGATTAAGGAATATTCAGAGAACCCTAAGAAGAGTCATATTGTTATATCACAGTTTTCTTTTATTGTCCTGAGTCAGTTTCCCTAATTATCCTGATCCAGTCCTGCCTTGGTTTCCCTAATTGTTCTGCTCAACCACCCCTTCCTCCCAATCATGATGATCCAGATAAGGAGAAAGACCTTCTATTTTAGGCATCATCAGAATGTTGGGTGCCTTTCCTCACTCTGTAATCCCAATTATCAGATATCCTCCATGCCTCCCCTCACCCTGTCAGAACCGGATTGTCAGAGTCCCATTCCTGCTCTCAGCACACTGACTCCACCCCTGCCTCGTTCTACCCCCTGAGTCTGAGCCACATGTATATATGTCATTGAGAACTCACATTGTTGGCTGGATTCTTGGTGACAATAGTCTCATTCAGCCCTGAAACCAAATCATGGATCCATTTGGTTCAAGTAAACCTCTCCCTTTTAAATAAATTATTAAATACTCTCTAATCTCTATTTTGCCTCAGTTTCTCCAGCTTATAATATGAAGTAATTCAAAGTGAAATCAACAAAACTAGAAGAGTTTATGCAATGAATGAAATATTATTTTATAAAAAAAACAAACTGTGAAGACCTTTACTATGATCAGTGCAATGGCTGTAGACAAAAGGGGCAGAATGAAATGTACATTTTCAGACTAACAAAATTTCTAAATTTGTTTTGCTTGACAATATTTATCTGTTAAGAACCATATGATAAATGATCAAAAGATATGACAGATGACATAATTAAAGCTATCTATAGCCATATGAAAAATGCTGTAACTATTAATTGAAGAAATGAAAATTTAAAAAAAAAAATCTGAGACTCTATTTCATACCTATTAAATTGGCTAATAGGACAAAAAAGGCAAATAACAAATGTTGGAAGGAGTGTGGAAAAATATTATTGATGAAGTTGTGAACTGCCTAGACCATTTTATAGACAATTTGGAATTCTGCTCAAAAGGCTATAAAACCTTGCATGTATATATATCCTTTGACTAGGTCTGTATAAAAAAGAGAGAGAGCAATACAAAAGGAAAAGGAAAAGGATCTATGTGTGCAAAAAATATTTATAGCAGTTCTTTTCTGGGGCCAAAGAATTGGAAATTGAGGGGATATCCATCAATTGTAGAACGACTAAACAATTTGTTATATATGATTATGATAGAATACTACAATGCTATAAGAATTGATGAGAAGAAAATCCTGGAATGACTTTCATGAAGTGATGCAAAGTGAAATGTACTGTGCACAAAGTAACAGCAATATTATAAGATGATCAATGGTGAATGACTTTGCTATTTTCAGCAATCCAATGATCCAAGATAACTCCAAAGGACTTATAATTAAAAATGCTAGCCATCCCCAGAGAAAGAACTGATGATGTCTGAATATAGATTAAAGCATATATTTTTTACATTATTTTTCTTGAGGCTTTTTGTCTATGTTTTCTTTCACCATATGACTGTTATGAAAATGTTTTGAATGACTAGTCATGTATAATCTATATCAAATTGTTTATCTTCTCAGTGAGGCAGGGTGGGGAGAAAAGAAGGGAGAGAATCTCGAAATCAACATTTTAAAAATTAATATTAAAAATTATTTTATATGTAATGGGAAAAATAAAATATTAAATAAAATAAAGAAAAAGACTATTGAAAACAAGCAATTGGAGAAAGTAGAAAAATAGTGATAGTTATGTAAAAGAAAAATCAAATCATTTTTTAAAAAAAGAGAAATAAGTTAAGGAGGAGATAAAAATGAACAGGACAAAGTTAGAATGACTACATTAAATTTGAATTACACACCCAAAAAGCTTTCTGCTTCTGCAACCTTGAAATCCTAAGCATTGTCATTTAATCCTAAACTTTACATTGAAGAGGGGAAAACAATCAAGCTCTATATAACAAATTCATAGTTTCATGTATAATCACATTTAAATGTTTCTGTTTGTGTTTATTTAAATATTGAAATGTTCATATTTGGTGTTTATTAGATTCATGGTTAAAAAAAGAACCTTTCAAGGGCAAAGTTAGATTATGAACTACATAATTTCAAAAAGACAGTGCAAATTGTTAGAGGAAAAATTGAGTTTGTGGAAAGTTTGACCTAAGACCCAATTGAGTCAAATCATCCCAAAAGCAATTAAAGATGAAACTTGAAGGAGTACATAAATGGAAAATACAACTGTTTTCACTGTTTTTATAACAAAATATTTCTTTATTAATGATTTGGGAGCTGACAATATGGATTCTGCTTTCTCAGTCTCAGATGTGCTAAATAAGATTGTGGCAATGGAACAAAAGACAAGAACAAAAGAGTAGCTGGAAATTTCTGTGGTAGCAAAAAACAAAACAAAATAATCCACAACAACCTGGAAACCCAAAGTTTAGAGCATGACTAAACAAATTTCGCCATGAGAAATAAAAGAAACAAAGAAAATGAAGTAGAAACTTGAGGCAGTCTAGTTACATCTCCCACTTAGGTTTTAGGTACGCTGAAAGGTTTGGGGATTCTCCTGAAAATTTGCTGTCATTGGCTCAAATCCCATTTTATGTTCCCATTGTTGTGTGCCAGTGACCAGAGCCTAATTCCATTTAACAATTTAACAAGAATTAGTTTTTACAAAGGGATATTGACTAACTTATAGTAAGAACAAAGTACATTTTCGTATGACATCTCAGAAAGACATTCTCAGAACTGAGCTGAGAAAAAAAAAATCCTACATAATATTGATCCTAGCAAATTTATGTATGGCATGACTGCTGAATGAGTGCTTCATTGAACCACTGCTAGGTTGGGTCTCCTAAAATTATATTCCTTGCTGGATATTAATGCTATACTGAGTGGAAAACCGGACTCTTGAAGGCCAGTGTAGTTTCCATCTTCAGTAGTAAGGCACAGTAAAAGGCACAGTAGATAAGTGGCCAGAAAGTATTAATAATGTCTTAGATCATCTATAAACATTATCTTACCTACTAGTATTCTAAATGTGAGTCAAATGTTCAATGAGTGACTCTTGCTTGCCCAGAGCTAGCTCCTTCTTGAATCCACAATTGATTTCCTTCTCTGCTGCCAAAGATCTTATTCTTAGAAGCTGCCTACTCCCTCAAAATTATTGCTTCTTTGTATTTATATTTGTAGTTTCCTCTCCTGGTTTGTTCTCCTTTAAAACATTAACAATTCATAAAAGGATCATTGGGTGTTAAGACCTCATTATCTCTGTGAAGACCATCATTAGGCTCATTCTCCTAACCTTTAAAAACTTGAGTAATCAGAGGTTCTACTCCCTTCAGTTAGAATGGAAAAATAAAGACTAAGACCTATTTCTTGGGGGGATGCATGTCTTCAGTAGAGAGGAGGACCTATGGTGTCTCACTGGATGCCATGAACAAAAGAATTTTACTGTGATTGCAGTGGAAGGGAAAATCATCAAAGACTGGTCAAAATCTTGACTCAGATCTTTTGAAAATAATCCCAATTCCAGTTAAGAAGACAAGTGAAAAAGGCTCCTTCCATATAAAGGCAACTGGGTGGTACAGTGGATAGAGTTCTGGCCCTGGAGTCAGGAAGGTTCGTTTTCCTGAGTTCAAATCTGGCCTTAGACACTTTCTAGTTGTATGATCCTGGGCAAATTACTTAACTGTTTCCTTCAGTTTCCTCATCCATAAAATGAGTTGAGGAGAAAATGAAAGAACACTTCAGTATATTTTCCAAGGAAACCTCAAATGGGATCATAAAGAATGGAGCACAACTGAAAACAATTGAACAACAGCATTTGGTTAACAGATTGAAATCAATTTCAAAATGTCTATACATGTTCCAAAGTCTTTCTAAGGCATTTCCATTTTATTTCATCACAGCTCTCTCAGAAGCAGGCTCCTTAGCTTTTCTACTTAAGAAACAGTCTGCAGTGCACTGTACATGCAACAGACCCTCATTATACTTATAGGAACCTATACAGACCAAAGTAATCCAGACAAAGAGAATAGCATAAAATTGCCATAATAATGGAGAGGAAAACAACACTAAAACACATCAGACTCAAATCAAGATGGTGGCCAATTCTGACTGCAAAGCTTTTCAGTTAGGTATGAAATAGTCATGTGATGATATATGCCTCAATATGTCAATTAGCTCACTTTGCAAAATGGGAAATGTGATATAGTAAAAGAAGAAAAACAGAAAGAAAAATACATTTGCAAATGTGTCTTTGTGGATTCTGCATTGGCCATCCTCTATGACAGTGGTGAACACCTTTTCCAAGCTTAGATTTATATGTTCTATTTCTCACTTGATAACAGAGGACCTTCAAAAATCTCCTTCAGAGATTTTTATATGTAAGAAAGGGGGAGAGGATTTGATCCCAGATATTATAATGAGAGAAAGCAAAGAATAGATAACAGAGATAATGAGGTCCTAACACCCAATGATCCCTTTACGAATTGTTAATGTTTTAAAGGAGAACAAACCAGGAGAGGAAATTACAAATATAAATACAACGAAGCAATAATTTTGAGGGAGTAGGCAGCTTCTAAGAATAAGATCTTTGGCAGCAGAGAAGGAAATCAGTTGTGGATTCAAGAAGGAGCTAGCTCTGGCAAGCAAGAGTCACTCATTGAACATTAGACTCACATTTAGAATACTAGTAGGTAAGATAATGTTTATAGATGATCTAAGACATTATTAGTACTTTCTGCCCATTTATCTACTGTGCCTTTTACTGTGCCATTACTACTGAAGATGGAAACTACACTGGATTTAAAGGCTACTCTCTATTTTCTTTGTCCAGAGTTGGCCATGGCCAAGAATTCATCATCAAATGCATAGTCTTACAAGTCACTTCCTATTTACCAGCTAGACTTGCACTCAGAAAGAAAGTAGAAACAATCTGTTTCTGGGGCTGTATTTAAAGCTTTCCCAGAATGCTAAAAACCTATTTTGTGTTCCAGTAATATATTTGTTCCCAGAATCACCTTGGTCACAATGATGCATTATGAAAAGATTTTGTGGAGATAAAAGATACTTATCTAATTTTAACACATGGATAAAAAAAAATTTAACATACGGATAACATAAGAATACTGTGGAGACATGTTCCAATCTGTAACATAACTCTTGAGGTCCCCTTTGACCTGGTTTGGGATATTCCATAAGTCCAACAAAGAGTTGTTAAGACTATTCAAGTTGGCCATAGGTGGCTATTGAACAATGGAGCTTACATTCTTTCACAGGCAGAAATAAGTAAATAAAGGGAGCATAAGTCCTTCAAAAGTATTTGTAAAAGTTGAGCAGATCTTTTAAATACATAAAATATACACAATTTTGATCAAGATATACATAAGGGTTGTTAAGTTATATCTTTGCTTAGTAACTTCATCCATGGTCACACTGATAGTTGAAGTCCTCCTCTTCAGTTCTTTCTATTCTCACTTACTTGAGAA
The DNA here is from genome assembly GCF_902635505.1 of Sarcophilus harrisii. Taxonomy (NCBI): domain Eukaryota; kingdom Metazoa; phylum Chordata; class Mammalia; order Dasyuromorphia; family Dasyuridae; genus Sarcophilus; species Sarcophilus harrisii. The sequence goes on from NC_045427.1 coordinate 350,289,753, forward strand.
TTTAATGAGCTCCATGAGCTTAATTATCATCTCTATATAGTACAGGGGATCCTAAATCTACATTTACCTTCCTAGTTTTCCTGCTGAGCTCCGGTCAAGCATTTCCAACTGCTTGTTGGATATTTAAAACTGAATATCTTGGAAGACATTTTACACTCAATATATCAGACAGAATTTGTTATTTTTCCCCCAAAACCCATCCTTTTCCTAATTTCCTTGATTCTATAAAATACATAGTCACACAGATTCACAACCTCTATTTTACTTTTCCTTTGGAATTGGTGTGAGCATCCAATTAGTTTACTGTTAGGTGACTTTAGGTGTACGTAGCAAAAGAAGCTGTATAGCAGGAAATAACCTGAGGAGGGGGAACAATGTGTGCAAAGGAGGAAAACAGGAAGGCAGTAGTGAAAGGTTGTTTACCCCAAGATTAATGATTTTGTTATTGAGTAGCCTGTATCGTGACAGGTAAAAAACAAAGAAAGCTGGGTATGTGATGATATAATGAGATGGTATATAAGAAGGAATGTAACTGTGAGAGGGGAGACGCCATTATAGAAAATGTAGAGTGCTCAATAAACGCTTGCTGTACTTAACAATATCTGGTGTCCTGGGTGCTCTGTGGGGGGAAAACACAGCTATAGAGAGCTGTGCCAGATACGTCTGAAGACCAGGTAGGAAACCAGTTGAGACCCTCTTGGTGAGTAGAGGGACCCTTACACTTTACAATTTTTATCTTTTCTGGCTCCATAATATCTCCCAAATCTGTCCAGTTCTCTCTACTCACTTAGCAGTTACTCTCATCATTGGTTTTTTTCCTGGACAATTAGAAGACAAAAGCTTTGTAATTAGTCTCTCTGTCTCAAATATCTCCCTTCTCCTATATGCTCTTCACATAGCTACCAAAATAATTTTCCTAAAGTGAAGATCTAATCATTTTATTACTCTTCTCGACAAACTCCAATGCCTCTGTATTGCCTTTGTGGTCAAATATAAGCGCCTTTATTTACTTCTGAAAGCCCTTCCCAACATGGTCCTAAACTATCTTTCCAACCTTACTATTTAATACTCCCCTCTCAGTACTGAAAGGAAGCCTGTTCAACTCTCCTTGTTATTCCTCACACACTTTGGCCTTTGTGTTAGCTGTCTCCCCATCTTGGAATGCATTGATCTTAGAATCTTTTGTTTTCTCCAAAACTCTCCACTTTCTATAGGCTATATGTAGCCTTTTGCCATACTTTTGGTGCCTCTTCTTTCCCCATATCAGAAAAATAGTTATTTCGTATTTATTTTGTGTGCGTACATATTGTCTCCTACTCCCTGAGGTCTGAAAATGACCTTTTTGCTTTTGTATCTCTAGCACCCAGCACACTGCCTGACAAATATAGTATTAATAATTATAATAGGTGCTTTAAAATTAATGTGAAAGGCCATGACACAAGGGTTACAATATTCTCCCCATTATAATAAGGAAACTTAGGTTCATAAAGGTGATTTATAAGATCCCTCAATAAGAAAGTGAAGAACCCAGGACTTCAATTTCCTTCTCCTGACTACATCCAATGAACTTTCTGCTATAATGTAGCCACCCCATCTATCCTGTGAGATTGGTGAGGTGAAAGGCAGCAGTGGATATTCAGAAAGTCAGAATGGGAAGTTATGCTTGAAACAACCATTGCAGGTTGATGAGTGGTCTGATGGCAAACAGTGAGGTTGTATAGAATGGATAGAAGGAGTTCTGGCAGCCACTTGGGAGATGGCTAGCATGAAAGAATAGAAGCCAGGACAATAGAATAGTAGCTGAAGATGTGGAGAGGTTGTCACATGTATCTCCTTCATGGGAAAATGTTCTTCTCCAGACCTATGTTCACAGAATAGATCTACTTGGGCATGATAGACTGAAGTCACTGCATTACAATGAGTGGAAGCTGAAAAAAGATCTGAGAATCTATTTATTACAAGAGTTCCTAATTTTTTTGAGGGAGAGGGAATCTAAAAGGGTCCTTTAGCAGCCTGCTGGAGACTATAGACTCTTCAACATGATGTTTTTAAATGCATTAAAAATAATTCAAAGGAAAACAATTATGTTGAAATAGTTATCAAAATGTTTCTATTTTAAAAAACATTCATAGATTCTAGGCTAAGAACCCTGGTCTAGTTTTCTTCCCCCTTTATTTGACAGAAGAGAAAACTGAGGCCCAAAATGGGGAAGGACTTTTGCTCATGATAAGTACATTTTTTTTTCCTTAAGCTGTTTCTAGTGAGGGAATTGAGACTCCAAGCTGTGGAAGACTTTCTTCTGACTCTTTTCATTGACCAAACCCTGAGTGGTCAAGACAGAACAATTTCAGACCCTGGGAAGAAATTTCTGACCAATTTGTCCCTTTACAAGGGCATAGCTGCCAGGAAATAACCATCTTTTTTTTCTCCTTAACTTATTTTTTACTGTGGTTTCTGATGAATAGAAGTTACTCTAAATTTCTTGTTGCCTCCTTCTGATAATATCTCTTGTCAAAGTGCTGGTCTATTAATCTTTGAAATGATTAATTGAAAACTTCCCCTCTCTTCTCCTTTCTCTTTTTGTCATCTTCAAGGGCAAAGTAAATCCTCTGAGGGGAAAAAAAGAGAGATTCCTGCTGTGCAGAGCAGAGCCTTCTTCAAAAACTTGGCTTGGGTCAGTCTGTTCTCTAGCTTGAAAACTTTCCTCCACACCACATGTCATTTTTTGTAATGAAAAACTAAATAAATCCAACTGGGTCATTTTCTCTATAACATCAGGTTTCTTCTAGAACTCAAAGATTGTGTGTCTCATTTAACAATGAAACTGACCATCAGGATTAAGTGATGTTGGGAAAGTCCCTTTCCCACTCTGGGTCACAGTTTACTCATCTATAAAATGCTATGGTTTAATTGGAGAGGTTCCAGTGAAAAAACTACTAAATTTGGAAGCAGAGGAATCGGGTTTGTTATCTCTAGAATGATGATCAAGTCATAATTCTTCCAGTTCTCATTGTCTTCTTCTAAAAAATTAAATAGTTAGACTAAGTGATCTCTCAAGGCACCTCCAATATATGAGAATCAGAAAGACTTAATTTCAAATCCTGCCTCTGGTATTAACTAGACATAGACAAGGTACTTAATCTCTGAACATTCATTTCAGCATATGTACAATGTGATTAATGATACCTATAGTACCTCTAAATATTACAGGGGTCCTCAAACTTTTTAAATAGGGGGCCAGTTCACTGTCCCTCAGACGGTTGGAGGGTCGGACTATAGTAAAAACAAAATCTTTGTTTTGTGGGCTTTTAAATAAAGAAACTTCAAAGCCCTGTGTAAGGAGGATAAACATCCTCAGCTACTGCATCTGGTCTGCAGGCCGTAGTTTGAGGACCCCTGCACTTAGAGGGAAAGTGAGGGGGCCACAGAGAGAGATGGGGAGACCTAGAAGGATGTAGGGGAAATGCAAGGCTATAACAAGGGGGAAAATCCCAAAGATAGTACGGGGGAGGATGGTAGGACACAAAGAGGAAAAGGAGATTTACAGGACAGTAGAGGAATTAGGGAGAATGGGAGGGGGGGGGTCATAAGAAAAGAGGGGGAGTAAGGACCATATCAGGGCCTGGGAGAATGGAGAGGGAGTGGGAGTAAAAAAGGTACGCAGGAGGGAGACAGAAAAGGAAAACAGGATTCCAGGACAGAGGGCTGGGGGAATAGGGGTTTAAGGGGAGTCATCAGGCTTAAATGAGAATAAGGCAACATTCTTTGCATACTTTTAAGTACAACTTTAGTATCAGTTATTGTTGTTATCTCTATATCTTCCTGAATATTTGAAAGGGAAACCCAAAGCCTGCTTTTCTGTTGAATTCCCCCAAAATGCTTGACTGTTAACCATCATTGTATTTACTTATTAGGACCACATAAAGCAATGAAAAGTATTATTTGGCTTTCTTTTTGAGACACAAAAAACTCCCCAGATCTTTTCTATACAGTAGGAAATAAACCAACATCTGATGGTGAATGATTGTTTTGTTCACTAAATTTTTGAGTATGGGTATTTCTCCCCTCTTTTTTCTTCCTGAACTGATTAGGTTTTTTGCTTCCTATCACACCATGGCTCCAGATCCCTTCTCCAAACTGTCATATTATCTGAAGCTTGAGGAACTTAAGAACAGAAGAACTTTACTTTTCTCTCCTCAGAACATCTCCTGAAGGATCCAATGTCCTTGATCCAAGTTGAGTCAATGAATGCTATTTTTCTCTGGTTCTCTTCTTAATTGCTGGAAGTCTGACACTGGATGAGTTGTTCTCCCTGGCTCTGAAGATCTCAAAGCAAGAACTCTGCCTATCCACAGTTTTCTCTCCCAAACATGGCAAGAAAGCCTGTGTCACAAAGGGAGGTCTAGAACTTCCTTATGCCGTTGTCATTTGTCAAAAACTCAGCATTAATAATTGCCACCTCGAATGTTTGGGGATAGAAAGGGATTTTCCCCTTCCAAAGGACAGAGGGCAGATCTGACCCCACACTCAGGGAAAGAAAGCTGTTCTCTCTGTTGTATGATATGAGATACGTTGAAAAACTTTTTAGCATCTACTAAAACTGACCCCTCTAGGGTCCATACGAAACTTCTCATCAAATCATTTTCTCAGTCATCTTTCTTGATCTTTCCTGTAACATTTCACACAAATAACCTCTTCCTCCTGAAAAGTCTTCTATGACCTTCCATGACAGTTTGCTTTTGTGGTTTTCCTCCTACTTCTCTGACTACTACACTACATTTCCATCAACTGTTTCCCTTCCTCTTCCTTTCCCCAAACCATTGTTTCTCAAGATTCTTTCTCCTACTTTCTCTCTTTATAGTCCCTTGGAAATCTCCTTTAATTCCAAGGCTTCCATTATGATCTCTATTCAGATGATTATGAAATCTATGTTTCAAGCCCTGTATTCTTTATGAGTATTCTTTCACATTCAAAGAATCAAAACATATGGGGATAATTATGCATTAAGAACAGAAGTCTCAAAAAATGTGATTCTATCAGAGTGTTATTCAGGAAAAGATTTCCTGAAAAAATTCTTAAGCATCAGGAAAGACTATTTAGCTACCAGTTTCCTTCCTACTTCATTGCCTATGCGGGAGCTCTTCCTATGGAAATTGATGTGTATAAAAATGGTTTGCTCTGGTTACCAGGATAATCAGAGAAATTCAAGATTGTCTGAGCAGATCTGAGTTGGAAGACCTCTTGATCACAGATGGCACCCAGGAAAAATATTCTGTATTTCCATTTGCCTACCATCTGTATATCCTGCTGATATCTCATTTCAAGTTGAATTCATCATCTTTCCCCTCCAGCCAGCCTTCTTTCCCAGTTTCAATTCCCATAGCTAATAGCACTATCATTCTCTGACCACCCAGTATTATGCCATCAGATTTGTCTTGGACATATTTTTAGCATTATAGACCCAGAGCTGGAAGAATCTCAGAAAATAACTGGTCCAATCTCTTCATTTTAGGAGGAAACTGAATTCAGGGAGATTAGGCAATTTGTTGAAGGTCTCATAGACATAGATCTGATGTGGGACTTAAATTCAAATTCTCTGATTTCTCTGAGTACAAAGCTCATATTCTGCCTGTTCACTACTACTGCCTCACCACCTGAATTTTATTTCCACAATATCTTTTACATCTATCATTAATCTCTCACCTCTCCTTGGGGGAATCCTAAGGGAGCTCATCTCAACTTTATTTCTCTGTGGTAACATGAAGAAAGGAAGGAAGCAAGGAAGGAAGGAGAGAGAGAAGAAGGAAGGAAGGAGGGAATGGAGGGAGGGAGGGAAGAAAGAGGGAAAAGGAGGGAAGGAAAAAAAGAGGAAGGGGAAGAAGGAAGGAAGGAAGGAAGGAAGGAAGGAAGGAAGGAAGGAAGGAAGGAGGAAGGAAGGGAGGGAGGGAGGGAGGAAGGAAGGAAGGGAGGGAGGGAGGAAGGAAGAAAGGGAGGGAGGGAGGAAGGAAGGAAGGAAGGGAGGGAGGAAGGAAGGAAGGAAGGGATGGAGGAAGGGAGGGAGGGAGGGAGGAAGGAAGGAAGAGAGAAAGGGAAGGAGGGAGAGAGGAAGGAATAAAAGAAAAGAAAAGAAAGAAAAAGAAAAGGTCATTGACACATTTCTCTTCTAGAATGGTGTGTCCTCAATATGTCTTGGAAGCTTTTGCTATTTCAGAGATTGCATTTACAGCCCTGATTTTACTCATGTGCACTCAACAAGGCCTACATAATTGGCCTGGTGCTAGTCACACCCCATCACTGCCCTACAGAAGAATAAGACAGATAGTCCCAGGCTTTTAGAGCTAGAGTCTTAAGCAAGAAGGACAGGGTCTATAAACCTAGAAACTTATAATTCCTGGATACTTTCTTACTCACACCCAAGCAATCTGAAATTGCACTGAGCAAGGAAGATTCTTAAGAGTCGTTATTAAAGTTCCATTCTATGCTTTCCTATGAGACCTCAGTCTCAAAAGATGCCATTTCCTTGGTTCACACTCATCTTAATGGGATTAAGGGAAACTCCTCAGGGAAACAGAGCAAGCAGTCTAACTTTCCAGCGATGTGTCACTCTTCCTCCACACCCTCAGATGTGGACAGACCTGGGCTCTATTTGTGAACCCAGGCTTGTTGCAGATAATCTGGAATCTCCCTACTTACTCTGGGCAAACCTTCCCACCCCCATCTTCTGGATATAGAGAAAACCACTTTTACACATACAAGAATTTCCATAGAAACAGAACCAGCATAGATGGAGAAATGAGAAAAAGAGTGGTAACTAAGCAATCCTTCCCTGAGCCTAAGAACTTCTCCAGGAAGGATTTCCTGGAACCACACCCTGATGGGATCACTCCTTGGCAAGCCCCCTGTGCTCACTTCATAACTATTGATGTCTTCTGACATAGGATAAGCAACTTAACATCTTAATGCACTAGGAAATTCTTTAAGACCATATGTCGATGAGGAAATTTGTTCCTCCAAGTGCTCCTAATATCAATTAAATCACAGGCCCAGTCCCTATCTCTATTTATCTCTACCTAATTATGTTTCATTAACATCCCATACAATATCCAATAGGAGAACACCATTTATTGTACCCAAGGAAGTAGTGTCAAGGAAAGTGGGGATAATCAAGTCTCAGGACAATTTTTTTTTCTTTTAGGTAAAGCATTTTTAACTTATGAATTGAAAGAAAGAAGCTGCATCAGGGAAACACTAATGCTATCACCTCCTTCTTGTCAAAGGGATGCAACTTTTGTAAGTAATGACTAGTTACTTTTAGAAATATCCATAAGAACCTTATGAACAACCCTTTCTGGTTTCAAAGAGATTTTATTAAATATACACTCTAGTACAAAGTACCTTCAATGTCACCAAGCCTCTCCTTGAGACACTCACCTTTTTAGTATTCTTCTAGTGATTTTGTATGATTAGGGACCGTGGAACTTTACAACTTCTGAAAAATTAAAGTTGTAAATCATTCAAAGAACAATGAAGAGAGGTACACAGTGGAGTGGAGGGGAGGTAGACTACAAAACATTATAAGCAAGGTCTTATACAGGAGAAACAGAGTAAAGGATGTTTCCAAAGAAGAAGATGAGGAGGAAGAGAAAGAAGAAGAAGAAGAAGAAGAAGAAGAAGAAGAAGAAGAAGAAGAAGAAGAAGAAGAAGAAGAAGAAGAAGAAGAAGAAGAAGAAGAAGAAGAAGAAGAAGAAAAGGAAGGAAGGAAGGAAGGAAGGAAGGAAGGAAGGAAGGAAGGAAGGAAGGAAGGAAGGAAGGAAGGAAGGAAGGGAGGGTGTTAGGAACAACCATTGATTGGCTCCATTAGTGTCCTTACAATGTTAAAAAGAATTGAGGAAAGTTTTCAACATGTTGGATGAATGCTATGTGACAAAGTAATTGGAGGATATGGACAAAATGGGCAGGCAAGAAGGAACTACAGTCTGTATTGTTGGAGTGAATACCCACATCAATGAAATAATAGGTTCATTTGAGTATGCAGAACTTGTTTTAAGTGATAGAAGAGATACAAAGTTTAGACAAGACATAGTCTTTCTCTTCATGAAGTTTACAATCTGGTGGAAAAAAGGCACAAACATAGATGACATGATTCATGCATTAGAGAGGCATAAAATATTATGTAAAGTTTTAGGGGAAGGTCATCACCAACCAGGAAGAATAAGAAAGGAAAAGATAACAACTGAGTTGGGCTTTAAAAAAAAAAAACTTTTGTTTTTGAAAAGTTGATTCTGAATATTGGATGATTATTCTTTGGACCTAATTTCATAAAAAAGGTTAAAACAGACAAAGGACAGAGAAGACATTCTAAGCATAATGGTAGTTATCTCTTGGGGGGGGAAGGAAAAAAAAAGGGAGAAAAAAGAAATTTACATGATAAATGTATTATATATTCAAAAAGGAAAAGCAAATTGTAATAATAGATTTACAGTTTCATGTCCAATTATCTTTTTTATTATGTATGTTTATGGAAATGCTTTAGTCCATAAATTAAAAATAAATAAATAATGAAATAATAGAATCAACAAAAAAGGAAAAAATAGTATGAGCAAAGGTAGGAAAACCCAAAGTATATTTGGGTACTAAAAAGAGACTTTGGCTTGAGAATAAAGAATATGAATAAGAGTGATATAAGATAAGGCTAGAAAAGTAAGGTCATATCAGATTGATTGAGGTTTTGATCACTACATAAGGGAATTTAATTTTGCTCAAGACTCATTAGTGGTTTTCTGTTGCATTACTGCTGGAACCAGTGGTTTCAAGTGGAGCTACATCTTCTGTGCCCAATGGAAAGGAAGAAGAAGGTAATAATGTTGAGTAGTTTTAAAAAATGAAGGAAGGTTGCTGAGAGAATATAAGTAGGAGGTCCTCAATACTCACCAGTTTAATTAACTGCTATAAGGATATTGGCAAGGGTGGACAGAGAGGGAAGTGCAATAAGAGTACAAAGATCAAAAAGGATAAGGGTAGATCAAACCTAGTGAGGTACAGATTAATAATGGCACCTGGGTAAGTTTTGGACACAAGTTCCCCCAGCTTCTTGATATGTTTTCTAGAAGGAACTACTTGCTGAGTAACTTTTTTTTGTTGTTGTTTGAAATTCTAGTTGGTTCCCATCTTTGTATTCTCTCTTCTTAGAATTCCCATATTCTTTCAGTGCTCAGCTCAGTTCCTGCCTTTTACATAGGGCCTTTCACGACCCATTTTGATTCTAGTGTCTCCCCTCTCCTACATTATTTTGTATATATGTTGTTTGGATTTTCACATATGCATATTGTTTCTCCAATTGGAATACAATCTTCTTGAACACAAGGTCTTTCTTTTTGACCTTTATGTCTCTAGCACTTGACACATGGTTAGATATTTAGTAAATGTTTGCTGATCCACTTATTCCTGTATCAACGTTGTACATCATGGGTAATTCAGGTGGAAGTACACTGGATATTTGTGTTATACAGAAAAACAAAATGCTTTGGCAAATTTATTTTTTAAATGAAATTTGTCACTTTTTCAAAAGATATGCTTTCTAGTCACAGAAATAACACTCAAAGGGCTTGTGGGAATGGAGGAGCATGGTGATACATACTCTATGATACAGGTTTCTGTGACGTACATAAAGCCATAGGCACAGCTGTACCCAACTTCCCCATTTGGGAAACTGTCATCTCCATCCTTTAAACCACACTCATGCTGATGCTGTGCTATGCCATGGAAACCCACACCTCCCTCTTACTAGGAAACAGAGAGTGTGAGAGCGATCACTTACATTTGGAATGGAAATCATGAGTAATCACTTTCAAAATTTTCATGATGGAAACTCTTTGTTGATGACCCCAGCAGCAGAACCATCACCGCCAAGATTGGGTCTGATACCTACGAGGAGGACACCAAATCTCTAAGTTGGAAGAGACAGACAAAGCTCAGGTCCAGTGAAGAAATCCCATCCATAGCAATGGTTCTCAAAATATAGTCCAGATATTCCTCCTCTATTTCCCCAAGGTGCTAAAAGGGTCCACAAATCAAAATTATTTTCATAATAATATTTTAATAAAAACATTTTATTTCTGATATAATAAATATTGATAGATATAATTTACAAAAACAAAAGCATTTAAGGGAGTCCTTAATAATTTTTAAGAGCAAAAATTGGAGGGTCCCGAGACTAAAATGTTTGAGAACCACTTCAATTTTTGAGAATCACCCAACTTTTGTTTGGATACTTCTACTGACAGGTCATTATTTCACTACTCTGCATTTCATGGTTGGAAGGGAAATATAAGAGATAAAAGAAACAATGGCTTTCTTTTTGCTATTTTATTCCCAGGACTCTAAAGCTAAACATAGAAGACCCTTACCCCCAACATCTCTAACTTTGACTTTGAAAAGTCAAAGATTGTTGTTGAAACCTCTCAGTAATCTCAATTCTTATGAGTCTGCTTTCCAAGCCCATAAATGTCCAATTTCTGTGTGACACTTCTATGGCCGCTCTAATCATGCAAGATCACCTAAATTTCAATATCTCTCACAGTCTATGTGACACAATTTAGGAAGTTCTGTTTTAGCTCAGAATTTTTAAAGCTGATAGGAATTTTTAGAAACTCTCTAATCTAGTCTTCTAATGATATTAATGAGGAAACTGAGACTACAAGAGGCTCAAGGTCACATAGAAAACAACCAGTCTTTTGACTCCTCACAACCAGCATCTTTTGCAATTTTTTAATTGTTTCAGCTGGAGCTCACTGAGGCCATCTGCTATAGATCTCTTTTGGGGGTCCTCAAACTTTTTAAATAGGGGGCCAGTTCACTGTCCCTCAGACTGTTGGAGAGCCGGACTATAGTAAAAACAAAAACTTTGTTTTGTGGGCCTTTAAATAAAGAAACTTCATAGCCCTGAGTGAGGAGGATAAACGTTCTCAGCTGCTGCATCTGGCCCACGAGCGTAGTTTGAGGACCCCTGTATATTCTTCTGGCCCTGAGATGATTCACAAGGCCCCAGGATAGAGACATTTCTTCTTGAGGAGAGGTAAGAGAATCTGGCACTATTTACCTCTCAAAGGCAAGTGAAATAGTTTCTTACTGTAGTAGTTTCAGAAGGAATCAAGAAAGGAGAAATGCACACCAGGGAATATTTCAAGTTCCACCCCAAACAAGGTCCTAGGGGACAAATTCTTTATGCTTATATATGGACAAAATACTAAAGTATTCTTGGTTCTGTCCACATAAACCAGGAAACCCCCCATTTCCTTGCCCTCATGGTTGCTGAATAATTGATAGAAACTTTAATTAACTGAACAAATGAAATCTTTATACCTGATGACATGTCATGGTGCATGGCTAAGAAATCTACACTGAAAGTATATTTTCATCACTGTAGTCTAGTGTCAAAACCACTAGGAAAATTTTAGAAGTAAGGGCAATTACATTACCACATATTGAGATAAAAATGGAAACTGCCTAAATTGTGGGTACCATTACTGGGATATTGGTGGAATTTTCAAGTCTCACAAATCAGTCTCCCTCACCCTATCTGATCCTAGATATATCATTATTAAAAACATGGTGGACAGGGGTTCAAATTTTAAGTTCTTTTTAAGAAGCAATACATCAAAGCTAAGAATATGCACTTTTTTTTTTTTTTTTTTTGCCATATTAAGAATTGGATCTTTAATTGTATTCTTTGGAGACCATGGTATTCCTTATCAATATAGCATTAAGAAATTGATAAGGAATACCTTGATAATTCCTTATCAAATTCAAGATGACTCATAATTATAACACTAGAAAATGCACATTTTGATTAGACAGCAATTTCTGAAAGGGGTTCTGGTAAACCATAAATTCAATGTGATTCAATAATGTGATATGGCAGCCAAAAAAAGTTAATTCATTCTTGATATTGGGAGTCAGTGCTTTCATAAGGTCATAGAGTAATAAATTTAAAGCTGGAAAGCCTTAGTGGCTATCTTATCTAATTCCCTTATTTTACAGATGAGGAAACTAAGGTTCAGAGAGATCAAGAAGTTTGCCCAGTGTCATATGGCTAAATGGCAGAGATGAATTTGAACGTTTGTGGTTTTCTGATTCAAAACCCAGAACTTTTTCCATTATACCATTCTCATCGTACTTATACTCTGCTCAGATCAGAAAAATATCTGGAGTATTTCTTTCAGTTCAAGGCACCATATTTTAGGAAAGGAATTGGTGAGCTGGAGAATATCGGCAAATCAATCAGGATGGTGAAGAGCTCAAGTCTATGTCATATGAAGATCCCTAAAAGAAAGTAGGCAGTGTTAAACATGAAAAAGAAAAATCTCAGGAGGAAGGAGACACAGCTATTTTCAAGTACTTGAAGAACCTTCAAGTAGCAGAGGGATTATACTTGTCTTGTTTATCCTCAGAAAGCTAAATAATGGATGAAAGATTCAAAGCAATTTTAAATTTAGGCTTATTTCTAAGAAAAACTTTTTCACAATTAAAACTATCCAAAAATGAAATGAGATACTGGACAAAAGAGCAGGTTCTTTCCTATTAAAGGTTTTCAAAAAGAGACTAGATGACCACTTGTTGGGATTCAGATAGAAGTTGGACTCAGTGGCAACTGAGGCCACTTTGAACTCTTAAATTCTGCTTTTTCAATGATTCCTTTATTTCAGGGAGAAGCTTTGCACAATTTCCTAGCAATAATTCAGCCAGTTTTCATTCTTTTTGTTCAATTCTGGATTCAACCATCTATTCCTAGGTTCAGCACATACCAATGGATGGAGAAGTGGCATTCAATAGCAGGAAGTCCTGAAAATTCTTACATGTATCCCCAGACAAAATGGCAAAATGTACAGTTGCACCAGAAGCAACAGTTTCATCAGACTTGATGCTTTTGTTCAATACCTTGCTATTGAAGGAGTGCTGTAAAAGTTTCTGAAAGCCAAAAATTCCAAGGGAACCATCTACCAAGACAATGTCACAGATCTTCAACTAATCCAACTTGGCATTTCTTAGGGTCTTTTTGAACAGATACAAAGGATTTCTGTGTTACAGAGTAGATCAGTACTCAGTTCTTCAAAACACAGATGATAGATTAGCTCAATAGGTTGTGTAGTCAACTATATATCAGAATCTAGACAATAAACATTTCTTGTGGGCCAAATCTAAATTTAACTTAGTCCAGTAGATTCAATATTTTTTCTTATTTTTGAAAAATGCAACAGATATTTGTGAACCATAAAATCTAATTAAAACCCTTTTAATAAGTGGACTAAAATAAATTAAAAGAGCAAAAGGATCATTTTTTGCAAAGTCATTAGATCAGAAACTAAAAAAAGATATATAGGAAGTTCGAACTCACAAAAGAACTTCTAAAAACTTTTGTAGATCTCAGGATAATCTTTTTTTTTTTTTTTAATTTAAGCCACCAGGATTAGGTAAAGTTGAGCTAAGAGTGTCTTCAGGGTAGAGCAAAATTAGTTTATCACCGCAAAAATGCTAGGAGCCTCTCCAAGGTCTTTCATTCATTTGTCTTTTCCATTATGTGTGGTTAGGTTAAACTCTTTTGAATGATTATGGACCACATTTAGGAGGCCCTGAAATGTTTCTGGGCTTAATGCCATCCAGGTTTCATCCTGTGTAGCAACAGGCCTTGTTACTCATAATCTGTCAGTAAAAACCTTTATAACACAGCAATCATGTCTAAAGTTGGCACCTGCTCTTGGCACTTTTTAACATGGGAAAGTGAAGTGAATAAAAAGGGCCACTCCAAGCTACATTGTCCTCCTCTACAGAGGATATTTTATTGGTGATAGTGCAATGAACCCCATCAACATGGATTTTGATGCCAATTTTTGATTGGTCAAAAATTTTATGCTTCAATTGTACAGAAAGTGGCCTTTCATGGTTAGAAATGAGGCAAGTCTAAGGACCAGGTCAAGTACAAAGGGGAAATCCTACTATTCAGAGGAAGTACCTTTTATGGACTTCACAAAGAAAAACGGTTATCAAAGCTTATTTTGGGACTGTCACCATTGCTATGGCACAGTACCAGATTATCTCAGTGACTGAAAACATTAGGTTACCAAATGAAAGAGAGGAAAAAGGAAGGAAGGAAGAGAGGGAGGAAGGGAGGAGAATTGGAATGGGGGAAAAAAGAGATGTTGAGACCATTTTTGGTTTCAGTGTATACCAAATTGCTGCTGATTATAGTTTGGACAAGAACATTTGTACCAAAAGAAATATATTGATCTTGAAGGTGGAACTTTTCATGTCTCCATTCTCATCAGCAACTTTGAAGTCAAGTTCACTTGGGTAGAGAGGACTTTTACAACCACAGAGTTGGCCATTTTATTGCCAAATTCAGGCTCGAGAACAAGAATATTAATAAGAAAAAAAGGGGGGCATACGCCATCTGAATCTCACTTATAAATGTGGTATCTAGTCATTTTCTTTACCTCTATAACCTGTGCTTGCTTTGAAGAGCTGGATACTCTTATGGGCCATACTGTCTCTATCTCCAGTCTCATGCCAGAGGAATTCCTGGGAATCACCCAGACAATAGCAGTGATTTTTTAAAATAATAGTCTTTGGGTTTTTTTTTTCCCCTGAGACAATTGGGATTAAGTGACTTGCCCAGGGTCACATAGCTAGGAAGTGTTGAGTGTCTGAGGCCAAATTTGAACTTGGATTCTCTTGACTTTGGGCTGGTGCTCTATCACTAGACAGAGCACCACCTAACTGCCCTTAATAATATCGTTTTATTTTCAAAATAAATCTTCAAAATTTTCAAAATATTTTCAAAAATAAATCTATGAATCTTGATATGTGTCTTTCTTGAGCCCTTTACATCTTTGAGATTCAGAAACTTTATAGGACTCTTTCTATAGCAAGTACCTAAACAAGAATATCAGGCTTGATGAAGCTGTTGCTTATGGTGTGACTATACATGCTGCCATTTTGTCTGGAGTAACTTAAGAAAATGTTCAAGATTTCCTTATTGGATGTCACTTCTTGTTCCCTTGATATGGGAACAGGTGCTAGAGTTATGATTATATCAAATGCAGTACCACCATCCTCATCACCAAATACAGATCATGGCCATTACTCAGACAAACATCATGGTCTGCTCACCTAGTAAATGAAGATTAGAATGCAATAAAAAAGGAAAACAACCTGCTTCACAAACTAGAGCTCACAGGCATCCCTCTTTTGCCCTTTAGAGCGTTACTCAGAGTGACCTTTGACAAAAGTATAAATGGAATAATGTGCCTGCTAGGGAAAAGCCTCCAACATAATAGGTGTGCATGCTGTGGAAAATTTATGAGGATATGAATAAGAATTTTGTGACAGAGGAAGGCACAAATGCATTGCAATCTATAGTTTTGAAGGGACTGCCCCAAGTAGTGAGGTCATAGATTCATTTAAGAATTGATGTAATTATGGTCTCTCCTGTGTAGGTGTGTGACAATAGACCTGGATTGAATCCCAAAGGGGAAAGGAGGTTTGGAGATGCCTGTTTATTACTGCTGTTATGATAAATGTGAAAATATGTTTAGAAGAATTGCATTTTTAACCTATATTGTATTACTTGCTGTCTAGGAGAGAGGGGTGGGGAGAAAGGAGGGAAAAAAAATCAAAACACAAGGTTTTGCAAGGATAAATGTTGAAAATCATCTTTGCATGTGTTTAGAAAATAAAAGCTATTATTTTTTAAAAATATATATATCATTGCTGTTGTCTGAGTGATTCCCAATAGTTTTCTTGGCATGGGGCTGGAGATAGACAGAATGGCTAAGCATGTGTGCTCTCCCCAACAAGACCAAGCTGTTCAAAGTGATGTTTAGAGTGGGGAGATGACACTATGGAGAAATAGTGGGAAAATCTGTCATCTCCAGACTCTGCCATTGGAAAGCTCCTGGTTTGGACAGTCCCCTGGATTGGAGGGGATGCATATATGCCTTCAGACAATGAGTAGTTTCTCATACAACCCATAATAAGTAAAATTGGTCTATCCACCTTGGTCAGTTTCTTTCCAGTTCCATGCCAAATAGGGCATCAGGAATTTCAAATCAACATGTGGTCCTTTGGTTCTCCTAGACCAGACCTACAAAAGACTGAAGAGCTTTCCAAATGTCAGAAATGTAATTTCATCTTCATGATCCCTGTCAGGGAAACCACAGCCTTGTGTATGCACATTTTGGGAGAATGATTTGTTCTCCATGAATACTTTGACATGAGGGAGGACATCAGTGTATAGGTGCACTTGTCATATACAGTAGCTATCAACCAATTGCACCACTCTCCACCCCTGCCCCTGTTCATTTTTATTCAAAGGAAAAGAAAAAAAACACCCAAAAGAAGGGGAAGATGCTGCTGCCACTGCTGGAGGCAGTGGGGATAGAACTGATCTTGGATAATGAACATCTGCAAATTTTAAGGCTTTCTATCTCTTTTGCCTCATACAAAAGGAAGGTTCATCTGAAGGTCACTCCTAGAACTCAAAGTCCCCAAGGAATTTACAGAAGTTCCAGACCTAAAAAATTGATCACTTCCTACTATGTTGAAATGAAAATATTTCCTGGACAGGTGGCATATTACATCAACATTAGCCATTTACACTTGAGCAATGAGTTCCTGACATCTGATTGGAAGAGTGCAAGGTACTGAATGAGGATGAAAGCAGGCTGAAGGAATTGGAGTCGGAAAGGAGCAGCCAGAGAATGGCCTGAGTGAAAGCCAATACGAAAGCAGATAATGCAAAAATGAAAGATTTATAGATAAAAAGAGACTAACACAACACTCTCATTTTCTAGAACAGGAGAAGAAGATCCAGAAAAGTGAATTTATTTGACCAAAGTCATACAGGTATCAAGTGGCAGAGACAGAGCTTGAACACAGGTCTTTCAACTCCAAATCAAGTGTTCCACCTTTCCTCCACATTTCCTCTCAAAGATTCAACAAAATGCTGAAAGGCAGAATATAGATAATTAGAGAGCACCCATAGGAATTTCACAAATTTCAGAGAAGAAACTTCTCAGGGATTTCACAAATTTTCTAAGAATATTCCTGCTTCTTAGCCTCCACCCCAACTCTCCACACCAGTCTTGCCATTTTGAGAATGAGAATCTCAAAAAATACTACTGGCATATCAGAAAAGGAATAGAGTCATAACAGGTTAGATTATTGATAAGGTCTAACACTCATTTTATAATTGAGGGAACTGAAGCCCACAGAAAGAAAATGACTTGCCTTGTTCTTTAAAGAACACACATTTCCTCCCGCCTTAGTCAGGAGAGCCCAAATAAGAAAATGTCTCTCATTTTAAACATTTTTTGGATGTGGAGGAAATAAATAGCTACCTATATCTAATTTACATCATATATTAAGAACCTTTTCTACACATTTTTGGGAGAGACCCTAGACATGATCCAAATCTGATCTATAAGAGATTTTCTTCAGGATTTTAGGTAGGGGTATAAACAGCTGAAGTGTGAAGGAAAAAAAAATTGGATGTCTCTCTTTAGAGGTCAGGTTCCCCCTTCACTAAACCTACATATGTGTGTATTCAGAGCTTGAGGGTTCCCTTGCTACAAAAGAACTGAAATTCCCTACAACTACTATAATTATTACTCTTGGGGAAGTTCAGTTGACAATTAGAGAGACTGATAAGTAGAATCATGTAAAGAGCTGAAACTCTTGAGTTGATGCACTGAGGTCGGACAACTGAGTACTTAAGGCTAACTATCAATTGGATAATACTCTATGGGCATATGCTTGAAAAATGGCCCTTCCCACTATTCTGTGCTGGCTCAATAATTGGTGTATACAGAGAATTGTAGGAGGGACTAGGGGGTGGAGTAAGACTAGCCAGAGTCACTTTTGGGCAGGAGACAAAGAGGAGAGGTCGTGGAGATTCTGGGTCCATCCAATTTACTTCTACCCCTAAAGATCAAGAATAAAGACCAAGGACTTTTGCTTATCCTGACTCTGGCTCATTCTAAGAAATCCAGGGTGCTAACTTGGTCTTCACAGAATCATTCTTTTTTCTAAGGTCCTCTTAGTTAGTACTTCTTCTCATAAGGGGATTGTTTCATTTTTTCAAAGTATCCCCAAATTGTAGAGGAGCTTCTGCAAATGCATCATGAAATGTAACCTCTGTATCATATCAAATAAGAAGTAAATATTAAATAATTTCCTGGGGTGAGATAAGGAGAATACCCTGGGAGAGGATAACATTTATAGCGCTTAAGAAAGGCCTTCATCATGTAGGTTATAAATGAGTGTAGTCTTGAAGAGAAGTAAGAATGCCAAGAGATTGAAGTGAGAAGAGATGACATTATGACATAGAACAAGAGATGGAATGGCATACATCAGTAACAGCAAGCGAGGTAGTTTGTCCAGAGCATAGATAATTAATGTGAAATCAGCCTAATTAGAAGGGTTTTGCAATTGCTAGGGGCAAGGAGTCTATCTAAAATTAGACAGGGCCAAATATTTAATTCTAATAATATTCAACAATAAAGAGCAACCCCTCAGTTCCACTCCCCTCCACTACTTTATTACATAACTATATTATGTTCTTGTTTTCTCTTCCTTCTCACCTGTTACCATGGTGAGAATATCAGATTTCTTCTAGAGTCCACTCTGTCTCAGCTATCACCTCCAGTCTCTTGACACCCTCTATTTCTTTTATCAATTACAGAGACCTATTGTGTGTTCTGCTTTGTGTTTAGCTAAATTGGGGTGAGGTAGGAATGGAGAAAGGAGGAACAAACTGGGAGAGGGCCTGAATTCAGGAAATGAATATTATGGAGAAAGCAGAGAGTAAATAAGAGCAGATCCTGTCCTTCTGGGCTTTACATCTTGAGCAAGAGGAGGGTGTACCATATACTAATTTTATTTTATTTTTTATAGTATTTTATCTTTCCAAATACATGCAAAGATATCTTTTAATATTCACCTCTGCAAAACCTTGTGTTCCAAATTTTTCTCCTTCCTTTTTCTCCTTCCCCCCAAGACTGTAAGCAATCAGATATTGGTTAAATATGTGCAATTTTTCTAATGTTAATTTTAAAAGCATCCAAATTAATTACAAGTGTTCACATGATCACATGTAAAAGAACAATAGTCCAATTTTTTTTGAAGAAGAAAAAGAGAAATTAAACAGTTTAGTAGAGTCAGAACAAGTCCCCCAGTTCCAAATTCCAAGCCTTTCTCATTGTCCCAAACTAAGGTTTGAGCTTCTCACTAAAGTGAGGGTAGACAGCAATTTGAACATAGACCAGAAACCATATTTTCTTCACTTTGTTCTTTTTTTTTTTTTTTTTTTTAATAGAACGTTTGTAGTTAGCTTTATTTATTTATTTATTTTTATTTAATAGCCTTTTATTTACAGGATATATGCATGGGTAACTTTACAGCATTAACAATTGCCAAACCTCTTGTTCCAATTTTTCACCTCTTACCCCCCACCCCCTCCCCCAGATGGCAGGATGACCAGTAGATGTTAAATATATTAAAATATATTAGATACACAATAAGTATACATGACCAAAACGTTATTTTGCTGTACAAAAAGAATCAGACTCTGAAATATTGTACAATTAGCTTGTGAAGGAAATCAAAAAATGCAGGTGGGCATAAATATAGGGATTGGGAATTCAATGTAATGGTTTTTAGTCATCTCCCAGAGTTCTTTTTCTGGGCATAGCTGGTTCAGTTCATTACTGCTCACTTTGGTCTTAAGACAGCTCAAGAAATTTCTGATTTAAAGCTAGAATGGAACTTAGAGACCATCTAGTCCAAAGCCCTTATTTAACATTTGGGGAAACTGAGTTCAGGGAAGTTAACTGATTTGCCCAAAGTCACACAACTAGTAAGTATAAAAGGTGACTTCATAATCCTTCACATCCCTTTAAAATCTGATCCTTATAAACACAATGTGCTTGTAGGATAAGTATAATGAACCTAGTTTACAAGTCCTCAAAGAAGGGATGTAAAATTGCTTCAGGTTTTGAAATTAGTTAGTGGCAGAGCAAATGATGCAGGTCTAATGGTAGAGGAGAGATATGAGAATTAACTGATCAACAGGTCCAATGTAAAAGAATTCACAGACCTGAAAAATCTGAATGGTAGAAAAGGAAAGTTTATTGTTCACTAAGAAGGAGCTCTCTTAGCAGACAAAACTCCTCCTTAGAAGTTTGGCAAGAGATGGATTGACAAGTCATGATTATATAGGATACATCTTGCCCTGGGGCTGGGAGCTGTCTGGGATAATCAATAAAGGACCATCAAACAGAGATCTCCAATTGAATAAAATCATTTTGAAGGCTTTTCCCCAGAGTCAGGCAATTCCCTGAAGGGGATTGGGGCCACCCCCCAAAAGATCAGTGGAGAGTGATTTGACCAAGTTCTCCAATTGAATGAAGCCACTTAACTTTGGGAATGTATGATTTTTCCCAGGGGAGGGTCTGAGACCCCAATCTCCCTTCTTTTACAGATTAAAGGGGACACAGTTTCACCCCCCACTCTCCCATCTTTACCCTCCCTTCCCACTAAGATTCATACTTTCCTGATTCTCAGCTTAGGGCTCTTTGTACATCATTTGCTTGCTCTTGAGGGGAAAAGATCTAAAAAGCATTTTTCTCTAGAGAGTTCTAGAGAGAAAGAAGCCAAATGAACCTACATTGAACAGCAGTCCCCTAGGAAATCCCAAGTGTCTAAGTGATGCAACACCATGTAAGGTACATATGTACATCAGATAGATCAAGCCGGAGGCTGCTCTACTCACAGGCTCTAGTACATATGAGAGTAGTCTCTTAGATAGTGATGAAATCATTCTGTTATTTGAAATAATAGCTCAGGGACATACTTCCATAGCATTACTTGCTGACTATGGAACCTGAGAAATCTGGGAAGCAGCTCTATTCTAAGCACTTCCTTATGTTGAGGTGTGAGAAATGAGGGTTGAGAGATCATTGACAACAATGGTATCCGCTGTCTGGTTGAGCAGGCTTTGCAAAAGAATTCACAACCCCAGTGAATACAAGCTCAAGGTTTGTGGCAAGAATAGATTTATTAGCTAAGAAAACAGTTGTCTTAGTGGGCAAACTTCTGTTAGGATTTTCGCAAAGATTTAGCAAAGATGGGTTTACACTCAGAAGAACCAACTTCTCAGTGGGCTTTCCTGATTAGGAATTTCCAGCAATGGATTGACAAGTCCCTGGTTATATGGGGTTTGCCCTAGCCCAGAGCTAGGGAGCAGTTCAAGGGACTAATCTTCAACTCAATAGAGGGGTTGACCATGCCCTAGGCCAAAATTTCCAATTGAATGTGATTACTTATCTGGGAGTTTCCCCTATGAACAGAAGATGGGGCCCCTCCCAGATGCTGGAAGGGTTTGAGACCTGTGAACATCCTTCCCACAAAGATTCCTTTCCAACCCTTCTCCCAGAGATTAAAAGGGACACAGTTTACATCACTTGCTGAAGAAATGCTTATTAATATGGGGGGAGGGGGGAGATTCCCTTTTTTTTTTTTTTTTGAAAAAATGAAATCTTTCAATCACAAAACACTTTTCATTCTCACCCTTCCTATTAAAGAAAAAAAAATCTCAACAAACAACTATAATGTAATCAAATTATTAAAAACAACTAATCTGGAAAATAGAAAATAGAGGTCCAATGAACCAGATATACACACATATAAATGAAAGAAGGTTAAGTGGATTGTATATTTATGTGAAAGTTGTCCAAAAAAATGAGGAAATTTTGTCATCTTTTAACTTTCTAGAACGTCACCCATTTATGGGTTACTTAAAGATAGAAGGCTAACAAATGAAAGGAAAAAGCTGTTTTTCTTATTGATTCAGTTTAATTCAATAAGCATTCATTAAGTGTTAGACCTGGAGTCAGGAAAACTTGAGTTTAAATAGAACCTTAGATATTTACTAGCTGTGTGGCCCTGACCTTGAGCAAATTGCTTAGCACCTCTGTCTCAGTTTCCTCAACTACAAAATGAAGATAATAATAGAACCTTTTTTTTTTTTTAGCACCAAAGTGTATATATATATTTGCAATACAACTGCAGTTAAGTGTCTGAAACTGGATTTGAACTCAAGTCCACCTGACTGCAGGGCTCATGGGTAGACCCACTGCACCATCTAGATGCATCCTAATAGAACCTATTTCAAAGGATGGTATATATTAAGTGCCCAATAAATGTTTATTGATTAATTGATTAAAGGCACCAAGGGTGGCAGATGGATAGAGTGATGACCATGGAGGCAAGAAGATCTGAGTTTAAATCTGAACTAAAATTTGAACTAGCTATGTGATCCTGCACAAATCATTTAACCTCTATCTGCCTTGATTTCCTCATTTGTAAAATGGGGAATAATTGTGGGTATCAAATGCATTTAGCACAATACCTGGCCCATTGTGGGCATTTAATAAATGTTTGTTCTCTTCCCTAAAGAAAGGCAAGTTCATTATACTACTCATGAAACCAATGGCACCCTTTTTTGATAAAGAGACAAATAATGTCAAACTGATATAAGGGACTTTTGTAAGAACATAAGTTCTAGGCCATTCCTAGGGTCAACATCTACCCACTCCTGAATTCCAGGATTTTTGTGTGAATAAAAATGCAGACACCATAGTCTTTCTAAATGATGACCTCAGATAGAATTGAATTCTGTCCATTAGGCCCTGCCTGATGAGACAATAACATCTGATAAAGTTTGGAAAGATTTTCTTCCCAAAGGGAAAGAAATCAAATAATAGATCTTGTCGTCTATATAAATCATTCTCTCATTCTTGGACTCGAGGTCCAGAGTGGTCACTCTTACTTCTTTTTTATATATGTAATATTCTTGCCTCATCTTTCTCTCTGGGGCAAAGTTTTGATCAACTGAAATATTTCTAAAAAGGGTGTTCAACATCGTTCTGGACCATATTGAAACTGACCAGTTCATCTTCTTCTCTGAATTCCTTTTTCTTTTGTAAATCTCTGCACCCACCCTCCAGGATATATGGTAGCGCTGTCTGGTAATTGTCAATCACTAACATCTCATTTTGGCCTACCTGATCTGTTGTTTAATGTTAGAATTACAGAATAATCCCTATTGAGCAGTGTAGATATAGAAAAGAAAGCTAATGGAGTCCCAAAATCCTTTCCCTGGAGGGTAAAGTGGGATCAACCTGTAGATCCTTCTGAACAAATGACAGATATATCTAAAAAAATGTCATGGCAGCTGATACTTTGTTTAGAAAAATCAAATGTGTAATATTTCATATTCTCCAGACATATCCCATTTCTTGTTATAAAATTCCTTCCAGAAATCAGTGCCTCCCAACAGAGCCCTTGTCCAGAAGAAAAGGGACTTGAGTTTCAGTCCAGGTTCTTTTGCTAAATTCCTGAATTATTTCAGATTATCCTTTCAGTTGTCTTGGTCTTGGTTTCTCTCTGTAAGGTGGAAAATGTGGTCTAGATGATCTCCAATGTCCCTTAAAATTTGAACATTTTATTATCAAGACAAAAGAAATTCCTTCCTGCCCCAATTCCCCTATTAACCTGTTAACCCTCACAGTGGGAAACAGATGCCCAGGGAGTAAGCTTTGTTTCCTGCCTCATGTTCCCCAGTCTCTCTTCTGCTCCTCAAAAACTAAGAATTCTTCAGGCCTGGACCATGGGGCATCAAAACCCACTTAGGTTCCAATGATCCAAATGGGACAAAATAGAGAATAAATAGAGCTTATTAGGATGTTCCCTCCTATACTTGTTTTATTTCTCCCTACCTATGCCATTACTTACCTTTATTACATAGGGAGCTATATAAAATACATTATATTCTTTCAAAACTCAAAATCTTTATACTCCTATTTTTAAATATATTCTGATAATAATAAATATTTATGTACATATATATTTGTAGTCATTACATTTATAGAGAATTGAAGCAAGGATAAATGGATGAAAAATTTATTAAGTCCCTAGGGAGATGTGTCACCAAGCGCTGGGGATACAAAAACAAAAGCAAAAATTGTCCCTGTTCTCAATAATTCTGCATTCTACTGAAGGAAATAATACATATAGAAGAGTAGTGACCAGGAAGAGTATTTTGACTCGGGAAATTACAAGGATAAAGATTGAAGGCAGACAGGAATGGATTGACATATGCTTTCTAGTAGGCTCATTGATTTAATTATGATGAACAAAGTGCTGTACAAAGGGTATGACCATTCCCAGTGGGGAGATCAGAGAGCATCTATTATGTGCTGGGCGGTTTACCTACTAGCAAGGCAGAGGGAGGAAGGAAAGGAGAGAAACCCACATACATATTAATAATTACAAAATATATACAACATATTTGAAGTAGGAGATACTAACTTCTAGGAGCATTGGGACCTCATTATCCCTCATTGGGGTTTACAAAGTTTTATGTCTGGTATATATTATCCCCATTTTACAAATAAGAAAACTGTTACCAAAAGCCCTAGAAACTAAGATAAGTAAAATTTTTAATAAGCAGAAATGCAGTTGGATGATTATTGTTAGGCCCCTTCCTTCACTGTCAGAATAGCCAATGGGAAACCTGGACAAGTTTTCAAAAGGATTGAATCTAGCCAAAATTGTAGGTCTCTCTGCTGGAGAAAGGGGAGGTATTATGTTTATGACTAATAATACACACTTGGAAAATGACAACTTCCTGAGCTGGGTTGAACAGAAATGGCCACAAAATACTTTATGATGTGGCCAAAAATTCCTCCCACCACCACAGCCTCCCCAAATAGGTCAAAGACATTTTTTGAATTGTCAAAACATTGTTCACCCTATACAACTTCCTGGTCATTAAACTATTAAAAACTTTCATGTGAACAGATAACTTTCTTTTCTTCTTCCTTGGCCAAAGTCCTAATCACTGCAGTTTCATGTACGCATACTCACGCATACACTTCATTAAAAACAATTGATATACATAATTTTTTAAAAATTTTTAAAAATTAAAAAAAAAAACCTTTTACTATGTCCCCGATCAGAGGATCTTGTTTATAATGACAACTCTGAGAGTCATAACAATAGTCCCTCTCAGAACCAACCCTTTCCTTGACCCAGTGTGATAAAAATGTTCTCTGCCCCAACATTAACTCTGGGAAACTTCCACAGCTACTGCTCACTGGAAGATGGAAATTTCTTTTCCTGAGATTATAATTCTGGGACCTCGGTCTTTACTTTTCCTAAAGGTGGAGGAGATTTTGACCAGTTACTACCTGTATCATTCCATGGCTTTAGGCAGTGATTGTTTCTACATACAGTTATCCTATTCTAACCCAGTGTGCCAGATGCTGACAAAGTTTTTTTTTTTTTTTAATAACTTCTGGATAGTAATAAGAATTCACATTTATACAGCAATCAATCAACAAGCATTTATCAAATACCTATTATATGCCAGACACTATGCTAGTTGCTAGGGATACAGACAATAACTGAAACAGTACCTGCTCTCAAGAAGCTTGTATTTTATTAGTGGAGTCAGCAAAGCCCTTTATAATCTGTCCCCATCTCCTTCTTTTTAATCTTTTTATATCTCATGCTTCTCTTAGCCATGTATCTTAAGATCCAGTGCCATGGTTTTCTTGCTACTTCTTTGTTCCCTCCCTTCCCACCTTTCCCCCTCTCTCCACAAGACACTCCATCTCCCAATCCTGGGAATCCCTCATGGCTGGGATTCTCTTTCTCCTCATCTGCACCTCCTGGCTTCCTTCCAATTTGAGCTAAAATTCTACTTTCTATAAAAAGCATTTCCTGGACTCTCTTAATTTTTTGTTCTATTTAATTAGTTCTATTAATTATCTCTAATTTATCCTGCATATAGCTCTTTAGAACATAGCTGTTTGTATATTGTTTGCTTCTTACATTGTTACCTCCTTGAGGTTAGAGACCATCTTTTGCCTTCTTTTGTATTCCCAGCACTCAGCCCAATACACAGTAGATACTTAATAAATACTTATTAATATTCCAATTAATATTAATCTAACAATAGCATTGACATTATACAGCAATGTACAATAGTATAAAACAAAATAAGTATAAGATAATTTGGGATGAGGAGAGGAGGAATCAGTAGCTAGAGAAATCAGGACTCTTGAAGGTTACAAAGTTCTTTACTCAGAACAACTTTGTGAGGTATTGAGTGTATTATCCCTATATATAAAGTAAACAATATAACTAAAGTATAAATGCACATTTAGTGTTCTTTCCACTTTACCTTAATAGCTTTATACCCATCTTTTATAGTTTCCCATTTTCCTGACAAATGACTGGTTTTGTTTGTTCCAATTGGTTGGAAATTAAATAATTAATAAAAAAGAATTTTGATTATTTATTACTATAAGTTTTAAATATATGGTTTATAATATTTAATTTATATAATATATAATAATATAATGAAAATAAATAAATAAAAAACTTAATTTGTTGAATGAATATAGTGAATAGACAGCAATAGCAAGATTATACAATGATCAATTCTGATGGATGTGTCTTTTCTTTTTTTTGTTCCAAATTTTTTAAAATCCAATATATGTATACATATTTATATAGTTATCTTGCTGCACAAGAAAAATCAGACCAAAAAGGAAGAAAAAAAACTGAGAAAAGAAATAAAATGCAAGCAAATAACAACAGAAAGAGTGAGAATGCTATGTTGTGATCCACACTCAGTTCCCATGGTTTTCTCTCTGGGTGTAGATGACTCTCTTCATCACACTAGTTTGAACAAGTGGCACTGGTTTGAATCACCTCATTGTTGAAGACAGTCACATCCATCAGAATTGATCATCCTATAGTCTTCTTGTTACCACGTATAATGATCTCCTGGTTCAGCTCATTTCACTTAGCATCATTTCATTTAAGTCTCTCTAAGCATCTCTGAAATCATCTTCTGGTTGTTTCTTACAGAACAATAATATTCCATAAAATTCATATACCGTAACTTACTCAGCCATTCTCCAATTGATGGGCATCCTCCCACTCAATTTCCAGTTTCTTCACATTATGAAAAGGGCTGCCACAAACATTTTTGCTCATGTGCGTCTCTTTCCTTCCTTTAAGATCTCTTTGGGATATAAACCCAGTAGTAACACTGCTGGATCAAAGGGTATGCACAGTTTGACAACTTTTTGAGCATAGTTCCAAATATATATAGAATATATAGAGAATAATTACACATGTCTAACATATATTGGATAACTTGCCATCTAGGGGAGAAGTTGGGGGGGGGGGACAAGAGGAAGAAAAAATGGGGACACAAGGTTTTGCAAAAGAG
Organism: Sarcophilus harrisii; assembly: GCF_902635505.1. NCBI lineage: Eukaryota > Metazoa > Chordata > Mammalia > Dasyuromorphia > Dasyuridae > Sarcophilus > Sarcophilus harrisii. Next base: position 350,317,114 of record NC_045427.1, read on the forward strand.
AAGTTTGAAAATTATCTATGCATATGTTTTGAAAATAAAAAAGACAAGATAATCATTGTTCAGGGGAAGAGTATAAACAAGGATCTACTATGTGTCAGATACTGTGTTAAGTACTTTTTATAATACAATATGAGCTACAAAATGCAAACTTATGAATGGTATTGAAATGTGTGAAAGTCATGGCTCACAGTTTGAGAGAATTCAAAGAGATTCTCATATGGTCACAAAGGAATTTATATCATAGTGACAGATTAAATTCTGTCAGAGTCTAACAGTTAGAAAGAATTTGTATACTGAAACTGAATTATATATTGAAAATTTGGGACTTGGCAGATTAACAGCCTGTAAGGTTGCTAATTGTAAAAGAGAAGTAAGGAAGAAGTCAGAATGTCTTTGGTTTTATTGCTCCACATTGCTTAGCTAGATATGCAGCTTTGAGAACTTTGACCCATCAGTATCACATATTATGAGGTAATATTTTATAAATACTATCTTATGATAGCCCTAGGAACTAGGTGTTATTATTATCCTCATTTTACAGCAAAGATTAACTGTTTTGCCCAGGGTCACAAAGTTAATTAGCACCTGAGATTAAATTTGAACTCAGGTTTTTCTGGAAAAAGACCCAGTACTCTACCTACTTTGTCCTGAGTTCCACCTGTGATACACACTAGTTATCTGATTCTGGCTAATTCACTAACACTCTCAGTACCCCAGTCCTTCTACCAATAAAGATTCTAAGAGGGTCTAAATGATAAAGCCACTGATGGTCTTTACAGGTAGAGAATACTTTTTTATTGGGAGTTCCCTACAATCATAAAATCATAGATCTAGTTCCCCTCAAATTCTGTTTAATAACATAAGCTTATTTAATAGATGTCTTATTATTACAGACCTAATTTAAAGTGATAAATTTTATTTATCCAATATCTTATTTTTTTAATGTATCTTATTTCATAGCCTATGTCTGATAGATCTGGAATCCTTCCCCACCTCCACAGAAAAGGTGACAAAAAGATATGAACAGACAATTTTCAGATGAAGAAATTAAAACCATTTCTAGTCATATGAAAAAGTGCTCTAAATCATTATTGATCAGAGAAATGCAAATTAAGACAACTCTGAGATACCACTACACACCTCTCAGATTGGCTAAGATGACAGGAAAAGATAATGATAAATGTTGGAGAGGATGTGGGAAAACTGGGGCACTAATGCATTGGTGGTGGAACTGTGAATGGATTCAACCATTCTGGAGAGCAATTTGGAACTATATCCAAAGGGTTTTCAAACTGTGCATATCCTTTGATCCAGCAGTTTCTACTGGGCTTATATCCCAAGGAGATCTAAGGAGGGAAAGGGACCCACATGTGCAAAAATGTTTGTAGCAGCCCTTTTTGTAGTGGACAGAAACTGGAAATTGAATGGATGCCAGCAGTTGGAGAATGGCTGAATAAGTTATGGTACATGAATGTTATGGAATATTATTATTCTGTAAGAAACGATCAGCAGAATAATTTCAGAAAAGCCTGGAGAGACTTACATGAACTGAAGTTAAGTGAAATGAGCAGAACCAGGAGATCATTATACACAGCAACAACAAGATTATATGATGATCAATTCTGATGGACATGGCTCTCAATAGTAAAATGATTTAGACCAGTTCCAATGATCTTGTGATGAAGAGAGCCATGTATGCCCAGAGAGAGCACTTTGGGAACTGAATGTGATTCATAATATGGCATTTTTACTCTTTTTGTTGTTGTTTGCTTGCATTATATTTTCTTTCTCATTTTTTTCTGGTTTAATTTGATTTTTCTTGTCTACCAAGATAATTGTATAAATATGTATGCATATATTGGATTTAACATGTTTTTCTACCTTGTTTAACATATATTGGACTACTTGCCATCTAGAGGAGTGAGTAGGTAAAGGAGGGGTGAAATTGGAACACAAGGTTTTGCAAGAGATAATGTCAAAGAATCATCCATGCATATGTTTTGAAAAATAAAAAGCTTTAATTTAAAAAAAAGGTGACAAATTTAATCTGGGCCAAAATTTTGACTTGCTAAAAAATGTTTTTGGATCCCAGTCCTGTCTTCTAGGATATTAACATCTCAGCATTTACAAATTTGATAAATATAATGTATTTGCCCAAATCATTGATAGAAACATTGGACATAACTGTGCCAAGGAGAGAACATGTCTGAATTGATGTGATAAATTTTACTCTAATCAAATCAGTTATAATCTATGATGACTAAGCAATTGTTCATGTGAAAAAAAAAGTGTAAGGGTATTAGTGAATTGCAAAGTCAATATGATCTATGATATAATAGCCAAAAAGTCATAGGTGTCTCAGAAGCCATCTAGTCTACCTGATACTGAGCACAGAGTGACTATATAATATACATTAATGTGATCTTTGGTTGCATTAATTTCATTAATAGTAACTGGATAATAATGCAATCTATTAATGCATTATTAAAAGCAGTGTTCAGAAGGAAGGAAATGATTGTGCCTCCGTATTTTGCCCTGCTTGGATCACTAAGTGATGTTTTCAACATTGACAGACTAACTAGAGTGTACCCAGAAAACAAGCAGAGAAGTGGGATACCTTATCACATGTGTACCAGCTAAAAGATTTGGGAATACATAATCTAAATAGTTGGGGCATTAAGAGAAACAAGATAGTTGCTATCAAGCATGGGAAAGGACTCTTACCAGGAAGAGGGATTAGATTTAGAGAGTTTGATCCAAAAGGAAAATCTAGGAACAATAAATGAAATTTAAAAAAAAAAAAAAAAAAAAAAAAAAAAGGTAACTCTTAGATTAGTAATAAGGAAATTCAATCAAAACTTTTCCAAAGTGGAAAGAGCTGCCTTTCAAGGTACTAAGTTTTCCCATCACGAGGCATCATTGATATGTAGGGAGAATTTCAGCTCAAATGCAAGTTGGAGTAGGTGACCTTTAAGGTTCTTTACTATTCTAATATTCTGTGCTTTATCTAATTATTTACACAAACTATTACATTCTCTTAGCACAACAGCTTTATCTGGTTCTGTAAACCAATTTCAGAGACATGGCATAGTATAGTGTATCAGGTACTGGATTCAAATTCTACTTTAGAAGATTTAAAACTCATAGGTATCTGAGCTTATAAGAACTAAGTAAAGCTTTGGTTGTTTGGGGGAGGTTGAGCTGAGGCTAGCCACTCCTTTTTATCCCTGAGTAGGACTTAGGATAGTTCTGAACCTTGTGTGGATATGAGGTTAAAGCCTAGAAGAGCCAGACAATAAGTCTAAACTTAATGACTCTCAAAGTCCATTGCTTCCTCGAGACTCTGAAAATAATACATTTATTCCAAAAAAATTTTTCCCTTTGATTTTTTAAAGGACTTTTCAAAGGTTTCTAAAAATAGCTCCATATACTCTCTTGGAAAAGAAAGCAGGCAGCACTTGCTTGAGTGGTTTGGGAAGAAAAGGCCCCAAGGCGGGCACAGCTGGGCACAGATCCATTACTTTCTACAGAAGGAAGTTTAATCATTCCTGGGAGCTCTCAGCCCAGAGCAGTTATTCCAAGCAGAGTTCCAAACATCTCGAACACAGACAAAACCTGAGGCTGGTGGCTGGATGTGGCATGAGATGCATGCTTGCCAAACAATATACATCTACAGAAACCACAGAGAGCAAGGATTACATGGTAAAGAGGAACTGGTTGAGGGAAGGACCCAAGCCAGTTAAAGTGAATGCTGCCCCCACTGGGTTCTTTGAAAACATATCTAATCTAAAATTAGCTTCCAGCATCTATATTGTTTCCTGTTACAGAAACCGCAAGCTTAGTTGTCTTGTCTTATCTTTGGCCCTTCCTCAACCTAGGGATGATGTCAGAAAGCCTTGTGAAGAGTTTAGCAGAAGGCAGGACAAGTCTCCTCACTCCCCCAATCCTCCATTGCTTTGTTCTTCCCTCAGCTCCAGCCCAGAGCTGAGATCCTAAGTGCTGATGGGATGAGGAGAAAGGAGAAAGAGTGCTAGAGGAAAGACCTAGATGAGCATCCATCCTAAAAAGATCCAAAAACCTAAGAAAAGACATTTTGATTTTTTGTTTTGTTTTCTTTTGTTTTTATTTTGTTTTGTTTGAGGGTGGAGAGCTAGAGAAGGAGAAGACTGATCCTATTTCAGGCCTTCTGAATAAGAAGCACCCATTAGCTTCTCAACGAGGCTTGATCCCCATATTAGGGATTTGTGCCCACAAGGGAAATGTGAGAACAGCCCCATTTGAAGGGGATCTCCAGACCAATGAATGTTTTACCACATACATCCATGTAGCAAGGTTATCTCTTAATTGGTCTTTCCTGCCAACATTACACTCTATACCACGCTAGTTCCATATACACACACACATTTAGGGGAAACTCGAGGTAAACAGAATATCACCTCCTCCAAATCTCCATTTCCCCTTTACTGGGGACCCCATTAACTGGTACCATTTCTCCCAACTCACTCATGTGGAAGTATTTGGAACTCAATTGCCCTGGGGAAAGACCACAATCTGGAGGGAAAATTGGGGGAAGAGGGTGCCCCCTTAAACTCTGAAGCATCATGTGGATACTGATATGAATGAAATAGTCTGGTATGTACTTTACATTACATATCCCTCACTATTGCTTACTTACTCCACCTGTCCTCATGCCTACAGGTCTAAAGTTCCCAGTGTGGAATCATCAACACACCGTTGCAACTTAAAACTCAGTTCCAAGTGGGTCCTGGAACACTTTCCAAAGTATTAAAGCTAGGTCACAGGGCAACCTATTTACTACTGCCTCCAAATCCTTAAAAACATAGCCACTATCCAGTGGGAACATAGATAAGATTCTTAAGCCTATCTTCTTCTGTGAACAATTTTTGTTTTAAAAAAATTAAAAAAAACTAGTACTGAATAAATGCTCCTCACTTTTTGTTACTGCTCAGACTCTTACTTGGCAATAATCTACAATCCAAAATATCATTTAACTGCCAAAAAAGAAAAAAAGCATCCCACCAACCTCACAAAAAGCCACAGTGAAGCTTTTTTCCTGCATAACACTGATCTGGGTGACTGCCTTCTGAGCTTTGCAAACATGAAACAGAAAGAGAGCAAGAGCCTGGAATTCAATTCAGTTCAATTCATAATTATCTCCTATGTGCCAGCCTTAATGTTAGTATGCAGCCCCCCTGTCCTGCCCACAGTCTGATTTTGCACAGCCCTTTGGGTATTTCCCTTCTATATTTCCTGCTCAGTCTCCACAGTTTCACCTTTCCACCAAAATGGTTTTCCCCTCCTGGCTCCCACGGTGCCCTCCTACAGGGAGGATCAGAAGAAATAAAGGTTCTGTGCCTGGGTGAGCTGCTGGGCACCTTAATACAAAGCCAGCCTGGACTTCTTCCTAAACCCCCAAAAGGATCTTCCTCATATTTCCAACTTTAGTCAGAATTCTAAGGCTGAGATTGTTGGCTCTGATATTAAGATATAGATATTATAAAATATAGAATTGTGGCCTCCAAGTTCCTGAGTTCAGAGGGGAAATGTGGGCTGAGCTGAGCTGAACCAAGGACCCAGCTCAACTCTGAATTGCCCACATCAAAGCATTTCTTCTTCAGTCCCTATACTTCAAAGTAGGTGCTTCTTCCTATCACTTTTGGCAAAATCTAACGATGGGGAAATCCTCATCTTTTCCCTTTCCTGGGATTCCCCACAATCAGCCCCAAGGTTATAATGTGTTGTTTCCACCACTGACCATGAGTACCCTGCCAGTATTTATGAAAGAGTCAAATTGAAACTCTTCTTATCAATTTACACCATAGGAAGCCTTACTTTTCTGAGATAGTTTAGATAGGCCCTGGGGGTGTGTTCACTAAAGTCCAAAAAACTGGGGCAGCCAGAAGATTGCAGGTATTATGGAATGCCCTGGCACGGAACTAGCAGCAACCCATATAGGAATATTTAACCTCACCCAACACACACACACACACACACACACACACACTCCAATTGAGAGGAAATTAAGCAGAATAGCATATATTCCAAATCTCCATTTCCCCTACACTGGGGATCCCAGCAACGGGTATCATTTCTCCCAACTCGCTTATGTGGAAGAATTTGGGGCTCAAATGCCCTGAGGAAAGCCATGATTTGGAGGAAAAAGTGGGAAAAAAGGATGCCCCCTTAAACTCTGAAGCACCATATGGATATTGATATGCATGAGATAGTCTGTATATAGCCCCCAGAACATTGCTTATCCCTCACTCTTGTTTACTTACCTCACCTGTCCTCATACTTACAGGTCTAGGTTTCCTAAAGTAGACTCATCACCACACTGTTGTAACTTAAAACTCAAATGTGCAAGATATATGGAGAATACACTCCTATTTGCTAGTCTTTGAGTTTCTATGATGTGCTTTGTATTTATAAGAAAGCAGTCACTATATTAACCAAAAGGGAAAAAAAGCAAAAAGAATCATATCACAATTACTCAACATAAGACAAATATAGGAGTAATTAAAATATCATAGTCCATTCATAAATCTGAGTCACCCTTTTCTACCAATTCATATCATGTTTGAAGTGGGGAGTTGGCACACAGGAATGTAGCATGGAAAAATAGGCGTAGGGAAACAACCTATGTACTTGGAAATTAATTAGCTCTGGGCCATATGCCTTGATATTGTTGATTCTTTCAGGAACAATTTATACAAAATTGTTTCTCTTCTAGAAGCCTCCTTCTGGTCCCTGTTGCTCTATTTCTGGGCAAATCCTGTATCCTTTTGTTCTTAAGTTGATGAAACAGTAACAAACTCTTTTAATTCACAACTTCCTTTAATAAAGCACCAAAAGAAGTGGCAGCTAGGTGGTATAGTGTATAGAGCTCCAGATTTAAAGATTTATCTTCCTGAATTCAAATCTGGCCTCAGACACACTTGCACCTGGGCACATAACCCCATTTGCCTCAGTTTCCTCATTTTAAAATGAGCTGGAGAAGAAAATGGCACTCCAAGAAAATCCCAAATGCGACTGAAACAACTGAACAACAGCAGAGAAAGTGTTATGTTATTATAGTGGTGAAAAATTCCCTTAATTCCGAGAATTGAAAAACTCTTCAGATGGCTCTCGGAACAGTTCATATAGTCCAGCCTACCCTTTACTCCTCAGAATTCTGCTGGTCAAAGGGAGACACAAAATCAGTCTTTCCCATCCATTTCTCCCTCTCCAACCAGAAAGGTAGAAAGTAGAGATAGCTCTGAGAGGCTTCCTCTCTCTTTCAGGCTATAGAGGGCACTCACTGGAGAGTAATAACAAAGAGACCATCAGATTTCATCTCTCTTTCAATGAGCTTCCCAGCCAATTGTCCCATTCTTTTCTTCAGCCAATCAGGAAAGCAGTTTCTCTCTTTTTTAACTCTGAAGGCTCCCAGCAAAGGGGCTTTAGCCTTAAAAATCAATTGTACCGAGCTAATTTCTTTACTCTCATTTTATTCAAGGTGACATGTTTTCATTACTTCTAGCGTTCTAGATGTGATTCACTAGTGATCATTTGATTCATCTTTCTTTATCTTAAATAAAGTAAATGCCCATTCATTGACTAAGTCTAGGTAAGAATTGAGGCAAAGAATGACCTCTTTTAACTAGTCAAAAAATATTCAACCTGGGAGTGGAAGATCCTTGGATTTTTTTGACTAAAATAGAAACAATTGCTATTTACATTCACTGTGAGTTCAATCAAGGCCAAAACAATGACCTATTAGGACTTGGACTAGGACCTATTGTTGGTCAATCAATGAGAGCTAGAATGAGTTGTATTTAAGTCATGGTCCTGAAGAAAAAAATCTAGTAAGTAAAACCCAAGTCATATCTTTGTTTAAAACATAAACAAACATTCCTTTAGCAGAACACTGACAGGTAAAGAGTATAATACCATATATGGAGAGAGGGAAAGGAAAGAAAGAGGAAAGGGAAGGAAGAAAAAAAGTAAGGAAGGAACAAAGAAAGGAAGGAAGAAAACAAGGAACAGTGGAAGGAAGGAAGGGAAGGAGGAGGGAAGGAAGGGAGGGAAGAGGAAAAGAAGGAAGGGAGAAAGAAAAGAAAGAAGGGAGGGAGGGAGTGTAATGCCAGACAAACTGAGGCAAGATAGAGATTAGAGAAGTTTTTAAATATTTTATTAAAGGGAGAGTTTGGATTGGCTAAGCCATCTTGGCCATGCGAGTGGATGGGACTATTGTCTCAAAGCATCCAACAATGATGAAGGATTCCAGAGACTCTTATAGGGCTCCAGCGATCAGGGAAACAAAGGCAAGGGATGGGTAGAACACTGGTGAGCAGGAAGTTCCAGGAAAGGACCATAAATTTCAGTTCTGACAGACAGGGGGTAAGGAGCAAGGATCATAAATGCTGGTAAGTTGAGAAGAAGCTAGGAGCCAGGATGTCTGGTTCAGAGGGTCCCATTTAAGTATTTGAGATAAGCCATCTGGAGTTTTATAACTCTTTGTAATGCCAATGGTCAGGGCTTCCAGTCCTAATTATCTCAGTCCTCATGGCCAGGAAGGGGGTTACCACCAGGAAGATTGAGGCAGAACAATTCAGGGAAACTGGGGCAGAACAATTCAGGGAAACTGAGGCATAATATGAGGAAGGGAAGGAGAAAGGGAGGCAGGGAAGAAGGGACAGAAGAAGGAAGGAAAGAAGGGAGGAAAGAAGAAAAGAAGGGAGAAAGGGAGGGAAAGAAAGAGGGAGGAAGGAAAGGAGAGAGGGAGAGAAGAAGGGAGGGAGAAAGGAAAGAAGGAGCTGTGTTGCTGAACTGACCAGTTCCAGCTGGGTCTCCAGGAGGGCAGCTCTATTCACAGAGGTTGTTATTTGTTCATTTTCTCAAATAGGACCATGACATCAGGTGATACCATGAAATACATGAGTTGCTGATTAAAAATTTTAGCTTAAAAAGTTAGGTGTCCTAGGGATCATCTCCTGTCATCCTAAACTGTAACTTGCAAATGGACCCAGATGAAACTGGGGGAGAAAGTGAGGCAGATGATTTAACACAGCCCTCCCTCACTTAAATCCAGTTCACTTGCATTTCATATGGCATCACCTCCTTTCATGTCATGGTCCTTTTTTGAGAATCAGGGAATTATCAAGGGGAATCAGGGATATCAGGGAAATTAATCAGGGAAAAATCAAGAAATCTACCTTCCTGTCACATATCAAGCCACAAGTCCTCAGTTAACTTCCAAACAGTTATTTGACTTATAATTTTGTCAGTTATAATCATCAAAAATTTTAAAAGTCACACAAAATGCCATGCAACCTTCATCTATCATTTCTCTACCTTCAAATAAGTCGCTTTATAATAGTCATCTGACAGGCAATTCCCAGTCTGGTCTTCCTCGGAGCCTGTGACTCTCCTTAACATTTAATCTGATAAATTGTGATTCTTCAGACTGTTATCTTTTTTCCTTACTCCAAAATTATTTTTCTGTGTCAGCAATGAAATATTCACATGTTAAAAAGCTAGTACTTTATATACAGAAGAAGAAGCTGAGGTCCAGAAAAATTATATAACTTCATAATCCAAAATCACAATAGTGTTGAGAGAAAAGATCCTAGTTGTAACTCCACATCACCACTCTGCCCCTTGTTCCCCCTGTGTCTACTAGGACCACATGGCTGCTGCTTTGGGCACTAAGAAATCTTCCCTCTCTCCCTAGGAATCTGTACTAGTAGTCATTATATATATATTTTTAATTGTCACACATTCACTATTAAAAAGAAAAAAATGCTTGTTTCACTTAAGAATATTTTTGAATGAATAAAAAAAATTTTCATTAATTCTCTACCCTTGAATGCATGTCCTTTTAATATTCTATGTGATGTAATCAGAAATATGATAAAGCAATTCTAGTGCATACCAAAGAATGGTGACTGTCTGGGGGAGAGAAGGGGAGGAAGTATTTATGTGATTGTTTAAAACAATAACTGACAAACTATGGTTATTCAAACTTGGGTATTTGGTATTTGGCATTCATTTCCTCAAAAATAAATGAGGTAAACCTGTCACTTCAAGGAAAATAATCACCAATATTTGCTGCCAATAATTCAATTCAGACTTTTCAGCAAAAATTTGAATTTTGAAAACATTTTTAAAAATTTGACAGCTTCCCAAAAGTTTCTGATTGGATGGATAGTGATAGTAAGGAATTTATATCATTATTTTTTATTCATATATCATTTATGTTATGTGTTTTATTACTAATGTAGTAATAAATTTTCATGTGTTATTAATGCATTGATTTATCATTCAATTATAATTAATGTTACATGTTCTTATAACATTGTTGTATATTAATTTATGTTGAGGATTTATATCCTATTATAAAATGTGTAAGCATTTATAGGATTTGAATAAATTAGTGAAATAACATTTTCTGTGGGTAAAAAGATCCATTCAAAATGCAAGATCAACAAAGGGACTTTGATATAATGATATGAAAAGTTAATTAATCTGTTTTCAGATTCCATGGTTGCAGCTAAATTTTAAGAAACTTGTAAAATTTTGGTATAGTATTAAAGAATATTACCCACAATTATCTGAAAAGGCCATAAAAATACATATCTTTGCAAGGCCAGATTTTCTTCATATACTTCAACAGACTGTGTGCTGACATAAAGTAGACATTTCCCATGTCTAGGTCTCATCTATTAAGCCAGAAATAAGATTTGCAAAAAAAAAAACAAAAAAAAAAACAAACAAACAAAAAAAAAAAGCCAGTCTTCTCACTTGCTTTTTTTTTTTTTTTAATATAGGTGTGGGTTTATTTTTTTATTTGAAAATGTTACATAAATTAATATGTCATGGGTTTGTTGCTTTTTTTCCCACTCATTATAATTTATTTAGCCATTCTCTGGTTGATGGGAATTTATTTTGTTTCCAATTCTTTACTATCACAAAAAAGTGTTGCTATAAATATTTTGATGCATATAAGGACTCTTCCCCCTTATCAATAACTTCTTTGGGGTAAAAGCTCAGTATATGGAGTCACTGGTTCAAAGGTTATTGACACTTTAGTCCATTGCTTTCTAAAGTGCCTGTACCATCTCACAATTCTGCATCATTGATTATTATGAATTATCATTTCTCTTTTTAAAAATTTAATATTTTATTTTCTCAATTACAAGTAAAAAAACAATTTTCAACATTCATGTTTAAAATTTTGAATTCCAAATTCTTTTCCCATTCTCCCCTCCCCATTCCCTGAAACGGTAAGCAATTTGAAATAGACATGTGCAATAATGAAAAACATATTTCCATATTAATTACTCTGTGAAAGAATACACAAACTCTCATTGACCCCATTTCCAATCTCCCATTGGAGATCTCCCATTCACTTCATCATCCCTTGTATTTTGGCTTCTGACCCCACTACAATTGAAATTTAATTTTCAGAGATTATCAATATTCTCTTGTGCTAAATACAAGAGGTTGGTTTTTTTTCAGTTTTCATTCTATGTAGTCTTTCTATAACTTTAGAGCACCCCTTTCTCCTGAGTACTTTCACCTCCCTTCTTTTCTTTTCTTTTTTCATTATTTAGTATTTTTCTTCAATTACATGTGAAACAATTTTTAATATTTGTTTTTAAAGCTTTGGGTTCCAGATTCTTCCCTCCTTTCTTCCCTCCTCAACACCATTGAGAAGACATGTGAAGCCATGCAAAGTATTTTTCTTTTGTTTAAAATAATAGCTTTTGATTTTCAAAATAGATGCAAAGATAGTTTTCAACATTTACCCCTCCAAAATCTTGTGTAACAAATTTTTCTCCCTCCATTTCCTCTACTCCCTCCTTTAGACAGCAAGCAATCCCATATAAGTTAAACATGTGCATGCGTAATTCTTCTAAACATATTTCCACATTTATCATATCGAAGAAGAAAAATCAGATCAAAAATGAAAAAAAGTGAGAAAGAAAAAAATAGCAAGCAAACAACAACAAAAAAGGAGAAAACACAATGTCGTTATCATATTCAGTCCCCATAGTCCTCTCTCTGGATGCAAATGGCTTTCTCCATCACAAATAGATTAGGATTGGCCTGAATCACCTCATTGTTGAAAAGAGCCAAATCCATCACAATTGATCATCACATAATTTTGTTGTTGTGTATAATTTCTCGTGGTTCTACTCACTTCATTTAGCATCAGTTCATATCTCTCCAGGTCTTTCTGAAATCATCCTGCTGATCGTTTTTTATAGAACAATAATAATCCATTACATTCATATACCCTAATTTATTCATCCATTCCCCAACTGATAAGCATCCACTCAGTTTCCATTTCCTTACTACTACAAAAAGGGCTGCTACAACCATCTTTGTACATGTGCTGCATCAAAGGGTAGGCACAATTTGATAGCCTATTGGGCACAGTTCCAAATTGTTCTTCAGAATGGTTGGATCAGTTCACAACTCTAGCACAATGTATTAGTGTCCCAGTTTTACTAAAATTTCTCATTATCTTTTCTTGTTATCTTGTTATCTTATCTTTCTTGTTATCTTAGCCAATCTGAAAGGTATGTAGTGGTATCTCAGTGTTGTCAATTTGCATTTCTCTAATCAATAGTGCTTTACAGCATTTTTTTTATATGACTAAAAATGGTTTTAATTTGCTCATATGAAAAATGTCTCTTCATATCCTTTGACCATTTATCGATTGGAGAATGGCTTGTATTCTTACAAATTTGAATCAATTCTCTATATATTGTATGAAGTCTTTATTAGAACCCTTGGATAAAAATTTTTTTCCCAGTGTTCTGCTTCCCTTCTAATCTTGGCTTCTAATCTTTTTAAATTTAATATAATCAAAATTATCATGGTGTGAAAAAAAAAAAAAAAACATAGAATGCCTCTCCCCAAAAAAACTCAAGTGAAATAAACAAAAGTGTATTTCAATCTGTATTCAGATGCAATCAGTTTTTTCTGTAGGTATGATAGCATTTTTCATTAGAAGTCCTTAAGAGTTGTCTTGGACCACTGAATTTCTGAGCATAGCCAAGTCATTCACAGCTGATTATCTTACTATATTGCTGTAACTTTCTATAAAGTATATTTCCCTTTAAATCAACTCATGTAAGTCTTTCCAAATTTTTCTGAGGGTTCTGCTTATTGTTGTTGTTGTCGTTTTTTAACTAAACATACATCTTAATAATTTATTGGATTTAATTTATAACATAGTAAATATCAAAAGGTATAACTCCATAAACAAAAACTTTTTGGAGTCCTCAATAATTTTTCAAAGTGTAAAGAGGTACTGAGACAAAAAAGCTTGAGTACTGCTTGTGTAAGAAAAGTTTTGAAATATGAAATAGGTGGCAAAGAGAAGCTCACTAATGATTGCCTCAATTTTTTTGAAAGTAATAAAGAAGTGATTTTTTTTAAATTCAATTTTGTTTTCAATTCTAAATCCTCTCCAAACCCAATTTAAATATGTGTATTAAATGTCTAATAAACCCCAAAAAAGATAAAACTGAAAGAGTTGTATTTAAAATACCAAAAAAGATCAGAGAGTAGAGTAGAGGTTTTTAAAAAATGAAATGTTGAAAAGATTTACACAAATATCAATTTTGATCAAATTGACCATTTGATCAATTTGATAAAATTTTATCAAAATTAATAATTTGATTAGTCTTTTCAATATTTCAGTTATTTTCTTGATCTCTACTCTATTCTTTTTTTTCTCCTTCCCCCCCCTTAGAATATTCCTTTGCTCCAAGAAAAGTTGACATTTTAAGTGCAGACTCAACCTTTCAGTTTTTATTTTTCCCAGCAATCTAGACATTTTTGTCTATTAATTTTCTGTGAATGCTATGGTATCTATATTTTATTTGAATTATCTTTGAAGTAGTTTATTATCATTTTTTCATTATCATCTTTTGCGTAGGCATAGTTTAAGAAATCATTTCTTAGAGCATATTTTCTTTACTTTTTTTTCTTTTTTAGACATGACTAATGTGGGATTTCTTTATATGACAATACATATTTATAATGGATTTTGTTTTTCCGGTCTTCTGTGATGAGATATTTCTTCTATTTTTTCATTCCAAAGAAAGATATGAGTAATAAAAGAAAAATGAAATGTGAGTTATACAAAAAAATTATGAAATAGAATTAACAGCTTGGTAAAACAGGGACACACAAAAAATCCTGAAGAAAATGACACTCTAAAAAACAGAAATAGCCTAGTGGTTAAAGAGCCACAAAAATTTACTGAAGAACTTCTTAAGAAGCAGAATGGGCAAGTGGAACCTAATGACTCTATGAGACATCAAGAAAGAATCAAAGTGAAAAGCATGGGGAAAAATAGGAGAAAATGTGAAATACTTTTTCAAAAAAATAACTGACTTGTAAAACAGATTGAGGAGAGATCATTTGAGAATTATTAAATTACCTGAAATCCCCAATTAAAAAACCCTCAACATTATATTTCAAAAAAATAACAAGGAAAATTGCCCTCAATATCTTAGATCCAGAAGGTAAAAGAGAAATTAAAACAATTCATAGATTACCTCCTGAAAGAGATCCCAAAATTAAAACTCCCAAAATTTTGTGGCCAATTTCCAGAGCTCCCAGGTCAAGGAGAAAATATTGCAAGTAGTCAGAAGGAAACAATTAATGGAACCATAATGGAGAGGAAGGAGAGGGAAGAAAGACAAAGATGAAAATGAAGAAGAAGAAGAAGATGAAGACAGAAGATGAAGAAAAAGATAAAGAAGACAAAGAAGACAACGAAGAAGATGGAGAAGAGGAAGAAGAAGATGAAGAAGGAAGAGGAGGAGGAAGATGACGAGGATGACAAAGAAGAAGACAAAGATGATGAAGAAAAAGGAAGAGGAAGAAGAAGATGAGGACAACAAAGAAGAAGAAGAAAATGAAGAAGGAGGAGGAGGAAGAGAAAAAGGAAGAAGAAACAACAATGATGAGAAAAAATGAAAACAAGAATAACAAGAAGAAGGATGAAGAAAACAAATAAAAGAAGGAAGAGAAGAAAAATGAGGAGGAGAATTAGAAGAACCATAAGAAAGACAAGATGAAAAGAAAAATGAGAAGGATGAGAAGGAGATGTAGAAGAGAAAAAGGAGGAGGAAGAGGAGAAGGATGAGAAGAAAAATGAGGATGAGAAGAAAGATATGTAGAAGAAGAAGAAAAGAAAGAGGATAAAGGATAAGGCAACAAAATTTTGAAACACCTTTCAGATGAAAGTCATTGGAGTCATTTTTCTTGGCAGCCCCTAATCCCGCACCAAAATCTAAACTCCTGTAGAATGGATTTTGCAGGACAGACACAGGCACAATTCCTCAGGGGGCATTGTTTTACAGGAAAAGCACTCCAGAATTAGAGCCTTTCTTATTTAATTATTTTCTTTTTTAATTATAAATTTAATAATCATATTTTCAATAATTTCAACATGGAAAGTACAAAAAAGAGATAAATTTATTCTTTTATACAAATCCATGTGAATAGGACCAGGTGAAGATTTCTCAAAAAGTCCATGAGATGGAGTGTGTCAGAACCGCACCCTAAGTTTCAGGAAGTCACATCATCTCTATCTATTCTCAGAGGACTATAGGGCAGAAAAGGTCAGATCTTAGACCTAAGCTTCAGGAAGTTACGCGTCCCACAAGAAGCAGACAGCATTGCTGACCATTGGTCAATGGTTACTTTCTTTTCAATCCTTCCAATGAACCCAAATCTTTTGCTATTTAACCAATTCATTTTTTCCCCGCCTGCCACCAGGCACAATGCTGGGAGATAGGAGCTAAAAGACTCTTGTGTTTGCTTAGTTGGTGTGTTT
Organism: Sarcophilus harrisii; assembly: GCF_902635505.1. NCBI lineage: Eukaryota > Metazoa > Chordata > Mammalia > Dasyuromorphia > Dasyuridae > Sarcophilus > Sarcophilus harrisii. Next base: position 350,332,979 of record NC_045427.1, read on the forward strand.
GGATACTTTACAAGGACTGAATAAATGCTTCCTATTTATAGCTGAAGATGCCTCTGAGTAGTCAGTTTAGGTAAAGGGGAGGTCTAGCACCCATCCCACACAGTTTATGGGAGCTTGTCTGGGATCTGTGACTTTCCAAGCTGACAGAAAATTTATCCTACCCTTCCCCAAGTGGGTGTGGCTGCTTCTTAGAAGTGAGAACAAATCCACTCACTAGAGCTCACCTCTAGCCACCTTTTGCTCCACTTCACTGCACTTCAGTCTCTGGAACCCTATCCTAGACCCCTTGCTTACTTCTCAAAGAAACTTGGTGTCTTTGGGGTGCCCTTCCTACCTGAGAGCTAGCTGCCACAGTCCCTAAGCTCATCCTGGGCCAAGCATTGGAGATTCTGATTCCTCACCAGGTTCAGAGCATTTTTGCCTATATCAGAATTTTAGAATTGGGGAAAGAAATGAGAATGAATATCTATACTGACTTCAAATACGTTTTTCATATTTTACATGATCATGGGGGCTATATGGAAAGAAAGGGGATTTTTGGCAGCCAAACATTTCCTCATTAAGTATGCAAGGGAACAAATTCTGCAAGCTATCCATGGACCTAGAAAGGTTTCTGTTGTGTTTTATAAGAGAGAGGGGATTTACTTCAGGCTAAGATCTGAAATCTGGCTTTCAGATTCAGCTGCCTGGGCTGCTGCCTGTTTGCCCCTTACCATGGAACCTTTAATTCCCTAATTCCTGATTCCTGTATTCCCTCATATAATTCCCAGGCAAGTAAATTCTGAAAGGACTATGTAAAAGTTCTACACATATGCCCCCTTACGTGGACTTCAAACTGCTTTTGATTTTGTTAACACTTGTATTGGGTAAAAGTCTTTCCTTGTAAGGCTAAAAAGGCTCTAGAGTTTTTGCTAAAGGAGATCATACTCACTTAGGGTCACAATGATCCACCCATTGCCCCATCTCCTTTGAGGAAATAAAAGCAGGAATTTGGGAAAGGTATTCTTTGGTATTCTAGGAAAAGCTATTTGGATAAGAGACATTCATGATGGCCTCACCTTCCCTCCCCTCCCCCAGTCTTCCTCTGGGTGGGGTTCCTGGTTACTCTCCCCAGTAATCCCCATATTAACTCTACTTTTGCTTATTATTTAGCTTGTATTTAGTCTTATATTTTTAATCTACTTGTGACAGTTGTTTCTTCCAGACTCTAAGTCATGAAATTCCAACCACTTGATCAACCTGAAATCACCTGAGACCTGATTTGACATTCAGCACCGGCTGCTACTGCCGCCACTTACAAGTCACTTGCCTCCCCTTCTCAATCTGGACCCCACTGGGCAGGGACAGCTTGTCAACCTGAAGCAGCTCCAGAAGATGAAACCTTCATCTCAATGTCACAAATGAATCTGGGTCTAGACTGCTTGAGATAGGATTGATGGGATAATAGTCTGAGGCCCTGGGCTTCAGTTCTATGGATAACACTGGCTGCCAGATGCTAGTCTGTGGGTCTGTGATGACTGGGTTTCCAAGACAGATAGTGGGAGGTGGTGGAATCAGGGTCTCTGATTCTTGCTCATTGCTTTAAGCAATAATATCCTGTCATACACTTGCTAATGCACATAATCTCAAGATTTCTTAGTTAAAATGGTTCCTGAAAGCTTTCACTGATATGTGGGTGCTGGTCCTAAATGGTAGAGGGCAGTTACAGTTAATACTGAAGAGAGGGACCAGCCTGAAGGCTGACATAACAAGGATGTCCTAGTGGAAGAAATATATCAGGACTGGTATGAGGAATCTTCAAATGTATGAAAAATAAAGAGGAGGGAGGGAATGGGACCAGGTGAAGATTTCTCAAAAAGTCTATGAGATGGAGTGAGTCAGACGTTAGCTCTAAGTTTCCGGTTCTTGATCCCCATTCTCAGAGAGCTAAAGGACAGAAAAGATTGGACTATAGCTCTAAGCTTCAGGAAGTTACATGACCCACAGGAAGTAGACAGCATTGCTGACCATTACTGGGTCAATGGTTACTTCCTTTTCAATCCATCCAATGAACCCAAGTCTTTTGCTATTTAACCAATTCAACATTTCTGGCTTTCCAGGCACAATGCTGAGAGATGGGAGCTGAAAGGCTCTGTGTCTGCTCAGCTGGTGTGCTTAGGCCTCTCCTCGAAAGGACTGAATAAATGCTTTCTCTTTGTATCTGAGGTTACCTCTGAGTAGTCAATTTGGATAAAGGGGTCTAGCACCCCATCCCACACACATGTACTTCTGTGACCCTATTTTTAAAAGATGTATATTGTTTGGCAAGATAAAAACAAAAGTGCCCCTTCTATTTGTGTCTTCTTTTGAATAAAACCCTTTTTATTTTCATCTGGATACATTTTTTAAAAAATGTTTCTTGACATTATTTTTCTTTTTTTTTTTACTTGTTCATCACTACTCACTAACAAACATTCCCAATAGAAATGTCCCTTGTTTAAAAAAGAAAGAAAGAAAAGATAGAACCAACAATGACCATTTCTAAAGATTTCTGTTTCTTTCTAGTCCATCACTTCTTTGCCAAAAGAGCATCTTGCCAAGTCTCAGATGCCCTTAGTCTTTAGTGGACTTTTAAGTTATAGCATCAGTCTCCACAAGGCAGTGGCCATAGATAATCATAGCTGTGCATTTTCTCCTTAACAAAAATGTATCAGACTCCTCTCTCTAGATATCTAGATATAGGAAAAAAAAATTTATTTACTCTGTATTTTAGGTACAAACTTACCAAAAACAAGTTTTATTAATCTAGGTTATTCTCATCTAAGCATTTCAATTTAGAATAGAGAGCCAAAGAGGACCACCAATGGCTACAGTCACCTGTTGGCTTTGAAAATCTCTGACAAATGAAATAATTTTCCTATAGCAACTTAAGCTGTTTTTGATCTCTTCTGTTAAGGATTTTCTCATAGGGCAGAGTTGCAGAAAGATCAAAGTCCTTCTACAGAAGGTTTATCTGGAAATTTCTCATTTAGGAATAGAGAAAAATATCCCTTCTAACTTCCCAGTTCCCTCCCAAGAGCTATAGCCCATCTCACCTCTATCATGTCTGTCTATGATGGAATGTAGTTTCTAGAAGAGGCAACAAGAATTTTAAGGTCCCCTGATCTTAGAATGCTTCTGTTCTAACAATCTGTCAGTGATTCTAAATCCCTTGACTTTGAAATCTTTGATCCTGAAACTCTCTGATCTAAGAATGCTATTGTTCTGTCAATGATTGGAAAAGTCTTCTGGCCTAGGAATATAATATTTCTTCCCTAAAGCTTTAGGGAAGATATATTAGTAATTCTGAGACTCTAACTTAGGATGCTATTGTTCTGATGACCTGTCTGTCAATGATTCTAAAGTCTTCTGGCTTTAGAATAATCCTAGCTAGTCAGTGATAATCAAATTCCTGAAACCACTCCTCAGTTCTACCTCTAGGCCATAAAATTAGCATATCAATGACATGAAGAATTAGATTAATGTGTCTCCTTGTTTCTAGTTCTTTGCTAAATTCTTCTGGGCTTTAGCCCACTTCAATTGGCATTACAATTACAATTAACTTTGCCCCAAACGTGGATATGAGTTCAAGACTGCAAATTCTTTTGAGATACTTCACCACACCAATTTATGACCCCCAAACCATTTGGGGTCGCTTCCCAACCTCAATACCTATAATTGAACAAATATCTCTGATTCCTAAACATGAAGAGGACCTTAAAAAGATAATGCAGGAAGGTATCAAGAATTTTTCCCCAAATTTTGGACATATTAACAAATCTGATCTTTATAATTTATCCTTCAGTTTAGTTCTGTAATATATTATTTGCCCCATTTTGTAGGTGAGGAAACCGAGGCTTAGGGAAGTTAAATGACTTTCTCAAGATCATACAGATAGGAAGTGATTAGACAGGATTTGAACTCAGCTCAACTTTTCTCCAAAACTAGTAGTCAGTCAGTTTATATATATGGATGCACTTTTTCTACCACCAGTTCATTCCTTGACCTAAGAGAAAATACTGTCTGGAATAAACCAAGGGAATTTCTCTGTCCATGCCAGATTCCCAGAGGCCCTGGAATGAATTTTACATCAAGACACATTTATGAGATAGTTGAAGGGCACATATCCAAGTTTGCAGAGATTCTTTTAGTAGATGAGAGTTTCCACTTTGGCATCATAAAGAAACGTAACCATAGGAACCAAATAAAACTCATGTCATGTGAAGCACCACTGTGGTAAATTCTCTTCTTTCCAGGTACTGTCCTTACAAGTCTTTTGGTGAATGACTCAAAAAAACAAAAACAAACAGGCGATGGTCCTTCTCCTCCACTGACCACTATTTGCACAGGTCTGCTGATTAAGCCCTTAATCCAAAAACATCTCTGCCTGGCATAGTGGGTAGAGCACTAACCTCAAAGGTGGGAAAACCTCTTCCTTCAGGATGAAGCTCAAGCAATCCCTTCTTAGAACAAGCGTTTCCCAATTCCTTCCAACTGCTTGTATCTTGCATTGTTCTTTTTAGGGAAGATATTTAAGAGACTCAGAAGATAACTAAGATCAAAGTCCCTAGGGATCTCCGCTGGTCAATCTGAGAGTTATGGGTCTCTTAAATTAAACAATATTATCCAAAAACTTGCCTTATGATGTTGTCATTTCTTTGGAAATTATTTTTTGGGAATGGATAAACCCAGTAAAACTTCTTGGTAGAGATTGGGGACCTGGATTCCCCTGTATCTGCTCTTCAGATCCATTGTGAATTTGGGCTGATTTTCTGTTTCCTTTTGACTTTCCTTCCCTTGTGTGGTCCTCTCTTGTGGCAAACATTCAGAATACATCAAAAATCTTATTATTTGGGAGAGGGGGGGAGGGGGAGGAGGGAAGGTCTGGAGACAAAACACCTTGTAAAAGTGCACAAAGCATATAAATAAGATTTAAATAGACCTGGAAACTCTCAAGGGTGCCAGTTGGCTAAGCATTGATGAGGCAGCCAGGAAGTACTGAAAGCTTATTGATTCAGTCACCTGTTGTTCCCAGCCCAGCCAGTCAATTAGTATCAGGGAAGGCAACAATTTTTTGTATTAACTCTACAATTTTTTGTATTAGCTTCTTTAAATCATCTTTCCTTACCAGGAAATTTTTACATATTTATTACCTTGGGGAGAACTGAGGTGCAAGGGCCCTTTTGGTGAAGTCCTTTATCTCATTCTAAAAGTTACAAATAAAAGCTTGGCCCCACCTTGAAGCCATTGCTGATCTCCAATGATCAGTCTATCAATGTGTTGCTAAATACACATAATAAATTCTTTTTAATTCTCTTTGTCAAATAGAGTTTTGCCTTCTTAATCAGGATAAAAATCCAAACAATCCAAATTCCTTTCAACTAGAGAACCAAGAGAAGAGATAACTTAAAGTGACCCATTATGCAGCAAACAGACACACCCAGGCAAACAGCAAATTCTTTTTAGACAAATAACTTATTAAGTAGGTCAGTGAGCCAGATAAGGTTCTGACAGTGCTAGGTTTTATTGAGTTCTGGTAAGTAGTGTCCTTGCTTGACATTGACTAATTGTTAGTATTCATTTGCTCTATGACCCCAAGAGAGGGTCTCTAGCTCCTTTCATCCAATAAAGATTGATTATTATGATCCTTCAATTCCTCCTTTCAGCTGAACCGCTTTCTATCAGCCACTTTACTAAAAAGATGCTACACCTAAACCTCTCTTCTGCCTTCAGGCTATCTGTAGAGAGCACAGAAAAACAAACCTCCTAGAAGACTATTCACACAGTTATCTCTTCCCTGTCTTTTTTCCTAACACCTCTGAATTCTGTGTCGACTAGCTTTTTTTTAATACAGTTCATTTTTGTGTCATGTTTTTGAATCCCATCTCCCTAGTGAGATTTTGAACTGCTGAGGGCAAAGGACATTTTTTGTACCTTTCACAATTTAAGATGTGAGTCTACTACCTGGCCATTCCAAATCACTCCACTTGACTCCAGCCTCCTCTACCTCCCATTGGAACAGGACCCTGAGGGCCTGGATTCTGATAGGTGAGCTTTTTCTTTAACTTAGCTGGATAAAAGTCACTACTTCCCTTTTTAGACATATCTAATTCATCTTGTAACATGCAAGTCCTGCTTCCACCTCTAGCGCCTATATATATATATATATGTAATCTTTCCCTATTAGAATATAAATTCCTATTGCCCAGATGATGAGGTACGAGAATTGAGGGTAAGACATCACTTTTGGTTGATGCCACAGGTTCCTTGGGAAAGAATTTACAAACCCGAAGTCTGTGTGGCAAAAGGGGATTTATTTACATAAGAAAACAGCTTGCTAAAAAGACAGCTTTCTTAGTGGGCAAAGTCCTGTTTGGGGATTAGCAAAGGTGCGTTTATACTGAGAAGTAAATATCTTCATCAGTGGGCCAAGTCCAAAAGGGCAAATAGCTCCTGATTAGGAATTAGCAAGGGTAGGTTAAGAAAACAATATGAAGACAGCTTTCTTAGCAGGCAAAATCCTGTTAGAACTTTTGCAAAGACAGGTTGACAAACCCTTGGTTAAATGGGGTCAGTCTTGGCCTGGAGTTGAGGAGCAGTTTGAGCCACTCAATAGAGAATGTTAACTATGCTCTAGGCCGAGATTTCCAATTGAATGGGAGTTGTCTGGGAAAGGTGTGCTCCTCCCAGCATTTGAGACTAAGAAATTCCCCCCCACCCAAAAGGGGGACAAAGTTTACATCAGGGACCCCCCAAAAGTTAAAAGTTAAAAGGATCACAATTTACATCACAGAGACCATTTCACTTTTGTATTTGTATGTCCAGTTCTTAAAATTGTCCTTGACATAATGAATACTTAACACATTCTTCTTTCCTTTCTATTTATTAACTGCCTACTATGTGCCAGGCACTCTGTTAAACATTTTATTCATTCATTCATATTTGGACTCATTTAAAGACCCGTTCACATATCAAAATGAAATCACCATGAAGAAATGCAACTGGGTAAAAGATTAAACACTTTTTAAGATAAAACATTAAAATAAATGGGAAATATATTTTAATGTGAAATATAAAAATAGGACGATGTATTTATCTTGATTGTGTAGGGCATATCAGTCAGTCATATAAGAAGTGTGTGGGACAGTAATCCTTATCCTAATTAAAATCAGATACTCTCAAGGTAAAAAGCAAAAAAGGATTTATTACAATCTTGGGAGAAAGGGCAATGCTCAGCAGATAAGGTGTCAATAGAGGAATACAAGGTGCAAACTTCAAAACACAAAATACATAGACCCTAACCAGAAGCCCTCTCCCCTCCCCTCCACACCTTTTCTCCATTGTCTGGAGGAGTCCAGATTTACACCCTATACATGGAAATCTATCCCAGAAACAAAAGAATACTAGTAAATAACAAACTCCTTACTTACTAAATACTTAATTGCTAATTAAGAGATGGGGGAAAGTAGGAGGAGGAACAGAAGGGAATTTTTTTTTTTTACTCTAAGATAATCAAACACCTGCAGCTTTTAGTTATAGCACAACTTATTACAAAATCTCAAGGCCACATTTTTATGAAAGATCTTCACTCAGTTTATGTTATTTAGCTTTGAAACAAGGATTCTTAAAGGTTGTTAACTCAGTGGAATTGATGAGACAATTATCTAGTTTAGCATGGTGCTTATATAGTTCTCTAGTTCAATACATATACTTAGTACTTAATATAGTTTCACAAGATTCACACCTATAATAATGTAATTATAAGAAAACATATAAGCTGGGACAAATTCAGCCAGAGTCAGAGCCAGAGAAGACAAAAGAGAAATTCATTCCATCTTCACCCAAGCTCTTGGTGACTCTCCTGGGGAACAGAGAGTCTCAGAGACAGAACCAGAGAAGACAGAGGACTGGGGGCGGGAGCTCAAGCTGTCGGAGCCAAGGAGAAAGCTTCATTTCCATCTTCATCAGCACTATGGTGGCAGGCCTGGCCTCCTGCTCCCCCCACTGAAATCAAGACTCTGGAAGGCTTCTAAGAAAGCTAACTGGGTCCCAGGCAAGGAAACTAGATTGTGAAGGAGATAATAAAGGATTTGGACTTTAACATGTGGCTATTCTTGTGATGATTAATCTGCTGAAAGGAAGGCTGCTCCGAGACTTCCAGAAAACCAATGAGAACATTACAGGCTTATCCCATTCAGAAGCATTTATTAAGCATCTACTATGTGCCAGGCACTATGGTAAGCAGAGATGATACAGAGAAAGTCAAAAACATGATTCCCAATCTCAGGACTTTCATAGTCCAAAGCAGGAGAAAACATGTAAACAACTATATAAGATATATACAAGGTAAATAGGAGATTATCCTGATGAAATATAACTCCTAGGGAGAATATAGCAATTTCTGAAAAACTCAAAGGCTGCCTGTCTTTAGGAGTGCCCCCAACAATGCTGGCTGTCAGGGGACAATCTGTTGGTCAGTAAGCCATAGAATTCAATGGTGGAAGCTATTCAATTCTATTCAATACTCTTCAAGAAACCATAGAATTCAATACTGGGTGCAATCCCACCCCTACCACTGCTCAATGGCACTCTAAGCTGTAAAATTAGCACATCAGTGTTTCTCTTGCTTATAAAATTATCTTCTTGCTTCTGGCTTTTTGCTAACTTCCTTTGGAACTTAACCCAGTGTAACCAATGTAGTAAATCTCTGCCTCTTAACTTGGAGACAAATTGAATTTGCGAATTCTTTTGTCATACTGGCAACACTGACTTGGATACTTTAATATTGTCGGGGTGTCTTCCTCCTCAACAATCTCACTGTGAGGGCACAAGTATGGAGTAGGGGTGAGGGGGAGAACTGGGAAAGGCCTTTTGCAGAAGGTAGAATTTGAACTAAATCTTAAGGGAGTCAAGGACATCAGAAAATGGAGGTAAGGATGAAGAACATTACCAGGATGGGGGTAGTCAGTGAAAATACTTGACGTATTTGAGAAACAGCAAGGGGGTCATTATTGATAGATTATACAGTATATGTAAGGGGAATAAGTTATAAGAAGACTGGAAAAATAGGAAGGGGCCAAGTTATGAAGAGCCTTAAAAGCTAGAGGATTTCATATTTCATCTTGAAGAGTCATTAAAGATTATTGAATAGTGAGAGTTCTGGGATCAGATTGGCATTTTAGGTCATTTTGACAACTGGATGAGGACAGTATGGATGGGGGAGAGACTTGAAGCAGAGGATTTTAACCAGCAAACTACTTTAATAGTCCAGGTATGAAGTGATGGTGCAGGTCTGCATCATTGTGGTACTTATATAAATGAAGAGAAAGGGACATAAAATAAAAGAAATTTTAATATATTAAATAACAAAATGCTAAGAGTAGGAAAAATTTCATAAAACAATAAATTTTATACAATAAAAATGCATAATCAAAAGAAAAATAATATATCATGGTGCAGAACCAAAAAGGACCTGTAAGTTTCTCATGATAACCTGAACTTAGCCTCACACACTATATCAAAGTGACAAGCATGATCATAGAGTGATCTTGCCTATTTCTGTTCTTCTGCTTACTTGGGCATCACACCTGTGAGGTGCATGTACAGATAAGGTCAGTTCTCCAAAAATACTGACCCTGGAATGTCTCCTTAAGCCCATTCTCATCATGGTATGCATCCTGTTACTCTCACTATTGTATACATCCCAAACTCATTCCCATCATTGTGTATATCCGATTATTACTTTAGTCTGTGAGAAATATAATTCTTTGTATAACAGCTGCCTGATGACCTAACTGCATTTTTATTACTTCTGTTATCACCTGTTTGCTTTGCTATATAAATGCTATTCCCCAGTCACTCTGGAATGAATGAATTTTGAACATGAGTTTGATTTGGGTGGCTAGCTTAAACTCTCCACAATTAAAAGATTAAAAACCAATCTCCATCTTGCCTCAGTTTCTCTGGCATTACATTGAGAAATAGTTTTTTATAAATATGACATGTTTTTATATTTAATATAAATATAAACTATATAACATCTAAGGATAAGAACAGATCATTTACTCTCACTTTAATTTACCCTCAAATTAATTTGAAAATGTTCAAAACCTGGATCAGGCCATCCTCAGCAACGAGATCAACCAAATCATTTCTAATGGAGCAGTAATGAACTGAACTTGCTATACCCAGAAAAAGAACTCTGGGAGATGACTAAAAACCATTACATTGAATTCCCAATCCCTATATTTATGCACACCTGCATTTTTGATTTCCTTCACAAGCTAATTGTACAATAATTCAGAGTCTGATTCTTTTTGTACAGCAAAATAATGTTTTGGTCATGTATACTTATTATGTATCTAAGTTATATTTTAATATATTTAACATCTACTGGTCATCCTGCCATTTAGGGGAGGGGGTGGGGGGGGGTAAGAGGTGAAAAATTGGAACAAGAGGTTTGGCAATTGTTAATGCTGTAAAGTTACCCATGTATATATCCTGTAAATAAAAGGCTATTAAATTAAAAAAAAAAAAAAAAAGAAAAAGAAAAAGAAAATGTTCAAAACCTCACTAATAGGGATTTAATTAAAACAATTTACAGGTAACACTTCACACCCATCAAAGTGACAAAAAAAAAAAAGTCAAATCAAATTCAGTATGTGAGAAACCCCTCCTTTTTTTTTTTTAGCTTTTTCTTTTCAGAATATATGCACAGTTTTCAACATTCACCCTTGCAAAAGTTTGTGTTCCAAATTTTTTTCTCCCTCTCTTCCCCCAACCCCTCCCTTAGACAACAAATAATCCAATATATGTTAAACGTGCAATTCTTCTATACATATTTCCACAAAAATCCTGCTGCATAAGAAAAATCAGATCAGGAAAGGGAAAAAATGAGAAAGAAAAAAAAAGCAAGCAAACAACAACAAAAAAAGGAGAAAACACTATGTTGTAATTCAAATTCAGTTCCCATAGTCCTTTCTCTGGATACAAAAAGCTCCTTCCATCACAAGTCTATTGGAATTGGCCTGAACCACCTCCCTGTTGAAAAGAACTATGTTCATCAAAATTGATCATCACATAATCTTGTTGTGTACAATATTTTCTTGATTGTACTCACTTCACTTAGTATCAGTTCTTGTAAGTCTCTCCAGGTTTTTCTGAAATCATCCTGCTGATCATTTCTTATAGAACATTAATATTCAATTACATTCATTTACCATAACTTATTCAGCCATTCCCCAACAGATGGGCATCCACTCAGTTTCCAGTTCCTTGACACTACAAAAATGGCTGCTACAAACATCTTTGCACATGTGGGTTCTTTCTCCTTTTTTATGATCTCTTTGTCTTACAGACCCAGTAGAGACACTGCTAGATCAAAGGATATGCACAATTTGGTAGCCCTTTGGGCATAGTTCCAAATTTCTCTCCAGAGTGGTTAGATCAGTTCATAACTTTACCAACAATGTATAAGTGCCCCAGTTTTCCCACATTCCCTCCAACATTTATCATTATCTTTTCTTGTCATCTTAGCCAATCAGAGAGGTGTGTAGTGATACCTCGGAGTTATCTTAATTTGCATTTCTCTGCTCAATAGTGATTTAGAGCATTTTTTCATATGACTAGAAATGGTTCTAATTTCTTCATCTGAAAATTGTCTGTGCATACCCTTTGACCATTTTTCAATGGGAGAATTACTTGTATTCTTATAAATTTGACTCCATTTTTTATATATTTTAGAAATGAAGCTTTTATCAGAACCCTTGGATGTAAAAAGTTTTCCCTCATTTTCTGCTTCCCTTCTAATCTTGGTTTTGTTTGTACAAAAATGTTTAAACAATATAATCAAAATTATCCATTTTGCATTTTATAATATACTCCAGTTTTTCTTTGGCCACAAATTCCTTTCTTCTCCACAGATCTGAGAGGTAGACTATCCGTTATTCTTCTAATTTGCTTACAGTATCATTCTTTATGTGTAAACCATGAACCCATTTTGAACTTATATTGATATAGGGTGTTAGGTGTGAGTCAGTGCCTAGTTTCTGCAATAGTACATTATTACATTTTCCCCACTTATTTTTGTCAAAGAGTGAGTTCTTATCCCAGAAGATGGGATAAGCATTAGGTTTATCAAACACTAAGTTACTATAGTCATTGATTATTATATGTTATGAACCTAACTTATTTCACTGATCAACTACATTATTTCTTACCTAGTATCAAATGGTTTTGATGACTTCTGCTTTATAATATATATTTTAGGTCTGGTACAGCTTGGTCACCTTCATTTGCATTTTTTTCGTTAATTACCTTGAAATCTTGACCTTTTGTTCTTCCAGATGAACTTTGCTATTATTTTTTTTAGCTCTATAAAGTAATTTCTTGGCAGTTTGATTGGTATGGCACTGAATAAGTATATTAATTTAGACAGAATTGTCATTTTTATTATATTAGCTCGACCTACCCATGAGCATTTGATATTCTTCCAATTGTTTAGATCTGACTTTATTTGTGTGGAAAATGTTTTGTAAGTGTATTCATATAGTTTCTGACTTTGTCTTGACAAGGTAGATTTACAAATATTTTATATTATCTATGTAATTTTTTTAAATTTAGTAATGATGATAGTGAGCAACTTTGTTTCATCCCTGATCTTATTGGAAATGGTTCTAATTTATCCCCATTACATATGATGCTTGCTAATGGTTTTAAACAGAGGCTACTGATCATTTTAAGAAAAGTTCCATTTATTCTTATGCTCTCTAGTGTTTTTAATAGGAATGGGTATTGGATTTTGTCAAATGCCTTTTCTATATCTATTGAGATTATCATGATTTCTTTTGGTTTGGTTATTGATATAGTCAATCATGCTAATAGTTTTCCTAATATTGAGCGCTGCATTGCTGGTATAAATCCTACTTAGTCACGGTGTATTATCATGGTGATAACTTGCTGTAATCTTTTTGTTAATATTTTATTTAAGATTTTTTCATCAATATTAATTAGAGAAGTTGGTCTATAATTTTCTTTCTCTGTTTTGACTCTATTTGGTTTAGGTATCAGCACCATATCTGTGGCATAAAAGGAATTTTGTAGGACTTCTTCCCCTATTTTTCCAAATACTTTGCATAGTATTGGAATTAATTGTTCTTTAAATGTTTGGTAGAATTCACATGCAAATCCATCTGACCCTGGAGATTTTTTCTTAGGGAGTTGATTTATATCTTGTTCAATTTCTTTTTCTAAAATGGGACTATTTAAGTAATTTATTTCCTCCTCTGTTAATCTGGGTAATCTATATTTTTGTAAGTATTTATCCATTTCACTTAGATTATCAGATTTATTGGCATACAGTTGGGCAAAATAGTTCCTAATTATTGCTTTAATTTTCTCTTCAGTAGTGGAAAGTTCTTGCTTTTCGTTTTTGAAACTAGCAATTTTATTTTCTTCTTTTCTTTTTCTAATCAAATTAGCTAAATATTTATCTATTTTGTTGTTGGGTTTTTTTTTTTTCATAAAACCAACTCTTGTTTTTGTTTATTAGTTCAATAGTTTTCTTCCTTTCAATTTTATAGATCTCCCCCTTTTTTTCAGCAGCCCATTGCTTTCTTGATTGCAAGCCTAATAGAGGTGGCTCCTCAGTAGTCTCATTTCCACATATTCAAACTGTGATTAATCCAGTGTGAAGGTATTTATTTCAGTTCTTGTGAAAAGCCAGTATACCCTATTCAGTAGAATAGAACCACACCTTTACAGAGAGGCCAGATCAAAACTTTTTATGTGGGTTCTTTAGCTGAACTCCTTCCATCAGGATCCTGGTTAGTCAAGATCCTTACAGGTTACAATTCTCTTTTATAATTATAATATAATTCTCCATGGTGAGAACAGTTCTTCCTTTTGTTCTTTTGAATTCATCTCCATTTTCCCAATGCTTCTTTGTCCCTTCCCCCCTCCTTAATTGCAATCCCAGCACATTCTTTTGGGTCTTTACCCTTTCTCAAGGATATCTGTGGAAGCAAAACAGCTAGGATTGCAACACTCCATTTCTCAAAAGTATTTGTGAAATCACGAAGGAACAGGTCTACTGAGTCTCTTTTTGGTAGAATTGCAAATAGCAAAATCATTTCTGAAAGAAATCTGCAGCAAAGTTTACAGCTGACCCAATAAATCCAAGCTGTCATCAAAAGGCAGGAGGATAGGATAGAGGATGCTATGTTCAAATCATGCCTGAAATTCTCTCCCTCCTCCACACTAAGCATTAATGGACCTCTCTTGTTTTTTAAAATCCCAATTAAAACCCTACCTTCTACACCTCAGTTCTAGTGCCTTCTCTCTGTTAACTGTCACTTATTTAAGCTATGATAATTTAATTTGTATATAACTTGTTTATGTTTTGTGTCCTCATTAGATTGTAAGTTACTTAAAGGCAGCAACTATCTTTTGCCTCTTTTTGTATCCCCCAGCACTTAGCATACTACCTGGCATATGGTAGGTAATTAATAAATTGATTGATTAAAAACTATTTATAAATATATTATTTGGTGAAGGGTTAAACCAAAGGATGATTCAAAAAAATGTGGTACATTCATATAATAAAATACTGTAATTTAAGCAGAATTGACACATTTGGGGAATAAAAAGAAAACTGTTGGGAAATAAAGCCAAGTAGAAAAAAAAAAAAAAAAAGCCAAACCATAAAGATAAGAGAACACACAAGTATTCTTTACTTCTTGAGATTACTTTGTATATACTTGGCACATACTTTGTATTTACTTACCTATATACATGTAAATGTCACATTCCCCAGTAGAAGAGAATCTCCTTTAAAAGCAGCGATTGTTTCATTTTTGTATTTGATTTACCAAGACCACACACCCACACGCACACACACTGCCTTGTTCAAAGAAGGTACTCGATGACAACAATTTAAAAAAGAAATAAAAAGAAAATGAGAATGAACAACAAATAAAGAAACCAGAGAATGCTGGTTATTTTATGACTAGAGCCTGGGAAAAGGATAGAAATAAAAACAGTGAATGAAACCACAGACAATTTGTTAAATCACTTAAAGAAGCTGCATTGATGGCTACTTTCCAATGCCTCAGCTCCTTGTTGTTCAAGTTCCTGGTTTTTACATAATAGTGAAACATTATTCTGACAAACAGATCTTCCACTGGGGCCAAAACTAACAGCCTGTTTTTATATGGTACATTTCGGATTATCAAGTACTTTGCATACAGTGTCTCATGTAATTCATACAAGAACCCTTTGAGATTCTCTGTATTAATACCATTTTACCAAGGAGAAGCATGAGGTAAAAGAACAAGTCACAAGATTAACAAATACATGTTAGGACTTTGAATCTGGGTCTTTTGATTCCACATCCAATCTTCCACCTGTTAAGAATAGAGTATGACCCAATTCTCCTGGTTCCTATATTCGAGGGTGCTCCAAATATATTCTAGAGTATCTTTCCTGAGAATGCCACATTCTTCAAATGTCAAATGTACACTTGCCAAAAAGTCTATTTGGGACATGGGAGACACTGGCACAGGAGCGCCCAGCATGGTGTGCCCTCATCAGAGAAGATGCTGTGTTCTGAGAGCAAAGCAGAATTGAAGTAGTTCAGAAGAAACTCAGAGAATTTATCCCCTAACGTATTTTATGAGCAGAGCCAAGAAGACAGTAGACAGGTCTTTGTCTGAGTTTTTCCTGGCTTCTCCCAGATCAGCACCTCTCCCCGTGTTTTGGAGTGATAGTACCCACAAATATTTGGAGTTTAGCAAATTTCCAACAGAGGATATTTTGGAAGAACTTCAGGAATAGACTGTCTCAATTGGGCAGAAGGGGACATAGCTCAGTGCAGGCACAGCGGCACAGCGCAGCAGAGGGAAGCCCAGGGCAGAGAGACTTCCATGTGTAGTGAATCTAGTGAGAAGCTCTTAGCCAAAACACAGCAGTATTGGCTATTCTGTCCTGGGGATCAGCAGACCAGCTGTAAGATCTCCAATACAATTACAGAAAGCAAAATAGTGAGGCCCTACATCCTAGCATAACAAGCAGGACTTGGCCATGCCTACCTGGCACAGGAAGGAAGCCAGCAGCCCCAGTCCAAAGCAGCATGAAACTGCTATCTCCTATTGAGGAAGCTTGTGATAACTTTCCCTATTCCCTAGGAGCAGACCTCAAACTTTTAAAATGAGCAAAAAGAGCTCTGACCATAAATAGCTTTTATGGAAACAGGGAAGAACAGACCTCAAATCATGAGGATTCTAAAGGCAGAATGTCTCCAGACAAAGCCTCAAAGGGTGACATAAGTTGTTCTCCAACTCAAAAGGCTCTCTTAGAAGAATTCAAAAAGGATCTTAAAAGAGAATAAGAAAAAAATGGGGTAAAGAAATGAGAACTTTGGAAAAGGAAACATGGAAATTGTCTTAAGAAAATTATTCCCTAAACATTTTTACAGTCAAAGGTTCTGATAAAGGCCTCATTTCCAAAATATATAGAGAATTGACTAATTTATAAGAAATCTAGCCATTCTCCAATTGATAAATGGTCAAAGGATATGAACAGACAATTTTCAGATGAAAAAATTGAAACTATTTCTAGCCATATGAAAAGATGTTCCAAGTCATTATTAATCAGAGAAATGCAAATTAAGACAACTCTGGGATACCACTACACACCTCTCAGATTGGCTCAGATGACAGGAAAAGATAATGATGAATGTTGGAGGGGATGTGGGAAAACTGGGACATACATTGTTGGTGGAATTGTGAATACATCCAGCCATTCTGGAGGGCAATTTGGAACTATGCTCAAAAAGTTATTAAACTGGGCATACGTTTTAATCCAGCAGTGTTACTACTGGACTTATATCCCAAAGAGATCTTAAAGGAGGGAAAGGGCCCACATGTGCAAGAATGTTTGTGGCAGGTCTCTTTGTAGTGTCTAGAAACTGGAAATTGAGCAGATGCCCATCAACTGGAGAATGCTTGGGTAAATTGTGGTATATGAATGTTATGGTCATTTCTGTAGGAAATGACCAACAGGAAGATTTCAGAAAGGCCTGGAGAGACTTACATGAACTGATGCTGAGTGAAATGAGTAAGACCAGGAGATCATTATGTACTTCAGCAACAATACTATCTGATGATCAATTCTGATGGATGTGGCCATCTCCAGCAATGAGATGAACCAAATCGATTCCAACAGAGCAATAATGAATTGACCAGCTACACCCAGCGAAAGAACTCTGGGAGATGACTATGAATCATTACATAGAATTCCCAATTCTATTATTTTTGTCCGCCTGCATTTTTGATTTCCTTCATAGGCTAATAGTACCCTATTTCAAAGTCTGATTTTTTTTGTACAGCAAAATAACTGTTAGGACATGTATGCTTATATTGTATTTAATTTATATGTTAATATACTTAACATGTATTGATCAACCTGCCATCGGGGGAAGGGGATGGGGGGAAGGTGTAATGGGCTGAAGCTCGAGTTAATGCACTGAGGTCCTAAGCACATGAGACTAAATAGTAATTGGACCATACTCTATTTAGTATATGGAGAAAGAATGGCCCTGCCCACTCTTTGTGCAAATCCTGATGTGTTGTATAGGAAATGACGATTTTGGTGGGTGGAAGAAAGGGGCGGAGAAAGGAGCAGAGAGAAACTGCTGGCTGGCTTCTGGTCTGGCTGGCTTCTTGACTCAGCTGCACACATTGCTATGGCGAATTCCCCTTTACCTCTGAACCTTCTTCACCTCACTGAGAATAAAGATTGAAGATTTTCCCTTAACCTGAGTTCCTGACTCGGGTTGATTTTAAAATACGGGGTCATCACAAGAAGGAGGGGAAAAATTGGAACAAAAGGTTTGGTAATTGTCAATGCTGTAAAATTACCCATCCATATAACTTATTAAATAAAAAACTATAATTAAAAACAAAAAAGAATCAGTCAAACCAAACTTTCCAAACAATGAAAATATAGAAAATGTAAAATACTTCATCATAGAATTCAACCCAAATATTCAAATGAACTACTTGTGCCCAAACCATTATAGAGCACTCTGAGTTCATATTGGTGTTATTGGCCATAGCTAGACACACATTGTAACTAGACTCTAACAAAGCAATGCCATTTTAGTCCTTTTTAAGAATGAAGGGCAACAGCCAATCTTGAGAATCTCTAGGGGTGACAAAAAGAAGAGCAGCTGTCCCAACATCATTAAGTTTTCATAGATTCTTCCCCACCTGGCAAATAATAATAATATTTGTATTGTACTTATTATGTGTCAGGAACTGTAACAAGTGCTTTTATTTTTTATTGTCTCACTTGATCCTTACAACAATCCTGGAAGATAGGTGCTGTTACTATTCTCATTTTACACATAAAGAAACTGAGGCAAACCAAGGTTAAGTGGCAAACCTAGGTTCACACAGCTAGTAAATATCTGAAGTCTGAAGATTTAAATTCAGGTTTTCTTGATGCTAGGCCCCATGGTCTAACCTCTGTGCCATCCAATGAAGGCTACAATTCAAACAACTCAGACTCTTGATGAAAACATTCTTCTTTCCTCCTTTAGCTTCCAAACCTCTTCAATGAGAATGCCCAACAGCCCAAGAACAAGAAGGAGGAAGCAAAAGAGGAACAACAGATGGAACCCAAGCAGTTCCTAGCATGTCTCTCCATCAAATAGCATTCTCTTTTCCTCTGTCCCTCTGGTTATACTTAATGCCTTCATAAAGAAGAGGCTCTGATGCCCACAGGAATGAGCACCTCAGTTTCCCATCTGACTCCATCACTAACAATGCATTCATTGTGGCAAGAAGAATGTATCTCAATCTTTATGCTTTCCTAAGTCTTCCATACATTATCTCATTTCTCAGAATATTTCTGTGAAGATAAAAGATTATTCCCTTTTTAAAGATGAGATAAAGTGACCTAGATATATTCTATCAGTTGGCCAAGATTACAAATTAAATTGTCCCACTCGATCTTTTTTTGGTATCAGTAAATAGCAAAATTAATAATAATAATAACAACATCTATTGTCATTTTTACATCAGCTAGCATATATATAGTGCTTTGAGGTTTACAAAACACTTTACAAATATCTTATTTGATTCTCACAATAATCTTGCATTTAAATGTTATTATTATCCCCATTCTACAGAAGAGGAAAGTAAGACAAATAGAATGACTTGTCCAGTATTCTATAATTAATAAGTGCATGAAGCTGAATTTGCACTCAGTTCTTCCTAAATTCAAGTGCAGCTCTCTCTCCACTGTACTATCTAGTATAAAGCTAAGTACCACACAAAATCAGGAAAAGTAGCAATGTATGCCAAAGACAAGTTCGTGACCCCAAATGCAGACAAACCTGGACTTTCTTCTTCTAATAACTTCTCATAGTACTTGTTTATTTGCCCCTATGAAACGCCAATTCAAGAAGCAGGGCTTTGTTCTCTTTCTTGGCAAAAGCAATATTCCCTTCTTATCTGACACAGACTGAAGGCTTTGATGTGCTGAATTAGACAGGAAAGTTTTGCCTGGGTGTTAATCTTGTCAGTTTTATTCTGATATGCCTATGAAAGTAAATTCATTTAGCTGATGTGCAAATAACATTAATGAAAGCAAAGGCAATGAACCATAATGTATAGAATGTCATATCTAAATCAGAAAGACAAGTTCAAATCCTACTTCTCACACTAATTTGTTGTGTGACTACAGGTAGGTGTCCTTGTTTTTCCAACCCTCAGTTTCTTCATCTGTAAAAAAGGAATGATATACCCATCGTGCTTATTTCACATGATTCTAATGAAGGTCAAATGAGATAATGTACATAAAGTATTTTGCAAGCTTTAACATATTCTATAAATGTCAGCTATTAATGGCTAAAATTTAAAGAATGCTTTAAAGTTTGAGAAATATTTTACATATATCTCATTTGCCTCTCACAAGAACACAAGAAGTAGGTGTTATTATTATCCCAATTTGCAGATGAGGAAACTGAGTCAAAGAGATTTGTTTAAGTGTTACACAGTTGGTGAGAGCCTGAGTCAGAATTTAAACTCAGTTCTTCTGGACTCGACATTCTATCTACCATATCCACTATGCTACCTACTTATGACCTACTATGGAATCAGCTGGTCCTGTAGAATTCAGAATCCTTACAAACATTTCTGATGATCTGCAGGCCTGCTAAGATGTGCACAGGTAAGTCCATATTTGACCATTAATCAAATGAAGAAGGCCCTGGCCAAAAGTACCAGTTAAGAGGTCTGAGTTACATGCACCTTCATCTGGTCCCCTTTGTTACCAGCAAGATATTTGGGGGAGAGATGATTATTGGGGTGGGAGAGTCAGTAACAGCCTAGAATTTGGGAATTAGCTTGAGGCTAGGTTTGAGGGCTCAGTCTAGATAGGGCTTAAATCAAACTATGGCTGGGAGTTGGGGTGGGAAGTGATTAGCTGGTTATTGCCCAAGATTTGGGAGGTCACTCCATGGCCAGGGTTTGAAGTGGACACAGGATTGGAGTGAAATCAATCTGATCTGGGTGAGGTGTCAGTCCATAATCTATATTCCTGCCCTGTACTATGCTCAGTCTCTATATTATCCTGGAGTTGGTCAATTTGTGAGTAATAATCCAACTCTCTATCGTTCTCTATGAAGTCCTTCATGAGAGAAATCAGGAGTCAGGTGGTAGATGAGCTCCCTAGTATCCACTAGTCACCTTTCTGGAAGACAATGTAAATAAAACAATTCAGAATATCCTTTAGAGGTCATTGAGGTAGTCAATTCATTGAATACCTGAAACTTGCCAAGCATGGTGCTAAAATTCCATGGCTAAAGCCTGGAATACAAAGGAAAGCAAAAAAGATAGTTCTTACCCTTAAAGGGCTTACAATCAAAGCTATTTCTTCACTATCTCCCTCAGCACCTGGTAAGTATCTCCACAACACTGAAACACAGAGGTCTTTGCCAAAACACGGTTTCCTTTAGAAACGGCATCAGGCCCATCAATTGAGGAATTACTGAATAAATTGCGGTATATGGAGGTAATGGAATATTGTTGTTCTACCAAAATTGATGAACAAGCTAATTTTAGAAAGACCTGGAAAAACTTACAGGAACTGATGCTGAGTGAAACAAGCAGAACCAGAAATATATTGTACACAGTAACAGTAAGATTGTGCGATGATCAACTATGAAAGACTTGGTTCTTCTTAGCCATTCAGGGATCCAAAGCAATCTCAATAAACTTTAGATAGAAAACACCATCTGCCTCCAGAAAGAGAACCATGGAGATTGAATGTAAAGCAACACATGCTATGGTCTGCTATGGTCACTTCTTTTTTTTCCTGTTTTTTTTTTTTTTCCTCTCCTGTGGTTTTTTCCTTTTGTTCTGAAAGAAATGTGTATTTTAAAAATTAATATACATTTATAATCAGAAAAAAAACAAAACAATTAAAAAGAAAAAAAACACCATCAGTGCCATCCACATCCAGAGAGAAAAGATTGGATGTGGATCAAAGCATAGTATTTTCAACTTTTTGCTATTGTTGTTGTTTGCTTGGGGTTTTTTGTTTCTTGTGTTTTTTCCCCTTTCAATCTAATTTTTCTTGTGCAGCATGACAAATATGGAAATATATATAGAAAAATTGCACGTGTTTAACCTATATCAGATTGCTTGCTGTTTGGGGTTAGGGAAGAGGAGAGGGAGAAAAATTTGGAACAAAAAAAAAAAAAATTCACAATCCAGATTGTTATTCAAGAAGTAAGATTGGAAGAATTAGCAAACAACAACAACAACAATAAAGTAAAGATTGACATGAATCACAAAATAAGGCACATGACCAGATGAGAATAATTCAAAAACACCTATAAGCAAAGCTTAAAGGAGAAAGGAAAATCATAAGACTAATTAGAAGTACTAGAAGGAAGGAAGCAATAATTTAAAAATATTGTAAATGAAATTATAGTTAAGAGCAAAGAAATGGAAAAAAAGTGAGAGCTTTGGAGAAAAGACATGGAAAGAGATTTAACAGTTTAGTTCAAGAGGTACAAAACTAACAGACTCCTTGAAAATTAAAATAACAGGAGAATGACTGTTTCCTGAATTGTCAAAAGAGGAAAGTTCCTTATTTATATAGTAGATATGGGAAGATTGTTTCAATTGCTTGTATAAATTCTTCAGAAACTTCCCTTGAAATCCGAGAATAGCTTTAATATTGAGGAAGAAGAAAAATTCCAAACTGTGTTTTTACTAGAGGAACCTGACCTTCATTTAATCCCTGAAACTATATCATTTATTTGGGGGCAAGTTGTTTATTATAATGTGAAACAAATACCTCTGAAACAAGAATGTGGGAGCATTCATCTCGGTTAAGACAAAGACAAGCATTTGCCAGTGCTTGGGTCAACATACAGTTGAAAAGTTCTAACAGGCTCTGGCTCCCCAATGCTCAAGACAATTGGACAGCAACTTAACCTTCAAATTGCTCAGTCCACTCACACAAAGCTAAAATCTCTTCACGCCATGTTAGAGCTTGGAATAAACATGAAGATTCAAAAAACTTGGCAAAAATTTCTTTGAAATTCAACCCTAAAGAATCATTTTAATTCTATAAGAAACTAGTGACCTGGAAGCCCAGCTGGATTCCCTTATGTTACGTTTTTGAAAATTCATCTCTATTTCACTCCAGACATATCATTATTTTGTCTCAAAGAGAGATTGCCAAGCTGTATTTTCTGAAGGATTCAATGACTTCTTATAGAATTATATGACTTGTCCCCTCTTAGACCAGAAACATTTGCTGAAAGATTGTTGCTAACAGTTATGAGATTCTAATTGATTTTCTCTTCTTCTGTGAGACAACAGCAATTATTAAGAATATTTAATAGAAATAAAACAAAAGCTAATACCAAAAAAAATTTCTAATAGACCAAACAAATCAAAATAAATATAAAGTGATTACTGTACAAAATTCTAGGGATACAAACATTTTTCATCATGAGTCCTTTAAAATTGTCTTGGATCATTGTACTACTGAGAACTGTCTTTCACAGTTGGTCATCATACAATATTACTATTACTGTATATAATGTTTCTGTTCACTTCAATTCACATTAGTTCATATAAGTTTTCCCAGGTTTTTATGCATTTTTTATAGCACAGTGGTATTCCATCACAATCATATACCATAAGTTGATCAGCCATTCCAACCGAAGGATACTCCCTCAATTTCTAATTCTTTGCCACAACAAAAAAGAGCTGCTATAAATATTTTAGTACAAATAGGTCATTTTTCTTTTTTTTGTTTTGATCTCTTTAGGATACAGACATAGAAGTGGTATTGCTGGGTCAAAAGGTACGCATAAATTTATAAGTCTTTGGACATAGTTCCAAATTGCTCTCCAGAATGGTTGGATCAGTTCACAATTTCACCACCTGGACATTAGTATTCCAAATTTCCCACATCCCCTCCAACATTTATTACTTTTCTTTTTTGTCATATTAGCCAATCTTATAGGTGTGAAGTGATACCTCAAAATTGTTTTAATTTGTACATCTCTAATTAATGGTGATTTAGAGCATTTTTTCATATGACTAGATAGCTTTGATTTCTTCATCTGAAAATTGTATATTTGCATCATTTGACCATTTATCATTTGGGGGATAAATTGTATTCTTATGAATTTGATTCAATTCTCTATATTTAGGAAAGGAGGCCTTTTGAGACATTTGCTTTAAATAAAATTTTCCCAGCTTTCTACTTTCTTTCTAATTTGGGCTGCATTGATTTTCTTTATATAAAACCTTTTTATTTTACTATAATCAAAATTACCCATTTTCATAATGCTTGTTTCATCAAACATTCTTCCCTTCTCCATAGATCTAACAGGTAAACTATTCTATACTCCCCTAATTTGCTTAAGTTCACCCTTTATGTGTAACTCATGTACTCATTTTGACCTTATCTTGGTATTCAGCATAACTTTTTGATATATACCTTAGTTCTGCCAAACTTTATTCCAATTTTCCAAGAAATTTTTGTAAAATAGTGAGTCCTTTTCTCATGGCTATTTGCTATCATGTAATACGTATCTAACTTATGCCAATGTTCCATCACTCTGCTTCTTAACCAGTACCAGATAGTTTTGATAATTACTGCTTTTTAATATAATTTGAGATCTAGTTTGAATTAGGCCACCTTCCTTCAAATTTTTTCTATTAAGTTTCTTGATATTCTTGACCTTTGGTCCTTCCACATGAATTTTGTTATTATTTTTTCTAGCGCTATAAAAATAATTTTGGTAGTTTATTGATAAAGTAGTGAATAACTAAATTAAGTTAGATAAAATTTTCATTTTATTATATTGAATTAGCCTACTTGTGAGCAATTAATATTTTTTCCAATTACTTAGATCTGTCTTTATTTGTATGAAAAATGTTTTATAACTGTATTAATATAATTCCTGGGTTTATCTTGACAAGTGGACTTCCAAGCATTTGATATTATTTGTAATTATTTTAAATGGAATTTCTCTATCTCATGCTTTGTTGATAATAAATAGAAATGTTGACTTATATAAATGTGGACTTATATAATGAAACTTTGCTGTTAAATATTTCAAAGCTTTCTTTAAGCTTACCATCATATTCACAAGGGGTTTGAGGGATTACTTTGTTTCCTCATTGTTTATTATAATTATTTCAATTTTTTTTCTTTTCTTATTATGATAGCTAGCATTTCTAGTATAATATTGAGTAATAGTGATAATAATGAGCATCCTTGCTTCAACCCTGTCTTACTGGGAAGACTTCTAGCTTAACCCTATAAGATAATACTTGCTAATAGTCTTAAAGAAACTTTCATTGTCTATGATACTTTTTTTTTCTTCTAGCAAAATGTAATTTTCCTGCTTATCTCTTAATATAATCTATTTTTGCATTTGCTTTGTCTCAGATCATGATTATTACTTCTGCTTTTTTTTTTTTTTTTTTTTTTTTTTACTTTAATTGAAGCACAATAGATTCTGCTTCAGCTCTTTACTTTTAACCTATGTATGTCTCTCTGTTTCAAGTGTGTTTGTTATAAGGATTCTGGTTGCTGGATTTACCTTGTTGGATTTCCTACAAGGATTCTGGTTTTTTACCATTCTGTTATGCAGTTTGATTTTGTGAGTGAGTTCATTTCCTTCATATTCACAGTTACGATTACTGTTTATTTCCATCCTGCCTTTTCTTTCTATTTATCCTTTTCTCTCTCTCCTCTCACTCTGTCTCTCCTCAAAAGTGTTTTGCTTCTGATTACCATCTTCCCTAATCTTTCCTTTCTTCTATCAGTTGCCTCCTTCTTCATTTCCCTGTAGGGTAAGATAAATTTCTATACCCAACTGAGTTTGTATGTTATTTACTTTTTGAGTTAATTCCAATGAGAGTATATGTTCAAATATTGCCCTCTTCCTTCCCCTTCCCTGTAAAAGCACTTTCATGCTTTTTTTACATGAGAAAACATAGTTCATTCTCTCTCTCCCTTCCCCCTCTCCCAGTGTATCACTTTTTTAACCCTTAAATTCCATTTTTTGTTTTGGATATCATCCCAATATACTCAACTCATACATGTTCCCCTTTGTGTATATACTCCTCCTAATTTCTCTAGGAAAGCAAAAATTCTTAGGAGTTACCTGTATTATTTTCCCACATAGGATGTAAACAGTTTAAACTTACTGAATCCCTTATGATTTCTCCTTCCTCTTTATCTTTTTTGTTTCTTTTAGGTCTTTTTTTTTTTTTTTTTTTTGAATGTCAGATTTTCTTTTCATCTCTGGTCTTTTCATCAGAAATGTTTGAAAGTCCTCTATTTGCACTTTTTTTTGGTTATGAACCTGGATAATTCAAATGACAGTGGTACCTTGATAGTAATAAGGAAGTTGGGAAGAGAGGAGGGTTTGGGGGGAAAAGTCTCAGATAAAAATGCTAATTGGACAAAAGCCCAATAAGGATTTCTGGGAAAGTTTTCAAAAGAGAGAAGACTGTCAGAAGAAAAATTTGGAAAAGTAATGAGTGATGCAAGAAAGTTATGAAAAGAGAATTAACAATTTGATGAAAAAGGCACAAAAAATACTAAGAAAATAACACTTTAAAAAACAGAATTGACCTAATGGTAAAATAGGCACAAAAATTCATTGAAGAAATGAACTCCTTAAAAAGCAGAAAGAACTAACTGGGAAAAGAGGTACAAAAACACCCTAAAGAAAATAATTCCTTAAAAATTAGATTTGGACAAGTAGGCTCTAATGATTCTTTGAGATATCAAGAAACAACCAAAGTTAAAAGAATGAAAAAAATAAAATAAATGTGAAAAGCAAATAAAAGACAACTCATAAGAGATCAATAAAGTTAAACTGTTTACTTTCCTATATGGGAAGATAATACATATAGCTTCTATGAACTTTAACAAGGATTGAGGCAGTAAGAAGCATTATACACAGACAAAGGGCATGGGAATTAGTTGATCTCCCCCAAAAAATCAAGGGATACACTGGAAAAAGAGAGAGAAAGAATGGGGAAATTTTTCTCATATAAAAGAGGCTTGCAAGGAAAACCATTTACAATGCAGGGGGAAAGGTATGGCAGGCAGTGCCTCAATCTCACTGGAATTGATTCAAAAAGGAAAGAATGAATATAACATATGTGTTATATGTATGCATACATATATACATACTGGGCATAGAAATCTATTTTACCCAACAGGAAAATAGGAGAGGAAGGCATAAAAGAGAAAGAAGTTTAAGGGAGGTAATGGTCAGAAGCAAAACAGACTTTTGAGGAGAGATAAGATAAAAAGAGAGGATAAATGAAAGAAAATGGATAGTTAGTAATCATAAATATAGTATCATAAATCATAAATCACAATCATAAAAAAATAAACTAACTTAGAAAATGGAAAAGAATGGCATTGTATTAGAAACTAAAATCCAACAATATGTTGTTTATAAGAGATATCCTTGAAACAGAAAGACACACACTGAATTAAAGTAAGGAGATGGAGCAAAAATCTATTATGCTCCAGCTGAAGTAAAGACCTAAGGATGTTAATCATGATCTCAGACAAAACAAAAGCAAAAATAGAACCTAATTGAAAGAGATAATATATATCTTTTGGTAATATATTATCAAATAATCAAATGATAATATATATTTTTGATAAAATATACCATAAACAATGGAGTAATACCAAAAAAAATTTTTATAGTTAGTTTCTCTGATGATGCCTCTTTTCTCAAATATACAAGGAAATGAGTCAAATTTATAAAAAGAATCACTTATCAATTAATAAATTGTCAAAGTATATAAACAGATAATTTTCAGAAGAAGTTATCTATAATTATATGGAAAGAGGCTCAAAATTACTACTGATTAGGGAAAGGCAAATTAAAACAATTCTAAAATGCCACTTTACACCTATCAGAAATAACAAATTCTGGAAGAGAGGAAGGAAAATAGGCATACCAATGAACTGTTGGTGGAGCTATGAACTAATTCAACCATTCTGGAGAACAATTTTAAAGCTAAGCCCAAAGGCTATAAAACTGTGCATTCTCATTTATATATTTATAGCAGCTCTCTTTGTAGTGGCAAAGAACTGGAAATTGGGGAATGGCTGAAAAACTTCTATTTGCTATAATAAATGATGAGATAGATTGTTTCAGAAACATGGGAAGATCTATATGAATTAATTCAAAGTCAAAGGACCAGAATGATATCAATGCAATGGTTGTTTTGAACCATCCAAACTAATGATGAATTAAGTGCAAATAAAAATAGTTTTCTCACTTTACCTGCTTTTTTGGTGATGACTAATATGGATATATGTTTTGCATGATTTCACATGTGTAATTGATGTTATAGTATGTCATGGGCCAGAACTCTGGAGAAATATACTTGAGACAACTCAGTGGAATTGATAAGACAATGATTATCTAGTTTAGCATAGTGATTAATAGTTCTCTAGTTCAGTATGATTGATTTAATCCTACAACAAATAATGGTTCCCTAGTGATATAATGACTGGCTTATACTCAGTATGATGAATGGATTTAATTGTAATAGAGTATGTAAACTGGGGACAAACTCAGCCACAGAAGAGAAGACTTAACCAGCCTCATGGTGGCTCTCCTGTCTTCATCACTTCTCCACTAAGACCAAGGACTTGAACTGGTTCCAAGATCCTCCAGAGAGCTAATCTGGACACTATATTTTAATCCACCCTGGTATGGAGGCTCTAGAAAACAACAGCATGTTTTGTCACCCCGACTTGGGGACTCTAGAAAGCAGGACATTACATTGAGATGTGCATACTGCTGACTGGGAGACTGAAGGAGACAATAAAGACTTTGGACTTTATCCCTGACTATGCTTGTGGTGATTATTCTGCTGAAACAAAGGCTGGTGCGAGACCTCCAGAAAGCTAACCAAGAACATTACCATAGTGCTTAATTTCTCAGCGATTGTGGGAGGGTATGGAAAAGAGGAAGAGAATTTGCAACTCAAAATTTTTTTCTTTTTTAAAAATTTAATATTTTTCTTTTTCTCAGTTACATACATATATAAGGCAATTTTTTTTAAATGTTGAGTTCCAAATTCTTTCCCGTTCTCACCACTCTCTTTGAGAAGGCACATGTGAAGTTATGCAAAACATTTCTGTAGAGGGCTGGAACTCTGGAGAAGTATACTTGAAACAAGGATACTTACAATAAGGTGTTAACTCAGTGGAATTGATGAGAAAATGGTTCTCTAGTTTACATATACTTAGTACTTAGAATGGTGATGTAATGGTGTTCTCTAGTTCATATATAATCAATATGCTATAATGATGTAATTATAATAGGGTATTTAAGGGCTGAGAAGGACTGGAAAAGAGACATTTCATTTTTGTCCATCCTCCTGGTGGCTCTCCTGCTTCCTGCACTCTTCCACTAAGATCAAGACTGGGCCAGAATAAAGACTCTAGATTCTATTCCTGACCATTCTCAAGGTGTCTATCCTGCTGAGACTAAGGCCCATCCAAAGAACCTCCAGAAAGCTAGCCTGAACATTACACATTTCCATAAAAGTAATGTGGGAAAAATAATTCCTAAGAAAAAGAAAGTTTAAAGAAAATACTTCATTCTGTATTCAGACACAATCAGTTCTTTCTCTGAATATCGACAGCATTTTTGGATCATTGTATTGCTGAGAATAACAAAGTCATTCACAGCTGATCATTCCACAACATTGCTATTACTTTGTACACAGTACATGCCACTTTGAGTTCATGAGGACTTTACAGGTTTTTCTGAGAACATCCTGTTCATCATTTCATATAGACCAATGATATTCAATCATAATTATATATCACAATTTATTCAGCCATTTCCCAACTGATGGGAATCCCCTCAATTTCCAGTTCTTTGCCTGAAGAGCTGCTACAAATATTTTTGTACATAGAGGTCTTTTTCCTTATTTTTAAAAAATCTCCTTGGGATTCATGCCTACCTAGTGGTATTGTTAGGTCAAAGGATACACATAATTTTATGACCATATATGACCCAATTGAATTATGCCCATAAAATTATAATTTTATGGCATTGTTCAAATCTTTTGATCATTTATCAATTGGGCAATGTCTCTTTTTTAAAATATAAATTTGACTCAGTTCCCTATACATTTGAGAAATGAAGTCTTCATTAGGGAAAGTTACTAACTGTATTTCCCTCCTATTTATTCTGTCCTTTTTCTCCTTTCTCCTGTTTCTCCTCAAAAGTGTTTTGTTTCTGACCACTCCCTCCCTTTCATTTAAATTTTTTTCTATCATCTTCCCCCAATTCTCTTATCATCTTCCCCTCCTACTTTCCTGTAGGGAAATAAAGAGTTCCATACCCATATTAAGTATATATATATTATTTCCTATTTGAACCAATTCTGATAAAAGTAAGGTTCATTCAATCCCCTTCTTCTTCCCCTCTTCCCCTCTGCTGTAAAAGCTTTTTCTTGCCTCTTTTATGGAAGGTAATTTATATCATCTCCTTTTCCTTTTCTCTCAATATATTCCTCTCTTATTCCTTAATTTCATTTTTAAGATATTATTCCTTCATATTCATCTCACATAAATGCTCTGTCTATATATACTCTTTCTAATTATCATAATAATAAGAAAATTTTTATAAGCTATAAGTGTCATCCCCACATGCAGAAATGTAAACAGATAAACATTGTTAAGTTCCTTATGATTTTCCTCTTCTGATTACCTCTTTTTGCTTCTCCTGGGTCCCGTTTTTGAAAATCAAAATTTTCTATTCAGTTCAGATGTTTTCATCACAAAGGCTTGAAAGTCCTCTATTTCACTGAATATCCACCTTTTACCTTGAAGAATTATACTCAGTTTTGCTGGGTAGGTGATTCTTTTTTTGTAATTCTATCTCCATTGTTCTCAGGAATATCATATTTCAAACCCTCCACTCCTTTTATATAGAAGCTGCTAAATCTTGTGTTATCCTAACTGTGGCTAGATTATGACATGAATTGTTTCTTTCTGGATGTTTGCAATATTTTCTCCTTGACTTGAGGGTTCTGTAATTTGGCTATAAGGTTCCTAAGAGTTTTCATCTTGGATTTCTTGTAGGAGGTGATTAGTGAATTCTTTCAATTTCTGTTTTACCCTCTGGTTCTAGGATATTGACAGTTTTCCTTGATATTTCTTGAGGGATGATATCTAAGTTCTTCTTTTTTTTCCTTAATCATGGTTTTCAGGGAGGCCAATAATTTTTATATCAATTCTTCTATTTCTATTTTCCAGTCAGATGTTTTTCCAATGAGATATTCCATATAGCTTTCTATTTTTTTCTTTGTATTGTTTTATTGTTTCTTGATTTCTCATGAAGTCATTAGCTTCTATTTGTTCAATTCTAATTTTTAAAAATTATTTTCCTCAGTGAGACCTTCCCTCTCAACCTTCCAAGTCATTTTTGGTGTCTCTGGGCTAAGAGATCTGGAAACTACCAGTGCTGCCTTTGATTCAGAGGCCCCAAGACAGTGCCAATCCTGGTTTGCTGGGGCTTGGATTGTGCTCCACTGGATCCCACCCTGGTGCAACAGGCCTTTGCTGCTGACCTTCTATGTTTTCTTTGGCTGGAAACTCATTCCATTCGGTCTTTTCTTGGTTCTAATGCTCTAAAATTTGTTGTCATTAAAATTTAAGTTATTATATAAACAAATTTGGAAGGATTTTGGGGGAAGGCTCTGGCTAGTCCCAAGTCATGTTGGCTTTACCCCACAACTCAATTTTTTAAAAAAGTGTTAAATAATGAGGGAGAGAGGGACAGAGAGAGAAAGAGACAGACAGACAGACATAAAGACACTTGAGACAGACACAGAGACAGAGACAGAAACAGAGACATAGAAATCCCTCAAGGTGAGTAGAAATGGAAGCCAAGCAGGATTGGAGAAGTTTACTCCATCTGATAATTTACTATTTTACTTATTATTCTTGATGACTAGGTGAATAAACTCTTTTGTTCCTGAAAATGCTCTCAATGTTTTCTAAATTCAGTAGCTTTGGATAAAGCCCTGAAAGGGAGAAGGAAGTCAAAATGATGGTTCTCGCCAACTCACACAGTTCTTGGACTTGCTCAGAGATACTGGACAATGTGATTTATACAAAGAAATATAGAAAATAGATATCACAACATCCCCAAAAGTTTCACAAAAGGTATGATTAATGCATACTTTTGGCATGTGTCCCTGAATTTTTTCTCACAATTTTTCAAACCCTCCCCTTCTTCCTTTCCACCCTCCTTCATCACTATTCTGGAAGTCCCCTGAGGGTCAGGCCATATTTCTGCTATCAATAATAAGCACAGGGACCTGCCTACAATAGGAGTTAAGATATAGGATCTGATCTGGAGGGAAAGGAGTCAGAAATATTCCCAGGAAGCCAATGCTTTATGATGCATTACTTTCTTAGAAAAGAATTATCTCATGCTGAGTTAATTTCACTCACAGGATAGCTTACCTGGAAAACTTTAGCACAAAAATGTAATACTAGTAAGCCAGAACTGCTTATACTTTTCTGCTAAAACTTTCACCCAAATTTTCTGAGTCTATTAAAGCTCTCCAATCTGTGATATAGGCAGGATAGAGTGCAGAAATTATTTGTCTAAGGTCACATAAAAAATTGGGGGAAACCTGGTACTCAACCCCAGGCCTCCTGAATCCCAACCCCCAAATCTTTTTATTATGTTAAATGATGAGATACTAACAGATGCAATGCTCTCCATCTTTCAGAGCAGAGGATCTCCTGGTATCTTGTTTATAGGGCAAAGACCACATCTTGTGATAAACAGAGACAACAATGTGAGCTGGCTTCTTGCTAATGTATACTTCTGTGTATGTTAGAAGGTGTTGTGTTGTAGGAACAATCATAGGACTTACAGGTAGGATTCAGCCAGAGGTTTCTCCTGACACTAAGTAGGTGTGTAACACTGGGCAAGTCACTTCATTTCTCCTAATTTCAGTTTCCTCATATTTAAAGTTTAACAACATTGAACAATAACAATCTCACAGAGTTGTTTGTGAGGCTCAAATGAGAGCATGTATGTAAAATGCTTTGCAAACTTTTAAATGCTTTATAAACATCAGCCTCTCCAGTTTGCTGTGGCCTACTCTTTTGAAGATCTCTTCTTAGAACAAATTATTCTCAATGCCAGGAAATAAACCTTCCAAACTATTAGAATTGTGCAAAATAGAAAAAAAATAGTTTGAAAGGTGATGGATTCCTTGGAGATATTCCAGGAGGAGTTGGATAACTACTTGTCAGGTATGTTATATTAGGGATTTTTTTTTCTTTTATGAATCGGGTTAAATGGTCCCCAAGATCCCTTCCAACTTTTGTGATCTGTGTAATCTTTCTTCCCAAGATTCTCCACCAATAATCACAAAGATTCTTGGAATAAATCCTCCTTTCCTAAGCCTCATTTTTGGCCATAAACTTTTAGCACATTTTTTCATATGCTGCCATCACCACATTTCCTGCCAACTCCAGCTGCACAGAATTAAACATTATTGCACAAGAGCTATAGCACATGGGTTTCTCTCCTTCCAGGAGCACAGTATCATGTAACTCTTACCAGATATGGCTCAGCAAGTTTTGGGGATTAAGGCAGGACCTGAAATGCCCCCACCCTCCTCTCTGCACTTCCAAATTCTGCCCCTCCTTTAAGACCTAGTTCCAGTTCCATTTCCCCCCACATCCCACAAAACCTTCACTGTTATATCCATTGATCCCTCCCTGTTCTGGATTCCCCACACCACTTACTATTTCAACTGTTTATGTTTCATAGTGTTAATTTAATTGCTTCCTGTATGTAAGTCTGTCCTCCTTCACCATTTCATAAAAACTGCATGTTCTTCTATTTTCTTGACATAGTTAGTGCTCAGTAAAGACATAAGAAATGAATAAATTATCAGCCCCATGTAATACACTAAGCTGAGCACAAACAGAATTTTACCAAGAAAAATATGATAACATCAGTGTCTCTCACAGAGTATTGTTCTTTAGTCAAATCCAACTTATCATGATCTCATTTGGGGTTTTCTTGGCAGAGATATTAGAGTGGTTTATCATTTCCTTCTCCAGCTGATTTTACTGATGAGCAAACTGAGAAAAATAGGGGTAAGTGATTTGTCCAGGGTCACACTGCTCATAAATGTCTGAGGTCAGATTTGAACAAAGGAAGATAAGTTTTCCTGATTCCAGGTATAATTTTCTATCCACGTGTCACCTTACTTCCCACAGCTTCTAAACAAAAGGCTAAATCAGCCAGCCAGTTCTCATTTCTGTTCTTTCTCAGCTAAGCCAGCCTTCCTCTTCCCTGGGAAACAGTTTTCCAGGAGCAAGTTGAATTGGCTGAGATCCTATCTCAAGCATTCCTAGCCAAGCTTTCAGCAACCACCATGCCAACTCTACCTCCACAATTCAGGGTTGCAGCTCCTTTTCTGAGCAATGCTGCACAAGAACATTTTTATATGGAAAGACCAGTTTGAGGGTGAAAGTGACAACAAAGAAGCAACCAAAAATTTGTTCCCCAAATTATAGTCACCAGAATTCAAGGTTCTCATAGAGCCTTAAAGAGAATGTTCTAGGATAACTCAAAAGATTGCCCATTTCCACAACTACTCAGAACAATTAAATCTAGACATATTAATCCACAGGATTTATTGTCATCTAATTTTTTTGTATTTTTATCTCCTGAAAATTTTACTTTTTTTTTAAACCAATTTTATTAATATATACATATATTATATATATATATATCATATATACTTTACTTTGGCTTCTCCTTATGGAATTTAGCTTTGCAAATGGATATATTTTGGAAGAATTTCACTCTCTCCTATAGAGTTCCGAGTTTCCAAGTAGTTTGGTGATATTTTCAGGACCTATTTAAAAAAATATAAAATATTTACATAAAGTATGAAAATGCACTTTATGGAATACACTCTATATGAACTTTTCCCATATTCTATTACCTATCTACTTTAAAAATGAGCAGTGTCAGTTGCATGATGGGGTTAGAAACTAGATTATAAGAGAGTGCAGGTTAGGAGGTTAGGACAGCATTGAGTGTAGAAAATTATTTTGGGGACTTTGATAGTAAATGGAGATATAAGATTGATGCAGTTAGTGGCAGTGCAGAAAGATGTGGGAACCCTTCTGGTCAACGCAAGTCCAATGTGAAAAGAATTCATGAACCCAAAAAGCTTGAATAGCCAAAGGAAAGTTTATTCTGTTGGCACTGAGAAGCCAGCTTTGCTAGGAAAACAGACTTCTTAGTGACAAGGTCCTAACAGAAAAATAACAAGAGGTTATCACTGAGAAGAAGGTCTCTTCACAGGAGGCAGGAGTCCTGGTAGGCAGCTGTGCCAAAAGGAGAGGTCCCTTGGCAAAGCATACTACTTCAGACTTCTGCAAAGATATGAGTTTAAAATTGTCTTTTTTATAAGAGAGCTGAGACTGAGGTTTCTATTGAATGAGATTCCTTCAATGTTGTCTCTGCCCCCAGGCCTAGATTTCCAATTAAATGAGATCACTTAAGTTCCAGCTATTAGGAGTGGTCCTGGACTAATTTTCAGCTCAATTGAGGGTGCAGCTAGACTTATCTCAATTCCCTGAGGCAGGCCCCTCCCAGAGGAGAGTTTCTCAGAGTTCACCCCATGGCTTCCTCACTCCCATAGTCAGGGAGGACAGTTTCAGAGTTCACCCCTGTCAAGATGACCTAGTTAGAGGGAACTGCAGGGTCAAGTATGGGTTTTTTGTTGTTGTTTGAGAAAGATCTGACCATGATAGTAGAAGTCTGTACAGGGCCCGGGAGAAAGGAAAAGACTGTAGTTTAAAAAGAGGGAAGGTTTGAAATGGAAAGCTCCCATAGAACATAGAAAGAAATGGAATCAAAAGCATTAGTATAAAACCTTTGACAAGGAACCTTCTTCAGAGACTCAGAGGGCAGAGGAAATGGGGAAAATGTAGAGGGTGTTTGAAGTACTGTGACAAGGGAGATGAGGGAATTCATGACAAATGGTCTTGGTTTGATATTCTTAATAAAGCAGAAAGTATCTCTTGAGGAAAAGGAGATTGGAGATGGTATTAGGTGCTTGAGGAGAAACAAGAGCCAATGACTACAGTGGCAATGAAGAATAAAAGGATTTCTCTGGATCAGTAAAAGATCTAGATGATATTAGAGAAGGTGACTCTATGATGGACCCAAAAAGGGGCCTTTTCCATGACTTCTTTCAATAGCATTCAGCAGCTCAACATAGGAAAAGGCAAATGGGAAGTTATTCTAAATTGAACACTTATGAGCCTGAATAGTGACGAAGAACGGGTTCAGGAAATCAAGTGAAGGATGTGGTATAGTCATACCTTGAGAAACAGCGAACTGTCAGATCAGAGCAGAAGTGATAGATTGGAACAATAGAGAAAAATAGAGGCAAGTGAAGGTCAGGTGAGAATGAAAGTTTAGAAGCGAGAAGAGAGAGAAAGTTTGTAATTTCAAGAAACTATGATCAAAGTATTCTATCATCTTCCTGCTTCTTCCCTTCAGTCTAGAAAGGGAAAGGGAATGGTGAATTCAGTGAACTGTTGGTGAACCATACTTCCCTCTTTTGGCAGAGTGATAGAATATTAGTAGAGCAAAATGAGTCATACATTGTTAGACATAATGTATTAATTTACTTTGTTGCTTTGCTTTACTGTACATATGTGTTTTGAGAATTGGAGTTTGTTGGGGAAGGTGGGGAGGAGAGGGAGAGTCTTTGGGAAGTGATGGCATCTTTTTTTAAAGCATCAACAAAACATTTAATTTTGTTTAAGAAAGGGAGAAACCCAAAGCCATTCAGCCCTATAAGTAGCTTCCTCATACCTCTCATTTGCCTGCCTAAATCAAGTGATGGAGTTACTTGGGGAACCCACAGGTTCTATCTGGAAATAAGATGCATGAGCCAATTTAACACAACTCCAAAAACCCCAGTGCCCCTCCCTAACCAAGAATTCCTATACAAGGCAGCCTTTCCAAAATGTAAACTCTTAAGGGAAAATTCCTGTAGGATTCAGGGAAGTAAGCATGCCTTTCTGTGATATCACAGAACCTCTTAATGAGATCTAAATGGTCTCCCAAAAGAGCAGTTACCCCGCCTATGAAAGCTGATAAGCATCTTATTTTAGCTCCTATCAGCAAGAGGCTCATTGTGTGGCCATCACCAGTATGTGACCATCTCGCAGGTTCTCAGGCAAATGAGACAGTTTCTGCCTATGACCAAAGCATCATGGTACAGTGTAGAAAGTGCTGATTTCAAAAGTGCTGATTTCACCTCCCTGAAACTCATTTTTCTCATCTATAAAATGAAGGGGTCAGACTGGATGGTTTCCTTGCTCCCTTCCAATGCTCTGTTCCTCTGATTTCCCACAATGTTTTGTTTCTGCTTTGGTAGAGTCACCCAGGACACTCTTCTCCCTTCCCCACCCTCCCATTTCAGGTCTCTTATGCACTCAGTAAACCTCTGTACTCACAGGGCTGTTTGGAGACCATAATTTTTTTTTTTTAGGTCCAAAAGCACCAAAAATTATTCTGATGTTCCCTGCTCACTATCCTCTTAAATGGGGAGATGACTTCTCACAAATAGTGAATAGTGAGTGAACTCATGTACCCAGACAGATAGCAAACAGAAAATGGAATTCTACAAATTAGAATATACCAGAAAATATATGAGATTGAATAAGAT
Organism: Sarcophilus harrisii; assembly: GCF_902635505.1. NCBI lineage: Eukaryota > Metazoa > Chordata > Mammalia > Dasyuromorphia > Dasyuridae > Sarcophilus > Sarcophilus harrisii. Next base: position 350,370,337 of record NC_045427.1, read on the forward strand.
TTTTAAATGGGAGTGAATTAAAAATCTCCTTTAATGGAAAGAAAACTCCAGATTTCACCCAAGAGGAAATTCCCTGAAGCAAACTGGAAATTAGAGACATGTTAAGGCAACAGCTCCACTATATGTCTACTACTTTCCAAAGTCTTTTCTCTCTCTATGAGTCTCTCCCAGAAAGTCTGGAACCATGTGTGCATGCTTCAAAGCAAGAAAAACAAATCTTTCCTCCCCAAAGTTCTCTGGAAAATTCTGTTCCTCACCAAATAGAAGAATTATATGCAAAATGTTCCAGAAATGAAACTTAGGTTACATCAAAAAGATTTGGGGGTTTTAGCAGATTGCTTGAAAAGTCAACATTAATTAGTCAAGAAAATAAATGTGATCTTAGACTGCATTACGAGAATCTCTGTTTCCACAACTATGGAGCTAATGTCCTGCTACATCTACTCCAGTAAAACTACATCTAAAATAACTGTGTGCATTTCTGGAGAACTCATTTTAAAAAGAACGATAAGAAAAAAGCTAGTGTCCAGATGAGGGATGTTGAAGGAGAAAAAACAATCCTGGGGAAGAGTTGGGGAAAGGATGACATATATTTTATAGGAACTGTCTCCAAGTTTATGCCCCTCTCTATGGATCATAGATCTAAAATTGGAACACATTTTAGAGAACATCCAGTTCAAGTCCCTTATTTTATAAATGAGGAGACTGAGAGCTAAAGGACCTAAGTGACTTGTCCAAAGACACACACATGGCAGAATTCAGATTTAAACCAAGGACTTCTGATTCCAAATTCTGCACTTTCTACTACAATACACTAAGACTGTTGTGTGGGGGAAAAATGGGTTCATTCTGCATAAATGTTAACTTTTTTTGAAATTTTCCTGATGCTCCCAAATTGTCAGTTTTCCACTTTTCCCCCCAAAATTATTTTGTTTCTTTTTCTTTTATTTTAAAAAATAATTTAATTTTCAAGTAAAAAATTTTAGTGAATCTGTCCCTCCCATTGAGCAATTAAAAATAATCTCTTAGTATATATCTACATAGTCCAGAAAAACAAATACTTATATCAGTCAAGGTCAAAAATGTATGTCTCTTTCTGTAATTTAAAAGCTATTATTTCTTGGTCAGGAGGTGAATGATGTGTTTTATTTTCCTTTTTTTTTTTTTTTTTTTTTTGGTCTTGCAGTTTATTATTGCATTGATCAGAGTTCTAATGTCTCTCAAAGTTGTTTTTCTTTATAATATTATCATTGAATAAATTGGTCCCCTGGTTCTACTTACTTCATTCCACGTGAGTTCAGTTTTTATTAGATTTCAAACATTTTCTAGTTTTCTCTCAAATTATCAATGTCATTTCTTCTGGCATTATTTCATTTCCTATACTACAATCTGTTTAACCTACCCCAATAGGAGCACAGATCGCTCTTTTTCAATCTCTGGCTACCAGAGAATGAATAAATAAATATTAATTAAGCATTTGTGTATCAGGCACTGAGTTAAGTGCTTAAGATACAAAAAAAGAAATAAAAGACAGTTTCTCCCCTTAAAGCACTTACAATCTAATGGAGGAGACATACAAACAAATATATACCAAACAAACTATAGATAGTATAAATAACAAATAATTAATAGAGGGAAGGCACTAGAATTAACAGGAATTTCAGTAAAAGACAGAATTTTAGTTGAGACTTAAAGGAAGCCCAGGATGAAGCTATGGAAGGTCTTATTCATGGAACAGTCAGGAAGCCAGTGTCACTGGATTAAGAATATATATTAGGGAGTAAGGTGTTAAGAAAACTAGAAAAGTGGGAGCAGGCTCCTGGGGCTTTTAAATGCCAAATGGAGTATTTTATATTTGATCCTAGAAGCAATAGTTAAGTTACTGAAGTTTATTAAATAAAGGAATGACATGATAAGACCTGCACTTTAGGAAAATCATTTTAGTGGCTAAATGGAAAACAGATTGGAAAAGAGATGTGGAAAATATTTTTATATGTTTTTTTTTCTTTTTTTGATCTTCTTGGAATTTAAGCCTAATAATGTGATAGCTGAATGGGTGTGCACAACTTGGTCACTTTCTGAGCACTGTTCAAATTGCTTTCCAGAATGGACAAACCAATTTGTCACTCCACCAATAGTTCAGTATTTATTTCCCTGCAACCCTTCCAACATTTGTTGTTTTCCTCTTTTGTCATCTTGTATTTATTTTGATGTGTATATATTTTGTCTCTAATTATCTGTGCACATGTTGATTCCTCCCAGGAGAATGCACATTCCTTCAAGGCAGAGAATGTTTTTGGCTATTTATAAATATAGCACTTACCTCAGTGCTGGCATGTTGTGGTTACTTAATAAATGCTTGTTCAACTAAATTGTCACATATTAGATATTCACTTAAGTTTTTAGAAGTTTAAAAAAATTCTACAAGCCATAGGAAGAGATCAGAGATGAGAAAGAGAAACAGTTAAGCTATCCTTAGCAGGAGGCAACATCCAGAATGTGGCTGACATTCTGGGGAAAGTAAGACAGATGTACAGCAACTGGTCAAACCATCCTTCTTAACTCTTCCTGAACATCTAGATGTTATAACTTGGAGCTGATAGCTACTGTCTATGAACTACCTATCTAATCATTTATTCTTTTAAGAGTCCTGACTGCTTTGGTGGGACATATATATATATATATATATATATATATATGCATATGTAAATATATGTATATACAGTCAAGTAGACAGAGACATACTATACACACACACACACACACACACACACACACACACACATACACAGAGTCAAGTAAGACATATTTACCTTGGGCAAGCTCTTCTCACTGATATCCCCATAATCAGTCTTTCTCACTTATATCCTAGAGCCAAATACTCATAAACATATCTAGAGACAAGCAATGACCAACAAACAGACCCATTTTAATACTTCAAGGAGTCCACTGACATAAATCCATTGGTCTCTTCCACTGATGAAGGCCACTGATGCTATATGCCTTAGTTGACCAGCATAGTAATTTCTTTTTTTTTTTTTTTTAATATGACCAAACCGTTATTTTGCTGTACAAAAAGAATCAGACTCTGAAATATTGTACAATTAGCTTGTTAAGCAAATCAAAAATGCAGGTGGGCAAAAATATAGGGATTGGGAATTCAATGTAATGGTTTTTAGTCATCTCCCAAAGTTCTCTCTCTGGGCGTCGCTGGTTCAGTTCATTACTGCTCCATTGGAAATGATTTGGTTGATCTCGTTGCAGAGGATGGCCAGGTCCATCAGAACTGGTCATCATATAGTATTGTTGCTGAAGTATATAATGATCCCCTGGTCCTGCTCATTTCACTCAGCATCAGTTCCTGTAAGTCTCTCCAGGCCTTTTTGAAATCATCCTGCTGGTCATTTCTTACAGAACAGTAATATTCCATAATATTCATATACTACAATTTACCCAACCATTCTCCAACTGATGGGCATCCATTCAGTTTCCAGGTTCTGGCCACTACAAATAGGGCTGCCACAAACATTCGTGCACATACAGGATCCTTTCCCTTCTTTATGATCTCTTTGGGATATAAGCCCAGTAGTAGAACTGCTGGATCAAAGGGTATGCACAGTTTGATAACTTTTTGAGCATAGTTCCAAACTACTCTCCAGAATGGTTGGATTCGTTCACAACTCCACCAATAATGCATCAATGTCCCAGTTTTCCCGCATCCCCTCCAACAATCATCATTACTTTTTCCTGTCATCTTAGCCAATCTGACAGGTGTGTAGTGGTATCTTAGAGTTGTCTTAATTTGCATTTCTCTGATTAATAATGACTCGGAGCATCTTTTCATATGACTAGAAATAGTTTCAATTTCTTCATCTGAGAATTGTCTGTTCATATCCTTTGACCATTTTTCAACTGGAGAATGGCTTGATTTTTTATAAATTAGAGTTGATTCTCTATATATTTTGGAAATGAGGCCTTTATCAGAACCTTTGACTGTAAAAATATTTTCCCAGTTTATCAGCATAGTAATTTCTAAACCTAAAAAAATTCAGGTGCCAACAATGCTCTATTGATCAACTTCTCCATACTTACCTAGAAGGGTCCTTAGATGACACATGGATCTCCTGGGGCAATAATTTCAAGCTCTCTCATCTTGGAAGGTAGGGCCTTTGCAAAATAAAGTAGAAAAAGCACCTCCTAGAGTCAGAAGACCTGAGTCCAAATGCCTGATGCTTACTACCTGTGCTTGTGAAAAGTCATTTAATCTCTCTGAGCCTTAGTTTCATCATCTATAAAAATGAGAGGGTTGAACTAGATGGTCTCTGAGATCCCTTCCAGCTCTATGGTCTATCATTAAGTTCATCTCAGTTTTTAATTCTGGGACAAAATCCGAGCATCTGAACACTGGTGACCTAAAGAAAAAGAAAGAGCACTCCAGGAGGTCCAGAATGACCATAATCACGAACTCTTGGGATGTGAAAGGGATGGTCTATAAATAAGATCATTAAATCTTACAAGATATGTTACCAATGAGCTGTCCAGAGTGTCCCAACTGATTGGCTCATAGAAAAGACTAAGGAAGAGGCCACCCTACCCTCATAAAAAAATAAAATAAAGAGAAGATTGAGTGATCCTTAGGAATTTGTGAAGACTCCACTGAAATAGGTCCTCCTTAGAGGCAAAAATGTCTACAAAACCCAATACCCTTTTGTTCTGTCTAGCAAAATGTAAGCACTTTGAGGGAAAGGATTGTCTCACATTTGTATTGGTGATCTTTAACACTCCTGAAATATAGTATGCCTTTAATAAATGCCTCTTAATTTATTGGTGATTGATTGCAAAGAGTTGGCTCATTCTGAGCTGTGATCAAAAATAGCACATTTGCCACAGGTTGAAAACTTTGACTTAAGGCCACTGAGAAATGACTGAACTGTATGTAGACCAGTTGGTCTCTAAACTTTTTTGATCATGAATACCTATCGGTAAAAAAATGTTGAATCCATCTTCCAATGTCCATGTTTATTTATTTATTTTCATATATTACTATGCTAACATATACTGTATTAATGTACAAAGTATATATCATAAAACTTACATAAAATAGAAATTTTAAGACTCCCAAAATTCTTTGATGAAATAGTATTTGAGAGGGAGCCAGTAAGATTTATTGAGAATATAGTGAGCACAAAGTCAGACTGAGCTTTAGAAAACTAGGTTAGGCAATTAAACAGAATCGATTGGGAAAGAGAGTCTTAAAACAGGAAGACCAATTATTGCAATAGTCTAGGCAAGAAATGATAAGAGAACAAAGCAGTTGGCTGTGTAAATAGAAAGAAGAGAGCAGATGAGAGCGATATGACTGAGGTAAAAATTACAAGATTGGCAATTTGTGAGGTGAGAGTAAGAAGCTGAAGATGACAGAAATTAAACCTTGGTGACTAGAAGGATGGCTATGCTCTCTAAAAAAAAAAAAAGCAGAGAAGTTAGGAAGATGGGTGACTTTAAGGAAAAATATAACAATGGAATTTTAGATGCAGATCACAACTCACCTATGTGACTCCCTTTGTACTACCCAAAATGAGAAAGGCCAGTGGAGCTTACTGACATTGAAGCTGCCTTTGAAGAGGGCCTGCCACAACCATCAAGTGATTTGGAACATACAGGGTACACATACTGGGTGGAGGGTGGAATTTTGCCAATGACACCTGCTCAGTGGCTGCTATGAGTGACCGGCACACAGTAGGCACTTGATACATGCTAGATGACTAACTGGAGAGTAGTTTATAACATTATAGGACAACATCCAGCTCAGAAGAATTAGGAATTTGCTTGGGGAAAGGGAGAAGTGGAGTAGGAAACTACTGGGAAACAAGAGTAGGTATAGTTGTGTTGGAGATAAACCAGCAATTAACTGGCTATCAAGGAGGGTGGGAGGCAACCCACCTTATCTCTGATTAGCTGATCAGACACCCCTGGGATCAGGCTACACTTTGAAGATCTTGGCCCTAGAAGTCTAGACCACCACCCAGCCCCTCTAGACCAACCCCCATCATCTTGCCCTAGACTGGGCCTCAGGCTCAGGAAATACCTGCCAATTTACCACTTCCTTCTTTTCTCTCTATCTCTGTCTCTGTTTTTTTGTCTCTCTGTGTGTTTCTGTCTTTGTGTTTCTCTCTTTCTTTGTCTCTCTCTCTCTCTCTGTCTCTGTCTGTCTCTCTCATACACACACACACAACAAAGACAATCCCTCTAGCCTTTGTTTAGAAATATTTATTTCCAGGTAAAGTCCACAAGCCATAGAAACACAATAAAATTAAATGAACACATAATGTTTCAAAACTTTGGTTCGAGGAAATATTCAGTATCAAAACCATCTGGGAAATATCGTCACAGAACCAGATAGACTAGGCTTGGCAGCCACACATCCTGCATCACCACTGGACAGCCAGAGGCTAGCAGGGAGAGGCAAGTGGAGGTCACTTTGTGTATAGGGAGAAGGAGTATAATGACACCTCCCCTTCTCTTCCCAGTCTACCTTCACTTTGCTCACAAATGGTCACTTCTTGAAAGACTGGTTGAGACGATCCTGTGTTGCCCTAGCCAAAAAACTGATCTAGAAGGGCAGGGAAAGGCATTGAAGGAACACTGGGGTAGCTGGAGCTGGAAAGGAGGTCAGTCGACTTCCGTTGATCCACATGGTCTCAAGAACTCCTGCCCCCGCTCATGGAACCACTTATTGGAAACTGTGAATAAGTAAAACAGTGAGTTACACCTATATCAGATTGTTTGTTGTCTTGAGGAGAGAGGAAGAGAGAAAAAAATGAATGCTGAAAACTATCTTTACATGTAATGTAAAAAAATACTATTGATAATAATAATTAAATAAAAAACTATTACAATCACGTTATCTAAGAAATGGCTAAAGGCAAACTGAGGGCCCCAGAATGATGTGAGCTAAGCATCCATCATCATGAAAGATGTCCAGAACAGAGACATGTGTTATATATTTCATTGTTTTCCCAATAGTTCCTCTTCAGCATGAAAATAATCAGAACTGCTTATACAGTATGCAAAGATTTTAACAAAAGACTTTATTTGGATTATATTATATTATATTGGATAATATAATATCCAAATTGCTTGGTAGCTCAGGGGATAGTGCTCAACCAAGAATCAGAGAGACCTGAATTCAAACCCAGCCTTACTATCACTCTGGGCAAGTCACTTAATTTCTGCCTGCCTCAGTTTCCTCACTTGTAAAATAAGTATAAGAATAGCAACTACCTCCCAGGGTTGTTGTGAGGATAAAATGAGACATTTATAAAACATTTTGTAACCCTAAAGTATTTTATAAATGTTAGCTATTATTATTAACATCTTATTTTAGCTGCATCCTAGCCATGTATGTACTATTGGTGGTATTAATCCTGTTTTATGAGGAAACTGAGGTTCAGAAAAATTAAGAGAATTAGCCATCCTCACACAGTGGATTTTAATCCCAATTCTTTGTAACTCCAAGCCTTGTACTTTATCCATTATGATGCAATTTATTTCATTTAAATTCTGTAAGTACTTAAGAAATGTTTATATGCAAGGTGCTGTACTAGGCACTATTTCAGGCAGAAAGGGAATCCAAAATTTGGCCAAGAGTCCTTCCCCTTCTCTGAGATCCTACAGAGGAGGTTCTTCCTGACACCCTGCCGCCACTGTGCTCCACAGGTCCGATTTCTTTACATCCAAACCATTCACACTGGTGGCAAACACAGTTAAATGGCACTGCCCAAAATAATGCTGCTGTTTCCCCTCCTGAGGACATATCCAAGTGTGTGTGAGCTTCTACCCAAGGAGCCTGAAGCTACAGACACTGCAGGTTAGTGTCGAAAACCTAAGCCTTGGGACATCCTGGTCGGAACTTTGGTTAAAAAATACTGGACAGTATCAATTCCATCCAGAATAAGAGTCTGATTGATAGGAAACATTCAGCCCCTGTGCTCACACCAACACTAGGCTACCCTCGGGGAGTCAAAGAAACTGGAGGCCAGTCACTCACCCCATTTACTGCCAACAAGCACTGGGCAGGCCGCATGTCGTGTCCGGTAGTCGCCCTCCCCGCTGCGGAAGAGATTATACCAGAATACTGACGTGCCCTAGAAGAGAGAGGACCCGATCACGATGGAGATGAGGAAGTTTGCCCTCATAATTTCATCTAATGAGTCTGGGTCAGCATGGAGGATTTTAAAAATGAGAGTGGGAGGAAAGGGAATTTTCTCAGTGGCGGAGAACAACTCTCTGGACATGACAAATCTGGTTAAGTAATTCAGGAGGTGAACATGGGCCATAACTCTCTCAGTGCCTTGGAAACTAGAGATCATTTGGTGTCATCTTTTCCTTGGCTATTCTGGGACAAAGTAACTTGAATTCTACTATCCGCAGCTTCTAATATGGTCTTCTGAACCAGAAGCAGGCAGCAGAGCTCTGATGACAGTCCCATGGGGCCCAGAGAGTCAGAGATTCTCTTTACCTGATTTTTTTTTCCTATTCTTTCTGTGAAGTTGTTTCTTTAAAGAATCTGCTAATCTTTGTCTGCAGGAGTGTTCCCGGAGCTAGGAACTCAGCCAGTATGTCTGAGATTCAAGGCAGGGGGAGATGACTCAAGCCAATTTCACAAATAGTACTGGAGGCTCTTTGGGGTCAAGGAGTGTGGGTAATGACTAGTCTCTGGATCTATGATAGTTCATTAATGGCTGAGCTGAAAATAAGGTCAGTTTTTTAGGCCTCAGCATAGCTTCATCTAACAAAACAATTTACCTTTTTGGGCCAAATTGTTGCCCCAAAGTCTGGGAATACTGTGGCCCCACCAGCTTCAACATCACTCATCTAGGGAAAAAAAAAAGTCATAGTAGTTAAAAAATATTTCAAGAAAGTCTCAAAAAGCCAGCCAGACGAAAAAGATCAGCCCTCTTCTTAAGCAAGAGTTATTCTCCAGAATGGCTGATTAGTGATATACTGAATTTTTTTAAAATCCCAAATGAATGGGTGGGGGATTCTATGTTAAAAAGATTCCTATGGGGAATCACTAACATTAATAATTCTAGTCTTTAACAATAATAATTAATAATTCCTCTCATCCCCAAATATTTTTCCTAAATTTCTGTTTTCATACAGTGGATTGATTTAAAGGTAGGTACTCCCCTATTACAAAATAAACTCCTTTGTACAAAGGTTATCATTAGTAATTCAAGAATATCATTCTGTGCATAGCCCAAACCTTCCAGAATAAACACAACCATCATTTTGGATGAACAGAACAAGCCAGGAGGCTTGGCCACCTATCTAGCTGACAAGAAGCAGCTCTCCAGCAAAGGATTCCTTTCTCTGACATCAGCCCAATTCCTTGACTCAGTAGTGACACATGTGGATTGTCAAAAGGAAGGAAAAATGCTAGACTTCCTTCTAGCTTGATGTACTCTAAAATTCTCCACCTAAGGATGCAAGGATGGCAAGGAATCATGGAACTCAGCAGACTCAAAAAAAGCAAAAAGGACAGATGGCCAAAAGGGAAACAAATCAGCCTGTGGTGGTGATGGTGGGAATGGGAGGTGAGTGGTGGTGAAGGGCATGTACTCCCCTCCTTACCACTCCCTCTCAGAATCTCTGGCTTCCTGAAGGCTCCCCAACTCCAGGGAGCTTCTCCTGCTTCCCCGTAGTTGTGAGTGTTTTTTCTAAACTCAAATTATCATGTGTGCATGTTGTACTCCCTACCTCAAGCAGAGTATAAGCTTCTTGAAGGCAGGATTTCTTTTTCATCTTGTCTTAATATCCCTAGTGTGTTACAGAGTCAGCATTGTTAATAAAAAAAAAAAAAAATGAACTGGATTGGGTTGGAGGGAGGGTGCCTTAGTATTATAGTGAGCAAGCAGCCATTTGGTCTCTTGGGCTCCATCCCTCCTCTTGCCTCCTTTAAAATGGAGAATGAAACCCAAAGCTGGTGCCATGGACCAGCCTGAAGGACCCACAGAAGGTTCTTTTGTGTAAGCTGGGCACATGAAATATATATCTCAGGTAAAGGGCTGACCCAGAAGAAAAGCAATGCAGAATTTCACATAGAGCACTTTAACAAAGCTCCCTGAACTTCTTCAGTCAAGAGAATTTAAGAAATCCTCAATAACAGACATGAAGGTATTCTCAATTAAAAAAAAAATTAGAGATTGTTTTGTAATATGAGAGCACCTTTCTTTAAGCAAAGAAGAAAAGATTATAAATAAAGCTCATAAATGAATTACAAATAAATAAAAATTAGAAATAAATAAAATAAGATTATAAAGAAAAGATTATAAATAAAACATTACACACACACACACGCACGCACGCACGCACGCACCAGCACCAGGAATAACAGCTGAATGATTTATGAATATTGCATTCTGTTCCAATATTACCAGGAAAACAGGAACTGGGCCTAAAACAACTATGGAGTAAGCTTTCATTTTCTTTATCTGGTTTATAATTCTATTTTTCTTTTACTTTTTATTATTTTTGGAGTTAGAGCAGTTTGTAGAGAACATATTATATACTATCTTTCCAGTCTACCCATTTCTTACTGTCCCTGTATAGGGAGGAGACCCAGAGAAGAGTGTCTTCTTTAAATACACAGAGACAAATAAAAAAATGAACACCAAATATTTGGGCTCCCAGGAGGGGCACACTCCTGTCTCTCCACTTCATGTAAAGAGATAAGTCATTTCAAATAAAACTCATTAGGACTTAGCTCTACAATGTGGCCCTTTGAACATCTAGTCCAAGGTCTATGAAAGGAGCCAACAGCTGTTCTACATCTGGAGTTCTGTACAGCTATTTTCTTAAAACCTTAATTGAATCAAAATTAGACCCAAAAATGGCTTCAAAGCCATTCAGACTGTGGCAATAAATCTTGGAGATAAAAGGCAAGCTTTACCAAAGAAACATTTTCTTTTCCCCAAAAACTCTTTTTCCAGAGGAAGAAATCTCTTTAGTTTCCCTGGAACAAGATAAGACCTGTCCCACCTATAAATGCGAAGTAAAAAAGTCCCTTGGGTTAGAAGATTAAGTGAGTCATTGCTGTAAACTGGGGCCCTGCCCCCCAGGCCTCCAGTAATTGTAAAAATGTCAAAAGCAGCCCAGAGGAATTAGGCAATGGGCATTCCCTATCCCTGGGAGAGAAAATGCAGGAAGCAGATTGGGATTAAAAGCAAATCATCTATTGGTTATTCCCTTCTATTCCCAGCCCAAAGCCTCCTTCCACCATGACTCCAGGTTTTTCAAGGCCTGATTGATATACATCTGAGGTTATGCAGAAAGAATCTGGGTTGTTAACCCTTGAGGAGGGCTCTGTGGATGGGAACAGAAGCTAAGGTTGGGCAACACCATCCCTTCCAGCCAGCTCTCAGTTATCCATTGCATTTAGGGATAAGAGGGACACCCATCAGGACAGTAACAATTGAAAGGTATCCCAAATTGCATTTCTACTCCTCAATCCCCACATAGGTAACAAGGGGTGCTCCCAAAGAATCCATTGAAGGATTTTGCATGGTGGTGCCATGATGTAGCATCCTCCTTGGATCTGAAACGGAACAACCTTGTTCTACTTAGTATCCGATGGGCATACAAAAGGCGTCTAAGTGACAAAACAGATGGAATATTGAACTTGGAAAATGGGTAAATTTCAAAGGACTTGAAACCTGCCTCACTTTCTTACTAGCTTATGAGACACTCCACAACCCTCAGCCTCAGTTTATAAAATAGCATTTACCCCAAAGGGCTGTTATAAAGGATCAAATGAAACATGTGAAGCATTTTGCAAATCTTAAAATGCAATGTGTTAGCTATTAGTTTTTGATGATCATTATTACTAAATTTGGGGTCAAAGAGCCTGATTTAAATACCAGATTCAGCTGCGTACTGCTTCCCCTCTGTGACTCAGTTTCCTCATCTGTAAAATAAGGCAGTCCCCTCCCCTTCAATCTTGTGGAGAAGGAAAGCTGTTCAGAGCCTGCCGGGGAAGTCAGCCTGGGTTTATAGGAGTACTTAGACAATTTAGACAATCCATAATAGATTGAGATCCAGAAGTGACCATCCTTCCCTTTTGCCTTTTTATCCTGTCTCCTACTTTTCTGCTTTGGACAGCTATGAACTGGAAAGGAGTGTGCTGGAGGACAGGGTGCAAGACAGGCTCTGGATAACTGAAAACTGGCTGTCTTGTGTGCCAGCCCTGGGGTTAGGAGCTGGGAGGAGGGCAAGTTCTCGGATCAAAATCATGGTTGTGCTGGTTTTGTGCACACGTCGTCATACTCACGTAGTTTAAGAATGTGGCCACACGATTCCCCGTCCCTAAATGCTTGAAAGCATCCTGCTCACCTTTCTATAAAAATTAAGTAAGAGTGAAGAAGAGGGCCAAGGCCCAAGTACTTACATAGTTTAGAAATGTCGCTAACCTATTCCCCTCCGTTTTCAGGCCGCTGTCAAAAGGCCGCTGTAACAAACAACAACTTCCACCTGAGTGAATGATCAGTCCTGCCCATCATACAAAGGGAAGGGGGGCAGGGAGTGGAGGCAACAAGGTATCAGGGAGACCTTTAGAGCCAGTGAGCACAGAGGCCTGTAGGCATGACTGGCATGAGGATGGTCTGGAACTAGGGACCAAGCACTGCTAGGGATCAAGGAACCCAGAGAGCCCACTCTGCAACCCTAGGGACCCAAATGGCTCAGGAGACTCTGCCCATGGGGAAATCCTCTGGGATCACAAGAAATCCAGGACACATGCAGTATTGCCCACACCAAGAGACACACTACGAGCTTTTCTAGAAGGAGCAGGGGGAGGACAGACAAGGTGAAAGGTAAATGTATGAGAGCAGGGAAGAAGCAGCAGGGCATGTATCTGGGAATTTACAGCACGCTACATTTCCATGAGAGAAGAAACCTACCTAGAGGTTTGTTTATGGCTAAGATTGAAATCTAGGACCAGGAATAAGCCCCAGTATGGTTCACAAATACATGGGTGCACACACACATGTAAATGTGTACATACATGTATGACATGTACTTGTGTATGGACAAAAGGAAAGGAGTAGTTTAACAGGCTGATGAAACTGGTGGAAGCTGGGCACATCATCAGGGATTCATGCTGAACACAGGTGATGGGCAGGGGACAGAGGAGGAAAGGAACATGATTAAGGGGGTTCTAGCCTTGATTCTGCTGGGCTGTCTGGAATCTGGGAATCTACATAGAGTCCCACCTTGTTATGGTTTCAGTTATACGCAGTGTGACTCTGAGATAATTCTATTTCTAAAACAATCTGGGCTCTGAATTCTACCCTTGCTTAGCTGTAGTATAAAGCCCAAGCCCTTCAGAAACTGGGGCCCTCTCACCTCCCACAGCCCTTCTCTTGCTAAGATTCTCTCAGCCCTCAGGAGCTGGAATCTGGTGGGCCCTGGGACCTGCTAGCCAGATACAAACTTCTGGAGCTTACCCTGGAGAAGTCAAAATGTGGCTCGTACTGTCCTCCCATTCCATAATTAGCAACCTATGGAAGAAGTGACACGGCAGAATGAGGCCTTCTCAAAGACGGACCTACAAGAACTAATGGGAAACCCAAGACCTGGCCAGGCTGAAAACGTTGCTTTGTTAGCTCCACCCAATATCGCAGCTACCTGAACCAGATATTTTCATTCTAACAGATGGGCATCATGGCTCCTCAGTTGGAGGGATTCAAAAGACACGGCCCTCAGAAGTTATATCATTTCTCGAGATTCTTCTCACCCCAATGATTTCAGTCACCTCCATGAAAATTTTCCTCAATTCCATCTCTACTGAAAAGAACTTGTCTTTATTTTGTATTTATTTTTTATTCATATATAAGTGCACACATTATTTCCCCCTATAGATTGTAAACTTCTTAAAGGTAGGTACTGTTTTGTTTGTGTCTGTGTATTCTCATAGCTCACACAGCAGTTGGCACATAACAGGAACTTAATAAGCATTTTTTAACTGAGATCCCTCATCCCTCATTTTTTCCCCACATCACTTAGCATCTCCCAAGAGACCACTCTTCCCTTAACTCTCTTGGAGACTGCCACCCCAGACCCCACAGAACATATCTCTTATTCTCTCCCCTCCCCTCCCCAGCTCTGATCCCTACCTGCAGCAACTCGGCTGTCTTCACAGATAATCCCGTGATGTAATGCATTCTTCTGTTCAGTTGGGCAATGACAGGATCATCACCTTCCTCTAGCCATGAGCTAAGCATGGGAAACAGAAGAAAGGAATATGGAGTGGGTGCTTAAGGATGCATGGGGAAGCCCAGCTTGGGAAAGAAGGGGCATGGGGGAAAGTTCAAGGGGAAACTGGACAAAGGCGGCTTAGGATCAGAATACTGGCCCTGGACTACCAGGGGGTTCTCCTACCACAACCCCAGCTGATCAAAATCACCAGCTCCCATAATCTCATCAGGTCACTTTCATTACACCTGGGGTTTCATGGGAAACAACAAACAATCCCACCCTACAACAGGGACAGAAATGTCCTTGACATCTTATGCATAAACACACAAACGTATCATCGATAATAACCTAAGTTATAGAATTTAGAGGCAGAAGGAACCTAAGAAAAAATCTAGTCCAACTGTCTTATTTTACAAATGAGGAAACTGAGGCTCAAGAGGTTAAGCAATTTGCCTAAGTAGGGATTGCAAAGATAATAAGGGCTCACCTTGATTAAATTCAATAAGCTATTATTAAGTGCCTACAATATGAAAAAATTTCAAGTCAAAAACAAACCCAAAATATGATCCAGGCCTTCAAAAAGGTTATGTTCCCATATGGGGTATGATATTTATACACAGAAATAAATTCCAGATAATTGAGAGACAGAGACAGACAGAGAGAGAGAGAGAGAGATTAAGAGAGACACACAGAGACAGAGAGACAGACAGACACAGAGAGACACAGAGATAGAGAGACAGACACAGAGAGAAAGAGAGAGACAGAGACAGAGAGAGACACACTGAGACACAGAGAGACAGAGACACACACACAGAGAGAGAGAGAGAGAGACAGAGAGAGAGACAGAGAGAGAGAGAGAGAAAGAGACAGAGAGAGAGACAGAGAGAGAGAAAGAGACAGAGAGAGAGAGAGAGAGAGAGAAAATTAAGAGAGACACACAGAGACAGAGACACAGAGACAGAGAGACAGACATAGAGACAGAGACACAGAGAGAAAGAGAGAGACAGAGACAGAGAGAGACACACTGAGACACACACAGAGAGACAGACAGAGACACACACACACACACACAGAAAGAGAGAGAGAGAGAGAGAGAGAGAGAGAGAGAGAAGGAGCACCAACAAGTAGGGAAGTTTTTTACCTTTTTGGAGTCATGGAATCTTATAGCAGAGCCTGGCAAAGTTCATAATGTTTTTTAATGTATAAATAAAATGCAAAGGATTATGAAATGGAAAAATAGATATTAAAAAACTCAACTATATAATATATTTTTTCTAGTTATAAATATAAAACTATATATATTTTTTTATTTTATTTTTTCAATTTGCAGACCCCAGTTTAAAAATTCCTGATCTATAGGGATGGAAAAAGGATTTCCATAGAAGATAAGAAAGCACTAAAACTGAATCCTGATAAAAGCTGATGAATGTAAGGGGGAAGGGAAAAGATATAATCCAGACTTTTGGAACCATCTGTGCAAAGACATGGATGGAATTTGGGTAACTGGGGAAGACAGTTTAGCTAAAATGCAAAATGGGGAATAACGTGGAAGGAGGCTTGAAAGGTAGGCTGGAGCCTGACTGTAAAGGGCTTTCCATGCCAAGCTGAGAAGAAAGGATTTGAATTCTGCATTCTTCCCCTTCCACCTTGCCTCTTTACAATCTATTGCACAAGTACAGAACAAGCATGTGCAATTATCCAGAAATGTCCAATATCCCATCTCACCACCCACTTGTTCCCAACAATATGCAACAGGGACAGAGGAAAATAGGAAAGATGTATAAATCAACTGTCAGGATGCCCTGGGGCTAAGTTTACAGTGGAGAGCCCACTGAGCAGAGAAGCATCTATCTTACCTTTTGGAAACTCTGTAGTTGGCCACAGTGAGGACACCTGTCTTTGGGTCACGGACTGTAGCTCTTGCCAGCTATAAAGGGTAGGACCACATGATCAGAAGTTTTTCCTCTTTTTCCTAATCACTTGCCCCCTCCCACAATTGGGTTGCACTAGATGCAACAAAGCAGAGTGGAGTACTCTGTTCCATGTTCCACTTTACATAGTAAAGTAGGGAAAAAGTACCTCTCTTAAGCTGCTCTAGCCTGAAAGCATGAAGTACCCAAATCAATCAATCAACAATCATTATGTGCCAGGCACTGAGCTTGTTATGTATTTTTGTAAGAATGCAAACGTAATAAAAACATCTCCTTCATAGGATACATGTTCATAGAGAAATAAATACAAAAAGTATACAAAATAGATACGTTTATTTTGGATGGAATAACAGGAAAGGCCTTTTAAAAGGGGTGATACTTGGGTTGAAGCTTGAAGGAAATAGGAAGCCCACGAGATGGTGGTGAGGAGGGTGGGCATTCTCAGCATTCAGAGACATGGGGACAAGTTCAGAGAGCAGCAGGTGGGTTCAAGAGCCTCAGCCTGGCTCAGAGAAGGAGATGCTCCACACAACACCACCATGCACCAAGTGTCAGAGACAGAGATGTCTGCCACCCACCAACCACCAGAAGGAGGCACCAGCCAGTTCCCTAACAGAACTCCTGGGCATATTCCTAATTATAGGGGAAGAAAATAAATGAATGAAAAAACATTGACTACATGTTTAATATATGCCAGGCACTGTGCCAAGTGCTAAGAATAAAAAAAAAAAAAAACAGAAGTGAGGACATAACTAAACACCAAGGACTATAGGGAAAGTAAGATGGGATCAGAGAACAGTTTATCCTATGCCCATTTATGATGCAAAGGGGAAAGAGAGGACTCAGCAGTGACACTCAGATTTCCTCCCAGCTCTCGCTTGGCTGTGAGGCACGTAAGTCCCCAAGGGTGGCCAGTTTAGAAAGAAATCCCCAGGAAGAGAACAGCCCCACTACTCAAAACCGTAGCTCTCCTCTGAGGCTGGCCAATGCTCCCTGATGATACATAGAACTTCCCGTTACTGACTCTTCCCTAAATACCCAAGATATAATCTACCTGCTGGCATCTCATCACAATCTCCTCACACACATACAAAAAAAAAAAAAAAAATTTGAATATTCTGTCTCTTTGGGACTGAGTCTGCAGGAGGAAAGGAGGGAGGTAGTGTTTGTGGCCAACTCCTTTTCTTTATACAAGCTCACTCAGAAGGCTCATCTCCACCCAAACCTCCCATCTGTTCTCTGTAAGACAGCTTTTCACACTACTAACTCAAACAAAGCCAGGATTCCAAGGTTCTTTCCATTCCAAAAGTTACTGTCAATGGGCCCAAAAGCCCTTCTCTGACCCCTAGAACTGGCTTATTTTTTTTTCCATTTGTACAACTTTCTCTTCTTAAATCCAAGTTAATCTATAGTCATCTCACTCAGGCACTGCAACTCCCCTTCTCTCATTGCCAGCTGGATCCTGAGTCTCCTCCTCCACCCCGTTCCTGCAGGCAGAGGACAAGGAACAGAATGCTTTCTCCAGAATTAGGAATATGACTCATGTCCATGTAAAAAGAATGGCTATTTGTAAGGAACAAACCTGGATTCTTTTGCAAAAATTAAACCATGTGTTTCCATGGTAGCCCAGTGGAAACAAAATCTGTATGTCATAAGATTCATCTTTAACTTCATTAGAGAAAAAGGAGAAACTGAGGCAAAAAAACAAAAAAGGTGAGAATGAATGAAAAGTGACTTGCCCCCATGTCTTGTATGAAGTCTATGCGACTTGAAACCATCAGGGATCCCCTAACCTGGGAAAGGATAACCCCAACATCAGCTAACAGATAACACTGGTAACTACAGATGGTCCTCCACTGCATCACAGAAGGAAGAAAAACAAGACATAGTTTTCCTGGCCCTATGTATGAGTTTTCACAAGCTCAAATGCAGAATTATGAGTAATACAGAAATACAAATAAAGCCACTTTCTAGCTGTCCCCATTTGGGCAGCAGTTTTACCTCCCAGGAATGAGCTTAATTATTCCTGGTTTAGATACAGGCACATTGGGCCAGCCCTACTTCTCCAAATATTTGGAAAGTCTCTCTTGATCATAGCAGACTTCTGGCTTAGTGTTAATCTGCTTAAGACAATAACCAAAGACATCTACAATCCTGGTGATTTTTCTTCACACTTATATATACAATATTCCCTTTTCCTGCTATCCTCCACGTAACTTTGTGTAACCTTGTAAAACCTACTTTGCAAGGCTACAAGGCTCATCTGAGAAAGGAAAATAATGCTTCTGTTAACTTCCTACATCCCCTTCAAGGCCACTGGGCAGCCTTCTCAATAACCTGATACTCGTAAAATGGTGGCTTGACTGCCACCATCGCCTTCCTTATACCCTTTAATTTTCCAGTCTTTTCCCCATTCTGACCAAACATCTCTGATCCCTAGGCATGATGTAATACAGAAGGCAGCGCTCTGCCCAACTCTGCTAGGGCTATTTCCAGTGCGAGGCTGTGATACTGATGGGACTCAAAGCCCACCCTCCCTACCAGCTTAGTCAACTTAGAGCACATCTCCCCAGCTGCATCTGGAGCCTCAGAGTGTGAAGTCATTTAGTGCGGGATAATTCAAAGCTACATCTTGGCTCACTGAACAAGCAGCAACATTCTTAGCACTCAGGCACCGGAAGCATGGAGTGTAAAGGATTTCCAGAGGGTAAATTACTACCAGACATAGCCTTTGGCAGTAGCCCGAAAGAACACTGACTCTGGAGTTCTCTGAAGCTCCAAGTTATAACACTATAACTATTGTGTGTTATATATATATATAAATATAAAACACTTATCTGTGTGACTCTGTTCAATATTCTCATCAGTAAAAAGATGGGGGTGGTAAACATGATTTTAGATTAATAATTTCACACATCAGCAGCCACATCATCCCCCAGCCCGAAGAGGACAGATGACCAAAGGAAGGGAGGTTAGAGCTGGAAGAGATCTCAGAAATGCACAGCTTGTTCCCAAAACAAAACATAACATGGGAAAAATAAGAGTGTTAAAGACATCTTTCATGAGTGTTAAAAAGATTGTTACAATAAGATTATGCGAAGATCAATTCTGATGGACATGGCTCTTTCCAGCAATGAGATGACTGAGGCCAGTTCCAGTGATCTTGTAACGAAGAAAGCCATCTACACTCAGAGACAGAACTGTGGGAACTGAGTGTGGATCACAACATAGTATTTTCACTTTTTTATTGTTGTTTGCTTGCATTTTGTCTTCTTTCTCATTTTTTTTTCCTTTTTGATCTGATTTATCTTGTGCACCAAGATAATTGTAAATATGTATACATATATTGGATTTAACATATATATTTTAATTAATTTAATTTAATAATTAATTAATAACATATATATTGAATTACTTGCCCTCTAGGGGAGGGGATGGGGGAAGGAAGGGAAAAATATGGAACACAAGGTTTTGCAAGGATTAATGCTGAAAAATTATCCATGCATATGTTTTGAAAATAAAAATCTGTAATAAAAAAATTTTAAAAAACAGATTGTTAGCTGCCACCAACTCACTCCTTGGTCTAAAAGAAAACCCCTATGAAATCAGGTTCACAACCAACATGTGATTCTTGATGAGTCACTCTCTCTCATCACTCCCTCCACCTCCTTCATATCCAATCATTTGCCACATCCTGTTCATTATACCTTTGTAACATCTCTTACAATCTCCCTTATCTCCTCTGATGCAAGTCTTTATCACCTCAGGCCTACACAATAGTCTACTGGTAGGTCTGCTTGCCTCAAGCTCTCCAGTCTATCCTCCAAAGTGATCTTCCTTTGTGAAAAGTGATTTGCACTTTCCACCTACTCAATAATCTCCAGGGGTTCCCTATTACCTCCAGAATTAAATACAAAATCCTCTGGTGTTCAAAGTTCTTCATAACCTGTCTGTTCTGGTCTTCTTAATCTTTCTACCCCCATTATCCTCCCCACACTATCTCTCCCCCCATCTCCACCCCTATATACTAGTTAGTACTTTTAAAACCCACTGATATTCAACCCTCCTTGCTATTCCTCCATATGGCCACCCACGGCACTTTCACTAACTATCCCCAAGCCTGAAATGCTCTACCTTCTCATCTCTGCCTGATGGCTTTTTTCAAATCCTAGCTAAAATGGGAATGAAAGACAAACAACAAAATTATACCCTCTATAGGAAGCCTTTCCCAACTTCTCTTAATGCTTTCCCTCTGTTGCCTATTTCCAATTTTATCCTATATGTAGTTTATTTGTATGGCCATTTGCTTATTTTTTTCCCCATTAAATCATAAGCTTCTTAAGAAAAGAAATTGCCTTGTACTTTTCATCTCTGGTACGTAGAACAATATTTATTTATTTTTACAAAGCTTTTTAGTTTCAAAATACATGTATATGTAGTTTTCAATATTCACCCTTGAAAACCTTGTATTCCAATTTTTTCCCTCTCTTCTCCCCCAGATGGCAAGTAATCCAATATATATTAGCATGTGCAATTTTTCTAAACATATTTCCACAATTATCATTTAGCACAATATTTATTAACTAGTTATTAACTATACAGACTCTAGTTCTATTTGCTGGGATTTTTTTGTTTTTTGGTAGGGAACTGGGTTTTTTGGGGTTTTTTTTTTTTCAATTTTTGGAAAGACTAGCCTCAGAGTCAGGAAAAATCTAACTCAAGTCCTGCTTCTGACATATATTAAATGTATATCACCTTAATCAAGTCTCTTAATTAAGCTATAGCAATTAGGTATCTCAGTATAGAGCACTTGATCCGGAGTCAGGAAAATCAGAGTTTAAATCTAGCTTTGGACATTTATTATGTGATCATGGGCAAGTTATTTACCTTTCTTCTGCCTCAGTTTCCTTAACTGTTTTTTAAGCTAAAGTTTGTAACTGGTTTCAGTATGACAGAGGCAACACCCAATCAATATTTAAGGGTAGGTAAGAAATAAGAAAGTGAATGGTTTCTTTTACCTAATCAAAAAAAGTTACATATACATATATATGTATGTGTGTATACATATAGTCAAAAACAATTACATATGTACATGTAAATACACACACACACAAACACATAAGGGAAGGTACAAGCCCATAAACTTCAAAATATGTAGCAAGGCTTCAGTGATCAAAATTTACATTTTTTTAAGCAAAGTACATACAGGTAAGAGAATGATACCCAATGTGGACAAAGGAAAGGGAAAGAAAAGAAGAAAAAAAAAACAAAAAGAAAAAGAGCTGTGTTGCCCAACTGGCCCGTTCCAGCTGGGTTCCCAGTAAAGCAACTCCTGCTCCTACTCACAGAGGTTGTTTGTCCTTCTTTCTTGAAGAGGACCATGACATCAGGGAGGTGATACCATGACATGCAAATGGTTTGGGTTTAAGGGAGGAAGGGCTGGGCAAGGTCACCTGCCTCACTTTCCCCTCCAGAGCCATCTGGTCCAGTGGTCAGATACAGACCAGGGTGACTGGAGATGACCCTGGATTCAGTAGGAGACCTTGGTCTTGCCACTCAAATTCAATTCCCTTGCATGTCACAGCATCCCCTCCCTGTGTCATGATTCTCTTCGAGTACACAGGATTAACCACAACCTCAGCAGTTACACAACATGACCCGTCTCTCAGAGCTATCGTGAGATCAAATGAGGTAATATTTGTAAAGCCCTTAGAAACAGTGCCTGGCATATAATATATAACTATGTAAGTATTTACCTGCCAGCACCCCAGAGTGGTGCCTTAAACCAATGAAATCTGAATTTCCCTCTCTCTGTCTCTCTGTCACACACACACACACACACAATCAGAATATTCCCAACAGAACCTGAAAACTTGACCTCTGGGATATTATATTGTCACACAGCATGAAGCTGAGTGCAAATGACAAAACACGGGAATGTTCAAGCTGGAAGAGACTTTAGAAACTCATTGTTAATTCTCAAAACAAATCTCTAGAAAGGAAAAGTGAAAGTGTTAAGGGCATGTTCAAATGGGTGTTAAAAATAGGTTATTTCTGCCACTGACTTATTTCTTGGCCTGAGAGGAAACCTCCTATAAAACCAACCTTTTAAATTTCTATCTGTTTATTTCACACAGGCCCTGGAATGAATGTCATATATTTGTGAGATGGTAGTAGGGAATACATCCAGCTTCACCAGGGTGTGATTCTTTTAGCAGATGGGGACTGGTTTTCTGGCTAACACTCAAAGAAAACTTGCTGTGGGGACATCCAAATATCCAAATATAACTCACAGTCCCAGAAACATGCATTTAGTTGCTTTCCTTTCTAGGATCTGTTTACAAAGGTTGTGAGTTGAATGATTTAGAAGGACCCTAGTGACTGAGCTTGTTACTACTGTCTGACTCCAAGAGGACCATCATCCATTCACAGGAATATCCCACTGGGCCCCTTGGCACAGAACCCTGGCAATAACTATGTCTTGACCACACAAATAGGTGTGATTTGTGCCAAGCGTGTCTGTTTCAAAACACCTTCCCAAGGCTCAGCTTGGGACCCAAGATCACACAGAGGGAGAATTCAGATTATCTTGCCTTTGAGATATATCTACATATGGGGACTTAAAAAAAAAATCTCTATACTGCTTTGGAAATCAAGTTGTTGACTCATGAAGCAGAAAATAATGAATCCAGTTTCTCATCCTCTGCTAAGAATTTAGGTTTCATTTAAATAAATTAATTAAAATGTAAATATTTACTGTGCAAATTTAATTGAACTGATGTTCAGCGTTTTTAACTTTTTCTCTCTTTTTTAAATCTGTAATTTAATTGATTAAAGAGAATTTTCTGTGATGAAACTCTGTCTATTAATGCAAATCAGCATCTTCTCGGCAACTCATAGGCTTAGGGAATTGCCTAGGGCATTAAGAAGTTAAGTGATTTCTCTGGTCATCTAGCATGTAGGTGTCATAGGAAGGATGGAGGTCAGCTCTCTCTACTCAGTATACCACTGCTACCTCTCCAGTTTTTCAGAAAACATTTATTTTTTAAGTTATTAATTTTTTTGTTATTACCTTAGAGTTAATTTTTTCCAACATGGAGTTGCTAATATTATTATAAGAAAAGATCCTGGAAACAAAAAGGAGAAATGAGGAAAAGACAAAGGCACCTACTTTAGGCTTGGCAAGTTCCTTGATCCTCTCAATCTCCTCATCTGATAGGACATCATAGTATCTTACAATGTGTGGGCTGTCCCATTCATCCTCCTCCTTAAAGGGTGCAATCAGCAGCTGGGGTGTCCTGTTGCCATCATGGTATCGACAGAAAAGTCTCTTCTGTCTCCGCGGTGTCTGTGGGAACACAGAGAAACAAGTACCATGCTGAATAAGCTTTGGTCAGCTAATGGACCACTTTCCATGGTTGAGCTTCTGTTTTAAAACAGGACTTCCTAAAGTTTTTCCACTGATGATTCTTTTTTTGCCTGAGACATTTTTCTGGGTACATAGGTACATAAAAGGGATATACAAATCAAACAATTACTGACAATAAATCATAAAGAAATTTATTTTAAAACAATTCTTTCGTTACATATAATTTTATCATTTATTAAAGATGAAAATAATACTTGGATACTAATGAGATGGATGTGCTTGTTTATTTTCACATAAAAATTCAATCTTGGCAGAATATTTGAAACCTTTTGTTTTTGCCAAATTTTTCATGACCCTCCACATTCATTTACATGATCCCATAAGGGGTCATGACCCACAGTTTAAGAAGTTTTGCTCTAAAAGACTGAAATGCCTTCTCCCTCCAACCTGTGCCAATGAAGACACATCTTTTTCCATTGCAATCTGAAAAGACTAATGGATATACCAGATAGATTTGTGCAAGTCTGGCTTCCCTAGCATGTTCAGAGGACAGATACTTGGAGCTTTCTGAAGTCTTAAACAATCACCTCAGCTGTCCTTGTCTAGGAATGATTACAAGATATTAATGTAATTTTTATTCATCTGTAAGCTCAAAGTAATTTTTTTCAATACCAGACTAGTGACTACAGGGGAATGTCTCAAAACAACTGAGTGTATAAGTTTTAAAGTTTTAAAACAATTATTTTCAAAATGAAGCAATTTAACAGTTCACTGGCTATAACACAAAGGAGTTTCTTTTTGTAAATATACCATTCCAGTTATGTTACAGCCTCAGGAAGTAAAGCACCCTTAGAAATGAGTCAAAGAAAATATGTGGACAAAACAGAAATTCTGATAGAAAGGAAATAAACTCTGATATAAAGGAAACTGGATTTGGAGTCAGAAGTTGCTCAGTCACGTACAACTCTTCATGACCCTATCTGGGGTTTTCTTGGCAAAGATACTAGAGCAATTTGCCATTTCCATTTCCAGGTCATTTTACAGATTAGGAAATGAGGCAAACAAGTTCAAGTGACTTGCCCAGTATCACATGTTCCTAAGGCCACAGTCTCCTTATTTATATAGACTGGATAACTTCTAAGATCCTTTCTGGCTCTAAATCTATAATTCTATAAAAAAAACTGAACTCTAATTGAATCAATTTTTAAAATGATGGGCTTCCTAGCAGGAGGATATCCATGGACAAAACTGGTGGTTGGTACATGTTGTATGTTTATTTGCAAGCTCATTTCATTATAAAAAGGATGAGAGAAAAATGCTCCAGGAAATAGGAAGAGATAAACAACAATGAATAAATGCATATTTTTGTTTTGATTTTTTTTGAGAGGCAATTTGGGGTTAAGTGATTTGTCCAGAATCACACAGCTAATGTCAAATGTCTTAGGCCAGATTTGAACTCAGAGCCTTTTGATACCAGAGCCAACGCACTACCTGCAGTACCACCTAGAAGCTTCTAAAAAACAGACATTTTGATGCTACTAATAATACTCTATCCCATGTGTAGTCTAACTCTTCTGGCTGTTTTCTTTCTCCCAGAAGCCTTCAAAACTAAATTCAAAAAGACATTACCGAACTGGAGAGTTCTTGGGACAGTCTGGTTTCCATATCAAAGCTCACAGCCCAAATGTTGTAACTATCCCTAGAACCAGAATTTTGCAGTCCCTTGTAAAAAATAAAATAAAATCTCAGCCCTATCATACAATGGTGGCATAATCAAAAAATCTGGATTTTAGTTCTAGCTCTTCCACTGTCTCATTGTGTGATATGAGGCAAATCACTTAAGCTCTCTAGGTCTCACATTTCTCCTGTATAACATAAGCGGACTTTTCCCAAGGTCCCCTCTGGCCCACCTCCTTCGATCTCATAACTTAGCCTCACCAGTTTAATGCCTTCCCCTCGGCAAAGAGCCTCGTAGACATCTCTCTCAGGCAAGTAGTCTGGAGGCCTCTCATAGATGCCTCCCTGTGTTGCTGGTTGAGTCTCTGATGTCTTATTTAACCTCTTTCCAAGCCTTTCTTCCTCTAACAGCTTCTCAAAGTACCGCAGATTCCCCCCAGCTCTTTCATGACTAGAGTCTAGAAAAGAAAGAAATTGAAAAGGATGAGGAAACCGCAGATGTCCTCCAGGGCCATCCTTCGGCAGTAACTCCCCAGGACCTGGTTGTCCCCAGTGTTTTTGCTGCAGGTTAGAAAGTGACCCAAATGCACCTGAACGGTAGCAACTGTGGCCCATGCTAACACTAGGAGGCTGACTGAGCTCCCTCTGCACCCAGGCTCCTCCTCTGTAAGGCAGCAGGCAATGAAAAGACAGTGGCTTGGGACAATGATGGAAGGATCAACTATTTCAATAGACCCCTCAGCTCCCACACCTCTATAGGGAGGGAGGCCATCCCCTCTGCAAACCTTAAAGGGCCAGAAGTGAGTTGCTATTATTTTGTCACCAGGGCAGAGGAGGAAGAACAAGAGAGATTTAGCCAGATTCCTTTGGAAGCATCCTTATGAACCAGCATCGTCTGTCTCTCTTGCTGTCCCTCTCAGGCTTACTCAGTAGCTAAAAAAGGCCAAGTCCCCTCACTGCATACAAGGCCACTGTCAGTCATCCTGACCTATATCTTGCCACTAGATTGGTGACTGTGATGAAGCTCATAACTTTGCACAGGCTGCCTCATTTAACTCCAATTCAAGCCATCCCCCTCCTAAGGACATTGATCCTCTTTAAGAATGAAGGACAAACAGACAAATAACGATAGCAACTCAGCAGCCTCAATTTTATACCAATATATTGTGAACTCCTTGGGGGCAAGGACTGTTTTGTTTTTGCTTTAGTATGTCAAGTGTCTGTTGCAGTGCCTGAGCTCAAAGCCCAGATGCATGTCTATCTAATAAATTCTTGTTTAAATTGCAATTGCCCCATGAAAAAGGGACCCTGCCACCCGGTGTGATTCCCTGTAACACATGTGACACTTCAGCTTCCCAGGATACCTCCATTAACCACAGTGCCCCACATCATGTATTTTTTCTAGCTACTAAAAAAGACTACTAAATAATAGCTATGGCTAGAGTTAGGACTCAGTCTTTGATTAAAGGGATCAAAGAGTCAGACTGTTTTGGGATTTAGGACATCAGGATCAGAGGTCAGAGGTATAGAGTCACAATGTCACTGGATTAAGAGACCACATCTTTTGCCCATGTTGCAAGGGCAATGTCTGATCTGATCCTAGGCTCTGTCCATTCTCCATAGGATGCTATGGGAAGCAACCATGTGGATGGCCCTGCCATCTCTCCCTAGTCCCTGAGAACATGCCACAGCAAATTACCAAGAGAAATCAAGCGACGAGTGAGTTCCACTGCCCTGTGAATGTCCCCAAGCTGAAAGACGGCATAGCTGAGGTAGTCCAAGATTTCAACTTTAGATGTCACGGCATCCTCACCATCATCGTGCTGCTTCAGTGCCTGCTGCATCCACAGAACAGTGTGGTAGTAGTCCCCATCATTGTAGGCTGTCTTACCCATGCCAAAGCTGTCATCCGCACTCAGGGTAGAACGGTACTTGGTCCCTGGAGGGCAAACCAACAATGAGTATATGACCACAATACTAACAGTGTCATTCCCAGTACCCAGGAGGTAACGTACCAAGAATGGTTCCATGACAATAGGACCTACCTCCTTTTAGACTGCAGAAAGACCCTGAAGCTCTAGAAGTTAATGGACCCTCACTAGCACAAGGGAAAGAGTAGTGAACCAGTAATCAGAAAGTCCCTGAAAAGCTGCTTTTTTTTTTAAACAACAATAGCTTTTTATTTTCAAAATACATGCAAAGATAGTTTTCAACATTCATCCTGGAAAACCTTATATTCCAAATTTTTCTTGCTCTCTTCCCCTTACCTCACTCCCTTAGACAGCAAAAAATCCAATGTTATGTTAAACATGTCCAATTCTTCTATACATATTTCCACATTTATCATGCTGCACAAGAAACATCAGATCAAAAAAAGGAAAAAAATGAGGGAAAAAACCAAGCAAAAAAACAGCAAAAAAGGTGAATATACTATGTGGTGATCCACATTCAGTTCCCACAGTTCTCTTTCTGGATGCAGAGGGTATTTTCCATCACAACTGGCCTGAATCACCTCATTGTTGAAAAGAGTCACATCTGTCAGAGTTGATCACCAAAGCAATCTTGTTGCTATATACAATGATACTTTGGTTCTACTCACTTCACTTAGCATCAGTTCATTTAATTCTCTCCAGATCTGAAAAGCTGCTTTTCAAAGAAATGTTCAACACAGGAAATTCAGAACCATTACCTGGCAGGTCCCCTTTGGAAATAGTGTCAGGATCCAATTTGTATGTGTCCTGAAGACGCATTAATGCCTTGGCTGCCCCTGTCTCATCTTCTTCTGTAGGGAAGAACTGGCGCTGCATGGTAAGATTGGCAATAAAACCTTTCCATATACAGAGGGGAGAAGAAAAAGAGATAACAACTCAGAAACTGATTTTTGCATATTTTGAGGACATCAAAAAAGGTAACCCTTGCACATATAAAATGTCCTACTTCCAGATGGATTTCTACCTCCTTTGGGAAGCCTTTTTTTAATGAACACAGTGTTCTTCCCCTGCAACGAAATTCTAAAACATATATTAACCTTATAACTCATTTACTCCTTAGAATATATTGCTTTATCAGAGCTAGATATATAGATTTGTTAATCATTTGCATAAAAGTGATAAGACTCTATGGTGAAAATAACAAATAAAAGAGTAAAGGAGGGAAAAAAAGACTAAGGACCTTGAGGTCTGAAGAATAACATTATTAAGAAAGTAGAAGAAATAAGAGATAAGTAGAAGTAAGGGACTTTCTTCTCAAGACAGTATAATTTGTAATTGGTTCTAAGGAAGTCACAGTATTCACTTTATTTTTTTAAAAATATTAACAGCAAAGAAAAAAAAATAAAAAGTCCATAAGATAATAAAAATCTACCAAAATAAAAAACAAACAAAAATAGTACTGATGCAATTTTAAAAAAAAGATAGAGCAAATAGGTAAAATATGAAAAAGTACCAAAGAGATGTAGATGAGAAAATAAAGATTATAAGATATCCCAAATTATATTTTCAATGGATAAATGATATATGAACAATTTAAGCAATATTTAATACTTTAGAAGCCATGAGAGTAAAGAAAGCAGTTTGTATAAATTTTAAAGTCCAGAGAGTACTAGTTCTAGAATTAAAAGGTGTTTTTAAAATATATTAGGAGAAAATATTGAGGAAAATACAACCAGGGACAATTTAATAGACAACCTGAAAGGAAAAAAAATAGAAATAAAAAACTACCGACTTAGATATGAAATAAAGAACTGAAGAGAAACCAAGTAGAAAAACCAAGCCCAGAAAATAGCCACTATGGAAAGGATTGGAACACATCTTGATTCATCAAATCAATGGTGGTTTGGGTGGCCTTAGGAATACAAAGTAGCAGTAGGAAAAGGAGTCTTTGTCAAGTACATTGCAAACCTTAAAACATTATATAAATGTTACTTTTAATCATTATTATCATACTTAGTGTTATCTAGACTAATCTCTTTTATTTTATAGTTTAAGGGAGTCAGAATTTTTCCCAACTCCTATCCAGCACACTTTTCCACAATATCACACTGTTTGAAAAAAAGTAATAATGTAAAATAAAAAACAAACTGATCACTATTAATTATAATGACCAAATTTTGCTACAGAGAAGAGATGAAAATGAGCTTCTCTCCTGTTTTTGCTACAGGAATGGAGTACTGCTCATATAACCTCAGTTGTGATATGTTTTTTCTTTTTTTATTCTTTTAAAAAAACTTCATAAAAAATTAAATATTACTGTAAGTTAGCGATGTCATTTTTGTGTAATCCAGTCCTCAGTTTTCTTTGCTATCAAATAAAAGGCTGGATTAGATGATACTGAAGGTCCCTTCTATCGCAAACCTTCTATTTTGCTGTTCATGGTTTTATCTTAAGGCAGTAGAGGATCCTCTCTCTCTCTCTCTCTCTCTCTCTGTGTATCTCCCTTCCTCTCTCCCCCACCTCTCTGTTTTTCTCTCTCTGTGTCTCTTTTTCTCTGTATCTCTGTGTCCCCTGTCTCTCTTCTCTTTCTCTCTCTCTCTCTCTCTCTCTCTCTCTCTCTCTCTCTCTCTCTCTCTCTCTCTCTCTCTCTCTTTCTCTCTCTCTCTCAGAAACATGAGGGATTAAAAGTTCAGCACCAGCCCTCATCAAGAATAAAACCAGACAAAAGTGCAGAGAAGAAGTTTCATCCCAGAGGAGTTTGGGATTTAGTTTTGTCTTTTGTCCTGTCCTCATAACTAGCTCAGTCAGAAACCTTAGAAAGATCTAGAAAAAGGCTAGTCAAAACTCTGGACTGTCTGTGACTTCACCAGTGGCACAGTCCCCACACCAGGATGAGCTCACCAGTCACATAAGCCAGTGGCTAGGGACATGTATCCCCCTCAATCCTACTTCTCTGCTTGTTCTGGCTTTAAGCATGGAATTTCTCACCAGGAAATCTTCCTACTTCATGCTACTGGCTAGAAGAGAAGGAAAAATTCATACATACTATTTGAACAGAGAAGGGCCTCAGCAATCATCTGAACTAAGCCCTTCATTTTAAAAATGAAAAAACAAGGACTAGAATTCAGACATCCTGCCTCTCTGTCCAGGGCTTTTTGCTTTCTACCAAAGTTGTTTTCTTTGCTTTAGAATGCTGGCCCACACCCCAAGGTGTATAAGCAGCAGGTCAGGAAAGCAAGGTGGGACAATCTTGCTATCCTAACCCAAACCATCTAAACAGCATAAAAACATTCTGGAGTCACTGCTCAGTTCCCTGTACTCTTAATCCCTGTAGGGAGAGACAGCATGGTATAACACATAGCAACTTCTGAGTCAGGAAATTCTGGGGTCAAATCCTGCCTCCAAAGCCTATTAGCTGTGTCACCGTGAGTAGATGAGAAATAGTTGCTGATCTGCAGTGTCAGAAGTCTTTTCCTCAGCAAATGGCCCCTTACCCCAGTGAAATCACAGATTCAGAATAAGATAAGATAGATAGATCATGTATACATAGATACATAGATAGATGAAAGATAGGTGGTAGATAGATTATATATACATAGATAGATGATAGAAAGATCATAGATACATAGATAAGATAGATAATAGATACATAGAAAGATGGTAGATAGATAGAGTGTACATATACATGTTCCTGTATATGTATAAAATCATGGGGCAAGTAGGTAATGCAATGGATAGAGTATCAGGCCTGGAGACAGGAAGATTCATCATCTTGAGTTCAAATCTGGCCTTACTAGCTGTGTCACCCCATCTGCCTCAGTTTCCTCATCTATAAAATGAGCTGGAGAAGGAAATGGCAAATCCCTCTAGTATCTTTGCCCCCCCCCAAAAAAAAAAACTCCAAATGGGGTCATAAAGGCATGACTGTAACAACCAAACCACAAAATACATATAATCATAGTCATTCTTTTTGTGGTAGCAAAGAACTAGAAACTAAGTAGGTCCCCATCAAATAGGGTACAGCTCAACTGTGATACATAAATGTAAATGATCATTATTATTCAGTAAGAAACGACAAATATAAGGATTTCAGAAAAACACGGGAAGTTTTGAATGAGCTGGCAAAAGATGAAATAAGCAAAAATAGAAGAACCATAGACATAATGATGGCAAATACATAAATTAAAAGAACACTGAAAGGAAATGAACTCTTGAATAATTGAAAAACCAATAATGAGTACTAGAGAACTAGGACTGAAATTTGTCTCAGGGAACTATAGTCAGTCAATAAGTATTTATTAAGTAATTTCTTTGTGCCAGGAACATTGTTAAGTGCCAAGGGTAGGGAAAAAAAAGGACAAAAGACAAGCTAACAAATAGTTACAAATAAGCGCGCGCTCTCTCTCTCTCGCTCGCTCTCTCTCTTTCTCTGCTTATATATATAATACACATACACACGTATATACATATATAATATACATATAAACAAAACACATACATAGTATTAGAAGGGATAGGGAAAGGTTTTTAGTTGGAGATTTTAGTTGGAACTTAAAGGAAGCCAAGGTGAAGATAAAGAGGGAGAGCTTTCCAGGCATGGGGGATAGCCAGAGAAAATGCCTGGAGCTTTTTAGGAAAATCCTTTTGGCAGCGGAATGGAAATTGGATTGGAGTGGGGAGAGACTTGAGGAGAGCTGACTCACCTTCTGGCTATTGCAATCCTCCAGGTATGAGGTAATGAAGGTCTGCACCAGGGGGGTGGCAGTGTTGATGGAGAGAAGGTGGCTTGTATGAGAGGTGTTGCAAAGATGAAATTGACAGGCCTTGGTAACAGAGTCAATATGAGGCGGGGAGAAGGTGAAAGAGAGTGAGAAGTTGAGGATGATACCTAAGTGAGCCTAGGGGACTAGAAGGATGCTGTTGCCTCTACAATAAAATGGGGCACAAGGAGGGAGGAGTTTTAAGGGGAGAGATAACCATATTAACTTGGGACGTATTTAGTTTATGATGGCTACTGTAAATCCACCACAAGGTACCTGAAAGGCAGTTGGAGATGTGTGACTGAAGGTCAACAGAGAGATTAGGCAATAGAGGCAGATTTGAGAGTGGACAACAGGAAGATGGTATGAGCAGAATGCCACATACACTGTCAGATACACTGTACTTGGTTGTTTTTGCTTAACTGTTGGTATAAGAGAGTTTGATTCTGGGGAGGTATTTGAAGAAATAATTGTGATTCAAAATGAAAATGCATCAATAATTTTAAAAAACACAAAACTGACCAAATTTAAATTTTCATATGTCCTATAAACCCAAAAAGGATAGCAGTCTAGTGAAGAGTATATGGCTATAGGATTGTTCTCACTAGTAGCCCTACCAGAATTCTGACTTTTCCTCTGTTTCCTTCTATCCATTTAGAAAGGGTTCACATAGTATTCTTTCCCTTGTCATTCTATTGCTATTACTGTCTTTATTTACTGCACTTATTCATTCTTGTATTTCTTGTATTAACAAAGTTCTAAAGTTCTGTCCTAATATGCTGATGAATTAAGTCATTTGGTTTCTTTATTAAAGGTATACAGTAGCTCCTTTACTTTCTTCATAGATTAATGTGAGAATACTATGAGAGTGTAGAAAGCGCTCTAAAAACAAAATCACTAAACACATATAAGGAGTTAGGATTCTACATGTTATATGTTATATTTAAATATTAATAAGAGTGACAAAGAGCTGTGATCTCTTTGCTCTGGTCTTAAACGGTCTTTCACTGGACCTAATCTTGGGGCTGCTTGCTCAATAAGGCTTCCAAATCCTATTAAACTATGAACTTCCCAAGGGCAAGAACAGCTTATTCTTTTCTGAATTCCCTTTATTGCTAGGCCAAGGACCTAGACCAGGTATGTAACAAACGTTTGTTAAATACACAAATACATGTATGCACTGGCTTGACAAAAAGATATAATACAATCTGTCTATCTGTTACACACACACACACACACACACCCTCATTTACACTCAGAACTTTCTCTGCTTACCAGTGGTTGAATCCTGTAACACCATGTTCTCCAAAGCCGGCCAATCTGTGTTTAGACGCTTCACTAGTTTGTAGGCATTTACTGGGTGAGACAAGTAGCCCTCAGGATCAGAAGTTGATTTGCTTGTCAAAATATCCATTTTTTCAGCCCAGCTAGGGGGAGACACAAGAAAGATAATTTTCTACCTTAAATTCAAACAGACTGACTTTCCAAACGTGTTCATTTCCACCAGATTCACATAGACTTGTTTACCTACTCAAGAACTGAAAAATCAGACCATCAACCTGGAAAATAGCGTCCATGTCTGGGCCTCATGTTTTAAGAGAAGCATCAACAGACAGAAAATGTCCAGAGGAAGTGACCAAAGATGGAAAGAGAATTCAAACACTGAAAACCCTAGAGAGATTTACTTTATAAAATAAATGACTCAGAGAGGACATGACACTCCTCATCAGACACCTGAAGGATTATCATATGGAATGAGAAAATTTGTCCCAAAGAACGAGTTGAAGTCATAGATACTGTGTGTGTGGCTGTGTCTGTTATAAGTCATCTTAGGTATTCAGTCATTTTTCAGTCATATCTGACACTTCATGATGTCTTTGGAAGTTTTCTTGGCATCACAGGCATTACAGAAGCTTAAAAGCACTGTGCAGAAGCTGAGAAAGGTCTCACTAATTAAATGAAGTTTGAAGTACACTCTCCAAAAAAGAGTAAGATTTGGACAGAAGGAATAGGCAAAGAGGGAAATGAATTAAGTCAGGATGAGATATACCTGGGAGGGCCTAGAAAGATTTCCAAGAATGACTAAAAATAAATTGAGGCATAAGAATATGTGTCACAAAAATTTTAAGGTGAGTCTATAGTAATAATTTTTTTCACTCCAGCTTGGTTACTTTCCCCTCCCAGCCCCCCAAACTTGTTTTATACATTTCTGTTCTTATGCTTTTGCTTTCATCATTTCTATTGTTTGAAATGTCCTAATTCATAGCTCTCACATGAAGCTTTTCATCATGTCCCAAACTAGGAAATTCATCTCCTTCCCTGGAATTCAAAGTTCCTCATTAGTACTTTTATGTTCCTGAATAAACTACTTAGACCTCTGTTTTAACTAATACTTGCTCATGGCCAGGGTTCTAGCAGATGAATCAAAAACTATTTGCAGATAAATGTCTCAATAGTCAACTCAGTAGCACCACCACTTCAACAAATTATAAGCTACCTAAGGTGGAAACTGAATCTCATTCATCTTCTTATATTTCTTATATTAACCCAGCCAACAAAGTTGCTTAATAAGAGTTTTTGAAGGAATATATGATTTACCTTTTAATCTTGAACAGTCTAGCTTCTTCTGCTCTGATATATTCTTTCAGAGACTGAACCAGGTCTTTCTCTGCATAAATCAAGTCTGTCATCTGACCTAAATGACAATTAAAAAAAAAATAACTTCAAAGTGAATTCCAGCCCTGATCCCAGGAATTTAAATGACTAATGGTATGTCTAGGTGAACCCAACTTTAGTAGGGCTGTCAGAGTTGTAAAAAAGAGGTATCTAATACAGCATCCATTGGGCATTGTAGACCCACAATACTCTCAAATGGAACCTGAACTACATTAAATGTAATTGAAAAAATATTTAATAAAGTAAAAGTATAATAAAACATAGATAATGGTCATTTGTCACTAAGTCAATATGTAGCATATAGAGATTCTTATATATTCCTTAGCAGCCCGTTTCTATTTGATTTTGACATTACTGTTCTAGAGTATCTAAAGAGATCTTCTGACTGGGATCCCTGTTGCAGACTCAGTCCATTACTAGGTCCTTTAGTGATATAAGAGATGTCATCATTCTCCAAAGCCCATCCTCTAATGTTCTCTCCAAGAGTAAATCTGATGGAAACTTGTCAGTCCTCCCATCCCCCTCCAACAAGGAACCAGGATTCTGGTCAGGCCTAACATTTGGGATTGCTCGACTAGAATGTACCAATTGAGGTAAAGAACTCAGCCCATGTGCAGTGCAAGATACTGATCCAGGCCAGCAGCAAGGAGGAGATCCAAGGCTTCATGATCACTGATGTCACCCTGTAAGACAGTTAAAAAAATAAACAAATCTATTATTGGCATTAAGACACCAATAGGGTGAAACAAGTATGCAGGGATGCACACATGGTCACAATCAAATGAAAAACTCATAATATCAATAAGAATCATTTAGCGCCATGTCTTATTTTCACATGTAGAAAGATGGGGACCCAGAAAGAAGCCTTTTGTGATATAAAAACTCAGCAAAAATTAAAATCTACCCTGGTCTTCACTTCAGGAAGACACTGGAAGGCTCTATAAGCAAAAAACAAATAGTCAAGTCCTATGTAAAGGACTCTTCCTTCCCTAGAAGCCTCTGCTAGACTCTGATATCTATTTAGGCTTTAAATAGGGTAGTGGGTTGAGCAAGAGGCAGAATTTCTAGTGTCTGGAACCGCTCTCCTGTCATCTTCAGGGTTTAATCAGCAGTTATGAGCAGATAAATACTTTACCAGCCACCTCAGTGGTGCCAGTGTCCTGGTTAGAGGAAGATTTTTTTACTGATCTTTGGGTCTCCGCCCCAAGCAATAAGCAGCAAATGGAGTATATTCAGGTGAGACTTAGGAGTGCAAGAAGCAGATCTTGGCCTTAGCAAGAAAGAATAAACCTGTGCAGCACTAACAGTCTAAGCAGGAGAAAGAATAAGAAATCAGGAGATTCTAGGCAAAGCTTAAGAGGTTCTAATAAGTTACTTAGGACAAAGATTCACATTTTTTAAAAAAATTTATTCCTAGCACTTAGTTTCAAATAAATGCTTGTTGATTCGTTCAGCTGAGTGGCCAAAGAACAACAGAAGCTTCTACAGTCAATCAAACCATAGTTTAACTCCCCAAATCTTCCAGTGACTAGAGATTTTTCTTTCTAATACACAGGAAGATTCAAACAATTTACCAAGGAAAGAACAGAAACTATGGGCAATAATTCTTGTTCAGTCCTTACTTAGGGAAGCACTAGCATTAAGGGAGATCATGAAAGACTTCTTTTACAAAGTTAGATTTTTGCTGGGACTTGAAGGAAACCAGGGAATTCAAGAGATGGAAAAGAGGAGAAAGAGAATTCCAGGCACAGGGACAGCCAGTGAAAATACCCTTAGGAGACAGGGGATTGTGTGTGAGGAACAGCAAGAAGGCCAGTGTCACTGGATTTCAAAGGACATGGAGGGGATTAAGGGAAAAGATTGGAAAGGTAGGAATAGGTCAAGTTATGAAGTGCTTTAAAAGTCAAAAGACTGGATGCCAGGATGGCAGAGGAAGTCCCCTCAGAATTGATTTAGGTGGAGGAAGCAGCTTACCAGCCCACAGGGAAAGTCGGTCTCACTGGAGTGAGAGGGTTTTCAGTTTTAAGAGGAGCAGCAACCTCACAGCAGGGAACCTGTATACAGCAAGGCTCCAAGCCTTGGGCAATCTACCAGCAAGGCACCTCCCTCCTGCAAGCCACCAGCTCTGTAGGCAATTGAGCAATCTGTGCAGCACAGCAAGATCCTACATCAGGGATATCTAAAGGCAGCATCAATAGCAGCCAGCCTCACAGCAGGAGACTTGTAGGAAGGCTACCGGCCTGGGGCAATCCACGGGATATGTCACCCTCCTGCAAGCCACCAGCATTGAAGCTCGAGGTTGGCCAACAGAAAATCCCTGCCCTTGGGACTCATCAGCAGAGAGAACCTGTTTCCATAGCAACCTAGAAGCAGGACTGCATCCCTGGGGCAAACCAGAAACAATATCTCTCCTCCAGGGCCAACCAACCATCACAGCAACCAGGCATCAAGACCCCAACTATGGAGCCAGCTAGAAACTAAACTTCCCACCCGGGAAGGAAGTAGGAGGGCCTGTCTCTCAATACAAACCAGAATGGAACCCTACTCTCCAAAGAAAGCAAGCAGCTTAGCTCAGAATGCCTCTGAAAACCAGCACTAAAACCTGAGCCCCAGGATAAAAAGCTTGGGATAGCACAGAACTGGAGTCTAACTCTCACATAAAAACATCAAGTCACAAAAAAAAAAAAAGGCAGAAAATGAGCAAAAAAATTTTTTTAAAGGACTTGACTATACAAAGTCACTATGGAGATAGGGAGGGTAGAGGCATAAACTTAGAAGAGGGCAATAGTGTCAAAATGGTTACATGTGAAGCCTCAGCAAAAAATATTTGATCTCAGGCCCAAAAGGAGTTCCTGAAAGTAATTTTTTAACAATTTTAAAAAACAAATTAGAGAAGCAAAAGAAAAATTGAAGAAAAAAATGAAAGAAGTGTAAGAGAATCAAGGAAAAAAAGTCAATAGCATGATAAAAGATATATCTTTACTGAGGAAAATAACTCCCTAAAAAGCAGAACTGGCCAAATGAAAAAGGAATTACAAAAGCTCACTGAAGAAAACAATTTCTTAAAAAGTAGAATTGAACAAGTAGAAATTAATAACTATATGAGACATCAAAATACAATAAAACAAAATCAAAAAAGTTTTTTTTTTTTAAATAAAAGAAAATGGGAAATTTCTCATTAGAAAAACAAGTGACCTAGAAAACAGATCCAGGAGAGGTAATATAAAAATTACTGGACTACCTGAAACCTATGATCAAAATAGAAAAAGCCTAGACAACACCTTTCAAAAAATTATCAAAGAAAACTGCCTTGACATATTAGAACTAGAGGGCAAAATAGAAATTGAAAGAATACACCTGTAAAGTACAGGCTAGCTCCCTGAAGGGCCTTAGGGTCAGCCAGAGTCAGAATAAATTAAAGTCCTTGGTCTTTAGAGGGAGAAGTGAAGGAGGCAGACAAGCAAAATCCTGGATTCTGGAGTCCAGCCAGGGTCATCAACCTCTCTCCTCCTTGAACTGCTGCCAAGTGATTCTGCCTCTCTCCTTCCACCCTCCAATTCTTGCCTATGATTATCTTAACACCAAACATTCAGCAAGCACCAACAGTGAGAAGAGCCATTTATTCAAATATATGCTAATAGAGTCATTGTCTCATATTGAATGGGTAATTAGCCTTAAGTGCTCAGTTGTCTGATTCAAGCACACCTTTTTGGAGTTTCAGCCCTCTACAGACACCTATCACCATCTAAAAGAATTCCCAAAATGAAAAAAATCACAGCCAAGTTCCAGAACTCACAGGTCAAGGAAAAAATATTGCAAACTGCCCCCCCCCCCCATTCAAATATTGTGTAGTTACAATCAGGATTACACAGGATTTAGCAACTTCCACATTAAAGAATTGGAGGGCTTGGAAGAAGTTAGAATTACAACCAAAAATCACCTACCCCAAAATTTTGAATATAATTTTTTTCAGGAGAAAAATGGAAATTTAACAAAAGAGGGCTTTCAAACATTTCTAATTAAAAGACCAGAGCCAAATAAAAAATCTGACCTTCAAAACAAGACTCAAGTTAAAGATAAAAAAGAAAAAACATAAGAAATTCAATAAGGTTAAATTATTTATATTTCTACGTGGCAAGATATTTGTAACTTTTAACAACTTTATTACATAAGAGCAATCAGAAGGACTATATGTAGACAGAGAATCCATTCTGATGGGATGATACAAAAAACAAAAACAAAATAAAAGGGGTGACAAATTTGTGAACTGATAGAACCATTCAGGAGGAAATTTGAAGCTATGCTCAGAGGGATATAAAATTGTGCCTATCCTTTGATCAGCAATCCCACTGCCAGATCTATATTGCTACACACACACACACACACACACACACACACACATACACACACACAAAGGCAAAGGGGGAAAGGATTTATTTGTACAAAAATATTATAGCAAAAATATTTTGTGGTGGCTAACAACTGGAATCCAAGGAATGCCTGTTCATTAGGAAATAACTAAACAAGCTTTGTTATATGATTGTAATGGAATATTATTGTGCTATAATAAGTGACAAGCAAGATGATTTCAGAAAAACCTGGAAAGACTTACATTAACTGAATGAATAGAATCAGAAGTGAATAGAACCAGAACATTGCACATAGCAATAGCAATATTTTCAATGAAGAACTGTTAATGACTTAGCTATTCTTAGCAATATAATGACCTAAAACAAAGGACTAATGATGAAGTATACTATCTGCCTTCAGAGAAAGAACTAATATTGACTGACTATAGAGTGAAGCATGCTATTTTTTCACTTTTTCATTTTTTTCTTTTATGTCTACCTGTATAAAATAACCTAATGTGAAAATGTTTCACATAATTGCACACATATACCTGTATCTAATTACTTACCATCTAAGAAAAGGGGAAGAAGAGGAAGGAATAGAATTTGGAACTCAAAACTATTAAAGGTTTGAAAATTGGGGAGGAGGGGAATCAAAGAATTTTATATTTTGAGTCTAGAAATAATAAGGAGCTAATAGAATCTATTGAATCTTCTAAAGAGGAGACATGGTCAGATCCATATTTCAGCCAAAGAGAGCTTTACATCAACAACTTGTGATCTTGGACAGGTTATATTT
Organism: Sarcophilus harrisii; assembly: GCF_902635505.1. Lineage (NCBI taxonomy): Eukaryota > Metazoa > Chordata > Mammalia > Dasyuromorphia > Dasyuridae > Sarcophilus > Sarcophilus harrisii. The sequence goes on from NC_045427.1 coordinate 350,410,085, forward strand.
CCAGTCAATCAATCCACAAACACTTAATAAGTATCTGCTATGTGCCAACACTGTGCTAGGAGTTGATGACATGAAGTCTCTTGTCCTCAAGAAGCTTATATTCTATAAAGGGAGATAGAACATGTACATATATGTCAGTGAACAAGCATTTATTGAGGGCTTACTATCTGACAGGCACTATGCATAAAAAGGAAGGGGGAAAAAATGCAGGAACTGCCCTCAAAAAGCTTAAGTTCTAATAAGTGAGAATGCATGTAAATAGTAGATTGGAAGTTAAAGTCAGAGTTAAAGAAAGGGATTCTGAAAAAAGGCATTAATGCCTGACGGTATGGGGAACCCAAAACAAATATACACATTGTCAACAAGCAATCAACTTCACAAAACTTAAGAGACTGATGTGAAAACCAGGTTTATTACTAGAGAAATGAACTTGCAGTTAGAACCCAAAGAGTTCCCAATTCTTACAGAAGATTTCATTTTTATAACAGGACAAAGGAAGGGGGGAATACAGAGGGGGAGGGGACATAGGAGGTGAAATGGTGCAGCAAAGGTAAGGAAAAAGACAAGACCACTCTCCATGGTGGGGAGCAAGGTGATGGCAAAAGCCACATTTTTTCCCTTGGGAACTATTAGAGTACAAAGTTAGCAGGGTTAGTTGATTTGCAAAGAACCCCCAGCTTCTTTCTATTCTGTATGTGAGTAGCTGACTTTTTGAACCAAAGTGCAAAATTTTACTTATATAATAATTAACATTTATACAAAGCTTCAAAGTTTACAGGTTATAAAGGCTTCCATTATTCCAGCCTGATACAGACTTCCTGGAGCCTGTCTTGGCTCCCAAGGACACAGAGGGAGTCAAGCTTGGGGTGCAACAACAAATTTATATCAGCTCAGGGAGAACTTCATCCTTGACATATTCAGAACATTCAGGACAAAATGCCCTGTTCTCAGCTTCTCTAACAAAAAATACCAGGTGTTCCCCTGAAGGGATAATATCTTTAACGCCCTTTAAAATTGTTTATTTATGATGGTGAGTACTGTGCACAATAACAGCAAGATTATGTAATGATCCACTATGATATACTTAGTTCTTCTCAGCAATGTGATCTCATATAATTCCAACAGACTTGATATGGAAAATAACAAATCCAGAGAGAGAACTATGGATGTAGTATTCTTGTTAGTTTTCTGGAGGTCTTTGGAGCAGCCTTCTTTTTAGTTTTGTAATCACCACGAGTAAAGCCAGGTGTTAAAGTCCAAAGTCAAAATTCTTTATTGTCTCCTTGCTTGGGGCCCCATTAGCTTTCTTGAGGCCCTTGGTCTCAGTGGAGGGAGCAGGGTCAGGCCAGCCACTATAAGGCTGATGAAGATGGAATTGAATCTCTCTGAGTCCGAGGGCTTGTGCTTCAGCCTCCAGCCACCACAAAGGTGGACGATAGGAATGAATCTGTCTCTTGTAGAACTATATTAAGTACTAAGTACATATACTGAACGAGAGAACTATTAATCACCATGCTAAACTAGATAACCATTGTCTTATTAATTCCACTGAGTTAGCACCTTGTAAGAATCTTTGTTTCAAGTACAAGAGTTCTGGCCTATAACATATGGAGACTGAATGTGGATCAAAGCATAGTATTTCCACCTGTTTTTTGTTTGTTTGCTTTTTTCCTATTTTTTCCTGTAGTTTTTTCCCTTTTGATTTGATTTTTCTTATACAACATGACAAATATGGAAACAGGTTTAAAAGTATTGTACATGTATAACCTACATCAGATAGTTTGCTATCCTGGGGAGGATGGAGGTAAGGAAGGTAGGGAGAAAAAATTTGGAACACAAAAATCTTGCAGAAATAAAAATAAAAACAGGTGAAAATACTATGCTTTGATCCACATTCAGTCTCCATAGTTAAGAAATAAATTATCTGCTAAGAAGTGAGAAGACCAATTTTCATTAGTCTTTTAGAGGCATAACTAGTCATTGCATTGATGGTGTTTCACTCATGCAAATAAGTACAGGTTTCTCTGAATTCATCCTTTTCATCATTTCTTTTGGAATAATAATATTCCATTACATTCAGAGATTATAATTTGTTCAGTTATTCCCAAACTGTTAGACAACCCAATTTGTTTCCAGTTCATTTGGTAAAACAAATAATGCTGCTACGGAGACAGTCTTGTTATTACATTTGATTATTAGATATTTCCATGGCATTTAATTTACAATAGTTGGGCATTTCAGACTTTCTATGGTGAATAATTCCTTAGGAATTTCCTTCTCAAGGGCTAACTGAACAAGGTGCTCTCATTCATGTAAATTTTCAAAGCAAACATTTTCTTGATCCTTTTCTTGAGCAAAAAGTATGAGTCCCAAGTCAAACTCCCTCCCCACCTCCCTGGATTTTATTCCCCAACAGCCCTTTCTTCCAAACCAACAATGCTTTATACCATCAGCAAGGGAACTGGAAAGCAATGAGCAAATACTTTTATGTGCATCCATGTATTTTAACACCAGGCACATCTGGAGCTGAATCTCATGAAAGAACTCACTGAATCAATAGAAGTCCAGGGAGAGTCAGTTCAAACCTTTCAAATGATTCATATAAGGCAAGGGACCATTACAGTTAATATGTCCACATTGCAATTTTCCCCATTATAGTTTTGATATATCACAGATCATAATAAGAAATTAAATAGCAAATTTGGGGGAAGTTTTGCAAAAGTCACAGAAGACATATGAAGACCAGCAGATGATACAGAAAAAGTTTAGATACTCACAAGTACATAAAATATATGTATAGTATTTTATAATATAGCATATGACCAAATACTTAAATAAATCACTGAATTAAAAAAAAAGAAAAAATTCAGATTTCAAGAAAAAGGTCAATAAGTTTTATACAAATTTCCAGATCACATGGACATCATGCCCTACTCAAAGTAGAAGGAAAAGTGAGGAAAAAACTAAGGGAGGTCTCTCCTTGTTTTAGAAAGGTGGTAATTTTGTGAAGGGCTATGGTCAACATCTAACCAATAAAAAAGGGAATAAATAGAGAAAGGAAACATTTGACTGTCATAAGGATAAAGGAACTCACTGGAATCTTCAAAAATGTAAATTTAGAAATAATTGAATGGAATTTGACACCCTCAGATGTAGTATAGCCTGAGTCAAACATCATTAAAAGAGATTTAGATGAATTTGTGGCTAGAGACAATGTGTCAGGGGATTAGAAAGCTGGCCTCAAAATCCAGAAGACCAAAATTCAAAGTTCTCCTCTGTCACATGCTAGCTGTGCGACTCAAGGCAAATTACACAACTTCGACCAGGGCCCTGGACAACTATCTAAGACGAGAGGCTGCCCAGCAGTCACTTATCTGCATTGGGAGAGGGAGTTTTCTCACATTACCCACATAGCAGATCTTGATACAATTTAGGGGAATTCAGGGATATGTATGTGCTAAATTCTTAACTTCTCAGTTGATAGCAGGAGAAACAGTTGGCTGTACTTGCTCACTATGTTCTGCTTACTGGGTGCCTCCCTTCTGAACAGAGCATGATGTCTCTTGTGTGTCTAGCCCTTTGCTCAGCTACTCTATGGGAGTGACCATGGAGAAGCTACAGAGAGCTTGAAGAAAGTCACAATCCAGCTGAATCAATAAGATTCACACCAGAAAAGTACTGAGTTATAATGGACAAAATGTTAGCCTCAAAGTCATGAAGATATGGGCTCATAACTTGTTTCTTTCACTTGCTGGCCATGTCAATCTGGACAAATCAGCCTCTTGAGATCTGTTTTTTCATCTGTGAAATGAAACTAATACTACCCCATGCTACCAGTGTATAGAACTATTTTGAGGTTCATATGAGATTATATATGTAAGGAATAGAGCAGTTAGGTGGTGCATGGAGAGGGCACAGAGTCAGGAAGATCTGAGTTCAAATCCAGTCTCATATACTTGTTAGATGTGTGATCCTGAACAAGTCCCTTAACCCTGTTTGCTTCAGTTTCCTCATCTGTAAAATGAACTGGAGAAGAAAATGGCAGAATATTTTAGCATCTTTGCCAAGAAAACCTCAAATGGGATCACAAAGAGCTGGATATGACTGAAATAATTCAACAACATGTAAGGAACTTTGTTAACTTTAAAATACTATGTAAAATCAATGTACTATCTAAAGAATATCATTTTAATATTTATTATTGGAAAAACTTGAAAACTGTGTGTAAAAGTTCATCTAACCAAATACTAAATGATGTCATGTGGACTCTCCCGCACAGGAAGTATTTGCAAAAAGGGAGATAACATTGGAAACTTTAACCACCAAAGAAGATTTCCTGGAAAAGGTAACATTTAAGCTAGATCTTAGAAGATATATAGGATGTGGGGAGACTGAAGGGAATTTTTTTAGACTTGAAAATAGCAGAAGAAAAGATGGGGGTCTGGGAAGCAAGTTAAAAGATTACACCATGTATCCAGCAAAATATAACACAAAGTCCAAAGTGATAGGAAGAGCCAGATTTTTTGAGGTTATATTTGAGGATAAAGAAAAAATTTTGAGCTAGAAGGAATCAAGAGTTTATTCGTAGCATGGAGAATGTCCAGTACAAAAATGTAAAGGCAGAAGAGTGTAGCACAAGATCAAGGAAAAGCTAGTTCACGTCTATTTGACTATAGCATAGGGGAAGTAGAATGGAGTGAAATAGACATGGAGGTAGATTGGAGGTAGATTATTGAGGACCCTGAATGTTATTCAAAAGAATTTATAATTTCTCATGTAGATAATAAGAAGCCACTAAAAAGTTTTTTGAGCAGGCAAGTTACGTGTGATAGAAACGATGCATTAAAAATGATTTTGTCGGCTCTGTGAAGGATGGATTCAAGAAAGAATCAACAGAGAACAAGAAGACCAGTTAAAAAACTAATGATCAGGTGGTAGTGTGAGGTGAAAGGAGAGTATGGATGTAATTTAGATTATGGAGGCAGAATCAGGGCATGGCAAGTATTTGGATAGGAGTAGGGTGGGGAGGGAGAAGTGTACTCTTAGGTTTAGTCCGGTAACTGAAAAGAGGGGCAATTTAGAGAGGAGGAGGAGCTCAGATTTAGACAGACTGAGTTAGTGGTACTGGTGAGACATTTCCTGTCATCAAACCTAAATTTGCTTCTCCACAACTTCACTAATTATTCATAACTGTGCTCTTCAGGGACAAAGCAGAAGAATCTATCCCTCTTATCACAGAATAATCTAATCTGTCCAAAACTTTGTGCCATCATACTCCCTTTCTCTCTCCTCCTTTCCCAGTCCAAAGTTTTCTCTTCTTCAACTTAGGAAGGACCTTCTAACAATCCTCACATGACTGGCCTTCTCTGGATTCTCGGCACCTTATCAATACCCTTTTCCACTTCACCAATATCCTTTTTGGCCTATGGCTCCTAGAGCTCCAGCTCACACTATAGAAAAAGCTTTAACTGAATATCACTAGAGTAGAAAGAAAATTCGGCTACAGTACATAAGACATCTGGAGCAGACAGGAGGGGAGCTACATATATACAACTCCACCCCCACAATACCATCTGTGACAGAAAGCACTTACTCACATCCAATATGTGCTGGAGGCTTACAGGAGCCAGTTTTTTCTACTGCTACAATAATTCTCCCAAGGGCAAAGTTAGTCTCCTATCCATTGGCAAGAGCAATTACACACCTATTTCTAAATACTCTAGGTGCAGCTATCTGAGCAATACTTCACTTGCTCTTCTGGTTTCCCTTGATCGTCCAGGCTCCTGCTGTGATCTAGAGCTCACTCAGCCAAAGCACAGAAGGGTAGGTGTGCTAAAGGGGATACTCTGGAGGCAGGGAAACCAATCAGGAAGATATTATCACAGTTCAGGCAAATGGTGATGAGAGACTAAACATGGCCCTTTATTGACATGTTTTTTTTTTTTTCTTTGAAGAGGGGAGTCAGAGTCTCACTGGCGCCTGCCCATACTCACAACAATATACATTAAGTTTCTAATTATCATCCCACTCTTACCTCAAAGATGTTCTGTGAGCAGACTCTGAGTATGTCTGCCAGATGTTTTCCAGATCCATGCAATTTTTCATCACCACACCCTTCAAAATTGTAAACACTCCACCACCAGCTGACCTTCTATGGACAAGCCTTGATTTGTATGCCAATCAATCTATGTGTATCAATATGTGGAAATATTGATTTTACAGGTGAAATACTCAAACACTCATTTAAAGCCACAATCATGAGTTATTTCCTTCCTGACATCCATCCCCCAAGACACATAGATGTATGACCATAGACACACAGTGATTTCCGCCTCTTGTTTACTCTTTATTAAATGTATGTAAGAAAACTTGTTTCCCAAGATGGTTGGGGGTGGGGAGGGAAAACCTATATGTTCTAAAATATTTAAAACAGTTCTCTTTGTGGTGGCAAAGGACTGGAAATTGTGGGGATGCCTATCATTTGGGGAGCAGCTGAACACACTATGGTATATGATCATGATGAAATATTATTGTGCTGTAAGAAATGATGAGCTTGATGGTTTTAGAAAAAACATGGATAGACTTGCATGAAAGAATGAAGAGTGAAATGTTCACTTTTTACAGAAACAGCAATATTATTTTAAGCAACTTTGAGTAATTATATCATTTTGACTATTATAGATACTCAAATTAACTGCAAAGAACAAATATATATGCATATGTATCTGTGTGTAATGGTAACCATATCTGGAAGGGAGAGAAAGAATAAAGGGGAAAAAAGAAAACTACATGATAACTTTACTATATATTTAAAAGGAGTAACAAGTTATACATAATAGATTTATAGCTTCATGAATAATCATCTTTTTTTATTCTACTATATTATGGAAATGCTTGTTTTATTTCTTAAGTTCAGAATAAAATAGATATTTTTTCAAAAAGGAAAGAAAAGAAACAGAGGCAGCCATGCAATAGCTATGCCAAACAGGAAGTTTTAAAGTCAGAACAGACTTCTTAAAGTAGTACCGGAAAAGACCTTTCTCTGTATCTTGGACCAATTAGAATCAAAACCTAAACACAAAAGGACTGTAGTCAAATCCATCCACTATTTTACTCTATTCTCAAACCTACCCTGCAAGAAATATAGCAAGAATTTTATAAGGAAAAAAAAAGCTTCAGAGAGGGAAGTGACTTGTCCAAGCTCATATAGTGAGTTAGGGACAACTGGGACTAATCTCTTGATTTCCAGGCCAAGGCTCTGTCCACTAAATCATCCCTCCATCATATCCAAGTCATTCCCCTGTTCTTCTCCTGGTAGCTAATAGGTCACATCCCTTAGCGTTACAAATTCTGCTCCACACCAGAGTGCTAAAAATGAACAATTTTGAAAATTGCAAGTATTAATTCCACAACAGTCTTCTCCATGACAGTAGGTAAGGGCCATTTCCAGTAGGTAAGGGCAACATTCATAAGTATGTTCTCAATGAGATTCATAGGGCAGCTACAAGTGTTCAGGTTACTCCAGTGAACAGTTTTGAACCATACCCCCATTACAGGAATCAGAAAAAAATCTGAGATGCTCACCATGTAGATGCAAGATACTTCTAAGAACTCATCAGGGAAAGATCTAGTTACTTGAGGCTCATTTATACAATGGAAAGAGTACACATGGGGAATCACATTCAAATCCCATCTCTGACAAGTTCTGTATGACCTTGGCAATATTATTTAACCTCAGTTTCCTTATCTGTAAAATGTAAGGGGATTGAACTAGATGTTCTCTGAGTTTCAGTGCATCTGTAATATGCATTTATATGTATCTATAAACCAAAGAATACGCACTGTTCTAGTGAGGAGTACTAAAACAGTGCATTCTCTCTCTTTTTTTTTTTTACACTATGCATAATTTTAACGATTTCCCCTTAAAAATCCCCTTTAAAAAAAAAAGTCCAGGTAGTTTCATAGAGCCACTAGGTCATATTATCTTAGATACGCAGATTCTGAGATCAAAAATCATATGTAGCTACACTGCTATCTTTTAAGGGAAGCAAAGGGCAAAATCATAGGATCATAGACTTAGAGCTAAAAGGCACCCCCAGAAGCCATCAAATGCACTCCTCATTTACAAAGTAACACTTATTATATGAAGGAGATTTGAATTCAGCTTTTCCTAACTCCAAGGTCCATAGTTCTAGCCACTGACCCACCAAGAATGGGGTCAGATAATGAATGACCTTAACCTCCAAACCATATTGGGAATTTATTTAGGAAGTAAAATGGAGATACTGAAACTATTGTCTCAATTATTGGGACCAATGGCCTCTGACCTTTCTTCCAGCTCCTAGGCTATGATATGATCCTATAAAGATTTCTCCCTTTGCTTCACTTGAAAAAAAGATCAGCATTACAACCACAAATGGTTATTTCAAATAGTAAGTATGTATATATATATATATATATATATGTATATATACACACATACATGTACATATACATGTGTGCATATTTAGCTTCTATTCTATTTATGGTTTTTTTTTATTTTAAAAAACAAGACACAACTCCAATTGCTCAGGAAAAAAGAAAATAACTTAAGACTGTCTTAGGAACAATGGACAAAACCAAATAATTGAATTAAGGATTAAAAAAAAAACAGAAAGAGAATAGAAGCTAAATGAAGCCAATAACTAAACCCAGAACAACAGATCATGGAACAATGTAGGCCCTTAAATTTCAGGTAGCCCACTCTCCACTGACCATCACAGGCTTAGCTAGACCACCCAGTCCTCCTGAATGCTGAAGAAAAGATGTCCTTAAGCTTAAAGCTGTTGGATAGCACAGTAGTAACTTTTTCTCTAGATCAGCTTCAGGCCTTCTACTCTACAAGGACATGCTCTTTCAGACCTCTACAAAAGGAAACCATCTTTGGTGCCATAGGACCAGCTTAGCTCCAGGAATTTGCTCCCCCAGAATGCATTTCCCCAGCTTCCTCAGGGACTGAATCATCTCAATTTTATAAATTTTATAAAACCAGGCAGCTGGGGCAATGGATAGAGTACTGGGCCTTGAATCAGGAAGACTCATCTTCCTGAATTCAAACTCAACTTAGAAAGCAAGTCACTTAACGCCAATGGTCTCAGTTTCCTCATGTGTAAAATGATCAGGAGAAGGAAATGTCAAACCACTTCAGCATCTTTGCCAAGTAAAACTCAAATAGGGTCAGGAACAATTAGACATAACTAAAATAACTAATCAACAACAAGATCAAAGCCTCAGAGAATTTCATAGAATTAAAAATTGTTATTTGACTTATAGGTAAAACTCCCTTTTCTATATGAAAATACTTCAGATATTTAAAAATAATTGCCACGATCTCTTCCTCTGAATCGCTTATTTTCTAAGCTAAATATTTCTTCATATTATTTCACCCATTTCCCAATGGACTGATCAGTCTGAAGATTCTTGTCTAGACACAGTCCTCCTTGCCAATATCCCTCTTAAAGCAAGGTATCCAGAAAAAGACATTTGACTCCAGATGTGGCTGGCCAGTCACAGAGCTACCTTGTTCTAGAAAACGATTCAAATACTATAGACTAAGATTAACTTTCTGCTTCTACTTCGCACTGCCAGACTATAGGGATCTTTTAGTCACGTAAAAACTCCAGCTCTTTTTTCTTTTTTTCTCACATAAACTGCTGTTAAGTTGGATTTTTTTCCTCTCTCCAATTTAATTCCAAAATGAGCCAAGGGTGATCCAAACTATCTCTTCTTTCTGGCCAGCTTCTCCACCCCCCAGCCGCCACGTTGTTCCTCAAATATTGTCTCCCTCCTCCCTCCCTTTACAGACAGGACTTGTTTTCAAAGAAAACAAGCAACCAAACTGGGTATGCAAAAGATTCCAGGCTTGCCCTGATAGTATTGGGCAGTAAAAAACCCCCTTTATGATCTGGCTCCACACCACCTTATTTATTCATTGTTCCTCTTTAAGCATCCAACATTCCGGATGGCCCAACTTGTTGGTGACAGTCTCTTTGCCTTGGCTGTCCTTTGCATTTAGGGTTTGTCTGTCGCTTATGACTAGAATGCTGTCCTTGCTCATCTCCACCTTGTAGAGACCCTATCTTCCCTGAAAGTTCATAACCTTGAATTGACCTGGGATACATTTTGTATTTATTTCTAAGTGAATATATTGTTTCTCCAATAGTTCTGATTCTCAGCCTAGGAATCTTAGATACCAATGAGTTACTTTTCTTGGAGTTTCAGAAAAAAAAAAAGTCTCTATCTAATCTGCTTCCTGGGCAGACCTTTTGACACACATCGATTTTTTTTATACTGATTCAACCTAAACTTTACAAACAACATTCCAAGCTGTCAGAAAAACTGGAGAGACTTACATGAACTGATGCAAAGTGAAGTGATCAGAACCAGTTAACATTGTACATAATAACAGCAATATTGTATGATAATCGACTGTGAATAACAGCTATTCTCAGCAATGCAAAGATCCAAAACAATTCCAAAGAACTTATAATGGACTTCATAATGAACTGATGGAATCTAAATACAAATTAAAATATATATTTCTTACTTTTCTAATGTTTTTTGTCTGTGTTTTATTTAAGAATATCACTGATATAGAAACATGTTGATATGATCTACACACGCCTAATCTATGTCAAATTGCCTGCCTTCTCAATGAATGAGAAGGGAAGAGGAGAAAATCTGAAACTCAAATTAAAAAAAAAAAAGTAATGTTAAAAATTATTTGCATATGTAATTGGAAAAAAATAAAACATTTAATCTAAAAACAAATAAACAACATCCCACTTGCTATGGCTGAAGTTTATGGCCATTCCTACCAATGCCAATTCTGTCTGAAAAAACTTTTTCCTAGGGAGAAGAGATTAATCTTCCCAAGGTCTTTTATCTTCCTAAAATGCCTGGACTTAACCTTCCTTTTTATCTCACTTTTGGCCTCACTACATAACACATCTCTTTTTATGCCTATATCACCACATTTGTTGCCAAACTCAGGGACCAGGGAGCACACTAGTCCCTTTGCGTGTCCTCGGATGATCAAACTAAGAATCATTACAGAGTATTTCTCAGGTAGGCTCTTCTCCCCATCTGAGAGTGTAGGGTCATGTAAACCTGGTCAGGATGTTGCTTCTCAATGGTCTCTTCAGTTCCCTCTGGGAAATGAAACAGAACTTACAATGTCTCATCTTCTATACTTTTTCAAATTCTATTCACCTTTCAAAGCCATTTTCCATTGACACTTTTTCTATAAAGTCTTCCTTGATACCCTGACTGATGTCTCCCACCTCTGAACTCTTAGTTGCTTACTATCTCTCATCTGTTTGGCACCTATAAAATACTTCCCAATAGTCTTATTTAGTTTCTTTTTATAAATAAGTCTCTTCCCCATGAGAGTATGAAAGTCTCCTCTTATCACTCTGACATTCAATAATTGGGAAAAACAGTTAAGAGATAAAGAAGTAATGAATGAACACATCATTGATAGATCAATCAAGTCAAATATGAACACCATTTTTCCCTCTAAGAAAACTACCTGGGACCACGAACACACTGGAATAGATTCAGAATAATCAGACAGACAGCTCCTCCCCCCAATTCATATCAAGGATGCTCTGCATTGTTTGCTTGCATTTTTGTTTTTCTTCCCAGGTTATTTTTACCTTTCTGAATCTGATTTTTCTTATGCAACAAGAGAACTGAATAAATATGTACACATATATTGTATTTAGCATATACTTTAACATGTTTAACATGCAATATCTAGGGGAGGAAGTAGAGGGAAGGAGGGGAAAGTTGGAATAGACATGTTTGCAAGGGTTAATGTTGAAAAATTACCCATGCATATGTTTTGTCAATAAAAAGCTATTTAAAAAAAAAAAAAAGGATGCTCTGCAGCTCAGTCAGCCAGTTTATTCCCTGGGAAATAAAAATTTCCTAGAATATCCCTAGTCAACCAAGCTTTGAATATAGTTCCCTATATTGATTAAAGTAGTCTCTCCAGTGTAGGGTTAAAATTTCCTCTGCTGAGCTGTGTAGGTAGACTCTTCAATTTGGAGAGTCCAAATCAAGAAAGCACAGGATTAAAGACTTGCCACATCACATAAGGGAGTGCTCATCAAACCTTCATCATGAGAATTGGAGAGAGCCCTGTGGATCCCATAAAAGAGTGTTTTAGCACAGTTCAAATGTTTTTTTCTTCTTTCTATAACCACAGTAATCAACGAAAGGTGAAAACATTTAAGGTCATTAAGAAAGTGAAGGATTTTAGAGGAATCCAGAAGGACCCCAATTCTTGCCCTGTCCCAGAACATCCCGTCAGACCCTCACAGAGGGATAAAGAGTGTCATCCCTGACTAGTTTAAAAGTGCTTAAACTTTATTAAACCCTTGTCACAACACATTAGCTTCAGGCACCTCGAAGATTTTATTGCTTTCTTATACCAGGATTTTTTGAGAACTAGCGACAAGGATGATACCCAGAAAAGAGGTTAGTGTTATTTTTCAGTGTTTTCACACTCTTTTGTTGGAGAGGACTGGCATTGGATTTGGGAGACTTGGATTCAAATCTCACCTGTATCAGGGGGCTGCGTGACTAACAAATCACTTGATTTCTCAGTGCTTTAGGATGGCTGACTGTAAATTAAGCATGAGTTGCTCATGTGCATCAGTGAAAATACTTTGCACACCAAGAGTTCCCCACACTGACAAAATCCTACATCTGCACACCCCATTCTTCCTCCTTCCAACCCCAGGAAGAAAAAAACCTACATCTACCTAAGTTTGTGTGCAGATAACTCCCTACCTCTTCCTTCCCTGTGGCACTAGCCTCCAACAAGAACAAGGTACTTCAAATAAAGTGACGAGGGGTTCCACTCATCATTGAAATACCCCCACAAATGAGGGGGGACAGCTTCAGTTCTGGGTGTTTCTCTACAAAAGAATTTCATCTCCAAACCCATAGTTATTTAATGGGAAAGTTGCTTCCAAATGTGGAGAACCCACTAGAAAGCCCCCACCCCTGCTGGGGTATTTCTACATAGACTTCCAGCTTCGGAAGCCCCTTGTTTTTGTGACAGGGGAGGGGTTTAACTCCCGAAGGAGTTCACTGACTTGCTCCAACTCGAGCCTCTAAGTCTGATTCTGTTCTGACCACTCGCTGCACCCCACGGTCCTTCCTGCAGTCAGGAGGGCACAGACTCACGCAGCCTGCAGCTGGACAAGAGCCCAGTTACACGTGCAGGCGGGACAGGGATACGTGGTTCCAAAGCTGCGGCGGGAGGATGCCTCTGGTGGAGGTGCGGGAGGAGGACCAGCCTTCGAGCATCCTCCGCTCTAAAAGGAAAAGGTGCCCACGTATCTCGCCACCTCTTGCGCCCGCGGGCAGGAACGAGGGAGATCGGCAGAAGTGAAGACCGGGAATACTGCCGCTGCAGGGGAGCCCCCCCGCAGAGCAACCCGGAAAGGCTGGGGACAGGCAGCAGCCCCCGGTCCCGCAGAGACCCCGGGTCTGAGCGAGGGGCCGAGGTGCGGCCAGGAGCCTCCGGCTCAGCGGGTCCGGGCTGAGGCAGTGCTGGGAGATCCCGGGCCGGCCGGCCGCTCGGTTTCGTGGGCTCCGTCCGGGAAGCCGGGCCAAGAGCCTCGGCAGTGAGATCATCTCTGGCTGGAGGACAGCAGGCCCCCTGGGGGCGCCGGCATCACAGGGGGTCGAGGCAAGGGCGGGGGGAGCGCGGGCCCGGGACCGGCGCGCCCCATCAGCGAGGGGCCGCGCTCGTCCCTCAGAGCCCGGCTCCCGAGAGCGACTCACCTGAGCCGACGCGGCTTCTCCCTGGCGGCGGCGGCGGCGGCTGGCAGCTTCGGCCCCGCCAGCCTGGGCTCGCTGGGCTTCCTCCTCTCGCCAGCTCCGCCTCCCGCCCGCATGGAGCAGCGGCCACGTAAAGCCCCCCTCCCTGCTTTCCCTCCCTCCCGGGCAGGCTGCCCGGCCCCGCCCGTATTCCTTGGAGCGGGGAGCAGCGAGCAGGGGGCAGAGCCGGGCCGCCAGAGCCAGACCCCCCAAGATTTCGCCCCGAGCAGGGCCTTGCAAGATGAGCTAGAAAAAATCCAGTGCCCTCCGACCCTTGCCCGGTTCCAAAAGGTCTGGTCAAATGAGGAAAGTTAGTCCCTGAGGGACCCAAGCCAGAGCGGTCTTCCCCTCTAGCCAGTCTTTTCCAGTCAGCAATTGTAGCTTTAGAGCCGGATGAGGGCCCCCAAAGTCACCCGTGTAGTAACAGAGCTGAGATCCAAGCCTTCTAATTCCAAATCTAGTTTTCTTTCTTCTCTACTATTCTCCCTCTCTTTTTCTTTCACTCTGTTCCTCCTGGAAAAGGAGGACCATCCTCTAAGGCACTTGATAAATCCAGCCTCCCTCCCCCCAAAAAATAACGTGACAGCTGGATGGGGAAACTTAATGAGAAAATCATTGTCTCCTAAAGATCCCTCCAAGATGGCACATTGGTCGGTTCGTTCCTTAGAAGTGGTACCCAAAGCCAGCAGGAGTGTTATCATTTCTATCAGTTATCCCAGAGTGTCCTGGCTAAACTTTCCTAGTGTGCACACCGATCTTTCCAGAGCCTGGGATTCACACTCATCTCCAAAAGTAATAACCAAATTACCATGTTTCCTGAATGTTTTACTGCCTTACTTTTTCATGAATGAGGCAAAAAGCACATCTGACAATCTCATCAGTGACTGAGGGCCAAAAGCAAGAGATGCCCAGCATTAAACCTCAAGGGCCAAATGTGTTCCAGATTCCCTGGAGCAAACACTGGTGTTCACACATTTGTGGTGGATCATGCTTACACCTTCACAAACCTCAGAAAGATAATATTCCTTAACACATGGGTACACCCACATATTCTCATATGTAGAGATACTACTGGTGCAGAAACAAACATAATTATACAGAGACAATTTTTCATAATTTTAGATATACAAATAGAAAAGAGGTATGGGTTATGGGATCATAGATTTAGAACTGGAAGGGACCTTAGAGATTTAGTACAGCCTCCTCTATTTACAGAGGAAGAAATAGAAAAATACTTCCCCACAGTATTATCAGAAATAGAATTCGAGTGCAGGTCTTTTATTTCAAATCCTGCACTCTATCCACTAATGTTTGTGCTCTTAATTTCACTGGATCACATTTTAGAGCTAGAAGGAATCCTAAAGGGTCCAAACACCTTCATTTTACAAAAAAAAAAAAAAAAGAAACAGTGTGACTTGTTCAAAAATGGCATGAATTAATATGCAAAATCAGATCCTCTGACTCCACTGGAATATGGTGAACAAAGTCAATTGTCCCCACGATAATAAGTATGTTTAGGTCTGGTTGGTTTTTTTTTTTTCCAAAGTCTTTAGTAAAATAACTAGCAGTTGTATTCATTAAGTGAATCCTGAGCCCATCCATGGGTTTACCCACCTATTTAGAAAAGAAAGATCTCTAAGGGCAGATCCTAAAATCCTTGCAAGTCATGTTTGATGACAGAGGTCCCTATAATCCAGTTCTTAGCACAGAATGGGGCCACTTAGGTCCTTAGGATGAGGGCCATGAATTGTTATTAGCCAACTGTCCCATCCTAGGAAAAGTAATTAGGTCCAAGATTTGTGTGGATTGAGTTCCTGCTCCCTGGGTAATTACGGTACTCTCTGAGCTGTCTGGGCTGGCTCCCAGCTCCTGCTTGATGCCGCAGCCGTGCTCATACACACGCTCCACTTCTCTCCTCCACGATTCCACCCTCCCATTCCTAGTTCTGCTCAGAGTAACTTCTCATTCCATATCCCCTCCCCCACCACCATTTTTAAAACTCTGAGATAATCATAAAAGTAAAATAAGGAATACAAATGGCAAAATTAAATTAAGCTTTTATCATAGTCTCTAGTATGTTAAAGATCAGTACATATTTCAGATTATATCAAATCTTTTTTAATTCTTGCCCAGGTCCTCCCCTAAATTCTCCATAAAAAAATCTATTCAACATGCTTTGAGACTTCCCTCTCAAGTGGTTCTTCTGTTTTTCTTCAATCCTATTACATGACTTCCCTCCCCCTTACATTCTGACCATACATTTTTATTATATCTTTACACCACTTACTGTAAATCATTCTGCTAATGTGCTGCACTCAACTGGAGCCCACAAAATGTATCTCCTAAAATTGCTGTGTATTGCTGACTATATTATTTTAGCTTTTTGGAAAATGGCAGCATTTCAATTTACTATGTTTTTTCTTTAAAATTAAATTTTGTTGATATTTTATTCCAGTGTATTCCTCCCTCTCCAAAAGATCCACCCCTTATAATCAAGTATAAAAAAGAAAAGAAACAGTTTTTTTTGATATCTTGATTAGTTTTGCTGAAGTGACATTGTTGCTTCTATCCAGTCTCCTTCCTACCTCTGTACATTTTTCCCTCTTTTTAGAAAATTCTGAACTCCACATCAAATAAAATGCTCACTTACATATATATAGTAGAACAGAATGTATTAAAGATAAAATCAATAATTTCTTGTGTCCAGCTTGCTTTTCTTTTAAAGTATATAATAAATTCAACATGTAACCTTAAAAAATGCCCAGCTTTTCTGTTCCCTCTTGCCCTGCCTTCTGCTATTTGTGCTAAAAAAAAAAAAAAAAAAACAAAACTTTAATAGTTCTTTTTGATATATTTTTTGAAAGAGAGGGAATCATTCTCTTCTTCCATGAGAAAGGAAGGAAGGGAGGGAGGGAGGAAATAAGGGAGAGGGGAAGAAAGAAAGGTAGGAAAGGAAGAAGGGAGGAAGGAAAGGAAGGAGGGAGGGAGGGAGGAGGGAGAAGGAGAGAGGGAAGGAAGAAGAAAAAACACTTGAAACAAATATGCATCTCAAGTAAAACAAATTTCTACATTGACCATATCCTCCCCCACTAAAAAAAAAAAAAAAAAAAAAAAAAAAAAAAAAAAAAAAAAAAAAAAAAAAAAAGTTATTATTGTGCCAGTTTGAGTTTGTCTCTTCACTTCTTTGTTGGGAAGCAGGAAGCATGCTTTATTCTGCATTCTCTGAACAATGTAATTGTGGTGTTCTTTTCTTTTGTATAATATAATCGTTCTCTCTGGGAGCAGGTTTCTTGGGGAGGTTTTCTGGAGGCAGCCTCAGTTTCAGTTCAAAGTAATAATCACCTCAAATACAGCCAGCTGATAAAATCCAAACGTTTATTTCTTATCTCTTTCCAAGCCCGGTTAGCTTTCTTAGAGGCCTCAGCTTTCCTTGGTTCCGAGAGCTCTCGTTGCTAGTCTTTTGCCTCTAGCTCAACTCATTCTCCAGCCAGCACCAAGGTGAAAGTTGGAATGAATCTGTCTTGCCTCCGAGAGAAGGCTTGTGGGCTTCTGTATCTCCCAGAATGCTCTCTGGCCCTAAGAGCTTCTTGCTTATATGAGCTCTCTAAAGGTGTGAACACAAGCATCATTTCCATCAGTTTCACTTAGTACCTTGTTTCAAGTTCTGGCCCATAACATCTCCTCTTAAGATCAGATCGATCATACTGAACCATGCTAAATTAGATAATTATCGTCTCCATCAACTCTAATGAGTTAACACTTTGTAAGGATTCCAACATGTAATGATGCAGAGTTCTTAAATCTTTTAAAGTTATTTTTATAATGTTATACTTGTAATTATATAAATTATTCTTCCATATCATTTCACTGCAACAGTTCATACAAATCTCCCTCTATTTCTCCAAAACCATGCCTTTTGTCATTTCTTGCACTACAGAGGAATCAAACCTACAACTAGAATGCTACCAGTGGCAGAAAAATTCCTAAGTGCAGTGAATCAGATTAAATATAATTGGAAAATGTTTAACAAAATAAATTAAAAATACAATGCAACACAGGTGTTTGTTTTCTAAATCAACATGAAATCAACAATAGATCCTACAGGGATCTATTTCTATTTGAGTGTGATACCACTACCTTATAGAATGGTATTATATCCTATAAAAAATACTTATGGGATAATAACATTTATATGCCATAATTCATCAATTATTCTCCAACTGAGGGGTTCCCATTCTACTTCTAGTACTTTACTATAAAATCTCTATAATGATTTATTTTCATCATTTATAATAGTGGAATCGCTATCATCAGTACCTCAGTCTCTCACACTCACCTAAAAATACAAATAACACTTGATAATTTAAAGGTTGAGAAGAGCTATTCCAGCAAAGTAGACACCAAAGAAATCTGGGTTGGAAGCAATATATTAAAAATATTGAAACCTATCTCTGGAAGGTAAATCTATTAAAAGGATGGGGAAAAAATCACAAATTATTGTGCCCCAAATATGATTCAGAGGGCACCAATAACTATTGACTCATATACCTGTTTTCTTCATTTTATAAAATTTTCATGAGAATGATTTATATATATACCAAAGAAAAATATGAGAAGGGAAGAGATAGGTTTTCACAAGCAATTTATTAGAGTACACTACTTCTTTCATACAACTGAATGAAAAGCAAAAGGAATATGAGATCTGGTTGTGTTCTGTGGTTTGAATATAAAAATTAGAAAGCATTTGACTTGGTAGAGTAAAACAGACTAAAATCTCTTTGACAAGGAGTCATTCATGCATATGAAAAGATCATACATGATTCCCTGAAAAAGGAAACAGTTATTAATGGTATATTAAAAAGGAAGATAAATGTTCAAAGAATAAAGTTTCCCAAATATTTCTTTTTGTAAATTACATCATGCTGCTTATATCAAGTCCCAGAACTTTATAGGGCCTGTCCCAAGAAAATTCATTACACTAAAAAGATATTGGCCACATGGAAAAAATATATCAAATTAAAAATGTCTATTGTCTAGGTTATGCTGGATGTCAGTCCATTTCATTTAACACATTAGGTTTTAATGACTTGTCACATCTGAGGGAGACAATAAGAAAAAAGAGGAAGAGGACTCTAGCACAACTTGCCAATTGTACCATTCTGCCTTTGCATGTTATTGACTCACCTGGGTGGAGAAGAAACCTCAGAAGTAACAATAATGAGTGTAAATAATTCTCTATTACCCCATGTCTGATTCCCCTACAATGAATAATAGGAACCATAGAAAAAGACAAGGAAAATGGTCCCTTTCTTAAGCTTAAGGAGGAAAAACATATCTGGAATGCAAGTTAACTTTGACCTCAGGCCATTAAAGATCTGGTGCAATGAAAAGACACATGAATTCAAATTACAGAACTGCTGGTGTGTATCAGTGTGGGCAAAATTCTTTACGGTCTAGATCTCAACTTGTTCCTCTCTATAATGGGGAGGTTGTTATCTATGTGATCTTCAACTTCTGTAGCAAAGCTTCCATAGCAATTCTTTTGAATTAAACCCCCTGAAAACAAAATAGGTACTTGTTGATTGTAGAATGACTAAACAAATTTTATATATGTATGTAATGAAATATTGTTTTGCTAAATGAAAACACAAATATAAGGAATTTGGAGAAAGCAGGAATGCTAATGTGAAGCAATGCAGAGTGAAATAAGGTGGATCCAGGAAAATAATATACAGAATGATAATTTCATAGACAAAAAATATTCACAGCTAGCTAAAGTCAAATTAACCTGTAACCAGATTAAACAAGAAGATAGAAGAAGACATGAAGATAAAAGACACTCCCATTTGAGGTGTCAAAAATTAAAACTAGAGAGCTGAAACCAGTTGAATCCAATTATTCCTTCCATATACTTACTCCGTTGAGGTTTTGATACATTATGAGTTGTGCATAAGAAATTAAATGGGAATTTTGGGGGAGTTTTGCAGAAGCCATAGATGACAAAGAAAAAGTTTAGAAATTCATAAATACATAAAATATATGTATAGTATTGTATAATGTCAACATATTTCATCTTTTAATACCATAATAATTCAAACTTCTTTTCCTGCATGAAGGGAAGGCCAAAAATTTTATGGAGGGAAAGGGGATGGGCAGCGATTCCATGCCCCTAAACCTAGTGATATTAAAGGATAACTGTACACTCTGCTCTCAATAGAAAAATTGGGAATTTAAAAGTGAGAAATGCTACATACACCATCAGATGAGGTCATTGCCAGTTTTACGTTAAGTAATTAACGTTAATGTTTTGCTTGTTAAAAGAGAAAGTAAGGTTCAATAGTCAGGAGTAGGAGGTTATATTGAGAAATTACTGTGACTCACATGCATTTCTGATTTCCTTCACAAGCTAATTGTACAATAATTCAGAGTCTGATTCTTTTTGTACAGCAAAATAATGTTTTGGTCATGTATACTTATTGTGTATCTAAGTTATATTTTAATATATTTAACATCTACTGGTCATCCTGCCATCTAGGGGAGGGGGTGGGGGGGGTAAGAGGTGAAAAACTGGAACAAGAGGTTTGGCAATTGTTAATGCTGTAAAGTTACCCATGTATATATCCTGTAAATAAAAGGCTATTAAATAAAAAAATAAAAAAAAAGAAATTACTGTGACTGATCAAACAAGCATTTATTTAATGTCTAATATGTCCCAGACAATAAGGATTCAAAGACAAAAAAACAAACAATCTCTACCCTCAAGGAGTATATCATCAGTAATATAAAAAAGCATCAATAAAAGATTTTAAATTAAATTGGGGGACTTGTGATGGAGAAAGTCATCTACATTCAGGAAGAGAACTATGGGGACTGAATGTGGATTACAAGATAGTATTTTCACCTTTGTTGTTATTTGCTTGCTTTTTTTCTTTCTCATTTTTTCCTTATTTGTTCTGATATTTCTTTTTAAATTTTTTTATTAAAGCTTTTTATTTTCAAAACATATGCATGGATAATTTTCAACATTCACTTTGCAAAACCTTGTGTTTCAAATTTTTTCTCTCTCTTCCCCATCTCCTCTCCTAGACAGCAAGTAATCCAAGATATGTTAAACATGTATAATTCTTCTATACATGTTTCCAATTATCATGCTGCCCAAGAAAAATCATATCAAAAAGAAAAAAAATGAGAAGAAAAAACAAAATGCAAGCAAGTAACAACAAAAAGAATGAAAATGCTATGTTGTGAACCACACTCAGTCCCCACAGTCCTCCCTCTGGATGCAGATAACTCTCTTTATCATAAGATCATCGGAACTGACCTGAACGATCTCATTGTTGAAAAGAGCCACATCCATGATCTTTTTTGTGTGTGTAGCATGATAATTGTGGAAATATGTAAACAAGAAATGCCTATGTTTGACCTATGTTGTATTACTCATTGTCTAGGGCAGGAGGTGAGGGGGAAAGAAGGAGAAAATTTAAAACATAAGGTTTTGCAAGGGTGAATGTCGAAAACTATCTTTGCGTGTATTTTTAAAATACAAAAAAAAATATTAAAAATGTTTTTAAAATAAAATTTTTTCTTTGCAAAAAAAATTAAATTAAATTGGAGGGGATATCAAACTAAAAGACCTCTGAGACCCCTTCTAGCTCCAGCATTCTGTGACTGTCAATTCCAAAACTATGGGCAACTTGAACCTTGTCTTATCTCTAGCTCAAACTGGATATTATAAATTATACTTCTCTCAGAATGATTTGTGAACTACCACATGATGACAGAAGTGAGCTAGAATTGGAAGATGTGACCAAAGCCTGACTGACAAGAGTGATGAGAATGCAGATATAGCAAAATGTGGAGAAGAAATATCTTTCATTGACAAGATCATAGATGTCCATTCTGGGATTTTTTTTTTTTAAAGATAGGATAAGATCTAAGTAAAGAGTGATGATCAAAGTATAAAGTTAAAAATTAATTCTCTAGAAATGCAAATTAAGACAACTCTGAGATACCACTACACTCCTGTCAGACTGGCTAGAATGACAGGGAAATATAATGCGGAATGTTGGAGGGGTTGTGGGAAAACAGGGACACTAATACATTGTTGGTGGAATTGTGAACACATCCAGCCATTTTGGAGAGTAGTTTGGAACTATGCTCAAAAAGTTATCAAACTGTGCATACCCTTTGATCCAGCAGTGTTACTACTGGGCTTATATCCCAAAGAGATCATAAAGAAGGAAAAGGGACCTGTATGTGCCAAAATGTCTGTGGCAGCCCTGTTTGTAGTGGCCAGAAACTGGAAAATGAGTGAATGCCCATCAATTGGAGAATGGTTGGGTAAATTATGGTATATGAATGTTATGGAATATTATTGTTCTGTAAGAAATGACCAACAGGATGATTTCAGAAAGGCCTGGAGAGACTTACACGAACTGATGCTGAGTGAAATGAGCAGGACCAGGAGATCCTTATATACTTCAACAACAATACTATATGATGACCAGTTCTGATGGACCAGGCCATCTTCAGCAATGAGATCAACCAAATCATTTCCAATGGAGCAGTAATGAACTGAACCAGCTACGCCCAGAGAAAGAACTCTGGGAGATGACTAAAAACCATTACATTGAATTCCCAATCCCTATATTTTTGCCCACCTGCATTTTTGAGGCTAATTGTACAATATTTCAGAGTCTGATTCTTTTTGTACAGCAAAATAATGGTTTGGTCACGTATACTTATTGTGTATCTAATTTATATTTTAATATATTTAACATCTACTGGTCATCCTGCCATCTGGGAAAGGGAATGGGGGGAAGGAGGGGAAAAATTGGAACAAGAGATTTGGCAATTGTCAATGCTGTAAAGTTACCCATACATATAACCTGTAAATAAAAAAGGCTATTAAAATTTTTTAAAAAATTAATTCTCTAGGCAGCTTAGTGGCACAATGGATGGAGTCTGCAGTCAGGAAGAACTGAGTTTACAAATAACTACAAACACCTACTAGCTGTCTGACCTTGAACAAATAATTCAGTCTCTGTTTGCCTAGATTCCTCATCTGTAAAATGAGAATAGCACTCTGGTACCTTGCCAAGAAAACCTCAAAAGGGTCATGAAACGTCAGACATGACTGAAAAACAACTAAACTACAAACAACAATTACAAAAATAGCTCCTAAGGTTGTGGTGAGGATCAAATGAGATAATCTTTGTAAATGAGCTAGTGATTAGAAAAGGTTCAGCTTACCTACAAGTTGAGAATTGACAGTCACAGAATTCTGGAGTTAAAAAGAGTCCCAGAGGTCTTTTAGTTTGACCCCCACAATTTTTTAAAATCTATTAATTTATTTTTAAATCTTTTATTGATGCTTTTTATTTTTTATTATTACTAATGGCAAACTCCTTGAAGGCAGAGATTGTTTATTTGTTTTTTGTCTTTGAATCCTTGCAGGGGTCCTCAAACTTTTAAAATAGGGCTAGTTCACTGTCCCTCAGACTGCTGGAGGGCTGGATTATAGTAAAAATAAAACTTTGTTTTGTGGGCCTTTAAATAAAGAAAGTTCATAGTCCTGGGTGAGGGGGATAATCGTCCTCAGCTGCCGCATCTGGCCGGTGGGCTGTAGTTTGAAGATCTCTGCGCTCGTAGAGCCTAGGACATATCAGCAGCTAAATAAATACTTGTTTCATCAGTCACAGTAATTTCTCTCCTCCCAAGTCCCACCATTGATGCTTACTTTGTAAAACACTTAGCATAGTGCCTGGTACATAATAAGTGCTCAATAAACACTTGTTCTCTTCCTCCCTATTAATAATGTACATAGTTACTTGCATATTGTCTCCTCCTTTCAGCTGTGAGCTTCTTTAATGCAGAGACCACAATTTTGTCTTTTTTGGTAGCCCCAAAACTTAGTCAATAAGCATTTATTAAGTATTCATCATGTGCCAGGCACTGTGCTATTTATGTATAGCATTGTACCACAATTATATCAAACTCTAGAACTTTATAGTCTCCTAAATGAGATTCATAGACACTCAAAAAAAGATCAGATTAAAAAGCCTTTCATTCAACAAGCATGTATTTAGTACCTACTAGACATAGGTATTATCCATGATTAATTTATTTTGTTCAATATTTGGAATATTTGAATGGATTCTTTATCTCACAGATATTGATATTTTGATATTGATGTTGATATCAATATCAATATTGATATTACTTGACTAGTACAGATTGCAATTGATCTATATACTATTATCCCATGTAATTCTTGCTGATGTATTTTCATAAATTTTTCACAAAACAACCAATATTTTTATGGTGTGATACTTTAAATTCATGTCATATATATATATTGAACTTACTGTGGAATATGGTACAAGATGTTGATCTAAATCTAAGTTCCCCCAAACTGTTTTCAATTTTTCCAGCATTTTTTTCAAATAGGGACGTCTTCCTTAGGCAACTAATTAAACCTATATTTATTGATCCAGGATTCACTTTATTCCAATAGATTTTTATATCCAAGGATTTAATCATCCCTAATTAAAAGGTCTTCTGCAATTTACTGGGTTTGGTGAGTTCACATATAAAGTCTCTCTGATCTGGAGGAAATGATGTCAATGAGCCCACACACATACATACACACACACACACACACACACACACACACTCACACTCATACATATACACATGAAAATGAGATGAAAACATATACTTTTGAATAAGGAAAGATCTTATTTATCAGAAACAGGATAGGTAAGAGAAAGCAATGGGATAGTATTAGAATGGAGTAACAGAGTAGAAAGCATTTGGGTGAAGGTTGAAAAGAAACATAAAACAGAAATTTTATTGACATCAAAGTATATTATGGAGCACGGGGAAAAAAAGAAAATAATCAGTTCAGGAAATAGATCATAATCCCAGCAAAGAGGCAAGATATGGTAGTTATAAGGAACTTCAATTATATGGACATCTGCTAGAATTATCTCCTTGACAAAAGCAGAGTAATTAATAAATTCTTAGTTCACTTAATGATAATTTAATTCTTTAAGAGGTAATGGAAGCAATGAATAGAACTGCTATTCTGGACATAATTCTAACCAACAAGGGGAAATGAGTTGTAAAAGTGATGAGAACTTTGAAGGAAACAGGTCACTTCACATTAGAATTTGAAACATAGAAGGAAGGGAGTCACAAAAGTACTGGCAATGAGTGGAGATTTAGAGAGAGTAATTTCTTCTCCTTTTTTAAAATAGATTTTAACTGACATAATGTGGCACTGGCCAAAAAAGCTGAGTCCTAAGAGTATGTGTATTTGGCAGGCCTATTTCTGGAAATGCTTAATAATGTGGAATGAACAGGTCTAGCTGTCTACTTCCAAACATGCACAAGCATTCTATGACTTTCCAGTCTGTTTACTACATGTCTCTCTGGCTGGCAATTGAGCCAGAATTGAGAATGCATACCAAATATTCCCACAGGTGCAAGTTAGTCATCGGTCTTCTCAGGGGTCAAACTTGTGAGATGCCATAAGTCTCCAGTTTGGATCGGGGCCTTCTGCATTTTTCACCCAAAGCTGGCAAGCATGAAAGTAAAAATGCATGGCTATCTCATTGCTGAGAGGAAGAGACAATGGCAATCACCTATTCTCTGAACCTGGGTCAACAAGTAGCCAAGAGAACACGTTTCTGCCATTTCTTCTATCCCTATTTTATGTATTTTTTTCCTGACATAGGTAAAGGAGAATAAAATATGGAAACAACTAAGCTGTAATTCTATAAGCATTGAAAAGTCAGGAGATTACCACAAGTCCAGGAATTAGAATCCATAACCAAGTTTGCAGGTAAGTTAAGCCTGGAAAGGGATAAAACATCTAGCAAACTGCTTGACTTAACCAAACAGTGGCTTAAATACCAAGGCTTTTAGCTTTACTTATTGAAATAAGGGAAAGATTTGAGGAGAATGCTTGATAGCAAAAAAATTTTTTGAACCCACTCTCCCCAGAAATCATGGTAGTGTAAGGGAGAAAGTTGTGCTCCCTTAAAGCAGGATGTGTTGTACCTGTTTTCTTGCTATAGCTTCTCAGTAAATATCCCTTTTGTAAAAGTTAATTGATTGATGTTTTTTCCAATTTTATTTTATTTGAAGAAGCAGAATAAAAAAAAGAGAGAAACAGAAAAGCAATACAAAACAAAATGAACCAAAAGAAAAAAGAACATTATCATTTGCCCAGCAGAATATCAGAAAGGATTAAAGATATATAACAGCAAATACCAATTTAAATATATATATTAGTAGGAGAAATTATATTCATGAGTGTCCATCTTTTCTTTACTTCCTTGTAAAATTTTTTGTTCTCTGCTTCACACCTTTTTTACTTTATTATTTTTCCCCCTTTCATCCCCATCCCCACCCCAAACAGACTATAGTTTAAAAAGGATATATTTATATATACATATGTAGATATATACATACACACACATGCACATATATATTTCCCTTTCATCCCCCCCACCAATTTAACTACAATTAAGAAAAAAATACATTTATGTATACATATGTAGATATATACATACCTACATATATTCAAACACACACATACCCCAATACACACATCTTTCCTATCCCTGCTGACTCATTAAATTCTGCTCCATAACTTGGCTTACTATTACTTAACCTCCCTTCCTCCACCCAGGGATTTCTTCCTTTGTCTTTTTTCTTCATTCTTTGCTTCCCCCATCCACCTATCTCTCCTCCCTTATTTCTTTATAGATTCTGGAGGTTATTTTGCTATACTCTTCTTGGTGTGTGTGTGTGTGTGTGTGTGTGTGTGTGTGTGTGGTGTTACTTATTGAATCCATTTCCAATGTGAATAGGTTTTCAGGACTATAAACCCTTCTCCCCCCTTTAATGCCTCTGTGTCTGTTCTATTCTGCCCTCGTTTGTATAATATGATTACAATCTTTATATTCTGCCAATGTTTCTTTTGAGTTTACCCTATTGTTGATATAAATCTTAAACATAAAGTATACATTTTCCATGTTAAAAAACAATTTGTCCATGTTTAAACAGTTTGTTCATGTTGAATTCCTTAAAATTACTTTTTGATATTAGCTCTTATAAGTTAAATTTTCTGTTAAGTTCAGGTTTGGTTGATAGAAAGTCCTAAAAATATTCAACTTCATAGAATGTCTTTTTTTGTCATTCAAAATTATAGATAATTTTTCTGGATGTGATATTTTTGGCCATAGGCCTAGTTCTTTTGTTTGTCTGTAGCTATGATTCCAAGATCTACAGTCTTTTATTATAGCTGCTGCTAAGTTGTTTACAATTCTAATTCTAGCTCCAGTATATTTGAATTGTTTTGTTTTTTTTTTTCAAAATTTTCTTTTTGATCTGGGGGTTTCAAAATTTGGCAATAATATTCCTATGTGTTTTCTACAAAGGATCCCTTTGAGGTGCTATCAGTGGATTCTTTTCTATTTCTACTTTCCCTTCATGTTCTATCATTCCAGGACAATTTTCTAGGATTATTTCCTGCATTATTGTGTCAAGATTTTCTTTCTGGTCACAACTTTCTGGCAGCCCAATTATATTTATTTTCTCTTCTTGATCTGTTTTCCAAATCTGTTGTTTTTTCTAATTGAGATGTTTCACATTCTGCTCTGTTTTCTCATTTCTTATAATCTGTTTTGTTATTTTTTGGTCTCTCATAGCTTCATTGGCTTCCTCTTGCCTGATTACAGTTTTCAAAGAGTTATTTTCATCTTTGAGTCTCTGTACCTCCTTTTCTAATTGGTTAACTTTTTTTCATAATCTTCTTGTTTTTCTTGGATGGTTTTAATTTTTTTCTTTAGTTTTTTCTCAATTTCTCTTATTTGATTTTTGAATTCTTTTTTGAGTTCTTCTATGAGGTCTCTCTGGGCCGGAAGACATTTCATGTTACTCTTTGGGAGTAGAGCTTTTTTCTCTTCCTCTGAAGATGAATCCTGGTCTTCTCTGTTCCCATAATATGTTTCAATGGTGAGGTTCTTTCTTCTTTGCCAGTTCATTTTTTTAAATAAAATTTTTAAAAAATATATTTAAATAAATAAATAAAATAAATAGGAGGTATTAATATAAGCACTTCTAATCATGAGGGGGATGATGGTGTCTCAAGCTTCCCTTCAGTTCTCCACTTTGACCAGAAACCCCAAAGGAAGAACTCCACTTTCCTGCAAGTGCCCACAGTCAGCAGTGCCCTGCCCCACAGCTTCTGCACTCACCAGGTTCTCTCCCAGGGCCTCATATCAGTAGCACAGCTGGGCTTAGCATTCCTAATTAGCCGAGGTTCACTCAGTCTTCCCTCCTTACACCACAAACAGTACAGGAGGCGAAAGATAAGAAAAGTCCCTACCATCCAGCGACACATAAAATAACTGGTCCTTCACCTGGAAGATGGTCACTTGCCTGAGAAGGAATGTGGCTTCAGAAACGGTTGAGAGATATTTAAATGATAAAATTTGGTTACCTGGAGAAGTTAATCATAAAAATGAAGGACTGGAAAAAAATTTACTAGGAACCAGGTGAATCCCCCAAAGTAGAAGTTACATTCATGCTATCAAATCAAGCAAAAACAAAAATACACAAAATAAAAAGAGATAAAGAAGCTATCTTATGCTAAGAGGAATTGCAGTTAACAAACCAATGTCACTATTAAATATATATGCTCCAAATGCCTTAGAGTTCAAATTCATAAAAGAAAAATTAATTGAATTATGAAAAAATAGGAAAAAAACAACAGTGACAGAAGACTTAAATATCCCTCTTTCTGTACAGAAAGATAAACTAAAGGGAAATTTCAAATTTTAATAAATTTCTGGGAAAAAAATAATGCTACAAGGCATTTGGTATCTCCTAAACATGATTATTGAAGAATATATACATTGTACATTTATACATACATATATAGGCCTATGTGTGTGTGTGTGTATATATATACACACATATATATATGTATCTGTGATAGTGTCTTCTATGTCTCACAATTGATTCCAACATTCTTGTATCACTTTTGTCTTCTATGTGAGCACTTGCCTTGTGTGAGTTTTCTGTAAAGTAATCTTTTAAATAAATGTACATTGGGCATTCAAACAATGTGCCAAGACTATCAGAGTTGTACTTTCTGCAAGAGAGTTTGAATGTTTGGCAGTTTATCTTGAGAAATTATCTCAATGTGCAATAGCCTACATATCTTGCCAACTGATCTTCAGAATCTTCCTAAGACAATTCAAGTAGAAGTGATTCAGTTTCCTGGTACAGCGCTGGTAAGCTAGGTTTCACTAGCTTACAACAGTGAGGTCAGTGCAAAAGCTCTGTGGATCTTCACTTTAACAGGCAATCTAATACCTCTTTTCTCCCACACTTTCCTTCAGAGCTTCCCAAACACTAAACTAGCTTTGGCAAGCATGCACCAGCCTCATCATCTGAAAAGTATATTACCAAGATAAGTAAACTTATCCACAGAATTCAGAATTTCTCCATTTGCTGTAACTGATGCTCTAAGTATGGATGATGTAATGATGGTGGTGAAGAACCTCTGTTTTCTTGGTGTTAATTGTAGGCCAAAATTAGCACAAGCAGCAGAGAATAGATCCATACTTTGTTACATACATACTATGTTGAAGTGTCAGAAGCTTCATTGAATGCACAATCATCTGCAAATAAGAAGTTATATTCATTATCCAGAACACAAACATGTTGTCATGAAACTGTTATACAATATTGATGAATTTCTCCAGGTAACCTAATTTTGCCATGATTTTCCACAAGCCCTCATAACTAACAGTATGAAAGGCCTTGGTCAGATTAATGAACATTGTGCACAGACTTGTTCTGCTCCTGACATTTCTCCTGGAGTTGTCAGGTAGCAGAGAACATGTCAACCATTCCTTAGTCCTTTCTGAAGCCACACTGCATCTCTGGCAGGTAACCATCTTCCAGGTGAAGGATCCTCCTATTAAAAAGGACTGGCAAGAATCTTGCCAGCAATGTCTAAGAGAGAGGGCTACCCTCCCACGATTGTCACAGAACTTATTTCCCTTTCTTTACAGAGATCAACAGTGGAAGTATCTTTGAACTCCTGGGAGATAACCCCCTTTAGTCATATAACCCAGAAAACTTCTTTCAGTATTTGTATAAGCAGTAAACCCACTGCCTTGGAAATCTTAGCTGGAATAGAACCAGATACTTTGCACATAAGAGGAGCCTAATGACA
Organism: Sarcophilus harrisii; assembly: GCF_902635505.1. Classification (NCBI taxonomy): domain Eukaryota; kingdom Metazoa; phylum Chordata; class Mammalia; order Dasyuromorphia; family Dasyuridae; genus Sarcophilus; species Sarcophilus harrisii. The sequence continues at coordinate 350,440,221 of NC_045427.1, forward strand.
TTCAAAACCTCTTCTTCATTTGAAAGTTGGGCTAGGAAAGGATTTATTTCAACCTTCAGCATTAATGATGGTCTGTTAAAAACATTCTGGAAGTTTTCATTTCCTCTCTCCAGAATCATGTCTTTATCATTAATCAATGTGTTTCCATCAGCACTGAGCAGTCGAGTAGTTGAAATGCACTATATATCGATAGCCCATAAATAGCCTTCAAGTCATCATAGGAGCACTTTGGATTGCTATAAAAACATAAAACTGAATTTCATCTGCCTTCTTACTGAGTCAAGAATCTTGCATCTCTCTTCATTTCACTTGCTCTTGTTTTTTGTTTGTTTTAGGATTTTTTTTTGTTTTGTTGTTTTTTGTTTGTTTGCTTTTACTGAGGCAATTGGGGTTAAGTGACTTGCCCAGGATCAAAAAGCTAGGTAAGTGTTGTGTCTGAATCCAGATTTGAACTCAGATCCTCCTGATTTCAGGGCTGGTCCTCTATCCACTGCACCAACTAGCTGCCCCCTTGCTCTTTACTTTTGATGGATTAAATGCTACCTTTTTAAATCCAGATGAACTATCCTGATAGTAAACCCTGTGGAGTTCTCATTTTACATGGATTTCCCCATCATTTTCATCAAATCACTCTTGATGTTTGTGAGACTTTTGACACAGGTTAATAAATACAGTTGCGTGTGTGTATACCAAATTTCTGAAAGCTGCTCATTCCTTTTCTGCTCCACTCTTCCTAAGCATGTTTTGGCTCAGCTTTCCTTCCAACTTAGCAATAAACTGTTCAAACTCAAAAAAACACTCTCATCTGTTGACATTAGGTTTGTTGGTAGTCATCATGCCTTGGGACCCCTGCTTTTGTTGAATATGAATGTTTGGCTTAGAGAGGATAAGTCCATGACCAGTCCAGCATTTTGTGCTACACATTGCCTTCATCACTCCCACATTCTATCTCTTCTCCTTGTGACGACATAATTCATTAAATATTGATGTTTGCTGTAAGGGTACATGCATCCACAAAGTTTTATTACGTTTAGGTAAATGGAAGATAGTATTATTGGTGATAAAGTCATGAGATACACAAGTCTTCAGTAGTAAATGATCATTGCCATTGCTGTTACCAACTCCATTGCTCCCAAAGATTCCCTGACATTCAGATAAACTGTGCCTACTATAGCTGTAAAATCACCCAGTATTATAAGCTTGTTCTCTGTCAGCACATTGATCATGAGTGTCTCTATGTCTTCATAAAATTTTTCTTTGACCTTATCACTGTTCATTATGGTGGGAATATATAATAATATATATAATATATAATATAGTAATATAATAATGGTGGCGGTGCATTTTCCTGCAAGTGACAATCTCATTGTCATGAGTCTATCATTTACTTCTTTTAGAAAACCCACAAACGTGTTAACTAGATTACTTTTGATTGCAAAACCTATGTCAGCTTTGTGGTTCTCCCCATCACTGTGGCCACTCCAGAAAAACATGTGCCTTATTTCACTTAGGTCTTCTATTTGGATGTGATACCTGATGAGTTTTCTGACAGCAAGATCTATTCTTCTTTCAGGTCTACTGGATTTTGTGTTGTACATAAGTGGATGCACATTCCACGTACTAATCCTCATAAAAATTTTTGTACATTTAAAAAATTTTTCAAACACTAGGTAGGATCTCTGCCTGTCACAGCAAGCAGGCCAAAGTTGGGTGAAACAGAAAATTCTTAGGGAACCTTTTCAAACCTCTTTCTCACACCAGAAGGTGAGCAGTATTGTCCTTCAAAAAGAGGCTGTTCAGACATCGAGGGCTGACCATTGAAGCTTCAGTTTAAAGATGCCTGTGTGCAAAGTTTTAACTACAGCTCCCAGTGTATTCTCACCAAAACTTCATCCCTTGCCTGTTGCTACAGGATTTTAAGGTAGGTCAAAATGGCAAAATGGTATCGGTAATAACATTTGATTCATGCATAAATTGGATAGCAGAGTTGTATGAAGTTATTTTAACTTCTAGAGTCATCGGAATCCAGTGTGAAGATAAAAGTCAAGATGATTGATGATAGCTCGGGATACAGCGGATGACTTTGGCTCTTCAATGTCTAACCAAGTGTTAAGTATACTACATCACTTTTTTCAACTGCCTTCATGGCCGTTGGAAGAAATTGCTCTCATTTACTCATCCACCAGAGGAAGTCTGCACACATTTGGGTAGATACTTCTCCAACTTACCAAAGGGTTTCAGCCTCCTCAGTTACCTTCATCCTGGTTTAGCCTGTATCTGTCCGCAAGGTTTGCCTGGCTATAGCCACTGCTCATTTTACAGCTTCTGGGAGTCACAGGTACGAGTTGGGTGATTCAGTGGACACCAAAGGTGGAAAGCAGCCCTGAAAGAGGGTTGACATCTCTCATACCAGTCCAAGGATGAGCACCAGGTTTGCGTGGCTGAAGGATTCTGAAGGAAGCTTCCCTCAACTGAATTAATTCAAGATGTCTTATCTTTGTTGCTGCTTATCCTTGAACATATTTCTGCTTAGTTACCAATAAGTAAATATCCTTTTGTTAATTGTTGAATGACCTATGAGTGTCTCATTTTTTTTTCAGTATCTAACCTGAACTTCCAGGTGACTGGTTTGGGTCAGACCCAGTCCACAACACTCTTAGGTTCAAGCTGGTAAATATTTAACAAACAATAATTCGGGGAGAAATGTATCCATAATACACAAGTTTAATCTGCATTATTAACATCTTCTCCATTACTTTATTAAATCTAGATAATCAACTAAATATTAAATCAAGTTCTAATTTGTAATCAATTTCTCAGGTGTGAATGCTCAGACTGAAAATTCAGTAATCTGCTCCCTCCTTACTTAATGAATTACCTTAAGCTGACTCTAACATATTCCCTAGATATAATTTACCAGCCTTGCTTTTATTTGTCAGTAGGAATAAAAGTTGAGATAGGAACTTCAGTCTTTAAAGGTGACATTAGCATCTTTTGCTTTTATATCGCCTTTATTTCCCACTGAATTGTCTTTTGTGGTTGCTTTTATCCTTTATTTGGTTAAGAATTAATTCCCTGACCATATATTTACTTTTCTTCTAGTTGTATTATGGTATGATCTTTATTACCGAGGTCAAGTATCAACTTCAAATATATTGTGACATATTGTGCAATGAGGAGAGCAATTTCAAAAGATTTCAGGGAAAGAATTACTAAGTATGCTATGTGCTAAAATTCTGCAGGGGAAAGTAGACCAAGAAAAACTCTTCTTGAAATTCTGAAGACAAAGAGAAACAATTCTATTGATGAGGGAAAAGTGGGATATATAAGGGAACTCAATTCAGATTTTAAAAAGACAGAAGATGAAAGGAAAGACAAAAAGGAGAAACTGAATACAAAAGTATGATAGTTCTGCAAGAATGACAGGAATACCAAAAGTTAGGATGAATTAGGATAGAATGCTGAGGGCAAGAAAATAATGGAACTTTTGTTTCAGAGACAAGATGAAAATCTGGAAGGTTAGGACAATAGTAATGAATTATGGGAAGAAGATAAAACTATTCAATGGTTTTTGTTTCTGTTTTCTTTCAAGAAGACTATCCTTTGGCCAGAAAAAGAAAGACAGGGATTGAGGGGAATAGCAAGCAGGATGCTGAAATCCAAACTCATAGGGATATTATAAACAGATAGATACTTCACTGACCTTGATGACTTAGTTTGATATTAGTTCCAGATAGTTACACTTGGTGGATAGTGAAGGAATTAGTGATTGTGTTAAACTGTCTTTGTATAGAACAAGAGATGTGACTCATGGCTAGAGAATGAATGTCATGATATCCAAGAAAAAGTAAAAGATAGATTCTACAAACTATATGACAATAATTTTGACATGAATTCTTCACAAAACTCTGCAATATATTATTCAAGGGATAATGAATAAAAATCTAGAAAAGAAAATTATGGTCACAAAAAGCTAGAATGGCAAGCTATACAAAAGAGTTTGTTGGACAATCCTCTTGTTCTGTTCTATTTTGTATGTAGAAACGCTCTTTGCATATAGTATTTCAAGTTTTTAATAACAAATAAATAAATTTAAATAATAAAAAGAAGAGGGAAAGAAGACAATATCACACAAGGAGTAATTGCAGGAACCAGAGATATTCAACACAATTGATATGCTCCAAGTTCAAACCTTTTTTTTTTTATAATAGTTTTTTTTATTCAAAATACACGCAAAGATAGTTTTTAACATTCACCCTTGCAAAACATTGTTTTCCATGTTTTTCTCCCCACTTCCTCCCTCTTAGACAGCAAATAACCTAATATAGGCTAAACATGTGCAATTCTTCTAAACATATTCTAAGCATATTCATGCTGCACAACAAAAATCATATCAAAAAGGGAAAAATGAGAGAGAAAAAACAACCAAACATACAACAACAAAATGGTGAAAATACTATGTTGTGATCCACCTTCAATCCCCGTAGTCCTCTCTCTGGATACAAATGGCTCTCTCCATCTTGTCTATTGGAACTGAGCTATATCACCTCACTGTTGAAAAAAGCCAAGTCTATCACTGTTGATTATCACATAATCTTGTTGCTGTGTATAATGTTCTCCTGGTTCTACTTACTTCACTTAGCATCAGTTTATGTAAGTTTCTCTAGGCCTTTCTGAAATCATCCTGCTGGTTATTTCTTGTAAAACAATCATATTCGATTACATTCATATTTTATTCATATGAATTTATTCAGCCATTCCCCAACTGATGTGCATCCACTCAGTTTTCAGTTCAAGTCTTTAAAGAGCTGTCATGTCTGATGAGTTCCACTTGACCCCAGAGAACAAAACCATGACCAGCTATTGAGGGCAAGGAGAGAACCAATAAGCATTTTCAAGCACCTACTGTGTGTCTGACACTACACCAGGTCCCTGAGATAAAAAGATAAAAGTGCTGGAGCCTTTGTCCTCAAGTTTACATTCTATCAGTGAAGTTAACATGTGATAGATACAAAATAGAGAGGAGGAAAAACTAGAAAAAAAGATTTAGCAGAACTTGAACTGACACATCTTAAAGGAAATTAAGGATCCTCCGGGAGCAAATATGAAGAGGAAGTGTGTTCCAGGCAAGCAAAGGCACAGAAATGAGGAACAAGCATTAAGGACAATTTGATTGGACTGCTATAGAATATGTGAAGAGGAATAATACACAATAAGAATATTAGTGATAGGTTGTAGAGACACATGTACCACATAATGGAATTTATATTTAATCCTAGAAGTCATAGGGAGCCACTTGAATTTATTGAGCCAGAGAATCACATGGTCAGACCATGCTTTGAGAATTTCATTTTGGCAAAAATGTGGAGGATAGATTGCAGAAGGAATAAGACTTTCAAGACAAGTCTATTGAGAGAACCTGAAATAGGGTGATAATGACACAAGCAGAGACAAGAGAATGGTTGCAAGATATGTGAGGGAGGTAAAATCCAGCGATAGATTTATGATTCTCAGATATGGTATCTAGGTGGCACAGTGGATGCAGGGCCAGGCCAGGAGTGAGGAAGATTCTGAGTTTAAACCTGGCCTCAGATACTTACTAGCTTGTGACCCTGGACTAGTTATTTAACCCTATTTGACTCAGTTTCTCATCTGTAAAATGAGCTAAGATGGAAATGGCAAATGACTCCAGTGTCTTTGCCCAAAAAATGTTTCAAATAAGGTCATGAACAGTCAGATATTACTGAAAAATGACTGAAAAAGTGACCTATGATTTGGGAGTTCACAAAAGGTTTCCTGTAGGAGATGTAGGTAACTTTTTGGAGGATGTCAGGAAACAGAAAAAAGGAAGAAGTAGTACGTTCTAGGAATTTGGTAGTGCAAAAGTCACAGAGACAAGAAGAGATATGGAATACCACATCCAGTAAATCACAAGAAAGCTTGGTGAGCTGGAAATATGTTAATTATAACATAATTAACAGAATTATCTGCTATTTCTCTGTTGGTATAAGTCTGAATGCTTTTGTGTGTCTACAAATGTTTTTGAAACGCTAGATACTGAATCAGATAAAAATGTTCCCTTGACTGCTACCCCCCACTTTATTTTTTTTATTGATATATTTTTTTAAATAATTATAACTTTTTATTGACAGAACCCATGCCTCGGTAATTTTTTACATTATCCCTTGCACTAACTTCTGTTCTGACTTTTCCCTTCCCTCCCTGCATCCCCTCCCCCAGATGGCAACCAGTCCTATACTACCCCCCACTTAAAAAAAATTAAAACATAAAATTTAACCTGGAATATGTGAGTCAAGAATAGAGTCTATTAGAAAAGTTAGTCTTCAGGGAGATCCTATTAATGTTGGTACTAAGGGAGGTGATCTGAGTGATGAGGGGCAGGGGAGGAATATCACAAGCACTCCAGTATATACACACTTCAACAAATGCATTTTCATAGTCATAGATTTTGGGTTGGAAAGGATCATAGAGGAATCCAATCACCACATTCTATATATGAGGGCACAGAGGTCCAGAGAAGTTAAGTTACTGGCCTAGGATCATATAGCGAGGGTTTGAGATAGGATTCAAACTCAGGTGTTCCTAACAAGTCCGGTGTTCATCCATTATAACATACCGTAACTTCACATATTTAAAATGAGCATTTTTATCATGGTAAGCATTATAAAGAACAAAGAATAAATAGAGAAAATTAAGGCCTTTCTAAAGGCTATGTTTTAGGTAGTTTGCTTCATGTGATGGACTTCCTAGATCTTCAGATCTAGGGTAAGAAAGCCAGCTTTTCTCCCTTTCTACCTATGAGACTATGGGTGAATTCTTTGACTTCTCTGGGCTTCAGTTTCCTTTGTAAGATAAAAAGTTTGGGATGAGAATATGAACCTGATGTAGCATGAAGTAAACAAAGTGAGGAAAACAATATATACAATTACAATAGTATAAAATAAAAGATTAAGACAAAACTGAATGCTAGGTAATCATAGTGGCCAAATTAAAACACAAAGATAAAAAAAATGTACTTCCTTCCCTTCTTTGCAGAGCTGAAGAACAATGGATATAGAATAATGAATATATGGTCAGATACTGTTAATGCTGGCTGATTTTGATAAATGCCTTTTTTTCTTTCTTTTTTCAACCTTGATTACAAGGGTTGGCTTATTGAGTAGAGAAGGGATAAAGAGATAGATTTGGAAATGTGATAAAAACAAAAGACATCTATTAGATAATTTCTAAGGTCCCTTCTAGTGTCTCAGTGGGTGATCCTATGATCTAAGAAGTCTCTGGGGAGCTGAGAAAGCACATGAAAAGCTGTTTTTTTATTAAAGCTGCTTATGCCCTACAGAGAAAACTAAAATATATCCACATGAGGAGTTTCTGGCCTAATAAAACTCCTTGGGGCTTAAAAAATGTGCCAGTGAGCTGCCAGATTTCATGTTCTGATTGCTTCTCCAAATGTTAGGCTGCCTTGTTCAGGATACTAATCCAACCCAAGAAGCTCTGCAACTGGAAGACTGCAGAGACTGAGGTCAGTAAAATTTTAGAAAGCTCTATGGGGACCAAGAAAAGAAAAATCACAAAAAAAACCACATTAAGATAAGATTGTTTAAAGGTGTATGAGTAGGGGCAGCTAGGTGGTGGAGTGGTTAGAGCACCAGCCCTGAAGTCAGGAGGACCCGAGTTCAAAGTTGATCTCAGACACTGAACACTTCCTAGCTATGTGACCCCTTGGGCAAGTCACTTAACTCCAATTGCCTCCTCAGCAAAAATAAATAAATAAATAAATTTTTGAAAAGTGTATGAGCAGAGGAAAAGGCCTTCTCCTTTTACCCAATGTATTGGAGAAGATGATTCTTTGGACAAGTCTTCCCTATCTCTAACAATTGTTACTAAGGCCATACTTGGCCTTTCCAAGGCCTTTAGGGACTGGCAGTCTGAAAGCTTCCCTTCTTGTTCTCCTTAGGCAGTTCTAAATAATGACTAATGGGCAAATTTCAGAAAAACCTAGAAAAACTTACATGAATTAATGCTGAGTAAAGTGAGCAGAACCGGGAGAATCTTATACACAGTAACAGCAACATTGCATGAAGATCAATTATGATAGACTTAGCTCTTCTAAGCAAGAGTGATACAAGACAATTCTGAAAAACCTGTTGAAAGCTATCTTTACATGTAACTGGAAAAAAAATACTATTGAGTGGAGATTTTTTTTTAAATGCTAAAATTTTAAATTTTAAATTTTAAAATCAGAATTCCGCTTATAATTTGAGATGGACCAAATTTTATCCCTACTGATGCTAACCTGTAGGTCCAGTAGAAAACTGAAACATGAATTCCCTAATCCTGGAATCCAGATCTCCAAAAGAAATTTCCTTCTTTATTTTTCTTGGACTCAGTTACAAGAGTGTCTGATTGTAAACTGACCATATTTTCCTCTTTCTAACCTTTATTATTTGCCTTATTTGAAAAGTACTTCTTTAGCCCTACAGTCTCAGAATGATTCAAAGTTGACACTGGAGACTTTTCTCTTAGGGAACTTACCTACTATTATAGAGAGAGAGTACACATAAGGAATATTACAGAATGAAGGTGAACAGTGGTGCTAGAGCTAAACTGAATTCTGCTGGGGGGTCAAGAGTTGGAATGAGCCAACGAGGCAACAGCAGGAAATAATCTGGCAATACACAGGATGAAATAAACCCCAGACATCAAACCAAAATCTATCTCAGGTGAATTTGTTGCAAGTCATCTTAAGTTTAAAATCCCTTCTTTTCAGTAAATTACTATATACACACCTTCTAAACCAAAGTGTCTTGAACCATGGCTTGCAATCCCATGTGGGGTCATGTATTTGAATATGGAGGTAACAAAATCATGATTTATTATCAATAAATTTTTGAATTGTGTACCTATTTTATATACCAAAGAGGTCAGAGTGAAAAAAGATTATGAAGTCCCATTCTAAACTATGTAGTAGCTCTCAGAACCACAGGGTTATAGACAAAAGTAGAAACTGTTGTAATTGGATAGTAATTGAATAGATGGTATATAAATTTTCATCTAAGGTGCCATGTTGTATTTTTTAAGACAGGAATGTAGGCTTAGAATCCCTTTGGGCAAAAAGGGCAAAAGAAAGCTGAATTAGTATGAATAAGACAATGTTTCTAGATCTGATTCTGGAATCAAGGACTTGAGGGTAAGAATAATAATTGGAACCTGCTTAGTAATTAGGATCTCCTAATTGTGGAAACTTGTATAGAAGAATTGCACATGTTTAACATAGATTGGATTACTCATTGTCTAGGGAGAGAGTGGGGAAGGGAGGGAGAAAAAATTGGAACACAAGGTTTTGCAAGGGTGAATGTTGAAAACTATATATTTTGAAAATAAAAAGCTATTCTTAAAAAAAAGTAATTAGGGTCTCTTGTTATTTAGTTATGTTCAACTCTTTGAGACTTCACTTGAGGTTTTCTTGGCAAAGATACCAAAATAGTTTGCCATTTCGTTCTCGAGCTCATTTTACAGATGAAAAACCTAGGCAAAGAGGGTTAAGTGAATTCCTCAGGGTCACACAGTAAGTATATGGTCTTATATACTCATATTCTCTCTCTCTCTCTCTCTCTCTCTGGTCTCTCTCTCTCTCTCTCTCTCTCTCTCTCTCTTTTCTCTCTCTCCCTCCTCTCTGTCTCTTCTCTCTCTCCCTCCTTCCCCCTCCCCCCTCTCCCTTTCTGTCTTTTTTTTTTGACCATATTTGAACTCAGTTCTTCCTGACTCCAAGGCTCCATGGACTATCTACTGTGCCACCTACTTGTCCAGGGGTCTCTTACGAACAAAAATGTAAGAATCTAGTTTATGGTTGTGTACAGGTGGCTGTGGAAAATAGAATCATCACTGTAGGATTAAGGTATGGGCCACCTGTTGACAACTCTGCTCTGGATCAGAGATGTTAAACGCAAATAAATGAATCATTTCTTCCTTCCTCATGTTGACTTACAAAACCAGAAACTAACATTATCTATGTTATATTTCATTTTTATTTTGTTAAACATTTCTCATTTAATCTGTTTCTGGCAGCAATTAGGAGTTTTGCAGGTTACTTGGGACATGTCATAATACTTCTGGTATAGGCCATTGACATGAAACAGGTCATGCTTTGTTGTATCTTTTTTTTCTATTGCATTTATTTTCTCTCTTTTCCTGCCTTAAATTGAAAAAGAAAAGCAGAATCCGAGGACAGAATGACGTTTGAATATGGCCAAAGAATGGATTTTTAATCCAATGTCTCTATTTCATGAAATTGATAGCATATTATCTTCTGAATGGTGATTGGTCAGTTCATTAATATGAATTCTTAAGTCTTTCCAAATTGTTTTTTTTTTTGCATTTCTTTTGTATTAAATGTTCTCCTGGTATATACACAGTAACAGCAAGATTATATGATGATCAGTTCTGATGGATGAGACTCTTTTTAACAGTAGGGTGATTTAGACCAGTTCCAATAGTTTTGTGATGAAGAGAGCCATCTGCACTGAGAGGAGGCTGTGGGAACTGAGTATAGATCACAAGATGGTATTTTTATATATTTTTTTATTTGCTTGCATATTATTTTCTTTCTCCTTTCCCTTTTTGATCTGACTTTTCTTTGTGCAGCATAATAATTGTGGAAATATGTATAGAAAAATTGCACATGTTTAAAATATATTGGATTACTTGCCATCTAGAAGAGGAGGTAGGAGGAAGGGAGGGAAAAGATGTGGAACACAAGGTTTTGCAAGGACGAATGTTGAAAATTATGCACATTTTGAAAATAAAAAATTTTTAATGTTCTCCTGGTTGTGCCCATTTTGTTCTGCATTTCATATAACTCTTAAGTTTCTCTAGGAAGAGACTCATTCCTCTATTCATTTCTTACAGCCCTAAACTTCCAATTCATTTGTTCATCCATTCTTCAATGGATGGGTACTAATGCTAACATTGAAAAAGCCGCTATAAATTTTTGTACATTCTGGATCATTTCCTTCTTTCTCTGATGACTTTGAGCTCTAAAAGTGGTATCATTGGGTCAGAGGATTCACAGTGTAGTGTCTTTTGCTTCAGATTCCACATTTCAGAGACACCAGTACAGTTTCTGTATTTGTCCAGCTATTCTAGAAATCAATATCAAGGGAAAAAAATGGATGAAGTCTCAGTTTTTTGGATAGACCATGTGATAAACTCACAGGACGACAAAGACTAAGAAATGAATGGGCAGGCATAATTGGAATCTGCATTGTTGTAGGGAACATCCACTAAAAGTCAGCAGAGTATACTATGTGAAAAGTCTGCTAGTCTGCATGGAGTTTTAAGACAAAGAGGTCATAATCCCAAATGTGTTAACATAACATAGGAGTTAGAAATATCATTAAAGAAAACAAAGATCTGAAAAGCAGCTGACTTAGAACAAGCATACAAAACTGCTGAGGGACACAGCAATGACTATATTGAGGAATTAGTTCACAAAAATATTCAAGGGGACGGTGGAGTGGAATACCAAAAGCACCCCCCAAAATCTAGGAGCTTATTAATATCGATTCACACATCACAATTTTTCCAGCCATTTTCCAATTTGGGGACATTTACTTTGGAGGTGGGTTTTGCAGATACAAAAAGTCCTGGTTCAAATAGTTTGGTACTTATGGGACAGCTTTTCTAACTCCCAACTTCCGGTATATGTGGGTAGGAGGGTAGCTGGGTTAAGCGTAAAAATCTTGGTAATTTGCGTAAAAATCTTTGGTAAAAAAGCGTAAAAAACTTGGTAATTCTTGCATAATTTTAAACTTTTCAAGATGTCCATGAATGCACAGATGACAGTGTATAATCATGCCTAATTTCCCTCAAACCTTCCAACAGTGGCTATTTTACAAGACAAAGACTGAGAACTATATTCAAGTCCTGCTCTCACACATGCTAGCTTTGCGAGCCTTGGGCAAGACGTTTAACTCCTCAGTGGCACAATGTTAATCTGCAACAGTAGTTCTCTCACTGTACCAATAAAAGCCCAGACCCTAACTCTAACGGACAGAGAACTGTCCCCCACCCCGAAAGACCCGAGTTCAAGTTCCCTGACACACTGTATGTCCCCCTAGCAAATCATTCGTCTAACTTCATCTTAGTTGCTCATCTGATGGACCTGTTGTGAAAGTACTAAGTTGCTTAGTGACTTTTCATATCGCTCGCTCTACTCCGCATGTAGGTTTTTGCAGACTGTTCATATTGAGGGAAACGTTTCTGAGGAGAGAAGGACAGGAGGGATCACGGGCTCAAACGGAAAATGAACTTCATACTTCTACCCCCAGATTCACTCTCTGGCCCTGCCCCAAAATGTCACTCTATGGACTTTTAAGATCCGTCATTTGAACCTCAGCACTCAGCGCGGTGAGCAGGCGGCAGGCCGGTACTTCGGGGACAAAGACTCGGGACCTCCGGGTTCCCGACCAGCAAGAGCGGGCTAACGCGCGCTTCCTTTCTCCCGCAGGGAGGGCCCTCGGGCCCACTCGGGCCTCCTCGGGCACTCCCGCCCACCCCACACGCTCGCGCCGGCTCGAGCCTAGGGAGCAGGAGCAGGAGGGCGGCCGCCCTGCCTGGAGTTCCGGCCGTGCCAGTTTATTCATCGAGAGCGAGATGAGCGGAATTCCGCCGCGGAGGGGCCGAGCTGACGTGTGGCCCGCAAGCCCCGCCTCCGCGGCCCAACCGGAAGGAAGAGCGGAAGCTGCCCTTCCTCCCCGCCCACCGCGTTGTGGGGTGCAGGGGCGCGGGTACGTGAAGCGCCCGGCTGTCCCCCAATTCCGTGGTCGTTTCCACGTGGGCCGGACAAAAAAAAAAACAAAAAACAAAGAACAAAAACAGTTACGTAAGCAAAGGAAACAATGGGGGAAGCCTCCGGCGCCCCAGCTGACTCGGCAGTCGCTTAGGGCCGCCCTGCGGTAAAGCGGCTACAAACAAAGGCTTCCCCACTGGGCTCTGCCGGCGCCGGCTTTTCCCTGATATTTCCAGTTTCTGACCAATCCCTGTAGAAATCCCCCAGTTAGGGCTGAAGGCGGGAAACGTGAGCGCCCAGGGAAAGGAAGGATTTTTATACGAAAAACCCGGACTGATGCAGGCTAAAATAGAAAGAACGATTTCTGCTATAATGTCAATATAAAAGTGAACGGTTTGGGGAGCTTTTTTTAATTAACAAAGGGGCACAATTTATATGACAACACTAAAAGAAGAAAAAAGTTGGAAGCGCTAAGAACTTGGCATGATCAAAATCATGACTATTCATGTTACATACGGCTAATGAGGAAACATGTTATTCATTACAGGTGCCAAGAAGATTGAACTATACCTCCTCTTTCTTGGCATATGGGCGATGGACTAGACATAGAGAGAGATTTCGCAAATTGGCTGTTTGAAAAAAAAAGTTGTAAATAATTATTTACGAGGGAAGCTTTCCCCTCCCTTTCTGGGGGAGTATCCGGAAAGCAATGATGAATTAAAGGCATATTTGGGGATACAACCATTAATTAATTATGCACATGTTACAAGGAATTTCCCCTTTTTTTCTTCGATGCAGCAAGAAGCAAGGAAAATAAATTTCTGTTAATTTTTTTTTTAATAAGTTAAAGTGGGAATGGCCTATTGCAGATGTACATTATTATATGATCTTTCAGATGAGGTCACTATTACTAGTTTTAATTAACCTATTTTTGTGGCAGGAGAGGCCTCAGGGAGTGGGAGTAATCTGTGAGCGTTCCTAATATAGAAAGAAAAAGTCATCAGTAAAACTAAAACTAAAAAAAGGGAGGATGTTAGAAAGGAAATCATAATTCCCCTTTTGAAAGCTAACTTATTTTCCTGGCAGAAGAGATGTTTTTTAAAGTTTTGATAGTTTTGTGAAGTCCTTTTTCTTAAGAAAATCTGTTTCAGGAGGATTGGTAATAGTAAATAATTCTTCTGTACCTCTTCCTCTGGAGAAGGGCAGCTTGAGTTCCTCAGAGTTGCTACTGTCTTGGTGATGCCTTCACCATGTGATAATAGCTGTAGAGGAAAGGAAATTTGAATAAAGTAATATTTACTGCCTGGATAGTGGGTAGAGAACAGTGTATGTTGTGTCATGGTGCAGAGAGTTTGCCTCAAGAGTCAATAAACTTAGGTTCACATCATCTGTTACAAACATATGCTGACAATGGAATTTTTGTCATCTAAGGCATTGTGGGCAATTCTCTAAAGTCATAAACTACAGAAAAGATGCTAAACTTCATTGATAGAAGGAACTTCTTTATCTGGGAATTCCTTGTGCCACTGGAATCAAAGGTCTAGTCTCTCATATGTAATATGCTGGTTTCAACACTGGCCTGTTTCTATATTTCATTTTCTCTCTTTTAAAAAGTGATATATTGATATTTCCTGTTATTCCTTTTCTGTATATGTTTTGTCATCTTCACTACTTCCCTTTCTGTCTACCAAAGAGAGAAGAAACCTTCCCTTTTTAATATAGGAAGAGTAATTTTAAACACTTTTTTTAAACATGGCTAGTTTGTGGATTTGTTTTTCATTCTGCATCTTTGGTCCATGGTACTTATGTGCCATGAGATGGGACATATATTCCAGAAGTCCTGCTTGGTTATTGTGTTTGTCATAGTTCTTGAATTGTTATAATACTTAAGAAAATCAACTGGCTCATTTTATAAACTGTTTTCTTGATTCTGCTTATTTCCCTTTACAGTCAGGTTTATGCAGGTCTTTGATCTCTTTGGCATATGCACCTCCTAGTGATAGTTCAGTCATATATATATCCCTATATGTATAGTTTAATAACTTTTAGGTCATTTTCCGATTTCTTTCCATAATGGTTGAGCAAATTCACAGTTCTACCAACAATGCATTAATGTGTCTGTTTTCCCATAACCAGACCCTTCAATGTTTGTCATTTTCCCTTTTTTGTCAAAATTGCTAATTTGATAGGTATGAGATGGAACTTGATATTTGCTTATTTGCATTTCTCTATTGGTGATTTAGAATATTATTTTTTTCCTTATTTGGCTATTGACAGTTTGGATTTTTCCCTTTTAAAAACAAAAGTTCCACTATATGGCCCACTGTTCATCTTACTGTAAAACTGAATGGTGCTTCCATATTGTTTTCAGTATTATATTCTGTTTTATTAGTTTACTCTCAAATCACCAGCATCAGTGTATGGACATTTCTGTTTCCCTAAATATCTTCACTGGAAACAGGTTCCTTGATGTCCTGTGTGCCTAACAATTTGTTTGATTCAGGGCCTACAGACACTGTACATCTTTTGTGCTGGATCTATCATCATCACTATAGGTCCAACATAACCTCTTTATTCTCTTGAAAATTCAAATTAATTCTACTTTGTAATTGATTCTATATTGTATTGATTTCATACTGTAATTCTGTATTTTAATGTCTCTGAGCTGAGCTCAGGAATTAGCTTTCTCTCTGTGTAAATTTAAAGTTATAATTAATGGCAAAAATTGTTATTTGTCATGCTTTCAGCTCCTGGGGAAATTCCAGACCATGTTATCTTTAAAGGCCTGCAATATTTCCACAAAATATTTTGTTCATAACCTATATTTGCCTATTCTTGTACAGTTAAAGGAGGGTTTTATCTCCCTAAGAAACCCTTCTAGGAATCACGGAGACTACTATCCCTGATTCACTAACAATTTTCTCTAGATGCAGATGGATTCTATAAATTAATCAGTGATTCCTTAATGACAGAGAGGGGTGGTTATTAACCCCACATGAGTGCTAGCCCACATTAAGGAAAGTGGGATACCAGTCTCCCTGATTCCTCCAAGGGTTTCTTAGGGAGATAAAAACCCTTTAAAGACTAGGAAGGAGAATCAGGTCCCTGGTTCTAGAACTTCATGAAAAATCCCGAGGTGGCAATTTTTGAATTCAATAAAACGATTCCATGAACTCTGTCAATTACCAGTGAGGTAAGCCTTACTAACCTTCATATAGTTTTGAGAAATAGAAGAGAACAAAGAACTGAATTGGTTAAGTTAGGAAAACAATGGGATTGGTTAGAGAGTAGGAAGCGTTAAGGGAATGGGAATATGATATCTGCCTTGGGGTATTATTTGTATGCAATGTAATAATTTGATAATAATTGGCAATATAAAGCTTAGGCATCCACACACACATACCCCGAAGAAATTTAATGCCTTAAGAATTCCTTCAAAGGAGCCTCTTCATTTATGCCAAGAGGAGACTTTAATCCTGGAAGAAATCTTTCTTTCTTCAAGGAGATTCCCGCTTAGAAAGAGTGATACTTGTCGGAATCTTTACCAAGTGTTAAGCCATTAGAATTGATAGAGACAATAATTATCTAATTTAGCATGGTTCAATATGATTGATTTGATCTTAGAAGGAGATGTTTTGGGCCGGAACTTGAAACAAGGTTTACATAAATCCATCAATATGGGAGGCATTAAACATAGTTACATAAGCACATAGCAATATAACACAGGCTAGTAGTAATGTTAACAAATAACATGAATCAACATGAAGAATTTACACATATCCATAAGTCTTAGAAATAGTCCAAAAGGAACCCATTGCCCATTAATTTATATGCCAAGAATCCAATAATTCCTGTAAGCTCTGAAGTACTGTAATAGTCTCATCAACAATTTTTCATCTCAAGAAATCCAATGATCCCAGTCTCATCTTGTGTCAGGGAATCCAATGATTCCTGAAGATTTTAGAGTTCTTTTAACAGTCTCATTGTCAGTCATGCTCTGCCAGATGTTTCTTAGATACCCTTTCTGGAAAATCTTAAACCTCAGAGAGTTTCTTTTTTGAGGTGGGGAGGGGGCTTGGCTTTAGACTAGAAGTAGGTTATTAAACCTTTGGGCTTTAGTGGGCTTTAGGCCAGGAGAGTGCTTACATCTTAAAAATTACTTCTTTTCGATCATAAATCGAGAGGAGGTGCTTCTTATTAATAGATAGGGAAGTTCATCTTCCTAGCTGAGAACAAAAAAAGCGACTGAAATATAGTCTCATTTTTTTCCCCCCTTAGGCGGACTATATAACTTTGCTTTTCCGTGTCTATCACGTGGTCTCTGGAGACATCTAGTGGCCAAAGTGAGATTAGCAACCTGATTGGTGTAAAAACGGGTGGGGAGGGATGGAGGGCCGGGTTTGGGAAGGCAAGTGGGGGAAAGGGGGGAAAGGTGAGGAAGAATGATCCACCGAAGTCCAATCAGTCCTGTTTTTGTTTTTCTGTGTTTCTCTGAATGTGTATAAAAATTGTGTGCATAGAAATGAAAAGGAAAACCTCGTTAGCAAATGCTTTTCTGTAAACTAACTCTCCCCCCACACACACCCCTTGGGGAAAGAATGGAAAACTGTTTAGTTTTCTAAAACTTGTGAATTTTCAAATTGTAGTTTGAATGCCTCTATAGATGCTAAAAGATTTTAGTGACTACTGCTGCTTAGAATTTATTTTAGGAAAAAGGAAAAATGATGAGAAATAAGAGATGAACAGATTTGAGACAAGTGCTTCTTTTTTGTGCTTCTCTTCCCCCAATTTATTAAGAAAAGAAAACAAAACTCTGGGGACTGTGAGTCTCTAGGAACCCCTTTTGTTGATAAAATACTTTATTGTTCAGTCTTTTCACTAACTGACTGACTCTTTGCGACCCCAATTGGAGTTTTGCCAGTTCCTTTTTTAGTTCATTTTATAGATGAGGAAACTGAGGCAAAAAGCTCAGGAAGAGTTCTCTCTCCTCTCTCCTCTCTCTCCCCCTATGAGCCACCTTAGCATATTTAACAGGAACTTAACAATTCTGGATTAATTTTTACTTGCTTTGTCTAATTATTCCCATCTTACTCTCCTTAAATAGCTTGCCTTTAAGTAGCTATATTTTTCTAAAATTTTCAGTTGAGAATTGATCTTGAATATTTTGTTGTTTTTGAGTTGTTTTATCTGATAACTTTTTTTAATTATAGCTTTTATTTTCAAAATATATACATGGATAATTTTCCACATTCACCCCTACAAAACCCTGTGTTCTAATTTTTTCCCTCCATTCCCTCTTCCCACCCCCAGTCAGCAAGTGATCCAGTATTTATTAAATGTGTGCAATTCTCTATACATATTTCCACAAATTTGCTGCACAAGAAAAATCTATCTGATAACTTTTTTTGAGGCTTGGTATTTGGGCACAGTTATAAGTTCTTATCAGATTTGCTGATGATATGGTTTATGGTTTTATAATGCTTAAATCTGAGAGACAGTACTGGGACTAGAATCTTGCCAACCTGCATTTCAGAACTAGCTCCACATCTACCTAGTAAGGGGAAAATGTATAAGTGTATTTATATTCAAAATAAATCTCATCTACATTTATTTATCTGTATTCAAGTCGCGTCTTAATTCAATGGCAAAGTCTCTTAAGTTTACAGTATCTTACGATTTTCTGGAGATTTGGAGGCAACAATCACTGTGGTGATGATATTGCTGATATAGATACCAGATGATAGTAGGCACCAAATAATGGGATTCGGTCATGTGAAGAATTCACAGTGGCTATTCTCTTTAGTAAAAGGTAGGTTTATTCTGTGCATACCCATTGATCCAGCAGTGTCTCTGAACTTCTAGGGGAGACAGCACTAGGGAGGCCCCCCAGACCTTGGAGTGCTTCTGTTCTAACAATCTGTCAATGATTCTAAAAGCCTTTATCCCAAAGAGATCATAAAAAAGGGAAAAGGATCCATGTGTGCAAAAATGTTTGTTGCAGCAGCTGTTTTTGTAGTGGCAAGGAACTGATGGAATCTAACTTCTAGGGGAGACAGCAGTAGGGAGGTAGCCCCAACATTAGAGTGCTTCTGTTCTAACAATCTGTCCCTCAGTGATTGCAAAAGTCTTCTGGTCTAGTAATATTTCTTCCCTTAGACTTTAGGTTAGATATATTGATGAGAGAGAAACCAGACAGCCCTGTAAAGTTATGTAAAATCATCAACAAAAAGTTATACGAACTTAAATGGACTTACATTCTCTGGAACCAGGAAGAACTTCCAGAGAATGACTCTTTTCATATACAAACCTAAATGGTCCTGCACCCTCTGGAGCCAGCTGGAAGAATATCCAGAGAATATGTATGCCCTTTCATATATAAACTTAAGTGGTCTTGCCTATTCTGTTCTGTTGTTCTATTTCTGTATAAAGTAGGCCTTCAGAAAATGTCTCTTTGCAAAAATCACTTCTCTCTTGAGAATGATATTGCCCCCCAAGAGGTGGTGGGTTTCTTTCTAACAATAAAAGTCTTTTTATCACAGCCTTTTAGTAAGTGAATTTCCTTCACTACAAGCCCACCTGGAGCCTTGAAGAAAGAGGATCTCACACCCATCCCTGCCACACCTCTCTTTCATGATCCTACCCTCATTAATATTAGTGATTCTGAGACTCTCTAACCTTAGAATGCTATAGTTATGATTATCTGTCAATGATTCTAAAATCTTCTGGCCTTAGGATAACTCTAGATTTGCTGGTCAGAGATTACCAAATTCCTGAGACCACTGCTCAATTCTATCTCTAGGCCATAAAATGAGCATATCAATGACAGGAAGAACTGGATAAATGTGTCTCCTTTCTCTTGGTCCTTTATTAAATTCTTTTAGAACTTAGCCCCTTCAGCAGGCTACAATTATAATAAACTTTGCCCCTTGACTTGGATATGGGTTCAAGCCTGCAATTTTTTTTTTAAACACCTTGTGATATTGGTCTTGTGACCCCAACCTTTTGGAGTTCTTTCCCAATCTCAACAGAACTGGAAACTGAACGGATACCCATCTGTTGGGAATGGCTGAATAAATTGTGGTATATTAATATTATGGAATATTATTATTCTATAAGTAATAATCAGAATGATTTCAGAGAGATTTGGAGAGACTTATATGAACTGATGCTAAGTGAAGTGAGTAGAACCAGAAGATTGTACATGGTAACAGCAAGATTACACAATGATTTTCTTGTGCAGCATAATTGTATAAATGTGTATATATATATGTATAATATATATTATATATAATATGTAATATATATTATACATATATGTATAATGTGTGTAATTACACGTATATACATGTATGTGTGTATATATATAAGATTTAACATATTTTTAACTTTTTTTTTTTTTTCTGAGGCAATTGGGGTTAAGTGACTTGCCTAGGCTCACACAGCCAGGAAGTGTTAAGTGTATGAGACCATATTTGAACTCAAGTATTCCTAACTTTAGGGCTGGTCCACTGGGCCACCTAGCTGCCCTATTTTTTACATTTTTAACATGTAATAGGCTGAAGCTGAGCAGATGCACAGAGGTCCTGTCAGAGCACTTATTGCTAATTAGCAATTGGACAATACTCTATTAATATATGCTTGGAGAAAGAATGGCCCCGCCCACTCTCTGTTCAAGTTTGATGTGTTGTATAGGAGATTGGGTGGAGGATTTGGTGGGTGGAGTGTGTGACCCAGAGGCACTGCTGGCCTATTACCATTCCCCTTCACTTCCACAAAGAATAAAGATCAAGAATTTTCGCTTATCCTGACTCTGGCTGATTTTAAAATACTCTGGGTGCAAACCGGGGTCATCACATTAACATATAATGGATTACTTGCCATCTAGGGGTGAAGAGGTGGAAGGGGACACACAAGGTTTTGCAAGGGTCAATGGTGAAAAATTACCCATGCATATGTTCTGAAAATAAAAATTAAAAAAAAAAAAGATGATATGATGACCATTTCTGATGGATGTGGCTCTTTTCAACTGACATTGAAGTGATTTAGGCCAGTTCCAGTGGTCTTATGATGAAGAGAGCCATCTGCACCCAGAAATTAAATAAAAAAGGAAACAAATGAGATGTAGTTTGCATTTTGTTTTCTCTCTCATTTGTTTCCTTTTTGATCTAATTTTTCTTGTGCAGCTTGTTAAGTGTGGGAATATGTATAGAAGAATTTCATATATTTAACACATTGGATTACTTGCCATCTAGGGGAGGGAGTTGGGGGAAAAGAGGGAGAAAAAATTTGGATCCAACACAAGGTTTTGCAAGGGTAAATATTGAAAATTATCTTGCATATGTTTTGAATATAAAAAGCTTGATATTGTTCTGTAAGAAATGACCAGCAGGATGAATACAGAGAGGCTAGGAGAGACTTATGTGTACTGATGCTAAGTGAAATGAGCAGAACCAGATCATTATAGCTGGCAACAACAAGACTTTATAATGATCAGTTCTGATGGAAATGGATATCTTCAGCAATAAGAGGATCCAATTCAGTTCCAATTGATCAGTGATGAACAGAACCAGTTACAGTCCAGGGGTCCTCAAACCACAGCCTGTGGGCCAGATGCAGCAGCTGAGGATGATTATCCCCCTGACCCAGGGCTATGATGTTTCTTTATATAAAGGCCCGCAAAACAAAGTTTTTGTTTTTACTATGGTCCAGCCCTTCAATAGTCTGAGGGACAGTGAACTGGTCCCTTATTTAAAAAGTTTGAGGACCCCTGAATTTCTATACCCAGCGAAAGAACACTGGGAAATGAGTGTGAACTGCTTGCATTTTTGTT
The DNA here is from genome assembly GCF_902635505.1 of Sarcophilus harrisii. Lineage (NCBI taxonomy): Eukaryota > Metazoa > Chordata > Mammalia > Dasyuromorphia > Dasyuridae > Sarcophilus > Sarcophilus harrisii. The sequence continues at coordinate 350,461,862 of NC_045427.1, forward strand.
TTTCTTCCCAGGTTATTTTTACCTTTCTAAATCCCATTTTTCTTGTGCAACAAGAGAACTGTATAAATATGTACACATATATTTTATTTAAGATATACTTTAACATGTATAAAACTGCCTGCCATCTAGGGGAGGGGGTGGAGGGAAGGAAAGGAAAAGTTGGAACAGAAGTGTTTGCAAAGGTCAATGTTGAAAAATTACCCATATATATGTTCTGTCAATAAAAAGCTATTAAAAAAAAAAGACTAAGTTTTAGAACAGTGTTATCTACATTGGGAGAGGGTGTTTCTTAGGAATTCCTTCTACTAGTGAAATTACAGTTATCTACATATGAAATAAATATGTAAATGTTTATTATATTTAAATTAATATGTTTAAGGCATAGAATTGGCTTTTGAACTTATAGTCAAATTCAATTTAAAAGTATGAACTGGAAATCTAATATTGGACTTCAAATAAAATATTGAAACCACATTAAAAGGTAAAAAAAAAAAAAAAACTATTTTTTTACTTGTTTATTAAGGAGAAGAGTTTACAGAAAAATAAAGAAATACAATAGACACCAGGAAAGATAAATATGAAATAAGAGTTGGGAAAGTATAGAAAGGAGTTTTAATAATTAATGATGGAAAAGATAGGTTCCTTAGTGGAACTCACAATTATCCAGGAGGAAGGGAACACCTCTATGAGGTTGGGGCACGTCCTTAGCTGGCAGACTAAATGTTATTTTTTTTTTTTTCAGACTAAATGTTAAATGGAATTTAGCACCTTAAAAGAGAAGTGGGGTCTGAGAGGAAACATTACAAAGCATGGTGGAATTAAAAGAGATAATACACAACATGGGGAAAAGGAAAAGGCATCAGAAGGCAGAGTTCCAGGGATGGACTGATAAAGAAATACAGTATAAAAGCCAAGGGCCATAAGCAGATTTGTAGCCTCAGGAACTTAACTTGGATTTCTGACTGGACCCAATTGTGATTGGAATAATGGAGCTAAACAGATCTCAATTATCAGACCCTTCTTCCTGCCTGCCCTAGGGAATAATTTTATCAGTATTTCAGTTCCTCTCAGTCAACCACACCCACCATTTAGGAAACTTCTAATTTCTTGACCAAACATCAGGTTCTGGACCTCTGCAGCTTGAGCCATCACACCTTACTTACTATCTATGCTGAACCTAAAAGAGCCTTGCATTTGGCCTTCCTGAGAATGTTATGCCAAAGTTCCCTTTTAATGGGGTGACCAGTTCCTCCAATTGTCCTATTTTGTAATTCTGCCTTAGGTTATAACCGGCCCCTCTTAATGGTTGAGATAAAGGTTTTATAGACATTCCTTAATGTTTGAGAAGATAAAGGTTTATCCATTTCAGATGTCATTAGAATATCAGTAATGTCATTGTTCTTGTTATTCCATAAAAACTTTGCTGCCCTGATACTCAGGGCTAGACTCTTTGAGATGACAGTCTCTCTAGCCCTGGGATCAACAGTATTTCTCTCCATTTAATAAATTATTGAATTGATCTCTAATCTCTGTCTTGCTCAATTTCTTTGGCATTACATTTGGAGGCCCCAGCGAGATAATTAAAAAATGAGCAGGATTAGAGATGAGACTTTTGGGTCTCTGCTTTGGGCAAGGTGGCTGTGAATCTGAATTCTTGGCCTAGAGAGGTTGGGCCCTCCTGGATTTCGTTCCAGAGCCTCCGGGAAAGAGAGCAGTTTCCAGCCACAATAGCCTGATGGTAGACAACCCCATTTCGGCCACAGGAGAGTAAGTTTGTCTGGGTACCTTTTGGGGTACCATCTGGGTATGTCTTAAGACTTGTTTTGTTTGTTTGGTTTGGTTGATTAGTGACTAACCGGACTAACCGGACACGGTTGCACGGTTGTACGGTTGTCACTTTTGGGGTGCCCTTGGGGTACCGTTTGGTTTGGTTGATTAGTGAATAACCAGACACGGTTGTCACTTGGGGTGCCCTTTTGGGGGGTGCCATTTGCTTGGTTGATGAGTGGCCTACTGGACACGGGGGTCGCTACTGGAGTGTGAAATATGGAATCCTGGACAAGGTAAAAGACTTTTTCTTTCCTTATTTTGTGGTGGACACTGCAGGCATCAAGACTGCAGTGTTGGTTGGAGCTCTTGGGAGCTCTGGCACAATTCTTTAGGAATTGCTGCAGCTCTATCTCTAAAAAGAGATACAGGGGAGGCTGCAAAGATTTGGAAAACTAAGTTTTTACTTGACTGCAATCTAGACACTCCCGTTTCAAAACTCTTTTCCTGGAGCAGATGCTTTGCTTGAGGAATCTCTTTCTGTCCAACCCTTTTCCAGAGACAAAGGCCTGTTCTTTGCATCTCAATGCATTTCTATGAGAGGTCCTCCCACTTCTTCCATCCAGTGGGAAGTATATACATTTGAAAATGGGATTCAGTTTCCCTGTTTGGGTCATCCTGTGTTAGTTAAGAGTAATGCTGGCTCCTCCTGCTTTTGCATGCTCAGGGGGCTATCTACAAAGACTGGGGGTTTTAAAAATGCCATTTGGTTAATGTCCTACTGAATGTTGTAATTGTGCAGTCTAAGTGTGATCAGTGTTCTGTATGTCTTGTATGTTATTAGACAGTCTAGTTGTGCTCTGTATTCTATGTGATTTTTGTGAAATTGTTTGTAATTTTTTTATCTGTCTTGGTAACTTAAGAGCTCTGTTAAATTTAAGAACAATGATCAAATTTGGGAATTGGTTATTTCAATACTGAACTCCAGCTGGTGAAAACATTTGATTAGGAATTTAAAGATGATTCTAAATTTGGGAAATGAATTGGTTATCCTTAAGTATAAGATCTTAAAGGAACAATAGCTTGTTAAAGAAGTTCTGTTAACTTGCCTGAGAGAGGTCATGTGCCTCTAATTTTACCTAAAGTATGTAACAAGGACTTTTCTGAAAGTTTCAACTATGGCCAAGTTGGACCTTAGGAGAAGTCCATTGGGAATAATGGCCACATGGGGCCAGAAGGACAGAAAGAAACTATGTTGTTTTATTATTTGAAATGAGATAGAAATAGATTATATGTTTTAAATCCAGCTCTGCTGGACATGTGAGTTTTATGGGATTCCCCCACCCACCCACTGATTTCTGCTACTTTAAATGTTGGGTGGGGTAGGGATCTTTTGTAAAGATTTAAACTCGCCCTCCACTGCTGCTACTTCAGCTATAGAAGCATCTAGTTAGCCTGGAGTGACTTCGCTCCCCACCCTTGTGGAGTTGGGGGAAGGGTAGTCACATGGAATTCTATTCTCCCCACTCCCTCTAAACTGTTCTGGACATTTTTTTTTAAAATCAAGTTGTAGCTACCTGGTTCTTGGTTAAAAAGCAGCAAACTGATAAGGTTATGGTAAATATCTATTTAGGATTTCTTACTAGAGGTAAAATATCTTGGGTTTGTAGTTAATATGCACTGCATTTTTTCCCTCCTGTAACTGATTTCTATTTTTTGACCATTATAGAAATCAGTTACAGGAGGGAAAAAATGCAGTGCATATTAACTACAAATATTAATTACAAACAATAAGAAATTGTTAATTCAATTATGTCATATCTTGTTGTTTCCAATCTAGTTATGTGTAATCACTATATCCTAAATACTTGAGCAAATAAGTATTTGCTCTGGTCATCTATTGATTACTAGATAGTGTGTCTGGATATTCAAGTTTTTTTTTAAGGGTTTTAACTAGTGAGAAGCCACATCTTGTAGCAGTCCTTGTGGACCAGTATTTCTGTTTCAGACTGTCCTAACTTTTCTTTGTTAGATTTGTTTTTATTTCTAGATATATTGACTTGCTTCTGGAGCCTAGATCAAGCTTTGATTGTTATCACGCCACACCACAGACCCATCCCCCTGGCGGACTGAGCATGGTCCCTGTTAAGCTTGAAGAAGCAATTAACAGCCATCACCCACTTTTCCTGATGTAATTTGGACTGATGGGGGGAGGGGGGAGTGGGAAAGTGGTTGACTTGTTAGAATTTTCACTGTATTACTGTGCTGTGTTTAAGACTTGGAATGGAAATTGTTAAACTTGTGTAACTATTGCTGTTATGTTTGAGGGATTTTAGTCTGTTATGTATATGCATATGTGTATGATTTATATGTGGGATGGTCATTTGATAATTCCTTTCCAAAAGAAAAAAAAAAAAAGGGAGGAGAAGAAATAGGAAATTGGGACAACTGGTATCTTGCTAGTTCAGATTTAATTGGAATTCCTTTACTCCTTGCTTAAATTTACTAGACTATGATTTACTGGTTGTGCTTTAACTTGGAAATCCTTTATTCTGTTGGAATTGCCCTGGCCGACTCAGTTTTGGGGGATTATTTTTTAGAAACATCCAGAAATTGGATACCTGTCTTGGAACTGGCAGTCTCTCTGAGCTGTTTCTCCACTCCTGTTACCCCAGGTCCTTAATTAGTATTTCAGCAAACTTAAAAGGACCTTGTTGATATCGAGGCCTCTAAAAGTTTGGGGTTGCCTGCCTTGGTCTAACTGTGCATAATCTGCTCAGAAATCTGTATTCTAGTGGCAGCCCTGTTTGTTCCTCTGGGCAGGACAGGTGGAGCCGCTCCAAGCCTCACCCTCAAACCCTGGAGCTGGCCCTCTGAATGGGCAACACAACTGCCTTGAGCCCTGCTGCTCTCCATAAGCAGAGGCCGAGTCATGCACAAATGACCACAGCTGTCCATATGCTCCCCAATTGCAGAGGATCTGACAATTGATTGTCAGAAATAATTGAAATAAGGAACTTTGTGTATTGCTGATTAATTCTGGGGTTATCAGGGAGAGACTTGACCTTGCCATAAGTCCTTGCATTGATCTAGCTTTATTTTGATTTTTATTTACTTCACATAGGGTTGTTCAAACTATAGTGCTAAGCCCTTCTAGAGGAAGGTAATTCAAAGATTTGAATAGTTCCAAGAGAAAAAGGGTGGAATGTTATGCCAAAGTTCCCTTTTAATGGGGTGACCAGTTCTTCCAATTGTCCTATTTTGTAATTCTGCCTTAGGTTATGACTGTCCCTTCTTAATGGTTGAGATAAAGGTTTTATAGACATTCCTTAATGTTTGACAAGATAAAGGTTTATCCATTTCAGATGTCATTAGAATATCAGTAATGTCATTGTTCTTGTTATTCCATAAAAAGCTTTCTGTCCCGATATTAGGGGCTAGACTACTTGAGATGATAGTCTCGTCTAGCCCTGGGATCAACATGGATGCATTGGTCCCAGTATTTCTCTCCATTTAATAAATTATTGAATTGATCTCTAATCTAATCTTATCTTTGCTCAGTTTCTTGGGCATTACAAGAGTTCCTTCATTTTGATCCAGTCCTTTAATCCTTACATCCATCAGTTTACTAACTGTGAGGGTTTCCTTATATATTGGGAATCTCTATAACATAGTTATTCTTAATTTTTAAATGATTTAAATGATTGATTTTCTACTCCAGGATGGATTATTACAAGAATTTGAACCTGGCCATTGGAATTACTGGAAGAAATACTTTTGATGTCTATTGTGTCCCCCTTTAACCTTTGGGGGGCCCTGAAATTTCCTCCCCTTTTGGGGGGAAATTTCCTGAGTCTCAAATTCTCCCAGCCTTTTGGAAGGGGCCACACCCATTCATGATAAGTAATCTCATTCAGTTGAAAATCTCAGCCTCTCAATTTTGAATTGAATTGAAGCCCTAGATGGCTAATAAGACAATTCTGAACCCTGAATCTTTGCAGAAGTCATAACAGGACCTTGCCCATCAAGAAGGCTGTCTTCTCAGTGTAAATAAATCCCATTCTTTGCCACAAACCTCATGCCATATTGATTGGGGTTTGGGAATTCTTTCTCAAAGCCTGCCACCAGCCAAGGGGACCCCATTGTTGTTAGGGGATCTCTTACCCTCAATTCTCCCAACTCATCATTTGATGATCTCATCACTTTCACAAATCCACCCTAAAACCTCAGTGAAAAGGTCTAATCCAGGATCTGTTAGTAACTGACCTGGCAGTTAAACTTCACGGGCTTCATTTATAGACACATGCCTTTCAGTTTAAATGAATCAAGCTAATCATTAATGAACAACAGTCTAGGATGGACCCCTTAGACTAACTGGGAAAATTGTCAACTGGAAGAAGCAAATGATTTCATCCATAGACAAGTCAAACTTAAGATGATAGAATAAGATACTTGCTATCTGAATGGGCAATACTTTTTGTGATCTGTTTTTTGTCCAAGTTCTTATTGTATTGATCGTTGTTTTCCTTGTTCTTGATTTCTTCCTTCTCTTTATATGTTCTAATTATACTCTGGAAGTGCTTGAAAGACCAAAATGCCCATTATTCCTTAATACCCTGGAGGTTCAAACCATTGTCCTCTTTGTTCCAGGTTCTTGGACTGCTGTTGATAATAATAACTCAATCTATAACTGGAAACACCTTATATAATGTTGCTGCTTCTCAGATCTAGATTCCACCACCACCACTCTTTTCCACAAGTACGGATATTTCCTTTTCAAAACAATAGTTGTAGGAGTTGTGCAAATAGATTGCCTCCTTTTATACCAAGAGGGCTTTTTTAAACATTTATTCCTGCTCTCAATTTTCAAAGTATAATTACTTATTACAAATTGGGCTTTACGACAACATTTTAGAATTTAAGATTTGCAGTCCATATCTTCCCTTATTGGTTCTCTGAATGGAATGATTACTTATGTTTATGGATTCACCAAATCTTGGGCTAACATCTACTAATTGTTGAATGTTCTAGCATTTTTATTATGCTTCTTGAGTGATTTCCCCCAGATCTTGATAATTTTTATTCTACTTTATTCTCTAGGCCACAAATCAAGTCTGAGCTAAACTGGTTATTAGAACTGTGGTTCTGGAAGAGGAATTTTGTAAACTCAAAGGATTTCAGATTCTATAATGTGGTATGAGTCCACCTGATAACTATAATGGAATTCCTTAAATTTTCCCATTGTGATGAGAAAAAATGAGTCAACTAGTAGAAACTTGTAAATATACAATCATGACAGATTGTCCCAATTCACAGTATACAAATGGTGTTTGGTCCTATATATAAATGCTGTTACAACTCTTCCTCAAACTAAAGAAGTTATACTTTGAAGAAAGTTATTCCTTGGAAGAGGAAATTTTTGTTTTAAAGTACTCTCCATATAACACTTATTTCATTATTCAGTGTTTATAGATTCTGCCTCCAGGTGTCTCTACCTCTCTGAAAAGTCTTCCATGTCACTTTTGTGATTGTCCTTGCATAAATAAATACTTATATGGAAATCACTTCACGGCCATTTTTATGGATTAATGTCTTTTTAGGAATGATTCTCATGTAGCAAACATGTCATTACTAACCTTGATGAAAACATTGCTATTAAGCATATTACCAGGAAGTATTCCTTTTTGAGCCTATTGATGTGGGGTTTGGCACCAAAAGTTGGGGTTCGGTAATGTGAAGAATTCTCAATGGCATTCTCTTTGGCAAAAGGTAGATTTATTTAGGGAAGAAGTTATAGATAAAATGAAGGGATGTAATAGACACAGGGAATGATAAATGTGAAATAGAGTGTAGGAGCATATGAAAGACAAGTTCCTCAACAGAACTCACAATTACCCAGGAGAAAGAGAGCTCCCCATGAGGTTGGGGCATGCCCTTAGCTGGCAGGTAAAATCCTGAAAGGGACTGAGTACCCTGAAAGAGTTAAAACTGTAAGGAGAAGTGGGATTGGGAAGCATAGTGGAGTTGGGTGAGATACCCTGTGGCATTTGGAGGAGGGTGCTAAGGAGAAAGACATCACATGGGCTGACCCAAAGAAGGGTAGCAATCATGGGATGGCCTACAAGTAGGTTTTAAAGGGAAAATTTAATCTCAGGGACATGACTGGAATTTCTGACTGCATGGCATCCTAACATTATTGGGGTATCTTACATTTCAACAGATATATGTTGGCACTTAATAGTTAAAATCATGTCTGGGGAAGTGCAAACATATAGGAACATATAGGAATCTCTCTGCTATAATAATGACCAAGAACAACATCGTATAAGTCTTAGAAGAAATTCAGACAGAAGTCAACATCCTAGTTTTGACTGTTGCAGAAAGCCCCAAAGACTCAGTATCTGGCATTCCATAAGGGTGAAGTTTGTATCCTAATTAATACCTCTTATTGTACTTATGTCAATCACTGCTAATACATAAAACTTAATATACAAAAAAAATACAAATCCAGGTATAGAGACTATATTATCAAGTTTCAGCTGTTGCTTCAACATCTCTCTTTGATGTATCAACTAGAAATGTTATGTCAGTGTAGGAAGGGTAGATTTCCTCAAGTTGGGTAAAGCAGGGGCATCTCTAAGTGGTCATAAGATGGTTGCTTGCTCATGTTGGATAAGAGAAAATGATCCTGAGGTACAAAAATAAGTTGGAGGACTTTCCATGTCATTGAGTCACCTCTGCCACATTGGGTTTGGTTACTATTACAAGAAACAACAAGAGTGAGGGCCTCTAGTTAACTTCCTATGATTAAACAAGTGAACTTACAATTTGCAATTTACAGCTCTGGGACTTAATATACAGAACTTAAAATCACTACTCCTATGGAATCACATCAAACTGATTAATATTGGAGTAAGGTGGGGGGGTCTGAATAAATTATTTCTCACATATGAATGGGTCAGAGACTAAAAGGGTAGTTTCTTGTGAAATAGATCTTTGACAATACTTTGGGCTCCAAGAAGAAAGAAGATTTTTGTTCATTTAGAGGGGAATCAATTCTATTCCAAACTGGCTTATTCTAACAGTGTAAATAGGCATGAGCCTAAGTTTCTAGTATGAGAAGGAAGTGTCATATTCAGGAGCTAGAGCTAAGGGGGGACATATGAGTACTCAACTTAGTTTGATCTGAAGTAGGAGGCAAGACTTGTAGAATTTGGGCCCCAGTCGTTCCCACTAGTCTCTCCCTATGGGCTGAGATTTAACACTACAATAGCTCACTTGCAGCTTCCAGTTGGAAGCTAAGAGAACAAAGATAGTGGGAGTCAGTCATGTGGCTTTTTTTCCTTGATGGTTCACATTCACTAGAGCTGATTTTCCCTTATGGCCTTACTCATTGATCTGTAGTTAAGTAGCAGAGGCCTGGCTTTACAATTCTTTGCCATCCCACTCTTGCTCTCTCATTATTGTCTTGAGGTGTCTCTGTCTTGAGGCCAATAGTTTAATTTATTAACTAACTGTAATTCACTGTAGTCTACCCAGAGACATTAATTTGGATTCCTTGATATTTTAGAGAAAGCCAAATACCTGGTTGATACAAAAATGACATGCAAATGATTCACCTTGACCTGAAGAAGATAGATAAAACTATGCCATTATAAAGCAGAAGCCTAAAGTCCAGGCTTCCAGGGATTTTCATGTTTGAAGGAATCCTCTCAACTTTGAAGCAATCTTTGAGAGATTAGAAAGCTAGGTAGGCTGGAGAGACTTACAGGAACTGATGCTGAGTGAAATGAGCAGGACCAGGAAATCATTATATACAACAACAATACTATATGATGATCAATTCTGATGGACTCAGCAATGAGATGAACCAAATCAGTTCCAATGGAGCAGTAATGAATTGAACCAGCTACACCCAGCGAAAGAACTCTGGGAGATGACTATGAATCATTACATAGAATTCCCAATCCCTATATTTTTGTCTGCCTGCATTTTTTATTTCCTTCACAGGCTAATTGTACATTATTTCAAAGTCCAATTCTTTTTGTACAGCCAAATAACTGTTTGGACATGTAGACTTATATTGTATTTAATTTCTACTTTAACATATTTAACATGTATTGGTCAACCTGCCATCTGGGGGTGGGGGTATGAGGAAGGAGGGAAAAAATTGGAACAAAAGATTTGGCAATTGTCAATGCTGTAAAATTACCCACGCATATAACTTGTAAATAAAAAGCTATAATAAATTTCTTTTTAATTTTAAAAAATAGAAAGATAGGTAGGTAACATGGAATATAGTATATGGTTGGGCATACTTAATAATTATTCCATAATCAGTCTAAAGATCATGAGATTGTGTCTTTTTTCTTCATGTGAAACCTGATTACTGATCACATTATCGAACATATAGGTAATGGGAATTTTGTAGCAGGAGAATGACAAGTTAACATTGTCAACAATGTTAGTTGACATTGATTCAACAATCAATTGGTCAACAACAATTGATTTTTCCTTTGATATTTGATGAAACTTGCCAGTGGAATCTAACCCATTCCTGTACCTGTGGCTCTGATTCAATGGGCACAGCCTATCCTACTAAGTATTGGCTCCCTATAGTGATAGGAAGACACCTGGCAAAGTCAATATTGACTTTTTTCAAGAAGATTCATGGAAGAATTCAAGAAGAATTATGGACAAATTAGCACAGTAGATTTATCAGTTAAGTGAGGACACAGAGACCAGGAATTTGAACTGATCTTTTTGCCAGATTTCCTAAAGCAGCATTGGTTCTTCTAGAGAAGGAGGCAAATGGTCCACCACAAAGACTGACTTCTTCATGATATCTATGGACTTTGGAGAGAAGAAAAAAGAATCCCCTATAATGCAAGATACTAGAGTATCGCAACTGTTGGAAGGAAAATTATAGGAGATTAGAAATTGAGACCTGTGGAAAGATCAGTAAAGCCCAGTATTTACAGGAAAAGAACAATCACCAGCTGAGGAGATATCTGATGAAATACTGACACACATGTAGGACAGGATTCACCTTCATTCTCAAAGATGTCACCTTAAGAAAATTGAAGGAGATCTTGAAAGAGAGAAGTGAATGTGAATAGAGGAGGGAAAGAATATTCAATAGAAGAGAAAAAGTCAAATACCTCTTGTTGCGGGCATTTCTCTAAGAACATATGTTTTGGTTTGGTTTCCATAAAGCTTAGATCCTTCCCCTCCTAACACTATTTTTTATTTTAATAGCATCATCTTTTTGTGTTCAATGATTATGAACAGTTCCCAGATAAACCAAACTCAAACTTTTTTAGAAAAATATCAATCAAGGTACCAAAAGCACTCAATTCAAGGTGAAAAAATCTTCTATCAATAAAGAGGTTCCAAAAATTGCTCTTTAGTCCTTTGTCCTTACCCTTTCAAACTTCCAAATCTGTTCATTGCCCTGAGGGATTCTTGAGCCAACATCTTTTTACTAATGATAACATTAATGATTACAGTTTAGCCACATTTAAGATCACTATTGCCTGAACCAAAATTACCAAGCAAGAAATAACAGAAAAAAAAAAAAAAGAATTGGAAAAGGAAGAAAAAACACAAAGCTCCTGGATATTTCTGGCTATCAGAAAATTGATTATCACAAAGAGAGCTCAAGAAAAATTCCCAGCATATTGCTAGGATTATGGGATGATAAATTTAATTGTGATTCCCAGTAGACAGAGACGAATTGGTATTAGTTAACAAGTGGAGTACTAATTTTTATTAACTATATAATTAATAAAGTTGTGTTTCCCTTTCTATTCCCTATCCCCAAATTAGGGTGGCAACAGCAGCATCAGTCACTAACAAAGGTCAAAATGTTGAGAGGAAGACATTCAACCATGGCATTTAGAACTGCCTTCTTTAACAGAATTTTCATAGATTCAACAAGTCCCTTGAACCAAACATTCAAAGGCCTGTGTTAGGTTCAAACAGAGTTATATACTTTTGTCCATGCATATATATGTGCAGTTATGCAATTGTAAAGCTTCTGTGTTATCAGAACAGCATGTCAATTTACAGCAGACCTTGAATTACACACACAAAAACAAAAATGAATTGATACTTACAGAGAAGTGAACATTGAGAAGTGCTTTTTCCACCCACTAATAGAATACTTTTTCCATGAAAAAAATGCACTGATTTTTTTTTTTTAAGAAAAATGCAACCAGTACTCTCAGTAGATCATCAGCTACTGTATACACAAACTAGAATCTTATAATATTGATGTCAAGAATCCCTATTAACTGCCCAGGCCGAAACCTTGTCCCCAGGAATTTTATATCATTCATCTTCTGGAGGAACACCCCTGCTGTAAGGATGAAAAAACTAATGAAAGTTTGAACCCCATGTAAGCTGGATAGGGAATGCAGATTAGTGACTTGGTCTATAAAGACTGAAAGTAAATATTCTGAATATCTGTTTAGCAGACTCATCAAGTTTTGTTTTGTTTTTTGTTTTTTAACTCCTAGGAAAAGATGGTACATGTGATTGCTTATTGTTTTATATTTCTTGTCTTGTTAATGCACACAAGTTTTGTGCTTTAAGTTTTATCATGATCTACTGTCTTATGTTTTATAGGATTTACACTAGAAAGTACAAAATACATGTTTTATCTACTTTAGGGAGAGACTTTATATATAAACCATATCTCACTTTTAAAAAAAACTTTTCCCAGAGGCACTCGGAATGGAGATAATAAGCCAGAGAGTGAGAGAAACATGATCTTCTCTCCCTTATCTGTTAGGGATTAGGGTCCCATAGGAAGAATTTGGTCTGTGACATCCACACCAAGAGTTATGGCTAACCCTAAGTGGAAGTTTTGAGAGAAGTTTTCCTGCTTCCAGTCAGAGGAAAGGAATAGGATATGATGTGCATTGAGTTGATGAGATATTGCAGAATATCAAGAGATTCCTAGGGAATGACAGAGAAGTTCAAAGAGTTGTGTTCAAAGACCTCCCCCCCCCCCAAGGGGCCCCCAGGTCCTTTCTGGGACTCTGTATGGTTAAAAAAAAATCATTATTCTCTGCTCAAGCCCAAATAGTGACCAATGGTCATGCCTGCCCCTTCAAGTACACCCCTTGCTACACCCATAATTCTCTAGCTTCTTCCTGGGTTTTTATCCCCTCTCAGGGTAAAGGGTTAGGTCTCAATTCATACCACAGCTTCCACATAACTTGTGCAGTGCCTCAAATAAATGTTAATGAAGTTGAAAAAAAATTCATAATACTACTAAGCTGTTATTTGCCTATTAAAATACTCTTCCCATTTCCAACTTCATATCTCATCTGTGACCGGATTTTCTTCACAAATTTCAGCTAGAACAACATAGCACACTTGATAGAATGTGGAAGCAGATGAAAATCCAGCTGTCTACTATAAAACCAGGCATTAAAGAGATTTGCAAAAATATGTAAAATGCTGCCATTCTTCTCACTAAATCTTTTGTTTTGGAAAATAGCTATTTTTCATTTAAAATGTTATTTATGTTATATGTAATGGTTTTTTTTTTAATGAATTGATAAATAGTTTAAATGTGATCAATTTTAATTTCTAATATGTTTTGACAGATATTATCAAAAAAAGTTCTTTGGGGTCCTCAATATGTTTGAGAACAGCTGGCCTAGAATTTCCACTGATGACACATGTCTATTACAGATTATAATTCATGAGATGCTTTCCAATCCATCATCTCATTGGGATTTAAAAGGGATTTACTTCACTTGCCATAATATTTACTTCTTACCCAGAAGGAATTTTTGCTGTCAATTATCCAACAAGTGATGAAAAATAATGATCAATGGAGAAAATGTCAGAAATAGGGAAATGCATATTAAAGCAAATTCAGGCTCTACTTCACAACCATTAGATTAGACAAATTTGACAAAGTGGAGGAAAGTGACAAATGGAGAGGCTGCAAGGGGATCTTTTCATAGTAAATCCCAAGTAGAAACTAAGGGGATGTCTACCTATTAGGGAATGGCTAAATAAATTATGGCATAAAATATAACAAAATGGTTAGTTACAAAGAGAACTGGTAAGATATCCATGAACTGATAATGAATGGAGTAAACAGAATGAAGAGAACTATTTATACAATGACAATGTTATTGGGGAGGAAATAGCTTTGAAAGCCTTGAAAACTGTGACCAATGCAACAACAAACCAAAAATCTGGAGGACAGAAGATGAAGCACACAATATCCATCTCCTCTCAAAATAATGATAATGCTGAATGAAACATTCATTTTTAGGCATGGCCAGTGTAGGAGTGTGTTTTGCCAAATACACATATTTGTTAGGAGACTTATTCTTTTTTATTGTTTAGGTGAATTAGGAGTAGATAAAATAGAAACTTATTAAGTGAAAAAATAGTGGGGAAAAAGGGCAATTTTGAGAGGGAAAGTGGCTGGCAGAGCAACACAGCTAAAACTGGAGGCTACATCTTCTTACTAGGTTCATAGCTCTTTGCCCTCTCACTGCTTTCCCTTAATCTGCCTGGACTCATGAAAAAAACCCTCCTTCCTCACATTCTCCCCTCCAAAAATCATACTGTTGAAAAACTCCTCCCACTGCTTTTCCTTTAAACTAGAAACTTTTATTTTGATGTTAGCCCTAAGGCACAGAAATTGAAACAAGTCAGATTTGCCTACTTGAACTCAGGCTTGTATTTTCTAAAAGATTCCCCTAAAAAAAAAAGGAGGGGGGGGGAATAAAGATATTAGAATCTAAAACAGGCAGACCACAAGACCTCAAGTTTCCTCTTCCCAAAAAAGTTAAGGTATTAGTTAATTCCAATTCTAGGTTCCCTTTCAATGACACATTTCATAATCTTAGGTTTACAACCATATCTCTGATTTCTAATGCCTATGTGACAGTAGAGAAGTTACTTAAATTCCCTTCTAGACCTATGTTTCTTTACCTATAAGGAGGCATTGCACAAGGTGATCTCTAAAATCCCCCTTCCAATCTTTAGGGCTATATCTTGTTTCCTAATATGCCATGTAATCAAGGCTCTTGGCTCAAAGCCTAGGTTCTGTTTTAATACTTTGATATTTTCTGTCCAGGGCCACTGTTGGCTTTGTCTTAATAGTGTAGAGGACATGCTGAACCTTTACTCTGGGCCCTAGGCTAGTTTATGAAAATTACAAACAAATATTTTCTAAAATCACAAACATTGGTATGTTTAGACTTACTTGGACCCACAGATAGAACATGTATATCCTTTACACTGTTCCTTGAACTCAGGAACCAAATTGATGTTTTGAGTCTGCTTTTAATAGATTCAGTGGCTAAAATATTGCCTGAAAAAAGATTGTTTTAGCAGTCTTAGGATTCCTAACATGGCTTAGAGCTAAAATTTTTGTATAAAACTTTTGTTCCCCTTGACCCTAATTGCCAATTGGCCTGCCCACTTTGGCAAAATAAGCTTTGCCCTTCAAGAGAATCCTGTGCAAGTGTTCTCACTTCCAACTCCAAACAACTACTCTGCTTCAGCTATAGATCTAGCCTCCAATCTTTAAGGAAAAAAAGAATGAAGGTGGATGGCTAAGTGATATAGTGGATAGAGTGCTGGTGTCTGGAGTCATGAAGATTTATTTTTCTGAGTTAAAATCTGAATTCAGACACAATAGCTGCATGATCCTGGGCAAGTCACTTAATCCTGTTTTGCCTCAGTTTCTCATTTGTAAAATGAACTGGAGAAGGAAATTATAAGCCACTCTAGTATCTTAAACATTTATGGGAAAAATCCAATTGAATGGAATCTTCAGCAACCACCCTTCCAGAGAGGTATTTAGAACTGGCAACCCTTGGATTTAATACCTCTGCAGCTACAGGGACCCAACCTGCCATAGAACTCTTCTCTAAGCTGATTTCAGTTGGGAAACTCCAAATGCCCTGTCAAAGGTTGCTAATAATAAGAGATTTGCCAGTCATTTTTTATCATGCCTTAGGAGTCCCCTATAGAATTGCAGGGGTGGGGGGAGCGGAGAGAGAGAAAGAGATACCTAACAAAATAATCATATGACAAAATAAAAACAAAAACTCAGCACTCTGGAGTTGGATGGCGTGATGCAAAGATCACCCTAGTGAATCCTACAGAACCAGGTTGGCCTCCTACCTACCCAGGAAATTGATTTCTTGTTATTCCCACCAGGTTCGGCAAACACAAACAAATGACTTCTAGTGGACAGCATATTGACTTAGAAAAATGCAAATTAACTCTCTCTTCCCCGAATTGCATTTAGTTGTGTGTTGTATTTATTTAGTTAAACATTTCCCAATTATATTTTAATCTGGTGCAGCTGCACACTGGAGTTTTGCTGCACCAGGGCCTAGACTCACATACTTTTCCCTCCCCTTCCACCCTTTCTTGTACCAGGTTATATTTATGGTGAAAGAGGGTTTTTGTGATTGTTTTAATAGGGGGAATGAGGTGTCAAGTGATTCACTCAGCATCATAAAAATAGTTTGTCACAAATGGACATACATCTAGACCTGCACCCTCAAGTCAGTTCTCAATTCACTAAGTTCCACAAAATCTCCTTGGTGGGAGGAATGCTGCTTTCTAGAGTCTTCTCAACATGAAGCTTTCATTCATTTGTTCTCCCAAGTGGTATATAAGTTCACTGAAGACAGAGTCTTGCTTGTTAAATGTGCATGCACCCAGCATATGATTACAATGCTCAATAGTTTTCCGACCTCATTTTCATCAAAACTTCAATGACAGTTTTCTTGTTCCTTTAAGAGTCAACCAAGCTTCTCCCCTCAACCCCCCTCCCTCTCTCTCCCCAGTAATCAGTACTGAACTCAAAGGCCCAAAACAAGGGAAGGAGGGAAGGAGAAGGGAAGCAAAAGTTTCGCCCTTCCTTGCAAGTTTGGTTAGAAACTTTTTAAAATAAGCAAACTTAAGAGTGTTTCAATTTTGTTATATAAAGGGAGGCTAAAGGAGCAATAACCTCAGGGAGTGGGGAGCCCAAGGGAAAAGGGATGTCTGTGTGAGGCCCTATGGAAAATCAGACTCATTCTGCCTGTCCCCAGAGGATGAAATTAGAATGAATATTGTTAAAAGTTAAGTTGAAAGAATGAAGATAGATTTCTGGTACATAAAAAGAGAAGCAGATATAACAATAAAAGGGCTATCTCTTGAATTAGTAAGCTCTCTGACAGAGGAAGTAGCCATTCAAAGGTCAGGCACTAACTTCATCATGGCCATTTTAAAATGGTTTCTACATTGGGAGGGAAGCCTCATCAGAAGACCTGAGGTTATCACCTAGTAAAATGAAAGAATGGATCTTAAGACTTAACATTTTCTTTTTCTTTTCTTTCTTTCTTTTTTTTTTTTTTTGGGGGGGGGGCTTTTCAAAATACTTTGTTTTATTAAAAAGTTATTCAATTTTTAACAAGCATTTTCATAGGTAAATGGGGCTATGATAACTATTGTAAAATAATGAGCTCAGTTTTATTTAAAAGCAAATGAATTATTGAAATAGTAGAAAGAATTCTACTTATACCCTTCATTATACTCTCGTTGAGTACAAATCCTTGACCTGTTAACACACACTTGTTAGGCACCTTCTAATTGTCAAGTATCCTGCTACTGCCCCAGCTATCTATATATGGAAGAAAAAGTGTAAACAAACAGTCCCTACCTTTAAAAAGCTTAGGTAATTATTGTTGAAACATAAGCTCTACAGCCTATAGGTTTTCCTAATTGAGAAACAGACATTCTCCAAATAGAACTATAGATCAACAGTGGTAAATATTTCAGAACCTGAAATGATTATTTCCAGAGGTGCTTTAAAAAATAAAAGTTTATGAATCTGAGTGAAAATTTGAGCTATTTTTATTTGAATTTTAATAAGATTATTATATAATTAATAAGATTAATAATAATTAAAATTAATAAAATTTAATAAGATAATCGGATAAAATTAGTTTTTTGGAGGACTAGAATGTAACTACAATAAGTCAACAGTATTTCAGGGGTATTTACTCTTTTTGTTATGGCCACATTCAACAGTCTAATGAAACTTATAGGTCATTCATAGAATGTTTTTAAATACATAAAGCAAAATAATCAAGATTACAAAGGAAATTTTTTTTTTTTTAATCTGAAGCTATTTTAAAAAATCATTTTCACTGTGTTTCCTAAGTTTTCTTACTATAAAGAATAAAAAAAGTAAGAAAACAGATCCTTCCTTTCAAGGGGGGACTGGCCACTAAGGGCCATTTTTCAGAGCATTAATAAAAAGCACTGCCTGCTGCCCTCTATAACACTTGGTTGGAGAGTTTGTGAACCTGCTCATGGACCTGATAGGGTTAAATAAAAAACTTTGGCCCCAATTCAGTTTTCTTATCTTTCATAGTTTCCTGTCTCTCTACTGCATCATGAAGAAAAGGCTTTTAAGCTTGCTAGCTGACCAAAACTTATACAGGGGCTGATGGAAAATAGGCACATTAATGCACTGTCTATAGAACTGTGAATTGATCTAGCTGTGTTCAGAAAAATAATTTGGAACCATGCCCCAAAAATAGTCACTAAATTGTACATATCCTTTGACCCAGTGATTCTACTATTAGGTCTATACCCCACACATCAAAGGAAGAAGTATGATCTCTGTATCCAAAAACATTCACAAATCTTTTGTAGCCACGGCAAAGAACTGGAAACTAAAATGGCTGAACATATATTATTCATATAATTGAATGCTGTGCTCTAAGCAGTGATAAAAAATGTCACTTGTGGATATGTAGAAATTATATTCAACTTCCCTCCCACCACTATCTTTTTCTCTCAGTCTGAAAAGCATTTCTTATGTACCCTTAATAATATAAGAGTTTTTTCTTCCATTTCTCTTTACCCTTAAAACCGTCAAAAAAGAAGAGAATCCCACACCCACCTCCTCCAGGCCTTATTTTCTCTGATACTCTCAGAATTTGGGGTTTTGAAAAGACTTATTTCTCATAGACCCTTCCAAATGAACAAATATATTTTCAATATTTCTCTTAGTGCCTGTGTTCCCATTTCAAATTATCATCTCTATTCTATTGTTTAAATTGCTTGGAAATCCTGTTTTATTGAAGGTTCATTTTCCCCCCTATAGAATTATACTTTTTTTTTTTTTCAGGCAGCTCATTCTTGGTTATTAGTCACTTATCTTTCCTTTTGAAATGTGCTATTTAAAGTTCCTCATGTGTTTTTTATAGTCACTAATTTTTTTGTGTGTGTTTTTTTACATAGCACATGAACTTTTTCTTTTTGGCTGCTGATAGGTTTTTTTTTTTTTTTTAATTTACATAAAAGCTCTGAATTTTTGACTATGATGCTCCTGATGGCTATTTTTGGGTTTCCTTTAGGAAATGATTTATGGATTAATTTCTTCTGATCTTTTTGCCCTCTAAGATCTAGTCAGTTATTTATTCTTGAAATTGTTCTGGTTTTGTCATGATTTTCAGATAGTCTGACAATGCTTAGATTATCTCTCCCTGACTGGTTTTCATGGTAAATTCTGGCTATTATATTCCTTACAATTTCCTTTTTTTTCCCCCACTATCTTTTTCAGTATTTTAATGTTTTACGTTGCTCATGGATGGTCTGATTCTAATTTTTAAGAACCTCCTTTCTTAAGTTTCCTACTTAAGAAAAAAAAAACCTTTGGCTCTTGCTATTTTATTCTCCATAATAATTCTATTTCCTATCTTTTCCTCCCCTGATTCTATTACAATTCTTAAGGCCTGTATATTTTCCTGTCCTGTTGTGGGGTTAGTTTTCTGGGTTTACCTTTTTTTTTTTTTTTTTAACATTTCTCAGTCCAAAGATATTTATTAGTATTTGATCATTTCTTTAGTTGGCTCATGCTACCAACTACAATGTCTAATTTGGGGATTTATGTTTGGAGTTCAACACTACTTCCAGATTCTTGGAAAGTGTGGGCAGAGCTTGCTTGGTTCTTAAAGTAATAACTAGAATGAGGTTCCATTAAAAAAAAAAAGAAAAAAGAAAAGCAATATAAGTGATATAACTGACTGCAAATCTATGGCAATTAATGGTTAAGAGTCTGTTAAGTAAATAACAATAAAGACCAATGCTGTGTTTTGCAAAAATAGCAAAAAGTTAAATAAAAATAGGATTAGGTTCCATTTTTGCAGAAAGCTGCTGTGACTTAACTCTCCTCCACCTTAACTATTGACCTAAGGCTTTTTATTGTGGCTGGCTCTCAGAAGTTAACCCAGCTTCTGAGGGTTTTCCTTTGTTTTTGTATGGAGATTGCCCCTAAGCAGAATTCTGCTTGAGGCCTTCCATTGCCTCTGGATTTTCAAGCTACCATACAAGGCTGTTTTTGTGCAGTACTTTCCACCTAACATTGTTAAGTTTTGTTTTTTAAATCCAACCTTGGACTATATTATAATTCTAATACATATATGCATACCCACACATATCATACATGTACAATATATATGTGTGTGTGCGTGAGCGTGCGTGTGTATCCTTTAAAGCAAGACTACATTTTTTCTGCCACAAAACTTTATTTTAAACAAGAAAACACGTAAATAACGATAGAATCAAGGAATAGAAATGCAGGGACCAATTCTGCCACAACCCCACCCAGTCTGTACAAGTCCCAAAGTCAGCTTCCCAGTTGAACAAGTGGACTTAGGGAACCCAGAAACACTTAGAGAACCCAGAAATACTTAGAAAACCAGTGGGAAAGGTGAAGTCCCACAATGGAGGAGGAAACGAGGGTTAGAAGGAACTATTAACTTTCTCTGTCACATCTAAGAAAAAGGGAGTGGGTTTGTGGGGATGCAGGAGAGGTGACAGATTCACATGCTATCTTTTATAAGTGCTTATCTAATAGTGTACTTATCCCACTTTTTCTCTGGGTCATAGGGCTCCCAACGGCTGGCTGGGAAGATATGCTTGTTCTTCTCATACCAGCTTCTCAGCACCACCTTTCCTGCATGTGACTCATCCTTCTCCACTGTGGCATCACTGAGCAGGCGCACATCATCATGGACATCAAAATTAAAGAGTGGGCCACTCTTCCCTCTGGCTTTGGTGACGATGAAATCATAGAAGCTGTGGTGATGAGGTATAATCAGATCCTCTTTGATGTACATCAGTTGTTCCACTCCTGCTGACCTCAGCTCACTAAAGTCTTTTCGCAGGATCTCCAAAGCCTTCTGAAGGAATTGTTGTATGGTGTTCCTTTTCTTCATCTTTACAGTCCTTCGGTGTCCAGAACCATCCCAGTAACTAAAAGTGATTTCAATTTCTTCACTCTTAATCTTCTCCTGCTTGGCCTCCCATTCCTGCCGAAGTTCCTCTCGGAGCCTATTTTCTTCTTCCTCTCGGTCACGATCAGGAAGAAAACTAGTGTCCACATCGGGGTTTTTCCCCAATTTTCTCTTCTTTGCAGGAACTGCTTCTCCACGTAGACTGTTAGCTCTTTGAAGAAAGGAACCTTGTCTATTTTTGTTAGCGTCCATATTGCTTTCCCATTCTACATCTTCCTCATCTGCATCTTCCTCTTCTTCCTCAGCCTCCTCATCATCATCCAAAGTGAAGGACAGATTAGAGATTTTACGCTTCTCTTCCTTTTTGCGCTCCTTTTCTCGAAGTTTCTCAAGCTTTAGCTGAAGTTCTTTAGATTGCTCTTTTTTAGCCAGCTGCTTTTCTCGCTCCTTCACCAGAGCTTCCTGCTTAGCTTTCATATCATTCAGGGTTACAAGACCCACAGTACTGGACTTGAGTTCAGCCTCTACTGCGTCATAATGAGCAGAGAACTTCTTGTCAATGTTGGATTTCATTATGTTCTCCTCCGTGATCCGCTGCTTCATCTGTTCCATTTGCTCCCGCTGCTTCTCCCGTTTTTTCATCAGATGCATGGCGCGGCCCGCCTCACTGGCGGCGCCCTTGTACTGGGCCATGGCGGTAGCGAGTAGCAGCACCCTGGGCCTAGCGATACCCTGGGCCTAGCGACACCTTGGGCCTAGCGACACCTTGGGCCTAGCGATACCCTGGACCCGGCGATACCCTGGACCCGGCGATACCCTGGACCCGGCGATACCCTGGATGCGGCAGCCTGGACGCGGCAGCGATGTGGATGGGGCAGCAACCTGGACGCGGCAGTGACGTAGACGCGGCAGCGATCTGGACGCGGCAGCACCCTCGACGCGGCAGCGACCTGGACCCGGCAGCACCCTCGACGCGGCAGCGACCTCGACCCGGCAGCGACCTGGATACGGCAGCACCGTCGACGCGGCAGCGACCTGGACCCGGCAGCGACCTGGACCCGGCAGCACCCTCGACGCGGCAGCGACCTGGACCCGGCAGCGACCTGGATACGGCAGCGACCTCGACCCGGCAGCGACCTGGACCCGGCAGCGACCTCGACCCGGCAGCGACCTGGACCCGGCAGCGACCTGGATACGGCAGCGACCTCGACCCGGCAGCGACCTGGACCCGGCAGCACCGTCGACGCGGCAGCGACCTGGACGCGGCAGAAGTCTGGAACCGGCAGCACCCTGGATTCGGCAGCACCCTAGAACCGCAGCACCCTGGACCCGGAAGCAGAGGAAAAGATTTGGCGTCTCCTGGCTGCGGCTGAAGAGCACACAATGACGCAGTCGCACTGCTTGCGTCTGCGTCACGTGGGTAGCAACAGGGGTGGGAGTGGGGGCGCTGACGACAACAGGGCAGGGGCGGGGCCGGGGGCGGGGCCAGGGCAGGGGCGGGGCAAGCCACCTGGTCAGGGGCAGTAGCGTTGGCAAGGGTAGCGCTGTTTAGAGATATCGAGTTTTTTCTAAGATCTCACATTCTCCTTTCCTCTTTCAGATAACTATTTATGCAATCTGCTCTTAAAAGAACTTCAAACACTTTCTTTCCCATCACTGGATCTTCCTAAAGAACTGGAGTCAAAAAAGTCCATTTGAGTGTAAAACATATATTGTGAATGAACCACCAGATCCCATCATCATTTGTTTAAGTCTTGAAAAGCTGTTTTATTTATAAATAAGCAAACTCCTTTCTGTTTTTAACCTGGGTGACATGACAGTGATTTTTAGAAGCGTTTTGCCTTTCTCCACTTACCAGCACAACTTCTTTTCCCTGGGGCCAGCTCATTGTTTTGGAGGGGTTTTTTTGGCTTTGTTTTGTGATTGACCTGTAAGATGGGCCACAACATGGCATTTCCACTCTTTCTGTTATTGTTTGCTTGCGTTTTTGTTTTCCTTCTCGGGTTTTTTTCTTTCTTTCTAGATCTAATTTTCCTTATGCAGCAAGATAACTATATAAATATGTTCTCATAGGCGGAGTTCGGATTTGATAATACATTCCATTTGAGGCCGTGGCTCTCCTATATTTTCTTCTCGATTTGACTGCTGTCCCCATTATTTCTAAGTTCCAAGGGTAAAGTATTGAGAGGAAGTTCTTAAGAGTTCTTAGGGAAATGTGTACTTAAGCTTAAAGACCAGATTTAGATTGGGTCAAATTCACAGTGTGTCTTTCTTAGATATGATAGATACTCTTTGATGGGCTCCTTATGAACCCGTATATCTGTCTAATCTGTAGAAATTATAATACAGACTGCTAAAGCACTAGAAAGTTTGGAATTTTCCAAATGCTTCGAATTGTTCAAGTTATTCCTCCTTGGACCTTAAGAGACTTTGGCTGGAATTCTTCAGTAATTCTTTCTCGGGACATGACCTTAAATAGTCATACTTGCTCCAACAATTCAAATGAATCGAGGTCTAACCAAGTTGGTAATTTGCAGATAATATGTGAGGCATGGCCAAATTTCCTCAGCTTATTTTTTTTTTTTTTTCATCATTTCAACTTGTACTATTTTTCTCATTTGACCTAAAACTTATGATTAACAGAGATGATTTCTTCAGTGGCAATGCCAACTCCCATAGTTCTATCATTCTTGACTTGATTTCCATTAAGGAATTGCCGAGTGACATGTCTGATGAAAGTCTAGCTGAAATCTCTAGATTTAGGTAATCTTGACTTAAGATACTAGATCATTCTCTCATCAGATACAAATCCTCACAAGTGACAAATGCACAGAAAGGCCTATTGATCCCAAAAGGAAAGATTTTTGTTTTATGTATCTGGTCATTGAGGGCCCCTTGGGACAAGCTCTGCTCTGTTTGGTATCCCTGCAATTTCTAACCTGCTTGAAAGTTTGTTGAGAAGGAAGAGGTCAGGAGAACAGACGCTTCTTCTGAGGCATTCTTTCAGGACAGCTGGTAACCAATGGGTCCACAGCTGCTGGGTACATGCGGTAAGAATTTGGTGCTTAAGAAAGAGGATGAGCTCCCAAAGAAGCAGATGGTATCATTTATGTTTGATAACTCTGGCATTAGCAAGGCAATTAGGCTCACTGTCTTTGGCCAGTGAGTTATAACTGGACTGACTTTCTCCAAAATTAAGCGGGAGCTAGAGCCCTACCATGCAAGAAAAACTCTGTTTACCCTCCAGTCATCACCAAAAAAACCACCTGCTGGAGAAAGTGCTTAAGACATGGAGACTAGTGGTATACTTTTGTTGAAAAATTGTATTGTCATTTCAGAGTCTGATTCTTTTTGTACAGCAAAATAACGTTTTGGTCATGTATACTTATTGTGTATCTAATTTACATTTTAATATATTTAACATCTACCGGTCATCCTGCCATCTGGGGGAGGGGGTGGGGGGTAAGAGGTGAAAAATTGGAACAAGAGGTTTGGCAATTGTTAATGCTGTAAAGTTACCCATGCATATAACTTGTAAATAAAAGGCTATTAAATTAAAAAAAAAAAAAAAAAGATAAAGAAAAATTGTATTGTCACCTCTCAGACCTGTGAAAGAAAAAGGAATTTGTGACCAAAGAAGAACTAGAGATCATTGTTGATCACAAAATAGAAAATTTTGATTACATCAAGTTAAAAAGGTTTTGTACAAACAAAACTAATGCAGACAAGATTAGAAGGGAAGAAATAAACTGGGAAAACATTTTTACAGTCAAAGGTTCTGATAAAGGCCCCATTTTCAAAATATATAGAGAATTGACTCTATAAGAAATCAAGCCATTCTCCAATTGATAAATGGTCAAAGATATGAACAGACAATTTTCAGATGAAGAAATTGAAACTATTTCTAATCATATGAAAAGATGCTCCAAGTCATTATTGATCAGAGAAATATAAATTAAGACAACTCTGAGATAGCACTACAGACCTCTCAGATTGGCTAAGATGACAGGAAAAGGTAATGTGGAATATTGGAGGGGATGTGGGAAAACTGGAACATTGTTGGTGGATTTGTGAATGAATCAAATCATTCTAGAGAGCAATTTGGAACTATGCTCAAAAAATTATCAAACTATGCATACCCTTTGATCCAGAAGTGTTACTACTGGGCTTATATCCCAAAGAGATCTTAAATTAGGGAAAGGGTCCCACATAGACAAAAAAATGATTATGGCAGCCCTTTTTGTAGCGGCCAGAAACTGGAAACTGAGTGGATGCCCATCAATTGGAAAATGGTTGAATAAATTGTGGAATATGAATGTTATGGAATATTACTGTTCTGTAAGAAATGACCAGCAGGATGAGTTCAGGGAGGCCTAGAGAGCCTTACATGAATTGATGCTAAGTGAAATAAGCAGAACCAGCAGATCATTATACAAGGCAACAAGAAGATTATCTGATGATCAATTCTGATGGACGTGGCCCTCTTCAACAATGAGATGATTCAAACCAGTTCCAATTGTTCAGTAAAGAAGAGAATCAGCTACACCCAGAGAGAGAACTATGGGAAATGAGGATGGACCACAACCTAGCATTTCCACTCTTTCTGTTATTGCTTGCTTGCATTTTTGTTTTCCTTCTCGGGTTTTTTCTTTCTTTCCAATTTTCCTTATGTAGCGAGATAACTATATAAATATGTATACATATATTGGATTTAACACATACTTTAACATATTTAACATGTATTGGACTACCTGACATCTAGGAGAGGGGGCGGGGGAAAGAAGGAAAAAGTTGGAACAGAAGGTTTTGCAAGGATCAATGTTGAAAAATTACCCATGCATATATGTTTTGTAAATAAAAAACTATAATAATAAAAAAAAGAAAAATTAAAATTGTATTGTCTCTATTTCTCATTGTTTCCAGTCCTGTTTATCAGAAAAAGAATGGAAAGGGAGATTTAGAAAAAAATCCACTGCTTCTGCAGAGGGGAGGAGGAGGTACTGCCCATACCACCCTTATCTTGACCTAAATTCAGATTGGTTGTGGATATTGGGGGTAAATATTCACAACGAATGGGGAGGGAAGACAATTTGGGAGTGTGAGTAATCCGGAATAGAACTTTCAATGCTTTAATTAAAAAAAAAAAAAAAAACAATCAAACAAACAAACCCTCTCTCTTTTTTGACTCCAACTAGAGTTGGAGAGGCAGGCAAGAGAAAGACAGATATGAGAAATATTAGAAACCAGAGAAATAAGATATAATCTTGTGATGTGATTGGTGAAGAAAGTGTCTGATCAAGATGTGAAAGAAATATCAGTATAGTTTTTAGCAAAGTTTAAAAGGAAGCTGAATGGAATGGAAGCAGGCAGTTGAGGAGACAATTTTCTGCTAATCTAGAATCTATATAAACCTCATGCTTCTAATTTGCTGTTTCCCCGGAAACCTTTAATAAGTAGATAAGAAACTTGTACTTGCCACATGATTAAAGATGTCTGAATCCTGTAATTCCCATTTGAAAAAGCTGCATCAATTTGTCCTTAGGGCACTCACTGGTCATCTCCATTCATGGCTGACATCAAGACATTAATGAAAATTCTGGGGATAATCATTCATCTGGTTTTAATTCCACCACATATGTGTAACCTCAGCCCCAAAGCTCATTGGCCTGGAATTCTCTTTATTGGTAAGAGATTCAGTGGGCCCGTGTTCTTCATTCTTCTTTGTGTCTTTGAGTCTCTTTGGACTTCAGGCACTTTGGGCTTCCACCTTGGAAAGGGAAGATGAGAGATGTCAATCTTACTTGAGGGTGCTGAAGGAAGAGACTTTAGAACCAAGATCACATTAGAGGAGCCAGCAGTCTCCATGTTCTTCAGCTTGTTATATGAGAGACTTTGGGGAGCTTCCCATAAGTAAGATCTAGGACTCTCTAGGGTGAGCTGAGTTCCCTAGGGTATGATAGGAGAGCTCCTTTGCTCTGTATTGTCTGGTATATATTCTCCTATATATACTTACCCCTGATGTCTGTTTTTGCAATTTGACTTGAACAAATGGGTTTCTTTGCTTCTTCCCTATATGTGTTCCTTGTGTGGAAAGGGAAGCCAAACCTTGGATACAAATCTTAGAGTCATTCTGTTTTCCCCATTAAAGAAACAGCAATCCGAAGTTAGTTTGAATCTGAAAATCATTCATCAACTCGGACTAAAAATAAGAAAGGGACAGATAGCTATAATGCTAGCCTGTAACCTCTGCCTCCAAAGTAGCTAAGCTTCTGCCCTGTGGGCAGAAATTAAACTCTCCCTAGGAGTAGGGTGGGGAAAGAAGTAGCTAAAGACTCCTATTGTGTTTCCTTTCATTGTTGTTGTTAATTGTCCTTCTCAAAGAGGACCAGGGGCGTTTGGAGGGTGATATCTTGACCTGCAAGTGAGGTCAAAGCCTTCAGCTTCTTTCTCTCCTCCACAATCATTCTAAGACTAGTGGTAAAACACAGGTCAAGAAGGGACTAAAGATGAGTGTTTTTTGCCTCCATTCAAGCCCCACGATGATACTCCCATGATAGTCCTCAACACACATGCAACCTATATCTTCTTTTTTCCACAAGAATAGCACAGGAGAGACTTCTTAAACTATGTACTTTATTTAATGGAATAATCTTTTTTCAAAAGGAAGAGTTTAGTTTTGCACGACCTGGTCTTGATTTAAAATAAAACAAAATAAAACATGCTAGCAGCGTATGTTCTTCCTTTCCTACCTATTCATTAACCATATCTGTAATAAATTTGTTAACGTGAAGTTCATTAGTTTATAGTCTGCAGACTCCATTCTCTTTTGGTTTTTCAAAAACCAGGACAAGATTTTGCTTTTGTCTAATACTTTTTTATTCTCTATAATCTTTGAAGGAACTTAGTGTTGCTGTTAGCCAATTCCTTTTTTTTTTTTTTTTCTTTTTCTTTTGTGAGGCAATTGGGGTTAGGTAACTTACCCAGGGTCATACACCTAGGAAGTTAAGTGTCTGATGCCCCATTTGAACTTAGTTCTTCCTGACTCTAGGGCTAGTGCTCTATCCCACTGTGCAACCTAGCTGCCCCTTCACAGTTTGTTTAAATCTAATATTTTAAACTCAGTAAAAACAGCTCATTATCTTTTTTTTTTTTTCCTATTGTCTTGACTCTAACTTCCTTTGTCCTGTTCTCTCTAGCTCGAAGATGTTCTTTCTTGGCAAAAACCAATACAAGTGGAGAAACTGCTTTCTGTTATCACTCTAACCAAATGATAATTTTTTTTTCTTGCAACAATTAAAAGATTTTTTTTTTTCAGTGTTTCTTGCCAGTCTCTGATCTTTTTGAGTTTTAGTACTTCTGAGTTTAGTACACTGTTCTTTATAGTGCCCTACCTATCACACTTTGGTATTCATACTATGTTACTTTGCTTCCTGAAAAGTTAATGTTTTGATGCCTTCAAACAGCTTTCTGATCTGTCTATACACAATACAATTTTAGAAACCATAGTGACACAAATTGATATTTACAGACTCTCCTATGTATCATGTTCTATTTGAGGGATGGATCAAGGAGCATTTTTAGAAGTCTCCTCAGGTGATGAGCCTAGGTCATTATAAATGTGAACCAAACAGTTGTCTCCATTCATGAGTTGGTTGTTTTTATTTCTTTGTTTTTTTTTTTATTTCTGGCCATTGGAGGACAACTTTAGAATTCCTGATTTTGGTTGGTTATAAACCAACCTCTCACACTGATAACTAATAACTTTTGGAATATCTGCATTTCTTTACCAATTGATTGATATATTCTTTCCAGAGGGCAAATCTTCCTTGGAGCAGTCTTTACCTATTTGTTACACAAAAATCAAGTGCATTCATCTACTAGCAACTCTTTTCAGAGATCCAGCAGACTAAATGGTCACTCTGGCTAGAGGTCCATTTTGGTAATTGGTTTAAATGCAAAAAAAAAAAAAAAATAGTTACTTAGCATGTGCTATATTCATACTGTATTACCAGTCCTTCTTTCCATCATTTTTAGTTCTTAATTTTAACCTTAACTTAAATTTAACCTTGTATCTACATCTTGTTACACACCACTTAAATTCTGTCTAGGAAGGGCTTTCAAAGTCACCTAATTCAAACAGTGGCAGACTAATAATCTCTTTTGCTTAATATTTAACATTTGGTTAACTAAATTTTCCATGAAAACTTGCATGGGAACTCAGCTTTTTTTTTTCCCAAAAAAAAACCCTATTTGCTTGAATAGATTAAATTGTCCAGAAAAATTTTTTTCTTGTATTAAGTCTAAATTGGATTCTTTGAAATCTCAACTCATTGAACCTTATTAAATCAATCATTAAGAGCTGATTATGTACAATTTGTCTGGTACTATGCCTAACTCTGACAAAACAAAACAAAACGAAACCCCCCCCCAAAAAAAAACCATCCTTGTTTAAATTCTAGTTGTAAGAGACAATGTGTATATATACAGGGCACTCCAAAAGTCTTAGCGCAGTTTTAGGCTATTTTATGGAATTTAGTTACAAAATAGATAAAAAGCAATAGCCATTACTCATGAGGTTTTTGATGCAGAATTTGTATTAAATAATCCTATTCGTTTACGGATGGATTCTCATAATCTTGGCCACAACAGCTCTGAGAGTGGCAGACCCCAGCACAACCTTCACCTGGGGAAGCAACTCCTGTGGAAAAGAGAACCAGCCACTCCCATGACTTTTCACAAGCATAGCAGGCAAGCTAACCTAACTGAAGCAGTACCTTGAGAGACAGAAACAGGAGGAAGCTTGTGACAGGTAAGTCAAACTCACTATCACCTTCACCATCAGTTCCTGATGAAGGCAGTCCAGGACCCTGCCCCTGAGAACTTTGGAAATAACAGTGCTTCAAGCCCAGTACCCTCAGCCATTAAACCCCCTGGTTTAACTTTAATAACTCTAGAGAGAGGCAGCCTGGAAACTACATATATAGGTGCTGTCGCCATAGCTAACTGAAGACTCCCCCAAAGTCTGTTGAATGGTTTAATATCAGAAAATGACAAGTTTGGTTTTTTTTTGGTGAAAAAGATTAATTTATCATCTGTTGCTGTACCTTAAGAACCATGAAGCACATTTGTGTTGTCTCCTCCATTTAGAATGCTCCTTGAGAGCAGCCTTACTTTTCTATGTATATACTCAGCACTTAGCATAATGCATTGTACAAAGCAATGGCTTAATAAATACTTTGTTCTGTGCTTTAAAAGTTTGAGAAACAATTTCTGGGTAATTAATTATTTAATTAATAATCTTAACACGTCCCCAATAAAATTAGTGACATGCTCAAATGCCAAAACACATGGTGTACTGACAGTTTAATTCCCTTAGGAAGATTGAGTTTCTGGTTAACAATGAGAGAAAATGACTATTACAATAAGAGATGGACCTATTCTAATGAGGGTTTGAGAGCTGAACATTTATTATGTTACTTCTTTCTAAAATGCCAAGCCTTGAACAATCTAATCAAAGATTGATCTCCATCTGTACCCCATAGAGCACAGTGGGCTTCCCCACCTTAGATTTAATTCCTTTTAAGGTGGGGTAGGGTCTGAGCAAGATTGAGGAAAAAGTTAATTCAATCTCATTATCATCAGCAATAGCCTTCAATATCCTACACAACTTACAGGGTCCTGAAAAAAATCCTGGCCCTCATTTAATAATTGATTATTAATGTGAGGGAGAAATAATAAATTTCTTTCAATTCATTATAAATTTGTTCAGCATTCATTCTGATCAATAGAAAATCCATGTAGCTATTGTTATTCCCTAGTTATTAAGCCCTTTCATGTGTTAATTATGGCAATTTTACATTAATTACTGCAATTAAGATTTTCAATTTCTTAGTTATTATCCTTTAGAGATGCTATATCAGTTGACTGTGAAAGGGGTAGAAGGTACAAAATGAGAAATTTTGGCATCTCTTTTATTTGAAGAGTAAGGAAAGAACAGAGAAGGGAGGCAGTTGGAATATTGAAGTTAGGATATGCCAGATAAGGGAATTCTTTGTGACATTATGATATACCTTCATTTATATTGAAAAAGGATGCTCAAAAAGGAAAAAGGATGACTCTGCCATCTAAGGTTCAGTCTTTTAAATTATTTGTCTATAACTGTGATAATCAGATTACCTACGCTTTTGTCCAAATAAAGTGATGAACATGTGATGTTGATAGTAAATTGCTAAATAAACATGGAGAAATGTAGTAAAGATGTGTGAGAAATACTATTTGGAAAATACAGCCACTGCTTATCACAATTTTAGATTATTTTTTAAATGATATTATGTTTTTTCATTTTATTTTCAATAGTATTTTATTTTTCCAAATAAATGTAAAGATAATTTTTAACATTCATTTTTGTAAGACTTTGTGTTTCAGATTTTTCTCCCTCCCTTACCTCCCCCCTACCCAAGAGAGCAAGCAATCTGTTACAGATTAAATATGTGCAATCCTTTTAAACATATTTCCATATTTGTCACGTTTTGCAAGAAAAATCAGACCGAAAGGGAAAAGTCCATGAGGAAAAAAAAAAACAAAGGAGAAAATACTATGCTTCTATCCATATTCAGTCTCCATAATTCTCTCTCTGGATGCAGATGATTTCTCTTCTTCATCCTAAGTATCTTTCTTCATAATGGTTGTCATGGAAACTTGTTTTCATTCTCCCAGAAGAATAGTGTCCTCTGATCAGCAGTATATTGGCATTCATTAAGGTTATTCATAATCATCTCAGGATAGGAACTTATATTTATATGTTATCATCATTGGCAATCCATATAAATCTTCCTACCTTGAGAAATTTTGTGTACATATGTTTACCTGCTTATCTTCTTTTTTTTTTTTTAATCACATGATTTCTAGGTTAAATGAAACTGTTATTCCTATTTCTGCCTGGCAAAAGTAAGAAAATGCCCTATCAAAATTACAGTGTGAGAAATATAAGCAGTTTCTTGACACGGTCATAGAGAAAATGTTGGCACAGTTCCAACTGCATTTAAAAAAGTTTTAAGGCATAATTAAAAATACAAGGACAATTAATTTCTTAATGAATTTTAGAAGAGACTGAGAATAGGATGTTAGGAGTCTTTGGATCTCCAAATACAGGCAATTCCAACAAACATGCAAAAGAACAAAGATGCATTAACATTTCTTTCCTATGATTCCAGAGTCCCAGTTTCAGAGCCTACAGCAGCGAGATACAGTAGGAAACAAGGAAAAGAGAAAAGAGGAGGGAAAGCAATATCCTTCTGCCTCTATTTAAAACAACACATCTGCTCATCTTCCCCAATGGATACTCCATTTCTGTCATTCACCACCCCATTCTGCTGGAATTCTTGTCCAGGAATCACCACTAGTGGCTTAGAGCTTCAGAATTCACATGGAAAGGGGGAATTATCATTGACAGGGATGTGGCTAACAAGTATGTTACTGCCACTAGAAGCTAGTATCTAAAATGTGTTTTCCCATAGGTACATTGTTATAAATGGTGATTAGGTTTCATAGTTCAGTTATATTCTGGGTTAAATAGACCTATGTGATCCAGTCTAAGAATGTAGTCACCATTAACAATATTGTCTCTCCATGTAAATAATCGGACAACTGACTTCCAAAATATTCAAACAGAACCTATTAGTTAAATTGGTTAAATTAGTTAAATTAGTTAAAATTAGTTAAATCTGTACTTTGTAGACTCAGAAAATAGCAAGTAAATCTTGGCTATAAAGGAATCTCCAAAATCCTCAAAAAGTAAAACCTATAGCTAACAAA
Organism: Sarcophilus harrisii; assembly: GCF_902635505.1. Taxonomy (NCBI): domain Eukaryota; kingdom Metazoa; phylum Chordata; class Mammalia; order Dasyuromorphia; family Dasyuridae; genus Sarcophilus; species Sarcophilus harrisii. Next base: position 350,494,732 of record NC_045427.1, read on the forward strand.
TTTCATATGCCAGTTTCCCATAATTAGGCAAGTAAGCAGTGTTTAAGAATAGCTTTCTACAAGCACTTAAATATTGAGGACAATGGGTGCATATTAATATAAGGTGTCAGTTTGCTAAATTTTGTAGAACAATACTCCAGAATTTGGTGTTCACCTTGTAGATATCCAGCATGAAGCCTTATATTCTCTATTTGCATGGTAAAAAAAACTTGTTCCAGAATACAAGGGTTTATGAAATATAAAAATACAGTGCTATTTAGTCTGACTGAGGAACATTTCCCTAAATGGATCAAATGGATTTTGTAATGAAATGTGATTAGAATAGTTTCAAGAAAATTGTAGTCTATTATCTCCATTTGAAAAACTCTTTTTTATCTACTGATAGTACGTTACCAATTTAGTTAATTTCCAAATCTAATGTTTCCAATTTCACTGGACAGAAGATTGCAGAAATTCCCCAAAATGATAACTTGTACAAGGAAAATTTCAGACTCTTCTTACTCTTTAATGCTTAGTCATCAACTGGTATTTGAACAGCATTAAAAATGGCTCTTTAAATATTATCCAAAATGCTTATTTTGAAGAACTAAAGTTGTGAGTGATTTGTGTTTCTCCCTATCAGGTGATTACAGTAGAAAAAAATATTAGACAAATATGAATAACCAAAATATCATGAAAAATTGGATAGGTTAATAAGGCCTTTGAAAAAGATTGGAAGGCCCCACTCCCCTGCTTTAAAAAAGAAATTTAGTAGACAATAGTCATTGGTGAAGGGCACACACAGTTGAAGGCATTTAAGGTTTATGAGAATGGCAGGGAGAAATTAATGAATTTAAGTCAGTTAGATACAATTTACCCATACAATTTAACTACGCCCAAAGGGCGTACCCTTTGATTCACCTGTGTTCTACTGGGCTTATATCTCAAAGAGATCTTAAAGGAAGAAAAAGGACCCATATGTGCAAAAATGTTTGTAGCAGCCCTTTTTGTAGGACTAAAAACTGGAAACTGAATGGATACCCATCAGCTGGAGAATGGCTGAATAAATTATAGTATATGAATGTTATGAAATATTATTGTCCTATAAGAAATGATCAGCAGGATGATTTCAGAGACACCTGGAGAGACTTATATGAACTGGCAGTAAATAAAATGAGCAGAACCAGGAGATCATAATACACAATGACAGCAAGATTATACAACGATCAGTTCTGATAGATATGGCTCTCTTTAAAAATGAGAGGATTCAGGACAGTTCCAATGGTCTTATATTGAAGAAATCCATCTGCACCCAGAGAGAAGACAGTGGGAACTGAATGTGGACCACAACATAGTATTTTCACTCTTTTTGTTGTTGTTTGCTTGCATTTTGTTTTCTTATTTTTTTTTCTTTTTGATATGATTTTTCTTGTGCAGCATGATATTTGTGGAAATATGTATAGAAGAATTGCACATTTGATATATATTGGATTGCTTGCCATCTGGGGGGGGAGTAAGGGGAAGGGAGGGAAAAAATTAGAAGGGTGAATTTAAAAATTATCCATGTATGTAAAATAAATAAGCTTTAATTAAAATAAAAATGAATAGATCTACAAACCAGGGAAAAGGAAAATTGTGACTGAAGTTCTTGCAGAGCTCAAATCAAATCCAATACCCCTTTCAAGTTGCAGCTTAGTGAATCTTTCCCTGGCTTTTGTGGGAAAGAGGCTAAAAAGCCTCATAGGATTTCTGAAAAACAATGCATTGTGAAGGCAAACTTAAAGGGACACAAATAGATTTAATATTATTAGTGCCCTCATAAAAAGTAAAAGTCCTATATCATGACTCTATAATTTAAAGATTCTGTGAGTTAAATGATCTATTACCTTTCTGAAACACAAGTTGTATCCCTTTACTTGATAAAGGAGGGGGAACATTCTTTGAGCATTTGTCCAATACATGATTTACATGGATTTTTAGTTGCCTAGTAACACTGTCAATGGCTACTGCTGCAGGACTTTCCCTAGATGCACATTTGTCCACGAAAACACAGATATTCCTAGTATCTATGAAAATAGAGCAAGAGCTCTTTCTCCATTTCCTTTCACTCCATCATACTAATTTTTGGATGCAAACCTGGGGAATTTCTTATTGCTCTCAGAACATTTATTTTCTTTGTTCCCTTTGTTCCCTGGTCTTCTGTAACCCTAGCTGTTTCTAGAAGACAAGTCTAAGCAGTGAGCTCCATGAAAATTTTCACATATATGATCAATCTCTTTCTTCCTCCCTCACCCCAACTTGTAGTATATAGAAACTATAAATCTTGACACCTTAACAGAAGAGTTTCTAATCTGAAGATGCTGTTACTAGCTTCATTTAGTAGAAAGAGATGCTGAATTTGTCACCTGGTGGATTGAGGACTTTGTTGTATGAGTGTGCCCAATTTGGGCTGTGCTTGTTAGGCTTGGGTTTAGCCTCAGTTTCCTTGACTCGATCCTCCTTTTTTTTGGTCACATTTCTCATCATGTTCTTAAGATGATTATATATTCTCTTTAGCTCTGAGTTGCAATTTTGTGTCCTCACCTTCACATAAGACAATATGATCTTTGGGCTTATTTGGATATACTAATGATATGGTAATGGTGACTGGAGACCTAAATATAGAAAACTCCCAGGAAGCTAGAGACTCCAATAACTGGGATGTTCTCCTCCTGCTAAAATTAATCAAGAGTGTATTTAAGCTTCAGATCATGAGAAAGCATATGGTCCTGGCACATTTACTGGGGCATTGGGAACTTTACACAAGATCGAATCTCCAGAAAATAACAACATGCTTCAGAGAATTAGATCATAGAAACCAGGGTTGGTCACAGAATAATGCTTTTCACAATAACATATGGTTTTAAGATATATAAGCAGCATAGTTTTTCTCTTAATAAATGGCTCTGTTGAATTCTCAGCAATCTGGTTTCCTTATTTTCAACCATTTGTGTTGTGCTGGTCACAATACCAAAGATGTCACTAGTCTTCCTGTTGAGCTCTGAATAAAAAAGAAAAAAAAAGACATAGCCACCCCCCCTTCTTTGCCATTAGGACTGGAAAATTGAGTTTAGAAAAAGAGCCCGAAAAAACCTTGAAGATTCTACTACCTTTACATATCATTGAGTTAAACTCCAGATGCATTATCTCAATCCTTGCTAGGATAATTTCCCCTTCTTTTTGAGTATTGACCCTTGCTTCACTGTCTCCTATCTGCCACCTTTTTATCTTGACCCCTATCTTATCAGGACTAAGTTATGATCCTTTCCTGGAATTATAGCTTGTCCCTGCTTGCATACCCTAGTTAGCTAAAACCCCATATAAGTTCCCTGCCTCCGTTCATCTAGGCCGAATGCTTTGGACAAGAGTCCCATGCAGTTAGCTAGCTTAAGCTCCACATTAAAGATTAAAAACCAATATCTGCTTGCCTCAGTTTCTCTGGTATTACATTCCCATCAGGGGAATTCAAATGATAACAAACCTTTCTTTGCTTTCTGGAGGATATGACCTTTTGAATGTATTCTGAGGTTCCTCAGATGCTCCAAAGGTATTAGATGCCATCTTTTAAAAACTTATTCTGGAGTTCCAAAGAGATTGCTTGAGTCTTCTCTAAAAGAATTCATTACCCTGGATCTTAGCTTGCCAACCTCATTCTCCAGCCCTAAAACATGTCAGCAGTGGCCACAGCAACAGTAGTGTTTGTGGTAGCCTTAAGCTCCTGGGCTGAGGCTAGCAGGACGTATGTGCTTAGAGGATTAATGACTAAGCTTACAGGCTTTGTTCTCAGTCTTTAATCATTTTCTTGGTCTCCATGTCTCTCAGGCTTTTCAGTTATTATATTCTGTTCTTGTTATATGGCAAGTTCATCACTTCCATGTAAATCACTATTGCCAAGTTAATTTTTCACTGACTATATATATGATTTAATGTTCATTTCCTTTAGGACATTTATTATTTAATGCCTTTGTAATTATTTTTTTCCACAAGTATTGATGTTTAAGATTTTGTGTATGCATTTGGAACGCAATTTGAGATCACTGAATAATGTTTCCAATGGAAATGAAGTCTTCTGTGTTCACTTATAAGACTCACTTAAGACTTGCACACTAATTTTTTTTGGTCTTACTGATTGCCCAGGCTCCTGTCTGGAAATATAAATTCCACTTAAAAGGCTCCCATTGTTCCTTCTATGAGGATTTCTTTTTGTTTTTTATTTTTGCCCTCAGAAGAATATATTCTTCTAGTGAAAAATATAGAATCCTTTGTGGAGGCTTTAAGTAAGTAACCTACAATGGTGAAAGTAAAAAATAAATCAGGGTGTAATAAAGGCTGGGCTTTAATATTTGCCTTTAAACACATAATTACATTGGACATAAATTACTTTCAATTAAAGGTTGAGTTGAAGTTCGTCAATTGCACAGTTGAATGGATTTTGAAATGTAGAAATTTCTTTTGTACTCATATGAGGTTTGAAAAATTCTGCTGGAAATATAATCTAAACTTATACATCTATTTTCAAATTTGTGTGGGAATGGGGACGACTATGATTTTAAACTTTTGACAGAGAAGGATACAAAGAATATTACTTTTCAAATAATTTGTCCCTGAACTGATTTTAGTATGGTAAGTTTTGCATTTAAATTCAGTTTTGTCTTATAATTCTAGGATGAATCCATTAAGAAACATTATTAAGTCTGCAGGAATACTTCAATCTCAACCTTCAGCTCAAAAAATTGTAACTTTTAAAAATTTATAATAGCTTTTTATTCAAATGTATGCAAAGATAGTTTTCAATATTTACACTTACAAAATCTTGTGTTTCAAATTTTTCTCCCTCTTTTCTTCCCCCATCCCCTAGACAACAAGCAATCTAAAATAGGTCAAACACGTTCAGTTCTTCTAAACATATTTCCACATTTATCATGCTGTGCAGGAGAAATCAAATCAAAAGGGGAAGAAAATAAGAAAGAAAAAAATCAAGCAAACATAAGTTTTTTTCTTTTGTTTTGACATAATAGTATGCATTAGGAATAAAAATAAATTAAATGTACTAGTAGAGTATACACATGATACTCAAAACACTGTCAAAAGTTATTAACTGAATTAGGGCAATTTGCAATGTGCTGAGTCACAGTACAAAGCAATGATAATATCATATAAGATTTTCATTCTAACTACTCAATTCTGCCATGGTCATACAAAGGTGACCATGGTTGTGTTCCAATAAGACTTTGTTTATGAACCCTGATATAAATTTTACGTAACTTTCACATGTCACAAAATATTCTTTTGACAATTTTTCTTCAACCATTCTTAACTCACAGGCTATGCAAGAAATCAGCAGTAGCCTAGGTTTGACCCATGAACTATAGTTTCCTAGTCCTTGCTCTCCAAGGAGTTCAGTTTATAAAATAAAACAAAATAAAACTATGCCATATTAAGGAAATATCTTAAAGTATACAGCAAAAAAACTTCTAGGAAGTTTTGTCACTTATGCTTGCTTAAGGTTTTATCCACTTTAACCTGGATTATGTATATACTACTAAGTATAGCACACATTCTGGAGATTATTTTGTACTAAGTGCTTTTTATTATTATTATTACTATGTTAGTAAGTACTCTTAAATAAAAGCTAATTAAATTTGACTGATATCAACTGATAATCATTGGGGAACCACAGTGGTTGGGGCTTATGAGCTCAAACATTAGATAACCAGCTCCTAAACACTTCATGGCCATTCCCAGATTCTGTGATGATAAGAAGCAATCACTTTCTAGGAACCTGACCAACTAATGTTAGTGGAGATTAGGAGAGTGTCTTAAGAGCATTCATCTACATATAACATCACATGTTAAGAAATGTAAGGTCATAACATAGCTTAAAAATTAAATACTACAAACTTAGAGTAGACATAAAAATGAAACATAATAAAATACAAATAAAGAAAAGGAATCAATCACATAAGGTCCCATATCTATTTTTTCTTTTGCTTTTGTTATTAGTTCCCTTTCTCTTATGATTCTTGGAATTTAGATTCTTGCTTTTGTAGTTGTTTAGCAATTTGGCCAGCACAATTTTTATCTGGTCCTCATTCTTCAAATTTTACCTTAGACATTTTGACAAGTCAGTGTGTGTTCCAGACTCAGCCCATCTCACTTCCTATGCTAGTCAAGTTTTATCCCTCCTCAAAGAGGTATACAACTCTTTTCTCCTTCCTTTTCATTTCTGTTCTGCTAGGTCATACGTGTATACAGATTGGAGCAGTTTTGCTAGCATCTTTTTTTTTAATTAAAATTTTTTTTTTATTACTATAGCTTTTTATTTACAAAATATATGCATGGGTAATTTTTCAACATTGACCCTTGCAAAACTTTCTGTTCCAACTTTTCCCCTTCTTCCCTCCATCCCCTCCCCTAGATGGCAGATAATCCAATACATGTTAAATATGTTAAAGTATATGTTAAATCCAATATAGGTATACATATTTATATAGTTATCTTGCTGCATAAGGAAAATTGGATCTAGAAAGAAAGAAAAAAAACCTGAGAAAGAAAACAAAAATGCAAGCAAACAATAACAGAAAGAGTGGAAATGCTATGTTGTGGTCCATCCTCATTTCCCATAGTTCTCTTTCTGTGTGTAGCAGATTCTCTTCTTTACTGAACAATTGGAACTGGTTTGAATCATCTCATTGTTGAAGAGAGCTATGTCCATCAGAATTGATCATTGTATAGTATTGTTGTTGCCGTGTATAATGATCTCCTTATTCTGCTCTTTTCACTCAGCATCAGTTTATGTAAGTCTCTCCAAACCTCTCTCTATTCATCCTGCTGGTCATTTCTTTCAGAACAATAATATTCCATATATTTCATATACCACAATTGATTCAACCATTCTTCAATTGATGGGCATCCATTCAATTTCCAGTTTCTAGCCACTACAAAAAGGGCTGCCACACACATTTTTGCACATATGGGACCTTTTCCCTTCTTTAAGATCTCTTTGGGATATAAGCCCAGTAGTAACAGCAGTTTTGCTAGCATCTAAAGAGCTCTTCCTTACTTCCAAGGGTCTTAATCAGTTCTGCTCAGGAAAAGAAATGATGGGCTCAGCTTGGGTTTCCATGTAAGTCCTTCACAAGGTTAGTGGAGATCACTTCATTCAGGTTCCACGTGACATTGGGTATTTTTGTTTGTTTGTTTGTTTGTTTCTTTTTAAACATTATTTGGTTTTTTGGGTAGCTGCCATTAGAGATGAGAAGAGGCTGTTGATTGATCTCCACAAGCATGTTGATGATAAGGAGCTGCAGATCCAAACAAATCCAACAATTAGAGATACAAAGAGAAATTCCATTTAAAGTAATTGCCAATTGTATAAAATATTTGGGAATCTATCTGCCAAGGGAAAGTCAGGAATTATATGAGCAAAACTACAACACTTTCCATACAAATAAAGTCAGATCTAACCAATTGGAAAAATATTAAGTGCTCTTGGAGAGGTCGAGTGAATATAATAAAGAAGACAATACTACTTAAACTAATCTATTTATTTAGTGCTATACCAATCAGACTCCCAAAAAACTATTTTAATGACATATAAAAAATAACAACAAAATTCATCTGGAAGAACAAAAGGTCAAGATTTTCAAGGGAACTAATGAAAGAAAAATCAAATGAAGGTGGCCTACCTGTACCAGATCTAAAACTATATTATAAAGCAATGGTCACCAAAACCATTTGGTATTGGCTAAGAAATAGACTAGTTGATCAGTGGAATAGGTTAGGTTCATAAGACAAAATAGTCAATAACTATAGTCATCTAGTTTTTGACAAACCCCAAAACTCCAGCTTTTGGATAAGAATTCACTGTTTGACAAAAACTGCTTGAAAAATTGGAAATTAGTATGGCAGAAACTAGGCATTGACCCACACTTAACACCGTACACCAAGATAAGGTCAAAATGGGTTCATGATCTAGACATAAAAAAGGAGATTATAAATAAATTAGAAGAATTTAGTTTACCTCTCAGACCTGTGGAAGAGGAAGGAATTTGTGACCAAAGAAGAACTAGATATCATTATTGATCACAAAATAGGAAATTTTGATTACATCAAATTAAAAAGCCTTTGTACAAACAAAACTAATGGAGACAAGATTAGAAGGGAAATAATAAACTGGGAAAACATTTTTACATTCAAAGGTTTTGATAAAGGCCTCATTTCCAAAATATATAGAGAATTGACTCTAATATATAAGAAGAAATCAAGCTGTTCTCCAATTGATAAATGGTCAAATGATATGTATGAACAGATAATTTTCAGAGGAAGAAATTGAAACTATTTCTACACATATGGAAAGATGCTCCAAGTCATTATTAATCAGAGAAATGCAAATTAAGACAACTCTGAGATACCACTACACACCTGTCAGATTGGCTAGGATGACAGGAAAAGATAATGCTGAATGTTGGAGGGGATGTGGGAAAACAGGGACACTGATACATTGTTGGTGGAATTGTAAACACATCCAGCCATTCTGGAGAACAATTTGGAACCATGCTCAAAAAGTTCCCAAGTTGTGCATATCCTTTGATCCAGCAGTGTTGTTGGGCTTATATCCCAAAGAAGATCTTAAAGAAGGAAAAGGGACCTGTATGTGCAAGAATGTTTGTGGCAGACCTTTTTGTAGTGGCTAGAAACTGAAAATCGAATGGATGCTCATCAACTGGAGAATGGCTGAATAAATTATGGTATATGAATGTTATGGAATATTATTGTTCTGTAAGAAATGACCAACAGGATGATTTCAGAAAGGCCTGGAGAGACTTACATGAACTGATGCTGAGTGAAACGAGCAGGGCCAGGAGATCATTATTTACTTCAACAACAACATTATATGATGATCGATTCTGATGGACATGGCCCTCTTCAACAATGAGATGAACTAAATCAGTTCCATTTGTTCAATAATGAATAGAACCAGCTACATCCAGCAAAAGAACTCTGGGAAATGAGTGCGAACCACTACATAGTATTTCCAATCCCTCTGTTTTTGTCCACTTGCATTTTTTATTTCCTTCTCAGATTAATTTTACCTTTATTTTAAAGTCCAATTCTTCTTGTACAGCAAAATAACTGTATGGACATGTATACATATACTGTATTTAACATATACTTTAACATATTTAACATATATTGGTCTATCTGCCATCTGGGAGAGAGGGTAGAAGGAAGGAGGGGAAAAGTTGGAACAGAAGGTTTTGCAATTGTCAGTACTGAAAAATTACCCATGCATATATCTTGTAAATAAAAAGCTATAATAAATAATAATAAAAAAGAAATTTCCTGCTGATCTTTGTTATAGCTAATGTCCTGACTGATCTTGATCTGCTAAGAGTTTATTGTGCCAAGAATGCTTCCCAAGAATGTGGGATACTTCTTGCCTCTTAATGATACTAACAAGTTGGCTATAACCATTTAGTAGATTCAAACCTAGAAAAAAACAATTATGGGAAATTTCAGTTGGTTTTACATTGTACCAATTCATTTATTTTTTATTTTATTTTTTGCCAATTTTTTTTATATTCCTAAGGAGTAAGCAACTGTTTGACTATCAGTAGATTTCTAGCAAATCCATGTGTCACCAGACTATTCAGACACTGATTCTTTTCTTTCCACTTCCAGAGATTGTTTGATGTATCTTGCTTCCTGGCTTATGAGAACAGGCTCTAAGTAATCTTTTCAAAAAGATTACTCAAATCCATCCTTGAAGACAACATTTCTGATACCAGAAAAGGTTTATAAGGATGATTTGGAAGGATGATAGGGGAAGAGCATTAGCAAATCATAATTCAAGAAGTGAATAACAAAGATCTGGTCTTTTGGGAAGAGTTTTGACGGAAAAAAAAAATCCTTTGTCTCCAGCCTTGCTATTGCTTTAATCTTCATTAATCCAGTCTTCTTCCTTTCGTCAGTGCTTCATTAGCTAAGACAGCATCATGGATTTAAAGCTGAAAGGGGTCTCAAAATTAATGTAGTTTAATTAATTTGTTTTATTGATCTGCAAACTACATTTCTGAATAGCCCATGTATATATTTGCCCACCTTAAGCAAATACTTGGGTTAAAAATGAAGTGTTTTTCTGTGTTACATCATAAAACTTCCCCACTAAGCAATTTTCTTTCTACTGAAAGAATTCACTTTCTTCTTTTGATTAGTTTTTCATTTTCTCTCTTGTTCTATCTCTTCCTCTAAAAAGTTTAATGAAAAGTATTATCTCTCATAATTGATCACATTTTGTCGAATTCAATTGATTCCCTTCCCAATAACCACTATTATTAGGAATGTTTTTATTGCTCTTCAAGAATGCTGATCATTTATGCAGCCAGTTTTTTGACTAGCAAGATAAAAATAGAGCACCAGCAAACCTGGTGCTAACTTAATGCGACATTCCCATGTAAAGTTAGCTTAGAGAAAAAGCCAAGTAGTTGAGAGAAGAGCTGGTAACTCCTCTAAGACAGTCTTGAGCTTGAAAGAATTCTTGGTAGGCAAGATCCTTGTTTGAGATGTCCAGATAATGGCTAGTGTGCCTCCAAGGCTGACTGGTGAGCTTGACCTGCTAGTTCCAGGATTCAGTTATGCTTCATGACCAAAAGGACTTTCCGGATGCTTGGGATTCTTCTTGCCTTTTAATGACATTAAACTGTTGAATACTGGTCCTCGAGAGATCTATACTTAGAGTAGAGCTCTCTAAGAAGCAACAAGAAAACCAGGCTTTTCAGTGAGTTCCACATAGTGTTGAGGTGGAAGACACCTCAAAAATGTTAGAGTCCTAGGTCAGTGTTGCAGGTATGGCAAAATAATTTGCAAACTCAGTTTGTCTGCAAGTTAAGGGGCAAAGGTTTATTATACTGCTAACAGTGGGCTAAGTTCCAAAAGTATTTAGCAAAGAACCAGATGCAAGAAGATAAATTTATAGGAAAAAGTTAGAGAGACCAAGTGCTTTATGTTTCTGCTATGCTAATATTATGGCTTACAGGTAGACTTGAGGAGTGATCTGGTATATACCTAATTATTGTCTCAAAAACTTTGTCATCACTGAGTCACAGATTGTTATCTGACAGCCAGCAATGTTTGTGGAACTACAGCACTCCCAAGGCCAGGGTATCTCAGGGATATCACTACATTTTCCCTAAAAGGTAAGAGAGAAATATATAACTACATTACTCCCAAGGTCAGGTAGCCTTAAGGGTATTGCTACATCTCCCCTAGAAGCTGTACCCTATTAATAGTACTAATCAGATCAGCATGCTTTGGTATGCATGTGCTGATAATACATCTATAAGGAGATAATAAATATATGTGTGACTGGAATATGCAGATGCTGAATCTTTCCTACTTGCTGTCAGCAACTCCTGTCTGATGGTTCTTACATCCTAGTCAAGTAGGACATTAAGACATAGGTTCATCTTTATCAGTCTTTACCAGCTTTACTCAAGCCACTGGCTAGACTACTGTTGGATAGTATATATGAGGCCATTAGATGCAGAAGAACATACTCACAAAGTTGGCAGATTAATATAAGATCAGTGAAAAGTTTTTTTTAATTAACAAGTTTTTTTTTAATTAATCAGATTGAGGCCAGTTCAATGATCTTGTGATGAAGAGAACCATCTACACCTAGAGTGAGAACTGTGGGAACTGAATGTGAATCACAACATAGTATTTTTACTCTTTTTGTTGTTATTTGCTTGCATTTTGCTTTTTCTCACTTTTTTCCATTTTGATCTGATTTTTCTTGGGCAGCAAGATAATTGTATAACTATATATACATATTGGATTTGACATATATTTTATTCTTTTTTTTGAACTGGAAATATTCTTCATTTTTTTAATTATAGCTTTTTATTTACAAGATATATGCATGGATAATTTTTCAGCACTGACAATTACAAAACCTTTTGTTCCAACTTTTCCCCTCCTTCCCCCCACCCCTTCTCCCAGATGGCAGGTTGACCAATACATGTTAAATATAACATATATTTTAACATGTTTAACATATATTGGATTACCTGCCATCTAGGAAAGGGGGTGGGAAAAGGGGAGAAATTTGGAACACAAGGTTTTGCAAGGGTCAGTGTTGAAAAATTATCCATGCATATGTTTTGAAAATAAAAAGCTTTAATAAAAAAAATTAATCAGAGAGGGTGGAGCCAAGATGGTAGAGTACAAATTGGGACTCAATGGAACTCTCCTCTAGGCCCTCCAAATACCTTTTAAATAGTAACTCTAAACAAATCCTAGAGCAGCAGAATCACAGAAAGACAGAGTTAAATAATTTTCCAGCCAGGACAATTTACAAAGTTGACAGGAAGGTCTGTTGCACCAGGGTGAGAATGGAGCACAATCCAGCACAGACCTAGCCCCAACAACTTAAGAACTAGCTTCAGGGATGACTGCATCAATGGCAGTTTCTAGACCTCTCAGCCCATAGACAGCAAAGGGATCAGATAATTGATCAGAAGGAGATTTACAGGGGTCCCTTTGCTGGCACCAGAGACGGGACTCTTGCATTGCCTGTACCTGGATATGGGTGGCAGTCCCAGAGCAAGAAGGAGCACTAGTCCACCAGAAGTTGTAACAGCACGAGAATAGGAACCTTGGTCATAGTTCCAGGGTATAAAAGAGTGCTTGTGGTTGCTCACAGTCCAGAACACAGGCCAAGAAACTAGTAAACACCCCTCTCCTTAGGGCACACTGTTAGGGCTCGAAGGGAAAGATTGCGGTTCCAGATCAGAGTTGCAAGGTGTCTCAAAAGCATTTGCAGCCTCAGCTCCATCTCCAAATCAAGGGACAAAGTTTATTATAATTGTAATGCCAATTAAAGCAGGCTAAGTTCCAAAAGAAGTTAGCAAAGAACCAGGGGCAAGAAGATAAATTTATAGGAAAAAGTTAGAAAAACTAGGTGCTTCATGTCACAGACATGCTAATTTTATGGCTTAGAAGTGGAGTTGAGCAGAGTTCTGATTCTGACTTGGTAAGCAGGTGTAGTATCCATAATTCTCTGGACAGATCTCATGGGAGGGGGAATCTTTCTGAGATGTGTTTTTAGGCCTGAAATGTCACTAGGTCAAGTAGTGGGCACCCAATTTTATTCTGCACCTGCATCAACTTTAAGCATCTCATTATTGTTGCCCATTAGTCTTAGAAACTCTGTTATTACTGACCAACAGGTTGTTATCTAACAGCCAGCAATATTTTCTTTCTTTCTTTTTCTTTCTTTCTTTCTTTCTTTCTTTCTTTCTTTCTTTCTTTCTTTCTTTCTTTCTTTCTTTCTTTCTTTCTTTCTTTCTTTCTTTCTTTCTTTCTTTCTTTCTTTCTTTCTTTCTTTCTTTCTTTCTTTCTTTCTTTCTGCCACTGGAACAAATTGCTTTTATTTACTCATTCTACTGGGAAAAGTCTTTTTTTTTTTTTTGAAAAAAATTTCTTTACAACATTATCCCTTGCACTCACTTCTGTTCTGATTTTTTCCTTCCCTCCCTCCACCCCCTCCCCCAGATGTCCTATACATGTTAAATATGTCACTGTATATCCTAGATACAATATATGTGTGCAGAACCAAACAGTTCTCTTCTTGCACAAGAAGAATTGGATTCAGAAGATAAAAATAACCGAGGAAGAAAAACCAAAATGCAAACAGTTTATATTCATTTCCCAGTGTTCTTTCTTTGGGTGTAGCAGCCAGCAATATTTTTAACAGTAGCATCTTGATCATAAAGAGTAAACTGGGGCAGGATAACGTAAGGAAAGAAATACAGGGGCAGCTAGGTGGTGCAGTGGATAGAGCATTAGCCCTGAAGTTAGAAGGACTGAGTTCTTAAACTTCCTAGCTGTGTGACCCTGGGCAAGTCACCAATTGCCTCAGCAAAAAAAAAAAAAAAAAAAAAAAAATCACTTCCAAATATATTACTCCTAAGGCCAGATGGCCTTAGGATTATTGCTCCAAGTAGTTTGGAACTATGCTCAAAAAGTTATCCAACTGTGCATACCCTTTGATCCAGCAGTGTTACTACTGGGATTATATCCCAAAGAGATTATAAAGAAGGGAAAGGGACCTGTATGTGCACGAATGTTTGTGGCAGCCCTTTTTGTAGTGGCTAGAAACTGGAAACTGAGTGGATGTCCATCAGTTGGAGAATGGCTGAATAAATTGTGGTATATGAAAATTATGGAATATTACTGTTCTGTAAGAAATGACCAACAGGATGATTTCAGAAAGGCCTGGAGAGACTTACACGAACTGATGCGGAGTGAAATGAGCAGGACCAGGAGATCATTATATACTTCAACAACAATACTAGATGATGACCAGTTCTGATGGACCAGGCCATCCTCAGCAACGAGATCAACCAAATCATTTCTAATGGAGCAGTAATGAACTGAACTAGCTATACCCAGAAAAGAACTCTGGGAGATGACTAAAAACCATTACATTGAATTCCCAATCCCTATATTTTTGCCCACCTGCATTTTTGATTTCCTTCACAAGCTAATTGTACAATAATTCAGAGTCTGATTCTTTTTGTACAGCAAAATAATGTTTTGGTCATGTATACTTATTGTGTATCTAAGTTATATTTTAATATATTTAACATCTACTGGTCATCCTGCCATTTAGGGGAGGGGGGGGGGGGGTAAGAGGTGAAAAATTGGAACAAGAGGTTTGGCAATTGTTAATGCTGTAAAGTTACCCATGTATATATCCTGTAAATAAAAGGCTATTAAATATAAAAAAAAAAAAAAAAAAAAAAAAAGGATTATTGCTCCATCTTTCCTAAAGGGCACATCACATCCTTACCACCTTGGAAGAATTGAAAGCTTACAGATCCTTTGAAGCATCTCTGAAAACAATTGCACAAAAATACTCCCAAATCTTAGGATTGTGACTCCTCCACTCTGGAAGCAGAACCCCACTTTAGAATAGTATTAAAATTCAAGAAATAGGTTAGAAAATCGAGCAAATGGCAGAAAAAGATCTGGACTATAGAAAGTTACTATGGTGACAGAGAAGATCAATCTGGGTCTTCAAAGTAATTACTGGGTTCCTCATTTGTGTGCTATGGTATCCATAAGAAAACAAGAATCTGAAAAAGATTATTAGAGCCTGTGTGAGATTTAACTTTAAAGCAATGAGAGATTTTACTTGAAAACAATTGTACAATCATTTTTTTTAACCTCAGTGAACCCATGTTTTAGAGAGGCCAGTGGGATAAGAGTAGAATGATGGAATAAATAAATGCTAACTATATGAATTGAAAATAATTCAGATGGCAGACACTGATGACAGGAGAAAATTTCCAATGCAGATTAGTGGGATAAGTATATTGTCTTCCTATTTTGAAGAGGGTATATACAAATATACAAATATAAAATTCTGGTACATATTTTTTAAAGAAATTACTCATTGCTATATGCTTGATTCTCTGAGGTTGTTATTTGTGGTTGGCAAATGAATGTCATGCCTTGTATTGTTTACAGTACACATAATTGTTTTATTTTCACAGGCTATGAAACCAGGGTGTGGCCTTTATTTCCTGGATGAATACTTTTAGTTCCTCTGTAAATAGCATTATTAAAAACTGTTGTACATAGTCAACAGCTGGGTGAACAACTTAATCATTACAATACAGCTTGGAAAGCATTACAGCTGTAGATGTATGCCCAAGTATCTTGTCTTAGATTTATATATCCTATAAAAACCTGAATGTTTCCTGAATAAAATATAAATGTTTCCAATATAATATGTGAATATTTCTGTGAAGAAACTCTAAATACTGAATGAATACTACACGCTTGTCAAAAAATCTCAAGATGATGGCTTAGAAATCATTTCTAATGGAGCAGTAATGAACTGAACTAGCTATACCCAGAAAAAGAACTCTGGGAGATGACTAAAAACCATTACATTGAATTCCCAGTCCCTATATTTATGCACACCTGCCTCTTTGATTTCCTTCACAAGCTAATTGTACAATAATTCAGAGTCTGATTCTTTTTGTACAGCAAAATAATGTTGTGGTCATGTATACTTATTGTGTATCTAAGTTATATTTTAATATATTTAACATCTACTGGTCATCCTGCCATTTAGGGGAGGGGGTGGGGGGGGTAAGAGGTGAAAATTGGAACAAGAGGTTTGGCAATTGTTAATGCTGTAAAGTTACCCATGTATATATCCTGTAAATTAAAGGCTATTAAATAAAAAAAAATAAAAAATAATAAAAAAAAAATAATAATAAAAAAAAAAAAGATGATGGCTTAGACAACTTTAAACGAGACAAGAACAATTCTTTGTTATATTAGTGAATGTCAGTGAATAAAAAAAGAGTACTGTATAGTTAAATTATATCCATATTGTCTGGATATATTTTTTAACTTCAATGAAATAAAAATTCTAAATAAAAAAAGGAGAAAGAAATGTCAAAGCACTCCAATATTTTTTTTTTCAGTTTTATTTATCTTCCTACTCACACACTATTCTTGCAGTTATAAGTCACTTTAGATTGGTCAGGTACATTTTTTTATCATTTGATTCCCTAAAGGTGTGTTGTCATTGAGACAATGACAATTATTAAACCAGTGTTAAATCAACAAAATATTTACATAGCACAACACATTAAGCTTTATAAATACTTGGAGATGAAGCTACTTTACAACATGACAAGACCACTATTATTACACATTTTTGTATCAGCTAACTATAGGTGCCTAATACGACATTTCTATGTCTACATACTGGCTCATTGGAGCAAGTTAAGGCCAAAAAGCAGTTACTTTGAGGACATTAAACAATATGACCTGGAAGTAATGTCATGGACCACCCTAAATTTCTTAAAAGTGATTTCAAATTCTACAAGGGCCCCAGGTGATACAACAGGAAGATAGATAACACATTTACTTTGTGGTAATGTTACACTTATGTATAGGGTCATTTAGATTTTGAAGGCAACTCGTCCCAAGAACGTGTCATGATCATTCTGACTTAGATTGGGTGGCCCTTCAATTTTGCATTCTGTTAATACTTCTTGGTTGTGGGTTAGAAACATGATCTGGAGAGCAACTATAATGACTATAGATAGTCTACATGCAGCTTGTTCCTAAAATAAGAAGTCAAGATTTTTGTTTTTGGGGGGAAAATTCTAATTTTACATCTTTTCCTTCCCTTAACTTCACACACTATCCGGCATACTCACTGACGTCTTATTCCAATTATTCTATGCACTTTCACAAAAATATACGGATTTTCTTCAGGAAGCTGTAAGAGCTATCTTTCAATCCAGAACCAGCTTCAAGAGTCTCAAGAAAAAAAAAATCTACAAATCTTTTTAGGAGATGCTATTCTGTTCAAAAGTGTTTCATTATGACAGTGTTTATGATGTTCTCTTTTGCTTTCATATTCTAGTTAAAAGCTTGTAATTGTGGTAATATAGCTTTCATGGATTGCTGTTTTAGAGGTATTGTTAGAAAACTTCAGTGTACCATGTGGTTTGGGGACAATTTTAAGCCCTGAGCAAGAAATGCAGTCCTGGTATTTTGGAGTTTCATCATTAAATGTCTGAAGTATAATCCATCTTATAAATGAGAAGAGTGTAGCAAGGAAATTGTGAAAGGCCAGGTTTAAGAGAAAAATCAAATTCCAGCTTTCTATCATCCACCTGTCTGTATTTCCAGCTTCCTCAAAATGAAGCAGGGACTCCTGAATCATTAGTTGTCTTAAGGCTTAAGTTTTGCAAATAGCTAGTGTTTTCTTACTTTTATCAAAATTTGGATTTCTCTCCAATAAAATCAATATATAGTTTTTCCCATTAAAGGCATGCCTAAGATTTGGTAACTGAATTTCACTGAAAATACTGAAGTCATTTCCACAGAAATCCCTCTTCTCTTTTCAGCTCACATTACTCATATCCCTTCTGTCACTATATCATTCTTTATCATTGTCTAATAGAAGAGATAACTCTTTTCTTTCCAGGAGGAGCAATAACTGGCCCACATCTCTTTGGAAGCTATTTTTTCTAGAAAAACACCGCCCCTTTTTTATCTCCATTTTCAAGTTTTTTAACTCTAGCCTAGCCACCATGTCAATCACATGCAGAATTTCACCCTGGGATTTGCTACCCTTGGGGCTTCCTTTAAGGGAAGACCCCTCGGTCACAGAAAAAGTGGGGAAACTTCTTTAGATTACCTGGCAAATCGCATAGTGGCAGAAGAGTTTATACAGTTTTTGGTACATGTAGCCAGCAGAGCTTGCTCACTGCTCTCAAAAAGCAACCGTTTCTTATCTTGTTTAAACTCCTTAGTTTCATATTCATTCTCTGAACAGTGTTTAAAGAAAGCTTTGGAAAATGCCAGTGACTATTTTCTGAGATTTCTTCTGGAAACTGGAGCATGTTTTGAGGAATGAATTTTACCATTTTGTTTGAGTGCTAAAAGGTCACTAGACTGTTGACTGATAGACAGATGTTATTTCTAAGCTCCAACATTATTTTCTTCCTTTGTGGAAGATTTCATATGAGAATATGGTTTTCTTATATTCTTCTCAATTTCCATTTTATTCCTTTACTTTGATTCTGTTCACTATTCCTTAACCTTCCCAACCTCCAATAAAAAGTCATCATAAGGTTCCTTATTATACCAAAACAAAAACAGAAGTTGTAGCAACAAACCAATAATCATGAGGAAATCCTGTTCGATTCTCTCTGACATGGAATGACTCTACCATGCCTAATCAAGACTGATGGAAGTAGAAAGAGACTTGAGGAAAGGAGACCAGTTAGAAAGCTATAGTAACAAGTCAGGGGAGAGATAATGAGACCTGAACTAGAATTTGATTGCATGAATACAAAAATGGGGATATTTTGAGAGAGATATCTCTATGTAGGTATCTACACACACACACACATGTATATTTTAAAGGCAAAAATGGCAGGATTGGTAAAGAAATGGATATGTGGAGTATAGAAGGAAGGAGCTGAGAATGTCATCAAGATTTCAGGCTCTAGTGACTGGTATAACACCAGGAGTAAAAAGGGATTCTGCCCTTATTCTGTTTATTTCCAAAGACAATCACAAATATATCAATAAATTCTTCAATACAAAGGCATAATTCCACTCCCAACTTTGACATCACCTTAAATTCTGGGGGAAGGAGAGGATTCAGTTCATAGCTTGACCACACAGAAAAGAAACACCTCTAACCCCATTCCTTAGAGAAGAGAAAAAAGTCAAGGAGCAGGGCAAGAATTTTCTTTGCCCTCTCACAGTTCAGTTTATGGTACAGCAGAAATAGAGGAAAAGAGAACAATTGAAAAAAATAATGGAAAAGAGGGTGAATGACTTGGTCTTACTAGTTTTTAAAATGTAGGCATTTTTTAAAGGAGGCTACACCTACCTGGTAGGAGATATAATAGACTCCAGGCCAGGCAAACTAGGCATACTCAAAACACACTTAAAAACATGGATTATACTCCTAAAAAAAAAAAAAAAAAGCTGAATGATTGGGACTTTGTTTATGTCCTTATTGGCTACTGTTCATTTTGCTTCATTTAATTGTGTCTTAGATGACTTGATGGTTTAGTATCCAGAAAAGAAAAAGTCCTAAATAGTTACACTATTTGGGTTCAAGTACTGAGAGCTGGATAGGTAATGACAGAATACCTCTTATAAGGTAATTCCAGGGGTTCTGGTCATGGATCTCCTTCAATATATTACAAAAACCACGGAAAGTTTGGCTCCTTAGTCACTGTTTTTCTTGACATTTTTAATAAAATTTCCACGAACAGATATATTCCCTTGGCTTCCCATGGAGCAACTTAATTGCAAATTTTGTTCTTTGGATTTCAGCCAGGTGGTACTTGGCTCTAATCACAGGCTAAATTCTTAATGTTCTTTGCTTTCTGGGATTCTTATCCCTACCCCATATACCATTAATGACAAGGCATACAAATTCATGTTTTGGGGAAAATGGCATACAACATTCATACTGCTGTTGATTCTAAAATATTGTCTGAATAATGTCTGCTGAATATCTTTCAGCCATACTTTCACACTCACCTTACCTGCATTTGAAGGCAAACTCATTGAATGTTTGTTATAATGGTTCAGTTATTTTTAGTCATGTCCAATTCTTCATAATCCTATTTGGGGTTTTCTTGACAAAGATACTAGAATGATTTCCTGTTTCCTTCTCCAACTCATTTTATAGATGAGAAAGTGAGACAAACAGGGTTAAGTGACTTGCCCAGGATCACAGTTAATAAGTGTTTAAAACCAGAATTGAACTCAGGAAAATTCATCTTCCTGACTTTAGACCCAACATTCTGTCCACTTTGCCTCCTAGTTGCCTAGTGAATATTTAAGCTGGACTTTCTGGAGGACGTGAGATTAGACAAAATTTTACTTCTGCCTATTAAATACCTCCTATTTTGTGGATATATATATACCCTCTTGAAATATATATCAACATACTATTGATAAAATAACTTCTGTACTTCAGGATCCAAACATATAGTTGCATGCACAGATTCTTTCCTTTTGAGGTTGTTAGACAGAATTTCATTGCCTTGATTTGTGGAAATAGAATACGTCCTTTACATGGTAGCTTGTTAATACACAGACCTGAAGAATTTAAAACTTCCTCCTGCTTATTCATTCTTCTTAAGTCTCATTAAGCCTTAGAAATATTGAAAGGGAATGTTATATTTATACTTCCTCTGAAAATTTAGCTGTTTTTCTTTTTAATCGCATGTATAATTGATGTTGACATTTTTTCCTTTTAAAAGATGCTCTTTTGTTGTTGCATTTTAAAAGATATCCCCTTACCCCAAAGCTCTTATTTTTTCTGTGGATGTTTAATTGACCCTCCCATCTTCAAAACCTACCAGTAGCTGCAAAACCTGATTTTATTTATATTTTAAAATATTTAATATTGAATAAATATTTAAATATATAAGTATATATTATATTTACATATAAATATAAATTTATATTTATATTTGTGGAGGTTCACAACTCAAGTTTGACATATCATATGTTAACTTTTTACCATTCCTTTTTCTGTATGAGTACTGAGGTGGAAAATGATGTTTGAGTCAAGTTGGAGCTTAGTACAGTGCTTTATATGTAGCAAACCCTTAATGCTTATTGGTTGCTAGATATTCTAGACCGTCTCAGTTTAATAGCTCAATAGGACCCGTGAGAAAATTCTGTAATATTTGCTGACAAATTTTAGATTATTGAGGACAAAACCAAATTGTAAAACATGGTTGTACATGATATTATAGACATGTGACTATGACTGAAAATATAATGGCCACAACCCATAATAGTATACTGTGGAAAAAATGGCAAATGCCTTTTATTCTATTCCCCTACAGGAAGAGGACAAAGCCCAATCTTTTTTTATTTGGCAAGAATTATATTACTTCTTTACTGTCTTACTCTAAGAATACTTGATAGCCCTGCCATTTGCCAGCAATGGTGGAATTGATGATGACCAAGCTCCAACTTGACTCAAACATCAGTCTTCCTATATTAATGATATTATAATGGGAACTGAGGTAAAAGATGCCAGATGTGGACTTAACTGGAACAAAATAGATAGGCAGTTAACCTTGAAAAAAATACTAAGATTATGTCAATAGGTGAAGTTTCTGAGGGCTCAATAGGTAGAATATCCCAGAGAAAGTCAAGAACAAGTTCCTAGTAACCAAGAAAAAGGCCTAAATCTTTATTGGGCTGTTTAACTACTGTCAGCAGCATATCCTATATGTCCAACACTGAGATCTGCAATCCCCATATTCAAGTCTAACTAGTATCAAATTCCACAAGTCTGGCAAAGATATCAATTATCAAATGGAAATGGTACATTTCAAAGCAGAGTGAGGCTCAGAGATGTGAATAAGCTGCATCAGCCCCCCATACTCCAAGCTTTTTGAGGCCTCCATCTGTTTAACCTCTCAAAGGACACAGGCCTCATTTACTGATGTCACATCAAAAGCCATCAAATCAGGTGGAAAGGAGCAGCCATCAAGGTATTTTAAGGTAACATTCATATCATTCAGGGCAACAACAGTCAGCCTGCCCAGTGGGCAGAATTGAGTAGTGCACCTCATCCTTGAACTGAGTACTCTAAAGGAGATAATTAACTGTAAAGATTCTTAAACCTAGGTTGATAATTTAGTAATCTGTTTTACTCAATGGCCACAAACTAATTGGAAGATCAAGTCCAATCTAGTACGAGTGACATTCCTATGGGCCCGCATAGTAGCCTAACTGAAATGTCCATACATGGTTATTTTATACGTGACTCATGTACCTGACCACTCAAGGGGATCCTTTTTTGAGGAATCCAAATGGAATAACAGTTGATGAGATTAACAAATCTCTTCAGTAAACTAATGGATTCATGCCAGAACCTGCTATAGAAATGAATACACCATGCAGGACTTGGCTTATAAGTGAGATCTCCATCTCACTTAGGAAGAAGCAAAGGAAATAAAGATTATTTGCACTTCCTGTCATCTCTGTTACCATGAAGATATAAGCTCCCCAAGGGAGTAAATTCACTTGACATGATCTAGTTGTTCCACGTAGGCCCTGTTTTATTACACAGGAGCCTAAAGAGCTTATAAGCAGTGTATATTTATTTATTTATTTAATAGCCTTTTATTTACAGGTTATATGCATGGGTAACTTTACAGCATTAACAATTGCCAAACCTCTTATTCCAATTTTTCACCTCTTACTCCCCACCCCCTCCCCCAAATGGCAGGATGACCAGTTGATGTTAAATATATTAAAATATAAATTAGTGTATATTTATTTAGGATATAGGATAGCTACACCTGTCACCCACCATGATGTAAAGACCTTGAAAAGGACAATTCTCTTTGCATTGGTTGTCCTGGTTTCCAATTTCAACAGAATTCTATTTACTGTACCCTGGACTCAACTGTTGACCTAAAAAACTGAAGGTCAGTTGGATCTCCCATGACTCATATCACCCTCAAGCATCAGGCCATTGCAAAATAATGGACCAGATGTTTGAAACAAACCTTTTGCTCTAACAATAGGCAATCCCCTTTGACTGGACAGATGACTTGGCTCAGGCAGTCTATTCTTTGAACACCTCTGTTCCCTAACATATCTTCATTATCTCATATATTGGCTGATCCATTAGCATGAAGTAAGGGGAAAGAGGAACACTACGTGTATAACCCAATGGCTATATATCTAGGCACGTTTTTTTTCCTCCCCATTCAAGTCATATCCAGCAGAAGACTGAAGAATGAACTAAATTCCCCTTAGAGATTTGTGAATCCAGGTGGTTCACACTAAAAATTCAATAGCACATTAAGCTGTAAATAATTGTGTAGTTAAGTTACAAGTAAAGCATTTTAGATTTGTTTCTGTAGCTGTTTAAAATGCTTGTGATCATAAGCACAATGATTTTGGTGTTCATTCAGTGATCACAGAACATCTAAGCGCAATGTGTTCTTGTGGTATCTTAATTAAATTGTTTCCAAACTATCACAAGGAGTTGATGTTTAAACACCAATCAGTTCCCAATGGATGATCAGATGTAAGTACATACCCTCATTTGTATACTGAAGCAGAGGAGCTTCCTCATTCCTGTTACCATTTAATCGTACCTCATCAGCAATAATGTAATCAGATGAACAAAATTTTCCAAATATTCATGTTTTTACAGAGCAAATGTCAGGCTGTTAAAAAATCATGATCATTACATTAAAAACCATGAACATGTACATTATCCTTCATCTTGAAATCATCAAAGACCACAACAAACATTTTACAGAAGCATATTTTATTTTCTCTCATTGCAGTATTAAGACTGTATTCTGATTTAAACTTATTCTCCACAAGTTATTCTTTTATTTGGGCAGATTTTCAAATGCACTGATTGGCAACGTTGGTTAGTTTTATATATAAACATTGTTAAAACAAACAAAAACCAAATCAGTGTGGCCTTACCACCACAGTTCAAGCCAGCTCAAGAGATAGCAAGTGAGAGTCTGGGTAAGTGTCCATGCCGCTCACAGCCCCTAGGGCTTCACAGCCAGGCACTATGGGGTAGGACCACTAAGAAAGGAAGAATGCAGAAATCAGTCCTGGAAGCTTTCACATAAGAAATTGAGTTACAGGAACCTATAAATAAAGAATGCATCCGGTTCTTAAGTGAAACATAAATCTGTAGTACACCAAAACAAATCATTACCCTCCACTAATTCTCCAGATTTTGTAAAGAAACCTCACTCTCAGCCAAGTGATAAATTTAATTCTACAACTACTGACCCAATCTGCCACACACCTCATCTGCTTTTGCCACTCTATTTACTCCAAAGGACTTCTTGCAGGGTGGTACATGGTTCATTCATTAAAACACAGATTACAATGGATTATCTCTTCCATTTGATCCTTATTACTTTAGCAGAGGTTCTAAAAGAGAGACTAAACATTTGCATCAAAAGGTTTTAAAGGATTCCTTTTGGTTAAAGGTGCCACTGAAAAAAATATGCCCTTGCTACCTAGACTGATTCTTGTCTCTAAAGTAGCTCTGCCTCATTCAGATGGTGAAGTATTGGAAAGGGGATTGAATGCTTTGAGTACAGTTTGGTGTTGTCAGGCCTTTGCTTACAAGTCTTTTGAAGAGACTAATGGATAAGAAATTTTAAAAGCCAATCTCCAATGCATTACAAAAGACAGTGGAAGTGGCAGCTTTATGATTATAAAGTTAAAATTCTATCTTATTGTTCCATCTCCTCTTAAACCAAAGGAATAAGGCCATTGGATAAGGATAAGGCCATTGACTAAATGGAGAAGTTTCTTGTGAACATGGTAGGGTTCCTTTTGAACATGGTTCATTATTTTTTAAATCACAGCTACTGATTTATTTACATTATAAAAACGAACACCCAAAACGAATACAATTTTGTGGGGTTTTATCGAACAAAAATTTTTTTCTGCTACATTTGGTTTGTATTGGGCTAGTTTTGTTTAATTTCAGATTTGATATTTGTATATATTTGGTGATAACTGATTGCACTAATACTTCATAATTATTCTGTCATATTTTGGAGCGCTTTTAGATGTATCAAAATCATGTTAATTAGTAAGCACGGTGAAAGGAAAAGTTGGAGTGCTACTTCCCACGCAAAACGACTGTGACACCAAACAATCAGCAGGAATAGCGGCGGGAGTTCCGATAGCGCTTTCAGATGTGCAAAGCGTCACTAGAGCTTCACTACAGCGGGAAAAGCCGGGCATGTGGACAGGCCAGCGCTGAAGGGTCCCCTCAGGTCAGCGGCAAGCTCACTAGCTGAGCGCTTCTTTCCGCCTACGGGGGAAGGGGGAGGGGGAGGGGAAGAGGACCGAACCACGTGACTGGCAGCGCCGCTTATTTTCCGGACCTGTTTCAGGATCCGGCCAGAGGGGAGGGGACCAGTGCAACATACTGGTTTATTCTAAGAGAGGCGAGGCGGAAGCCAGAGAGGTTGAGCAAACGGAAAATCCCCTCTCGCCCGGAACTAATCGCAAGAGTGGCACCCTCCCTTTCGCCTCGCCCACTAGGCCACGGTTTAGCGAAAGAGCCTGGAGGAGAGGAGGAAGCGACAGCTCTGTCTTTCCTCTGTGAGTCGAACAACAAACGATGGCGGAAGTCTCCCGAGCCCTAACTTTTTCTGCTGGGCGCAGAAACAACCCCGCCGAGAGCAACTGCAAACTCCAACCACTTCCTCTTTGCTCCCTCCCCGCACCCGCCTTCTTTCCCTGGTTTCCGGCTTTCCACCAATCTGGGAGGCTCCCCAAAGCGACCAATCAGGAAGCTCCCTGTAGAACGCCACCAATCATTAGTTGGAGGCGGGAAATTTAAGCGTTCCGGAGGTGGACAGTCTGAGTTCATTTTGAAAACTGGGCGTTTCCGGTTTGGGAGGAAAAGCGGCGTTTTTAGAATTTTAATTTTCTTTTGATAATTTTCCTAGATCCTTTTTTGTTAGGGAAGTCTATTTCGCAGGTAGGTCCGTCCGGAGGAGGTGGTTGTGGGAGAGGAAGAAGAGGGGACTGGATGGGAGCGCGGGGTATGGGATAGCCAGGGTGGGACGATCGCATCTGCGCCGCTCTCTCTGGAGAGGGACGGGGGAGAAGAAGCTCCGCCTCTGTGGCCTCAGGAGTCCAGCCCTTAGTCCTCCTCCACTTGGGAATGACGGTTGTAGACAAACGAGAAACCGAGTAAATTACTGTTTTGGGGCCTTGGATAGCGCGTGGAGAGTCTGTGTAGCGCCTATCGTTGCACGGGGCTCTGCCTCGGGAAATTTGCAAGCCCTAGCTTCAAGTCCAATGACACAAACCCCCACGCCGGCCTGGGCGGAGGAACACCTCGCGGTGTTCTAGACAGTTCTCTGAGGCCATGGAGGGAGTTTTCTTGTCCTGATATTCCTTATTCCTTTGGGATCGTAAGTTTAGTCCTATCAGATTTTAGTTGTCAGTCATTTCAGTCATGTTTGTCTCTGCGACCCCATCCGGGGTCTCTCCGCAGAGTTTTATAGATAAAGAAACGGGAGTCAAGCAAAGTGAATTGACTTGCCCGAGGTGGACACTATTAGTGTCCAAGAGTATTTGAACTCAGATCTTCCAGATTCTGGGCCAGATGTGCCATCCCCCTGCATCACCTAGCTGCCTTCTACCAAATTTACTGAACTATAATTTTTTTTTTTATCATGGGATCATATATTTATTTTTATTTTATTTTATTTTATTTTTTTATTTAATAGCCTTTTATTTACAGGTTATATGCATGGGTAAGTTTACAGCATTAACAATTGCCAAACCTCTTGTTCCAATTTTTCACCTCTTACCCCCCACCCCCTCCCCCAGATGGCAGGATGACCAGTAGATGTTAAATACATTAAAATATAAATTAGATACACAATAAGTACTGAACTATAATTCTAATGGTATTCATCCCAGATCAAACACAGCTAAGGATGGCACTGGGGCTTGAAGTCAGGAAGACTTATCTTCCTAAGTTTAACTGTGGCCCCAGACACGTACTAGAAGTGTGGCCTGGGCAAGTCACTTAATTCTGCCTCAGTTCCTCAACTCTAAAATGGGGACGCACTGGAGAAATAACAAATCATTCCAGTATCCAAGAAAACAAGTACATGGCATCATGAAGAGTCTAAGAGACTCACTGCACGTGAGCGGTTCTGAAGGTGTATATGAATTTCACTTTTTCCAAAAACAAAAATCATTAACTTCATTTTGTTTAATTTGTTACTTTTTTGGAATCACATTGTTACTTTCTTGTCAAACCCCTCTCCCTCCAATGGGCAAAAAAAAAAAAAAATTTCCTTTAAAGTATGAGTAAAGTCATTCAAAAAATATATCAAATACAGCCACTTTTTATCTTACTCTGTATCTTTAGTCCATCCACTATGTGCCAAATATGATGTAGAAGACTACATCAGTCTTCTAGAGTCATTGTTTCATTAATCATAGTTCTTGTCTTTCCTGGTTTATCTTTACAATGATGTCATTATAGTAAGTTGCATACTCCTCAGTTTCTCTGAATCCCTTTTGTCATGTATTAACTGTGTAAAACATAAAAAAATTTTTTTTTCTTCAGTAATTTTCTAGTTGATGGGAACCCACATTGCTGTTAGTTCTTTGCCACAATAAAAATGATGTTACGAATATTTTTATAAATACTGGTTTTGGTATAAGCCTAGTAGTTCATAGATTATGCAATAGGTATGCACAAATGAGTGATATTTTGGGTGGAGTTTCAAAAGACTGGATTCCTTCACAACTCTACTAGCAGTGTTATTAGTGTGCCTGTACTTTCAAAGCTCTTTCAGCTCCAATAAAGATAAAGATAGTGCTTGATTTTAGATAAATGCTATATGCTCTATTAAGGAATACTTCATTCCTATGCTTTTTGATGTTTAACATGACAAATTCCATTTTATTTAAAAGCTTTTTCTTTATTTATTGATATGTAATCATATTTATTGTTTTTGTTAATGTTTGTGATGTTTATAATTTTGCAGTGTTGAACCAACTTGTATTCTTTATATAAATCTAGCCTGATTTTTTTCCCCTTTCAAAAATAATTTTATTCATTGATTTAAAAACTCTTTCCTCTCCCCAAAACCTTTACAATCCTTGGAAGGAGTAATTACAGCTGAGGAAGTAATCATAACCATTTGCTTCAGCTGAAGGAAGCAGTCTTTTACTGTGTATGTGTCGCTCTTCTCAAATGTGTTTCTTGTTTAAAAATATATATATACATATATATATAGAGAGAGAGAGAGTAGGATTCTGGTTTTTAATGTACTCTGCTATTCACTTTTGTTTTATGAGAGTTCATCCCATTCACATTCATGGTTATGATTATCAGCTGTGTATTTCCCTTCATCCTGTTTTTCTCCTATTTTATACTTTTCTGTTTCCTTTCTCACCAGTGTTCTGCTTCTGACCACCACTACCTCCCCTTCCTTCATCAGCCCCCCCCCTTCTTTTTTTTTTCCCTCTTATAAGATAAAATAGATTTCTCTACCCAACTGAGTGTGTATGTTAACTCTTTGAATTGGATGAGAATAAGATCCAAGCAATATTCACCCCTTCCCTTTACTATGATTGGTCTGTCATGTCCTTTTTTATAATATAATTTACTCCTTTCCTCTTCTAATATAATCCCTTTTTTCACTCCTAATTTAAATTTTTATCATCCCATCAAAGTCAAGTACAAATTGACCCTTTGTCAACTTTTATACCCTCTAAGTATATCCCTTCTAATTGCCTTAATAAGCAACTCTTAAGAGTTACAAGTTTCATCTTCCAGTGTAGAAATGTAAACAGTTTAACTTTATTGAATACTGTTGTTTTTTTCTTTTCTGTTTACATTTTTATGTTTCTCTTGAGTCTTGTATTTGAAGATCAAATTTTCTGTTCAACTTTGTTTTTTTCATTAGAAATGTCTGCAAGTCCCCATCTCATTTAATGCTCATTTTTTCGCCTACAAGATTTTGCCTTTGCTAATAGCTGACGTTTGGTTGTAATTCAAGCTTTTTTGTGTTCCAAAATATTGTATTCTAAGTTCTGATGCTTTCATTTAAAAGCTGCAAAATCCTATCTAATCCTGATTGTGGCTCCTTGATATTTATATTCTTTCTGGCTGCTTGCAGTATTTTCCTCTTGACCTAATAGTTCTAGATTTGGCCACAGGATTTCTTGGAGTTTTCATTTGGTGATTTCTTTCAGGGAGTGTTTGATGGATTCTTTCAATTCTGGTTCTGATATATCAGGGCAATTTTCCTTGATGATTTCTTGAAAAATGCTGTGCAGGCTCTTTGTTTTGAATGTGGCTTTCATATAGTACAATAATTCTTAAATTATGTCTCCTGAATCTATATTCTAGGTTTTTCCAGTGAGGTATTTTGAATTTTCTTTCTATTTTTCATTCTTTTGATTTTGTTTGATTCTTAATGTCTCATAGTCATTAGTTTCCATTTGCCCATGTCTAAAATTTAAGTGTAATGCTGGAGAAGCTGAGGCAAGATAGAGATTAGAGAGTTTTTTTTTAATATTTTATTTGAAAGGGAGAGATTTACTGGGATCAAATGGATCCATCATTTGGTCTCAGGGCTGAATGAGACTATTGTCTCCAAGAATCCAGCATCCAGCAGTCCATGTAAGTTCTCCTTGACATTTATACACAATAGCTAAACAAAGGCAGGGGGGTGGAGTCCAAACTCTGGTGAGGATGAATCTCCAGGCAGGAACCATCAACTTGGCTTTGACAGGATGAGGGGTAGGACCATAAATTCTAACAAACTGGGAGTTAAGAAAATGTCTGGCTTCAAACAGAATGTCTGGAGTCCTCCTTTTGAGTTTACACATTGACAATTTATAACCTTAGAGCAAATAGCCCTGAGTTATATCAGTCTTCATGAAGGGGGTGGGGGTGGGGCAAGTAAGGGGATTAAGGCAGAACAATTTAGGGAAACTGAGTCAGGACAATTAGAGAAACAGGATCAATTTAGGGAAACTGAGTCAGGACAATTAAAAGAGAACTGTGGCACAACATATGGAATTATTTTCTTCAATGAGTTTTTATACCAATTCCATTTGGCCATTTCTACTTTTAAAGGAGGTTTCTACCCCCCCTCCCCCTCCCATTAATTTTTGTGCCTCCTTTTCTAAACTGCTGCCTCCTGCCCCTTCCTCCCATTCTCTGGTATAACTCATTTCTTTTCCCAGTTTTTCTTCTACCCCTCTTGCTTGATTTTTAAAATCTTTTTTGAGTTCTTCCAAGTGGAATTTTTGGGATTTGGAACTGATTCATATTTTCCTTTTGAGGCTTTGCATGTAGGCATTTTGACATTGTTTGTATTCTTCTGAGTTTGTGCTTTGATTTTCCCTGTTGCTATAATAGTTTTCTGTGATCAGGGCTCTTTTTTGTTTTTTGCTCATTTTTAAAAGTAGAGCTCTTCTCCTGAGATACAAGGGGTGATTACCCAAGATTCTTACACTGGTGGGGGGGGGGGGAGCTAAAGTGGGGGAGGTGGCGGCATAGTCTCTTACTTATTGCTCCAAGGTCGGGCAAGCTGATGGTTTACCCACTCTGCTAGGGTGCCCTGATTCCCAGACTGGCAGTTTGCTTGCTGCACTGAGGCTGGGAACTTCATAGCTGGGCTGCTAAGGCAGAACAGAAAGACCTCAGTTGCTGATCTGTGCTATAGCTAAAAACCTCTCCTGGTTTGTCTGGACATCACCTGTGCTGGGCTGCACTCTCCTTTTACTCAAATAAGGCAGACCTTTCCTGAAGTCCTTTTAAGTTATTTTTTTTTTTTAAATCTACCTATCCATTTATTTATATTAATTAACTGTAAGATATTTGGATTAAGTGACTTGCCCAGGGTCACACAGCTAGGAAGTGTTAAATTCCTGAGATTGGATTTGAACTCGGGTCCTTCTGACTCCAGGGCCAGTGCTCTATTTATTGTGTCATCTAGCTGTGCTTCTTTCTAAGTTATCTTGAGCTGAAAAATTGCTTCACTGTCATTTTGTGGTTTCTGTCTCTCCAGAATTCTTTTAGAGGCTTGATTTAATATTATTTCTGCCAGAAATTGGGGAGAGCTCAGGCAACTTTCTAGTTTCTCTACCATATTAGCTCTATCTACTGGCCAAGACAAATATATGACTCATTCTATACCCTAATTCTATTATCTTTCTTGTCAGAACTTGTGAATATGTGGATAGTATCAAACCTCTAGAGTCTTAGTTGAATGTAGCACTAATTATATAGTTCATAAGTCTTTCAGAGTTTTTTTAAAAACATATTTTGTATATAGGATGTTTTCCTTCATACAAAGAGCATGTTTGCATAGTTAAGCAACTTTTGGGACCTACTTCCAAACTGCTTTCCTTCAGAATGGCTACACCAATTCATAGCTTTGTCATTGTGCATGTTTTTCTGTAATCTCTCCAACAGTTGTCATTTTTAATATCTTTATCAAAGATAACATTGTGAAATAAAGCTTCAGGGTTATTTTAATTTGTAATATTCATGATTTGGAGCATTTTTTCATGACGTGATTATTTGATGCCTTCCATTGAAAATTACTTACATCCTTTGACCATTTATTTTTGGTGGATGACTATCATTCCTATATATTTAACCTGGATATTGGAGTTTTATCAGAGAAACATGCTAAATAGGTTCCCCAAATAATTATTAACTGGGGCCCCCCAGTTAATTGTTTCCTTCTTAATTTGATTTTGTTTATGCAAAAAATTTTCAATTTCATGTAATAAAAACTGATATATTTTTTAGATCTTCCTAATGAATTCTTACTCTATCCATGGTTGTAAAAGTTATCTCTTTCCCTATTTTCTTTATTGTATTATATTTCTTATCAAGATTTGGGGTCTGTTTGGACTTATTGGACTAAATTTCAGCTCTTGTGATCTCTAAATCTAATTTGCCTTACATTATTTTCTAGTTTTTGTCTAATAATGAGTCTTTTCCTTAGTAGTTGCAGCCTTGGGTTTATCAAAACTATATTTCACTGTATTCTTTTGCTTCTGTATGTTATGAACCTAATCTGTACCATTAAATAATGATAGTGATAATTAGTACATCCTTGAATTATCCCTAATTTTACTACACCACCTATAGTTTATCTTCATTATATATAGAGCTGACTTTTGGCTTTAGATAGACACTGTTTAGCATCTTAAGGAAAAAGATAATTTATTCCTATACTTTGTGTTGTTGTTGTTGTTTTTTTTTTTAAATGATAAATGCATTTTTTGTTGTTGTTGTTGTTGTTCCAGGGCCTGGTTTATCTGCTAGGTGTTCTTAGTTCCCAGACTAGCAGTTTGCTTTTGCTTTAAAAAGAAAAAAAAAAAAAAAAAAAGATAAATGCATTTGATAAATTGCAGTTTTATCAAAAACCTTTTTCTGAATTTACTATAATTACATGGTTTTGATTGTTTTTTAATTGTTTTTGTCATTGATATGGTTAATTATTTATAATTTTGCTTATTGAACCAACCTTTCCTGTTTGATCATACTGTACAGTCTTTTTGATGTGTTAAAACTTCTTTGCTAATGCTTTATTTAATTGTGTCAATGATCTTTAAGAATTGGTCTCTTGTTTTCTTCTGATTTGTTCCTTTATATTTTAAATATCATTACTATGTTTTTCCTTCTATTTCTATTTTTAGAAACTTAGGTAGTATTAGAATTAATTTTTGAGTATTTGAAAATATTTAATTGTAAATTAACCTGCTCCTGAGTGTGTTTTTTTCCTCTACTTTGATAGTTCATTTATGACATATTCAATTTCTTTTTCTAAGGTTGGTTTATGTAGGTTTTGTATTTCTTTTGTGAATTGAGGATATTTTCTTTGTTTATAACTGCCTATTTCATTTAAGTGTTGACTTTGACAAGTTGTAATATAATTGGGCAAAATTGTTTAAAGTTATTTCCTTTACATATTATGATTATTACTTTTTTCATTTTTACTCTTGGCAATTTAGTTTTCTTTTTTTAATCTGTCTCCCCAAGATTTTATCTTGTTTACTTCCCCTCTCCCCAAACCAGCTTCTTGTTTTCAATGGGAATTGTTTTGTTGTTGTTTTCAACTTCCTTAGTCTTTTTTTTTTGATTTTCAGAATTTCTATTTTTGTGCTTAATTGGAAGGGTTTGATTTTTTGTTTACTGTAGTTATATGCCCAATTCATTGGTTTGTTGTTCTCTTGTGATGAAAGTATGTAAAGATTTAAATTATCCCTCATTACTTCTCTGGACATCACCAAAATTTGAGTTTGTTTTGATTTCTTTAATGAAAGTATCGTTCGTGTGTGTGTTTTCTTTGAGCCACCTTATTTATTTATTTATTTATTTTTTTGCAAAAATAAATGGTCAAAGGATGTAAGCAATTTTTAATGAAAGGCATCAAATAATCAACAGTTA
Source organism: Sarcophilus harrisii (assembly GCF_902635505.1). Classification (NCBI taxonomy): domain Eukaryota; kingdom Metazoa; phylum Chordata; class Mammalia; order Dasyuromorphia; family Dasyuridae; genus Sarcophilus; species Sarcophilus harrisii. Next base: position 350,528,309 of record NC_045427.1, read on the forward strand.
TGAAAAAAATGCTCCAAATAATGAATAAATACAAATTAAAATAACCTTGACTATTTATCCTGCATTTTTCTGATTGTAAGTTTTATTATTATTGTGGTTTTTAATGCCCTGTTCCTTGGTCAGGTTTTGCAAAGATGCCATGCACAACTGAGGAAAGTTTTCTTTTTTAGTTCCATTCAGTAATTACCTATGATGTAACATATGTGGCTTTTTCTAAGATTCTGTGAAAGTCCTTAATTTCCCAGGTTTGGTCCACAGAGTCATAAAGAATTGGACACTGCTGATGAGCAAATGACAATTTGGTTTTCCTTCTCTTTGTTCCTTCTACTTGTCTCATCTTTCTCAGTTACTTTCCCAGATGTTCCAGGCTCTAATATATATTAGAGAGATAACAGAGGGTCCTAGACAGATCCTTAGGGAGTAACTATGGTGTGACCTGGAACATCTGGGAAAGTAACTGAGAAAGATGAGACAAGTATATATTTAATGATAAAAGCTTTTTACTTTTCAAAATATATGTAGTTTTTAACATTCACTCTTGCAAAACCTTGTGTTCCAAATTTTACTCTATACTTCCCTCCTCCCCTAGTCAGTAAGTAATCCATGTGTAGTTCTTCCAAACATTTCTACACTTAAGCTGCACAAGAAAAATCAGGAGAAAAAAACAAGCAAACAACAACAACAAAAGGTGAAAACACCATTTTGTGACCTACATCTTTATTATCTTGATTAGTAATCTTATCAGTTCAATATTATCTATATGCAGATTATTCTCTGATTCATTTATCCAGTCCTAGTTTCTTTTCTGAGCTCATTAGCCTTTTGAACATTTTGTACTGGATGTACTGTCAATGGTACAAGCGCCAGTTACCTTGACTTACACCTTTGGCTTCATCCTTAATTTCATCACTGCCTGCCACTCATTCGGAAGATCTGATCTATTGCTAAGTCTTGCCATTTCTGTGTTGACGTTATCTTCTCTCATCTCTCAACTCATCTTTCAACTCATACAGCAAAGCCATGATGATGATTATCACAGTAGCCTGCTGGTTGTTTTCCTTGTCCCAGGGCTCTCCCTACTCCAGTCCATCCTCAGTTGCTAAAGTGATCTCTGTAAAGCTCAAGTCTGATCTTGTCACTCCCTCCCATTCAATAAACTCCAAAGGCTTACCATTACCCCCAGCATCAAATAGTAGATCCTTTATTTAGTTTTTAAAGCCCTTCACAAGTTGGTCTTTCTTCTGACATTTGCAGCCTTCTCAGCCTTTTTTCCCCCAACATGTATGCTACCATCATCCATTGACCCTCAACTCCTTACTGTTCTTCACATCTAACACATCTAAACAAAAGCCTTTTTTCCTTTGTGGTTTTGCTTGTTATTCTTCTTGAGCTTCTTCTCCAACCCATTGAGTATTTCTTCATTGTTTTTTTATAATTTCTTCATTTTACTCAATTTCAGCCTCAGGTTTTGATTTAGAATGATTTGTTTACTTTGGTAGTAGCTGCCAAATAGAGTAACTGTCATTAGGCCCCAGCCTCAATCTCAGTCTCCCAGAGACTGTCTTTTTATTGCATGATCTTCAGTGGGGACTTGGTGTGCTCCTTGGCAGGCCCCGGTGGGATGCTAGTCTCAGGCCTCTCACATAGCTTATGTGCTAAAGTAACTTTGTCTCTTACAGTGGGTCCCAGTACCCTGAGTCATATTTCTCTGGAAATAATTTATAGGGGATAGTTCTATCCTCAGCTTATGTTTTCAATGGCCATGGTCTGGATCTGGATCTTCAAATTCTTAATTAGTAGAGCTTACAGTGACATGCAGAGCCTCTGACCCTTGGCTTCTGGGTGATTTACCCACTTTTTTTTTTCACTTCCTTGGCAGAAACTTTCCACTTCCACTGGCTTCCAGTTTATCCATAATAGTGCTACTTTTCATGTTGAGACTTCTCTACCTACTTTCACTAGTTTCTGGACATTTTTTTTGAGCATTTTGGATTGAATGGAGGTATATATATATATATTCAAATTCTTTTAAAGTTGTTTTTATATGTTGTTAGTATTTATGTAATGGAATTGTCCTTTTCCATATTGGCCTAATCACTTTACTTTAATGCTTCCTCGACCCAGTGGGAGGCAGAGCCAAAATGGTGGAGTAGTAGGAAGTATATGAAGTCCCTGGAAAAATCTCTTCCATGTAAATCCAGAAACTTTACTAGACCAGATCCTATATGATAAATTCAAGAGAAAAAAAATCACACCAAGCTATTTTCCTGGTTTTATTTGGCAGAGGGAAGCAGACAAGTCTCTGGATAATCTGGCCAGGGGCACACAGTGTGAAACATTTCAGGATAGAAAAGCCTACACACCAGGCAAGAGCAGGTCCCAGACCCAGCATAGAAAGATTTAAATATGCATTGAGTGAGGGACAGCTGCCAACTGACAACTCTTGTCATTCACCAGGAAGCCCAGATCAAAGGGGCACCTGCAGTTCTGTCTCTTTGTTCCAGCAGAGTTTTCCAGCTGGCTGACAGCGGTAGAGTCTGATAGCAATCTACTGAAACTCCCAGAAGGAAAGCTTAAAAGCCTGTTGATCCAAACCCATGTTAGGATCTTGCAGAATTCAAACCAGAGGGCAGCAAACAGTCTTTACTATAGATCAGACCATAAAGAGAACATTGAAAGCTTGGAGACCACTAAACTGAAATGTCTTTGAAATCCTAGAGTAATTACTCAGTACTTCCAAGAAGGTAACAGCAACATCAGCTCAGACATTCCCTCCAGAATTGTACAGTGTCTGTCCTCAAATTAAAGTTCAAAGTCAGGAAAACAGGCCAACACAATGAGCAAACAAAAAAGAATCCCACCATAAAAAAAACTGTAATGGTGACACTGAAGACACATATCCATCTAAATTATGCAAAGCCTCAAAGTAAAAACACAGGTTGGACATAAATTCATCTAGAAATGCCTGAAGAGATCAAGCAAGAGTTTAAAATATTTTTATAAATGAAATGAAAGAAATAGAGAAAAATGGAAAAGAAATGAGCATTATAAAAGAAAACTGTAAAAGGAATTCACAGTTTGATTTAAAAAGTATGAAACTTTGTTTAAGCAACAAACTCCCTGTATTAAGACAAAATCAGAAGACTGAAAAAATTGGTGAAAATATAAGGCAATTCATAGTAAAGCAACTAATGTACAAAATAGATTGAGGAAAATAAAATCTAAGAATCATTGGACCACTTGAAAATTATGTCCAAAAAAAAGGGGGGGGGGGGAATTGATCTCTTAATCTTAAAAGATTAAAATCTTAAATCTTTAAAGATAATTTCTCAAGACTTCTTAGAACTAGAGAGCACAATGTCCACCAGTCGTCCCCTGAATGAAAACCCCCAAATAAAAATTCCCATAAATGTTATGGCCCAAATCTAGACTTTTCTAGTCTGGATGTTGCAAATAGCCAAAGAGAAATCAAGTTAGCTAAGGATTTAATCAGTATCACACATGATTAAGCAAACACCACTTTAAAAGTAGAGGTTTGAATATGATGTTCCAGGAGGAAAAGAATGTATAGACCTACAACGAAGAATAATTTATACAGCAAAACTAGATATAATCCTGCAGCAGGGAGGGAAAAAAAAGGATCTTTAATGAAATAGAGGGCTTCTAAGCATTCCTGATTTAAAAACAAAAAATGAGCTGCTTAGAAATTCTGAAGTTCAAGTTGTAGAGTCAAGAGGAACATAATAAGGTAAATATGAATAAATATGTATAAGGAGCTAAATAAGGATAATTTACATGATAAGATGCTACATATGTCCACTCTGAACTCATCTTTAAGGAGTATAGAGTGAACCTAATTATATAGAAAGCCCAAAAGTGGTTCTATTATATCTTGATGCTCAAAAAGAAGAATAAGAAGAAAGAGGAATACACTGAAGGGAGAAAAAGGCTAAGAGAAATTATTTCACATAATTGAGGTGTGCAAGTTAGAAGTTGATACAAATAGGAAAGAAGAGGCAAAAGTAGCTAAACTAATCAAAAGAGGGAAGAATATACACAAAGTTAAATCTAGAAATATATTTCACTTAACAGGGAAATATAGGGAAAAGAAATAGAAAGGGGAAATTACTGTTAGGGTAGACTAATCCTAAGGAAAAAACTAAGGCTATATAAATATATATATATTTTATGGTGTCAAGGAATTGTGAACTGTGGTATCCTGGGGCATTTATTAAGAATGACTGAGCAAATTATATAAATGTGATGGAATACTATCATATCAAAAGAAATGGTAAAGGAATGGTTTGCAGAGAAATGTGGGAAAACTTGTCTGAAAAGATGTTGACTGAATTGGACAGAATCACGAGAATAGTTATATATTGACAGCAATATTGTAGAGATAAACAACTTTGAAAAGCTTTACATTTTGATTAGTGAAATCATAATCATGATTCTAGAAGACTCAGGATGAAATATTCTATCCACGTCCTGGTGGAAAGGCAAAAGATAAAGCAGAATGAGACATGTTTTCATTTACCTTTCCAACAAGAAAGTTTCTACTATGTATATGTTTTGTAACAGGGATTTGGATTTTTTTTTTTTTTTATTGGTGGTGAGAGTGAAGAAGGAGGTCATAGCATGGCTCCTTAGATGCTTTTTCATGTAATGTAATTCTATTTTAAATTTTCATATTTATTAACTCCATAATTTTCTGTGGCCCAAAAGACCTCAATACAAGCTATATTTGAAGCAATTAATATTCACTCCTTCGTGAAGTTAATTTTGTAATGATTTTCAGCAACCATGTTAGAAGAAAAAAAAGAGCCTAACACAAATAGCAAGCATATAAAGATGAAATTCGCAAAAAATATAGTTAAATGATTGTTTTTATACAACTGATTTTCCTTTTGCTTCAGATGCAGAGATTTTGTCCTACCCAGGCAAGGGAAAGTTTAGGCACCTAAACTGGAAGGGTCTTAATAATGCCAGAGAAAGAAGGACAAGCTGTGTGTGTGTGTGTGTGTGTGTGTGTGTGTGTGTGTGTGTGTGTGTGTTTGTATAAACATTTTAAGAGTTATTTATTGAATCGTCAGTGGATAATAGTAATTTGCAATCCATAGCATGACTACCATAGTAGATCCTCAAGATTCTATGAAAAAATATTGAAACCAATTCAAAAGGGAGCCCATTTGGCATTTACTGAGCCATAGATAACAAAAGCATTAATGGTCAACTACCCCTTTCTCCCTTATCAAGCCATGTTCTTCTTTTTTCCATTTTCTCAAGCTTCAACAAATTTAAAAAATATTAAAAAGCTTTGGGAATTAAAACTTGTCCCCAGTATTGATTTGTTAATGCTTGTTTGTTAGTGTTACTAACATGCAAATAAACTATATTGCTGTAATTTGGGATGTGTCAAAAATATTGGGTGCTGATAAATCCTTGAGTAACATCAGATTATAGACTTTAAAATCTAGATTTCAGTAACTTTTTGTTTACATTCATCTAAGAATAAACAGGATTGTTTATTTTTAGAATAGGATGGCATCTTCATCAGTTCCTGATCGGTACAGAAGGGATGCAAGCACAGAAATGATAAGAACCAAAGTTGCTCGCCGGAAATCGGTTACGTGGAAGGAAAACAGATATAAGAAATTTGAACAGAATAGACACTTTGGTTTAATAGATGTCAATACCACAGCTTTAGAAGACAGGAATCTTCCTCCACTGGATGAGACCATTGAGAACTTTTTGGAAAAGGAAACTGTCAAACCAAGTGAGTATAGCTTGTTGTAGCTGGAAAGTCATTGGAAAACTTAAGAAATGGATCTAATTGATCCTTCTGTGGAGAAGGTGGAGCTTCAAAGTATTTCACTTACACACTTTGGTTGAAAAGTTTTTAAATATGGATGATAGAAAAAAGTAACAAGAGCCCCTAACTACTATGCAGGAATTCAATATATTTTTATTAACCCCCTCCCTCCCCCCCACTGAATGCAATGAACTATTCTAGATGCTAGAGATAAAAAGATTTTAAAAGTTGTGGATGTGAAGGACTTAACACCTGATAGATTGTTCAAGAGATGGAAGAGTCAATAATCTACTTTGAGCTTTGATGATTGGAAGGGCAGTAGTGGCCATCAATATGAAAGAAGAATTCAAGTTTTGTTTGGAAGGGAATGGAATGGAGAGTGATGGTGAATTCCATTTGGAATATATTGAATGTATAAAACATTCCTGTGGAGATGGCCAAGTAATTGAAGATGAAACATTATATGTACAATCCTAGAGTTTGGTTAAGAAAGAAGGGTTGCAAATATAAATTTGAGTCATTAGTATTGAAATGACATTTGATGCAATGAACCAGAATTAGGTTTCCAGAGGAAAAAGTTGTGTGCATATATAATAATACGTAGTATATTGAAAGTATATGTAATACAGAAACACATTTAAAGAGAACAGAAGCCTAGGGATTAAGACTTGAAGAATGTTACAGTTTGGGACTCAGAAGAAGAGAGGGAATGTAGAAGGGAATCAAAGACAAAATGGAGTTGGGGAAGATTCGTATCGGTAAAGGAAGTAAAAATGTCAAGAAGGCTATTCAATAGCTTCCATTAAGGAATTGAGAAAAGATCACTGAATCTGGAAAGGATGAGACTATTTGATATATTAAGGATGTGTTTTCAGTAAAATTATAAAGAAGCCAGATTGTATTTTGTTGTATAGTGATCGTAATGGTTTTTTAAGAGCATCAATAAAACATTGGCTTTTTTTTCTTAACTGAGGGCAGTGGAATTGAGGTTGGACAGAGAATGTAAAAAGTTAGGAATAGCCTTTCTGAAAGTGTCTCGGGACACATAGCAAGTTATGGTATCTGATTTCACTTTTTTTTAAGTATCTCCCATGTTGTATAAGTTCCTAATAATGCCCACTGTTTTGACCTTTTTTTTTTTTTTTTTTTTTTTTATCCTTAAGAGTTAACTATGAATAGTCTACGCCAGATGTTGAGTGATCAGCGAAAGGAGATGCTTCAGCAGTATAAAGAGAAAAAGCTGCTTCTGAAAATGAAAGAACAGCGAGAGAAAGCCCGAGGAGCAGTATTTAAAGTCGGGCTTTATAAACCTGACCCACCGCAGTTTCTTAAAACTCTTCCAGTGACAGTGAAGACAGTGAAATCTGAACCAAAGAAGGTAAACTGACATCTTAAATGAACAAAAATGAGCTAACTGGTATCTTTGTAAAAGTTTAAATAATAGCATACTAAAAATAACTAACATTAATATAATGCCTTAAGGGTTGAGAAAGCTTGTGTAGATATGATTTCATTTGATCCTCACAACAGCCTTGGGAAGTAAAGGCTATTATTATCCCCATTTTACAGATGAAAAAATTGAAGCAATTAGAATTTAAGGGTAACATAGCTAATAATGGTCTGCTAACTCCAACTCTAGTGCTCTGATCACTGACACTACCTCTTAATGATCAGAAATGATATGTGCAAACTAACTTAATGAATTAAGAGGTTGATAGGAAGTTTCTATTCTAAGATAATTTTATTTCTACAAGGAACATAATTTAAAAATGAGATTTTTAGAGACATAAAAAATAGATGGGTGACACTAGAAGAATGGGATTTTTAATTAAAAAGTCTAAAATGCAGGTAGACATAAAGAATTAACCAAAAAAATCATGTGGAATAGGCTGAGTAGAATTGTAGGTTAAATTTAAATAGCATTCCAGAAGGCAGAAATAAATCCATTTAGCCACTCTAAATTTTAATTTATTTTTCCCAAGACTTTCAAAAAGCATTGACATATTTCTTTGCCAGAGAATTATTATTTATTTTCAATGAATCAGCATGTAAGTTTGCATCTATAGAAGTGTTTTAACATTAGCTGTTATTTGAGTAGGAAATGCCCAATATAAATACATAGGCCTTTTTAACTGAGTGGAGGATTAATTAACTAAGTGGAACTGTCTTTGCTTATTCTTTTGTTTGCTAAAAAAGGATTTGGAAATGAGAATATGCAATTAATGTTTTCAGATAATACCAAGTTCTTCTAGATATTGAAATGCCAAACTTTTGGGTATATACTGCAAGAAGACATCATAAAGTTATTTGATAAAGGCAGAAAATATCTTGTTAGTCTTTGTATATAAAAGATAACGCATTTTTAAAGAATAATCCTTCTAAACTAATGATCTATTAGTTATATTCTTGGAGTCTTTTTGGACTGTTTGTAAAGCCGTCAACCCTGCGTTCTGAGGCCAAAAAGATCAAAACAGTGGGCATGGTTAGGAAGGGTGTTTAAAGCAAAGCAGATAGTTTTAGATCTTAAGGCTCTCTGGGACTTAAGAAAGAAACTAGAACAGAAGAGATACAAAGAGGGGCCATTAAAATAATTCTGTATTTTGACAAGTATCTCAGGAGAATAGGCATACCCTCTTCTCCTTCCTCCTTTCATATTGGCATATTTAATGTTTTATAAAAATAATGGGAATAGATGGTGTTACTACTCTGAGCATTTTTCCCAAATGATTTTCTAGAATTTGGGAACAAATCTTAAAATATGAATGAAGCAGTATTATAACAAATTAAAGGGAGTAACTACCACTTCACATAGCACATAATAAGTTTTAAAAACAAGTAATAGAATCAAGCATTTAAATTATTTACTAGGTTAATTACATTAGTTTCATAAAGAATTTCAGGGCATGTCCAAGTGGATCACTAATCTTTTGAGATTAACTTTATATAAATAATCACATATTTTCTATGAAATATCCTTCTCTGCCACCATAAGAGACAGAACAGTAGATTAAAACCACTGAGCCCATTCAATAGGATAGATATTCAATATGACCAAATTCTCTAAACACAATTGTAACTGCGCTACAGTGTTTTATTTTTATGCTTTTCTAAAATTCATTTAATTCATGATTCAGGTAAATTGGAATCATGCCATTTGTAAATTTAATTTACCTTTTTAAATCTAATAATGATATCAGAGTACTCAAATTGCTTTCTGCTTTTAAATAATTAAAATCAGTTGTAATGTTATTCAGTACATTGTCTAGGTTAGCGCAGACCAAAACATGCGGTGTTATCTTCATGGGTGAACTATAACTTTAATAGGCAACCCAAATATTACCTATCCTTTTTTTTTTTTTTGGGGTGGGGGGGAGGTTAAAGGGGAGGGGAAGAGACAAGGTTAAGTGACTTGCCTAGGGTTATACAGCTAATATGGTCGAATTTGAATTTAGGCCCTCCTGATTTCAAGGTCTCTGTGTGCTCTATCTATTGTACCACTTAGCTGCTTTTTGTCTATTCTTTTAATCTCAAATCTCCTTTTTGTCATTTAGTCTGTCAGACTCCAGTAGTATTAAGTATGACTGTAGGCACTACTGGCAAGTTGAATTATTAGAATAACAAAATTTAACTTTCGGGGGGGGGGGGGGGGATTTCAGTGGGATTGGTGATAAGGGGAGTAGAATTCAGAGTTTTTGCTACTATGGTAGCAGTTTTGATTTGTCTGAATTGGGTGTTTGAGCCAAGAAAGCTTCAGTGATAAATTTGTTTGCCTTTAACATTCTTACATTTACATAGTGAGCAAGTTTCTTATCTTTGAATGATAAGGAGAATGTAAAGGTTAAAGCAATTATACCAGTGCCTTTCCCCAAATGGAGTATTTGAAAGTTTGACTTGGGGAAAACAGGATTAATAGACATGTATTTGATCCCAAAGAACAGAAGCAGAACAGTAACTGGAAGTCAGAAATAGGTAAATTTAGGGTTGATTTAGGTAAATTAAGATAGTTCAGTGGGTTGCCTCAAGAAATTGTGGATCCCCCTCTCTACCCTTGAAAGAGACATCTGTAGGCTAAAGTTAGTTAGACATTAAATTAGATGACTTCTAAGATCCATTCTAACTCTTAAGTTTCTCTGATTCCGAGTGACATGACCAGTTAGATCATACCTTAGAATTATTTGAAATAATTCTTTCTTCAGCAAATATTTTAAGAAATAAGATGTAATTTGTGAACCTGCATGTAAAAACTTAATTTTTAAAACCCCACCAAAAAAAATACTACTAAAGCTGTAAAGCTGCTTTACTTCTAAGGAATTTATTCCTTATTCAGGAAAACAAAAACCTAAATAGATGAGAAGACTCTCTTTTACTTTCAGTTTCATGGAATAGGATTGAAAAGATGGAACATTTAATTAAAAAAGAAAAAGAAAAAGAAAGAAAGGGCCCAGAAGTACATCCCTTGAACATTAGATTTTTTTCTCTATATTTTTTCATTTACTCTAGGTTATTCAGACCTCTGTACGGATCACAAGGTCAAAGGCCAAGGACCATGTGGAGCAGCCAAAGGTATTTTAATCTGTTTATGAAGTCTCTTTGTTGTCTTTTCAAAGAAGCAGTATAAATTTCCAGATTTTTGCTTGTAGATTTTTAGCATCTGTAAGTGTTAATTCTATGAAAATTTTAGGCTGATTAGCCCTTCAACTGCTGTAATAAGATCTGGTCATTGCAGATGTCCATATTAGTGACAAGTATTTGCAAAAAGATCACCATGAAAACACTTCCAGCTTTTATATCAACATTAGTTGATATAAAACATTAGTTATACCAACATAGTAAAATTCTGTATAAAATTTAATAAGACCTACTAAATCAATATATATTCTGATATTTGGTGACTGATGCAAAGTTGAAGAAAAACTAAGAATAGAAAGAAATGTGTGAAAATATGGCTCATAAGAAACAAAAGAAGCTAAATATTGATAATTTATATTGAAATCTCCTGCTTCTGTATCATAAACATTTTCTTAAAAATCCTAAGTGCTACACATGGTAAGCAAGTCAGTACTAGTAAGAATTTAATTGACTACATTTTAACACAGCTTTGATGTTGACATGGGAGTTATCCCTGAGTTAGCTGTCTTTGTACAGTCTAGCCATCAACTTTTCAAAACTGATAATTCTTAGATAAGAATTGTTTGTTTTTAAAGAAAAATGAGAAAAAGATGAATGAATGGAAAGGGACTTACTAAGCTCTTACTACATGTAAATTCTGTGCTAAACAATGAAATTACAAGGAGGAAAGCAAGTAGTATTCAACATTAGATCTCAGAGAGATCTCTTTGTGCTTATTGTTGATTTCAAAAAAAAGTATTTAATTTCATAGAACAAAACTGCCATAGAAGCTCTTATAGCAAGGTTTTTTATTCTCTACATCAAGATCATTCATAATTCCTTGGAAGTCATAAAAGAAATCATACTATTCATTAACCCTCTAACAAACCTCAGATGAGACATAAAATAGGGAGATGGGATGCTCATCAGATGTGATAGAGGCAATCCAGGACAGAGTTCAGGTGAAGAAAACATCCTTTGTGATTCATGATGGAGAAAAAATGCTATCTACCTCCAGAGATAACTGATGTTGAGATGAACACTGATGAATTTTGAGTGCAAATTGAAGTATAATTTTCTTATATTTTTAAATTTTTTTCTTTTTTAAAAAATTGGCTAATATGAAAATGTTTTATGTTATTTCACACATATAATTGATATCATGTTGTTTCAAGGTTGGGGAGAGAGGGAGAAAATTTGGAACTCAAAATTTTAAGAATGTCATAAATATTAAATTAGAATGTTAAAGAGGAGGAAGGAACAAACATTCCATGTAGATAGTAAGATTTTCCAGGTTCTTCTGCTCACTGATGGAATTGTGATAATTATATCAAGCTCCAAGGTACTATGAAGCCTCTCTTGGTGTGTAAATATTCAAAGGAGTTTGGTCTGTCTATTTGCATAGGAGAGATCAAGGGGACTAAGAAAATTTTTTGCACAGATTTTAACAGATAACTTTGATAGATCCTTTGCTCAGTAGAAGGTATTTCTGGGACAGGCAGCCCGACAGTGAATTGGACTTAGAAAGGAGGCAAATGGAGCAGATTGCTTTGGGGAAATTACAAAACTCTTTCATCGTCCCAAGCTTCCTATGAAAGCAAAGACCCATTCTTTTTATGCTAAAGTTTTACTGATGTTTTAGTGTGGCAGAACAGATACCTCCAAAGAACCAAGGGCAATGGTGACAAATGGTGAGTGTTAGCAGTCTTTAAGATGTAATCAAGGAAGAACTGAAGAAGAATAGTAGTAAAGAATGTCATGAGGAATTTGTGTAAGGGAAGAGATGGGTTGGTCACATGATGAGAGGGATGAAAGATAGACATCCATAGTGTCCACTGTTGCCCTCGTTATACTAGAAGAAAGTGAGGAAGGCCTCTAAGAGGATAGGTGGATTCCCTCTGTGGTAAATTGTTAGAGCAACATAGACAAATCACACTGGATGTGTTGTAACCTTGTATCACTGGAGATCAATGAGATCACAGATCCGCTTGATTATTTTTTTATATGTCATTTGAAGTTGAAAAGCAGCTCTGTTAGGAAGAGTAGATGGTAGTATCTTTATTTTATTGATAAGAAAACTAGTGCTTAAAGAGTAAAGTGATTTGCCCAAGGTCATAACAAGAGGTGAGACTAGAACTGGATCTTCTGATTTCTAGCCTGATAGAAGTTATGGATAATCTGAGGTATAAAGGAATAGTTAACCTCCAAGAAATTAACAGAACCACGTAATTGGCCCTTCATTTTCATTTAATAAGTTAAATGCATTGGGATCATGCTGTGTGCTGAAGAGAGACACAAAAATATACTTTACTTCCTTCCCTTAAGGAACTTACCATGTAAGGGGAACATAAATTATGTATTCAATTTCAGGAATGGTAGAAACAGTATTTATTGAAGGAAAAAGAGGTCACTTCTATCTAACAATATAGCATGTGACCTGAGCCTTGAAGGATGAGCAGGCTTTTGGCAGTTATAGATGGAATAGAGAGAGAGAGAGGGTGTTACAAGGAGATTGAAAAGCATGTCCAATAACTTGCAAGAGGAAAATGTAAGATATTTTCAGGGTGTGGTAAAATCCAGATTAGCTAAGGCTTAGAATGTATGTGCATATACATGAGAGTCATGGGAGGAAGAGCTGTTAGCAGTGACAGAACAAACCCTCAAAATCCTAGTCATCACAGGACTCTGATGATGATAACCCCAAACAATTGATCTTTCCTTATATAATGTCTATCAGACTTTTTCTCTTTTCTCCCTTTATTTTGATAATTCTGTTGATGATTCCCTTCCTTTGCTATATGGCTCTGAACTTTGTAGATTTTGGTTCTGTATAAGGAAGAACTTTTAAAAAATTAGATCCATGAATAAAGTAGATTGCCTTAAGAGGGATAGAGTTCTAGATCTTCAAGCAAAAGCTAGATGAGCACTCATCGGGTAAATAGTTGAAAGATTACTTCTTTAGCTATGACTTGGGCTAGTTGGCTTCTGAGATCCTTTCCACCACTGAGATTCTATTATTATTATTCTGTTACCTTTTACTATCTTATGTCACTTTGGCCTTTGTTGTCATTTGTGTTTTGTGTGTTCAAGTCATCTGAACCTATGCTAGTTTTTGTGGAAGAGCTCAGTTTAGCACCTATTAATTTTTAATAGATCTATGTTGACCAGGTCAATAATGGGCACAATATGGAAGCAGTCCAATCTAGCCAGAAGCCAACTTCTGAACACCATTCTGGCAAAGAAAGGAAAGGTATGAAGATTTTGGAACTATAATGTGTTGATACTGCCACAAAAATAGTTTACTGTATTCCAAGGAGAATTTGATTTCACTAAAAAGAACTTTTTCATCACAGCTCTACAAGATATGAGAGTGACTAGATCAGCAGCAAAGCAGATTACTAAATTAGCTTCATCTCTTCCAGTGAGAAGGCCAGTGCCAAAACTTGTTAATGGTGAGTAAAATGCTGATCATAGATTTATCAGATAAACTGAAATATTCTAGTCATTAATGGTTTGTATGGCTAATATTTAAAATTAAAAGGTGTATGTGTGTTTTATTTTTTAATGGTAGAACAAGGAAAAAAGGTTAAAGGAAAGCTTAAAGTGTATTAGCTTATTGCTCATCCCCATTTTATAGTTCTTCAATGACAATCCTTCTAAGATAATGCATTTTTATAATTTGCTCTAATCTCTCTCAAGTAAAAGCATGTTTACTTAGTTATAATATCTTTTGTCAAATGAAATTGAATATTTTTATTTAATCTTTTAGAAAACCAACTAGAAAGAAAAGCACCAACTGAAGAAAGACCTCCTCCAAAGATTGAACTTAAAGCTAACAAAATAAAGGTATGAATTTAATCTATCAAAGAGTCAAATAATATTGCATCATTAATCCCCCAAAACAATACGTGGCATTTAGGTATGTGGCTTCCCCACCCCTGGACATCAAAAACAAAGGCTGGAAACTAGCCATACAGCTTATTCTTCAGGAATGGATTGGACCATTTGGCCAACATGGTTTCTTTAACTCTTAAAATTATGTAGGTCTGAGATCTATGCTGTAACCTTTTACTTAGCTAGGCTCTTTTTATAAACTCATTGTTATTTCCTCACTAAATCCTGGAATTTTGGAACTGGGATGACAGTCAGAGGTCATTGAATTATTTTCCTGCCTCCAACCTCAAGAAGAATGTAAGTTTCTTAAAGGCAAGGAACTTTGTTTTAAGGAATTGTTTTTTGTTGTTGTTGTTGTTGTTTTTGTTTTAAGCAGTTGGGTTTTTTTATTTTTGTTTTTGTGTCCCTAGCATGTACTTGGCACACAGTAGGCAATTAATACACGTTGAATGGTAGAGGGGAGGCATGCCTTTGGAAACCTCAAGTACATAAAGTTAGTGGAAAAAGAAAGCAAAAATTGAGAATATAGTGGCAGTTTGAGTAGATTAAGTGTTAGATTTGAAGACTTTTTCTTAAACATCTTGGCTGTTTTATGAAAGACATTCCATCTCTTGACTCCAGGTAGTCTTTATGACTGTTCTTCAGACCTGGAATGCTTTCTTCTCTGCTCCAATCACTAACCTCCCTAGCCTCTTTTAAGACCCAATTAAAATCCCACCTTCTACAAAAAGCCTTCCTTAAATCCTCTTAAATCTTGTACCTTCCTTTTGTTAATTATTTCCTACTTATCCTATATATAGCTTGTTTTCTATATATAGATTAGATTTTATGCTCTTTGGCAGCAGGGTCTGTATTTTGCCTCTTTTTGTATTCCTATTTTTTAGCTTAGTGTCTAGTACGTACATAGTAGATGTTTAAGTTTATTGAATGATTTTTTAGGTATCTTAAAGCACCATGGTGCATCTCATCTGTGAATTCCCTATAGTAATGAAATTATAAGCCCAGTCCCTATTCTTATTATTATCAATGTTTTTATAATAGAGGAAGATTGGTAAGAGGGCACAAAGGAATATGAAAATAGAAGAAAGCTGCTATAATATACTGTTATAAATAAGAAACTGAATCCATTTTATGTCCTATAACCCGTCCCTTAATTCCAATAGTCCAGGCTTTGACAATTTTGGAATACCAAGGTTTGTGTTTTCTTCCCTTCATGTGTTTAGTGGAACACTTTAAGGGAAAAGGGAGAGAATACTGATCATACTATTAATTGGTTATATAATATAATTTATGAAAAAAGAACTAGAGTACATTATGAAATGCAAAATGGATAATTTTGATTATATTAAATTAAAAAATTCTTGTAAAAAAAACAAACAATGCAATCAAGATTAGAAGGAAAGCAGAAAACTGGGGAAAAAATTTTATATCCAAGATTTCATTTCTAAACTATAGAGAGAATTGACTCAAATAAGACTATAGCCATTCTCCAATTGCTAAATAGCCAAAGGATATAAACAGACAATTTTCAGACAAAGAAATTAAAACCATTTCTACTTGTATGAAAAAAATGTTCTAAATCATTATTGGTCAGAGAAATAAAATTAGACAACTCTGAGGTAATAAAGACAATTATATAACTTACCAAGATTTTCTATAATGCCTTGATTTCTCATTAGGTACAACATTTCCACCATTGGAATTGCTAACCACATGAAATCATTTTATTGGAGCACAATTGCTAGGAAATCAGAAATGAATGTTTGACAGCAGATTAATTTGCTGAGTGTATTATCTGATAAATTTATCTGAGATTCCATTGACATTAATAACTCCCAGCAAAGAAATTCCTTCTACAGATACAGATTACCACCTTAATTATAGAGAGATGCCTGGAGGCACCGAGAGGTTGTGATTTGTCCAGATTTATACAAGGTACTCCAGGGCTCACTCTCTTTCCAAACTTCCTGCTTCCTCTCTATAGCCTTCTACTCTTATCCATTCATTTAACTTGTCATAACTGAGTAACTGTTAATCTATTATTACTATTATTTAAATCTAGGATCTTCCTTCCAAATTTGGTGGGGAAGAAAATTCATCAAAGGACCCACTTACTGAAGGACTGTCTCATAAATCTGGAAAATCGCCAACAGAAGAAATTGCTGAATTTCTTGGAAAAGACTACTTATCAGAGATAAATGTTGCTTCCCAAGTGAGAGGGAAATCTTCCTTTGCACCTGAAAATTTTGTATTTCAACCACTAGATAATCTAGTGAACTACAAAATGAAAATTTTTTCCCCAGTAAAAAACCAAACTTGTG
Organism: Sarcophilus harrisii; assembly: GCF_902635505.1. Classification (NCBI taxonomy): domain Eukaryota; kingdom Metazoa; phylum Chordata; class Mammalia; order Dasyuromorphia; family Dasyuridae; genus Sarcophilus; species Sarcophilus harrisii. The sequence goes on from NC_045427.1 coordinate 350,544,944, forward strand.
AGACACCTGGTTTTTTATGGAATCCTTTACAAATTAATGAGTAAGAATTTAACTTTAATTATTTTATTATAGTTTACTTTTTGCTAAATTGTGTGATAGAAATTAATGACATTTTGTTTACTCTTTTTGTTGTTTTTGTTGTTATTTTTAAATAAACACTACTTAACTGTTAATTTCTTAAATTCACGGGGTGTTTTTTGTCCTTATCCTTCCAAAGATTCTGGTAAGGGACATTTTCCATTGGATTTTTTGAGGGGGAGCTGAAAGAAGGTATAGTTAGTCTTACTCTTCAATGCAGTCTTTGTTTCCACTGCAAATCTTTTTTTGCCTATTAGTATTGCCAGAAACAATTGCTAGGAAAGCACAATTGTAATAATAATATTTCAGAAATGCTTATTTCTAGATATGCTCTAGAAATGCTCTAGAGTTCTGCCTTTAGAAATAAGAAAACAAGTGTCAAGATACTTTGTAAAGGAATGAAAGAAAAGCAAAGATAACAAGATGGTTACAAAATTATTTTGCAGTGGCCATCAGCAATTTTATCTCTATTATTAAAGATCTTTTATTGGGTAGTAATTTTCTTCTACCTTCAGAGACAAATAGATGGCTTATTGTATAGAGCACTGGGACTAGTCAGGAAGATCTGAGTTCAAAATAGGTCTCTGAATCATTTATCCTGAATCATTAACCTCTGTTTGCCTAATTCATTGGAGAAGAAAATAGCAAATCAGTCTAGTATCTTGGTCAAGAAAGCCCCCACACAGGGTCACAAAGTTTGAACTTGAACAAGTTTCATTTTAATACTCCAATAAGATGCTAATGAATCTTAGAATTTCTTTATTCAGAATAAATATGAAAGGTGCCTATAAATAAGACTTTTTTTTTAAGAAATAAAATTTTTAAACAATATGTAACATTGAAATCAGTATGTGGAGTTATGTTTATTTTTCATGTTACTGAAAGTAATTTTTGTTTGTTTTAGTGATCATTTACAGGAAATGAAAAGAGAAACTCTGAAAGAAAGTACAACTCACTCTAATGCCCCAGTTCCTCAGGATTTGATTGATTTGCAAAGTCCTCCAAGATCGCAAGAAATCATGAATAAAGGTATGATAAGTAAACTGGTTAAATTTTGATCTGTTTGATCTCTTTGGTATTTGATCTAAATAATATGCCAGAAATTATACAACAGATTCGGGAGACAAAATAGACGTGTTCAGCTTTGGAACATGTTGAATTTGAGATGTCTATGAGACATCCAGTTTAAAATGGCCAATAAGCAGTTGATTTATGGGGACTGGAGCATAAGAGAGAAGCTAGAGCTTTAATCTAGGGTCATCAACATTGAAATAAAAATTAAATAAAATATTGAGACAAAAATTAAAATAAAAAAAGAATCTGATAAAGTCATCCAGAGACAGAGCTTTGGGATATATCTTGTACCCCAATATCACATTTTATAACACACACACACACACACACACACACACACACACACACACATATATATGCCTGCTGCTTGTAGGGGAAGAAAATAGCAATGAAAAGTCAAAAGATTTGTGAAAGTTAGTTATCACAGAGGGAAACTGTTTTACAAACTTGAATTTTCATATTTATGATTTTGGGGTTTTGTTTCTTTTTTTTTTTAATTATAGATCTTTCAAATAAAAATGGAGATACTAAAATAGATTCACGTAACCTTCCATTGAGTTCACCTATCCCTTTGTTTGAAATAAATGAACATCAAGCAGCACCACCACAACATGATGTAGCATATTTCAGGTTTGTCACTTTGATTTTTGGCAGCTTAATAAATCTTTTATGAATTATTTATTATGCAGAGGACAAGCATCAGGAGAGAGATGAAGTAGGAATGAGATCTGATCCTTGCCCCAGTGGAGCTTGTAGTCATTTGGGTTATAATGTACATTGATAAATGAAATAGTAAATTTACATTAAAAGTACATTGAAAACAGTGTAAAAGTGCTATGTGAGATGTCAAGGATGGAAAATCTATGAGAAGGGCTCGTGAAAAGCCTTATTTTGGACTTACTATATTTCATTGGGATTTTGAAGGATGGACAGAAATTGAATAAGTGGAAAAAGGGAGAGAAATATGTTCTAGGCATTAGAAATATGAGCAAAAGTATTAATATCTGAAAGAACAGGATAATTTTGGGAAAAGACAGTTCATTTTACCTAGGAAATAAAAATCAAGATGCATAATATTCTGACTGCTCTGACTAGGTTGATCCCTATGAGAAGTCAATAGAGAGAAATCTAGATGAGTCACATCAAAAACTGATGGAGGTTTTTATTTTTACTGTACTCTTCAAGGTTGATGTTATGATGAAGGTGTATCCAATTTTGCAATTGCTTACTGTAACTTCAATTTTAAATTTAAATGCTCCATAATATGTTCTGTGTATAAAATAATTATATTGAAAGAAATGACTATATATTCCTAATGTACATACCCATCCCATTTTGTATATGAATATGGGAATGTTTAATTATATTCAACTACTAGGGAATAGGGAAACAGTTGTAAAATTAACATATTTCTATCATAATTAGACATATTCTTCAATCAGAAACTGAGAGATTAACAGGATTCTGCCATGAATGGGAAAATAAACTAACACTGGATATTCCTGATGATGGTAAGAAGACATCATTTATATAGTATGGTCTTGAATTTATTTTAATGGGGTTTTTTGTTGTTGATGGTTTTTAAATTAAAAAACATATTTTTATTGTATTTTTAAATATTGATTTTCTTGTATTTCTCTGCTAGAGTGAAATATGACTAATAGAACATAAATAATTTGTCCCATTTGATCAAAATTATTCTGTGGCTTAAACCTTTTGCCAGTTTTATTTGTTGCCTCAGTAATCTGATTTCAAGCTTTACACTCAGCTAAAATTGTTCACAACTTAACTGCCAAAATACTTTTATTAAAGCACACATCTGATTATGTCACCCATACTCCATTCTCACAGTAAAGTCCAAGTGACTTCCTATTGCCTCTTGTTTATCAGACAGTTTATTTTCCAGCAAGAACACTGGGTCTAGTCAGGGAGACCTGAGTTCATATCTGGCCTTAGACATTTCCAAGTTAAGAAAGTCACTTCATCTCTCATCTATTTTACTTTCCTCAGCAATAAGAAGGATACAGTTAATGACAGCTACTTCCTAAGGCTGTTGTGAGGATCAAATAAGATAGTAAATACAGAATATTTTAGCATAGTGTTTGGTACATAGAATAGGCACTTAAATGTTTGTTCCTTTACTTTTCTACCACCCCTTGCCAAATTAGCCTCTTAAAAAAAGAAATAGTTAGATTAAACTAATTGGCAGATCCTCATATATTTTCTTCCACGGGAAATAAGATTGTTCTCAATGAATGCCCGATTGTTTTTTTTTTTTTTTTTTTTTAAATCAATTAGCCTCTTGGTTGTGTGACCCTGGCCAAGCCATTTAATCTCTCAATAATTTCCCTTCCCTCCCCAGGGCAGCTTTTTAAGAGTATAAATTTTTTGGGGAGGGGGGAAAAGAAGATGAGGCAATCAGAATTAAGTGACTTGCCCAGGGATGCAACTAGTAAGTGTCTGAGGCTGAATTTGAACTGAGGTCCTTCTAACCCCAGGGTCTGTGTACTATTCGTTGTGCCCACCTAGCTGCCCTTCTAACGCTATAAGTTACAGAATATTTGCTTGTCTATATTGGTATTGGTAGAATAAATAAATTTCCTATACCAGTGACATTGCAGGTCTGGACCTCCTCTTCCCACCTCACCTAATTCCTCCATACATAACCCCTGTCCCCAATGAAGAAAATTGGGGTTTGGAATCTTTACTGCACAGTTAAGTGGCAGCTTTCAGGCTATGTTTTCATGCTTGATGAATGAACTTTTTTTTAAACCTCTTTTTCAAATAGCCAAAGATCTCATTCGCACAACAATAGGTCAAACAAGGCTCCTTATAAGTGAAAGATTCAAACAGTTTGAAGGATTGGTGAATGATTGTGAGCATAATTGTGGTCAAAAGAAGATTACTTGCATGGATCTGGATGGATTTTGGGATATGGTTAATTTTCAAGTGAGTAGTGTCTATTGGAAATTTAACTCAAAAATATAGTTTGTTCCATTAACATAAGTAATAATGTTTAATATGTGGAAAGGGAGTCTGGATTTTTCCAAGAACAGTAATAATCCATAGTCACAGTATGTTTAAAATTGAATTTCAAATTGAGTACTATTGGGTACTGCTTTCAACTTTTTCTAGATACTACTTTCTTTCCAAGAATATTTATTAAGAATTCAAAGTCTGAAGGGTTTTACCTACCATTTTAGGATAAAGAAATGATCAAAGGAACTTTGTTTAGAAGCATAATCCTTTATGTGTGTTTTGGAAGTGCAAGCATAACTGCACACTGATACAATATCACTATCCTAAATCCCATTTTAAAAAAAAATAAATAAATTTGTTACTTAAGAATAATTTGTAGATATTATTTCCTCGTTTCTTCTTTAACTTGAGAATACCAGTCAGTCCCTAATAACATTTGTTACCTGTGTTTATCTTGTACTGCCTTTAGTGTATTTATTTCTATGTCATTACTGTGATTTGAAAGTAGATGGGTGATAGATATTTCCTGAATGATACAGTCGGGGGGAGATACCTAGGTAGTTAGATGACTAATCCAAGTTCCTATAGAATTGGAAATAATTAAAACTGGGGCCTAAGTTTCCAGTTCTTCAACATATCATTCCAGAACATCACTACTGATTTTAATTGTCCATTATAAGTATATTGGATTGTTAGGGGCAGCTAGGTAGCACAGTAGATAGAGCACCAACCCTGAAGTCAGGAGGACCTGAGTTCAAATCTGTTCTCAGACACTTGATACTTCCTAGCTGTGTGATCCTGGGTAAATCACTTAACCCCAATTGCCTCAGGGGAAAAAAAAAAAGATTGTGAATTGGATTGTGAATTTCTATTCATAAGGATCCTAATGTTATTGGAGTTGTTTAATCAATCACTTGTCATAGATTTATAAATAATTGAATTTTGTCTGTCAATAGGTAGAAGATGTGAACAAAAAGTTCGAAAAACTGAGTAAGCTCCAGGAATCAGAATGGCAGGAAAAAAATACCATAAATCAAAAAGTTATTCGGGTAAGCTAGTGACCTCAAAATCTGGTCTCAACTCTTCTACAGCATTTTACTTAAATATTTTTATTATTCAGCTTTAAAAATAGTAGACAATTTTATTTTTCATCACTAAATAGAATTATTCAACAAACCTTTATCACACACTTAATATGTATATAAGACACTATGCAGAGTCTCCAACAAAATAAGATTCCTACCCTTAGGAACTTAGTAGGAGAAAGAAGATATACAAATACCATCCATGCATGTTTCTTGTCACGGCCAAATCCTTTACATTATTTAGATACCATTCCTTCCCAACTTCTCCAGCTAATTGCCTACACTATCTTCTCAACTATATGCCCTTAGGAACATCATCCTTTCACATAGTTCTAATGATTATCTCTCCAGATGACTCCTAGATCCATATATTTAACCATAGTCTCTTTCTCCTTACACCAACTGCCTAGATTGGACATTTAAGATGTCTTAATAGGCATCCCCAAACCCACAACTCATTATATTTCCTCCCTGACCCAATCCACTTCTGAATTTCTCTATAATGTCAAGAGCACCATCATCCTTCCAATTTCTCAGGTTTGTAATCTTGATGTTATCCTCGGTTCTTCATCCTCCCAGACTCCACAAATCTAATTAGTTCCCAAATCTTGTTCCTGCATCCATAAAATTTCTCATTTAAGTCTTGTTTTCTTTGGTAACAACCACCACCCTATTGATTGCCACTCTTTTTTCAAAACAAAAGGATTTGAAGGCATTTGGAGCTTAAAAATCAGATCTAGAGAAATGAATTTGGTTTTCTACATCTGTGTATCAAAAGTTCATTATTAATGCTAATTCACATTTCTAATATGAGTTTCTTCTCGTATTATGTTTATCTAAAGCCATTTGAGATTTCTTAAGGCTTTTACCACAATAATAAAGGAAAAACAGACTAGAAGAGTTGTCTATGAATATTCCATCCAAACTTTTTTCCTTTATTTAGGACCTTTTAAGGAAAGACAAACTTATAAGGGAATATGCAAAGGGGTCTTTAAGAGAATTTGAGTGTCCTCAGAATTTCTTTATAGCATTTAGGAGAAGAACTCTGGTGTGAAGTGAAAGATGAAGTGTCTGAGGAAAGAAAATGGGAGGGATGAAGACTTTTGTTTTTGTTGCTAATGAGTGGGAAATTGGCAGCAGTCTTGAAGGGGAGGTGGGGTAAAAGTTCTTAAGTATTTGCTGGTATACTATCACTTGTGAGTAAAGTATGTTAGAGAGGTCCTACTTTTTGATTATTCTTCACAGACACTATACTCATCTGGTTTTCTTTTATTTCTCTAACTGTTCCTTCTTTATTTCCTTGAGTAGTCTTGGGTGTGTGTGTGTGTGTGTGTGTGTGTGTGTGTGTGTTATGACTATCTTTCAGTATAATTGATTTTATTTGTAATCCTATGTACTTTATTTTTTACACTTAATGACATTCTGAGATGGAATCATGGGTTTCAAAAGGGGTCCAAAACCCAAAAAATGGTTAAGAACTTTTGTTCTGAGTTCTTTCTGAGTGATCTTTCATTTTGTCTTCAACTGCACTTTCTATAGGAATAGATGCCAAAACTATTACTAACCTTGATTCTATATCTTCAATTGCCAGTAATACCTCTCAAGTTACATGTCCTTTCAAATTCACCATGTCCAGAACTGGGCTTATCTTTTCCTCTAACCCTATTTCACTTTTTGGCTTTATTATTTTCATCATATTCATCACCTTAGATTTCCATGTTCAGAGCGTTCCTATTATGTTGGCTCTTCCTCTTGCATCATTTTGAAGCTAGTTAACAGTTCTATTAATTTCGTATCTGTAATTTTTTTATTACTGTCCTTTTTCTACTCCCCTCCCTCTCCTCTAATATAGGCTTTAGAATTCTTTACTCTATTCTCTTTTCCCATGATGCTTTTTAGAATGGAAAGCTTACTGAAATCACTTCCCAGTTTTGTGGCCAAAAACTACACATTAAGTAAGATCTTAATATGTATAGAGGCAGAAAATAAGGAACTTGGACAATGGAGAAAGGAGGCGATATTCTTTCATAAAGCAGTGGGCAAAAAAAAACTATTCATTTATTTCATTGTAGGCTAGTATGTTTAGATTGACCTTATGTTATTTCCAGGCTAATCTTTCTTCTGTGTATATTTATGGTAATAACACTCCTAACTCCTCAAGGTACTATGTGATTTACTAATGCTTTGCCTCAATCTCCAAACCTTCTTTCCTCTGGTGACTTCATTCCTATCTGCCTTTATCTCTTGCTGTTCCCCTCAGTATACTGTATTCTAGAGCCAGACTTGACTTTTGTCTCTGACTCCCTTAATTCCACTTCCCCAGTTTGTCTACAAAATATTGCCCCTCTAGAGGTTCTCAGAACAAACTTCAGAGATCATCTAGTTGAATCTAAACTACGATAGCTTTCTTTTCTAAAACATCTCCAACAAGTAGTCTTCCAGCCCAGATTTGAAGAGCAAAGGAAAATCCTTTAATAAAGACTAACTCTAATAAAGACTAATTCCATCGCCACTTTCTCAGTGACATAGTTGTGATCTCCCCTGTCCACCCCCTTTGTTGATGAAATTTATCTTGTACCATTTTAATAAACTATTGTTCTATCATATTATAATTATCTGTGGGTTTTATTTCTTTTTTAACATTCCCCCTGTCAAAAGTTCTGTACAAATAAGAACCCCCTCCTATCCCCTCACCTTTGTTGATCTAGCTGGAATTTAGCACAGTAATCTGCATACAATATATCTTAAGTAAAATATTTGCTGCATTTCTAACTGTATGATAAAGTGAACATCTTCCATACATATTGCAACTTTTTCTCTTTTTAGAAGAAAGCTCTCCCAGTTGAAAAGTGCAAATCAAAACAGGATGAAGCTGCAAGAACTGCAGCTCGAAATCGTCTGGCTGCTCTAAAAGCTTCAATGAGAGAAAAACTTAAGCAGGAAGAACCTACATTTGAGATAGTAGCTCCCATGGTGTCAAAAGCAAAGGAAATTGACAAGATAGTTTTTGATGCTGGATTTTTCAGAATTGAAAGCCCAGTTAAATCATTCTCAGGTTAGTTCTGTTGCTGAACCATTCATCAAGTAGAACCTTGTATGTGTGTAGGATTTAAAAGGGGGAGCTAAGCCAATGGAAACAGAAAATTTTCTTTAAGCAATGAATAGAGCAAATGCTTAGTCATCTTTTTCTTTGGGCAGGTAAGTGGATTTGTGGATAGATTGACTTAAATGTATAAAAAGTATATATTTTTTAAAAGTTCTACTGCACCTTTCCATTTCATTTTATCTTCACAATAGTGACTATCTTCAATGGACAAATGAAGGAACTAGCTCCCAGTAAATAAATATCTGTGACTGTGAGCAAATAAGTTCTCTCTGAGCATCCATTTCCTCATTTGTAAAAACAAGAGGATTGAAAGAGATGACCATTATGGACCCTTCCAGCTCTAAATCTGTGGTTCTGCCTACCATTGTTGTTGGAAAAAGTGCACTTTAGAAAGGCAGTATGATGTGTCAAAATGTAATGGATTTGGAATCAATCAGGACTTGAGGTCTAACCCTAGAACTACTATGTACTAGTGATATTCCTTTGGTCATGTCACTTAAGTCCTTAGTCCCTCAATTCCTTTATTTCTCAAATGAGAATATTAGATAATCTTGAATGATCCTTTACTCTAAATTCTGTGACCCCGTGAAGACAAACCTTAGAAATCTATGTTGATGTGAGTTGTTTAGTTAGTGTAGAGATAGCACAGCATAAAGGATAGAGGGCAAACTACATCGTAAAAAAGACCTACTTATGACCCATAGCATGTGTGTGACCATGGAAAGTCATTGAACTTCTCAGTGCTTCAGGAATTCCTCTAGATTATAGAGAAGGTGCTGATCTTCAGTGTTAGAATGTATTTCTACACTTGGAATTCCTTACCATAATGAGATCACAGATCCAAAATAAAAAACAAAACCCCCCATACTTATAGATGAATACTTTTAGAAAGATATTTACCTGCTTTTTCTTCATATATCTATATTCCAAAAAAAAAAAAATTGAAAATAAAACCTGGGGGCAGCTAGGTGGCACAGTGCATAGAGCACAAGCCCTGAAGTCAGGAGGATCTGAGTTCAAATCTGGTCTCAAACACTTAACACTTCCTGGCTGTGTAACCCTGGGCAAGTCATTTAATCCCAATTGCCTCAGCAAAAAACAAAAACAAAAAACCCCTGAATTTAAATTTAATTTTTTAAAAAATGCTAGCTCTTATTCCAGTCACTTTGTGTTTAATGGACATTCTAAAATGGAACTAACATTTATTTCAGTTCATGTTGAACTGATTGATGAAACTAAACATTTATTGAGGACTTAGTTGTATGCTTGTCCATAAAACCCAGTCTCTACCTCAAAGAAGATACTTTCTAATAGGAATAGATAATATAGAGTAGTGATGACTTTACTCATATCTTTTTGATCATCAAAATTCCATAGAACATAGCTTTATGAAATGCTGACATAGAAAAGAAGCATAGATTGGCCTTGGGACAAGGTAACAAAGGGGGATACTAAATAAATGTTTTAATAGAAATAGCAGATGAAATCATTGAATAAGAGCAAGCCAGTGAGTATTGTGACTGTTCCCTCTCAGTGGGAACATGTCTTTTATGAAAGCAGTGCAGCAAAATAAATAGGCATTAATGCAGCCTAACACTGAAATGAATTGTGGACATATTATCAGCAACTTGGGGCAGCTTTTCAGAAATGTTCCACTCTAATAAAGAAGATAACTCCTATTATAGTTTCTCTAGGATTGATAACCAAACTTCATTTCAAGTCCACTAGCCATATCAGCTGAGCTTATCTTGGGATCCTAGCATGTGATCACTGATAATTTCCTACAGCAAACTCTTTGGGGTTTTTTTTTTTTTTGCCTATTTTATGATTCTTAGAGATCTTGAGTAACCTTACAGATAATAAAACATAATAATCTTGCCTCATTTGACCCAGAGAGAACTGAAGTCCAGAGACATGCAATGGCTTGCCTGAGGTCACACAGCTAGTAAGTGGCAAAGCTGGTTCTGAATCCCAGGTCTTTTGCCTCTCAAGTTAAGTGCTTTTTTCATCATGCTGAGCTTATGGTAATATCTGGAAGACAGGTTGATTCCTAATTTTCATGCCAAGAGAATTCCAGATTTTATGTTGCTAAAAGTAATTCAATACTTAGCTCAAGTGCCATCCTCTCTAAAAGTCTTTCCAGGTTTTCACCCCTCCCTCTCCTAGTTGTTAATGAGAGATTCTACCCCCACTGAAATTACCTCTGTATATATTTCCTATTTACTTATCATTTTGTTTTGTCATATGAGGAAGGGAGACTGTTTCCTCCCTGTAAAACAAATTCCTCCAAGGTAGAGACTGCTCTCATCTTTGACTTTTAATACCTAGCACATTCAATAGTGTTTATGTGCATCCTAACATCTTAGTTTTGAGTTTTATAAATTTTTAAAAGAATTTAAAATATGATAAATCTTACTTTCCTGGGTATTTCCCAAGTTGTTCCAACTTAGATCTTAGCTATTCTTGTTATCATTGTATCAGAAAATACTGTTGGGGATTTTTAGTTTTTATAAAATCTAAAGCAGTATTTTTTTTTCCCTACTTTAGCCATCAATGCATCCAAAGAGACTGTATGTAGCAAATCAGATGATCCAATTGAACACAAAACACCTGGGAATAAGAAATTAAATCTTCTTGAAGAAAACTAGAATTGTATGTTTTCCCCTCCACTATATCACTAATGTTAAAAAAAAAAAAAAAAAAAAAAAAAAAGCCAAATAAACCCTGATTAAAAACTGTAAACACCATTCATGAATATTTTGTAAGCCTCTGTTATCAGAGGATAACAAATTGACCTTTGTGTTAGGTTGACACTGAGCAACCTGGAAACATTGTTTAAGTATATTTCCAGAGAGATTTCATTGATCATTGATGTTGTTTATCTTTATTATTTGTATTATTGTTGTGTTACTCTTTTTTATATTAGAATGATTGTATATGGTGAGATAGTTACAAAATAGAGTATTAAAGGGTGAAACTACTACTCATGCTTTGAATCTTTGTGCATATGTGTGTGTATATATATGTTAAATTCAATATTAAATAATTCGACAAATAATAAGTAATTGGAATAAATACAGCAATACTAATAGCTTGTATTTATATAACATTGTAAGACTTGCTAAGTGCTTCAGAGTATTCTCATTTGGACCCTATGAGATTGGTACTGTTATTGTCGCCATTTAGTAAAGAAATCAAGTTTCTCAAAGATCAGTGACTTGCCTCAGGTAACAAAGCTAGTAAATATGTGAGGCAACATCTGAATTCAGGTGTTCCTTCTTCCTTGCCTAACACTTTCCATTTGATTACCTGCTTCTAAATAAATACTTATATATAAATTTGTGGGGGGAAAAAATTTTTTTATTACAGTGCTTTTATGCATCACAAAATTACATTTCATATAAATGACAAGAAAGTGGTTCAGACTTTTTTTAATGTTAGCATATAACTACAAAAGGCAACGACCATTTTCTTTTTAAAGAACTCATTCCCCAAATCAGATAGCATTGTTAGAATAATTGGTTTAGAAATTTAATCTCAGCAAATTCCTTCAGTTAATAATGTTTCTACCATTTTTATTCTTAAAAAAAATTTTTTTTTCAAATCATCTTATTGGAAATTTAATATTTCAAAATGATTATATGCAGAACCAACTTTCTGAGATGATAGTGCATTGTAATTTCATCTGATATATGAAGAATTAAATCTTCAAATTTATCATCCTCACTTTTCACTGCTCTATTCACTATGAAATATTTGCAATTGTAAGTGAGTAAATAAAAAACTCCCAAGAAACCCACGATACAAATTAAATATCTTCTCTTCGTGAGTTTGTGGTTTTAACCTCAGCTGAACATTATGAGACATAACTTTATTACATATTCTCAGAGTGAATAGAATTAGTTTGATTTTTTTCCCCCAGAGAAACTAATTAATTTTCAAGTAATCATGAATATAATGGCTTTTAGAAAGTAGGCATAGTAAGTGCTGCTTAAATGTAAATACCCTCCAATACAAGATTCACAGATATATTTATTCCATATACAGGGTATTCCAAAAGTCTTAGTGTACTCTTAAGCTTTAATATCCTGTGTTTCATACTAATGCAAACTCATTTTGTATATATGATTAAGTAAATCTAAAAGTATCTTATGCTCTGTGATGGAATCCTCTATACCACTTTGGATGGAAATGTCATCCGTATCCAGAGAGAGAAATATGGAGACGGAATATGGATCAAAACATAGTATTTTCTTTTTACCTTTTCTTGTTGTTGTTGTTTTTTTTTTTTTTTTTCTTATAGTCTTTTTCCCCTTTTGGTCTGATTTTTTTTTTTTTTCCACAATAGGACAAATATAGAACTATGTTTAAAAGAATTGCACATATTTTACCTATATCAGGGAGGAAAATTTGGAATCCAAAATCTTATAATAATGAAGGTTGAAAACTATCTTTACATGTATTTAGAAAAACAAAATACTGAAATAAATTCATCTCTTTAAAAAGTCATCTATGCCATAATTGATTTGAATCTACACCATAATTGAGCTGGATTAATTAGGGCATGAGTAGCAAATAAGCAAGATTTCATAAGTGCTATTTAGATTCAGAGTATATAAGATGCTATTATAATTGTTTATGAAAAAAAAAATCCATTTTGATTCCATAGAACAAAACTCCCATTTATCAGAATTATTTGCTATTAATATAAAACAGAAATATCTCTGTTTGGTGACCAGTAATTAATATCAAGTCAAATAAACAAGGAAATCTACACTTGCCGTTGTGATATGATTCAACCCAGATCAAGAAAGGGATTCCCCCTAGATAATGGTATCCTCCAGATAGATACTCCTATCTGTAAATAGCATTGTGCTAATTACATCAATCTCCAAAACTTTGCAGAGGCTCCTGAAAAAGGTCTGTAACTGCTGTAACCGCTCAAAATAACTTAGCCTGTTCATCTACACAGTAAAGACTAAGTGGGAAAAGAAAACATTTTTTCCCCCAGATTTCAACTTGCATGTGAATGGATATAGTCCATATAGACTTTGTCCAATATTCTCTCTGGAACAGATCATATGCGTGAATAATGAACTGAGCCCAGAGTTGAAAAGGAGAAGGGCCTGACTGCTTTCAGGAAAGCACAAAATTCATTTACTGACAGTCCTCTTCCCTGCAAGCTTCTAGTGAAACCCAAGACCCAGATTTTCAATATTAGTTTACTGGTGTTGCTAGTACTGCCTCCAAAGGGATGGCAATGGCAAGGAGAGGCACATAGTAGTTATAAATAGGGTGCAACATATAACTAAGGACCTCTGAAGAACAACAGTAAAGGATGTCATGGTGGAGTTGTTAATAGGAAGAGAAGGTGGGCTTATCACATGACAAGAGCAAGGGACAACATGGATAGCCAGAGTGCTCCAATACTACTCACATCAAATACAAAAAGTCAGGAAAGCCTCCAGGATAGAGTGAGCTCCAACCATAGTGGAAATTAGTGAGAATATGGACAAGGAGAGGAATAAGTAAGAATGGATTATAATATGTATCTTTGGCAGGAACTCTTCAACCTATCATATCACAGATCTAATCGAGTATTTGGAAATAGTGAAAATGTGTAATACAATATTTGAATGCACCTATTGAAATGTTTTTGAATGCTTATTCCATTAAAATTTTTCATTTAATGTTTGTAGTAACCGTTTTTGTAGTGGCAAGGAACTGGAAATTGAGTGGATACCCATCAATTGGGGTATTACTGAATAAGTTAAGGTATATGAATGTAATGGAATATTATTGTTCTGTGAGAAATGATGAGCAAGCTGATTTCAGAAAAGCCTGGAGAGACTTACATGAACTAATCCTGAGTGAAGTGAGCAGATCCAAGAGACAAGATTAGTTGATGATCAATTGTGATGGAGTTGGCTCTTCTCAACAATGTGGTGATTCAAGGCAATTCCAACAGACTGGTAGTGGAAAGTGCGTCCAGAAAGAGAACTATGAAGACTGAAGGTGGATCAAAGCATAGTATTTTCACTTTTGTTGTTTGTTTGCTTGGTTTTTTTCTTTTTCGTGTTTTTCCTATTTTGAACTGATTTTTCTTGCGCAGCATGATGAATATGGAGATATGTTTAGAAGAATTGCATATGTTTAACCTATAAAGACTGCTTGCTATCTTGGGTTGGGGAGAGAGAAAAACTTGTAACACAAGGTTTTGCAAAGGTAAATGTTGAAAACTATTTTTGCATGTATTTGGCAAAATAAAATACTTTGGAAAAAAAAAAGAAAAGATTTTTATTTAAAAATAGTTGCTATGGGGCAGCTAGGTGGCATAGTGGATAGAGCACCAGCCCTGAAGTCAGGAGGACCCGAGTTCAAATTTGGCCTCGGACACTTAACACTTCCTAGCTGTGTGACCCTGGGCAAGTCACTTAACCCCAGTTGCCTCAGCAAAAAATAAAATAAAAATAATTGCTACATTTAATAAATAATAGATGTAATATGTCTAAAATCTTAGTATAACTTAAAAATTGGGTGGTACTATAATAACCTCATTTTTTTCTTCCAGGCCTAAAATTAATAATTCCAATTTAAAAGAAGACAGTTGTGAGTAATTCCTCAATTACCTTGAATTTAGACTGAATATTGCTCCAAAAAATGACCAACTTGTAATATTAAAATTAGGATTAAGTCTACCCCACATGCCATTATACATGTCAGATTAGATTTATTTCACCAAAATAGATACAATAATTAAAGTAATTTATTCATTTTGGTGTACCACAAGTAACAAAATTTCACACACTGACAGATTTTTCTCTATAGCATGTTGAAATTGACCTGGATCCTTAATGACTGGCCTCATAGCCCTTGCATTGACATGGCTTCTTGATGGTCTGCATACAAAAAGCCGTCATTAAACAAATTCTTCCACTTCCAGTGAATGTCAACAAAAAGGTGGAGACGATATATCTCACTGAAGCAAAACTCTTTATCTTCCTTATTTAAACAAAGCTTTAATAAAAATTGAAAAGCTGAAAGATACAAATGCAAGAAATATATACAGATAGAAAATGTATACAATCATAAATTCAAAACATGATGTTAATTGACTGAAGTGAAAATCCAAACAATGCTTTGTAGTCCCCTAGATTTCCCTAGAGAACAGTGAGTAATGCTTATCGGCTTGTCTCAGAAGAGACAATGTTGATTAAAATTAGATTTATCTGGCTCAGCCTATTAAACCCTGAAAGAAATATTTTTCAGATATAGGAAATACATCTTTAATAATTCTGTTTTCTTGCTATTTCAGAAATTAGTCCTTACATGTCCTTACATGGCATCTCTAGGAAAAAGCCTTTGAATTCTAGGAGGAAACATTTATGATAACACTCAAGTCTTAGACTGTTTTAATAGTTCTTGGACTTTATTCTTGTTATTTAATGGTTTCTATTTGTTCCACTTAATTATCAAGGAATTTGTTGCTTAGGAATGAACCAGGATATTAATTTTGTACCAGGATATTAATTACCTTTACAATTTTTTCTTTCATATCTCTCATTTATTTTTCAAATTTTTTTTCCCTCTCATTTCATTGATTAAAAAATCTGGAATTGGATTCCAGTTTGAAATTTCTGCCCTGGTTATTTTTTTTTCAGGATTCAGACTGGAACTGAAGCCTCATTTTGTTCCTGTGGTCCAAGACAGCACTGTTGCTTACTTCTCTCTCTGTAGGTATACAGCCTAGGACCTTTATCCTATATTAGTACCATAATGGCGCTACTGGCTCAAAGGGTATGCAGAATTTTATAGTCCTTTGAACATAGTTCCAAATTGCTCTCTAATATGGTTGGATCACTTCACAACTCCACCAATAATGGGTTAGTGTCCCTCGCTGGAACTTTCTATTGGATTTCCCCATCAGGATTTGCGCTTGGATGTTTTCTAGATCTGTTCTTTATACTTTCTGCTACTTGTGTTCTTTAAACGATCTCTTAAAGACCCTCTGCTGTTCTTGAGTGTTAAGGCCAAATTGCAACTAATTAATCCCCCAACCAACAAAGAACAATTTTTTGAGGATCAGAACTTTTATAGCTGGAATGGATTAGATTTGATCCAAATTGAAAAGGAATCTCTAAAAAATATCTAACAAATGATCATCCAAACTCTGAAAGAATGATCTTGGAAGGCTTACTTTAAAAAAGACAGTAAACTCTATTTCGGGGCAGCTCTTTTCAGGAAGTTTTTCCGAACATCAATCTAAATTTGCTTTTTTGCAGCACATACATTCACATACACAAATTGGTTTTGCCCTCTGAGGCCAAACACAACATATTTAATCCTCTTTAAAATGTTAACCTGTCAGGTATTTAAACTTCCTCTTCTCATCATCCCTCTAGAATCCGAGGCTAAACATGCCCATTTTCTTTCAGCTGCTCACATGGCACAGATTCAATATTCTTTACTATCCAAGATGTTCTCTGCATGCTTTCCAGCTGTTCAGCATCCTTTTGTTTTGTTTTGTCTTTTTTAGGGTGGGGAGAATGAATAGCAAACTACATATACTTTCTGTATCAAGTGATTTATAATAACAATCTGAATGTTTCCCAAAGTTACATGTACTTCTAGCAGAAAGAGACCCTTTCAACATCTCTCTCCAAGCATGATGATAACATACCCAGACCAATACAGAGTCAGTATATCTACTTTGCTGAGTTTCCTCATAGAGATTGACCCCAGACAATAATGACACCATAGTCATCTCCCACTCTAATAATAAATGAGTTAAATAATAAATTCTTGTGTCATAGGAATAAAAAAGTATCAATTGCCTTTTTATAATTATGTTAAAAACATTTATATATCTTCTTGTAAATCTTAATCCTCTCTGTTCCTCTTCTCAATCTGAGCAAGCTTAGTGAATTTTATTTTGCTAAAGCTAAACTCAAGTAGTACCAACTCATTATCTAATTGAGTTTGTTCAGATTGTGATGAATAATGATTTGATTAGTTTTTGGACTTTGGACTAAAATTTCACCAAAGTGACCATGGTATATTTTCATTTTGGATTTGTAATAGTAATAGCTAGCATTTATATAACTTTTTAAAGTTTGTAAAGGACTCTTCAAATATAATTTCCTCTTATCTTCACAACAACTCAGGGAGGGTGATGCTATTGTTATTCCCTTTTTACAGTTGAAGAAACCAAGGCAAGTAGAAGTTAAGTAACTTGCCTGGGATAACACAACTATAAAGTGTCTAAGGCTGGATCTGAATTTAGGTCTTCCCAGCTCCAGGATTAGCTCTCTATCTACTGTGCCACTTACTTGTCAATGTATTTACTCCTGTTGCCAAGGGCCTACACGAGTGTGCCTTGCTTGGTACAACCTGCCAAGAAACATCACTTGATAAAGCTAATACATCAAAATCCCTTAAGAGTATGGGGTATGGGGCTTCATCTAAATCGTGCCAAGTACTGTCTCTTCAATATCATTCATACTATTGATTAGTTTGTCACACCATCATTTAACTAATTAATGCCATTTAATTTTTAGCAAAAGGGATAATTATCTCAAATACTCATTAACCTAAGAGAAGGAGAAAAAATAAAGAGGTACTATGTTCATGGATATATATTGTCTGGTGGGGAGATGGGGAGGTGGGAGTGAGAAGTTACTACTTCTTTCCTCATGAAGTTTATAGTAGTTATTGTGATACAAAAAAGGAAAGAAGAAATTGAGTTGCTCCCAGAGAAGTCTTTTGTATGTATATTCAGTTCTGATTTAGCAGCCAATTAAAAAGATTCTTTTCCACCTCAATAAGTAGAGAGATGATTGTCAAAGGGTGTATGTTCTGATACGCATATGGAGGAATGTAATAGGTTGAGCATGCTGCACATGCTTGGAATCTCATTGGGCAATTTCCAAACCTAAGATCTTTTAGCACAATTGCTAAGACTTCTTAGAGTCCCCTCACCTTTTCCCTATATATATTGTGCCTAAGCCTGTTCCTTTTCCTCCTTCCCCCCCAATATTAATATTTGTACATTTCCTTTGATTTCTCTCTTTTGCCAGAAGATTACACCCAATCCCTGGGTTGGGGAGGGCTGAGAGGACTGAGACCTGTGTATCTGACTAGTCCTAGAAATCAGTCTAGGGATGAAAGAAAATTGATTATGGGAAAGGAAGGAGTCCAGAATTATGGAACTTAATACACGTATTTAGTACAACAGTGATATGTGAAGTGGATACACTTGGGGAGGAAATAAGATGAACTATAGAATGTGAGAACAAAATAATAAAACTTCAATTTATATTTAAAATAGAGAAATTAAGCTTAAAATAATAGATATATTAGCACTAATGACTTTAATCCATACGTCAGAGATTCAAGATCATGTATCATTTGGGAGGTGTCCCTGGGAAGAATGGGAGTTTCTACAATATAGAGGGATTGATAATCATCCATTTTCAGAGTATTATGACATACTGTGGTTCATGTGTACCTGTGTGGATTTATAAATTATCTAACTTTAAGTAACCTAACACTCATAAAATAGATAAGGCTTCAAAAGAATTCAACCAAAAAACCCAACAAATAAATTAATCCACAGACTGAAAATAATAATAATGGGCACAAAAGCAAATGGCACAGATGAAATTTATAAATTTAGATATGGAAAGAATCTTGGAGATCACCAAGTCAAACAATCTCATTTTACAGATAGATAAACTGAGGTACAGAGTAGTTAAGAGACTTGCCAAAGTTCACACAGAATCTAATGTGGAAGTGGAACTCAAATCTTCCTAACTATATGACTAATGCCCTTGATATGCTTCCATGCTTCGCCTTCGGCTTCTAATTCTAGTTTTTCAGCTCCCTCATCAAGTTAAAAATCAGATTTGACAAGAATTCACTTAAAATAATCAAAATTGTCAAGAATATTAATTGAAGTAGGAATTCACATCTACTCTTGTTAATACTAAACTTCATCCTAGGTATAAATTATGCCTTGAGATATTATATGACAATGTGAAACCATCATGACTACAGCTAAACTTTGAAATTACAAATATGCTTAAAAACTAAAGTTACATCACATTCAATCCAGCATTTTATGAAATTTCATCTCACTAAATGCCAATAGTTTATAAGTCTCTTGAGATTTTTTTACTTAATAGCAAAAACATAAAAAAACCACATACCATCATGAAAAGTTTTTTCTTGCCACAGTAAAAATGGCTAAAAATAATACACAGAAAGCAATGTGGCAACAAATTCAAAATCATTCCTTTATCAGTAAATGTAGTCGTAAGATGTTTAGAAAGAAGTTGCTGTGCTTTTTCAATAAATGAGGAAACATTTATCAGAGCAAGTTTTCAATTATGGGAGGTTTGCTAAACAGATGAAAATGCAGATATTTCTGACATTTCTAGGCTTGTATATTTGCTTAATTGGTTTTCAATAATGAAATGTATAAAGAATGCCTTTCTTTGTGAGACACTAAAGAAAAGATTTACCAGAGAAAACATATGTTCAACAGTACATTACTTCTTTAATAAAAAAATATGGGGAAACTATTCATTTGTAGTTATTGATGGAGCTCCTCTTTTGACTGAAATGAAGGGATTTTGAGTTAATCTTACAGAGATAGCACAACGTATGAAATTAATTTGCTGCATGTTTTAATAGGCAGGCCCCTTCAGCAAAGACATTGGAGCCAGAAATGCACCAAGTACTATAATGTGTCATTAATATCTCTAATTTCATAAAAAAACAAGACCTAAACTTTAGTGGTTTGCAAGTTCCTTCTCTAGCTCATTTTACATACAAGGAAACTGAGGCAAACAGGGTTAAGTGACTTGCCCAGGGTCACACAACTAATAAGTATCTGAGGCTGTATTTGAACCCAGGAAGATGAGTCTTCCTGACTCCAGGCACTGGACCCTAACCACTTTGCCACCTAGCTACCCATTTCTCATATCAGAAGTTTAATATTTGAATCAGTCATGCCCTATTACAATGATAAATTCAGTTAGAATAGGGACTATTTTGTGAAGTTTATATAAGATATTTAGAAAAATAAAAATTGCTTAGAGCCTCCAGTTAGGAAAATTCTTAACCTTCAGACAGTGTTTAGCTCTCTTTCCCAATTTAAATTTTATGTCTTTCCAGATAATCCCTAGCTTTTTCTGTTCTCTTTTTCTTGGCATGGACTAAGTTTACAGACATACAATACAAGTTTTCATAGGAGATCACGGGGGTTTTTAATATAAAGTAAAATCAGAACACAGGAAAACAGCTTAGCTAAAAACAAATAAGAAATGTCTATAAAAGTCCTTGTTAAGTTGGGGAAAGAATAGACCTTTTGGAACTTCCCTCAGTCTGCAAAGAGGTTGAATTGCAATCTGAGAAGTTCTTTGTTCCCAAAGAGCTGCAGGAACATGACAATTCATGATGACTCTCTCCCTTCTCTCTTTTAAACCTTCTCTATGGTCATCTTTTGCTATACTTCGCTTCAAGTTAGTTCTATGAGTTCCTGCTGGGACGAAGGACTGTTGTTTTACTCCTGAAATCCCAGCATCTTCCTCTACACTCCCATTTTAGTTATGTCACATTTAGAGTTTTCTTGATAAAAATTTTGAAGTGGTTTGCCATTTCCTTCTCCACGCTCATTTTGCAGATGAGAAACTGAGACAAACAGGGTTAAGTGATTTGCCCAGTATCACTCAGCTAATAAGTGTCTGAGGCCATATTTGAACTCAAGAAGGCCCAACATTCTATCTACTGCATCATTTAGTTTCTCTTCTGCCAGGCTGGACCCGTTTATCTCCTAGCTCAAAAATTTCAAGAATCCAAATCTCTTTTAGAGCTTAAGGGGAAAAAGACTTGTCCTTATGAGCTATGAATTTCAGAATGTCAGCCAGTCTTCACCACCTGATTATAAAACTTTTTTCACTAAGAAAACCCACAGTATTATCACTGTGCAATATCTGAAGTAAGTTGTTATTATCACATATTAAAAAGTAGCACTTTTCTAAAATTGTTTTCACTTTCATTCATTAGGTTTGGATATTAGAGTGGCCAAATGTTTTAGAACCATAAGGTTAAGGAATGGTGCTTAAGAGCCAAGAATCTATTTCCAGGTTTTTACCTGGAAGGTTTTAAAAGATGATGGTTTTAAAAGCTATTAAGTACAAGATAATTTTGAAAAGTTATCAAGTATGTTAAATAGTGCTAGAAACCTCTCTTCATTTCTCTTTAGTCTGACATTGCCATCAAAAAAGTTTTGGATGGAAAGTTGGCATATTGTTCTCTGTGACTAACTTTGTTAGCTAAAATGACTAGACTGATTAACTGCTGCCTTTCTAAACCTCTAGTGACTGCTTGTTTGAAAGATGCTTTTTTGTTTTGGATTCAGAAAAAAAAGTAGTATTTGCTTCCCCAAAAAGCAGAGAGAGAAGTATTGGTTCAAAAATTTATGAGACATTTACGCCTATAGATGGCACTGATGTGACAAATTGTACTTCCAGCTTCTAAGTATGCTTTAAGAAATAGAATGTGTTACAAAGAAATCACTTGGAGAAATATTACTTTTGATATTCAAGCACATAAACCTAATAGTTGGTTGAAGATAAAATGGATTTACAAAGCATATTTTCCTGGTTTTTTTTTTTTTTTTTGTCAAATCACTTAAGCTTTCATGATTTTGTCAGCCAGATAATCAGTTGTGAAAGTCTGTGAAATTTTACATGACAGGTTAATGTAAGTTGAATTATTTAAACCAAATCATACTATTTAAGTGATAACTGGGATGAATTCTTTTTAAAGAAAAGAATTTTTTTTAAAAAAAATGTTTATTGATGTCATGTTCATTTTAAATTAAAATACATTTTTATATTGAAATATATTTGTCACATTTGCCTCATTACATAAAAATCCAGATTTATATAAGATAAATTTAGGGTTGGTTATATACAATGCCCAAATTTCATACAGCTAATATTCCAAAAGTTTGTTTTTAGGTCAGTCATTTGGAACTCTCCCTTCAGAGACAATGCTATTTACATAGTGGTTAGTTTATCAAGCTATCCCACCAAAATTCATGATGTTACCCATGTATATCTTCTACTAATAAATAAAACTTATCATGTGTAACAATGTTTCTGAAGAGAATATGCATTTAGAATCCTAATGTGCAGGCTCCAGATACACTTTTTTACCTAAAGTAGTAGGAGCAGGGACTTTTCTTCCTTTTGTTTTTATTAAATCTGTGTCCTCTTCCTGCTGTTTCCACAAAAATATCATAACAGATTTTACCAAATACTGAGTTAAAATCTAGATAAACTATATTTGCAATTTTGCCTTAATCTAGCAATCTAGTTATCCTGTACAAAAAGGAAGTTAAAAATAGCCATTTTTTTAAAAAAAGGAAATCAGGTTATATTAGCATGGCATCTTAAAGTATCATTTTTATGATCCCTTGATTACTTTTCTAAGATGTTTGTTAATTATCTTTTTCACTTTTTTCCCCTATAATTTTGCCAAAAATTGAAGTCAAACTTACTGGTATATAATTTCCTTCTCTTCCCTGTTTTAAAAAAAAATATATATAATATCTGCCCTTCTCCAAACCTGCAGAACTTTTCCTATTTGATCTTCTTAAGATCTGTCAATGGCTCACTATTGATATCTACCCTTCTTTCAATATTCTACAATACATTTTATTTGAGACTGGACTTTAACTCATCAAAATCAGAGAGTACTTATTATGTCTCTATAAGTCTATTCATTATTAGCCATATTTCTTCCCACCCTACACTATTTAGGGTAAGAATAAATACCTAGCATTTTAGATATGTTATTAGTTATTAGTGCCCCGGGGAATTGTCTGCTTCAGGCTGCATTGTAACCCACTAGGCCCATTTTTTAACCTCTCTATAGTAGATAAGTCAGCATCCAAAAACATCCTGACAGGCTAGAGAACTAGACTAATTGAAGCTAGTTGATTTTAATTTGGGGCTTTTTTTTCTAACAGACTTTTAGGAAGATTGAACTCTGAGAACTATGTTTACAATGCATTAGAAATGGAAGTTTTTCAAGGCAGAGAAACTACTGGAAAAGTTGATACAGTGAATAGTGTGCCAGTCTTGGAGTTATGAAGACCCATCTTCCTGAATTCAAATCCATTCTCAGAAACTTACTATTTGACTCTGGATAAGCCTTTTAGTTTAAACTTAACTCTATTTGCCTCACTTTGCTCATCTGTAAAATGAGCTGGAGAAGGAAATGGTGAACCTCTCCAGTATCTCTGCCAAGAAAATCTAAATGATCTACAAAGAATTGGACATAACTCAAAATCACATTGGAATAATCTGTTATTGAGGTTGGTGGGAGCCTGGACTAGAGTGAAGGAAATTAAAATGGAAAAGAAAAGGCAATTTTGGACTCCTATCTTTCCTATTACTGCAGAGGGCAACAAATGTCCTCAGAGTCCCTCAGACTCACAATCTTAGCATTATCCCAGATTCTTCTTACCCCACTCCCACTCCCATATCCAACTTGTTGAAAAAGCCTGTTGGTTTCACCTGTGCAATATCTCTCAAATATACCCATTCTCTCCCCTGACACTACTACCATTCTAGTGCAGGCTTTCCTCACCTCACATATTGAATATTACAATACCCAATTAGTGGGTCTGTCTGACTCCAGTCTCCCTCTATTCTAATCCATTCTCCAGTCAGGCATAAAAGTGATTTTCCTAAAATTCAAGTCTGATTAGGTCCTCTTCCCATCTCCCCAAACCCATTCAACATAAACTCCAGTAGACTTCCTATTAGCTCTAGGAGCAAATATAAAATGCTGTTTGGTATTCAAAGCCTTTCTTAATCTAGCCCTTTCCGACCTTTCCTTTATACCTTTCTCCCCTATGTGTACTCTTTGATCCAATGACACTGGCTTCCTTGCTGCTTCATGAATAGGATACTACATTTCTCATGCCTAAATTTCCCATGCCTAAAATGCTCTCCCTCCTTGGCTCCAGCCACTGACCTTCTTGGCTTCATTTGTTGTTGTTCAATGATTTCAGGCATATCCAACTCTTCATTAAACTGTTTGGTGTTTTCTTGGCAAAGATACTAGAGTGGTTCGCCATTTTCTTCTCCAGCTTATTTGACAGATGAGGAAACTGAGGCATACAAGATTAAATGACTTGTCCAAGGTCTTTTTTTGGTAACCCTACCACTTAGTAGGTACTTAATAAACGTGTTTTGAATTGACTTGATTAAGAAATGAAAAATATGAAAAGTTGTAGACTTCTCAGAAAATCCTATCTTGAATGCTTTCTTCAAGAGAAAAATCCAAAGCCAACAGGCATACCTAGTACCAAACATCATAAAAATGGAATTGACTATAGTTTATCACAGGATCATAAGTTTAGATCTGGGAGGGATGTTAGATTGCTGAGACAATTCATTTATTTTATAGGTGAGGAAACTGAAACCAGAGAAATTAAGACATTAACTCAGGGTCACATAGCTAATAAGAGTCTCAGGTGAGATTCAAATTCAAATGTAGTCAGGTCTTCCTGACAAGTTTCATGCCCTAAATCCTAATAATCAAGAGGATTACTATTATGGCAGTCATTTTATAATCAACTATCTGGATGAAGTCAAATTACTGAATGAATAAAATAAATATGAAAACAAATTATAAGAAAAGACAGTAAGTAGACAAAACACACAATTACAACACTAAACCAAGCTATTTTAACAAATTGTTAGCTCTGAAAAGTGAGAAATTGATAAAAGTGAAGACATTAATTCCAATTAAAACAATTTTTGGTCATTTTCCTGATGCATAATAGTTGTCACAATAAGAACACCAAAAAGTGCTCCAAACCACCTCACTCAGCAAATGTTTGATTAATTTGCCAGAGAGCTATAGAAGTCAAAGGTAATATTAGATTTTCATAAAGGTTTATTAGCAAAACATGGAATGCAAAACATCATTTGCATGATGAAAGAAATTAGCAGAAATATTTCCCATAATAGCCAAATGTAGAGGAGCGAAAAGGCAATAGAGAGATGTAGGCTATAGACACCCCCCCCCCAAAAAAAAATAGGTGAATTTAAAAATGGAATCACTTATGGATTGACTCAAACAGTTATCATTATATAAGCTCTAAGGTGCTATTTAAAGAAATTCATCAAGGATCTTTGCACCTTTTGGCTCATAGTCAATAGTAATATATAATATATGTCGGAGGCAAAATACACACCCAAATCTTTGTTGATGCCATAGAAACTATGGTGAAGAATAAGAAGGGGGCTTTCAAGTTTGATGTCAGGTTAGATAGAGGCTCATTCATCCACCTTTCCTTGTTCGATCTTTCAGAAGGGGAAAAAGAGGAGGGAATATCTCAAGTATAGACTTTGACCATATATACCTACCTATATTTTATCTATTGTGGGCCACAAGAGAGTATAGTGAATAGAAAACTGGTTTCTAGAGTCAGAATAGACCTCAGTTCAAAACCAACCTTAAATATTTAACTCTAGGACTTTGGACAAGGAACTTAAATTCAGTTTGCCTCTGTTTCCTCAACTGTAAGGTGTGGATAATAAGACCTCTCTCCCAGGATTTTTGTGATTATCAAATGTAATATTTGTGAAGCATGACTGGAACATAATAAGCACTATATAAATGTTGGCTAATGTAATGATTGTGACATTTAGACTCCTTGTCTCCATTTTAAAAAGATTTAAAGCATAATTACTCAAAATAGCAAGTTTCCCTGCACTATGTAAACTGCAATTTAATTTATCTGCAGTTTTCAGGAACATGCCTGTTGGGTAGAGAGCTCTGCCTTTAGAAGCTATTCTGGGCCAGCTTTTGTTGCTCACTGCTTCTATAATTTTCTAATCGACTAACTACAAATTCTTTCTAAACTGGTTGTTGTCCTTTATTCGTGAAGAGGGTCAAAATGACATCACTATGTTAGAGTCAAGTTAGTGTGTCTGACTGTGGCAAATCAATCTAATATAAGCTCAGAATGCTCTGTCACAGGCTGGACACAAGTAGCACTTATGAACATTTGGGGTGCATTCTCTAACTTTGTGCATCTTGTGTTTTTTCTGAGCTAATCAATTCTGCTGTGCTCATAGAGCACAAAAACCTTCTCTGATGAGGGCACGCCATGCTGGGCAGTCCTGTGTCAGTGTCTTTTGTGTCATACAACCAATTCTAAAGTTCTTAAGAGAGACCTTCAACACCTTGCAAGCCTTTGCCCTGTGTGAGTTTTCCATAAAATAGTCTTTTCTGGCAAACATAAATTTGACATTCGAACAATGTGGCCAAGCCAATGAAGTTGCACTCTGTGCAGTAGAGTTTGGAACACTTAGCAATTTAGTTCGAGAATTAACCTCAGTGTCAGGTATCTTATCCTTCCAGGTGATCTTCAAAATCTTCTAAGACAATTCATATGGAAGTGATTCAGTTTCCTGACATGGCACTGGTAGACTGCCCAGGTTCCAGACATACAACAATGAGACTTCAGTCTGGTAGTCTAATACTGCTCCTTTCCCACACTTAGGAGTCTATCTCTGGCAATGAGTGTGTCAACTTCATTATCAGCATGTACATCTGTGGAAAATATACTGCCAAGGTAAGTGAACTTATCCACAACATTCAAACCTTCTCCAGAAAGGAAGGAAATGAAAGGAAGCATCATTACTTAGAGCCAATAACCCAATTCCAGTTCCCTGAGCAGCCAGGGGATGCTGCATGTGACAGGTGGCTTTTCAGCCTGGGTATCCTGCACATGAGGTTCCCACTATAGCCATCATGTCCACATGGTTCCCATGTCCTAATCTCTGCTGGACCATCTTGGACTTAACCCCAGCTTCAGTGGTACCGTGCCCGTCTATATACCTTATTTTAAAGCAAAACTTTCAAATAAAATAATCAGACAAAAAATTTTTATAATTTTTATAATAAAACAATCATAAATAAAACCAATATAAATAATTAATTAATGAAAGGTTGTTGACATGACTTGGTGAAGCAATGATTCCATCAGAGGTAGGACAGAATGTAAACAAGACTCAGAACTCTACTGAATCAATTCATCAAAAATGCAAATCAAATGATACCATGCAGGAAATTTATAAAATTAGTTGTAGAATCATTTGTGCTCTTTAGGGCTTAATGAATTAAGCCCTGATTCATTCAGAATCAGGCATTCTAGTACTGGGACACCCAATAGGATTAGTTTCAAACTAAGCCCATAAGAAGAAATCACTTAAGGGCTGAAGATGGGGTGGGGTGGGATAGGGTAGAGAAAAAGAAGGCTCCCATGTCTTCCCTCACCCTTCATTTCATTCAGAAAATAAGCTATCCTCTATCTAAATAGAATTTCATGATGATCTCATGAAAGGGAGAAAAAAACTTTGAAGAGGCAGTATCTGTAAGTCACCCCTTCCACATGTGCTCTCTTAAGTTTGAACCCACTTTCTCCCAGACTTCAAGTATACTTGTGAAAAAAAAAGTTTCTTTTGGGGGAACTTTTTCCTTACTAAATAACTGTTTCTAAAGGCTAATGAAGTCTGAGTGGCTAACTGATATAGATGGAGAACATATATATCATTGTGGGCTTATGAATAACAGTAGAAAAACCATTCCTCAAACCCTTGAGGTTGCCCCTCAAAGCCTGAGAGGGGAAGTGGATAGCTGCTCTTTAGTGACCCAAGGGGAGATTGAGACTCAGAGCTGGTGCTATATAGATGGTTCACAGTTAGGTCTCCTTGCTTATCCAAACAATCAATCATTTATCTCCTCTTTCAGAGATAGGATCACAGCTTTTGGGCTTCAAATAACCTTACAATTCATTTAATTTAACTCCTTTCTTTCAGAGTTGGAAAAAAAAAACCCAGAAATCCGGAGATGGATCTGGGATAGCTGAGACATGGGAAAGGGTTTTTTCAGGAGGGATATGGAAGGAGAGTGATCAAAATGAATGATAGGAGGAAAAAGTAGGGATTTTCTCCTTCCTCTGAAGCCTAAAGGAATTCTTTCTCAGAGGTTTGGCTTGACACTACTCCCCCACTAGACTGACCCACCACTCGAATGCCTGATTCTGAAGTAGGTTGTTCTAAGCTTATAATGAATGGAGGACTCTTCCACCAATCCTAATACATTTCCTGTGATATCATAAAAGATGTGATTTTGAATGATTGATTCAATAGATTTCTGGGTCTTGTTCACATGCTTTCACCCTGATGAATTGATTGACCAAGCTATTTTCTCTAGGTCACACAGTTGGCAGAGCCAAGATTTAAATCAAATTCCTCTGAATCCAAATCTAAAAAGTTCTTTCCATTAAACCATACCATCTCATTCCCCCCTCTTTTTCTTTCTCATAGATTCTTGTAATGGAGAAATCATTTCTGGAAAACCTATTGAATATTTTGAAATAATCTCAAGGAATGTTGTTGGGGCAGTGATTTCAGCCCCAAAGATAGCAATTATTTAGGAATAATAAAAAAAAAAAAACAGTAGCAGCAATAATGGTGGTAAACATTGCATCTATGCAGCTTTCCATAGAAGTTTAGGTAAGATGAACTCATGAAGCCTAAAACAAATCAGAGTGGTCTAGACAGAGAAGTCCCTTTGTCCCGATTGCTGGAGGAAGCTGAGTCTCTGAGTCTGGTCACTTTCTCAATAGGAGCACATGAACACTTTTATCTCACCTCTTCACTAATCCACCTACCCCCTCATTAATTATTGACCAGTCAGGGTTGATTTTTGCCTGTCAGGACATCCCATTTTTCTAAAAATATGTTAAGGCATTCAGTATCTCCGTTAGGGGTTTTTGGCAACTGAGAGAAACTACTGATCATCAATTTGTTGATTATCAGCTAGCCTAATTAATACTGATTACCTATAAACTCTATAACCGTCATTTCAGTTGTAATAACTCCAGTTTCTCTAGGTTTAAGATTTGTAATCACAATATTAATAACTAATGTATACATTATATTTTAAGGTTTACAAAGCATTTTTTCTCAAAGTACTCTCCTCATGACAATCCTGGAGAGCATTCAGGTACTGTTTCTCCCATTTTATAGATTAGGGAAACCGAGGGTTAGAAAGATAAAGCTTGAGATCATACAGCTAGAATGTGATAGAGACAGATCTCAAACCTTGGTCTTCTGACTCCAAGTCCATCACACTTTACATGGTAAGAATTAGCCTTGTTCCCTCTAAACCTGGTAGGAAGTGCAAAAAGAGGGTGTTTCTATAAAATTGAGGATCTTTCATAGTGAAAACTGAAACTGTAAGAATCATGTGCAGAATAAATCTTAAGAATATCACAAGTGGCTTTTTTGAACTACAATATATTTAGAGGCTCTCCTCATATGGACCAGCTGATATAGAGCTGGACTGTTTGGAAGGCAACAAGTGTCACCAGCTAGAAATGGAAATCAGTGGACCAGCTGATGCCTCCTGAGGACAGCAAGAGAGGGGACTAAGAACCAAGCATTATTTCTTATTTACTTATTTATTTATTTCTTTGTTTATTTACTTATTTACTTATTTGTCTGTTCATTTATTTATATATTTGTTCAGTCGTTTATTTATTTATTAAGGCTTTTTATTTACAAAATATATGCATGGATAATTTTTCAACATTCACCCTTGCAAAGCCTTCTGCTCCAAATTATCCTCTCCTCCCCCGACCCCCTACCCTAGATGACAGTTAGTCCAATACATGTTAAGTATGTTAAAGTATATGTTAAATCCAGTATATGTATACATAGTTATATAGTTATCTTGCTGCACAAGAAAAATTGGATCAAGAAGGAAGAAAAAAAAAACAGGAAAGAAAACAAAATGCAACCAAACAACAACAGAGTGAGAATGCTATGTTGTGGTCCACACTCAGCTCTTGCAGACCTCTTCCTGGGTGTAGATGGTTCTCTTCACTACAAGATTTGGAACTGGCTTCAAACATCTCGTTGTTGGAAAGAGCCACGTCCATCAGAATTGATCACTTTATAGTCTTTTTGTTGCTGTGTATAATGATTTCCTGGTTCTGCTCATTTCACTTACAAGCATCATTCCTCAGAAAGAGACCAAAGAGGAGTAATGTTGTGATAGGGCTAACTCTAGCAACCCAGGCTAATACTGGCCCAGATCAGTGCTGCAAATCATGTCCTCTGGACGAGAGTTTCTCACTCTCTGGAGGGGGGGTATATTTACTTTGAGTTTGGAAGTATATAAATCCTATCAGTTTCTATTAACTTGTAAATAAAACAATATTATCAGTCTGTATGTCTATAAAGATAGTGGTGAATATTACCAGGGTGGGTAGATCTAGGGTGTCATATATTAAAGCCTGGAGATGATAGAGAAGGTCGACAAACAACTTACTCTTTATGATCTCAATTTGGATTTTCTTGGCAAAGATACTGGAGTAATTTGCTATTTACTTCTCCTGCTCATCTTATAAATGAGAAACTGAGGCAAAAAGCCTCTGACACAGTAGTCATGCATACATAAAGTCTTTTTTTTTTTTTCTGATTCCAGTCTTAAATATGAAGCATTAGAAGGAAAATAGTAAATCTTAGCATTATCTCCTTAGAGACAAACCCAGAACACAGACCCTCATATAGACATAAAAAAGAGCACACAAATTCCCAGAATGATTTTGCAAAGAAAGGAGGTAGGGAAGGAATTCAGCAAAAATCAACTATTTCTAAGAATACTTCTTCAAGTATTCCTCCCACCTTAGTAATAAAGAGAGGGAGTTGTATTTTCTTAACTCTTCTCTAGATCCATGTTTAATTACTATAATTAATTACACAGAAGTCAGTTTCATTTTTATTAGAATTTCCATTTTTATGGTAGAAAATCTCTCTGGAAAGTTAAGGTCATTCTATGATCAAAAATGACAGGGTTGGAAGGGACCTCAGAGGCAACCTAGTCCCATCCCTCATTTTCTAGATGAGGAAATTGTGATCCCCAAAAAGTAAGTGAAGCTCAAAGTTATATAGGCATTTACTACCCTCAGAAGAGCAACAGCTTTTTTGTTATTTAATATATGACACCTGAGACTCACCTACTCTGGAAATAATAATAGCTTCCCTGAAAGCATAAAAACTGACATTATAGCTGGCTTTATTTACAAGTTAATAGAAACTAATAGGATTCACAACTATCCAAGTTTTTGCATATGTACTTTGCTTTTGGGATAGACCCTAAAACTCTACCTGGACTAGCAGACTCCACCCTTCCCCCTGGGCTTTAGGAAGGCTAATAATAGATATTAATGACCAAAAGGAAAAATTTTGCAATCCATGCTATAGCAACAGGCTGAAAGAAAAACAAAATACCAGGATATGACTATGTGAAAAACTGATTTGTTTTGTCCCAATAGATGAATGAAATCACATTCCTAAGACTGGAAACTACTCATAATGGAAGTAGCTAGAACTTCATGATATCATCAGAGAAAAAAATCCCAACAAAACCTTACATTGTAGGATTTCTGAGTTTACAGTATTTACAGAGCATGGATGTTTTAGGGAACTCTTATATAAGGAAATTATTAAACATACGGATATAGGCATAATCAGGCCTGGGTTCAGCAGCACAGTAGAGCCAAGGAATATTCTTCCAGAAAGAAGAAATAATATGAACATTAAAAAAATTAAATTTACTTCATTAAATATGTCCCAATTACAGGTTCAATTAAAAAAACAAACCTTTTGAGTTCATAATTCTCTCTCACCCCTCCCCTATTCTTTGAGAAGACAAGCAAAATAATATTATACTTGGAAAGTCAAGTAAAATGAACATTTGAACAAAGCTTCCATGATCTTCAAAGGAACAGGTCTGTCCTCTATACAATTAGACATGCTTGTTAGTGAATTATCATATACAAATTAATACTTAATAAAAATGAATTATGTATTATATATAATGCTTTTAGTAAAGCTCTCCATACTCCTCATCACACAGGGCTTTCCCAATCTGGCTCTGTTTACCCCTCATCCTTAGAAATAAGCTAACATCAAATAAATGATTGAATGAACAAATGAATGAGAATGTATTAGGCCCTTACTATATATTAGGCCTTGTGGCAAGCATTGATGATACAAGTATTTAGTGCCCCTTTTACTATCTAATAGGGGACAACATCACATATAAGAGATTGATGAAAAGGGAAGGGCCCTCAAATAATATTATGAATATTACTTATGCTAATAGTAGTAGCTCATATTTCTATAGCATTTTCCAGTTCATAACAGCCTTACGAAGCAAGGCAGAACAGGGAACTTTATGCCCTTTTTACCAATGAGGAAACTAAGTCCTAGGAAAGCAAAGTCATATGACATCACAGAGAACAAAAACTCAAGTCTCCTGACTTTTCTCACCACTACACTATGCTGCCTACCCACATCCTTTAATTCCTGATTCCCTTCTCTCTCCCACATGGCTGTGTCCTGTTTTCTTACAGCATCAGGAGACAGCATATGTAGTGAAATATTCTCAGAGTGGGATTTGATCCCAGTTAAGTCATCTTAAATGATTTTAGGTAAGAGCCTTTCACTCTCTGAGCCTCAACTTCTTTAACTGTAAAATAAGGGGCTTAAAATGATTTGTCTCTTCTAGTTATAAATCTTAGAATCCTGGTGTATAGAGACCAGCTACATTTTCCCCTCAGGTTCTTAGGGATACAGCTAAGATGGCTTTCCCTACAGCTCTAGCATCAAGTTTCCACTATAATACCCTCTGTTAGCACCCTAGTTAAATTTAACCAATTGATATCAATTAGCTTTTATAAAGGGTTATTTGCTTTGAAGATACATTAAGAAAAGAAATATAAACATTTTCTCTCAACAACTTGAGGGACACACTCCTTTTTCTGCCACTTTGGGCCCTGGAGAGAATAGGCATATATACAGTTTCTACTTTCATTGATTCTCCCCATCTCCACCCCCAACTAAGGTCAAGTCTAGTCAAGGATTTGCTGGAGTGCTCATAAAAGCCAAATGTTAAATTTTCAGTGTTATCATTTCTATATTGAAAATGTATAAATGCTATAAATCAGGGCTTGATTTATCGTTTTGTTGTCTAAACTATGCAGATTAAACATGAGTCTCTCATGCATGGATTTTTCCAAGCAATCAGAGAACAGGTTGTCAAGCATTTACCAGCATATTTCTGCATTTAGTCCAAGTGCAGGATCACTTTTGGATGAACCCTTTTCTTAGCTACACTGGGCTGGGTCCTGGAGGTCACTCCTCATTCCTCTGGGTCTCAATGCTAGACTGGCTACAAATTCTAGAGCTAATCTTCGACTCTCAGATCTACTAGTTGCTTTTTCTCCCAATCTTTCAAAACTCACAAAGCTATATATTCCAACTTTTTCACCTAAAATGAAAGAACAAAAATCTCAAGACAAAGGACCAAAGTTTATATTCACTAGTCCTCTGACAGGGAGAATGTAAGACTTCTTCCCTTATAACATTGTCTCAGTTCTCATTAGAACAATGACAAGTAGGAAGAAGTGACCTCAAGAAAAGAATGAGATTCTGGTCATCTACATCCCAAGTTTTGGCTACCCAGTCATAGCCATCATAGAAGCTGCTGTTCAACACATGGTTAGAAGACTGGAATGAGTAATAGAATGCCTACTAATGTTCCAAAGTCCATGTGGGAATTACATCAGCTAAGCACTCTGCATGTGCTTATAAGGGATGGGATTACTGGCCAGTCCCCCATTACACTCACCATGAACTCTCAGCTCTATGCTCCATGACTGCTTAGGTAAGTGACTAATTTAATCCAGTGATCTTATACCTCATATTGATACCCTTACCTTATACTTTGTATGTAAATCTCTAACACCTATTTAATATTGTGTATTATAATTGTAGCCCTTACTTCATCCCCCCCCCCCCCCCCACCACACACACACACAAGGTGAGCCATTGTGGGTATGGCTCAGCATCCTTTGAAAACTGAAGTCCAGAAGATTCCCCCCTCCCCCCAACAATGTATTTACTTTCACTAAATTAACCCCCAAAAGATTAATAGCATAGCAAAATAGGTGATAAAGAAATTATCCTTTTGTGCACATAGGTCATACTCATAAGTTTCCATAAAAGCAGGGGGTAAAAACACTCGTATAGAGATCACATTTGTTCAGAGAATATATGTGAAGGGAAACATACATGCCAGGAAACATGTGTCTAAGACACAAAACCCTGCAA
This sequence comes from Sarcophilus harrisii, assembly GCF_902635505.1. Taxonomy (NCBI): domain Eukaryota; kingdom Metazoa; phylum Chordata; class Mammalia; order Dasyuromorphia; family Dasyuridae; genus Sarcophilus; species Sarcophilus harrisii. Next base: position 350,579,548 of record NC_045427.1, read on the forward strand.
GGAACCCATAATGCTGAAGATGAGCTGTATTATCTCTGCTGATACATATGGTGATGGTGATGTCATTGCTGTTTTTTTGCTTTGCATCATGCTGCCATCCATGGGACATGTATATCTATTTTCTAATGAAGGTCTTGACTGAGTAATATTATTATTGTGTCTTTCCAATGATCAGTTCTACCTATTAGTCACTCTTGTAATAAAGAAATGGTATTCATCATTCAACCATTCAGGAGTGCAATTTGAAACTATGCCCAAAGAGCTATAAAATTGTGAATACTCTTTGATCCAGCAATATTTATACTGGGTCTGTATCCCAAAGAAAAGGACCTATATATACAAAAATGTTTGTAGCCCTTTTTGTAGTGGCAAGTGGAAACTGAGTAGATGCCCATCCATTGGGGAATGGCTGGATAAGTTATGAATGTTATGGAATATTATTGTTCTATAAGAAATGATCAGCAGGATGATTTCAAAAAGGCCTGTAGAGACTTACATGAATTGGTAGTAAGTGAGGTGCATAGAACCAAGAGAACATTGTACACAGAAACAAGATTATGTGATAATCAATTCTGATGAACATGGCTCTTTTTAACAATGAGGTGATTCAGGCCAATCCCAATAGATTTGTGTTGGAGAGAGTCATCTGCATCCAAAGAGAGGACTGTGGAGACTGAATGTGGATTGCAACCTAAGCCTTTTTTGTTGTTGTTTCCTGGCTTTTTTGCTTTTTTTCTTTTCTTTTTTCTTTTTGATCTGATTTTTCTTGAGCAGCATGATAAATGTTATAATAAACATTTAAATAATATGTATAGAATATACATGATAATGATATAAAATATGTATAGAAGAATTGCACATGTTTAACATATATTGGATTGGAAGACAGAATTTAAACTCAGGTCTTAAGGACCTCCTTAGCCAGTCTATGTATCTGATAGGATTAGAAAAGCCTTTTTTAACTTCTATTAACTGTCTGAATGTCAAGTTACAACCAGAAAAAAAAGAAAAAATGGTCAAACTACACTCCACTCCTCAAAAAATTTTGCTCCCTTCTCTCGCAATGCTGCCTAGTTATTATGCAAATGAATCTATGAGCAATAACCAAAAATGGCATAAAAGATTGTTGAGTTTTGAGTAAGAAAGACCTGAGTTCAAATCCTGTCTCCCATACTTATGTCAGCTATGTCACTGTGGGTAAGTCATTTAATCTCTCTCAACTTCATTTTCCTGTAAAATAGGCTTCTCTGTACTGCTGTGAAGGCTAACTAAAATTATATATGGAAATTGCTCTGCAACCCTTAAAGCATTATAAAAATATTAACTGTTTTTATTATGATTATCTGTCTGATTGCCCATTTCATATATCTGTTTTTATTGTACAAGCTTTTTAGCAGCAATACTGCTGATTCTAGTGGGGAGAAATAACTCCAATAAGTATCAACTCATTGGTCTCTCTTCAAGTCCAGTTATATGTTATTCCAATTCTGCTCCTTACTAGCTGTTTATAGAGTAAAAATAGTATCTATTAGTGCCCCTGTAAGGTAGGCTAGACTAGTTTTTCTACATAGTCCACATGTATCTCTCTTCACTTCAGCCTTGAACCTAAAACACTAGAATAGCCTGAGTTAGTCCTACAACCTACAACCTCTCAATTTCCTCATCACTTAAAGAAAGAGATTTGAATACATGACCTCCAAGGTCATTTTTAAACGACCTCAGTTTTAAAATCCTTAAGAGGACACAATCCTATCATCCCTTCTGCCAGAACATACATTAAATGCTATTTGTAAAGGGACATAATAGACATATCAAGCCCTTGGTAGAACCAACAAACATTGAAAGATTCTATTGTAGAAAGACCATATATTTCCTAACTTTGCTGTCATCTTCCCTTGTTTTGTTGTAGTTTTTTTTTTCCTATTCTCTTCTCCCTATGTTGTTTTTATGTGGAAATTAACTCCCCAATTTGCATTGAAAAAATCAGCAGATGTTGCTAAGTTACTGTTAGTGCTATTTGAAAGATCTTGTAGCATGGAGAGGTAGCGCAGGATTAGAGAAAGGCAACTGTTGTTCCGATTTTCACAAAAAGAATTGAGTTGAATCAATGAGTATTTACGAAGAGTTTACCATGTGCCATGCATCATATCAAGGACTAAGCTTACCAAGAAAGGCAAAAAAAAAAAAAAAAAAAAAAAAACAATCCTTGCCCTCAAGGAGCTCACTTTTGAAGAGGAGGGTAACATGAAAATAATTACATACATACAAAATATATGCAGGATAAACTGGAGGTAATCTCAGAAGGAAGGCACTAGCATTGAGGAGGACTGATGAAGGCTTCCCTAAAAAGGTGGGAATTTATCTGAGGCTCGAAGGAAATCAGAGAATCTAGAAGATGGAAATAAGGAGGGAGAATATTTCTGGAATGGGGAGCAGGCAAGGAAAATTCACAGAGCTGAGGAAGAGAGTAATCTATGTACAGTTAAGCAAATTGTAGTCCAACAAATTTTACATGATGTCTGGCAAAATTCTAGAAAGCATTCATAAAGAGATGGGCAGTGAACATCAGGAAATGGAAGCAATAATTTCAAAGAGTCAATATGTCTTTCTTTTATTTATTTATTTATTTATTTATTTATTTATTTATTTATTTATTTTTTATTTAATAGCCTTTTATTTACAGGTTATATGCATGGATAACTTTACAGCGTTAACAATTGCCAAACCTCTTGTTCCAACTTTTCACCTCTTACCCCCCACCCCCTCCCCTAGATGGCAGGATGACCAGTAGATGTTAAATATATTAAAATATAAATTAGATACACAATAAGTATACATGACCAAAACATTATTTTGCTGTATAAAAAGAATCAGACTCTGAAATATTGTACAATTAGCTTGTGAAGGAAATCAAAAATGCATGTGTGCATAAATATAGGGATTGGGAATTCAATGTAATGGTTTTTAGTTATCTCCCAAAGTTCTTTCTCTGGGCATAGCTGGTTCAGTTCATTACTGCTCCACTGGAAATGATTTGGTTGATCTCATTGCTGAGGATGATCAGAACTGGTCATCATATAGTATTGTTGTTGAAGTATATAATGATCTCCTGGTCCTGCTCATTTCACTCAGCATCAGTTCGTGTAAGTCTCTCCAGGCCTTTCTGAAATCATCCTGTTGGTCATTTCTTACAGAACAGTAATATTCCATAATATTCACAATATGTCTTTCTTAAAAACAAGTCATGGCAGTGCCAAAATGGCAAAGTAAAGGGCAAGGATTTACCTGACTTCTACCAAATTTCCCTCCAAACAACTTTAAAATAACACTTCCAAATAAATTCTGTATGGCAGAATCCATGAAAGGACAGGGTGATGACAACTTGCAAGGTTGGCAGGAAAGGTACTCTCACTTGAGTGAGAGTACAATGAAATGCAGGTTGTGCCCCCCAAATCCAGAAACAGACTTTGGGGGGTGACTGAATCAGCTGTGCTGGCTATCAGAGCCCACAGATGGTAAGGGAGTCACAGATCCAAGGCAAGAGAAAGCACTAACACACTAGAGTTTTCTGTTTCAGAAGAATGGATATCCTAATCAGTTCCAGGATAGAAAAGAGTGTTTATGGTCACTTGCAGATGAGAGCACAGGTCAGGAGAATAGTAAACACACTTCTCCTTAAGTCATACCATGTTGGAAAAGTCGAACACTTATTTGCCCCTCAGAAATAACTCTGAAAATATCTGCACACAAAAACCTGAAGCATGGAAGAGGGCTCCCTCTACCCCAGAAGTAGGACCCAATTTTAACATAAAGTTGAAAGTTAAGAATTAGGTTGGGAAAATGAACAAACAATGAAAAAATAATCTGACCATAGAAAGTTCTGTGTTGATAGGAAAGATCAAAATACAAACTCAGAAGAAAACAAAATCAAAACTGTTACATCCAAAGATAGATTGAAGAGAGATGATTTGAGAACTACTAGATTCCTTGAAAGTCCATGATCAAAAAAAAAAAAAAAGAAATTAAACATCATATTTCAAGAAATTATCAAGGAAAACTTCTCTGATATCCTAGAATCACAGTATAAAATAGAAATTGAAATGATCCACTGATCACTTCCTGAAAGAAATCCAAAAATTGAACTTTGATTAGAGTTTACATTCTCCTGAAAAAGAATACTCTAGTTGCTACTTCTCTCTCTTGCCCTGGATCTGTTACTCCTTTACCATCTGTGGGCTGAGAGCTCTTATAGAAAGAAATCTAAAAATACTGTAACCATATTTCTGAGCTCCTAAGTTAAGGAAAAAAATACTACAAGCTGCTAGAAAAAAAATAATTAAGGTATCATGCATCCACAGCTAGGATAACACAAGATTTAGCAGCTTCTACATGAAAAGATGAGAGGGCTTGGAATATAATATTTCAGAGGGCAAAGGAGCTAGGATTACAACCAAGAATAATCTACATAGCAAAACTGAATATAATCCTTTAGGGAGGAAATTTTTTTAATTAAATAAAGAACTTTCTTTGTTCTTATCGAAAAGTTCAGAATGGAATAGAAAATTTGGCTTTCAAATAAAAGACTCAAGAGAAGAATAAAAAGGGTAAACAGGAAAGAGAAATCTTAAGGTGTTTAATAAGGTTAAGCTATTTACATTCGTAAATAGGGCAGTTAAAACAAATATACATAGACAAAGGAATTAGGTTTAAATTGACTATGATGGTATGATACCTAAAAAAAAAAAATAGGGATGCATTGGGAGAAGGGGAAGACAGAAGTAAATTAGGGTAAATTATCTCAAAAAAACATGAAAGAGTTTTTACAATAGAGGGGGAAAGAGAGAAATGATGGACAATTTTTGAAATTTACTCATTGGAATCAGTTCAAAAGGGGGATAACATACACTGAGTTGGGTATAAAAATCTATCTTACAGGAAAGTAGAAGAGGAAGGGGATAAGAGAAGGTGGGAATTGATAGAAGAGACAGCTGGTTGGAGAGTCAGTGGTCAGAAACAAAAACCATTTGAGGACAGTGTGAAAGGAAAAAGAGAGGAGGATAAATGGGGAGAAATAGAGTGGAAGGAAATACACAATAATTATAACTGAAAAAAATTCATAGAAAGCTTCTCTGATAAAGCTTCATTTCTCAAAAATATAGAGAATTTGAGTCAAATTTATGACCACCAAAGTCATTTCCCTATTGATAAATGGTCAAAGGATATATATATAGTTTGTTTTCAGAAGGAGAAATAAAAGGTACCTATAATCTTATGGAAAAAAAATGCTCTGTCACTATTGATTAGAAAAATGCAAATTGAAAATTAAAACAATTCTATAGTACCATCTTACACCTATCAAATTGGCTAAAGACAGAAAAGGAAAATGACAAATGTTGGAGGAGATAGGGGAAAATTGGGACACTAATGCATTGTTAGTGAAGTTGTGAATCATTCTGGAGAGCAATTTGGAGCTATATCCAAAGGGCTTAAAATCATGCACACCCTTTGACCCAGCAACACTATTGCTAGGTCTTTATTCCAAAGAAATACCAAAAAGAAAAAGAAAAAGGAAAAAGGAAAGGAACTATATATACAAAAATATAATTATAGCAGTTCTTTTTGTTGTGGCAAAGAACCAGAAGTTAAGGATAACCATTAATTGGGAAAATGGAGACACAAGTTGTGGTATATGATTGTGATGAAATACTTTTGTACTATAAAAAGTGGTTTGCAGGATGCTCTTAGAAAAATTTGGAAAGACTTACATGAACTGATGCATAGTGAAGTGAGAAGAACCAGGAGAACATTGTACATAGTAATAGCAATATTGTGTGATGTTTAGCTGCAAATGACTTATTCTCAGCAATATAGTGATCCTAGAGAGTTCTAAAGGACTTACGATTAAAAAAAAATCTATCCACCTCCAGAGAAAGAACTGATGGAGTCTAAATGTAGATCAAAGCAAACTTTTTAAAATTTTATTTTTCTTGTGGGGTTTTTTTTGGCATGTGTTTTCTTTCACAATATGATTAATAAGTAAATATGTTTTGCACGACTGCACATGTATTACCCATATCAAATTTCTAACACTCTCAGTGAGGAGGAAGGTAAGAGAAGGAGGGAAAGCATTTGAAATTTTAAAAAAATTAATGTTAAAATTGTTTTTTACATGCAATTAGAAAAAGTAAACCACTAGAAAACAACAAATAGGCACAATCAAATAAAATTATCATGGTGGTCATGAAGAACAAACAAAAGAAAGAAAGAGAAAGAAAAAGAAAGAAAGCAAGGAAGGAAAGAAGGAAGAAAGGAAAGAAGGAAGGAAGGAAAGAAGTCATGTCAAACTTAGTTCATTTCTTTTTATGACAAGTTTTCTATACTAGATTGAGGAATACCTTAGAAATTGCCTAAATTTTAGCAAACTGCTTGGTAATATATCTCTCTTTGAAAAGATGGAGAAATTTGTGTTAGAACATAGTATAATTAGGCCATTTGAGAACTGTTTGAATAACTAGATTCAAAGAATAGTCATTAATGCTTTGATATCAGTTTGGCAGGCTGTCTCCAAAAGAATGCCCTAGGAATCTCTGCTTAGTCTTGTGCTGCTGTTTAACATTTATAATAATGAGTTGTATCAAGGCAGGCATATCCAATTTGTAGATAACACAAAACTAGTAGAAATATCTAACATTTTGTTTGGAAGAGCCAAGATCCAAAAAGTTCTTAACAGACTAGAACATTGTGTTAAAACAAGTAACATGAAATTTAATAGGAAAAAGCATCAATCTTAAGTAGCCTGGTGTTCTAAAGATCAGCCTCACAAGCACAAGGAGACAGGGTTAGAAAGCAGTCTGTGTAGAAAAAATCCTCCATTATTAGGCTGAAAACTAATTATGAGTTAATAATATAATATGACATAGCAGTCAAAAAAAAAAAAGAAAGAAAAGTTTAAGAGATATCAGATTGCACAAAAAAAGGCATATATTCCTGGTATGGGACCTTCCTTCCTGGCCTCTGCTCTGGACACCATGCCTAGACTTTTGTGTTCAGCTGTTGGCACCACAATGCAAGAAGGATATTCATAAACTAAAGAGCATGAAGAGGAGGGTGATGATCGGGTGAAGGGTCTTGAGTCCCTGCCATATGAGCATCAGTGAAAAGAACTGGGGATGTTTAGTCTGGAATAGAAGGATTTAACAAGCTGTTGTGTGGAAGACAGAGTAACTTGCTCCTTCCAGCCCCAGAGTGCTGAACCAGGAATAAAAAGAGAGAGTTTGTAAAGAACAAAACTTAGGTTTGATTTCAGGAAAAACCTCCTGATGAGAATAGTCAAGGAGTTTCCCTTTTGTTGTAGATCTCCAAACAAAGACGGAATGGTTACTTGTTGAAAAAGTTGTAATGGAGATTCTTGTCCAGAAATAGATTGGCCTAGAATATCTCTGAGATCCCTTTCAACACTAAAATTTCATGATTCTGTGAATATAAGAGCTTACTGCCCAGAAAGAGCTAAAATGTGCAATTCTACAATTCATTAGTGAGGATGATTGAGATAGGCTGTTAGTCTAAGGGTAACTGGGTTGAGAGGTCAGAAAATGCCTTAAAAGGAAGCCAGTAAATTAGCCATATTTCTGTGGGCAAGTTATCTAACCCTGTTTGCCTCCTGTTTTGGCAAAGGAAGTGGCAGACTACTCTGATACCTTTGCCAAGTGACCAAAAGAGGTTCCTTTTAAGACAATTGCCCAGAGACTGAATAGTTAGCTCCTTATACAATACAGAAGGAGCTTCTCATTATCTCACCAAGTCCTTGGGTTCTATCCCATGATGCATCTATTCCTGACATTTGAGATCAAAATGATGTAATACAGCTTTTAAGGGCAATAGCATTGATTTTGAGGTCCCTTGACCTTGGAGTGCTATTGTTCTAACTATCTGTCTGTCAATAATGTAAAAGTCCTCTGGCCTAGGAATGTAGTAATGTTTCTTCCCTTAAACTTTAGGGAAGATATATTGGTGATCCTGAGACTCTGTAACCTTAAAAATACTATTGTTATGACAATCTGTCTGTCAATGATTCTAAAGTCTTCTGGTCTTAGAATAATCCCACAAACATTACTGACCGACAGATAATCTGTCGGTCAGTGATTACCAAATTCCTGAGACAATAGTGAATAATATCACCCCTCAAACCTACCTGAAAGCCATAAAATTAGCAAATAAGGAACATGGAACTCTGATCCAACTCTGTCCACAAATCCATTTCCTTTATTTTAGTTCTGCTAATCTTTTTTGGAATTTAGCCCACTTCAATTAGCATTACAATTCCAATAAACTTTGCCCCTTGACTAGGAAATAGATTCAAACCTGCAAATTTTTTGAGACCCCTTGAAACACTGGTCTGTGATCCCCAAACTCTTAGGAAGGGACTCCCCTTTCCCAAACTCAACAAAACAACCAAGATTTCTAAATCTTTGCTTCTTGGGGGTGGTAATGTAAAGGCTTATTTGAACTTTATAGTTTTAGTCTGCAATTTTTTTCTAACTCCTCTGATATCATTAGTCTGCTGCTTTGTACTTTACAAAATTTTCTCACTCTCCTTAATTCCTGAGCTGAACCTGGAAAAACTTAGAACTAAGTCCCATAGTAATAGCCGGTTAGGAAAGAATTATCTTCCCCCCCCCCCCCAGTAGTATTTTTTTTACAAATATATGCAAAGCTACTTTTCAATATTTACCTCTGCAAAATCTTGTGTTCCAAATTTTTCTCCCTACCTACCCCATTCTCTCCTCCCCAAAACAATGAGCAATCAGATATAGGTTAAATATGTACAATTCTTCTAAGCATATAAGAAAGAATTATTAAGCACCTATTATGTGCCAGGAACAGTGCTAAATCCCAAGGATAAAAACAGAGATGAAAAATAATCTCTGTCCTCAAGGAGTTTCCAATCTGATGTGGTAGACAAGCAAACCATTACAAACAAGCTATATACAAGATAAATATTAAATTACATTAAAAGTAATTACCATTAAAAGGGGTTAAAATAACTTTCCTTTAGAATTTGAAATTTTAGTTGAGAAGAAAAGGGAACTAGGAAAGGAAGTAGGAAGAGATGAGGGAGAGTATCCCAAGTATGGAGGACAATTGGAAAAAAATACCTTAAGCTGAGAGATGGAAGTGTCTTGTTTTTAAAACAGGAGCAGGAGGATGTCACTAAGTGGAAGAGTATGTGGCAAGAGAGTAAGGCAAAAGACTGGAAAGATAGAAGGAATCAGATTATCAAATGCTTTCGATACCAAACAACATTTTGTATTTGATCCTGAAGGAAATAGGGAGCCAGTGGGGTTTATTGAGTAGGAAGAGTGACATGGTCAGACTTTCATTTTAAAAAATCATTAATAACTGAGCAGAGGATAAACTGGAGTGTAATGGGCTGAAGCTTGAGTTGATGCACTGAGGTCCCAAGCACATGAGGCTAAATAGTAATTGGACTATATTCTATTAATATATATGTTTGGAGAAAGAATGACCCCTGTCCATTCTCTGTACAAGTGCTGATGTGTTGTATAGGAAATGACGATTTTGGTGGGTGAAGGCAGAGAGGGAAGAAGAGAGGCTGGGAGAGATTGCTGGCTGAGTTCTCTTCTGGTGGCTGCTGGTCTCGTGGCTTCTGGTCTGGCTAGCTTCTTGACTCAGTTGCACACATTGCTATTGCCGATTCCCTTCTACCTCTGATTTTTCTTCATCTCTACTGAGAATAAAAATTGAATATTTTCCCCTAACCTGAATTCCTGACTCCTGCTGATTTTAAAATATGCGGTCATCACACTGGAGGAGGGACTTGAGACAGGCAGCCCCATAGTGAGTTATTGTCCAGGTTCCCAGCAAGTTTTAAGGTGACATCCATTCCCAGGGAGCTATGTTCCCTCTGTTACCAATTGTTGACAAATGCAGCCCCATTGCTACACATACCTATAAGGACCATAAATCCATTATCCTTTTGGGAACTTATCCTCAGACACCCAACTCCTGCCACCGGGTACTTCATAATTACAATCCTGCCCCACTGAACACTTGGAACAGTGAAGCTTTTTTCCTTGTTTTAATTTTTCTTATTTTATTAAATAGTATTTTATTCTTCCAAATACATACAAAGATAGTTTTCAACATTCACCTTTGCAAAACCTTGTTCCAAATTTTTCTTTCTTCTCCTTTTCTTTCTCCCGTCCTTCCTCCTCCAACAAGCAAACATGTGACATTTTTAGGCTTAACATAACTTGTCATCCTCTATGGAGATAATGGGTCTTAAATTCAAATGACATCTTTGTTTCAAGTTTATAGTACTTTGATAATAAAGTAGCTTAAAGTACTTGTCTCTACTAAAAATGGTTTGTGTTCAGTCTGCAGTAGAGCCTTGCAAGCTCATAATGGTCTTGGACATGTGGTCCCTCGACTCCAGGCAAATGATGTCATTTTGGTCCTCTTCAAGAATGAAGGATGGCAACTAACAAACCAATCATTGGTCCAGATAAGAAGGAGTTTCTTCAGGAAAACTGGTTAATTTTGTTTCTTATTTATCAGAATAAACAGACAAAACACTGCCATGTGATGTGTCTTTGAAGATTATAAGCCCCTAGAAAGGGGTAGAAGTAGAGGGTGAAGCATCCTTTGAAATTGATTCTAGGTCACATCAATCTGACAGGGGTCTAGCTTAGATCCTTCCCAGAGTCCCCCCTTTCTCCCATCCCCATAAACACCCCATATTTTCACTGGCACACTGGCCTCCTATTTTCTGCTTCTCAGCCTAGGGATTTAGATCTGATGTAAAAACAAATTTCATGTCCTTGGTCTAAGCTTAATTGCCTCATATTTTCCAAATTGTAGCTCATAGGCCTTGGCAGCCTGCCTCTCTGGAAAATTGGGTTCTCCAATGCATGAGAGGGGCTAGTAGGGGAAAAGAACATTCTTAGCAAGCAAACATTAAGCCGTTACTTCTCTGAATACTGTGATGTCATCCAGGGGCCTCTGTGCCCTTGATACTCCTGAGAATCCTTTAAAGCAGGGTCTAGGAAACTAAGAGGTAACCAGGAGACTTCCCAGACTCTCAGACCCTTACTATGAATACCACATGAATGCAGCACCATATGGCTGAACCTGAAATCTCAAACAGGTAGTTCTCTAGCCATAAAACAACAGAAAAGGTTTTCTTGACCCCTAGAGCTGGGAAAAGCCTTAAAAATGACCTAGTTCCTCGTTTTAGTGATGGGGAAACTGAGACTTGCCCCAGTCCAAATAACTTAGAAATTTCCCCTTTTTTGAATTGGAAAGATTTCTTCCAACCTCCATCAGCTTCAGGATCCTGAAGCTTCCAGGAAAGAGCTTCCCCTAGGGCTGATGGTCTGCTCTGAACCTCCATGATTGCAGGGAAGAATAAAAACTCAAGGATGACAGATTTAGAATGCTTTCATCTCAGATACCTCAAAGGCCCAACCCCTCTCCTGCTTTATAGAGGGAGAAACTGAAGGTGAGAGAGGTAAAGGGACCTACCCCAAATCACACAATGGTTCTAGAATCTTGTCCTGATTCCCAAGTCAGGCTTTTTCCCACAGTTCTAAGGAATCTTGACCTTTTTGATCACTCATACTGAGCTCCTTCTATTTCCTGACCTCATTCTTATGTTGAGAGGAAAGAGAATAATATCTTTGATGAGTTTACAATCTAAGAAGGCAAACAAAAAGAAAAAGCTGAAAAAGGAAATAACAAAACAAGTGATAAAGAACAAACAACTTAGGACCACAGAAGAGGTCTCTATATACTTATTAGAAGCAAATGGGATAATATTTGTAAAAACTTAGCAAATGCCTGGCACATAGTAGGTGCTATATGAAGCTCCTACTTAATTATTATTACATATTATAGTAATGTCATTGTATAAATTCACATGGTTATGTTATATTAATATTTTATTATATATCACATAGATATTGCTATATTACTATGTATTATATTAATTATTAATTCTAGTTTCCTTCCTAATTGCCAGATTAATGGGCAGGAAATAGATTGGTAGAATTCTAGAGCTAAAATAGTTCTAAATTCTAAATAGAATATTTAATAATATTATAAATAGGCTAGAACTAACTAGAAGAAATCCCAGAGGTCATTTAGTTCAAGCACCTCATTTTACAAATGTAGAAACTAGAACTCAATAAGAGATATACAACTCTAGCATCAGAGGCAGGATTTGAACCGAGATCCTGTGAGACACCAAAGAGAAATGGTCATGGAAGGAGAAACAGTGTGATGCAGTGGAAAAACAACTGAAACTAGACTCAGGTTTCTGATACTTATTGCCTATGTATCCTTGGGCAAAGCATCTCACCTTCTGGGCTTCCATTTCAAAAGAAGAATGCAGCCAATAACATAATAAACTTGCTGCAGTATGCAGACTGTTTTGTCACTTTTGTTCTAGTCACTCATCTGCATAAGACCTAAAAGGATTCTGAAGAGTGCACTGAGCATCGTAAGTAAAAATGGAGTCTCTCACTGAGGGAAATCAACTACAACCCAGGAACCTTGTCAAACCTCCCCTACTTTCTATCCAAATTCTAAGAAAATCAATCGACTTCAAAATTCTTCTACAAGAATGAATGGTTAACAATTAGCAGTTGACACAGACATATGACTAGTTGGCTCTAGCTATAACACACAGGCAAGCCAAAACTAGAATTTATTGAAAACTGTTGTTGGCTCTGAAGAGTAAACCCAGGGAGTCCAGCAGAGGTGATTTGCCTGTGGAAGAGCCCAGGGTAGAGTAGTACCTCTCTGACCCAACCCAGAAGCAGCTGAGCCCAGTGAGGAGCCTCCTTTATAATCAAGTGACCTGTTTGGCCTAATCTCCCTCTAAGTCCCAGTGTTATATCCACTATTGGAACCTCTCTCCCTCAACATGAATGAATGACAGATATTTGTGTGTACATATGTATATATACATATATGTATGTGTGTGTGTGTAGATGTCTCATTTGTTCATTTCCTTTCTATATCCCTACGTTTCTGAAGCTCCATGTTTTCTCTGCTCCCTGGAGGAAGGGGCCAGTTCTATGCTTCAATCAATCACCCAAACACTAAATTCATGCTCAAGGGTCCCAGGTGTCCCTGAAATAGTGTTGCTAATGAACATACTTGCTAAGTGAGATATGCCTCTGCCTTGACGTCTTCTGAGTCATCCTCAGTGTTTGGGGCCAGAGAATTGTGCCCCTCTCCTACCCAGTAGGTAGATCTTTGGTCTCTTTGGTCAGATTTATATAGAATAACTGGGATCATGATGATGATGGTGGTGGTGGTAATAGTGGCGATAAAAAAGAAAGCCAGCAAGAATGGTCCATATTTCTGTAGAAATGGAAGCTCTATAAAATCCTTTATTCTGAACATTCTAGATTTCCCATTTTCCCCATTTTAAGAGTAGAGAAACTGAATCTTGGAGAAGTCATTTGTCCAGGGAAATACAGTAAGCTCACAGTAGAGCTGCAACAAGAACCCAGATCTCCCAAAGTACTAGCATGGTGATCTTTCTCCTAACCCAGTGGTTCTCAAGCTTTTTGGCTTTAGAACCCTTTTCTACTCTTAAAAAGTAGTAAGGACTCCTCCCAAAATAGCTTTTGTTTATGTGGATTATAGCTATCAATATTTAGTATATTAGTAAAACAACTTAGTATTATGATGACCAGAGTTTTGACCTTGCAGATTCAGGGAAAGGATCTCAGAAACCACCAGAGGTCCCTGTATCATACTTTGAGAGTCTCTGACCTCCAACATACAATCAGCAGGGAGTAGGAAGTGCCTGTTTCTTAGGCGAGGAAGGAACTAATGCAAACTCTGCAGGAAGGAAGAGAAGAGTTTGTCAGACATATAAGGTCAACTGACCCTGACCCTTAGTGAATCCTGAGAAAGCAGAGCGTGTTGGCCCAGAATGTCCATCAAGAATCCGCATTGCCTCCCACCTCTGCCCTCCAATACATTGTTCAGACAAAGATCCTGGGATTTCATCAATAGCATACCCACCAAGCATTTGCTGGAAGTGTGTGTGCGTGTGTATGTGAAGGTTATGAGTACAGGGAAAAGCAAAGATCTTGTCTGGCTTCTCTGCCTAACAGCCTCTGTGAGCCTAAAGAAGGAATAATAGTGGAGGGGTATTAGGAGGAAACTGCTCATCACAACTTCATCCAATTATTTTCCAATTATTTTGCTGTTTTACTAACTTCTGGGAATTATTTGCCAGGAAAAGGGAAGGAGAAAAGTTAAAAAGAAAATTGTTGTCCATACCTCAGACAAAAGTTAGACTAAGAGAGGCCCAAAGTGTTTTAAAAAATGTTAATGCTTAATTTTGGCTAGAAAAGAAGATGCTAACTATCAAAACTGTGTGTTTAGCTGATTGTCTACATGACAAAGGAACTAAGGATAGTCCCTAACCTGTAAGCTAAAGAGGTGGCAGATATACCCTTCTCCTTGGGGAAGGAATTATCAGATAGCAACAGAGATGAGCAAGAGAGAAGTAAAAGAAACACTGGAGTGTGACAGACAGATGGGAACAGCAGAAGACCAAGAAGACGTTACTAGACACTGATAATTCTAAAGCATCAGAGATGTAGCTTGCCCTGACAGATATAACTTGGGTCACATATATTTAAGCATGTGTGAGCAGCCATGTGGGTTTTCTGGTCACGTGTGTTCTGTGTCTGAGTGTGTATATGTGTCTCTCACTTCCCCTACTATTGGTGTAGGAAACAATAGCTCTCTACAAAGAAGAAATTTTTCTTGTCTTTCATTTTGCCATTTTGTTAAACTAATTATGGTTTACTTTGAATGATGTCTTCTGGCCAACTGGTAAAAGAATACTTAGGGATTCATGAGAAATAGTCTGGCAGAGATGTTGACCATATCCACAAGATGCCATGAACCTGGATGGAGAAAAGGGATACTCAAATAGCAGCCTCATCTCTTCTCTTCTCTCCCTGGGGAAACATGATATCTCTCCTCATGCAGTAATTTCTATGAACTCTGGTTGCTTTTGATGGGACTAGAGCTAAATCTCCTGTGCGAGATGTTTTCAAATGTGAAACGGGCATATAGTGAGAATTTCATGCTGGAAACAGCAGCAACATATTTCTGCTCCTTACTTAACTGTTCTAACCTCCCACCTACCTCTATTTTTCTGTCTTTAGTACATCAGAGATGGAAAATGCTTTAGAGATCATCTCATCTAACCTCGTGGGACAGAGTTCAGAGAAGAATGAGCTGGAGAGAACTGGAATGAAGAGAGAGGCTTTCCAGAGAAAGTAGACTGTTTAAGTACCACTTCCTGTCATTACTTCTGAGACACATAATCTAAAGAATCAAGAAATAGTGTGGTCTAGTGAATGGGGAATCAGGGAACCTTAGAGTTAGGAAGACTTTAATTCATATCCTGACTTCTTAATTTCACTATCTGCATGGATCTGACCAAGTTACTTAATTTTCCTGACTCTTATTTCTTTGGTCTATAAAATGGGGACTCCCTATTAGAGGAGTCAAAAGGAAAATGCTTTATAAACTTAGAGAACTACCAGCTTGGGGATTATTATTATTATTATTATTACTATTTAGTTTATAACAAAGCTTCTCCTAAAGCCCACTTTCTCCCCAACCTCAATTGTAATATCCTTTGAAAACAGAAGCTTGGACCAGGCATGGCTTTTACTGGAATTTTGGAACCTGTCCAAGCTTTTATTTCCAACCATTTAAAATACATCATGATCTAGAGGTGTACACAGAGACCCCTGGAGCTGATGTTATATTTTGTTTTGTTGTCTCAGGTCAATTTGGTTGTTGGTGACAGGTTTGGGGGGAGGAATCATATGACTTGGCAGAAGATTGCACAACTAGTGCAAATGGAATGTTCTTTCAAGTCAATAGGGTTGACAAAAGAACTTGGATAATTTAAGTGACCATTCTTTGAATAGATATTTCCTTGAGTATAACTTTTTTGTCACTATTCTATATTGACTCTCTGGGAAATTCTGATTTAAGGCATGACGTACATTGGTCCAAATGTTCCTCAAGTTCAGTTCATCTTTGATAATAAATTGGCCTCTAATTTTATGAACTCATTAAGTTTGAAATACTATATAACAGAGTATTACTTCAAACAACTGCAAACTAGAATGGGCTCTCAGAAACTAGGATCTAGAAAGAAATCACTTTCTGAGTAAGTAAATATTTAAAAAAACTAAATAAATATGACCCATGGAGAAAATGTAGCATTTCAAGACATGAAAGCTTTCTGTTAGCAGGCTTTCTTTCTTTGACCTTTCCAACTGTAAGAATGGTTTGGTTAGAGTTATTCCAAGTTGATATTTTTAGAACCTATATGAAAAAATACAGAGCATCATAATTTATTCATTTCTATTCTTCTGGACTAGTTGCATTCTATAATCGAAAAAGCCTTAGGCTAAGTCAGAGTTCCTATTTGTATAAAGCATTATGTCAGCTGGGTTAACAGTATTTTAAGAAACATAATTTAATTTATTTCTAATTTCACCAAAGAATAGATCTATTTTATTTTTATAAATCTTCTTCCTCATTTTGCAATTTAAGTTTTTTTCCTCTTTCTGAAAATTATTAATTTTTTATAATCATTGATTATCTTTCCCTCTCCCCACACTCCTCTCTTCCCATTGAGCAATAATGAAAAAGGAAAATATAGAATAAAATCCTCATGATAAATATGTATAGTCCCGGAAAACAAATTTCTTCACTGATTATGTCTAAAAATATGTCTTAATCTGAATTTTCTGTATTCTAAATCCTCTCTGGCAGAATGTAGATGGCATGTTTCATCTTAGGTTTTCTGGAATTTTGTCATTTACCATTGCAATGATCAAAGTTTTCAAATCTTTCAAAAGTTTTTTCTCTGTATTATTATCATTATATAAATTGTTCCTCTACTTATGTTCACTTCACTCTGCATTAATTCATAGAGGACTTGCCAGTTTACTGTAAAATTGTCTCTTTCATCATTTCTTATGGCACAAATAATATCCCAATATATTTATATAGCATAATTAGGGACTGACAAACTCTCCAACAGATGAGTACTCCATTAAGTTTCTAGTTTGGGACTACCATCAAAAGAGCTGTTTTAAATATTTTCATACATTGATATCCTTTTATATACATAAGGTTCCTCTTATTTTGACCTTTGTTTTCTAGGATATAGGCCTAATGGTGGTATAGATGGTTCACCGGTAAGTATGCACAGTTTGGAAACTTTGGGGGCAGAATTCCAAATTGCTTTGCTGAATCGTTGGACCAATTCACATCTCTACCAAGAATACTCTAGTGTGCCTGTTTTCCAGAAGTCTCTCCAACATTTGTAATTTTCATCTTTTGTCATTTTTTGCCCATTTGATGGGTGTAAATTTCAGAGCTGCTTTAATTTGCATATCTCTAATAATGATTTGAAGCATTTTTCTCATATGGTTGTTTATAGTTTGGAGTTCTTCCTTTGAAAAATGCTTGTTCATATCCCTTGATCTATTGAGAAATGGTTCTTAATTGTATAAATTTGAATCACCTTTTTCTGTATCTTGGATACGAGACCTTTATCAGAAAAACTAGCCATCAAGATTTTTTCCCAGTTATGTTTCCCTTATAATTTTAACTGTAATAAATTTGTGTGTGCAAAAACTTTTAAATTTTATGTAATCAAAATTATCCCTTTTATCTTCTGTGACCCTCTTTATCAATTGTTTCTATCTGTAATTCTGAAAGATAATTTCTCCCTTACTCCTCCTAGTTGATTATATTACCTTTTATGTAATGTATCTTTTTGGATAAATCATGCCATGTATCCACTTGTAGCTTATCTTGGTATACAGTATACAATTGTTTTCCAGTTTTCCCAGTTGTTTTGTCAAGTAATGAGGCTGTCCTCTAGTAACTAAGAGGGAAAAAAAAATTCCTCTAGTAAATTTGAGTTTAGAATGTACTATGCTAATGTGTTGATTTGCTTTGATATGCTGAGAGAAATAACTCATTTGGACCCCTCCTCTATTCCAATTTGACATTAATCAGTTTGATAGAATATCAAAGTTCTGTATATAAGGTTCTAGAACTGTAAGCTACAGATTCTAAATTCATTTATGTAGAGGGCTGGAACTCTGGAAAGATATACTTGAATCAAGGATAGCAGGGTGCTTATAATTAAGCACCTACTCAGTGTGATTGATGGACTAATGGTTCTCTAGTTAAACATATATTGTGTGATGTAATGATGTAATCACTCTAGTTGACATATACTTAATGTGATATGGTGACAGTTGGCACATGCTCAGTTGCTGTAGTGATGTAATACTGATTTAAGGACTGAGGGGACAGACACAGACACAGAGAAGACTCCAGGCTCCAGACTCTAGACAGAAGACTCCATCTTTAATCAGCCTCGTAGTGGCTCTCCTGCCTTCATCTCTTCTCCATCTAAAGACCAAGGCCCATCCAGAGATCCTCCAGAAAGCTAGCCCAGACATTGTACACTTGCTTAACTATAGGAAGTTAAGTAAAGGCCCTTCACCCTTGTTTTGCCTTGTCATTGTGACCAAACCCAGCATGACAGAGATAACAACTGCATGGAAAGATCCCCAAAATACTTTTCTATTTCCAGACCAATCCTTTGTCTAATAGGAACAGTTGACCATCATTTTATGATCACTTACTTAGGTCACTGACTGATAGCTTCACCCAACTTGTGATTCTGCTGGTACTCATATTTTAGCTTATGTATAATATGTTAACCAATGAAATTGCTATTCAATATTTATCATAACTGTCCTATAAAAGTATAGTCCAAAGGGGAGGAAGCATCTCAGATTATAAGGAGGGGACCATGGCTCTCTAATAAAATACCTCAGTCTCTCTTATTGTAGGTGGAATAATTTTACTCTTTCCTTTTATAGGAATGAAGAAACTAAGGCACAAAGACATTAAGTGACTTGCCCAGAGTCACATAGGTAGAAGATTCAGAGATAAGATTTGAAATCAGGTCTTCCTAACTTTATAGCTTGTCTCAGTTGCCATACTGAGCTTGTAAGTTCTTGTTGAACAGCTGCAGCAATTCACTGTTAGAAAATTGGTTATCCTTTACTTTAGCATGTGGCCTTTGAAAGCTATTGTTATTCAAAATTATGTGATGATAAACTGTGATGGACTTGGGTGATTCAGGCCAATTCCAATAGACTTGTGATGGAGGGAGCCATCTCCATCCACTGAGAGGACTGACTATGGGGCCTCAATGTGGATCACAGCATAGTATCTTCACCTTTGTTGTTGTTGTTATTGCTTGCTTGCTTGTTTTTTCTCATTTTTCCCCTTTTGATCTGATTTTTCTTGTGCAGCATGATAAATGTGAAAATATCTTTAGAAGAATTGCCCATGATTGGATTGTCTGCTGTCTAGGGGACAGAGGAGATGGGCATGGAGGGAGAAAAATATGGAACACAAGGAACTTCAAGGATGAATGCTGAAAACTATCTTTGCATGTATTTTGAAAAATAAAAAGCAACTATAATAAATAAATAAAGAGAACCAAGGTAATAGGGGAGCATATACTTCCCAGATGTTAGTTTGGGGGATGTTTATACTGCTGCTCCTGCTACACATTAGAAATAAATACATCTTTGTAAAAAATAAAACATAAAAATAAAAAGAAAGAAAGAAAGATGTTCAATTGCTTTCTGTTGTGTCTAACTCTTCATGATCCTCTATGGATTTCTTGGCCAAAATACTAAAGTAGTTTATCATTTTCTTCTCCAGCTCATTTTTATAGTTGAAAAAACCAAAGCAAATAAGATTAAATGATTTGTTCAGAATTTCTCTTCTAGAAAGTGTCTAAGGTTCTTTTTGAACTTAGGGAGAAGAGTCTTCCTAACTCCAGACCTGGCATTATGGTGCCACCTAGTTGTCCTTGAAAAAAATTCCTATCCCTAAACATTCAAGTTCCCACCAGTGAACCAATGAACAAGTTGTGTGAGTTTCTTCAGAATCCTTCAGAATCTTCAGCAATGTGTTGTGGAAAGAACACTGGATCTAGAAGACTTGAATTCAAGTCCCAATTCTTCTATTCACTATATTTGTGTCCTTCAGGAAGTCATTTAACTTCTCTGATGCTCAGTTCTCTGAATCTGTAAAATAGAGATATTATTTACACCCCTACACTCCAGGGATATGATGAAGCTTTCTTTCCCTGTTAGAGACCACCATGGTCTTTCCCATCACCCAGACTTACAGCTTCAACCTCTGAGTCATCTTCCATTCATTATTCTCAGTTACCCCATATATCATCAGTTGTCAAATGTTGTTATTTCTGCTTTCACAAGATCTCTTATATATGTTTCATCATCTCTATTCATACAGCCACCACCCTACTTTAGAACCTCATTACTTTTCCTTTGGCTTCTTTGAGAGTCTATTGTTTTTGAATCTCTTTCCTCCAAGTCCAATCTCCACACTGCTGCCACAGTGATTTTTCTAAAATACAGATCTGATCATGTCATTCCTCCTTTGCTTCTAGGCCAAAATCTAAACACCTATTTTCCATTTAAAGCTCTTCACAATCTGGACCTTACCCATATTTCCATTATTCTTATGCTTTAATCCTCTTCTCCTACTCTAAATCTAGCTAAACTGGTCTATTTGCTGTCCCTCATAAATCTCTATGCCATTTCACCTCACTTCTATCTCCAGGAATCTTTGGTTCCTTCAGAACTCAGTTTACGAGTCACATTTTTAAATGATTTCTCTTATAATCCTCCCCAATCACAGCTGTTAAAATACCATCTATTCAAACTACCTTGTATTTATTTTGCATATTTAATATACCTACTCATATGTGTATATGTTATTTTCTCCATTAAAATGTAAGTTCTTTGGGTAGAAAGAGTATTTCACTTTTATCTTTATCTCCTTTGACTTTAGCACGGTGCCTCTAAACTTGTAAGCACTTAAAAAGCGTTTGTTGATTATCTGATACACTACTTCTTTACTACTTTTTTAGTCTCAAAGAATCTTTAGCTTTCTTCACACATGGCACCTCTCTGACATGATTCTCCTGATTTTCCAGTTGTTGGTACCTTTTCTTCTTCAAATTATTTTGTTTTACTTTGTATTTATTTATGTGTGTGTGTTGTATTTCCACCTTAGTCTTTGACATTGTTGAGTCCTGAGAGGACATTCATTATATTATCAAAGAGCGAAGATCCTTATGGCACTGGAAAGAGGGGGAGGGACTAGACTTTGGGAATGGGTTTTGTTGTAAAAGCCCTGGGATTTTCATATCCTGGGATTTTTCTGTTACTATATTCCCCTTAGAATCCTCTTGTTTTTTGTGCTTCATTATCAAAGAGAAGCATTAACAATCTCTATACTTTTTGTTCCTACAGAGTCAGGATTTTTCATTCCTTGGGGGACAAAGAAGAGGAGGTTAAATAGTAAATATTTATTGATGGTAGCAACAAGGAAAAAGTCATTCTAGTTATAGCTGGAGAGAGGTGACACATTTTAAAAAAAAACTTTTTATTTTCAAAATATATGCACAGATAATTTTTCAACACTGATCCTTGCATAACCTTGTGTTTCAGATTTCCCTCTCCTTCCACCCACCCCCTTCCCCTAGATGGCAAGCAATCCAATATATGTTATACATGTTAAAATAAATGTTAAATCCAATATCTGTAAACATATTTATATAATTATCTTGCTGCACAAGAAAAATCAGATCAAAAAAAAAGAGTGAGAATGTTATGTTGTGATCCACATTCAGTTTCCACAGTCCTCTCTTTGGGTATAGATGCTCTCTTCATCATAAGATCATTGGAATTGGCATCATTGTTGGAAAAAAATCACGTCCATCAGAATTGATCATCATATAATCTTCTTGTTGTCATGTACAATGATCCCCTGGTTTTGCACATTTCACTTAGCATCAGTTCATGTCAGTCTTTCCAGGCCTCTCTGAAATCATCCTGCTGATCCTTTCTTATAGAACAATAATATTCCATAACATTCATATACCATAACTTATTCAGCCATTCTCCAGTTGATGGACATCTACTCAGTTTCCAGTTTCTTGCCACTACAAAAAGGGCTGACACAAACATTTTTGCACACGTGGGTCCCTTTCCCTCCTTTAAGATCTCTTTTGGGATATAAGCCCAGTATGCATAATTTGATAACTTTTTGAACTTAGTTCCAAATTACTCTCCAGAATGGTTGGATCCATTACAGTTCCATCAACAATGTATTAGTGTCCCAGTTTTCCCACATCCCTCCAATATTCATCATTATCTTTTCCTGTCATCTTAACCAATCAGTTGTGTGGTGGTATTTCGGAATTGCCTTGATTTATATTTCTCTGATCGATAGTGATTGAGAGCACCTTTTCATATGATTAGAAATGGTTTTAATTGAAGAGGTGATACTGAGATAATATTTCCACTGAAATCCAAAGACTTAGGAGAGAAACTTTCCTCTAAACTCCAGACTTATAAAGATTTCTTTTTTGTTTGTTTTGTTTTTTAGGGAATGGGGGGGGGCAGCAAACTACATATAATGTCAACAACAAGTGGCATAATAATAAACTGGACATTTCCCAAAGTTACTCACATTTCTAACAGGAAGACAACTTTCAACATCTAATCTCTCTCTAACTATGATAACACACCAAGAACAATACTGCATAACCCCCTGTATAGATATCCCAGATAGTCCCCTGAGGTTACAGAGGAGGATAAAAATGATTAATTAGAAACAACATCCATCTGCCAATGTAGTCATTTTCCAAAGCCTGGGCTATGGTGCTCAGTAGGAGTGATGGACTGACTACCAATCTCAGATCTTCTGAAAGATTCTGATAGCAATAGGGTACAAGCTGACACATACCCACACACCAAGAAGAAGGAATGTGTTAGCCCTTCAGCTGAAGAATAGAGGCTCCCAGGGTCCCTTTTCAGAGTCCTTTGGATGATTCTATGCACAGAATGATTTATCCTACCTTTAAAATTGAGTCAAAAAGAAACCAAATGCCCTGAGTGCAGAATCTTGGATAAAGAGTGAAAAAACGAAAGTAAATAAAAATGGGAAAATGGTATCTGGTTTCACGGGTGAGTCTTTCCCAGAGACAACCAGGGAAAAGAAAAACTGTTGGGTTTTTGTTTTTGTTTTTGCTCTCTCTCTCTCTCTCTCTCTCTCTCTCTCTCTCTCTCTCTCTCTCTCTCTCTCTGTCTCTCTTTCTGTGTGTGTGTGTGTGTGTGTGTGTGTGTGTGTGATGGGTTTATGTGATTTTTTGTGGGGAGAGGGAGTCAGGCAGAGGGGATTTCCACAGGTCTCCAGAGCTTGTAGTTTTTCTATAAGAAAAATGAGTAACCAAAAAGGGTTGAAGATGCCAAAGATGAGCTGACAAATTCCTGAACTGAGATGCAGTCAGCTAAAGCCTGATGAAGAAGCATCAGAGAAGACAAAGAGCTACAGGATTTCAGGAAGAGGACCAGGGAGAACAGGATTCTCTGCATAGGAACTATGGGACTCCAGTACTTTTTTTCTTTCTATGGTTGAAACAATATCACCCAATTGCCTTAAGAGAGGATTCCTGAAAATGAATGTTGTAAAATTACAAAGAACAAGTATTACAAAGAAGAGGTAGAAGACACCACCTTTCACTCCTTTGCAGAAATGGAAGGTTTATGAGAGTGAAATATTTAATTTGAGGAGGGAAAATATTGATCAATTTGTCTTTTTTCTTTAAAAAAGCATTCTTTTTAAAAATTATTTATTTTTAATAATATTTTATGTTCCAAATACATGCAAAGATAATTTTCAACATTCATCTTGGCAAAACCTTGTGTTACAAATTTTCTCTCTTTCCTCCCCTTCCTCCTCCCCTAGATAGCAAACAATCTGATATAAAACATGGTCAATTCTTCTAAACATTTCCATATTCATCAAAGCATTCTGTTTTATATAAAATGGCTCTTTGAGAAGGATGAAAGAAGGGGATGAAAGGGGAAATTTAGGAGATGTAAAAGCAAATGATACCAGTAAAATTTATTTTTTTAAAAGAAGCTGTTAATGGGAGTGGGAAATAACCAGGGTGTCACTGTCTGGGATAAATCTCTATGAGGAAGTTCAGAAAAGTAGATGTAATGTCTTTGATGTATTGTCCTTGATGTACTATCATAACATTGGAGACAGAATAGATATTATTAAAAGGTCTCTTCCTGCTAAAAGTATGAATAACTTTGGGGAATGTTCAGGTTATTATCATAATTAAGTCACTTGTAGAAAATATATGTAGTTTGCTGTTCATCATCTCCTTCCCTTAAAAAAAAACAAAACAAACAAAATGAAACTTGATAAATATGGAGTCTAGAGGAGAGATTTTCTCCTAAATCTTTCTGTTCCAGTGGGAATATTATCCCAGATTCTGGCATAGCATTGAATCAAATAAAATATTAAAATTTCCTTAAAATGACACTTCTTCCCAGCTATATCTAGAATAGGGCAATTGTGGCCTTTTCCTTTGGTTGCTGCTATCAAGAGGGATATGCTTCCTCCTGATTCTGAGAGCATTTCCTCTCTTTAGTGGTCCAGAGAGAGCCTCTCCAGATGTTGTTATACTTAGACCTTATGATCTTATATAGAAAAATCCTTGTCCTTTGCTTTAGACCCCCAGGCTACCATTAGCATGCTTCTCTGTGGCCCTGGAGGTAATATGTATCCCAATCCACTTCCTATTTCCAATTCAGTCAATTATGGAATGAGAGAGTGTGTGTGTGTGTGTGTGTGTGTGTGTGCATTCTTCCATCCTTTGATCATTTCAAAGGAGAGTAAGATTCAATTCTGTTTGCATAGACTTCCATTTGTGCACACAAGACTTCCATTTGTGCACACAGATTAGGTGAAATAATTTTCCTTAACCTTCCTCTTCTTTATCCTCCACTCCAAAGATGGTCCTCTTCTCCACTATTTTCCTTCTTTTTTAAAGATCATTAAGAGCCACTCCAGACCTGTTTAATTGATTTCCTCGAAGATTCATGATAATGATAAAGTTCAGAAGGCATACATATTACCTTCTCATTTTATATTGTAAGCAGTTGATCCTTACTTATTGCTTTACAATTATCCTTTTTTATTTGCCTTTTTATTCTTCTTGCCTTGTGTTTCCTCTGATCTTTTCATCAATAATGCTTGGAAGTTCTCTTTTTCATAATAAAATTCATATTCCCCACCCCCTCCACAGAAGAATGCTCAGTTTTAATGGACATGGTTATTCTTGATTAAAAATCTGTATCTTTTGCCTTCTGGAATATCATGTTCTAAGCTCTTCTATACCACAAGGTGATGGCTTCTAAATCATGTGTCATTCTGACCGTGATAAACTGATACTTGAATTCTTTCTTGTTATTTGCAATATTTTTGTTTAACCTGAACTTCTGGATTTTGATTATAATGTATCTGTTGCCATGTTCTCTGCCTAAAGGCTCTCCTCACTCTGTTTTATCCTTTATTCAGCTGTCAAATTGGTATTCCTAAAGGACAAATCTGACTGTCACCTCTCTAGAAAATAAACTTTAGTGGTTCCCTATCACTTCTATGATCAAATATAAAATTCTCTGTATGGTACTCATGGTATTTCACAATCTCAACCCCTTCTTCTTACCTCCAACTTCCCTCTCCCTAAACAGATATTTCATATCTCCCTTGTTAAACCTTCTTGAGAGCAAGGGTTGTCTATTGTCTTTCTTTGTATCCCCAATACATAGCACAGTGCCTGTTACATAGTTGGTACATAATAAATGCTTATTGTGTCACTAACTGGAGTCATCCCCTTCTTTTGAGTTTGTGTCTTAATCATCTATACTCAATATGATGGCTTTTTATGGTGAAATTTGGTTTCTTTTGCTTGTTTTATTATTCATTCTTCTAGCCTACTTCTTGATTTCAGACATTAAGTTCAAGGTCAAACTCTGTACATTTCTGGAGAGAATGTCTGGGCTAGTCCTGATGCTACTTTCTTGGGGTATTGAGTATTATGTCATTCCAGAATGTTAGGGATGGCTCAGACTGAGCACCTGCAAGCTTTCAGTGCTCCCCAAATGGTATGAGCCAGGGCAAAGTCTTATCATTAGCCTCCTGGTCTGAGCTCTGCAAGTTCCTGATCTTAGTCTGAGCACCAAGCTTATTATAACAGACTGTCTGTTGTGGGACTCAGTCATTATAAGCCATCTGGGAATCTCTAATTATTTAGAGTGACACAACTGTAGACTTCTCTTTGACCTGGGATATATGCTCTGGTTATTTCCTTGCAGAGTTCCAACTTGACTGGAATCTTAAGCAGAAATCCAGCTTCAACTCTGGGATTCAAGCTACATAGCAACTGCTTTCTTTTTTTAAAAAAATATTTTTATTTGTTTTATTTTAAAAAAACAGAATAAGAAAAAAGGAAAACTGAAAAGCAATACAAAATGAAAAAGAACATTGACATGTATCCAGCAGAACATCAGGGAGGATTCAAAATATATAATAACAAATCACCAGATCAAGAAAGTATAACTATTAGTAAAAGAAATTATATTTATGAGTGTCCATCTTTTCTTTACTTCATTGCAAATTGTTCTTTTGTTCTCTGTTGCTCACCTTTTTTACTTTATTCTTTTTCCCCCTTTCATCTCCTGCCATCATCCCCCAAGTAGGCTAGTAGTTAAGAAAGAATATATTTATGTTTACATATATAAATACATACACACCCATACATAGACACACACATCTCATCCCCCCCTCTCCCATACACATATATCTTTCCTATTCCTCCTGACTCATTGCTTTAATTCTGCTCCTAATTTGCCTTGCTATTACTTAACTTCCCCCCACCCATGGATCCCTCCCTTGTCTTCTTCCCACACCCTATGCTTCCTGGTCTGCCCATCCCTCTCTCCCTTTATTTCTTTAGAGATTTTGAAGAGTGTTATACCCTTCGTGATATATATGTAGTGTTGCCTATTTAATCCATTCATGATGTGAGTAGGTTTTCAGAACTATTTCCCCCTCTAATGGCTCTGTATCTATTCTTCCTCTGCACCTCATTTGTAGAATTACTATTTTTATGACTGCTGTTTTCTTCTCAACTTATTGTTTGCTGTATCTACTCCTTATGCTGGTACATCACCCTTGAGCACAGGTTTCTTCTTTAATTCATCCCTGATCTGGATTGAGAAAATGGGAACAGAAACTAGGTAATGAGCAAACACTTCCTACGTGGTACTTGTTCCCACTCTGCAGGCAAATTTAAGCCCCTTTCTGCTGAATCTGGGACCTCTTCTTTTTTGGGGACATGACTTTTCTCTGGACTAGAATTCTCCAATATAGCTGCTCCTGGCCAGACCCAATCCCTAGTGTCCACAGATCTCTCTGTCTCCCTATTCTAATCTTGGTTGGAAAAAGACTCAATGTGATTTTTTTCTTGGATTTTCCAACTAGGCTAAAAACACATTTTTAGATATGTTTGGAACAGTTACTTTATTATAAGGGGGAGGAGGAGGAGGAGAGGTAGTATTTCCTAGTATTCCATTGTGATTCTATCTTCCATTGCTTATTAGCTCTACCTTCACTCTATATTAATTCTCATAAATCTTTCCATGCTTCTCTGTATTCATCATATTTGTCATTTCTTCATAGCACAGTAATATTTTAATACATTCATGTACTACAATGTGTTAATCAGTGGGCATTTACTTTGTTTCCAATTCTTCTTTCTACAAAAGCATGGTACTATGCATATTTTGATGTATGTGGGGATTTTTTAAAATAAATGACTACTATCTATTAAGGAATAGCTTTTAGTTATAAATTTCTTTTGTCTATATATATTGAATGTCAAGCCTTTATCCAAGAAATTTGATACCAATATTTTTTTCCACTTGACCAGATAGATCAATTATGTTTGTTTAGAAGCTTTTCAATTTCACATTAATAAAAGTATTTATCTTTTGTAATTGCTTCTGTCCCTTGTTTGATTAAGAACTTACTTACCATTAATAGTTGTAAAAATTCTATTAGCTGCTCTTCTTCCAATTTTTTAATGATAGGATCTTTAATATCAAAATCACATACCCATTTTGAATTTATTATGGCATATGCCCACTATTGCTTCTTACAAGGGACTTGGCAGGCAATTTCCATTCTCAACAACAAGCTACTTTTCAAAAGAGAGCACTCTTTGGCCTCTCCACTTCTCATATAATGTAAGCTATGCCTCAAGCCAAATTATACTCTTTCTCAATTATTTGGAACAAAATGAGCATTTCTTCCATAAGAATCATATGCAGTGGGGTAGCTAAATGGCACAGTGGATAGAGCACCAGCCCTGGAGTCAGGAGGACCTAAGTTTAAATTTTATGTCAGACACTTAACACTTATTTCTAGTTGTGTGACCCTGGGCAAGTCACTTAGAATCTCAAAAAAAAAAAAAAAAAGAATCACATGTAATGACTACACATATATAACCTATGTTAAATTACTTGCCTCCTCAGTGGGAGGGGGGAAGGAGGAAAGAAGGAAGACAAAGAGGGAGGGAGGGAAAGAATTTGAAATTCAAAATTTAAAAAAATAAATGCTAAAAATTGTTTTTATATGTAATTCAAAAAATAAAATTTTAAAAATATATAAACTCTTTGGCACCATCACACTTTCTCAACCAGTTTACTCCAGGCAAGTTACCCAAATAAAGTATGTTAGAAGAGCAAAGAGTCTCACCATGATTAGGGAGGACTTCTAAAGTAATTTTGTAGCAGATTCAATCCCAACCATATTTACTTAAAGCTAGAAGGCTGACTCCTATATTTCTTTAGTTACTCATGGAGGAGTAAAGTCACCAGGGACAGATGAACCATTTGGGGATCATCACTGAAAGCCTTCTTTTTTGGATTGTCCGTGAATACAAAGATAACTGAGAATCATCTGAAATCAGCCAGTGATAGGGTGAACAAGTCATGGAGAAATAGAATTAGAGGATGGGGACCTTTTTTTCTCTTCAACAAATCTGCTGAGAACTGGCTCTCCTTTCTCCTTTTCTCCTTATCTCGATCACCAAATTCTGGGTACTCTCCCTCATTCTCAAAACCACAGTAACATTTACGTTTTATTTACTATAACAGTATATTTAAAACCCCCAATGCATTTTAGAGCCAGGAAAGCTGTTAAAAATCAAATTCACTTTCCCCTCTTCCCATTTTAGAGAAGGGGAAACAGAAAAGAAATGCACCCAAAATTGTTCCTAGTAACAGATCCAGGGCTCCTGACCCAGGGATCTCTACTTTGTGTGGGAAGTGGTCCTGTTTTGTCTGTTTGTTACATGTGTCAATATGATGTATTTCAACTCATCAACTTTCTGGAGTAGGAACTGGTGGTGCTTCCCTTTGCCCAGCACCTAATCCAGTTCTCATTACAAAGAGGAAATTTGCTTTTGTGAGGGTATTTTCACCTCACTCCAATTAAATGATCACAGAAAACTCCGATATCTCAATTGAATCAATCAATGAAAACTAAGCTAAGTATGAATAATTCCTTAATGAAATGGAAAGAATCATAAGAGTTTTGGGTTCCTGAATGAGAATATATGATGTGATATTACATAACACATGTTTTGTGACTCTCCAAAGAGAATCAATTATGTTCTATAGGGTTATTTATAAAAACAGTAAGCTCTTCCAGGGCTGAGTCAGTTGAAAGGTGATTGAATATAGCAAGGAAGGACTTCTGTGATGGAATTGCTTTTGGGGAAGTATGTTTCTCACCTTTCTCTCTTGCCTCCTATTGACTAAATATTGGTCTTGTGAACTTCTCAAGGTGTGAGTAATAGTGTCCCCAGAGTAGTAGTGACCTTCAGTAGTATCTGTATTAGGAGCTGAGAAACATACCAAGCACAAACTTGACATATCAAGAAAAGGCTGCTTTTAAATTCTATAAGAGCTCAACCCTTAGAGCCCAGAAGAGCTACACCTAAGGAGAACTTCATGAGGATTTCATAAAGGAAAGAGTCACCCTTTTTTCTTACAGGTTCCCTACATGTGTGTTTCACTATTATCTTACTTTAAATTTGGGACCTTGTATGTGCAAGGGAAGAATGTGCCTCAAATTTGAAAGGATTGTTTCTGTATCAGTGATCCTGACTATACCTGCTTACTAAATGCCTCTTCTAAAAGCTAATTAAGTCTGTCTAATAATCAGGGGAAGCAAGACAGGGAAGCTCATGAGTATAAGAAAAATCTAAGTCCCTCAAGGTTTTCCTTTAGAACTTGGAGGAGAGTAGTAGTGAATCCTTTTTCTGGTGTCCTGGCTTGCCAAATTCAGTAGTAATTGGGGAAGTAATCTAGAGGAGTACTACTTCTTACTTGAGAAAAGTCACTATTAGAGTGTTACACTCCTTTAATACCTTTTGGGCTTGGATAAAGGAGTTGGGTGGGGAGAGGAAGAGGAAAAGACAGGAAAAAGGAGGGAAGAAAGGGAAGAGGCAGCTGATTGTAATCCTGGCTAAAGCATTTAATTTCATGGTCCTCGGGTAACTCTCTAAGACAATAAATTGCATAGCAATTGATGAATCTGCTTTATAAAAGGAGTTTCTTCCCTTGAAATTCCTTACATCAATGAAATCTTCCTCTCTCCAAAAAATAATTTGTTAAAAGGTTTGTATTATTATCCAATATTTACTGACATACAGATCCAATCTTCAAGGCTTAGCTCAAATGTTATCCTCTCCAGGGAATTCATTAGGCAAAAATGATTTTTATTTCTTTGAATCACACACAGCACTTTGTATTTCAGATTCAAGGATCTGTGATTCCATCAGCATGGATATTCCCTTCACTAATTCCCTATCCAGGACTTCTTATGAGGAACTGGTCAGGCAGTTTCCAGGAATACCCCATTGTACAGCCAATCTACACATAAACTGCTATGACTTCCAGAGGGAAGAAGAGGGAGGAACTCTGGCAACCCAGTTCAGTGGCATTTCCCCCATCCATTACTGCAGAAACAAGGGCACTCTGAGGGCACAAGCTTATTTCACTGACTCTGGGAAACTGACTTTGCCCAGGTCTTTCTTTCATTGACCATGGTTCAGGAGCAGAAATAGCATATATTTGGCCAGAAAATGATTAGGATGAAAGATTGATTGAGTCATTCTTCTCAAAGTCAGTTCCTGGCTGTGAGCCTCTCACACCTTCTTCAGCCAAAGCAAGCAGCTGGTGATAAGGTCTTTAAGCCATTGAGCAGGGAGAACTGGGAAAGACTGCCGGAAAGGTTCTCTTCACCTGTCTCTACTAGACAGTCAAGTGGCTCAAGAGGGATGAAGGGAAAATATAGACAAAGATAGAGGCAGAGAAAGGCAGAGCAATATAGACATGACAGAGGTCTAGAAAAAGACACAAAAGGGGAACAGGGAAAGAAGCCCCACAATGTCTTCTTTGTTTTCCCTAAACCACTCCAATGAGCTTAGAATTCTTTTTTTTTTATTAAAGCTTTTTATTTTCAAAATATATTCATGATAATTTTCAACATTCACTCCTACAAAACCCTGTGGTCTAATTTTTTTCCTCCCTTCCTCCACTCTCTCCCCCAGTTGGTAAGTGATCCAGTATATGTTGAACATATACAATTCCTCTACATATATTTCCATAAATATCATACTGCTTTAGAAAAATCAGATCAAAATGGGAAAAAAAATGAGAAAGAAAACAAAATACAAGCAAGCAACAACAAAAAGAGTGAAAATCCTATGTTGTGATCCACATTCAGTTCCCACAGTACTCTCTCTGGGTGCAGATGGCTTTCTTCATCACAAGATCACTAGAACTGGTCTGAATCACCTCATTGTTGAAAAGAGCCACATCCAATAAAATTGATCATTGTATAATCTTGTTGCCATGTACAATGATCTCCTGGTTCTGCTCACTTCACTCAGCATCAGTTCATGCAACTTCCTCCAAGCCTTTCTAAAATTATTCTGCTCATCATTTCTTATAGAACAATAATATTCCATAACACCCATATATCATAATTTATTCAGCCATTCTCCAACTGATGGGCATCCACTCAGTTTCCAGTTTTTCAGTTTAGAATTCTTTCAGAATTCCTAGCTCTAATCCATGTGTGACACATTCATTCTCCTCTTCCCCAGTGTCAGCTAGATTTAGCCCAGCTTTAAATCCTACCTTTTCGATATCATTCTCTCACTATTTCCAGAGTCATATCTATCCACCTCCCCTTGACCTCTAAACTGGCTCCACATGTCCCAACCTGGGAATTCTCTGAGATCCTGGCCTGGAGCTGTTCTTTCTTTAACTCCCTTATATTGGGGGAGAGCTCTGAAGGAAGGGACTGTTCCTAATCCCTCTCTGTTGTCTCACAGTAGCTCCACATAAAGCTGTAAGAAAAGTACAAACTTGTTGGTTAATGGCTACTTTCCACCAGGAGTGAGAACAGGACAGATTGTCCAGGAGAACAAGAAGTTTACTTGATCCTTTCTTAGAGTTTAGGATGCCAAGACCTAGGAAGGTTAATAATATCCCCCACAGTTTTCAGGAAGAATAAGAGTTAACAAATTATTTCAGAGCACTTCCTGTGTGAGTATTTCTACCTTAAGGCTTGGGGATGGTTGATTTGATAGCACTCTCTAAGGATAAATCTGGATTTTGATTTAGCATAAGAATGTGTGTTCATGGGCAAGTTAGTTCACTTCTTACTAGTAAAATAAAAGGATTATACTAGATGACCCCTAAAGTCTTTTCCAATTCTAAACCAACCAATCATTCAAGAAATATTTGTTATACAGCTGCTATTAAACTTTGTGCCACCCAGAAAGGTGAATGGACTCTGAGACTTCTGGGATACTGAAGTTCCTTCTTCCCAGGAGGAAGTGTATAGTATCATAGATTTATATTACATTTCCAAAGGATGAATAAGGTCAATGAGGGCAGGTAAAATTTTACCTTTTGTTTCCCCGTTAGACACAAAGTAGCTTTCTGAGATTTTAGACTGAACCAGAGATATAGTTTTGATTTCTGTGCAGATGGACCTGGTGAACTAGGACAATAGATGATTGTATGGGAAAGATGCAGAGATTTCCATAGTTAGAAAAGGCACTATCAACTATGATTTCTATCTGGGAGAGAGAGACAGACAGAGAGACAGACAGAGACACACACAGAGAGACAAAGAGAGGGGGGTATAGGGAGAGGAGGGAAGGAAAAGAGAGAAGGGAAAGAAAGAGAAAGAGAGAGGGAGGGAGGAAGGGAAGGAGAGAGACACTCAGGCAGGCAAATAGAGAGGTGGGGGGGAGACAGACAGGCAGAGAGAGAGAGAGAGAGATGGGGGCGGAGAAAAGAAAGAGACAGACAGAGAAAGGAAAAGAGAAGAAAGAGAGGAGAGAGATAAGCAGTAGAATAGACAAAGAGAGAGAAAAAGACAGAAAGAGAGAGACAGATTCAGAGAGATTCAGAAAAAGAGAGGCAAAGAGACAGAAAGAGAGGGAGAGCAAATAATTGAAGAGCCACAATAGAAACTAAGGAAAATGATTACCCCTTTCTGGGGTAAGGAAAAGTAGCAGAAAAGAATTAGAATGGGGGAAGACAAACTCTGGTCCTAATTTTCCTCTCTGAATCACTCTACAAGATGACAGAATTCTGGTTTCTATGATTGACAAAATTATGCCCAGAACACTATGACAGGAATAAATGAATGAGAGTGAACAGAGGACCTTTCCTTTTTGTGGGACCCAGCAACTTTAAAAAGAATGGGGTATTTTAGTTAGTTACTACTCTACTCCACCTTTCTATCATGTTCTCTGGAACTGTTGTTCCCTAACACAAATTGCTCTTACATCTAATTTTCTATGGGCAAAATATTTCCACTAAATAGAATGTAAGCTCCTTAAGGCAAGGACTAATTCTTTTTTGTCTTTGCATTCATCCCACCCCTTCCTTGACAGTGGAAGAAAGAATAAGGAACTCTAAGGGGTTTTTAATTGGCAATGTGGGGGAAGAGAGAGTTTAAGTATGTATGGAAAAAGTCTGGAAAAGCGATATGATAAGTAGAATAGTGAATCAGTTACAGAGATTTAAAAAAAGAATTACCTTTTTGCAGTGAGGGCCCAGTTGAAATTATGTAACAGGATTTTTAGTGAATTCAGATCAGAATTCGTTCATAATTTTTCTCCAGCTTTCTTCAGTAGCATATTAGTAAGAGAGAAGGCATGATGGTACTTGACAGGTCAAAATAATTTATAGAATAAGAGACAAGGGACTTTGAAAGAAGAGGATACTGTTGAGTTAAACTGCTTTGCTAACTGACAAAAATGGAAAAGGAAAAAGTGTTGCCAGTATTGATGATGTGGGAAAGAAATGAGAGGTTGATGGATTGAAGTTCATGGTGAGGATGAGGTATTGTAAGGCAGAGACAAAGATGAAAATATAACATGATTAAATAGAGGGAATTTCAGAGTTCATGAACATGGAAGTGGAACTCTTGTGGGTGATTATAAGATCAAAGATATGATCTGTATATTATACTTATGTAACATAATTTGTTTACCTATTCTCTAGGTAAACAAGTTCCCCCTTAGTTTCTAATTTGGAGTTAATACTTCTAAAAAAAAATGCTAAAGATGTCTGTACATTTAGGTCCTTTTCCTGTGGTGGGATTGGATCAAAGGAAATATAAAGACTAATAACTTTGAAGGTATATTTCTAAATTGCTTTCAAGAATAACTAGACCTATCATAATACCACCAACAGTGCACCAATGAGACCCCTTAGTTACTCATTTTCCTCTTGGGTCACCTTTGCCATTCTGATACATGTGAAGTAGGACTTTAGTGTTGCTTTAAGTTGCATATCTTTAAATATTAATGATTTGAGTATTTTTTTCCCCAAATGGCTGTCGATAGCTTAGGTTTCTTCCTTTGAAAACTGCTTATTTATATCCTTTTCCAAATTACCCCCTTGGGAAAAGGATCTTAGCCTTATCAATTTGAAACGTTTTTTTTTTTTTTTGTATCTAAGATGATATCTATCAGAGAAACTTGATGTAAAGATTTCCCAGTTACTTAGGTTTGTTCATGCAATTTTTTTAAAACATTTTTACAATCATATTTGTCCCTTTTATCTTTTATGATTCTCTCTGTCAATTTAGTTATGAATGCTTCTTCTGTCCTTAGGAGTGGAAAGTTAATTTCTTTATTACTCCAGGAACCATTTGTTCTAACACTAACTTCTCTTGTATCTAATTTTCCATGTACAAACTGTTTTTGCCCAAAAGAATGTAAGTTCCTTAGAGCAAAAAGTCCTGATATCCATTAGGTTGTTAATAAATATTTGTTTAATAGAATTTAAACATATCATATCATATACATGTAGATATCATATACATACATATATGTACATTGTGGAATCATGTCTGACTCTTCCTGACTCCATGGACCATATTGTTCATGGGATTTTCCTGGCAAAGACACTGGAGTGGATTGCCATTTCCTTCTCCAATGGAGTAAAGTAAACTGGTTAAGTGATTTGCCAAGGATCACACAGCTAGTTTTTGAGGTAGGATTTGAACTGGGTCTTCCTGACTCCAGGTCCAGCCCTCTATCCACTGAGCCACCTAGATGACTCCAATATATACATACGTATGTGTGCATGTATGTTTACTACCCTACTCTGTATTCCTGCCCTTAACCAGGAAGCTTGTGGCCAGACCATCCCTAGCCTCTTCATTTCTACTCTCCCAATTTCCCCAAGATGTCCAGAAAACTCTCAGCCACCCAAGATCCCAGAGCACTGCCTTTTGTCCCGTCGTCCTAAACTTCTCCACCTCTATTTGGAGCAGTTTGGAATCCAGTCCTTTTAATCCAGGGTGCAAAAAGTACCTATGGGAGGAAGTGGGGTGGGAAACACAATGACCCGTGGAACTCCCTAGGGAAGAGGGGATTTCCTAACCTGAAGTTTCCTGGGGAATTCCCCTTAGAATCTGGCATCAGCTCTATCTCTTGTCTTCTACACAGGATAGTCAGAATTGCGAGCTGTGGGGAGGTAGAGGGGGCAAAAGGGGAGAGGCAGCCGGATGAATAGAGCAAATAAAAGTAGCTGTCAGCTCAAAGGCCTTTAATCATCCAAATATGCCAGGCGGGAGCCGGGTGGGTTGATGAGTTAGTCACTGTCCTCTGGACTTCCTACTTTCCAAAAATGCAGACTTTCCCGGAGACTGGAAACCACTTGTTTGAGCAATGTTCATTTTAAATGGTTTCTGGATTATCTAGGTTTCGATTATCTGCACCCCTGCCCCTGAGGGCGGTGAAGCAAGGATGCCCCCGGGAGTCGCGGGTTCCTCGCGGGTACTTGGCTTTTTGGCTGGGGAATTGTGGGGTAAGAGGTGCCCAGGACTTCTTCCTAGTATTTTGTAACCTTGCGTCCCGCAGGTGGGCAACCCAGGCATCCCAGGGCTGCCATTTAGAATACCGACTAAATTAGAAGGGGTGTGTGTGTGATGGAGAAATGGGGGAGGGAGAAAGAAGTGGGTCCTGGGACAGATGAGTTGAGAGAGGTTCGGGGAGCTCTGAAACCCCGCTATCTCAGTTTGATTTCTATCCCAGCGGGAGAGGGAAATCTCCCCGAAATTTCCTGGGATTTTGTCTGACCTGTCAGAATCTGAAATCAAGGCTTTGGGAGTGACTGGCTAGGGAGGCGTTCCCTGGGCTGGAGGAAGGAGGGGGGAGAGGGAAGAGAAAGAGGAGAGAGGGAAGGAGGAGGAGGAGAGAGGGGAGGGGCTGGAGCAAGCAGGGGATGCACCGGAGCCGACCAAGGGGCCCCGGAGGCAGCAGCGGCAGCTGCGGCAGTGGCGGGATCGCGGCGGCGGCCCCTAGTGTACTGCCCCCCGGTGTCCGGGCCCCCGGAGACGCCATGCCCCACACAGTCACTCTCCAAGGCCCCTCACCATGGGGCTTCCGCCTGGTGGGCGGCAAGGACTTTAGTACCGCGCTCACCATCTCCCGGGTGAGTCCGGGGCCCGCGAGAGGGAATCCTGGGGAGGGGGATTCTAGGAGGGGGATCCCTGGGAAGGGTCCCGAGACAAAGGCACTTGCAGATCTAGCTGGGATGGGGGACGAACACAGAGCGGTGATCTGTGGCTGGGGCCGCTGTAGTGAGGGAAGGTGAAAAACTGCCAGTGTCCACCGCTGGCCCTGAGCCTCTGTCCCGAAAAAGCCTCTTCCAGGATTTCTGCCCGGTTAGCGCCTGACTGGGGGAAGGCGGCACCCGTCCGTGGTCGGTGTAACTTCTAGCTGCGGATCTTAAGGACCGCGCTGGGCGCGATGCTCCAGGCGCTCGCTGTTCCGCGCTGCGCCCCGCCCCGGAGCCAGTCGGACCCGCCAACCCTGCGGGGCCAAGGAGGTCTGCAGCCTCTGTCCCGGTCTCGGTCCTATTATAACGCCTACAGAACTCACTTTGAGTTCCCAGGCTGTGCCTTTCTGACCAAGCGTTATTGGATCAAAGGGGTCACAACTCTTTTTGGTCTTAACCAAACTAGACCCCCAGTGGAACGAAACTGTCACCCGTGGGGTCTTTGAGGTCCGGGTTCACAGGAGTACCCTCCCTAATCCCCCAAACTCCCTCCGGATTTGGCTGGACGCTTCTCCGTCTCCCTCACCACGCACCCCCCTGACCTCTCCGGGACCCCAGGGAGAAAGTGATGAGGAATGTGCCCTTGGCGAGTGAGGTCTGCCGGCAGTTTGTTTCTTGCGAAGAACAGACAGCCTTACTGACAGTGCAGTCCCCTCACACAATCAATCTTAGCTACTAGAAGAATCATAGCGCCCAACAGGGTGACTGGCCTTCTGGTGGGTGGTGGGAAGGAAACCAGAAGGGGACCTGATTCTTGAGGAAGCTGGTAGGCCGATGGGGAAACAGTGACCCTCCCCGGGGCTGCTTGTTGGGAAGAGAGAAGGGGCCAGCAGCAGCCTTGGCAACAGGTGATCATCTAATGTAAGTGGTCACTTTTCGAATATTTTCCACTGGGGAAGATGCAGAACAACACTGGGCCTACAATCCGTAGGTCCGTGCCCCGAAATCCTTTGCTACAAATTTATGTTAAGGAAATCACTTGATGTTGGGGCTTTCTTCTTCTTCCTCCCCCTCTGCAAGTTCCTCAGAGGCTGGGGCGTTTTCCCTTGTTCCCTTTTCTTTTTTGGATCTCCAGTCCCAAACACAAAATCGTGCACAATAGGTACTTAATACATTTGTGTAGGGTGGGATTCGGCTTGTTTTGGTGAAGACGATGCTGCAGCTCTACCCGTCTGGCGGGGCGAAGGGCAGTGAGAAATCTGAAGCCTCCTCTCCTGACCTGTTAAGTGAGGACAACTGCACGGAAGACGACGTCTGTCCCTCCCCCTCCTCGCAGCCCTACCCCCACCCCCACCCCCAGCTGCTCAGGAGGGCAGGAGCAGGTCACACATTTGCAGAAGGTGTTCACATCTCCATGTCAGCTCCTGTTTAATCAGCTTCACTGACCTTACGAGCTGGCAGTGGGAAGGAGGCAGTGTTTGCCTTGTTTCTGAGAGAGGCAGGGACTGGACTGTGGCCCAGAGCTGGAGATGGCTGTAGAGGCTTTGTCTTTGGGAAAATCCTGTGTCCTTGGAGCTCTGTAGGCTCCTAATCCATTGGAACAGAGGGAATAAAATGGCCCATAAAACTGCCATCAGCCTCGAGAGAAAACCCAGCTGTGAAAGGATGGAGTTTTCCTTTTTCTATAAACAGAAGATTGTTCATGAAATCTACACCGGCTGGAAGGGTAAAGGGCTCCAGGGTGCCTGAGTGAGGGTCACACAATGCAGTTTGGAAACAAGCTGCTTGTTGTGCCGGTCTTGTCTGGGCCCTTCAGCCTCCTTTAGCAGAAAGGTCTGTGGTGTAGGGGAGT
Source organism: Sarcophilus harrisii (assembly GCF_902635505.1). Lineage (NCBI taxonomy): Eukaryota > Metazoa > Chordata > Mammalia > Dasyuromorphia > Dasyuridae > Sarcophilus > Sarcophilus harrisii. The sequence goes on from NC_045427.1 coordinate 350,618,587, forward strand.
AGGTTTCAAGGCAGCTGATGAAGTTTGCCTAGCTGCTCATGCAGAGTGAGCTGAGGAACACAGACATCTGTTAAAACAACACAAACTAGATATGCCCATGGGGGAGTCCTTGGCCTTCCAGGCATCAACATTTAGACTAAGAAATTTCACAGACTACTTGGGTTGGGGATGCAAGGCCTAGAGGGCTCTCACTCTGGTATGATCTTAGGAATTTGCCCCATTGGAAAGATTGCATGGGAAGAAGCTATTTCACTCTAAAAAAACATGAAAATACTTCCAAAAATCTTGTGGGATTTGGAAGCCTTCAAAATCTAGCTCAATTATCTTTAAAACTCTTGTTTTTGTTGATATTTTGTTTTTACATCATCATTTTCAAATGTATCCTTCCCTTTCAAATACCCAGCAATCAAAATTTAATATGAAAGAGATGAAACACACAGATATATAGACACAGACACATGTACCTTGTCTGGCAATATATGCAGTATTTTATATCCATTGTCCCCCACTTCTGCAACACAGAGAGGTATATTTTGCCCTTTATTTTTGTAACCAAAAAGAATGGAGATGATTTGTAAGTGTTGCATTTACTCACAGAGGAAAAAAATATCAGGCAAGTCAGGAAGGTCCAATGGTTCATAAGTAAATGAATTGATTTCAGGTAGGTAGATCTTGCATTAAAAGAAAGAATGTTCTGTGTCAGGGAGGATTCAAATGATTGAACTTATATGCAGTGGTAGAGAGAAGAGTTCTGGATAAGAAGTGGCAACTGGCTCTGACATCATTGATAAAGTAAGGCCCAGAAGGCCTCAGCCAGGTATGCCTAGGGGCCTGGAATTCCCTATCTCTGCTCCTGTGACCTTATTTTCACTACCTCCTGGATGAGCCCATTCATTATAACACTTATCTCTCATGGCAGAATGGAAATCAGTGAGAGGTTACTAAGACCAAGAGAAGGTGCATTTTCTCTACTTTTCTCAGACCAAAACTTTGTCATTATAATTACACAGCTTTGAGCTATGATCTGTTTGGTCTTTAGGTTTACAATGTTGTATACACCGTCAGAGAGTCACGGTCTCTGGGGAAACCTGAAACGGAGGGCAGGAAGCAAGCAATAGTAAAGGAGGAATGCAATATGGTTTTATGGGAAGAGCACTGAACACAGAGTACAAAGACCTGGATTCAAATCCATTTCTGTATAACTGTGCAACCTTGGTTTCTTATCTGTCAAGTGAGGGGATTGAAATTAGGTTGTTTCAAAGGTCTTGAATATTTTCTGCTCCATTTGGAATCAACAAATCCACAAAATCTTCAGCACTCTATTTTCCCCAATAGTAAGTTTAATTTAAATTGTCCTTGCCTGTATTAAAAGTAGCTTAGATCAGCCAAACACTGAGTTTATGCTTTGTGAGTTTATGCCCAGTGTAAGTGGCCATATATGGACTGAGAAATGAATAATACTTCGGGAGCTTCATTGTCCACTTCATGCTGCTCATCTGTTTCCTAAAAGAAGGATCAACACTGGAAGATTATAGGGGGAGTCACTAGCAAATGAGGCAGTTTCTAAGATCCATGCAACACTTATTTCCTTTAATACAATGTCTAATGGCAGGAGTACTCTCCAAAGGCATGTGGGCTGTGGCTTTATCGGAGGCTCCTGGTGCTGGATGTACACATGTGTTTACTGTGACCAAGCAGGGTTTAGGATTTTGGCACAGGGTGGGTGCTGCTAGACTACCAAAATAGTGAAGTGGCTCTTGAAGCAAACAATTTACTAATATTAGTGGAATGCTGAGCTTTGTCTCAGCATACAGTTACTCGGAGAGGAAGCTGGTGAGATGTTCAGGACTTTAATTGTCTCTAGGATTTCAATCGACATCAGAGGAAGCTACCCATTACACAAATGGGAAAGTGTAAATCAGCTGCTCTGGGAGCAAAGGGGAGGCTTGGCTTTTAAGTTCATCCACATGGGAGCTTTTCAGAGCTTAGACCCCGGAAGCAGGGTGTGGCCAGGATGGGAAGGTTTTGTATTTAGTCCCTCTGGTCGGATGTAGGCAATGTCAGACCCAGGCAAAATAATAGAATTTATTTAAATCTGGGACATAAACAAGAAATTTTGTAGTTCCAGTGTCTCATTGTACAGAAAAATAAATTAAAGCCAGAGAGGACAAGTGATAGGATTCATCATTCTTTTCATTTCACTTTTCCTCTCAAAAAAAAGTATTATATATGTACATTCATTTTTTTTACATATTTTCTTATAAATCATGTTGGGAGAAAAAAATGAGAATAAAAGGGAAAAATCATGAGAGAAAAAAAATAGAAGAAAAAGAGGAAAAAGTGAATATAGCATGTGTTGATTTATGTTCAGTCTCCATCATTCTCTCTCTGGATGCAGATAGTGTTTTTCATCCAAAATTTTTTTGGATTGCCTTGGAGAAGAATCAAATCTGTCATAGTTGATGATCGCACAATCTTGCTCTTACTATGTACAATGTTTTCCTGGTTCTGCTTGTTTCACTCAGCATTAGTTCATGTAAATGTTTCCAAGCCTTTCTAAAATCAACTTGTTCATCATTTCTCTCAAAACTCTTGAGGCCCTTGAAGCTAGGACCTGGTGTCTTGCTGAAAGCCGTTGCTCATATTCATGAAGGATTTGCTTCCCGTTGAATTGGCTATTCTAGGTTCCTTGATAATCTTTGGATAAGTTTGTAACTTGTGTCTGTGGGACCCAGGTGTCCCTCTCTCTTTCTGATGAGACAATCCTGTCCCATTCAAAAGTAAGTGTCCCCAGAGGAGAGCTTGGTAAAGGTTTTTAATTTAGTTTAGTTTTTTCCCTACCAGGATTTCCCATTTTTTTCAGGTGGGGAAGCTAAGGCACAATTTGGCCAAATCATTTCTCAAAAGAATGCTAGGTACAAAAAACAAAAGGAAGGTAAGAAGGTGTGACTTCCATTCCTGGTGAAAAAATATTTTATAGACTCTAATCTAAAGTGGATTTAAGTCAGTGCTAAACAAACACATTTCTTTGTTCTATTGTTCCAAGCTAACACACCAAGGCTGTCTCTTTGGCCCTGCTCCAGTGTTTCTCTAGCACAGCTTGATCCAGCCCAGGTGGATATCCTGGGCATCTGGGCCGCATCTATCTAGCATTTTGGACTTGCTTCATAAATTCATCGAAATGCTCAGCTATGGCACTTAATGTTAAGAGCTTGGAGGGCAGCTAGGAAGTGAAATGAATAGAGCAATGGATAGTGAACTTCTCCTAGAATCAGGACCCAAATCCAAGTCTACTTATTAACAGGGGTGATACTTACTAGCTGAGCAAGTCCCTTAACCCAATTGCTTAAAAAAAAGTTTGGGAGAGGCATCGGGTCATGGCTAATAAACTAGCTTTCAGAGTTTCAAAGAAGGCCTGGGTTCTATTCCTGGCTCTTACACATACTGTTTGTAATACTGCCAGCAAATAATTGAATCTCCCTTGCCTCTTTGGGCAACTTTCTAAGATTAAAAATTGCGGGACAAGTTGCCCTCTGTCCTAGTAGGAGGAATTTCTTTCCTGGGAGTCCTCTTTACAATGAAGTCATAGTTCTGGATCAAGAAAAAATACAGAGGGGAGGAAAAGCAAATATGAGCTGCCACCCAGTATTCATGTTCCCATTCTATCCTTTCTTCCTTGTTGAAAAAGCAGAAAATAAAGGACTGAAAAGAGAAAAATGAGATTGACACTCTGACAATGTCACCAGTGAGTCAGTGGCAGAACCTACACTGCCTACATTCTGTTACAGATTCTTAAAGGTTCCTAAAATCTCATTGAGTCACTGCCCTGCTGAAGAATTTTCAGGAACTCCCTAGTGCCTTTGGAATAAAACGAAAATTTCTTTAGCTTTTCATTTAAAGCCCTTCACATTCTAGGTCCAGTCTACCTTTTCAGACTTATTTCACATTGCTCCCCTTTACACACCCTTTATTATTAGCTAATAGGCCTTCTTGCTTCTCCCCAAACTCAGAATTTACTTTCCTTTAGGCCTTTTCATGAGCTGTCTCTCTCTGAACTTAAATTTCTTAGAACTTCTAGTTTCCTTCAAGTTTCCTCAATTAAGGTGCTACTTCTTACTGAAAATTTTTCATATGCCCCTAACTTTATGTGTTTTCTCTGTCATCCTTCTCACTCCCACTTAGAAGGAATTAGCTTGGTGGCTTCTTTAGGAACAATCCATAGAGTCTGGAGTCAAGAAGACCTCAATTCAAATCCAACTTCAGACACTTTTTAGCTAGCTGTATGATCCAGAAGTCATATTGAAAGGATCAAATGAGATAATTATTGTAAAGGGTTTAATACCCTTATACATAATTGGTGCTTAATACTTTTTTCCTTTCTTCTTTCTTTCCTTCTCCCCTCTCCCCTCCCTCCCTCCCTCCCTCTATTTCTCTCCTTCCTTCCTTCCTTCCTTCCTTCCTTCCTTCCTTCCTTCCTTCCTTCCTTCCTTCCTTCCTTCCTCTTTCCCTTTTCCTCTCTCCCTCCCTTCCATCCTTTCTCCTTTTTTCCTTCCTGGCAGGAATTCTTTATCAATTTATCTTTGTATCACTAGAACCTTGCATAGAGTCTTATATCTAGTTCAGAGTATCTGGACTTGGCAGCAAGAGTACTGAACTTTGCTCTAGGCTTATTTGTAACTAATTCTGGAGGTTGATCAAATATTTTATCATCAGCCTCTATGATTTTGCATGGAATTTTTCTCCCTTCTCACTTCTGCCTCTTGGTCCTCCTGACCTCCTCTGCTTCCTTGGTCCTCTGTTCAAGGCCCAGTTTAAGGACCACTTCCTTCAAAGGTTTTCTCTTTAACCAGCAATTAGTGAGAATCCCCTCTTCCCTCTAAGCACAGTATATTTCATCTGTATATTTGACAAGAATTCTTATTTTTGCCTTTCTTTCCCCAAGGCCTAGCCCAATGTTTAGCAATATAGGGCATTAGTGTTTGGTGTTTTTTGAATTTGGTTTGGTGGGTTTTTTTTCCTCAATTTTATTTTTCCAGTTACATGTAAAAATAGTTTTCAACATTCATTTTTGTAAGATTTTAAGTCCCCATTTTTCTACCTTCTTTCCTTATCTTCCCCTCATCCAAGACAGAAAACAATTTAATATAGTTAAACATATACAATCATTTTGAATACATTTACATATTTGTCATATTGTGAAAGAAAAATCAGAACAAAAGGGAAAAACCAAAGGGAAAAAAAAAGAATGAAAATACCATGCTCTGTTCCGCATTCAGTCTTTGTAGTTCTGTCTCTGAGTGCGGATGGCTTTTCCATCTCCAGTCCATGGAATTGTTCTGGATTACCAATTAATGAGAAAAGCCAAGTCTATCATAGCTGAATAACAAGATCACATAATTTTGTTATTATTGTGTGCAGTGTTTTTGGTTCTGCTCCCTTCACTCAACAAATGAAAGTTTGTTGATTGATTACCATAATGTTGGGCAAATCACTTAGGATCATAGGATCAAAAATTTAGAGCTAGAAGGGACCTTTGAGATTCTCTAAACCCTGCCTCTCTCCCCCTCCCCACATTTTACAAATAAGGAAACTGAGATGCATTGTGGTGAAGTCACTTTCCCAAAGTTATTCAGTTAACAAGTGACTGAGTCAGTATTTGAACCCAATCTTGTCTCCAAATGCAAGCTTTTCAATCAGGATGATAGATTTCTTCATTGATCAGGGGTAGAGGCCAGAGCTCTGCTAAATTATTTTGAGCTGCTGAGTCAGATAAAACTCCACCCAGAGTCCTCCATGATCAGATCTAGAAAAATCCTTGTTTTTATTCTCCTTTCATGGGCTTTCCTTGTCCCTCCACAAACCAGATTTTCATTGCTAATTCTTTTTACCAAGCAGTTTTCTGATTAAGCCAGTTCCTTTGCGGCTTCTCCAACTTCCCCATGGAATGTAAGTTTTAACATCCTGCAAGCTCCTATTTACTCACAGTCTGCACCCTGCCTGGTGGTGATGTGAAACAAAAAAATACATCACTGCCACCCCTATCAAGTTAGTGCTAACTTCAAGGAAATGGCTTTGAGGCTTGGTTTGGGGCTTTTGCCAGTCTGTGAGTCAGGGTTTCAGGTTTTCCCAAATAGCTCCTGTTAAATTTTAGCAATAATTTGTTTTCCATGGTATAGCCACCCTCAGCCACTCTTTTCCTGCCTAGATTGGTATGGGCATCCATGAGCTAACTGACTTGACTTTCAGATGAAACCAGCATTTTGTTTACAGTGGGGTGAACGTCCCAAGCTGAGACTAGAATCAGAAATGTATTAGTATGGGGAGTCTAAGGAGGGAATAGTCAGGAGGATGGGCAGTTCACATCAGAAAGCACATATTAAGTATCCACTGTGTGCAAATATGCCATTAGGCTATAGGAAAGATTCAAAGTTTAGTCAAATGTATAGCATCTCCAGTCATGAAAGACCTCTGAGAAAAAAAAGCCTTCAATTGGAGATTGTAAATGGTGGGGACACTACCTCTAAAGACAGTCCCTTTCACATTCTTCCAGTTCTAATTGTTAGGAAGTTTTTCCATCTGTGGATTTTAAAACTGCCTCCCTGAAATCTCCATCCACCCTTTGCTCCTAATTCTCTGCTCTGGGACCAAACAGAACTAGTCATATATCCATACCCATAGCCACATATATACACACATGGACTTTCTCTGCTCATGTCACAAGTGGCAAAAACATTTGCCATGAAACTGCTCCCACTAGCTTTCTGCTCCAGGGGATAAAGACAATTTTTAGTTATGGCTCTGCATGCTACCAAAGGAGGAGCAGCTAAAGCTTTTGATGAGAAGTGAAAGCTTGCTCAGAAGACACTTAGGAACTTTCTTAAACCATAAATAGTTTATACTGATTCCTATGGGTCTAATGTGGTTGCAGATATGGTTCCACATGGAATCTGCCCTTTTTCTCGGTGACTTCTGCCCTACAGAGAATTTAGTTTATTATTTGGTAGTTTTGTAACACCTGAAACGTCCCTCTAGTGCTTGGATTTGTATTTGGGGGGGAATAAGATAGAGCCAGAAGCCAGCTTAACTAAACGTCACATTTGGCCATTGTGCTCAGCTCAGGAGCTAGGAGAGTTCTTGTTAAAGGCAAAAGTGTTCCCAAGAACCTCTATATGCCACTTACATAGTATCTGCTCAAGCTTGGGACCATTGACTACAGCTGGAGACTTCCCTGTCCCCATCCCCCTTCCCTAAATACTATCTCTCATGTCTCAGCTTCCAAAGCAGAGAAGATGTATGAGTTATCTTAGTTTCTTGAAATGAAGAATTAATTTTTTTCTTCCTGATTTCAAACTAATTTGGGTAATTGAAGTTAGTAAATAAACACAGTGATATTTAAAATATAAGGAGAGTCTATATAAAAAGAGCTAAGAGACAGTCTGTGGTGGATATTGGACCAGTCTTTGAATCAGGAAAACTTGAATTCAAATCTTATATCTGACTTCTATTGGCTGAGTGACACTACAAATTATAGAATCTCTCTGTGCCCCAACTTGTTGTTTTTCATCCTTCATTCTCAAAGAAGCCCAATGACATCGTGAGAATGACCTTGACTTGCAAGTGAGTCAGATTTAAATGAGGTGGGACTATGAAACATTATCAACCTCACTCTCTCCTACAGTCATCAGAATCCAGTGGCAAGACAATAGTCAAGATGAGGAAAACCAAAAAAATTCCTGACTTTAACCTCACAAATTAATAAAGTCATCTTTGTTGCACAAGCTCCTTCATCTTTATCTAATTATTTCCATGTCATTCTGAAAGAATGAGATACTTCAGGAATTAATCTTACACATATGACAAATTCAAGCTATAATTTAACTCTTGCTTAGATTGTGAACTGACTACAAATTCAGGTAAAAAAGCAAGATCTTTTCCATTTGCAATTTAATACAATAATTCAGATATCTTAGTATTAACCTAATATTTATTGCGGAAGGGGAACTTGCACTGTTCCCCTTCCCTGATAAAGGAAATTTGCAATAAGAGGAAGAAGCAGGAATATCGTCATAATAGCATCAAAAGTGATCTTCTAGGTTCACATCGAGAATGACTAGATACAGAATAACAAAGTTAAAAAGCATCCTTAACTGTTTGAATTCCCAGTTTTTTTGTGTGTTTTATGGAAATGCGATTATTTTTCCCCCACAGCATGATCAGTAAGTTTATGTATTAGCTGTTATCTAAGTCCACATGCTAAGGTATCTGAGTCCGCATGCTAGAGAGTGCAAACAGCATTATAGCATGTGTTGAAGCTTGTGAGATGTCATGGAGGCAAACTTTCAAACAGAAAATAGGATTGTACTCTCACAACAGATAAGAGTCATAGTTTAGTTTCTGGAACAGCCAGTCTTACAATGTTACAAAGTTCCACTTCCATTTATAGGGTACCAAAGTCAGTCTCAGGATTTAATCAGGTGAGAAACATTCCTATTCAAAAGTAATTAGCACAATGGGGAAACTGAGCCAGGAAAAATTTACCATGCCATGCCAGGATTGTCCTTTTAGCTTTTCCCAGGCATTAGCACCTGTAATAATTGTTTCCAAAATGCCCTCCTTCAGGGCAGCATGTGGCATTTCCCTTGAATGGGAGACTATTAACTTCATGACAATGCAAACTATCACACTTGAAATTAAACTCAGAATAATATCAGATCATCTCATGCTCCAAATTACTTTAAGGCCACTTTTTCAGCATATTACCAGTCTATATTGGGGCAGAAAATTTCCATAGGGATAGGGATAAAATCCCAGTCCAGTGGCAAGACAATAGACAAGATGAGGAAAACCAAAGTGGTTCCTGACTTTAACCTCAGAAATTACAGAAATTAATAAATTCATCTTTTTGTATAGGTTCCTTCATTTTTGTCTAATTATTTCCATATCATTCTGCAAGAATGGTACTTCAGGAACTTAAGGCTTTTTATCAAAACAATGTTTATTAGGAATATAACTCAAGAATAAGATAGAAATTTTTTTTTAATAATTCAAGGTCCGATTTAAATCAACAAATGTTGTGCCAGAGCACCTTCTATGTAAGACCCTGTGTAGGGTAGAGGAGATACAAAAAGGAAAACAAGTCTTTATTCACAAGGAGCTAACAGTAGTTGTTTGAGATATGGGAGTATATACATGTCACCAAGTAACTGTGATACAAGAGTGAAGGAAATGCAAATAAGGTGTCAAACAATGTACAATAAAAAATTAGCAGAGAAATAGATCACTTTTATCTGGGAAATTTGGAGGACATAGGTATGGGAAATTAGGAATGATTTCCTGTAGAAGATGACACTTCAGTTGATCCATGAGGACTTTTTTTTATAGTTTACAACTCACATGTTACACATGCTGTTATATATCATTTAGAAATTCCCTTTGAAAAATAATAATTGATACTCTTTTTTTTTGGCCAATTGATTAGTCTAAAAAGACATCTTCTAGAGTTGACTTTTAAAGAAGTTTAACCAGAGTACCAATCCTGTGCTCACAGATGGTCAGATGCTGGATCAAAAGGGGGAATGAAATTCTCCTTTTCTGTAAGCCAGCTTCACTCAGTTTATTTTACTTGTACACGCTGAACAGGAAGTTGTTTGTTTTCTCTCTGTAGTAGACAGTGTATGAATTTCTCTTCAGGGATTTTGCCTCATTTTCCAAAGATGAATCCTCTGACTTAATGCCAAGGCTACTTAACTCCAGACTTCTCACTTTCTCCTTTGTAAGTGAGAATAGAACTAAACAGCTCCCTTCACTTCAGGGTTCATTGATCTAGTCCTCCCTTCTCTTATTCACTCTATTCAGAGTCAGCATACCCCATACTAATGCAGTCCCTTTCCTCTCTGGGGAGCCATTTCTCAGTGTAGTGTGGTGATTGGGAGCTGAAACTATGACACTGATGAACTCACAGTGATAAGGGGGAAAATGGAGTTTTATTCCAACCTTCTTCCCAGACCTTGAACCAGTGGGCAAGGAAACTCTATACTTGGTGTTTTCCAAGGTGGGGGGGGGGGCGGTTATAGGATCATAGATACGTAGTTGGAAGAAATCTTGACATATTCTAGCCCCCAGTTTCTTAAACTGTGGTTCACAACCTCAAAAAAGATCCCATAACTGAATGTAGGGTTATGAAATCATGATTATTATCAATAAATGTTTGATTTGCATTTCTATTTTATATATCTATATGCCCAAGGTTACATAAAAATTTCTTGGGCAAAAAGAGATCATGAGTGGAAAATGTCTAAGAAGCCCTGATCTAGCCCAACCCCTTCATCTTATACAGGAAAAAAATGAGACCTAGAGAACATTGTCCTACGATTACCAAAAGGGCATTTGAACTCGGTGATATAACTAGTGAATTGTCATGGGACTTATCCCTAGAAAGAGAAACAATGGGAATGGAGGGCAAGGACATGGTATTCCCTAATTCACTAGCTATTCACAAATTTTCCTGGTCAATCTTATCAACCACCAACCAATCTATAGTATTTACCCAGTACTCATTAGGTACAAGGCACAACATTTACTTTTGCTGTAGGAATGAAGAAATCAAGAATTCAGGGCACACCTTCAGAGTCTACATTTATCTGCCTTTTCCGGGGGGAGGGAAATACATTTAAATGCATTTTAGTTGGATGGTCATTTAATATTGAAAAATGTACTTCGAAAGCATAGATTTGAGATCCAACATAATTATTTCTCTTCCAAAGTCCACATCATTTTATCCACTTTCCTGCAAGATGTTCTCTATTGAACTGCTTTCCTAACAATGAAATGCATTTTAGACAAATGGAGTCCTTGGTGAATTCCTGAAAGGATGAAAAATAGAAGATGACTGATAAATTTTTGTTGGAATTCAACTGAATTCTGGAACTCAGAGTGAAAGTACTCTGGTAAAGATTAAAAACAAAACAAACAAAAAACCTGACCTTTTTTTTTTTTTTTTTAAACCATAATGATGCAATTGTGGGCTCTGATGAAATCACACTCAACCCTTTCATTTTACAGAGGAGAAAACTGAGTACTCTGGAAGAATGACTTGCCTAAGAATACAAAGATAGTATATGTCAAAGGTAGAATGTGAAACTACATCCTCTGATACAAGCCAGTGGCATTTTCCCTGTTCCATACTGCCTCGTAAAATGCCTTTAGCGACATCAAATAGTCTTGGGGAATATTGGTGCCTTGGGCTATCAATGTTTTTTAGGCCTTCTATCTCCCAGTCCTCTGAATGTTCAGTTGTGTCTGATTATCATCCTAGCTCTTCATTCCAACCCTATTGTCTTCCTGGAAACTACAGAGTAAAATATTGATTTCTTCCCACATTATTTTCTCTAAACTTTAAATTCTTTAAAACTTCTGTTTATTGCCATTTTTGTGGCTCTCATAGCTTCCAGGCCTAGATGATTTTAGCATTAAGAATATAGTTTCAGTAACCCCAGGATTCTAGAGACTGAAGAAGCAGTATTTTATTCCTAAGCACCTACCAGCTGTGATACATAATGGAAAGAAGAGAGGAAGAAAGGATGAAAAGAAAGAAAGAAAGAAGGGATGGAAAGAAAAGGAAGAAAGAAAGGAAAGAAAAAAGGAAGGAGAAAAGGAAAAAAGGAAAGGAGGGGGACAGAGAGAAAAGAAGGGAGAAAACAATTATTAAAAACCTACTACATTCCAGACTACTCCCATCCCTTTATAAATATTACCTCATTTGATCCTCACAACCCTGAGAGATAAATGCTACTATTACTGTATATTATAGTTGATGTTTCTTCAGTGGAGACAGAAAATGGTTACATGATTGCTCAGGATCATAATGCTGGTAAATGGCTGAGGCTGGGTCTTCCCATCCACTGGGCCATCTGGTTGTCTAATGATGGTCACCGACCTCCTTATGCCCCTTGTTATTGGACCATTTTTGGCTTCTGGACCCAGATTTGTATATACCCTTTGAGATTTGTTCATGAGCCCTAGAATGAAGTTCAAGCTCTGCCTATCCCAGATCTCTAATGAAAATTAATCCAATGACACCATTGAATTATGTGGATTAAAATGGAATTGTCATTGTAAAAAGACAGCATGGAGACTCCTGTTGCATGTATGGCTGGCCTCTCTGTACTCCCTCCCTTTGCTGCCTTAGAACAAGACAGTCTCATTAGAGTCATAAAGTAGTGGATATTGAATTGAAAAGAACTTCAAAGATCAGATGGTTCAAGTTCTTCATTTTGTAGAGGGAAAAAAAAAAGAGGTACAATGTCTCAAGGACTGACCCACAGTCACAGAGTCAGAATTTGATTCCAAGCCCTTCAACCTCAAAATACAGTGTTGTTTTCCATTGTACCCTTGGTGAAGAGTGAGTTCGTCCTAATGTCAGAGAGTAGAAATGCAGTTATTCTGACACATCATCCATCTAATTATTTAAAAAATACCTTTTTATTCAAGATCACTAAGAACCTGGGAGCATGAGGATTGAGCAGAACCCAGGAATTTTGAAGAGTATTTGTAATAGGGATTCTCAGGGCAAGGAGCTGTAGTTCAGAAATCTGCAAAGAAGAATTATTGATTTTCAAAGTGTGTTGTCCTTGGGTGAGACCCTTTTATCAGACAAAATACTTTCTAATCTGTGACCTGAACCACAGTGGAGCCAAAATGAACCCCTGCCTCATTTAACTATGTTTACTCTATTTGAGAGCTTCAACCTCCCTCTATCACTAATGTTTGGAGTTCCTTTTTTATACCTTTTTAAAATTCACCTTATGGACTTTCCATGGCAGCCCAGAGGGGGAGGTGCTGGGAGGAAGAAGCACTGATTACTTTATTTTATGAATTAGAATATTCTCAGGGGAGAGGATTCAGTTCCCCACGACAACCTTACCTGGCCATTAGCTCATCCTCCCAGAGGTTTGTCAGCCTGCTTCAGAGGCTAATCTGGGTTGAGTTGTGGCTTGTCCTCTCTCCCTGTGTGGGCTCATGATGAGTGTTTTGATTTTAAATAATCTTCCTCATGAAAGGTTCCCCTATTATAAGGATAGGCCCAGCAAGCTGTGGTATAGCTGCTGAGGGAAGCAAGACTTATTAAGTTTCAGACTCTAAGAGACAAATGTTCCTTGTAAAGGGACTGACGACAAGGCACGGCAGAACACAGATAAGATGCTGACAATTTATCTTCGGACCTGTTCACAGAGTTCCTTGTTTATTTTATTAAATCATGGGTAACAAGAGCCAGGCTGATGGGAGCAGACACAGCGAGGGCCTTGCCTTTAAACTAGAGACCTCTAAAGGCAATCTCTCCCCATGTCCTCCTTCCACCCCCTCCCCCCCCCCCCCCACATCATCCAGAACTCCAGAAGAAAATGTGTTCTGTTTCAGGGACAAATAGTTAAGATGACCCAATCCACACTTTAGCAACTGCAGCCAGCCCCTGGGGAGAGACCCATTCATAATGCCTTCCTGCTCTGAAGGGAGGAAAAGGTAGGTAACAAAAATCAGAGCTGAGAGAACATGATTAAGGAAGAAATAGAAAGAATGAGTGAGAATGAATATATATATATATGCATATATATGTGTATGTATATATATATGCATATATATATGTGTATGTATATATATATATATACATATATATATATATATATATATATATATACACTTAACATTCAGAAAGTTTACTAAATCCAGTTATTATTGGCTATATAAACAGAGGAAAGTTCATCCAAGGTGGATCAGGATGGAATTTGTTGGGAGGTACTTGAACCTCGGAAACCCTGGCCCTGGTAACCTCATGTTCACCTCCAAATATTTGGCTTCTTTTCCTTTGCAATGGAAAGCACAGGGAGGAGTACAAATGTGCCAGGAAGCGATTGCTGGGGGAAAAATATAAGAAATGTTGTCTTGATGCTTTTAAAAAAAAATCATTGCTGTTATTTCCCAATTCCACACCTCTGTCAAAAATTAAAAATGAAAGAACAGTCCTTTGCAACAAAGTTAAGCAAAATGTACCAATCTTGACTTCTGTAAAGCCTCATCTAAAAATTTCAGCTTTGGAAGAAGCCTTTCCCTAGCTTTCATATTGCTAGTGCCCTCTCAAGGCCAAGTGCCAAGGGAAAAAACAAATTAGTAAGAGATTGCAACTATAGAGAAGTTGGGAGAATTTAAGTGAACACTAAGCAGACATTCATTAGTTTGAATATCTGGGCCTAAATGAAATATATTCCAAGATACTGAAAGAGCTTGGGATATAATGACTGAATCATTATTGCCTTTGAAAAACCATGGAGAATATGACAATTGCTGTCACCTGATAGATAAGATCAGATTCCTAATTTTCCAAAAAGAGAAGATGATATGAATGTACAAAGTATGAGACACTAAACTTGACTATAATTCCTGGCAAAATCCTAGAGCATATTGTTGGGTTTTTATTTTCATTTTTTAGCTAATAAGCATTTAATTTTCTCTTTCAGACCCCTTCAATTAAAAAAAAAAAGAGAACTTCAGGTAACAAGCATAAGCAAACTAAGCATTCTCATAGAATCCATGTTCAAAAATGTTTGTCACATAGAAGTTATTATTAAAAGCATGTTTTATGAGCATCTCAAAAAAGGAATGATGTAAAAATTGGTCTTGGCAAAAACTATCTCATTTATTTCTCTTGAGTTAGGGATGCTAGTTACATCAATAGATAAGGAAATGTAGAAAATAGTTTACCTAGCACCTGACAAAGTCTTTTATCTTGTCGCTGTTGACAAAGTGAATTGTGGGCCTATTACGGTGTTTTGGTATTGTTTGACTGACTGAAAGGAGTAGTCATTGTTGGGTCATTCACCTTGGAGAGAGGTTTCTAGAGAAGGGCTTAAGGATCTGTCCTTGGCTCTGTTCTGTTTTAACATTCTTATCAGTAACTTGGATGAAGGCAGAGAGAGCATGTTTATCAAATTTGCAGCTGACACTGAATTAGGATCCAATGCTAACACAGTGAATCATGAGATCCAAAATGACAGTCTAGGACATTAGCATAAGCTTAAGGAGATGAAATTTAATAGAGATTAATCAATCAGTAATAAGTACCTACTAACCACAGAAAAAGCATAGTAAAAAGTTCTCAGCCTTTAGGCTTACAGGTTAGCTCAGGGAGACCATATGTCTATATATGGATATTTACAAAATAAATACAATGTCCTTTGAAGGGAAAGGCATTAGTAGCTGGGGTAACCAGAAAAGACTTTATGTGGAAAGTGGTACTTGAAGTAAGCCTTAAAGGAAGCTACCCATATTCTAAGAGGGGATGATGAGAAGAGAATGATATCAGGCCTGGGGGCAATCATTATAAAATCATAGAGATGGGAAATGGGGTGCTAAGTGTAAGGAGCAGCAAGAAGTCTAGCTTGACTAAACTGTGTGAAAGAGAGTAATGTTTAAAAGGCTGAAATAGTTAGTTGGAGCCATATTATTAAGGGCTTTACATGATAAACAGAAGAGTTTATATTTGATCTTAGAGGTAACATAGACCCATTAGAGTTTATTGAGTAAATGAGTGACGTAACCAGATTTGTGTATAAGGAAAATTACTTTGACAGTTGTATTAAGGATGGATTTGAGAAGGTAGATACTGGAGGGAGAAAGAGAATCCAGTTAGGAAGCAAATACAGTAGAACAGGTGCGAGGTAATAAAGGCCTGAGAGATATGATGGTAGAAATGTTGAGACTATATGCAGTAAGGGTGATTGAGGATGACATGAAGATTATGAACCTATGGAATTAGAAATATGATGATTCCCTTGACTGAGAAAGGAAAAGGTCTGAGAGAAGAGATAATGAGTTCTGTTTTGGACATGTTGAGTTTGAGAGGATATTCAATTCAAAATATCCAATAGGCAATGTTCTATACTTGGACTCAGGAAAAATAAAACCCCGACAATTTCATGTTTTCTTGCCAAGATAATTACCTGAACAGAAGGCAGGCACTGTCCAGTTTTCACATACTTAGTCCAGGGAAATCCTGAATAATGGCCAAGAAATCCAATGAGAAAACTAAAATAAGTGATTTCTTCCACCTCAAAACTGAATAAAAAGTCAGTCAGAAGCTCAAGGGCAATAGGAAAGGTCATTAAGTCATTAAGACTTAGTGTCTAGATGTAGCAAATACAAAAGACCCCATGAGGGTCAGAGGGTTGAAAGTAGGGTGGAGAAAGCCCCTGGGCATGGCCACAGTTATCTTGATTCCAGAAAGTACAATGCTTCAGTGCTCAGACCCAGATAGTTCAGGCACTCTGGATATTGAGGTCTTTAATTTTCTGTTCTAAGACACCAAAGAGGGCCCTAAAATTCCATTTTTGAAGCCTCAAAGATCCAGCAAAGCCTAAGCCCATGAAGTGGTGGTCAGCACAAGAATCCTCGAGATTTGAGGCAGGGCTAAGCATCCTGTCCAAAAGTACAGCAGGAGGAGAAGGAGGAGTCTGGCTCTGATACGAATGCTCCAGTTCAGGAACTCAAGCTGGAAAGATGAGTCAATCAAAGAAAAATACTGAGCAATATCAGAAATTATTGCAAACTTACCTTCATAATAACTGTAAGCAAAGAAGAAAAAAAGTATTTTCTAGAAGAACTATATATATACCTAGAAGAAAAGAAGCAAGAGATAACAGATACAATAAATTCTCTGGAGGAAATGGAAAAAAAGAAAAAGTAGCTTAGAAAATAAAATGGAGGCTTAGCAATAAGTAATTTTCCCCAAAAGGTAGTCATTTAAACATTGTTAACGATGTTTAGAAGAGAATAGAGGAAAGTTTAGAAGGAAGTACAAACAAGAAAGTATTTTGTGGGAATATTTTATATGTTTCAAAGAAAATAAGGGAATGTAAAGTTGATTGAATCTCAGTTTCATGTGGAATCTTCCTTGTGTTCTGCTAGGCATATGGAAATACTTTTTTGGTATTTGAGCTTAAAATACCAAATGAAAAGAAAAGAAAAAGCAAAAAAAAAATTTCATAAGTTCAAGATGGTGATAGAATGGCTAGAATATTAAAATAGAAAGATCTGAACGATCTAATAGTCATTTGCTGAATCTAGCTCATACTGGCTGGAGGCTGATTGTAAAATTTTCACTGTGACCATTTATACCTCAGGGATCAGCAAAACTACAGATCAGGGCTTGATTTATTATTTTGTTGGTTGTTTAGAGTTAAGAAAACTATGATCAAAATGTTAAGAAAGATAAAACTTTAAAGTGTGTCATGTGCATTTTTTCTCTAAAGAGCTGATTGTTAAATATTTATCAGCATATCTCTGATTGTAAACTTAATATGAATCAAAAAACAACAAAGCAGCCAAAAAACACTATTCAAAATTTAAATTTCATTAAAATAGGTAGATATCCAAAGGAGGTAGGCTTTAGTCCAGGTGAACTTGGTCTTGGTTAGGCCATTTCTGGAGTAAGAAACGTGTTAAATTCTAAACAATACATATTAGGAAGGATATTGGCCAAGTAGTATATGTTCAGAGGCGGCCTATTAGTATTATGAGGGAACTAGAGACTTGGTCTTATTCATACATGTGAGACGTTTAGTACAAAAAAGATGCCCTTGAAATATCCTCAGACTTGGTTACAGATTTCCTTGTTTACTTTATTAAATCATGGATTAACACCAGCTGAGCTGGTGGAGCAGCCATAAATGCCATACTAGGGAGACACTTTCTCCCAGATGTGTGTGTGTATGTCTGCTGAGTGCCTGGAGGGCACAAGGAGAGGAAAGTAGCTAATTTTAAAGTAACTAAATGACATGTGAAAGGAGAATTAGAGCCTTTCAGCTGGTCACTATTAGTGACCTAATCACCTAGGAACAATGGGGTGGTAATTGCTAAGAGACAGACTTAGATTAGATATAAGAAGAGAAAAAACCTTTCTCAGAGGTCTTCAGGTAGATATGATACAGCCACTTGTGGGGAAAGCTATGTTAGACAGTCTTCATCCAGGTACAGGTGGATAGGTGATGGAAGTGCTTTCAGTCTATGATTTTGTGTTTTACAGCTGAGCAGGTACAGGCAAGGGATTGGCACAGTTGGCAAAGCTATTTCTGCTTGTCTCTCAAATTCCCCGATTTTCTTTTTTTTAATTTTAATATTTTATTTTCCCTCAATTATATACAAAAGCATTTTTAGCATTGTTTTAAAATTGTTCGAGTTCCAAATTCTCTCTCTTCCCATATTGAGAAAGCAAGCAATTTGATATAGGTTACTCATGTCCTGTTTCTCTTTTCAACATTCCTTTCCGTGACTTCATATCTGTACCATCACTCTAGGATTCTCATATTAACAATCCTATCCAAGATGAGGAAAGTGTCTAATAAACTCACACTGCCCAGTATCTAGTACTAGGACTAGGTACATCCTCTGGGTCAGAAAGGCTGAATTATTTTTAAAATTTGATTTCTGTTTATATCTTTTGTTTTTATACTACTCTCATTTTCAAATATCTCTCTTCCTCCCTCACCTGATGGACCATCCTATTGTATAATAATTTTAAAAGAAACATTTAGAGAGGATATTGTTTACAGAAAAGATGATGTAATGGTGAAAATTCAGACATTTTGATTGAGTAAGCATCATGGTCATAATTGAAACTCTGAGTGAAGGACCATGAAACTCCTGCTGACACCACATTATGCTATTTTTGACTTTTCTATCAGAAGAGAAATACTTTTTAGTTGGAATAAGTAGTGAAAAGTTGGAAAGGTTTAGAAAAATAAAGCTGGCCTTTTTTGTAACCAAAGTTTCCCTTTCCCTTGCCTCCCCCATTTTTCCATAAAGGAAGATTTGAAACAAACCTCTTAATTTAAGAAGGCTGTGATCAGGAATACCCTCACCTATCCCCTCCTCCATAAGTAGCTAGGTCCAGTGTCTCCTTTCCAGGGAGCTAGCCTAAGTGCTGGGACAATTGAGGCTCCTGCCCATTCTCCAAAACTTTCTAGCGTAGTAGGTCCTGCCAGAGTTTGTTCTACTGTGACAAAGCCCAGAGTCACCTTTACACAACTTGACATAGTTAAAGGAATGTATAGAAAACTCCATATTAGTAGTATAGACTTTTAAATAAATGCTTTGGGTCTTCAGAAGGAGATATTATTTTTAGCTTGAGATCATCAAGTAAAGCTTTATGGAAAAGGTAGGATTAGAACTGAGCTTTGAAGGAAAATCTGAAGGGGAGGGAAAGTGTGATACAGCAATGATGTGTGAGTCATTATGGGAAGTCAAAGTTCTGGCCTTCCATTGAAGGGTTTGGGAGCTGAGGAAATACACCCAAGGGACAGTTATAGAACTGTGAGAGCAGTTGTACTGTTCACAGTTAATAGATAGAGGCTTAGGGATGATATTTCCCATTCCTTTCCTAGCCCTTAAATCCACTGGTCTAGGGCTGGTTTTGGCTCTGTCTCTTCATCTCAGTTTCCCCCTTTGTAAAATGAGAGAGTTGAACTATTTAGCCTCCAAGGTCTTTTTCAACTAGTCCTATGATTCTTGCAGAATTAGACTTGGGGCTAAGCCATACCTGAGGATTGATTCAGATTAGCCACAATTTAACATTGATGGGGTCTACATTATAGTAAGAGTTGCCCTACTGTAGTTAGTGTCCTAGGAAAAGCTGGACATCCTGTTTAGTTCTCTTTTCTCACATCGTTTGGTATATTCTCAATTCTTACTTGAATAGATATTCACAACATCCTTATGATCTAGGCAATTGTTTGGTAAATGAGGAAACTGAAGCACAGATAGAAAGTTGGGATCATTTGGAGAGCCTGTGACATAATAGAAGTCCACTTACTGGATCAAATAGAGACAAAAATAAGGACTCTACCCAATAAGAAGACTCCATGGACCTCAAAGGATGATGTTCTAGTCCTCATCTCTCCCCAATAACTAGCTGGAGGAGCTTCTCTCTCCTGTTCCTAGAAAAGTAAAGCATCTCAGATTTAGATGTGGAAAGAGACCTCACTAGCCAATGGGGTCATTCTCTATTTTACAGATGAAAAAAACTCTCAGGAGATTCAGTGACTTGTCCAAGGTGACACATATAGCCTATTGAGCATCAATGACCCTATGGTGTGGATATTGCCAGTTCTCTCAATGTGTCAAGAACTATGCATTCACTTCTTTGGGGTACAAGTGTGTACATATGCATGTGTATGTGTGTATATTTGTGTGTATGAACAGGCTCTGCAAGTTTTCCAGCTCAGGTCCTGAGTTGAGATAGAGAAGAAAGGGAGAGAGGATGGAGGAACAGCCAACAGTTTTGCGTTCAACTCCTGTCTCTACTGTCAATTATGTGGCTCTGGGCAAGTTGTTTCCTTCTGTCCTTCAGTTTCTTTATCTATAAAATGAAAGAGTTGAATCAAATGAGTTCTGATGTCCATTCTAGTTCTAAATCTAAAGTTCTATAGGTTTAGAAGAAAAATCCCCTATTCTGCTAAGGTCCTTGCAGTCAGAAGTTCAGGGTCTGTGACTCTGGCACTATGGATTCCCCATCATTCTATATCTCACTTCCTTTACCTGGCTGCTTGAAGACATATAAGCTCCTGCCCTTCACTGCCAGTTGACTACATCATGGACCAAACCCCCATCTCCCAGACTTGCCTTGCTTCCCTGAACTAACAGCAGCATCTGTCACAATGGAAGAGCCAAAAACATCTAGAGCAAGTTTTTGACAGCCATTGTCAAAAGTCACTTTGAGATGGGCCTGCCCCCATTTTCTAAGAGGTCAAGCTTCTACACCTTATATCCTACAATCTGGCTAAGGTTAGAATCCTCACCCAGATAAAGGGAAATAAAAGATCACCATATTAAGAGCTGGAGGAAGATTCAAAGATCATTTAGTCCAGTGTTCCCTATGAAGAAGCTGAGCCTTAGAGAGATCATGACTTTTCATGGTCAGAGAGAAATATCTTCTCAAGGTAACACAAAATAAATGGCAGAGTTGGCATTTGGGTCTCACAATTCCAACTTTAGCAGGAAAGTTTATCACTCTTTCCTCTGTACCACCACACTTCTGCTGGAAAAATCATGAAATGAGTTGTGTTCACAGGGGATAACTGATCTATATCCTTCTGCTTTGTGAGATTGCATAACTTCTCACTCTATGATTAGTTATTAAAGAAAAATGTATTACCAGGGAAGAGAAGGAACATGTTCACTACATAGTCTTAATGCCCTTATTTTCCACATGGGGAAACTGAATTCTATTTTTTTTTTTAATTTTTTTTTATTTAATAGCCTTATATTTACAGGATATATACATAGGTAACTTTACAGCATTAACAATTGCCAAACCTCTTGTTCCAATTTTTCACCTCTTACCCCCCCACCCCCTCCCCTAAATGTCAGGATGACCAGTAGATGTTAAAATATATTAAAATATAACTTAGATACACAATAAGTATACATGACCAAAACATTATTTTGCTGTACAAAAAGAATCAGACTCTGAATTATTGTACAATTAGCTTGTGAAGGAAATAAAAAATGCAGGTGTGCATAACTGTAGGGATTGGGAATTCAATGTAATGGTTTTTAGTCATCTCCCAGAGTTCTTTTTCTGGGTATAGCTAGTTCAGTTCATTACTGCTCCATTAGAAATGATTTGGTTGATCTCGTTGCTGAGGATGGCCTGATCCATCAGAACTGGTCATCATCTAGTATTGTTGTAGAAGTATATAATGATCTCCTGGTCCTGCTCATTTCACTCAGCATCAGTTAGTGTAAGTCTCTCCAGGCCTTTCTGAAATCATCCTGTTGCTCATTTCTTACAGAACAGTAATATTCCATAATTTTCATATACCACAATTTATTCAGCCATTCTCCAACTGATGGACATCCATTCAGTTTCCAGTTTCTAGCCACTACAAAAAGGGCTGCCACAAACATTCGTGCACATACAGGTCCCTTTCCCTTCTTTATAATCTCTTTGGGATATAATCCCAGTAGTAACACTGCTGGATCAAAGGGTATGCACAGTTTGATAACTTTTTGAGCATAGATCCAAACTACTCTCCAAAATGGTTGGATTGTTCACAACTCCACCAACAATGAATCAATGTCCCAGTTTTCCCACATCCCCTCCAACAATCATCATTATTTTTCCTGTCATCTTAGCCAATCTGACAGGTGTGTAGTGGTATCTTAGAGTTGTCTTAATTTGCATTTCTCTGATTAATAATGACTTGGAGCATCTTTTCATATGACTAGAAATAGTTTCAATTTCTTCATCTGAGAATTGTCTGTTCATATCCTTTGACCATTTTTCAATTGGAGAATGGCTTGATTTTTATAAATTAGAGTTAATTCTCTATATATTTTGGAAATGAGGCCTTTATCAGAACCTTTGACTGTAAAAATATTTTCCCAGTTTATTGCTTCCCTTCTAATCTTGTCTGCATTAGTTTTGTTTGTACAAAAACTTTTCAGTTTAGGTATAATCGAAATTTTCTATTTTGTGATCAGTAATGATCTCTAGTTCTGCTTTGGTCATAAAGACCTTCCCCTTCCACAGGTCTGAGAGGTAAACTATCCTATGTTCCTCTAATTTATTAATAATTTCATTCTTTATGCCTAGGTCATGAACCCATTTTGACCTTATCTTGGTGTACGGTGTTAAGTATGGATCAATGCCTAGTTTCTGCCATATTAGTTTCCAATTTTCCCAGCAATTTTTATCAAACAGTAAGTTCTTATCCCAAAGCTGGGATCTTTGGGTTTGTCAAAGACTAGGTTGCTATATTTGTTGACTGTTTTATCCCTTGAACCTAATCTATTCCACTGATCAACTAATCTATTCCTTAGCCAATACCAAATAGTTTTGGTAACTGCTGCTCTATAATATAATTTTAGATCTGGTACAGCTAAGCCACCATCATTTGATTTTTTTTTCATTAATTCCCTTGAAATTCTTGACCTTTTGTTTTTCCATATGAACTTTGTTGTTATTTTTTCTAGGTCATTAAAATAGTTTTTTGGGGGGAAACTGAATTCTAAAGGAGGAAAGGGACTGATCCAAGGCCACATACAGAGCAAATCAGTAGGAAAGGGAAGCCAACAGCCTCCTAGTCTTGGGCTCTTTATTTTTAAAGTAATTGTCTTTTTTTAGATTTTGATTCCATAATCAAGCATAAATATTTAATATACAAAGAACCACAGACTCTATACTAATATACTAAAATATTATGTATATGAAATGATAAACTATAAAATATTAATACATGAAACTATAAGCTTCTCTTATGTGCAGTTTGCTTCTTAAAAACTTTATATTAAATTTAATATAGTCATAACAAACTTTCCCTGTTTGTGTTCCCTGCTGAATTTTTTCCTTCTATGTATTTTTAAATGTGTCTTGAATTATTTTATTTTATTTTTACAACTGTATTATTACCCACTAACCTCTCTCTCAATAGAAGAAATATGACCTTAAAATAACACATTTGCCCTGTCTGAAAATGTGTGTCCATTCTATATCCATCAACTTTCTGTCACAAGGTGGTAAGTTTACTTCTTTATCAGTCTTCTGAAATCATGATCGAGCCCTGCATTGATCACAGATTCAAATCTCTTCCTCATGAGTCCACATGGGAGATTTCCTTCATATGTGGTTGGAGAAAAAAGCTCCCCTTGTCACAGGGATTGCAAAAACAGGATTGCAAAAACAAAATGCTTTAAGTTTCCTGGGAGGAGAAGCAGCAATAATGTTTTCTATTAGAGGAATTTGTGAAGTTTGAGGTGAGAAAATATTGGGGGAGAGCAGTATCTGGGCACTAGAAGCCAGTGGAGGCATATCAGGGTCGTTGATCAGGACTGAGCAGACTGCTTTAGGAAGAAGCAAATTGAGGAAGTATTATTTATAGCAGTTTAGTTGATGATTTTGCTGAAAGTCTATTATGTTTATGAAATGACAAACTATAAGATATATGATGCAAAGGGATGAGTTAATCAAGCATTTAATAATTGCTTCCTATGTATCCGATATAGAGCAGCTAGGTGTTGCAGTGACTAGAGCACTGGGTTTGGAATCAGGATAACTAATCTTCCTGAGTTCAAATCCAGCCTCAGATACTTAGTAACTATGTGAACCTGGGCAACTCACTTAACCCTGTTTGTCTCAGTTTCCTCATCTGCCCCTTCTGCACAGTTATTAAGTTGCTAACATTTCTAACTTTCCCTTTTTGCTGTGTGTCTGTGTGTGAGTGGAGGGGGGGGGGTGTAGGAGGGTGATGGGGAAAGGATGTCAGAGGGAATGCTACCCATTAACACAAGAAGGAGGGAAAGAAAAAAAATCCTCTCTTAAGAGGTTTCTTCCTGCTATGATCTAACCATCCTTTAGAAAAAGCTCAGAATAGAACTTCGCAGAATATTAGGATTGGAAGGAACCAAGAATCCACCCTAGCAGAAATTCCTTCTTCGGTATAGCTGGGAAGTAGTTATACAGGCACTTGCACTGATATGGTGCTCAGTCTCTATCAAGATAGCCCATTCCATTTTTGGAAGACTCTTCATTATTCAGGTTTTCTCTCTGTCTCTGTACATCTGTTTCTCTGTCTCTGTTTCTCTGTCTGTCTCTCTTTCTCTGAATCTCTGTTTCTCTGTTTCTCTCTGTCTCTATCTCTGTAATTTCTTCCTTATTAGTTCTACTTTAGCCTTCCTGGTCAAGAAAAATCAATCTCACTTTTCTTATATATGGCATCCCTCTAAATACTATAAGGTCTGTACTAATGGCTCCCTACAAATCTTTATCTCTTCTCCAGAAAGACAGCCTGAAAGTCAGTAGACAAGAAGAAAGTAAGAAAGACCTAGGTTCAAATCTTGCCTCTGTTACTAGTTGTGTGACCATAAAGAAATCTAGCCTTTTTAAACCTCAGTTTTCTCATCTGTAAAGTGGACATTATAGACACTTGGAATAGTGTTCCAATAAAATAATGTATGTGAAAAAACCATTGCAAACTTTAAAGTGCCATATAAATTGTTATGGGCCAGAACTTATAACAAGGCACTAAGTGGAATTGATGAGACAATGTTTAAATCTAGTTTAGCATTGATTTAATCCTACAACAAATAATGGTTTCCTAGTGATATAATGATTGGTGTATACTCAATGTGGAACATATAAGGAGGAGCTGTCAGGGCCAGAAAGGACAAGCCCACTAGAAGCTCCCAGAACCTCAGCCAGGATTCATTTGAGGACATTCAGAAGCCAGAGAAGGCAGCTTAAGCTCTCGGGACCAAAACTACAGAAGGCCTCCAAAAAAACTATCCGATCCCAAAGTGAAGGAGAAAAGACTTTGAAAGAGACAATAAAGGATTTGGACATCAACTCCTGGCTGCATTTGGGGGGCTTACTGAACTGAAATTAAGGCTGCCTTCAGAAGCCCCCCAAGAAACCTGCTCCCAGAGAACATTGTAGAGAAGAATATTACAACTATTAGCATTCTCCTAATTCCTTCAAGAGAGTTTTAGAATTTCCGGCATCTCTTAAAACACAGATCAGTCTTCCGTGTGAAGTGTTTCCTGCCCACCCTCAGCTGTTAGAGCTCTCCCTATTTTCATTTGTGTATAGTTACTTGTAATTATATATGTGGTTTTCCATAATAAAATAGAAGTTCCTTGAGGGTGGATCAGTTTTATTTGCAGAGCTTAACCCTTATAGATACTTAGTAAATGCTTGCTGATTAACTGACTAATGATAGTCTTGCTATATCAATCTCTTTATCTTTCTGGTTGCCTTCTGTATCTTGTCCTTCCATTCATTTGGTGGCTGACCAGGGCAGAATATTGAGGGAACTAAGTAAGATTATGTTATCCTTTTGAGCAAGCATGTCACACTGTCATAGGTGACCCCAAGATCAAAGTCCAATGGTTGGGTTGGTATGGCCTTCATAGAATTTCATCCTACAACCCAACTCCAACCAAATGTACTTGAAACTGAGTATATGTATTGACGTATACATGCACAAATGTGAGGGACATGTGGGACAAGAGGAGGTTTGATTTACATGCTATTGGTATTCAGAAATCTGGTGAAAGACCCACTTCCTGCACCCACATCCAGATTGTCTACATCTCAGACAAACCCTTCTAAATCATCCCCTAAAATCTCTCCAAGGAACATGAGCAGGGTTGGGCTTTCCTATGCCATCAGTCAGTCCCTGAAGACAAGGGGCAGGTCTCAGTGAGGCTGTGCTTTTTAGACCAAGACCATCCTCATTCTCCCTGAACCCCGGGTTCCTAGTGTTTTCTGTGAGATTGGACTATGGCTCTAGACAATAGATTTTGGCTTCAGCTTTTAAGTCATGCATGTTCGTTACCCCAAGTATGTCAGTGAATGGTAAGGAGGTAAAATAAGGAGGACAAAAGCCCCTTCCTCATTCTACATAGGGCTGAGTTTTTCAACAATAATTAACCCTGTGGCTTTGGAGCCTTGGGCTCCTTAAGCTTTAAGATTAAGGAGTCTCAACTTTTTTCTCTCTTGGAGTCATGATTTAATCCAGATCAAACAATTATCCTCTAAACCATCTGGCCCAGCTGCTGTGGCAGAGAGACAGACATGATTCTATGATTTGTCAAATTAATGCCTACCTTGTAGGCTTGTTGTGACAGAAAGAAAGCAAGGATCAAAACAGAAATAGAGAGATACAGCTGTATTTTTAAGCGAAAAGACTGGGAGATTGTGCTATAATAAATAGACAGAGAGCTAGTTCCAGAAAAGGGAGGATCTGGATTCAAATCTCTTCTTTGATTCTTAACTACTACTTCAGCGGTTGGATTAGCTGACCTCTAAGTTCCCTTTTAACTCTGGATTCATGTCTAAAGTGTTATGCTTTCATTTTTTAATAGTAATGGTCTTGAAAAATATGGCAACGCTAAAGTTTAAAAGATATGAGGAGACAGCTTGCTTGCTTTCTGTCTTTTTTTTTTTTTTAACTTACCCAGGATCACACAACTAGTAAATGTCTGAAGCCAGATTTTAATTCAGGAAAATGAATCCAGGGCCAGCATTCTATCCACTGCACTAGCTAGCCACCCCCCGAACAAACAGCTTTCTAACCAGGGCTTTGTCCTCACTGATTTGACTGTAGGTTTTAGAAAAGTCCTATACATCCAAACTCTTCATGGGTCCATCTTGGAAATTTCCAAGATATCAATAGAATATTGTCTTTGTCTTTGCTTTAGAGGCAGCTGGTGGCAGAATAGAAAAGGCACTTAACAAGAAACCAATCGGAGGCTAGATTTGAACTCAAGCCTTATTGACTCCAAACCTTGCATTCTCTCCATTGCTCCACCTAGTTGTCCTACCTTTCTCATTAGACAACAATCAAATGAGACATTTGTAAAAAAAAAAAAAAAATGCTTAGCATTTAGTGGAGCCATGTTAATGCCTATTCTCTTCTCTGGATTCCAAGAATTGATGGAGCTGTGCCATTTATTGTTGTTGCTATTGTCCCAATTCTTTGTGGGGTCCAATCTTTTTATTTTCACTCTCCATTTCCCCCGGGGTATATCTGAACCCACCTGCAGTCTAAATTAATCATGACTCTCACTTCTTTGTGAGCTGTCTGCTAAAGAAACCATTAGGGTCTAGAAAGGATCTGTACATCACTGTCTTGCATGGGGAATATACTCAAAGGCAACAGAAGTACTCTTGTGTTATTTGGAAGCAATAAACGGGGTGAGGAATCCATAGAGAAATAAAAAACAGTGTCTTCAGTTAGACCACCAGCTGCTTCTGCAAACCAAGAAGACAGTTGCTGCTTTATGGGAAAAGACTGATCTTTAGGGATATGGAGACTATCTTTGTCCTCTCCTGCCCCAGTCTGCCTTTCTCCCCAGGCTGAGCAGACAGACCCCTGCCTGAGGCCAACAGTTTACACAAGGGAAGGGCTGACCAGTTTACACAAGGGAAGGGCTGACCAAAGGAACTCAGCTGAGTATCTCTGTGGATGTTCTCAGTTTAGAAAACATGTGCCTGAGAGCATGTGAAGCAAGTGCTTGGCTTGGAAGTCAGGAAATGCTACTAATTGTGAGTGATGTTGAACAAGTATTTTCTGCACCTTAGTTTTCTATTCTACAAAAAGGTATAGGACCATTCTAAGAAGTTTCTCTATGATAACTTTCAGGGAGTAAAAAAGTAAAAATATCCCAGGAAAAAGAATTTACTGTCATTGGTATAAAAGAAGGAGCCACCACATCCAGTTTTGGGAAGGTAGGATCTGAGAGGTTGGGTTGTGATGTTTTAGCTCCCAGAAATGAGTGACCCATCTTCCTTCTTCTGCAGATAAACCCTGGCAGTAAGGCAGCCTTGGCCAACCTTTGCCCAGGAGATGTGATCCAAGCCATTAATGGGGAGAATGCAGATAGTATGACTCATCTGGAAGCCCAGAACAAGATCAAAGCATGTCTGGACCAGTTGACCCTCTCTGTGAACAGGTAGGGAAGGGATTTTGGAATGCGGGGGAGCCAAATATGCAGCATCAGGATCAAGGTGAGCCTTGACAAGGGGGTAAAGTTAGCAGTTTGTTTTCCATCTAACCTGTATCCCTAGATCTTCAATTGGGAAGAAGGGCTGATGGATTCAATAACACTGAAGTGCTGGGAACTTATCACTGCTATCACCTAGTATCTCAGCTATCATCAGACAATCAGGATGTTGAATTTAGAGGATACTCAATATATTGAAAGATTTTTTTTTTTAAAATATAGTTTAAACATTAATATATGTCATGGGTACAATTTTTTTGTCCAGGGAAGTTGTGAAACATTTTTTTAAAATAATTTTTAATTTTTTCTAATTACATGTAAAGATAGTTTTCAGCATTCGTTTTTAATAAGATTTTAAGTTCCAAATTTTTTCTCCCTTCATTCTTTCTACGCAAGATGGCAAGTAATTTGATATAGGTTATCACATGTGCAATCATATAAACATATTTTCACATAAGTCATGTTGAGAAAGAAGAAACACAATAAAAGGGAAAAGCCAAAACAAACAAAAGTAAAAATAATATGCTTCCATTTGCATCCAGACTCTATAGACCTTTCTCTAGATTGAAAAGCATTTTTCACCATGAGTCTTTTGGAATTGTCTTAGAGCGTTGTATTGCTGAAGAGAGGTAAGTCAATCATAGTTGATCATCCCACAATATTATTGTTACTATGTACAATGGTCTCCTGGTTCTGCTCACTTTACCCAGCATGTAAGTCTTTGCAGGTTTTTCTGAAATCTGCCTGCTCCTCGTTTCCTTTTTGTTGTTGTTGGCAAGCTTCTTTTTTAAAATAATAGCTTCTTATTTTTCAAAATACATGCAAAGATAGTTTTAAACAATCACCCTTGCAAAACTTTTGTTTTTTCTTCCTTCCTCTTTACCTCCCTTACCCTGATAGCAAGAAATCCAATATAGTTTAAACCTATGCAATTCTTCTAAACATATTTCCACATTTATCATGCTGTACAAGAAAAATCAGATCAAAAAAGAAAAAATAATGAGAAAGAAAAAAAAAAAGCAAGAAAACAACAATAACGAAAAGGTGAAAATACTATGTTGTGATCCACATTCAGTCCCCATAGTCCTCTTTCTGGATACAGATGACTCTGTCACAAGTCTGCTGGAATTGGCCTGAATCACCTCATTGTTGAAAAGAACCAAGTCAATCACCGTTGATCATCGCATAATCTTGTTATTGTGTACAATGTTCCTTTGATTCTACTTACTTTATTTAGTAAGTCCAGGCCTTTCTGAAATTATTTTGCTGGTCATTTCTTATAGAACAATAATATTCTATAACATTCATATACCATAATTTATTCAGCCATTCTCCAATTGAACCACCACAAAAAGGGCTGCCACAAACATTTTTGCACATGTGGATCCTTTTCCCTCTTTTAAGATCTCTTTGGGGATACAGGCCCAGTAGAGACACTGCTGGATCAAAGTTATGCACAGTTTGATAGCCCTTTGGGCATAGTTCTAAAATGCTCCCCAGAATGATTAGATTAGTTCCGAACTCCACCAACAATATATTAGTGTCTCAGTTTTCTCACATCCCTTCTATTTATCATTATCTTTTCTTGTCATTTTAGCTAATCTGAAATGTATGAAATGGTACCTCAGTTGTCTTAATTTGCATTTTTCCAATCATTTAGTTGCTAATCATTTCTTATAGCACAATACATTCATATGCCACAACTTGTTCCGACATCCCCCAATTAATGGGCATTCCCTCAGTTTCCAATTCTTTGTCACCACAAAAAAAGCTGCTATACACATTTTGTACATATATGCCCTTTGCCTTTTCTATTTCTTTGGGATATAGACCTAGTAGTGGTATTGCTGGATCAAAGGGTATGCACAGTTTGCCCTTTGGACATAGTTCCAAATTCCTTTCCATAATGATCAGTTTACAACTTCAACAAAGTATTTGTATCCCAATTGTCCCACATCTTCTCCAACATTTATCATTTTTCTTTTCTGTAATAGTAGCGTTGATAGGTATGAGGTGGTACCTCAGAGTTGTTTTAATTTGCATTTCTTTATTCAATAATGATTTAGAGCATTTTTATATGATCAAAGACAGCTTTAATTTCTTCATCTGAAAACTGCCTGTCTATATCTTTAACTGTTTTTCAATTGAGGAATAACTTGTCTTCATATAAATTGTATTCATTTTTCTATATATTTGAGAAATTAGGCCTTTATCAGAAACATTTGCTGTAAAATTATTTCCCATTTTTCTATTTTCCTTCTAATCTTGGTTGTATTTGGGTTTTTTTGGGTGCAGTATCTTTTAAATGTAATCAAAATGATCTATTTTGCATTTCATAATGTTCTCATATTTTATTTGCTCATTCTTTCCTTCTCCTGTTTATGTTCTGTTTATGACAGATAAACAATTCCTTGCTCTCCTGATTTGCTTATGGTGTACTAGAAGTCTCTTACCTAAATATCAACAGAATTTTATTGAGTTAGCAGAAAGCTATGCTTAAAATCATACAAATTAATGTAAAGTAATTAAAGGCAGGAAAGCAACATACACAGTGATGACAACAATGCAAATGGAAAGAGAAATAAAAACAAACCAATAGAAACTGCATGCTGCAAAATTATAATGACCAAACATGGTCTCAAAGAAGAAATATAAAAAGGCACTCCCCCCACTCCTTGCTTCATTCTTTTGCAGAGGAGAGAGTCCTCAGTTATAGAGTGTTATATTTTAACATCATCCTTTTTCATTGGTTTTGCTGGTTTTTCTTCTTTATTGTGAGATTTGATTCTGTGGAAGGGGATTGGAAATTGGAAAGGGAAATACAGGTGATATAAAGATAAAAGATATCCATCAAAATGTGTAAATAAAATAAATATTAAAAAATAGGAAGTTTCCATATTTTACCTTCCTTTACCCTGGCAGCCACTTTCTCCTTACAATCTGGCATTCACCTCTCCCACAAATTCCTTTTCTTTAGACTTTTTGGCAAACCATAGCAGCTTTCCCAGTGTTCAAGCTTAACAACATTGAGAGCATATTCTGTGTCACTTACACTGGGACATGGTTTGTGTCATGCTGGGTCCAAAAATTTCTAGTTGCTGTTCTGGTGTCACTTTTCCCAGAAGAGATAGCTAAAGCTCAAATGGTCAACTTTCAGGCATCACAGGGAAAGAATTGGAATGATAGAGACCTTTCAGGTATCCCCACCCTCCTGCTTATATGTAAGGAGAACCTATGTACATGTGCAGAGGGATGACAGTGGGATTGCAGTGGTACATGGTCTATTATCTGAAAGTACTAGCCCCTTCAGGACCACATGAGTCATGGGGAAATTTTCTATGGGTACTGGGAGCAGCAGGTTGTAAGCAGTGGCTATAACAAGGTCCTTGAATAATGAATCTGGCCATACATTACTCATCCTTTTCAGTGAAACCAGAGCTAGCTGGCAGAGAGGATCACCACATAAAACCACTCCAGAGGCAAACAGCTGTGACTGGGTATTGTGCCCTCATGCACCCAAGAAAAAAATCTTCTATGAGCTCAATCTTTGGCTATGGCCCAGAGACTCCAGGTTTCTGGCTCAGCTCAGGGGCTAAAAGGGTGGGTATTTATGGGAGCAAAGCAGAGAAAGAGAGGAAAGGGGGTGAACAAAAGAAGGGGTGAAATCTTGGGGGTGGGGAGTCCCTGCTAGGTTACCATTATTTAATTAGAACCACATTGCTGTTCCTTCCCTGGGGCTGTGGCAAAGAGCAGGGAGGGAGTTGGAGAGAGGAGGAGGGTTATTAGGGAGCACATAAAACTGAACAGGGGATTGAACCAAAGCAAGTTAGAGCCAGGAATTGCTCTGATACTGAACACCAATCCAGACCCAAAGAAAAATATTATTACTGTAATAATAACCAAACCAAAAACCCCACTGAACCAGCTAGAACCAGCACCGAATCTCACCATTTCCTCCAACCACTGGGTAGGAAGAAACACACCCCAGAATTCCTCTTGACCAGGTTTGTGTTTCACTTACTTCAAATCCTTGGTCTCAACCAGATACAAAGTGGTCTGCCCCACCAGCTGCCAGTATCCAATCAGGGATTATTGGGAAGAGGAGAGGAAGAATTGCTCCCGAAGTCTAGATCCCTTTGGAATATGGGAGGGGGGAGAGAGGGGGTCAGGTATTAACCAAAATTAGGGATATTTGGGTTTCAAATCCTGCTTTTGCCATTAACTTTGGGTAAACATTACAATATTATATAAATGCTATCTATTATTTCCTTTAAAAAAGAATACGCCCAGAGAGCAGGGGATAGGATAGATAGGGACATACCCCTACAGGCTTCTTTCCTTTTAAAATTACTTCTAGGGTATTTAAATACTTAAGGTATCTAGTTTCCATCTAGGGATTATAAACTTCTGATCTTCCATCTGTCAGTCAAGCTCCCCAAACCTGGGAGGGACTAACAAAAGAAAGTGCCATCATAAAAGCAGACTATATGGAGAGAGTAGTGAACGAAGAAGATAATAATCAGAAGATAGAATCAGATTGTCCACACCAAACTCCTCAGACATTGACATAGTTCCTGTTTGTAGACCAAGGTCTATTTGTTGGGCCATCTTTCGTTGGGAATAGAGTCTTTCTATAACAACATTTACTGCTTCTAAAGGATATTCTATAATCATTTGGGGACACTAAGGTATAATTTTTCTCTGTTTTTAATAATAGCTTTTTATTTTTTCAAATACATGCAAAGATAGTATTCAACTATCTATAAATGTTTCCAATTCCATTTTTTCTCTCTCCCTCCCCTATCCCCTAGCCAGCAAACACTCCACTATAGGTTAAACATGTACAATTTTTCTAAACATATTTCCATATTCATTATGCTGCACAATAAAAATCAGATCAAAAGAAAAAAACAAGCAAACAAGCACCACCACCAAAAAAAAGGTGAAAATACTATGCTTTGATTCACATTCAGTCTCCATAGTTCTCTCTCTAGCTGTGGATGGCTCTTTCCATCACAAGTCTATTGGGATTGCCTTGAATCACCTCATTGTTGAAAACAGCCAAGTTTATCACAATTGATCATCATACAATCTTGTTACTCTATACAATGTTATTTTGGTTCTACTCACTTCACTTAGCATCAGTTCATGTAAGTCTTTCCAGGCTTTTCTGAAAGTATCCTGCTCATCATTTCTTATAGAACAATAATATTCCATTGCATTCATGTACCCTAACTTATTCAGCCATTCCCCAACTTATGGGGAATTTTCTAATTCCTTGCCACTACAAAAAGTAGTCTTTCTCTTGTAATCACAAACAGAATTGGTCATCACGGGTTTAGTCTGCCTGCCCAAATAGTCATGTTATGGTGAATGAATTTCTTGGCTATTAATCTATTAGTATAAGCTTATTAGTTATTATTAGTTAGCTTATTAGTATAAGAAGCAGGAGAAGGATATTAAAAAGCAGCAGTAAGAAGTAGCCATAACTGGTCACATCTGATTAGACCACATATACCTAGCTTGTCTGGACTAGGATAGTGGGCCTCCACTGGTTTTCATGATCTGACATTTTCAGTAAAGCAGCAAAGTTTTTCAAACACTTCTCACCAACAAGCCCCAATACCCTATGCCCAACTTCTTGTTCTCCTGTGGAAAAGAGAGTAGAGAGCTCCTCATCTTGTAGGAGTTCCTAGTCTAGTTGGGAATCACAAAACATGACCACAGGTAACAGAGTCTGAACAAGTCAATTTAATGTTTGATGATACAACCTCTTGTATTCTCCAAGAGTTCAGAGAAGAGAGAGATTACAGTAAAGAAAGGAGGCTTTCTATCAAAGGTAGGAATTAGAGAGTAATCCTTGAAGGATGAGTAGGAACTGGAGACACAGTGGTCCATTAGGAAGGGCTAGAAGCTGGCACTTACCTTCATATCCCCAAAATACAAATCCACATTTGGAAGTATTATTCTTTTTTTTTCCTCTGAGGCAAATGGGGTTAAGTGACTTGCCAGGTTTACACAACTCGAAAGTATTAAGTGTTTGAGGCCAAATTTAAACTCAGGTCCTCCCAACTTCAGGGCTTGTACTCTATTCACTGTACCACCTAGCTGCCTTGAAATATTATTCTTTTAAAAGAAAAGGCAAGCACCGTTAAAAAACAACAACAACAACAACAAAAAACAACACCATTATTCCCAGGACCCTAAAAGCTAGGGCCATCAGACCAGCAACTTGTATTTTAATAAATTTTGTTTTGATTTTCATCTATATAGAAACAAAAGAAAAACAAGAAATTTTTAATAAAATAATAAAAAGTGATTATAAATGTAACCATACACTTTCTATAGTTTACTAGTTTTTTCCTTTTTTTAATTTCCTTTTTTATTCTGATCTTGATAAACTCCAAAAAAGATGAGTATTTCCCTAAACAAAGTAGAACAGAAAAAGTGAATTACACCATTAGCCAGGAATTTGTAGCATGCTTGTTTCTCCCTCCAAGAGGATGACAAATTCAACATGCTATTTTCAAAGCTGTCCTGCTGTCTGTGTTTCCTATTGACCATTCTTCTGCTCTCTTCTGAGTATTTTTTTTAAATGCTTCAATGACCAGGTACTGATCACGTAGTGATTATTAAAGGAAACACTCTGTATATTAATTCAAACAGGATAATAACAAAATGTCCATTGTAGTCCATGAAAACATTCTTCCTCTGTTAATGTTTTCATTGCACAGCTGTGGTCTGTTTATATTGCTTTTATGATTCTGTTTTCTTCTCTCTTCATTGCTTCAGGTAAGTTTTCCCATTTCCATTTGAATTATTCATATTTCTCATTTCTTTAATTATACTGCATTTTGTTTTGACACAATGGACACTTCCCAATCCAAATAACCTCACCCTACCAAGTACATTTCCTGAAAACAATTAAACAAAATTGCCTAATGGCAAGATTGAGACAGATAGCACACGTCACTCTCCATTTTTACAACTTACTGATTGTTAACAGGAAGGATGTGTGTTTTAACTTTGATAGTGGTGGTATCAACATTGTCTACTGTACTTGACACATACTTTGTTACTGTTCAGTGTGGACTTTATTTCCATACTAGTAGTCAGTATGCATATTGCTGTTTTTTAAAATTCTGTTTTCTTCATTCTTCATCATATAAAATATCTTCATGTGTTTCTTTTAAGTTTCCATATTCAATATTTTTGTGGCATTGTAATATTCCATTATATTTACAGAGTATAATTCATTAGCATTTATTCCATTGGTTAATTACTATTTGTGTCAGTTTTTGTTTTGTTTTGTTTTGCAACTACAGATAGCAGTGCTAAGAATATATTTTGTGTATGTGTGTGTGTGTAATTCCATATAGGGATAGAGACTATGTTTTTACTAGTAATGGACTCCCAAACATCTCGTCTGCAAATCAAACTCTTGAAAAATTGCATAGAGCTCTGAAATGCTAAAAGATTTAACCAATCATATAGTTAGTATGTGTCAGAAGTGATACCTCAACCTAGATCAATCTCCCAGCTTTCAACTATATATAGCTTTTCAAAGAGGTTGGAGCAATATTGTATATAGACATCAATTTTTCCAAAATAATATTGGTATTGAATTTTATTATTATTTCTATTTATATCTTAATCTTTTGTTCAATTCAGTACAAATCAATAAGCACTAAGGATCTATCATGTCCAAGGCATGATGCTGTATGTGAGGAATTAAATGAAACAGCCTCTGTGCCTAAAAACTTATACTCAACTGAGAGATTTCAGCATATACAAAAATAAATAAATAAAAGATCATTTAAAAGAGAGAGAGAGTAATAGCAGTAATGGTAGGTGAGGGAAGTTTCACAAAGGAGGAAGTGGGACCCAGGCTGAATCTTGAAGCAAGTTAAGATACAGAGAAGCAGAGATGAAGAAATCAGTTCTAGGAATTTGAGGTAGACTGGAATGGAGATGGGAAAACAGCTGACTCCCTAATCTTGGGAAACAACTAATAGATCAGTTTGTCTAGAATGGAGAGTGGTTGCTGGAGCCATAGCGTGAACTAAAATTGGAAAGATTGGTGGCTTCTTGTTTATTCTATTCTATTATGAAAATGCTAGCTTTATTTCTTAAGTTCAAATTAAAATAAATAAAGTTTTAAAAAAGAAAAGAAAAAAATGAAGATATATGGGAAGCAGATTGTAGACAACCTTATTTAAGTGACAGTAAAGAAGCTAAGTTTTATATTATCATCAGTAAGGAGACACTGAAGACTTATGAACAGGGGGTCACACCTCAGATGTGTTCCTTTGGAAAATGACTTTGGCAAGTGTGTGGAGGATAGATTGGAAGTCATAGTATCTAAAAGACAGAAAGAGCTTAAAAAGCCAAAGGGCCTGAACTGAGGTGGTGGCCATGTAGTTTTAGCAAAGGGGAAAGATGCAAGAGAAGTTATGGAGGCAGAATAAACTTGAAATGCCACCATAATGAGTATAGGAAGTTACAAATAAGAACAGTCAAAGCTAACTTCCTAGACTGTTTCATCCCTGTGGAGAAACTTTTAGCCTTTCTCTAATCCAAATAATGTTAGTTCTTGATTTCAGATAATTTTTTAAATCATGTTAAATGTGCATCTTTAATGCATGTTATATTTTGTTAAGTGCTTTTGCTACATCTTTCTATGTAATTCTATGCTTTTGATTTTTGATGAGATACCAGAATCACAGAGATGGAGGTCAGCTCTAATGTCATGATCTCAGAAGCCATTGAGACTGTTCTGTACCTAAATAGGAATCCTTTTTGCAAAATAACCTGGTCATCTCACCTTTATTAGAAGACTTCTAATAGTGGGGCAGCCAGACAGAAACCTCATGTACTCAAAGGTAGTTCATTCCAACTTCAATACTTTAATTGTTAGAAAATGTTTCCGAATATCAAATCTAATTTGAACATTAGCAATTTGTTTTACTAAGTTTGGCTTCTATTGCCAAGTTCTAATCCCTCTTCTGTATAATATCTTTTCAAATGATAGGAGAGGACTATTATGTCTTTCCAGAGAGAGAGGGTGAAGGGAGGGAGGAAGAAGAAGAGGGAGAGGAAAAAGGGGAAAGAGAGAAAGAAAAGAGGAAGAGAGAGAGAGAGAAGGAGAAAGAGAAAATAAGTACTCATTAAGTTCTTACAATATATCAAGTAACAGGCTAAACACTTTACCACTATTATGTCAGTTGATCTTCACAACTCTGAGAAGTAGGTATTATAATTCTTCCCTTTTTATAGATGAAGAAATGAAGACAAATAAAGGTTAAGTGATTTGCCCAGGATCACATAGGTAGTATGTATGTAAGATTGGATTTGAATTCAGTTCTTTGATTCCCATACCTAGGGGTCTATCCACCTAGCTGCTTTTAATTATACCTTCTATAGCTTCTTCATTTTGTATCTGTGAAGTTGTTTGTTTTAATTCAAATCTAAAACTTTACATATGTCCCTGTTGAAGTCCATTGTTATAAATTTGGTCCTATGTTCTAGCCTGCCAAGATCTTTTTGGATCCTGACTCTCTTCCAGTGTATTATTGGCTATCTCTCTAACTTTGAGTCATGTGCAAATTTGATAAGCACGCCTCTATCTGTGTCCTTATAAATATCAAAGAGTACAAGGCAACCTAGCACAGACTCCAGGGAGATTCCATTGAAAAAATTCTGCCAAACTGATATTCAAGCACAGAAGACTAGTGTAAGTCAAGCCATTGATTCAGTTTTGACTATTTAATTGCAGTATCATCCTAGTCCTCAGATCTCTCATTTTTTCACAAGAATGACAGGAGATACTTTGTCAAACCAATGCTTAAATCTAGGTCAACCATCACACACAAACACACACACACACACACACACACACACACACCATCCTATCTACAAATCTGTCAGAAAAAAGGGAAATGATATTAATCTTCCATGACTTATTCCTGATGAAACTCTGGTGTGATTATTACTACTTTTTATAATTATTCATTAATCATTTTTAAAAAATCCATTCCAAGATCTTGCTATCATTTATTTTGCACCTTTTAAAAGGAAGAACATGGAATTGAAATGAGTGGGTATTTGACCATATTGGTATCCCTAGGGACTGATATTGTGAAGCTGATATTCTGACAATTACCTGCATCTCCAAGGAAAAGGGGAAGAGAGAGGAGAAATAGGGAGAAAGGGTACTATATCTCTTCAGGGATGCCATTGCATGAAGACTCAAGCCACCAGGAAGAACAGCAGAATTTTACTTGTGCTCAAAGTGCTACAGAAAAGTATTGGGTTCAAAGTCTGAGTATCTTAGTATAATTTTTAGCTCAGTCTTACTAATTGTATGATTTTGAGTAAGAATCTTAAACTCTCTGGGTCTAACATGAAGTAGTTGGGCTAGATAATTGCTTATATAATTTCTAATTCTAAATTCATAATCCCACCATTTTAGTCCCATCTACTCTCTGGGATTAGTCAGTTTAGATAAGGAAGTAGGCACTTAGATGAAGCTATCTCCCTAAATAGCATCACAGGAGCATATGAC
This sequence comes from Sarcophilus harrisii, assembly GCF_902635505.1. NCBI lineage: Eukaryota > Metazoa > Chordata > Mammalia > Dasyuromorphia > Dasyuridae > Sarcophilus > Sarcophilus harrisii. The sequence goes on from NC_045427.1 coordinate 350,657,702, forward strand.
TCTAGGGTCAGAAGGGACTAAAGCTATCCAATTTAAACCCTTATTTTTCTGATCAAGAAAAAGGGAAGACCTAAAGATTAACAGACTCAAGGTTAGAAACCAGTAAAGGGAAGATGGGATTCTACCCCAAGTTCTCAACCTTCACATCTAGGGCTCTTTTTACTGCATCATTCAGATGCTTTAGGTTTGGCCTGAACTGGATTTGAGCTTCCCCCCAGCCAAAGTGATGGATGGTCTGCTTTGACTCCTTTCACTCCACCCCAGCCAGCAAAACAAAACAAAATATCATTCATGTTGGCTAAAACTTTTGGAATTTCTGATGGGACTTTTTCCTAAAGTGGGGCAAGTGGGAGAAACTGTCCATTACATCTCACTGTTCCATTCAGTCTTTGGGATTTTGTGAGCATTTCCTGTTTTGTGCCCTTTCCATGAAACAGTCCTATTTAGTCCCTACTAGCTTCTAACTATGAGATGAATATTGTTTTTCCAGTTGTTTGGGGAAGAATGAATGAGGATTTGTGCCAGGGGGCATCACCTCAAGGGTCTGGGAAATGCCATTTAATCTTCTCAGAATTTGGACACCATATTTAAATCAGCCTCAATCCTCTTCTGAGATCTGTACTTTCCAAAGCTGAAAAAAAATAGTAATCAAACACCAAACTTCTAAACCTTTACAGAAAATAAAGGTCCTACATACAGCCAGGGTGTGCTAATTATTCCCAACTCTATCTATAGTCAGTTTTGTAGCCAGTTTTTTTCAATTTCATCCATGTTCTTCCATAAAAGGCATTCAGGAAATACTCATTTCCTAACTTTGTATTTAAGAATTCTTTTTTTTTTTTTTTTAATTTAATAGCCTTTTATTTACAGGATATATACATGGGTAACTTTACAGCATTAACAATTGCCAAACCTCTTGTTCCAATTTTTCACCTCTTACCCCCCCACCCCCTCCCCTAGATGGCAGGATGACCAGTAGATGTTAAATATATTAAAATATAACTTAGATACATAATAAGTATACATGACCAAAACATTATTTTGCTGCACAAAAAGAATCAGACTCTGAATTATTGTACAATTAGCTTGTGAAGGAAATCAAAAATGCAGGTGTGCATAAATATAGGGATTGGGAATTCAATGTAATGGTTTTTAGTCATCCTCCAGAGTTCTTTTTCTGGGTATAGCTGGTTCAGTTCATTACTGCTCCATTAGAAATGATTTGGTTGATCTTGTTGCTGAGGATGGCCTGATCCATCAGAACTGGTCATCATCTAGTATTGTTGTTGAAGTATATAATGATCTCCTGGTCCTGCTCATTTCACTCAGCATCAGTTCGTGTAAGTCTCTCCAGGCCTTTCTGAAATCATCCTGTTGCTCATTTCTTACAGAACAGTAATATTCCATAATTTTCATATACCACAATTTATTCAGCCATTCTCCAACTGATGGACATCCATTCAGTTTCCAGTTTCTAGCCACTACAAAAAGGGCTGCCACAAACATTCGTGCACATACAGGTCCCTTTCCCTTCTTTATAATCTCTTTGGGATATAATCCCAGTAGTAACACTGCTGGATCAAAGGGTATGCACAGTTTGATAACTTTTTGAGCATAGTTCCAAACTACTCTCCAAAATGGTTGGATTCGTTCACAACTCCACCAACAATGAATCAATGTCCCAGTTTTCCCACATCCCCTCCAACAATCATCATTATTTTTCCTGTCATTTTAGCCAATCTGACAGGTGTGTAGTGGTATCTTAGAGTTGTCTTAATTTGCATTTCTCTGATTAATAATGACTTGGAGCATCTTTTCATATGACTAGAAATAGTTTCAATTTCTTCATCTGAGAATTGTCTGTTCATATCCTTTGACCATTTTTCAATTGGAGAATGGCTTGATTTTTATAAATTAGAGTTAATTCTCTATATATTTTGGAAATGAGGCCTTTATCAGAACCTTTGACTGTAAAAATATTTTCCCAGTTTATTGCTTCCCTTCTAATCTTGTCTGCATTAGATTTGTTTGTACAAAACTTTTCAGTTTGGTATAATCAAAATTTTCTATTTTGTGGTCAGTAATGATCTCTAGTTCTGCTTTGGTCATAAAGACCTTCCCTTCCACAGGTCTGAGATGTAAACTATCCTATGTTCCTCTAATTTATTAATGATTTCATTCTTTATGCCTAGGTCATGAACCCATTTTGACCTTATCTTGGTGTATGGCGTTAAGTATGGATCAATGCCTAGTTTCTGCCATATTAGTTTCCAATTTTCCCAGCAATTTTTATCAAACAGTAAGTTCTTATCCCAAAAGCTGGGATCTTTGGGTTTGTCAAAGACTAGGTTGCTATATTTGTTGACTGTTTTATCCCTTGAACCTACTCTATTCCACTGATCAACTAATCTATTCCTTAGCCAATACCAAATAGTTTTGGTAACTGCTGCTCTATAATATAATTTTAGATCTGGTACAGCTAAGCCACCATCATTTGATTTTTTTCATTAATTCCTTGAAATTCTTGACCTTTTGTTTTCCATATGAACTTTGTTGTTATTTTTTCTAGGTCATTAAAATAGTTTTTGGGAGTCTGATTGGTATAGCGCTAAATAAATAGATTAGTTTAGGTAATATTGTCATCTTTATTATATTTGCTACTCTATCCAAGAGCATTTAATATTTTTCCAATTGGTTAGATCAGACTTAATTTGTGTGAAAAGTGGTCTGTAATTTTGCTCATAAAGTTTCTGATTTTCCCTTGGCAGATAGATTCCTAAATATTTTATATTATCAGTAGTTACTTTAAATGGAAGTATTTAAGAATTCTTAATTCTGGCTTAGTTACATTGCCAGAATTTAAGTAACCTGAGTTAATAATCTCTAAAACCTCCAATGATAAATGATTCCACCAAAGTTTTAAATGAGTAGAGGAAAGAAAAATCTTTCTGGAGGCTTTCCTTTCTTTCTTGTCTTAACATCACTATTCCCCATTCTTCCTTTACCAGAAAAACATATATATATATATATATATATATATATATATATATATATATATATATATATACACACACACACACACACACATATGTATGTATGTGTGTATGTATGTATATAACAAGTAACCACAATAAAGTAAGTTGGGCTCTGCCCATTTTTTAGGGATAATCTAGTATTCTAGCCATGTTTTCACAAAACTGCTAATTTAACAAACCTACATTTACTTTTTATTTGGTCAGTTTAGTTCCTGCATTCTTCATCCATTGGGCAAAGTTCAAATGAAGTCCATTCAGAATAACAGAAGTCCATTTAGAAAACCAATTGACAAGCATTTTGTTTCCTAATGGCAGACAGAGCTACAAATTGAATTTGAAATGTTTCTGGATATTCTATCTTCCATGTCCAAAATTTGAATTAAATATTTCCAGGTCTTCAGATTTTATCACAGAGCAGCACCTGAACTACAGCAAAGACCTTACTCTTTTGGACCAAAATCCATTGTTTATATTGGCTTTTGGTGCACTCAGTTAGCAAAGTAAAATTTTCAGTTTCTAAAGTCAAAGATGAGAGGAAATGGTGCGCAGAGAAAAGTGTTGATAGGAGATTTGAAAGTCTCAACAAGTTTTTTATTCTGCAGAAAGGGGAAGAGAAGCCATTTTTCTGAAAGAAAAAAGATCTGTCCCACAGCCCAATCCACCTTTGGCCATATTTTTTTCTTTTTTTTAAAAAATAAGTTTACTGATTTTTAAAACATCACAATAGTATTTCCTATTTTTCCTCTCCCAGAAAAAAAAAAAAACCATTCCATATAACAAATAGTAGTTTTCAGAGACAAAAAAAGAAAAAACAACCAATCAGTCCATACATTGGAAAAGCCTCAAAACATGTGCAATATCTATGGACTTCTCACTTCCACAAAAGGATAGGTTGGGCTCTGGCCATTTTTAGGGACAATCATCAAGCATTCTAGCCATGTTGGAGTGTTACTGCTTATCCAAAGTTAGTGAAATTCCCTGTTTCTGTTGGTTCCCAGGATGTGCAGATGGCTACAATTTCCTGATCTGTAACCTAGAGATATTTCAGGCTCTTTAGTCTTGATAAAATCCACCAAAGAATCACAGAATTGGCAGGAGGAACATTAGGGGACAATTAGTCTAACCTGTTGTTTCTCTTGCCCAGTTCATATCTGTGTCACATTTTGAAAAATCGATCAGGTAGCATTTACTAGCATGTCACTAAAAATCCAGAACCTGGCATGGAAAAGCACCCACATTCTTGGTCACTCATAAATGACTAGAATATTGAATAAGCCAACTAAACATGAGAGATGGGCAACATGTGGGCCTGACAGATTTGTGGAGGCCTCATATCTTTGCCAAAAATTTCTGGGAAAATATAATTTCTTTCTATCCTTCTTAAGCAATTTTCCCCACACAGACAGCTGTGGTTTGAGCTGTATTCTTATGGACTAAGAGGGAAGTTTCTGACTTGATGTCTCTCCTTTGGTAGTCAGTCCAGGGACAAGCATGGGAATGAGATGGGAAGACCTAAAGGAATCAGTTTCTTTTTCGTGTTAATTTATAGGCAGGTCCCACTGGCTGAGAAAAACAGGTCAGGAAAATACAGCCTTGTGGATTCAGTCTCATTAATATCTGTATGATCAGGTCTCACTAGAGAACTTCCCCTGGGGACTTGAACAATCTGGAGGAAAAGGGGGTATCCTTTGAGAGGCAGTGTGGCAGAAAGAGTAAAGCAATATACATAAAGTTTGGAAGTCTAGATATGAATCCCTCTTCAGCTACATCCTAATCAGTTATCCTGATTCTAGGTCTAGAAATATTGCCAAGCTAACAACTAAGAATTCCAGAAACTCAGGTTGTCATTTGGGTATGTCTCAACCTTCTTGCAAGATTTGAATCTGTAAGACAGCTTGCCTTTTTTTTTTTTTTTTTTTTTTTTGACTTACCAACATTGAAATATCTTCCAGCTCATTCTGAGAATGAGGGAAGATCATTCTTCCCTCCCCTCCCATCAGGAGAATGGTGGGAAACACAAGTACTATTTCTCCATCCTCACCTATATTGTCAGTCATTCTGGTGAGAGTAAGAAAAAAAATAAACATTTATTGAGTGCCTGCTATGTCAGGGGTCCTCAAACTACAGCCCACAGGCCAAATGCAGCAGGTGAAGGAGATAAACGTCAGCAGCTGAGGACGATTATTCCCCTCACCCAGGGCTATAAAGTTTCTTTATTTAAAAGCCCATAAAACAAAGTTTTTGTTTTTACTATAGTCTGGCCCTCCAATAGTCTAAAGGACAGTGAACTGGCCCCCTATTTAAAAAGTTTGAGGACCCCTGTGAATTTAGGCACTATACTAAAGGCTTTACAAATATTATTTCACTTGATCTTTATTGCAATCTCACTATTCAGCTACAAAAGTCTCCTGAGAGAAAGTATTTTTCATTGCCAGCAAATCTCAGCAGTTAGCATGTGAGCATTTATTAAACACTTACTATATTCCAGGCTCTGTGCTAAGGATAGAAATAAAAGCACAATGTTTCCCCCACCCCCCAAGAAAAGGAGCTTACTCTACTCTCAAGGACTTTACATTCTAATAAAGAAAGACTAAAAGGGGAGGGGGACAGAGGTACCTAGGACTGGGGCACAATGGAGAAGTTTGGGAGTACCCCTTGGTAAGAAATTCTATTTCTCTGACCAGGGTGCTCTCATTTAGGAGCTTCTAGGAGGAGCCAACCTTTGGGAAGAGATAGGGTCCAAGAGAGTAGAGGAAATTTCTAAGCTTTGATTCCACACCTGAAGTGATCTTATAAAGAGTTTTCTAGACCTTCCGTGACAAGAACTATAGTTATTAGAAAAAGATGATGTGTAAGAGAAAGAATGTGCCCTCTTAATTCTTGGTGTCTTTGGAATAGATCAGGTTTTAAGTACCTGATTGTTTGAAGATTTTACTGTGTTGTTTTCCAGAATATCTTCTTTGGCCACCTTAGATTATAAAGAAGAACTACAGAGCCCAGAAGTACTGTGGTAAATAAGAAAACATGTAATTCTTATTGCTAATGATGATAACTAAGTACTAGTTTATCAAAGACTCACTCAAAGTTTAGGGACAGCTTTTATATAACAGCAGTTGGCAAAACACATGTCCATCTCCAATCATTGAATCAAAGTACAGTGCAGTGCTTGTACAGGTAGAAAAGTCAGATACTCATTATGGGCAACTTTATTCCCTTTTGCTTACAAAAGAAGCTGCTGTGGACCAAAATGCACACACTGTTAACTTTCCTGGCTAATTGATTAAAATGCAAAGCAAGTTATTCAGAAAAAAGTTGTAAAATATTCTGTCTTCTGTTTCTTGTATTGCCATTATGGTGCTACTAAGAATTTTGACTTGGCTAAAAAGAAAAATGCCATGGGCTGAAGTCCTCTTCAATGATTTTTCCTTACCAAAATGCTTAGAACACTAGTGCCAGTTTTGTTATTTGATAATGCTTATTATGATATTTGTATATTTGTTTGCGATCCACTTTTGCTCAGTAATATACATGCAAGTTGCATAAGTGAAATAAATGTAAGTACTAATAAAAAAGAAAAAAAAAAGAAAAGATGATGTGTCATCTTTGGTACATGTTCCATCTTGCCTAGACCATCCAAGATCAGTGTAACTCTCCCTGGCTGTCCTTGCTGAAAGCTTCCCTTGGGACAGCAGAGTATTCAAGCATGTGTGATCCATTTTGGGAGAGGTGTCTTTGTGCTATCAGAATTATCCACTTTTGCCAAGGACAAACAAGCATAAAGCATGTGTAGCTACTTCCTGGAGAGGTTGGGGTAGTTAGTATCTAGAGAAGAAAATTCTGTGGCACTGAGCAAAAAGCAAAGAATGGGCTTCTAGTTAGAGGCTCCAGGTACAAATTTCCTTTCTGCTACTTAATTTCTCTGGGCATCTGTTTCCTTCACTATAAAATGAGATAGAGAGAGGTTGGATTAAATACGTTAATTTCTACCTCTAAATCTAAAAACTGTAATGATGAAGGAAACAAGGACAGAAGAAAGTACCATCTGATCTTCCCAACTGTAGCCATTCCCCTGAATACAAAGCAGGGTAGGTCTGGTTTGACAGTGGGAGTTAGAAAATTACATAGACAGCTGCAACCAGCTGGGGCTGTAAAAAATGCTTGCGACCCCTCTGTAGGCATACATAGGCTGTGAGATTTTGCTCTCTGGCTAGCCCCCCAGGACCTGACCACAGCAGGGCACTGAGGGCCAGAAAGGGTGATAACCTTTCTTACTTTCTCCCCTGGTGGCCAGGATGGTGTCCACATAATACATAATGTGTTCATGATCCCCAGCTAAGACCACATTAAGGAAATCAGCCCCTGAAATCAAGACAAACTAGTAGCTGGCTAAGGAGTTCTTTGCAGCTTCTACATCCCAATTTGGTGGAAGAGATGAGCTCAAGATAGACTAAGAAGACTGAGTTAGTTCAGGGAAGGGAGAGGTTTCTGGCCTTCACGGTATCCTGCTGGTTGTCACATACCCCATCATCCACATAAATGTTTCTGTGTTGCACCCTGAGAAGGGAAAACACAAACCAGAATTTTGGTTTTTTTGATGAGAAACCCTAAATCAGAAAGAGCAAACCAGTGGAATTGTAACCAGATGGGGATGCTTGATGTAAAGTACTATGGGGGTTTGTATGTAAGCTGTTTTCCAGAGCATGCTTTAAGAACAAACCTGTTGAAAGCCTATGCCCCACCCCTGATGGAAGGATATGATGATTGGAGCTTTTTAATTATCCAAGTTTAATGAATTTGCCCCAATTCTGGGATTTTTCTTGTTGGGGAATAAATCCATATAGAGGGTAATGAGCCTGAATTGAATGAAAATGGGAAACTGTGAGTAAACTAGCCTGCCTGGAGCCAAGGAGGCCTAAAGGGGCCAAGAGAAAAGAAAGACTCAGGAGGAAAAGTAAGACTTAGGTTGGAACTGACTAAAGATGTAACATCCCCACCCATAATCCACAAAGCAGGAATCAGTCTAAATTAGAAAGGAGAGATAAAACTAGAGTGTTATTTAGGTAATGATTTCCATATATCTGAGCTTAATGTTTTCCAACTTGGGATATACATCTGAAAGCAATTTTCATCTTTAGAGCCAGAAAATTAAATCTTTCTACTAGAAATAGACAAGTAGACAGGCTTTCCTATCACTTAATAAGAGAGAGAATTAGGGACTTTGTTGTTTATGGCATTAACCTGGAGGCAGTGGGATAGGCTAGGGGGCCTTAAATCCTACCTTGGGGATTTCCTCAGTGTTGGCATCTGTGGAGATAAGCCTCCTTGAGTTTTCCCCAAGGACACAGGCAGAACCCAACCTGGGGGTCCTCAAACCCCAACAGAGAAGGATTTGACCACCCAAGTCTTGCTATTGCTTTTTTTGTGAGACATGTCCTTCCCAGGCACCTTCACTAACATGTCTTTATAATCTCCTCCTCTGCTAAATGAGAATAATCTTATCCATGAACATTAGTGGAGATTGTGTCCAGAAAAGGACCATACATATAAGAATATAAGGAAGAGCAAAGTTAGCATAAGTTAAAGATCAGGGTGCAAAAGCCTTAGTGGGACTACAGAAACAGCAAGGCATGGAAATGATTCTGGACTGATTGGAGAATAAAGAGTAGCCTAGAGGGAAACAGGTAAGATAAGGCAAGAATTGTGAGTTAGCTGGAAAGTCCACCTCTATGAGCTCAAGCAAAATGAAATGTTCTGTGTACAAAGCAATAGCAATATTATGGAATAACTAGCTGTGAATGACTGTTATTCTCAACAATACAATGATCCAAGACTACTCTAAAGGACTTATGATGAAAAATGCTATCCATATCCAGAGAAAGAATTGATTGTGTCTGAATACAGATTGAAGCATACTTTTTTCTTGGAGATTTTTTTTTGAGGGGTGGGGAGGAGATCTATGTTTTTGTTTGCAACATGGCTTTTATGGAAATGTTTTGCTTAACTTTGTTAGGTGAGGGTGAGGAGAAAGAGAGAGAATATGGAACTCAAAGTTTATAAAAGAAATGTGAAAAAATTGTTTTTCATGTAACTGGGGAAAATAAATGTATTAAAACATGAAGAACGGTGCGTTAAGAATGATCCACAAAGAACAACAACCAAGTCTAGAGCTGTAAGAATTTGTGAATTTTTATCAATCAGGGTCTGAATTCTGAATAAATTTTATAGTGACTTCTTATATAAAGCTATAAAGAAAGGAATGGAATACAATGAGGAATCCTACCCTTCTGATAAAAACCCTTTCAGGCCAGAATGACCCAAAACCCCAACACCGTTCTTATTCCTTATCAGGGCACCAGACATTCCTGCTTTATTCCAGGTATGAAGGAACTTGAGGCTTTGGGGCCTCTTCAAAGCAGAGTTGGACCACTCCTCAATATCACTCAGATTTTCAACCTGCTTACCTTGTTGTTGCTGGAAACTATTTCTCTATTCTAAATTGTATTTTATATTTGGTTTCTAAGGCAAGGCAGGAATTTCACAATGTCTGAGTTCCTATCTAGACCCAGAGCTAATGTCAGATGGTTTCATCGAAGAGATGACCAAAAAAAAAAAAAATAGAATAGTCAATGAATAGGATCCAATAGATTCCAGTTTCTTACTCACTGAACCTATGACTTCATTAGTATAGGGAATTCCCAATGAGGAAAGTTCTTCTATCAAAGCAGGCCAACATTTCTCTGTAACTTTGGTCTTAAAAAGTTGCCTAGAACTTTGAGAGATTTAATGACATGCCCAGGGTTACACAGTCAGTATGTATCAGAAGCAGTACTTGAACCCAGGACTTCCTGGCCCCAAGGTCTAATTCCTATCCACTATACCATGTTAGCACTCCTAAAGAATCGGAACTGACAGAGGGAAAAGTAAAGAATATTCAGGAGAAAATCTGCATGACTACTAGGGACAACCCTCCCATCCTGACTTGAATATTAACATCAGAAAAGATGATTTTTCCCTCATTTCGATCTGATTTTTCTTGTGCAATGTGATAAATATAGAAATATGTTTAGAAGAATTGCACATGTTTAACTTATATTGGATTACTTGCTGTCTAGGGGATGTTTGGGGGGGAATATGGAACACAAGATTTTGCAAGGATGAATATTGAAAACTATCTTTGTACGTATTATGAAAAATAAAAAGCAATTATAAAAATAAGATAATTAAAACTTAAAGAAAAGATGATAGTTGCTGCTAATTGTTACTGTCATTTTTTCAGTCATATATAACTCTCATATATAAAACAGTCATCTATAACTCTCTGTGACCCCATTTTAGTTTTACTTAACTACCAAAATAGTTTGTTATTTCTTTCCCCAACTCATCTTACAAATAAATAAAGTGAGGGAAACAAGGTTGACTGACTTGCCCAGGATCACACAGATAGTATGTATCAGATGAGTCTTCCTGACTTTAGGCCTGGCAGTCCATCCATTATACCAGCTAGCTGCTCTGCAATAATAATAATAGCATTTATATAGAGTTTTTAAGCTTAGCAAAGCCCTGTACATGTGCATGCTATTTTGTGATGGCTCCATATTTTAAAATCAGCTGGAGTCAGGAATTCAGGTTAGGGGAAAATTGTCAATCTTTATTCTTAGCAGAGATGAAGAAAGGTTGGAGGTAGAAGGGAATCAGCAATAGCAATGTCAGCAGCTGAGTCAAGAAGCTAGCCAGACCAGAAGCCACGAGACCAGCGGCCACCAGAACCAAACGCAGCCAGCAATCTCTCCCAGCCTCTCTTCCTGTCTCTCTGCCTCCACTCACCAAAATCGTCATATCCTATACAACACATCAGGACTTGAACAGAGAGTGGACAGGGGCCATTCTTTATCCAAGCATGTATATTAATAGAGTATAGTCCAGTTACTATTAAGCCTCACGTGCCTGGGACCTCACTGCATCAACTCAAACCTCAGCCCATTACACTATTTCATATGAACCTTGCAACAATCCTGTGAAGTAGATGCTATTATAACCACTACCCCATTTTATAGAGGAAGAGTATCTGAGATAGAATCTCAACTTAGGTCTTTCTTATTCTTATCTACTTAACTATGATCAGGTAACAGACCTAATAGTCCCTTTTTGGCTACTTCTCTCAATGCTGAGTTATCTTCCTCTTTCCCATGATGAGCTGTAATAATAATTATGATTTCTGAGATCCATAGTACTCATTAAAGGTTATAAAATGCTTGCTGAGACTAGCTGAACTCTGCATTTCCCTCCAGCTCCAACCTTCTGAGAGCTGGCACAGGAATCAGTCAGGCCAGATATATTTATTAAGCTCCTAACATGTGCTAGGCTCTGGACTGGGGTCTGGGTATACATAGAGTGAAGAAAAACAATCCCTTGTCTTCAAAGCACTTGAGTACACATGTCCCTCAATGAATTCCTTTTTATGGATAAACAGAAAATGGTTTTTCTGGAAGAAGCCTGAGGGTCCAGGTGGTAAAATGATGACTCCAAGCCAAATTACATATATGCAGGATTCAGCCCATTTGACCAACTAAAGTATTGATACCAAGGGTAATTCTGATACATTCGTAAAGAATGAATAAATACAAAAGCCTATATTAACTGACGGGAATTAAGCACTGGATGCTATGGAATTGAATGCTATGTGTATTTTAGTCTGTGGGGAGGCTGGAGCTTGGGAAGAAGAAAGGGCCCCCTCATCTCAGCGTCTCATGCACATATCCTCTGCCAAAGGGGGCCCTATGAGGCAAAGACTTGACTGGGGCCATTCTCTGATAGAGAATTTTTTTTCCTTGAGAATTTCCAAAACCTCCCCAAGGATTTCCTCGGAGAGAATATTAAAGTTGAAACGTCAATAACTCTTCCCAACAAAGCAGCTTTGAAAAAATGTTTCATTGATGCTTTTCTTTATTTACATCAATGTTACTTGCCAGTAACCTCCATTGCACCCCACCCCACCCACACTCACACACCCTGCTTTGTAACAAAAAAGCACAGTTAAGAAACACAGTCACATTAGTGTCTATCAGAAGATGCCTCATTTTACATTTATACCAAGAGTAGGAAAGTGTTTCATTACTATTCCTCTGGGATTTTTGGTCATAGCAATGAAAGCTGAATTCTATTGTCTTTCAGTCCTCAACAATGTTCATCTCCAATTATGGAATAATAAAAAGTATACTAGAACCAAGAGACCTGGGTTTTAGTCCCAATTCTACCCCTATCTTGATGTGTGACACTGGATAAATTCTTTTCCCTCTGGGCTTCCAAGAGACTTGTATGAGATAACTAAAGTTCTTTCTGGCCATGACATTCTGTAGTTCTATGAATATTTATAAGAATTTTCAGTAGACTAATGGTACTGAGGATTCATTCTTTCTTGTTTTTATTTCTTGCACCTGCTCTCTTTTTAATTTATATAAGAGGAAGTGGAAAGTGTTACTCAAAATGAGCTATCTAATCAGGAATTTTCTGGATTTCCAATTATGTACTGTTTTAGCTCCATGAAATGCCGAAAAGTTGGGTTTCCACAGTGTTGCAAGCTTTGAGATAGTGTGGGATTGAGATACTGAGTACCACTGACCAAGAGGTTTTCAGAATGTGAGAGGTTAAGGAAGATTAGGATTCACAGAACAATTAAGTGTTCAATAGAAGCCTTAAGCAAACAAGAAATTGGGGGACTAGGAAGGCACAGGTGGATTCAGCCAATCGGAAAGACTCTTGTGATTTTGAGAAAACCACAAATTTAAGATAATAGCCCATTCAGCCCAAACTAGTTGGGGTCAATGACCTGACTTGACCAAATCATTATTACCCTGCTTAATAGGCTAATTAACTATTAAACAACACACCCCAGAGGAGGAGTTTTCCACCATTTTTGAACATGGGATATTGATGGGGGGGGGGGGCATGTTTTATACATATTAAGGGGAAACATAGAGTGGGCATATCAGAAAGACTGCAACCCAGATAAAACAGTCTAATCAGTTTTCTGAAGGGAGGAACTGTCACACGAGCCAGTATAAAGGTTCCCCCATTTCTGTGCTCAGTGCTCCCTCTTCCTGAAGAGGAGTGGGACCTGCTTCAGTCCAGAAACGTTAAGAGGATTCCTTAAGATTCTTCTTTAATAAATTTTCCTTGATATCTGATTTTCAGTGTCAAGAGTGTTATTTTTAACAATGATTGACCCTTATTTTGAAAAAACTTGCTCTTTGCTGGCAGATTTCTCTCTCCCTCAAAGTTACCTTTGTGAATTAATCCTCCTTAGAAATCTACAAAACGTTGCTGATTTGCCCCACAATGATCCAGGTTTCTTGATATCAACATTACAGTCGACTGGTATATCTGCCCTAGAGGGCTGAGCTCTGCACTGGGTTTGGAACATTTGTCACATTTAAAGTCACATGAGACTTCAAGATTCTTTTAATGAAATCATCTAAAAGAGTGACATTTGTGAGCATATGTGGCTACCTTGTGTTTCTTCTTGCTGTTTAGAATCTCAGATCAAAACAGAGTTTAAGGAATTCTTTAAATAACATCTCTGGCTAGAAGACCTCTCATGACTTTCAGAGTCAATTCATCCCACTCCAGGTTTTTTAAAAAGTCTTTTCTTACATAGATCTTAAATTTGACTGTCTGAAACTTCCATCCACTATGCTTGATTCTTCTCTCTATGTTTAAACAAAACAATTCTAATCCTTTCACATGACAAGCCCTTCTCAGACTTGAAGACATTATGACATTCCCCTCCTAATTATTCTGTCCTCTGGGTATAGTATCTAGGTTCATAAGATCAGTAACAGAAAGTTAGAAGAACTAAGTCCAGTTTTAAAAGACCAGGACCATGAAGGCTTCAAGTGACAGAGTCAGGATTCCTACTAAGGTCCTTCGATTCCAAGTCCAGCATTCTTTTCTCTACCATGTTGCTAATCCTTCCTTGGCATGGTCTCTATTCACTTTGTCTTCTTGTCATCCTTTGTCATCCTTTTTGGGATGTTCTCCAGCTGATTAACATATGTTCCTAAAATGTGGTGCCCAATCATGTCCAACACTTCATGACTTTCTTTGGACTTTTCTTGGTAAAGATACCAGAGTAGTTTGCCATTTCCTTCTCCAGCTTATTTTATAGATGAAGAAACTGAAGATGAATCTTCCTGACTCCAGGGCTGACACTATCCACTGCCCTACCTACCTGCCTCCCAAAAGATACTGGAATGGCTTATTATTTGCTTTTCCAGTGGATTAAGGCAAACAGGGTAAGTGACTAGCCCAGGGTCACATAGGTGTCTGAATTTGGATTTGAATCCAGATCTTCCTGATTCCAGGCCCAGTAATTGAACTAGCTTTTGTGATCTGAGCACAATTCAGATATAGTGTAATCAGGGTTGAGTAGAATAAGACTGTCATTTACCTCATTGTGGAACCCTTTCTATGTAGCCAAAGATTGCATTAAGCTCCCCTTATTTTCATGATACACTGGTATTAAATTGAACTTGCATTCCAACAAAAACTATTTTTCTCAAAAGAAATATTGTCTAGCTACTGTTCTTCCATTTTATATTTCAGCTGTTCATTTTAAAATTCAAATAAAGGATTTTACATTTACCTCTATTCAGTTTCATCTCAATGGCTTTGATTCACCATTAAAGTCTACTGAGCTCTTTTTAGATCCTAATTCTATCTTCAAACATGTCTGTTTATCCCTCAGTGCTTTGAGTCATCTGCAGATTTGATGTTTGCTATCTATATATATCACAAAGATGTTAAATAGCCCAGACCCAAAAATCTATCCCTCAGACACTCTAAAGAGAAACCTCCTTCCACAATGCCTTCTTATTAACTTATTAACAACTACTTTTATATTTAAACATTATCTTCTAATCTAGTCAACTATGTGTAGGTCACATATCTTGAATCCACATATAGTAAGATAGTTGCTAAAATTCAAGTAAATAATATGCATAACATTCTACTTGTCTATATAACAAAGAAAAAAGAAAGTAAGTTGTTTTTTTTGGGGGGGGGAGGGAGCATATTCTGCTTGTGATGAAGCCATGCTTGATCTTTTTAGAAATTCATTCACTACCAGAAGAAAAATATAGAATTTAATCGCTAATCTAGCTCAACCACAGTTTGAGATTTCTATTTCCTTTCCCTTTAAAATTGGAACATTTTCCATTTTCCAATCTCAAGTATCTTTCCCATTCTCCATAATCTTTGAAAGATCTGAACAATCACACCTATCAGTTATATCAGAATCTTACAATGGATCTTGTTAGAATCAGTTAACCATTATTGAAGATCATGACATAATTAATTATCTTGGAGTTCAACTCCTTATTAGCCAATTTTGTTTTGTTTTTCCATTTTAAACACCATTTATCTTGGCAGAGTTAGGAAAAGCTATACAGAAACTGAGTAGTTCTTTCTTCTCTCCATCTCTCCATCAAAACAAAACAAAACAAAACTTTGTTGATGAATTCACTCTTTAAAGAATTCCCATATTTCTTCCTCACTAGAACTGTTTTTGTTTCCATCATCAGAATTCCAATCTTAAGAATGTTCTATCCTTCTTAGGCTGAATTCCTTGTAGAATTTTAGATCACTGGATTCTACTTATCCTTTCTCTGAATCCTTTGAAATATGCCTGTTCAAAATCTAGGGTACATTTTCCTCTACTAAAAATTCTAACATGGAATAGTCATTTCTCTCCAAAGTTATTATTTTGACTTGAGCAACCAGTCTATCCACATTCATCAGAATCATTTCCAGAATAACTATAGGTATAACTAGCATTTATATAGTATCTATGTGCCGGGCATTGCAAAATGCTTTAGAAATATTATCTCATATGATCCTCATCACAACTCTGGAAGGTAAGCGCTACTATTTTCAGGTTAGAAAACTGAGGGAAAGAGAAGTGAAGTGACTTACCTAGGACAATGCAACTAAGAAAGTATCTGAAGCTAAATTTGAACTCGTCTTCCTGAATCCAGGTCTGGTGCTCTACCCACTTCATAATTTGAAGGCTGAACTTATCCTCAAGGCAAGCCAATAATTTATCAGCCACCTATGTTTTGGCAGAGAGAAAACTGCAACAAATGTTTGAATAATGAAACTATCGCACAAATACTGTGACATAACTGTGTCCCAGTTTTATGATCTATTTTCTTAATTTCTCATCTATTTCCAGGAGGTTCTGAAGTATACCTCAATTTCTCCATGTCAATTTCAACTTGGTTTCTCCCTTTTATTGACTTATCCAAATTTTCTATATAGTGCTTTTTTCTTCTATTTACTGAATTAGATCACATGAATGTATCATTTCAGTGCAACTTAATACTATTCCACCAATCATCCTTTATTCTTTCTATTGTTTTTAAATAAGATATACCTGTCCAGAGATATTCCAGTTAACAATATTAATCTATCAAAGAGTAATGATGTTTATGAGGTCAAATTTTCCCTTTAAATAAGGATTTCTATTTCTCTAGGCCTTTGATTTAATTACTGATTTCTTTTAGTGACTTTTTTCCTCTTGCAAATTATTGGGTATCTCTGCTGTCCTTTTCCTTATATTATAGCTGCTACTCTCTATCATATCAAACTTTGTAGATATATATTCTCCTCCCTTTTCAGCTTAAAGTTATCTCAAACAGCTTTGTAAGACCTCAGGCTATATATTTTTTACCAGCCCTCAGTGAGCATATTATATCTTTGGCCATTTCTATTTTTTAAGCCTTGCTCAAAAAATCCAAATGTTGACCTTAACTAGCTGTTTTCTTACCAAATCTGCTTTTCCTTTGTGAAGCTTCACTGCAACTCAACAGCAGGGATCAGAATACCACATGTGTCAACCTTAGCAATGCTTTCTCAGCTCCTTCTGTTGATAATATTTGTCTTTATGTGGATTACAAGGAGTGGGTTAAGGTCAACAGATTTTCCAAGCCTCCACCATTTCCTAGGTAAATATGTGGTGGGAAGTCAGTTTACTTCAAGAAATATTCATTATATGTTTACTATGTCCAAGGCAATATTATAGTACTAGGGGATATAAGGCAAAGTTTCTACTTTAGGGGCCTTGTATTTGACTAGGAAGTGGGGAGGGAGTTAGCACCTAAACAAATAGCATATTGCAAGAAAAGCTGAGGAGAAAAAGAATATTAAGAGAGGAAGGCAACTAGAAGAGCTCTCATAAAGAAGATGTCTGAAAAGCTGAGCTGAGCCTTGAAAGAAGAGAATAATTCTGAGAAGTAGAGATGAGGAGGAAGTACATTCCAGATGTGAGAAATGGTTTATAACTGAATGGTATAAGGAGATGGTGGGTTGAATTTTGGTTTGTTTGTTTGTTTTCATTTTATTGACCTTTGCTTTATTATCTTCTCAAATAATGCTTTTTTTTTTTTTTTTAACAAATTGAAGGTTCGTGGTAACCCTGAGTTGAGGAAATCCAGTGGTGCCATTTTTCTAATAGCATATGCTCACATTGTGTCTTTCTAATTTTGATTATTCTTACAATATTTCAAAGTATTGTATCATCATTATTGTATCTGTTATAGTGATCTGTGATCAGTGGTCTTCAGTATTACTGTTGTAATTGTTTTGGGGAGCCAAAACCCACAACCATATAAAATGGCAAACTTAACTAATAAATGTGTGAGTTCTGACTACTCCATGCACTACCTATGAGTTTTGGAACTAGCTGGTAATCTAATTTGGCTGGAACAGAGGGAATGTGAAATAAAATTAGACTGCAAAGATAGGTTGGAATCATATTTTTGAGAGCTTTAAATGCTTAGATAAGGAGTTAGTATTTTATTTTACAATCAATGAAAAAAATAGCAGACCTTTCTGTATTAACAACAGATTAATAAATAGCTGAAGAGGCTTCGTGTTGTAGTGGCTAAAGAGCTGGTCTTGGAATCAGGAAGATGAGGACTCAATTTCTGCACCTGATATTATGAGATAATGACCATGTGGTCCTAGGCAAGGCACTTGATGTATCAATACTTTCTCTATAAGAATGAAAGTTTCTGATTTGTTCCTTACATAGATGGAAATCAAAGGTCCAGACAAAAATACCTAAATAGCTGCCTTGGAACTATCACTGAAGAGGGAGCCACCAACCACCAATGTTTGGCTCTTCTTTCTTATAAATTGGCTCTCTCCTAACAACCCCCACAAATCTACATCATTACTTCTTGGGACACAAGTAGTTGTCTCTTCCTAAAAGATGGCAGGAGCTTCATCTGTTACGTAACTCCAAATGGCCAATGGTCCTCTTTCTTCCCTTTCTTTTCTCTGTGTTACATTTTTCTTCCCTCCAGCCTCTGTCAGTTATACCTTCTGCCTCTTTAGCCTCTTCATTCTTTGTTTTTGCCTTGAATCTCTTTAAAATTTTTATTTTCTAAATAAAGACATGCTCTTCTAATCATCTCCTTGAGAAGAAAAATAAACAGCAATGTCAATTTAGTCACTCAGCACAATGTGCTCATATCTGTGCATTCAAACTCCTCAGGAAAGGCTCTACTCTCTCTGCTATGGGGGAGGCAGAAAAGGGAGCAGATCCAGCCCCTGAGCTTGTGGAGACTATAGTCTGAGAGGAGATAAAAGGGGATCAGAGTTGGGAACTACCCCCAGAGAGAGACGAGAATCTGGGAAAGGCAGAGGAGGAGCAAACCTTAGCCCTGTCTCTCAGGAAACTCAGTGTCTGGAGAGATAGAAAGAAGAAACCCTAGTCTCCTGTTTTATTTCTTTTAAAAAACAAACAAACATTGCTATCTTTTTTTTTTTAACTCACCTGTATTTCCAATATATTCCTATCTTCCCTCATTTCCACTCTTATCTCCCAAGAAAGTCATCCCTTGTAACAAAGAGTAAAAGAGAACAAAAAAGAAGGAGAAGGGGAAAAAAGCAAATCAAGAAAGCAAACCAGCATATCAACCAAATATATTATGGCAAATATGCGATATCTCACATTCAGAGTCTCTCACCTTTGCAAAGAGAAGCGGGCCAAATCTGTTTAGTATAACTATATGGCAATTAGTTTCAAAATTTTTCTTGTTGGTCTTTCTTTCTATTTTTGTTGTTTTAATCGTTGTGTATGTTGTTTTCCCCCTTTGGCTTACTTCACCCTGAATCAGCTCATAAACATCTTCCTATGCTTCTCTGTAGTCTTCATCTTTTGTTTCAGCACAATGCTAATTCCATTACCTTCATGTACTAAGTTTACTTGCCTTTGCCCAATTGATGGTCAGGCCCTGTTTCCAAAGAGTTGTGCACTGTTTGGGAAGAAAAGAGGGCTCATACTAAAGACAAAATATGGCAGTTTGTAATCAAGAGCTGGACTTTACCATAGACAACGACATGATGAGACATTGGGAGTACTACATGTTATTACTTCTCTTGTTTTTTCATATTTAATTGTATCTCTGTTTTTGTTTCCAACAAAAGACTAGTTTCACCATGAGGACAATGACATGGAGGGGTGTGGAAGGAGAATGCTAAACAGCTCTTTCGTCCTGACCTCCAATTCCTTAGGAAATCTAGTTCTGAAATCTCAAGAATGATGTCATATAATTGTATTGAAAGGGGACTGCAGAGTCTTTGTGGTTTCCCGGTGCTTTGCCTATGTGAAATATATGTCTAAGTCAATGAAACCAAGGCTACTAGTGTTTCCTATATATTCTGACATCTTTCCCTTAAGCCTCATATTTTGCCTAAATAGGTTTGACATCATTGAGCCATGAGAACTATGGTTTTGAGTGGATGACAAGCAACGTGTCTAAATAATTAAATCACTTGGGCTCGTGATAGTTCTCACTAATTCTCCTAAATTCTCTATTATAGAACTGAAGGTAAGACCTGGTCATCTGGCAGTCCTGATGATGGCAAAGCACAAGCCTACAGAATTAACATAGACTCGGAGCCACAGGTATGAGATGTGGAAGTCCATTGTTTTCAGTCCCAAGTCATGGATGCAAATATGGTTGTCTTTTCATGGGTATTTCAATAGGTTCACAGAGAGGACTATGGAAGGACCACTTGAAACCATTCTTAGCATGCTGGAGTAGAAGATAATTGCATTTACTTTGTTAATGCTTCACAAATCTTCCAGAACTTTAGGCTCCCTTCTGTTTGGTGATCCATAGACCTAACAAAATGTTACCATAATCCTAAATCTGAGTACTTCTTTTTAATTTTAATTGATATCTTTTGTTTTTATATCACCTTCATTTCTGATGTATATATATATACATATATATATATATATACAGAAATACTATGGGTATATGTTACATATATACATATATATATATAAATATATATATATATATGTATATCCCTTCCTCTATTCAGCAAGTCATCCTCTATATAACAAAGAATAAAAAAAAGAGGCAAAAAACAATTTTGTTCCACACTCATAAATCTCTCTTGTCCACCTCTTTGAAGAAGAGAGAAATAGTTCCTTATCTCTTCTTGACAAACAAACATCATCATTATTTGACATTCAATTTCTTTTTGTTGGTGGTGATCTTTGCATTTGCATTGTTTTAATCATGGTGTTTTTCTGGTTTTACTTTTTTCATTACTGGTTTTCCTTTGTTCACTTTGCATCAGTTCATATAAGTCTCTCCATATTTCTCTGAATTCTTCCTCATGTCTTATAGTATGGTTATACTCCAATACCTCCATGTACTACAATTTGCATAATGCTATTTTTTAAATCCTGTGCTAAATTCATTGTTTATCTAGATCCTTCATGGTTGTGATGATTCTGTCTCATTAGAATCTCTGTGTGCCTGACATAGTAACCCCAGCCAGCTCTCTGATTTGCTCCTTAGATATTACTGGGCATTCCATTAAGCTATGTTATCTAGAATAAAAATTTTATAAGTTTTCTTGACTTAATGATCAAATAATTTGGTTATTGGACACTCTATTAGATCGAAAGTTTGAGTTTTATTGACATAATGGTCAAGTAATTTGGTCAGCAGTTTTGGGATTGACCAAAAGAATTGCCTAGGCAAGGAGAAGATCAGGGAACCAATAGAGAGAAGAACACATCTGTTTCAACACAAAAATTGAAGTTGGTAAGAATTAAGGATCTTTAGACAAGATTCTCAGCTTCCTTCTTCCTTCATCTCTCTCTACCCTGATTCCTTTCACTTCTGGGCACTTCTTGTCCTGTGAACAGCTCACAAGCCTTGTAGATCCCAAGTAATGCTGAAATTTCCATTCTTCCTTTACTCAGAAGTGACAATGGAGTGTGTATTAAGCTGACTACAAAACAATTGTGTAAATGTTTTATTCAACATAAAAACTCTGGAATGAACATTCCACAGACCCTAGAGACCCCAGTGATGAGACATAGGCGTGTGTCCCATGTGTCACTCTGACAGGCTAGAAGCACCAATTAGTCCTGAGCACATCAATACTCCCATTCAATCTTCTGTTCAGATGGTGCTAATAAGGACCATGCAGGGTCTCATCTCTTAACAAGAAACCATTCATAAGATCATAAATTTAACTTCTTGAAGGGACCTTAAAAGCTATTTAGCCTACTCCCTCATTTTGTAGATGAGGAAAAAGGGGAGACATAATTGAGTTGCCCAGGATTACAGGAATAGGGAATGAGTGAGATAGGATTTGAATCCAGGTCCTCTGATAGCATAGCCAATAAATATGTTTCCCACTCCAACACCCTGCCTCTCACTCCCATGGTTTGTTCTGCTTCCACCTTTACAGAAGTTTTTTTGTGGGTATGTAAATAGGGGCAGAAGACTAGAAGTTTTCAAAGCCCCAAGTTTTACGCTTTGTTTTGTGTATATATGTATATAGGCATTCTCGAAGACATGTATACGGCAGCTGAGTCTGAGGTGAAGCATTTACATGCCATCTGAGACCTCCCAGCTGTTCCCAGATGCTAAGCTCTGCCCTCAACTCTGCATTGTTGCTCTTTGCACATACCCCACCTCCCTTTAAAAAATTCTGCTTTCTCAATTACCCTTTTTACTTGCCCCAGGGGCAGCTAAGATTAAGATCTAGTCTCTGAAAAATGCCAGGGTTCCATATTAATTTTTAAAGTCCCTATTACATACTGCTTCATTGTTGCTTGGCTAACCACAGCCCCTCATAGCTTCTCTAAAGAAAGGGACCATTGTAAAAGAAGAATTTGGCTGGGAAATTATAACCTTTGTTACTCTTTTCCCCCCTCCCCAGATGGCAAAGCAGTCATTATTATAGGCTTCTTTATGGGACCAAGAAGAATGAGAGCCAAATGATTTGGGGGAAGGGAGGCATCCCCCTCCCTCAAACATTGCCCTTGAAGGAGGATTCCATGTTTTATGTTTGGGGAAATGCTCCAGATCATTTGGGTTTCAGGATTTTCCCACATCCCTCCCCTCCCCCGCCATCTCAATTTTCTTCACCACATCAAAAAGAGAGACTGGAGCCTGAGTTCAGAAAATCAGAGCAGTTCTGCTCCCTCTCTCTCTCCTTCTCTAGCCAGGCTGTCAGTAGGTCCCAGCATTCAACACTCACCCAGGACCCCCTCAGGAGAGTACAAGCATATTCTGTATTTTTGGTCTAAGGGGGGCAGTTCTGGCACGGGACTGTGCCTTCCAGATCCCTTCCTCTTGTCTTGAACAGATAATGTTTGAGGCCAAGAAAAATTGGGCTTCCCTCCTTGTGTCCTCATAAACCCCACATAAGTATTTGGTAGTAATAAGTAGGGAAGGGATTGGAAGGAGGAGAAGGGATTTGAGAAATTGTGCACTTAATAGCCTTTTTCTACTTTTTGAGGAAAGTAAGATTAAGCCCCTTGTGAAGAATTGTGTAAACCTAGTCTAACAGGATAGAATGAGTACATGCCTAAGTCCTAATGAAACTATAGCCAAAAATAATCTATGTATCCAAAGAGCATGAAATAATCTTTCCTGGCAATTCCAGATCCCCAGGGTAGACCCTAAGTACAACTTATGCCATGAAGAAACTTAAGGGGATATGGCTTATTATCATGTTCCTATTGACTCAAGTGGGCAAGTAGCCCTGTACCTATCGATTGCCTTAGAAAGGAATTAAACAGAGAGTTCAAGGTCAGTTCTATACTTGGGCAGATATGAAGCCAAGGGGGAGGCTTCTTCAGCCACCCCAATTAATATCCCTTAGCACTCTGCCCCCATGTCTGGAATTTTACTTTTCTTTCTATGGGTTTTTTTTTTAGTCTTCTGAGGGCAATTACATGAAATACTTATCATCACTCAAAGCACAGTGTGAATGAGTTTATTAGATCATTTTCATACATTTTACAGCATCTGGGAGCTAAGCCTGGGAGAATAGGATTCTAGAAGGAAGTTCTTGGTGGTGGATCACTCAGAGGATCAAAAGGTCCTTGAGATCAAAAGGGGGGGTCTCTTAGAAGAAGAAAATATTAAAGGTAGGGAAGGGGGGACCCATTTTGCCAACATCCTCAATTTGTCCTGTATATATCTTGTTGGTACACAGCTTCCAATTAGACTTTGAGATCCTTGAGAGCAGGGACTGGCTTTTTCTGTCCTTTGTTTCTCCAAGCACATAGTAGGTGCTTAATAAATGATCCTCACTTCAAGCTTATCTCCTATGATTGCTCAAGATTAGGCAGTGAAGAAATGAATCCAGATCACACCCTCCGTGAACTCATAATCTTGGGGGAAAACAGATGAAACAGACCTCACAGTCTGTCTTGTGTAAACTCACCTTTGAGAAAGTGACAGTTCCCTGTCTTGCTCAGATTACATTTAGATTGATCAATTCTGGGGGCCACATCTTAGAAAGAAAATTGACAAACAAGTGAGATGACTAGGAAGGGGGACAGATGATAGGAAATGGAGAGGTTTAGCCTGCAGAAGAAAATGTTTAGAAAGGTAGAAGTAGGCATAATCACTGTCTAAGTAGTTAAGAGAGTTATCATGGGGAAATTAGACTTAATTTTGCTTGGCCCTGGAGGAAAGAACCAGCAGCAGGGAGAGAAGTTACAAAGAACTGATTTCTATTTCATGTAAGGAAAAATTTTCTAACAGTTAGAGTTGTGTTAGATCATGTCGACTAGGAGGCAGTGAGTTGCCCTTCAATTAGAGTCCTTCAGACAAAGGCAGAATGATCATACATTGCCAATATTGTAAAAGGAATTCCTCCTACGGGAAAAATTAATCTCCTCACTCTCTAACATTCCCTCTAATTCCAGAGTTCTGTGATTCTCTGAAAGCCAATTATTAATAGAATAATTAAAGAGCAACATTGAACAGCAGCAGATCTATAGTGCACCTGTGTATGATAAACTCTAAACGAAAGGCAAAGTTTATAAATTTGGAAAGATATACCTAGTAGTAGTTGGGGGAGGGAGTAAGGGTGAAGGAGAGCTTTGAGGGAGAAATGGGGTTTGAGCTGGACCCTAACATGTGGGGAGGATTTGAATGGCTAGAGTGCATCTTCAGGACAATACAAATTGGGGTTGGGGGATGAGGGTAGAAGGGAAGATAAAGGCATCCCAAAGAAGGGTAAATGGCTTCATTCCTTCTAGAAAGAATGTTCAAGAAAGCCAGATGGTAACACTGCAGATTCCAGAAGCAGGTTTGAGAAATTCCCAGTTTGGTATATCCCTATGGGTCCTGCATTGATTCCATCTCCTGGCTGTCCTGGACTTGTCATTGGGCATCACCTGCTGCCCTGGCCTGTCAAATCTCAGGCCACAGATCTTACTCTCTGTTCCACCCTCTCACCTTTGATCCCTCAGCACTGATGAACTTGTCAGGGATGATTCCCTAACCTGTTGTGACCCAGAGAGTTGCAGATTGCAGCAAGAGCTCCCAAAGCTGTGCAGATCTGCTTCCTGGCTCTCCTGGCAGGCACCATAGCTGGGGCAGTATCTGGACATCCTGAAAGATACTGAGACACTGTCCTTCCTTCCCAACTGGGGGAGGATGGGAAGCACATCAATCACCGGGACATCTGGCCCTATTAGGGTTTATTCTCACTGCCTTTGAAAGCTTCCTGCTGGCTCAAGACAGAAGCAGACCAGACTGAGCTGCGGGGCAGAAAAGAAACTAGGGTTCCCACTTTGGTGAAACCCTGGTGAGAGAGTGTCCTGGCCCAAAGTTAAAGTCTCTCTCCCAGGGTTCTGGCAGCCCTTATGGTCAGAACTAATGCAAAACTGCTAAAAATACAAGTCAGATGGGAATTCACTAAGTGTTAGTGAATTTACTAGGTGTGGATTCAACAACTCGTGTCACTAGCCTTGCCTTAGAGGCAAAAATAGAAAATGGAAGGACATGTGTGAGCTGGCTTTAATATGAACATTTATCCTAATTATTACAATTATATTTTCTGTGGTCTAAGGGATGGGCATTTCTGGAGTTTTACTTCAACTATACATATATATATATATCATATAAATATATATGTCAACATATATAAAACATATAAAATATAAAATTTTAAAAAATTTAAAACAAGTTCACAGACAAGTTAATAATCTCTTATCTGTATATAGAGATATATGTGTGTATATATGTGTCTGTGTATATGTATACACAATATTCTACTCTTACAATTCCCTACATTTCTGCTTCAAAGAATGATATATGATCTCTTTGGGAGTTTTAGTGGTGGGTGATTCAGTTGCTGAATACTGGATTTGAGAAATATTCTAGGGAGAATCAGCCCATTATTTAGAGGTAGAGCTGTAGTGAAAGAATTCTGGGTTTGGAGCTTTGTCTTTGCTATTTGTTATTAATTTTACCCTTAACTTTTCTAAGTTTCAGTTTTCTTTTTCATAAAACAGGGATAATAACAGTTGTTCCACCTAATTTCCAGGACTGTCTGAAATTTATAAATTGCTTTAAATAAGATCGAGGGTGAGATAGGCAAAAGAACATTGATTATGGAAACAAAGGACCCAGCTTTAAACCCCATCCCTATTTGTTCACTGTTTATGCAAATTTGATTCACCTTATTCTTTTGGGCCTCAGTTTTCTCATCTGTAAAATAAGGGGGTTGGATGAGATTATTTCTAAAATTTCTTCCTATTCTAAATCTATGAGTCCATTGAATGTGAGGTATTAATTTTGAATTTTTTTATTTTTATTGATGCCTTTTATCTTTACAATATATTCAATTCTAAATACATCCCTTCTCTCCCTCTTCCCTAGTGATCCATCCCTTGATGAGATGAATAAAGAAAGGGAGAAGGGGAGACAGTTCAGCAAACCAAGTCACATTTTGACCCTTTCTAACAGTATATACAATAGTGCATGTCTGTAGTTCCCCACCTCTGCAATGAATGGAGGGAGAAGCATATTGTCAGTGGGTTACTAGTATTAAAAGACCTTGTTGTATTTTCATTTTTGAGGAAAAAAATACTTAGCCCTAGAATGTCAAAATCAGAAAGCATTTTGCCCCCCAGAACCTGCTGGCTTCTGAAACCTGCAATGTTACTATCTGGCCTTCTCCCTAGAAGGAATGAGACATCTACATTCTTTAATGAAAATGGTCTACAATTTTCTTCTTAGTACCATATTTGTTTTACAAGAGGAAATTAGTAGCCTCCTTTCTTTGTCTTATATGAACTCATTCCCCCATCTCCCAACTGCTTAAGTGCCTCCTTTCCCCTCCCCCAAACTTACCTTATATCTTAAACATAAGAGCCTCTTTAGGGCTGCAAATATTTTGGTGTTGTATCACCATTCCCTAGCACAGTGACTAACACATGGTAGGCATCTTAATAAATAAAATACATGTTGAACTATATTTGAAAACTCAACACTCAACACTGAAAATTACATATCGAGGAAAATATTTATTTTTTTTATTTTTTGTTTTTTTTGCTGAGGCAATTGAGATTAAGTGACTTGCCCAGGGTCACACAGCTAGGAAGTGTTAAGTGTCTGAGATCATATTTGAACTCGAGTCCTCCTGACTTCAAGGCTGGTGCTCTATCCACTGCACCACCTAGCTGACTCCGAAAGATAATGAGAATCTTTATAATTGTCACCGCTTTTAATCACCCCTTTGGTAAAAATATGCTATTGAAGATGTACAAATATTATTTTTTTCCCTAGAAATCACAGAATCATAAAAGGTTAGAGCTGGGAAAGGTCTTTGAAGTCATCTAATCTAAGTACTTTTTTATAGTTGAAGAAACTGAGACCCAGAGAGAGACAAAGGACTCACCAATGGTGATTTAGCTAGTAATAGAGAGAACTAAGATGAAAAACCAGGTCTCTTGATTGCCTGCAAGTCCAATGTTCTCTCTATTATATTTTGTTGGAGAGTTTATCTATTGTGTAGGAGAGGGCTTTGAGACCCACCTTTCTATATCTCTTTTCTCTTCCCCTCACTCATCAAGGACTATTTAATCTATAGTAAAAAAAAAAATGAAACTGCACAAAAGAGAGTGTTATAGTCAATGAATCTCTCTCTCTGTCTCTCTCTCTGTGTCTGTCTGTCTGTCTGTCTCTCTTTCTCTCTGTCTCTCTCTCTCTCTGTCTCTGTCTCTGTCTCTGTTTCTGTCCTCTATGTGTGTTTCTGAGCATTTCTCTCTCTCTCTCTCTCTCTCTCTCTCTCTCTCTCTCTCTCTCTCTCTCTGTATTTTTTGACTCTTTCTGCCTCTCTGTCTTTGTCTCTCATGTTCTTACACACACATTCATAGTTGTTTGGGGAAGTTTCCTGAGCCCATTTTTATAAACTATACTGATCTCCAAGAAGGAAAAAAATTGAGATCTAGAAACTTAACTGAGCCTGGGTTTCCCTTCAGAATAACAGAACAGGTTCTATTGTCATCCTAGGATGCTTTGAAATCATTCATGATGAATGACATCTGTGTTGAGGAGAGAATTCCTTCCCTCTGAAAACTAGGTCCTGAGCTTCCCTCTAGCCACATTCCAAAGGTGGCAGTAACACCTAACCCAGGCCCCTTCCCCCTCTCCTCCCCACCCCCTCACCTCCAGTCCCCAGCCAAGCTTGAAAGGTCACTGTTTTCTTCATCAGTTTTTCCTCCCCATGGAGACATCTTAGGATGACTCAGGCTACTCTGACAACCTCATTCTTCCTTTTTTATCCATGGGTGATGGCGCAGAATTAACTCATCACCTACCACTGGCCCTTTGAGTAGACTTTTTTGTGCTTTTACACAAAAACTCATAAAATTTGACCACAGAAATGCTGACGATAATAAGCTTCTTTTGGGATAGTGCCCAGTGGGCACTGATGCCCTGGGCAATGGGGTGAGCCATAGAGGGACTTCATGTTCACCTCCAGGGAAAGAAACAGCCTTGGAGAATTTCCCAGGAAACTTCTTTTTGGTCCAGTTGGTGCCACATTCCTGAGAAAACCTGGGAGCCAGAAGTGTCTTTCAGAGTATTAGGACCCATCAGGGCTCACCCCAGGCTACCAGCTAACAGAGAGCTCATTGTTTAGCAGGGAGGACTATTCTCCCCTGGGAAGCTGCAGGAGAATTAGACTAAACAGAGCTCCAAGTGCCCGGAGAGCAGTTTGGAGATGTTTGTATTCCAGGAGGTGGGGCAAAGGGAGAGCTGGCCCCGATCCAGGGAGAAATGCAGTAAGTTAGTCTCCAGTTCTCAAGTCCTCACATGGAAGATGGTTCAAGGAGCACATTAGAGATCCTGGAAGGAGGGACACTGACACTCAAACTAACCTTGGGAGCCTGGGGGGAAGGGTAGCAGGAACATGGAGCCCTTCTCCTTCTTCCCTGCTTTGGGGGGCAGGTCTGTGTATTCTTTGGAAAAGAAAGCCGTGGCCAGCACACACAGCAGTCAGGCTGGCAGGATAAGTGGAAACATATTGAATCACTCTGGCTTTTCCTGGTAACTGGAGTCACAACTTTGAATCCAGCTTCCTCTCCCACCCCCAGACCCCTAAAAAACCATGCAGCCTTCTGGAGAGACATTCAGAGCCATCCCTGAAAGTTCCATTTGGGTTCAGAATCCAGACTGGCAACCAACCAGGTGCTAAAGTGTCCATGAGCAAAGGGCTTGGCACATGGCAGGTACTTTCCAGCCAAAGTGTTCCCCTCAATGTCAGAAATGGGAAGGATATCAAAGGTTATCAAACACAATCCATACCTGCTCGAGGGTGCCCTTTAATACATGCCCAATGAGTTGTCATTCCAGCTATGTTGCAAGTTTTCTAGTGAAAGGAAACCCATTGCCTCCCACTTGAGCTTTTTATTTTTCACCAAGTCGGAGAATGTCAGCCCTAGAAAGAACCATTAAGGCTATTAAATCTAAGTAATCTATAAATAAGAATTCCCACTACATTCAAGGGTGTGTTGGCAAATGTTTATCAGCCAGTTATTTTTTTTAAAAAAGTGTCCAATACTCTTTCAATTTTGATTGATATTATTGACATTTTCTAATTTTGCTTGGAGATGGTGGAGAAGGAGAGAGAGTGAAAATTATGTAACTCAAAATGTTATAAAAATTTACTGTTGAAAACTATCAGAAAAAATAAAATACTATTTACAAAAATTATAAACAAGCAACACAATGGGATCTTATATTCTCTATATCTTTTATGGAAGTAACAAATATATGGTCTATTATGGAATATTGCTCATAGAAGTTGTCAGTTCCCTACTACCATCCTCACTGAGAAGGTCAATAATGAATTTCTTTATGATTTTCTTAAAATTTTTATAGAGTTGGTATATAAGCATAGAGGTTGATAATGTGCTCTCATTTGGTTTTTCATTGGCATTAATGATGTCTAAGATTTATTCCATACCTTACTTTCTCTTATTTTAAATAACTTATAATTCAGTTCTTTAATACCTTCATAATTCATTTTCCCCCATCTTTATTCTCATTTCTGTCATTTTTAGCTCCTTTATAAGCAAATGTAGGACTGTGATATTAGAGTTCCAGGGAGTGGCTCCATTTATCTTGATGATGAAAAGTTTCTTTGTAGATCTTGGCCATTTTTCATCCATTTCTTGTCCTTCCATTTTCTTTTTTCAATGCCTTCAGGATGACTTAGCTTGGTTGTTGTTTTATTTTAATAGTTTTTTTTCCAATTACATGCAATGATGATGTCAACATTTACCTTTGCAAAACTTTGTGTTCCAAATGTTTCTCCCTCTCCTCCTCCAGGCTTCCTTCTCCTCCTCCTCCTGAAGACAGTGAACAATCTGATATAGGTTGAACATGTGCAATTTTTCTAAACATATTTCTACATCCATCACAGTGTGCAAAAAAATCATATCAAAAGGGAGGAAAGCACCAGAAAAAATACAACAAGCAAACAAATAATGAGAACAAAAAGTGAAAATACTATGCTTTGATGCTTTGATCCCCATTCAGTCTTTATAGTTCTTTATCTGGATGTAGATGGCACTTTCTATCACAAGTCTATTGGAATTTGGCCATACTTTCTTTACACTGGTTTTAACCCCCATGATTGCACTCTATTTCATGAGGCAATAGTACTCATTATCTTCAAACATTCTTCTCTATAAGACTTATACAAACGAGCTCTGCTCAAGCAGGATAGCTTTGAAAGCTATAAGCTGAGTAAGCTCCATACTTTAAAAAAACTAAGCTATATATACTAGAAGTCTGAAGTGCTTTTTTGCCCTGTTCTATATATATATGCAAATACCCTTTCTATTTGGTGTTTATTAGTTTAAAAATTCAAGTTAACAAAAAGCTAAATGTTAATATTTTAAATTGGGATTGCCAT
Organism: Sarcophilus harrisii; assembly: GCF_902635505.1. Classification (NCBI taxonomy): domain Eukaryota; kingdom Metazoa; phylum Chordata; class Mammalia; order Dasyuromorphia; family Dasyuridae; genus Sarcophilus; species Sarcophilus harrisii. The sequence continues at coordinate 350,688,505 of NC_045427.1, forward strand.
TGGTTGTCATATCTTTTTGATAAACAAATTAGACAAGTGTTTGCTAAGGTGTTTTTTGGGTTATTTTGATCTTCTTGTTACATAATTTGATGTACAATATTAAATTTCTTTATCAGATTATTATAATTTGTGTTTATGTTCTTTTCAGTCATATTTCATTTTTATCATCAAAAACTTATGTGAAGGATTGAGTTGTTTTAATTGTCCATAATTTTGTTTTAAAAATTTATCATATTCCTCCAAAAAAAGTTTCCTTATCTCTAGCCTAAATATTTAACCCTCTAGTCACTTCTATCCATTGCTTCCTCAAACCCTCTGCTTCAGCATGAGGTAAGGTCTAATGTTGAGAATCAAGAATTTAAATTTGAGATAAGCTCAAATTTAAAAGGGCAGTTCTATAAGTTATATATATATGTTTGGTTAGTGTTCTACTATCTGGTAAGGACAGAGAAGCTTTAAAACATTCTGCTCAAGAATGAGAGGCAAAAGCTTGCATGAGAACAAATTTATTTTGGCCTGAACCCACCTTGGGAGCAAATATTACATCTATTTTTGGCTGGAATATTGTCTCAGAATTGTCTCCTGACTGATAGAGGAGATTCTGACATTCCAATTGTCTGACTGACTTGGGGTTCAAATGTAGGAATGTCTGAAAATCTGAGTATCTAAGGGTCCAACTTTTCTAACTTACTGAGAAGTCAACAAGTATGTCTATGGTTGTCTGACAAGCCTTATTTATTGGACATTTCTTCTGTACATACTACCAAAGGTAAACTTAAATGTACAAGAAGGAGTATCTTGTCCTGATCTACCCCTAGATCCTTTACCCTAGGGGATTTTGGGGAAAGAAGGAGTTGAAGTTGTTTGGAGACCCAGGAAGAAGAAAAGAGGAGGTCAAAGGAGGTTCACTAAGTTGAAACAAGGGAATTACAAGAAGAATCAAAAGAAAATGAGATGGAAGAAATAGGAACAGAGACAGGAGCAGACAGACTGGAAGAGAGCTCAGGTCCCCCAGGGAAGTTTTGGAATGATGTCTCTCTTACATTGAGATCAAAGAGGGATATCATCCATATGAAAACTCTGTCCTTATATAAATCCCTTAACTTCATTGGGAGTCAGTTTCCTCATCTCATCCCTTCACCCATGAGAAGGGTGAATTTGATGACTTCCAAAATCCCTCCAAATCTAAGTCTATGATTCTATGATCGTTTATAGCTAGCTTTGGGCTCAGTGCCTATAAATAAATAGCTATGGCAAGGATAAATCTGATAGCACTGCTTGTGTCCTCAGTCAATAATATACCTCTCTCCCTAAGGTTGTTGGATTAGTCAAAGATATTCCCTCCCCTATAGGAATATTCTTTAGTCAGAGTCTCTTCTTGCTGATGATATAAAAGACACTACCTCTCAAGAAATCACTCCCTGCAGGTGCTTGGGGATTTCTGTTGATTTCAGTTTGTTTTGTTGTGTTTGGGGGCTATTGTTTCCCCCCCTAGTTTGGAAAATTAGCTGTTTTTCTGTTTTGGAAAATTACTTCGGGTTCTTTAGCTGATTAAGGTAGTAAATACATGGTATTTCCATCAAAAAGTTATAATAAAAACCTCATGTCAGGAACTCCCTCTTGAATGATGTGAGGGGAAGAAGGGTACTGCCATCACCCACTTAAACACATAGCCAGGAGAAGTGGGGGGGGGAGAGGCAAATTGAATGTTAATTCTTTCCATGATAGAGTTCTTATAGGTGCTAACTCTGGCCTTGGATGAAAAGTTGGCCTTGACTAGATATCAGAAGGCAAAGGTAGCACTCAAGACATGGAAGACTTGGATTCATGGAAAATGCTTAAAAACCAAGGCAAGCTGGAATTTCCAGACTGAACCCTCTTATCAGACCCTCAGCGAAAAGAATGATGTTCCCTCTTGACAACGCCAAGGGGTCTAAAAACCTAGACTCAATGAGCCTTGGAGGAAGGAGGAAGAATTGGATGAAACAGGAACCATGTTTTCTATAGGGACCAAATTATCTTCCCGGAGGATACCCACCCTGTCTCCAGTTCCTTCACACATTGATCCTCTAGAAAGATCACTCCTGCAATTCAGTAAGTGCTGGGACCACCGGCATGCTTCTGGGCAGTTTCCAGCTTTAGGCCTGCCCTCAGTACAGAAAAGAAGCCTTAGGATCTTTTGCCCCTTCTCTCTAGCTGTTAGAAAGTTAAAGACATTTGACTATCCCTGTACAGCGGAGTCCCTGTGCACAGACAGACATTCTGCCTTTCCTCAGCCTCAGACCCCATCTGTTCCATGTTAGCTGGAGAAGTTTTTCAGGATGAATTCCAGCAAACCTTATTAGGAGCAGATACAGACCTATTACTTGTGACAGGCTCCAGAGGAGTCAAGTTTCACTGGAAAGTTTCCTGCTCTTTTGTTAACAAAATAAAAGGTGATGGAGGTAGGGGGTAGGGAGGAAAGAAATTAAAAACCTTTCAAACTTAAATGTGAAGCTGAACACAGGACTAAAGTCTTCAGTGACTTATTTGTCAGTGAAACCTGAGGAAAGGGAAGTATAAATTGGAGGAATGGGGAAAGGACATCCCACCTTATTCCAGAGGGGCCTGACACTCAACAAAAAGTTGAGTTCCAGAACTGCTACTGTTGTTTTTAATCTGTGAATCAAATTCTAAGGACTTATATTTTCTACCTGTGAATCAGGATCTTAGCACCACTGTGTCCCAGCACATGCTCATCCCTTATATGCTTACATTGTGAGAGGAGACCTATAAGAAATAGTTCTGGGTCCTGCCCTCAGAAAGTTCAGTCAATGGCTTAAGAGGAAAGTGAAAAGAAGCAGACCTGGACCCCAGCCTCAGGGTGAATGACTGTGAATTGGAATAAACTGGACCACATTGTAACCTTCTCTTTCTCTGTAATCTAGACTTTCGTTTTTCTGAGTGGATGAGAGGTAATTGTTTCAACTCCATGCTCTTCCCAATTTCTAACCTGATTTCCATCTCAGATCAGATCTATCTTTATCTTTTTGACTTCTAAATCCCACAACCACCACCCAATTAGACAAGATACTGGTTTCAACTGGTTGTGTGGAAAATACCTCCATCCCATCTCTCTTAACAGACACTTGAGCAAGAGAAGATTCATTCCCAAGATTTTAATGGGCATCCTGCCTGATACTGAGCTGCCAACATTCTGTGGCTAACAAGTCCTCACTCTGGGACAAAGTTAATTAGCTTCAGTAATGCTGCCACAGAGTGAACACTGTGGGGTTTAAACTCTTAGTCCCTTATGATAGGTGGGGAAGTGAGAACCTTTGATTCTTGAAGATAGATGTTCAGAAACATATCCAGTACCACAGGCAATTGTATGTTGCTGGACACCTGGTTTCACTCGCATTCTCGGTTTGTCTGTATTTAAGTTCTGAGTGCTGTGGGAATTGATGTGAGATGGTAATAGGATGGAAAGGCAAGAAAGCAGGAAATAAGGAGGAGAAAGTAGAGGTAGAGGAAGAGGAGGGTGATGAGTTTATCAAGTTAAAGAGAGCAGTGGGCAAGAGGAGAGTAGAGGGATCACCAGAGAAAGCAGGAGGATGTAGCTTAGGTGTGCAGTTAGGACAGAGGAGTGAAAGTTATGACCTAGGGGGAAGGGCATTGGGACCTGAAGGATCCAGACTGGTATCTGTCCTGATTGGACTCAGATAACTCACCTATCACACATAGGGCCAGGATCAAAGTGGGCGGGGGGGGGGAGGGAGAAGGGGAAGGGCTATAGGGCCTACTGTTTGCTAGCGAGCATGGACTCTGAGGTCATTCACTGACCAAGCAGTTAAACTTTTCTGAGAGTTTGAAGAAATCCCACTATACTTCAGATTAAAAACGAGTTGAGCTGCCCTATAGGAGAATCCAGAGAAACCAAGAAAAACCCATTTAGAGGCAACCTCAAGTAGGACTGGCTTTTAGTGATTACTGGGTTTCACATAAAGACAACAGCCTGTTCTGCCCAATTTGAGGGCCACCCAACCCATTTGAAGATTTTTCAGGATCCCTGGCTCTAGGAGGATACTTTAGCAGAGGCTTAGGGAGGAAGCAATTGGTCAGTTAGTCAACAAATGTTTACCATATACCAGACACCACACTAAGAGTAGAAGATAACAAGAAAGTCCAAAAGTGAAGTTTTTGAGTGTTAAGAAAGTGCCTGTAAAAATTCGACCTGACTTAGAGCTGGACAACAGATTGCTTAGTCAATAGAAGGGGATGACTAGGGTTTCAGGAAGGCAGTAGAAATGGCCAAATTGATGGCAGCAATTATAACTGAGAGAAGAAGCAAGATGACAACCATGAAGAACAACAAACCTTTAAAAATTAAAATGGCTATGAAACCATAGTCTGGTTAGAGCTTAAGCTAACTTGGAAAATAAGAAAACAGAGCCAGAGACAATTTAGTGGAATAGCCTCATGAGACAAATAACAACAACAACAAAATAACTTCAGAGTTTACAGTTTTATCAACACAGGTTCTCTCTCCACTGATGATTACAACCTCCCAAACCCTGTTCTTCATTAAACCATCTTCTTGAGTTACTGTGCCTGAAAAAACTCATCACTTGATGGCAAATATTTTGGTCAGTCTCTGCATGTCTAGACTAAACCTCAGATGATGTACACTGTCCTTCAAAGGATCAAACTCAAAGATTTCAGAGAAACATGATGATTGTCTTCAAATTTTTGATAGGTTGTCTTATAAAATATTAAATTTGTTCTTCTGGTTCCTGAAAGCAAACGCAAGAATAGCAGAGACTAATTTCAGTGCAAGTTGGGAAAAACTTCCTAACATTTTCTATAGTATCTGACTCTTCATGACCCCACATGGATTTTCTTGACAAAGATACTAAAGAAGCTTGCATTTGCTTTTCCAGCTCATTTTACAGATGAGGAAACTGAGGCAAACAGAGTTAAGTGACTTGGACAGGGTCACACAGCTAGTAAATGTCTGAGGCCAGATTTAAATTCAGAAGATGAGCTTTCCCCCAGTCTTTCAAGCATACTGATTTTTTTTTACATGTAAAACATTTTTATATTTGTTTTAAAAACTTTTGAATTCCAGATTCTCTCCCTTCCTCCTCAGCCTTCCCGTGTTGAGAAGGCACATGTGAAGTTATGCAAAACATTTTGATAAGAGTCATGTTGTGAAAGAAAACAGATTTCCCACCCCTAAAAAAACCCTCAAGAAAAATAAAGTTTTTTTTTAAAGTAGAGTATATTGATTTATTAAGCAATGCATGCCAATTGCCTATCAAAGCAAGACCAGGTCTCCCCAGCTTAGGCCTGGACTCCAAATACAGGAGGCACTCTATCCAATGTGTCACCTACTTGCCTATATAACTTTGTATAAGTCTCTTCCTTAGTTTCTTCATCTATAAAATGAGGAGATTGAACTATATGACCTCTAACTCTAACTCTATGATCCTGTGACTCTATGATTTGTCATAGTTTGTTTCCATTCCACCCCATTCCTTTCCCTCTAGTATATATAACTTTGGAAAACCCAACATTACAGACAAGTCTCTAGTGAAACATCAGAAGATTTTTGTGGTAACTCATGGCTTGATGGGAGAAAGTTCAGAAAAGGAGGCACAGGACATTGGTTTCTGTGTGGCCTTTCTTGAAAAGATCTCTTATTAAGTGAGAAACATTACACTGAATCATCTGCCATTTTTACACCTGGAATAATGGCAGGACTTTAGTGGGATAGAGGGGGGAGAGCTAATGCAAAAGATATGAAAGCAGAGTCTCAGAAGAAGTCTGGACTCCACAAGCTATCTTCACTTAAATAGTTTCCATCCAAAAAGAAATGGAAGGATATGAGGAAAGTCCTCATGGGAAGGGATACCAAAATAGAGGAGGAATTTGGCATTCCAGCGAATAAGAAGTTTCCAAAGTTCTTTTAAATGTGGAGGCAAACACAGGGGTACTCTGTTTCCTCCATCCAAGTCCAAGATAGACAAAATTGCATCCTGGCATCTTCTATCTCCATGTCTCAGGGAGGAGGATGTCTCATCTTGCCAAGGATAAGGCTTAGATACAAAGCCCTAATTACACCCTTGAATGTCTCTGTGAATCATCTATCCTTCCTGAGCAGACAGCAAGGTGCCTGCTGTGCTCAGCAGGTAGTTAAATCTTCTCTGCTTAGATGAATATGTGACTACATAACTTTCCAGGCCCCAGAAATCACACCAATGTAATCTTCATTTCTTCTTCTGAAATCTGGATGGCTAATTCTGGGATGGACCTAGTCTTCCCTATTATCATGAATAAGATGCTCTCTCCTAACCACCTGGTTGTAGATCCCTCCCAAGCCACATATCTTCTTCTGGGTTTAGGGGAAGCCATCTCAGTTGGTCTCTCTGGTGGGTTCTTTGTAATATTAATCTCCTTGACAAAAGAAATGTGTTCCCATGTGGCCCTCATCAACAATGAGATGAACCAAATCAGTTCCATTTGTTCAATAATGAATAGAAGCGGCTACATCCAGCAAAAGAACTCTGGGAAATGAGTGTGAACCACTACATAGTATTTCCAATCCTCTGTTTTTGTCCACTTGCATTTTTGATTTCCTTCTCAAGTTAATTTTACCTTATTTCAAAGTCTGATTCTTCTTGTTCAGCAAAATAATTGTATGGACATGTATACATATATTGTATTTAACATAACTTTAACTTATTTAACATGTATTGGTCTACCTGCCATCTGGGGGAGGGAGTGGGGGGAAGGAGGGGAAAAGTTGGAACAGAAGGTTTTGCAAGGGTCAATGCATATATCTTGTAAATAAAAAGCTATAATAAAAAAAAGAAAGAAATGTGTTCCCTGTATATGATAGGACATCAGGGATATCAGGATCTAAGGGGTTAAGGGTCAGAAAGGGTCTGGGTCAGAATTTTCACCTCTAAAAGTGAAGATTGGTCTATAAAATACCCCTTTTAGCTCCATATCCTCAGATATGAACTCTGTTCTCAGAAAGATTTTGCTGTAGTATATGGAGAATGAAGTCTGGAGGGATCCAGAAAAGAAATAGACACCTTCTTTGTGCTCACTTCTGTCCTGACCTGCCTCTCCTTGTTTGACCATGAAGACCCTCCCCCTCCCATCTCTAATCCAATTCAACAAACATTAAATACTCACTATGTAATAATTGGCTTGGTGTTCAAATAGCACTTTAAGGCTTGAAAAACACTTTACATGAGCAAAGTACTGGGATATAAAGACAAAATAAGTTCTTTCCTTCAGGAAATTTACCTTCCATTTGATGGATAAAATAACATATAACCAGATAAGTATATACTTCATAATTTGAGGAGTCAGAAAAGAAAGAGAACTCAGGGCTCACCTAAGGATTTCCGCCAGGATGTGGCACATGAGTTGTGCCCCCAAACCTGGAATTTACTACTTTCTTACTTTTACCCCATAAAACCCCTTTCCTTTTAAAATGGAGCCCAAGCGTCCTCTTTTGTATGAAGCTAATGCCACCTATTGCTCTTGCTTTCCCTAATTACCTTGCATTTAATTATTTATTTTTAACATCCTTTTTTTTTTTTTAATTTTGAGTTTCAATTTCCTTCCCTCTCTTCTGCCCTTTCCCTATCCATCTAGAAGACAATCAATATGATATTGACACATTAATAATAATGCAATATTAGTTATGTTGGGGGAAAAGGCAAGAAAAATAAAATGAAAAAAGTATACTTCAATCTACATTCAGATTTCATCAGTTCTCTCTCTAGAGGGGAATAACATTTTTTTCCATCATGAGTCCTTTGAAATTTTCTTGAATCATTGTATTAATTAGAGTAGCTGAGTATTTTGCTGTTGGTCATTGTTACAATATTGTCGTTATTGTGCACAATGGTCTCAGTTCTACTCACTTCACTTTGCATCAGTTCACATAAAACTGAGGTTTTTCTGAAGCCATCCTAATCATAATTTCTTACAGCACAATAGTATTCCATCACAATCATATGCCACAAGTTATTGAGCTATTATTCAACTGATGAGGATCCCCTCAATTTCCAATTCTTTGCCACCACAAAAAGAGCTTTTATAAATATTTGATGTTTGTGTGTGTGTGGGGGGGTCTTTTTCTACTTTCGTTGATCTCTTTTGGATACAGACCTAGGAGTTGTATTTCTGAGTCAAAGAGTATATACAGTTTTATAGTCCTTTGGCCACAGTTCCAAATTATTCTCCAGAATGGTTGAATTAATTCATAACTTCACCAACAGTATATTAGTGTACCTATTTTTCCACATTCCTTCCAGCATTTTCCTTTTCTGTTAGGTTAGCCATCTGAAGGATATAAAGTGGACCCTAGAATTGTTTTAATTTGTATTTCTCTAATTGATAGTGATTTTCAGAACATTTTTCTTTTTTTATTATAGCTTTTTATTTACAAGATATATGCATGGGTAATTTTTCAGCATTGGGCTTGCAAAATATTCTGTTCCAACTTTTTCTCTCCTTCCCTCCATCCTCTCCCCTAGATGGCAGATAGACCAATACATGTTAAATATGTTTAAGTATATGTTAAATACAATATATGTATACATATTCATACAATTATTTTGCTGAACAAGAAAAATCGGAATTTGAAATAAGGTAAAATTAACCTGAGAAGGAAATCAAAAATGCAAGCAAGCAAAAACAGAGGATTGGAAATGCTATGTAGTGATTAGAACATTTTTCAATGTGAGTATCGATAGCTTTGATTTTTCTATTAAAAACTGTCTATTCATATCCTTTAACTATTTATCAATTATACAATGGATCTTATTTTTATGAATTAATGGCTTAATTCCCTATACATTTGGGAAATGAAGCCTTTATCAGAGAAACTTGCTGTAAAAATCTTCCCTCAATTTTCTCCTTTCCTTCTCATTTTAGTTTCATTAATTTTGTTTGTGCAAATTTTAAAATTTCATGTGATCAAAATTATACATTTTACTCAGTGATCCTCTGTCTCAGTAGCTCATTAACTTTTCTCTTATTCATAGATCTGGTGGGTAAATTTTTATGGCACTTTTATAGCATTTTTATTTTATGTTTAAAGCATTTACTCATTTTGACTTTATTTTAGCATGTGGTATGAATGTTAATTGTGCCCAGTTTCTGCCAAATTGCTTTGCAATTTTCCCAGCAATTTTTGTCACATGATAAGTTCTTGTCCCTAAAGCTTGGATCTTTGGATTTATTAAACATTAGAATACCATGGCCAGTTGCTACTATATTTATGCACCTAATCTATTCTATTAACCTACTACTCCATTTTTTATCCAGTACCAGATTATTATGATGCATATCACTTCGTTATAGTTTGAAATCTAATGAAGTTGGCCCTCCTTCCCTCACTTTTTTTTTTCATGGATTTCCTTGATATTCTTGAACTTTTGCTTTTCAAGATGAATTTTGTTCTTATTTTTCTAACTCTATAAAATAATTCTTTGAAAGTTTGATTACTGTGGTACTGAATATACTTTGCATTTGAGCACCATGTGTATATATGTATTTATTCACTATATATGTGCTTATTGTCTCTATTTTTAGTACACAAGCTCTTTATGAGTGGGATTGTTTCCATCTTTGCAGTTGGAACTTAGAACCCCAATTTACTGAAAACAATGTTTGGCACATAATAGACACTTAATAAGGGAATTGGAATCCCAGAACTGGGATTTGAGCAAAAGAACAAAGAGGATTTCAAATCCATTAATCTTCTTTCAAAGTTCTCCCCATAGAGGTAGCATTTGGCTCAATCTTGGCATGAGAGGTACAGCTATATATGTATATGAGAGTGTATATGGACACATATATAGTGAAGTAGCAGAAACAGCATCAGGCTTGAATTTGGTTATGACACTTATTAATTGTACATTATAAAGTTAAAGTTTAGAACCTCAGAGTCTTCATCTATAAAGTAGGGATAATAATAGCTTCTCAGATGACCTCATAGAGCTATCATGAGATGCTTTAGTAGCTTGTAGGTATTGCACAAACTTCAGCTGTTATTCTTTTTTTTTAATGAATCAATGGCATTTAATTAGTTACTATGTATTAAATACTATAGATAAATAGTGGGGGAAACAAAGAAATAAAAAATAATAATGAAATAGTTACTAATCTTGGAAAACAGCTATTATTTAGATGTATGTGTGTGAGAGAGAAAAAGTGAGTGTGTTTATGTCTGTATGAGAAGGAAAGTGTGTGTGTGTGTGTGTGTGTGTGTGTGTGTGTGTGTGTGTGTGTATGAGAAAGAGAAAAAAGAGAAAGACAAAAAGAGAGAGAAAAAGACACACAGAGAGAAAGACAAAAAGAGAGAGGGAAGGAAAGGGGGAAGGAGGGAGAGAGAGAGAGAGAGAAAGGGTGGGGAGAGAGAGAGAGAGAGAGAGAGAGAGAGAGAGAGAGAGAGAACTTTTTTTTGGCTACAAAACACATCTCTCTCTCACACACACACACAAACATACACAACATTAGACATCAAAAAATGACAAAAGTTTTCTCTCTGTTTAACATGAATGTTATGATCTTGAATTCTTCCTCATGCAATCATTCTATGAGCAACTGCCCCTATGTGACTCTTAAGTATCAGCAGGGGTAGAAAACAGGAATGAAAATAATAAAACCTGGTCAACTTGGGTCGAAAAAATAGTATTCAGGATACTCTTGGGCTCTCTGGCTCCTAACAATCCAAAAGATTGAGCCAAAGCAGACTACTTCTGAATGATTGGAAACTCAGCAAGGACTATGCGTTACCTCTGTGTTGCCTTTATGTTACCCACCTATGTGTTGCTTTTGTATCTCCTTTGGGACCTAGCATCCTTCTCTGCCCACAATAAACACTGAATAAATGCTGTATTATAAATATTCCTTGTGTAACACCAGTGTCAACAGCCTCTCCCACAGAGATTATAGACATAGTAACAGTGTATTGGCATGTTGCACAAATGATCTCATCCAGCATGGGCCCCAAGATGGCATTGGGAGATGACCATGACAATGATCTCATATTCTTCCATTAATTTCTCAAGTCTAACTAATTTTTAAACAATTTCCATCCATTATCTTGTTTACCTTCACAATTGTCTAGAAGGGAGAAATTATTCTATGCATTTATACTTGTTCCAAACTCTGCTAAAAGACTGAGCTTCTCAGGACAAAGACCAGCAGTTACTCATCTTTATCTCCAAGTCTCTGCCAAACACATGGTTTTATAAATAGAAGGGAAAGACGAATGTTTGGCTGAATAAATAAATTAATTTCTATATATAGAAAAGAAAACTGAACTCTAGAGAAGGGATATGACTACCCCAAGCTCATACAGTGGGTCAGTGGCAGGGTGAGCATTACCTTTGATTCAATTTATTGCAGAAATTCATTATGGAACCATGGAAAGACCATTAGTTCTACAGTCAGACAACCTAGATTCAAGTCTCAGTTCTTATTTCTGTTTCCTCATCTGAAAAATTAATGGGTTAAACAAAAGTTCATTTCCTACCCAGCTTCACTCTTCTGGACTTTTTCATCATGAACTAGGAACCTCTTAATCCTGCATGTTCACTTTATTGAAATTCACACCTTATCAGCACCTTCTTCCTTTTACTCTGATTGGAAGATGAAGAGCTCCTCCAAGAACCTCCATTTAAAGACAGGACCCCAAGCTGGCCATAGCTTCATTTTTCACTTGACTGTGATTCTCTGAATTTTTCCATCATCCCCCTACCTTCCTTCCCTCTCCACTTTCCTCCCATCTTATAAGCTCCTTGACTGAAAGGATCATTTTCTTTTTCATATTTGTATTCCCTGCATTTAGCACAGTGCCTGGAGCATAGTGAGAACATAACAAATGTTTATCAACAGACTGACTCTGAGGCCCCTACCAGGTCTAGCTTATAATTATCTAATATCAGAAATTTTATTAAGAATCTCCTCCCCTGAACTCATCTATTCATGTTGACTTGGTTTGAATGGTCTTGCCAAGTTGCCATTGAATTACTCTATTTCTCCCTCTGCAAGAAATACTAGTAGCATTTTTCTATCTTCTTTGTCCTCTTCAACTGATGTCAAATAAGATGCTAATGTCATTCTCTACTGTTAAGGACCATGCCTAAGTGTGAAGGGGTGGGTCAGTTCTCTACAAAGCACAAATTCAGCTGTGAATTATAATACCCTTGAAGGAGCTGCAAAGCAGTCTTTACTGACACAGTTGCTTGTGAATTAGGAATGAAATAAATTGGAGGCAAGAAGGAAGAGGAGAGAGGTCAGAGAATGCAACTGTCTCTCAGTCTCCTTGTATCATCATCATCCTCTCATGTGAAGGGATCTATGCTGCTGGTCAGAATTAGATCCCCAGCAGCCACTAGCAGCCTGTTCTTGTAACAAATGGCATCCGAACAGCGACCCAAGAAACACAAGAAATAAAGAAGCAGCAGCACTCTAGAGCTGTTCATGAGTAGGATCCTCCCAGGAGAATTCCTTCAGTAACCTGTGGGGAAGGAAAGGGAGAAAATATCCGTTAGACTTTTTCATTTGGGGTAATTAAAATGGGCTAACACATCAAAGGGCCAAACCAGGAGACTTATGAGGGACTTATGAAAAATGTCTACTCTGACTTCAATACAAATTCTCTGTTTGTCAGAAAGTTTGCCTCCATGACATCTCACAAGATTCAACACCTGCATGCAAACTCAGATAACAGCCACTTCACAATATTGGACAAACTTAACTGATTGTGCTGTTGGGGGAGAAATAATAGTGTTCCCATAAAACAAAAAATGGGGAATTGTTAAGGACCATGCTTAAGTGTGAAGGGGTGGGTCAATTCTCCAGAAAACCCCAATAGCTGTGAAGCATAACATAGTTGAAGGAGTTGCAAAGCAACCTTTACTGATGCTTGTGAATTGGGAATGAAATAATGCCATCTTCCCCTCCACTACAAAAGAGCTTTTGTGTCTCTTTTATATGAAACAATTTATCCTGTTCTACCTCTCTCTTCCCCCTTTTCCCAGTGCAACTTTTTCCCCATCCCTTAATTTTATTTTTTTAGATATCACCCCATTATTGTTAACTTAAATCTAGGCCCTCTACCTATGTAGACTCCTTTTAACTGCTCTAATAATGATAAGTTCTAAGTGCTTACAAGTTGTCATCTTCCCATGTAAGAATGTAAATAGCTTAACCTTATTGAATACTTTATGATTTCTTTTTTCCTGTTTACATTTTTATGCTTCTCTTGAATCCTGTATTTGAAAGTCAATTTTTCTTTTGCACTCTAATTGGAAATTAGAAATATTTAAAAGTCCTCCATTTAATAAAATAATCATTTCCCTCCCTGAAGGAGTATATTCAGTTTTTCTAGGTAGGGGATTCTTTGTTACAATTATTTCTCCTTTGCTAGGAGCCACGAAATGATCCTTTCACATATGTGCTACTAAATCTTGTGATATACTTCTGAGAATTCGTGATATTTAAATGGTTCTTTTTGGCTGCTTGCAGCATTTTCTCCTTGTCCTGGGAGCTCTGGAATTTGGCTATAATAATTCTGAGAGTTTTATTTTGGGGATCGCTTTTAGGAGGTAAGAAATGGATTCTTTTCATTTTTATTTTACCTTCTAGTTCTAGGATATTTAGGCAGTTTCCTTTGATAATTTATTGAAATATGATGTCTTTGTTTTTTTTTGTTTGTTTGTTTTTTTTTTTGTTTTGTTTTTTGGTCATGGTTTTCAGTTGGTCCAATAATTCTTAAATTACTTCCTCTCAATCTATTTCCCAAGTCAGTTTTTTTTCCCAATGAGATATTTTCCATTTTCTTTTCTTTCTTTTTCTTTTTAACTTTGTTTTATTGTTTCTTGATGTCTTCTGTCTTATGGAGCAATGAACTTCATCCTATCCAATAAGCAGTATTTTCCTCAGTGAGATTTTGGACTTTCTTTTTCTATTTGCCATTTCTACTTTTTAAGGAGTTCTTCTCTTTAGTGAATTTTCATACACTTTTCCCATTTGGCCTTTTCTGTTTATTTAAGGATTTATTTTCTTCAATATTTTTGATGCTTCCTTTATCAAACTGTTGAGTCTTTTTTCATAATTTCCTAGCGTAACTCTTATTTGTTCTATTTTTTCTTTACATCTTTTTTTTTTTTGATTTTTTAAAAATCCTTTTTGAGCTCTTTTAGGAATTCTTTTGGGACCCGAGACCAATTCATATTTTTCTTTGAGGCTCTGCATGGAGCTGTTTTTTATTTATTTTTTTTCTGTCATCATAGTAATTGTTCTTTTTTGTGGTTTGATCATTTTCCTAGCCTATTTCTTGACTTTTAACTTTATGTCTGTGAGGAACCACAAGCACTCTTTTCCATCCTAGAACTATGTCCTGGTTACCTACTTCTGCTAGTGCTCTTGCTTACCCTAGAACTGAGACCAGAAACTGTATGTGGAAGGCAACAGAATCCTACTGAGGGTTCTAGCAAAGGTTCTTCTGGAATCTCCTTCTGACAAGTTGTCAGACCTCCTCACTCTCTGTGGGCTGAGAGCCCCAGAAGCTGCCAGTTCAGTTATCCTCAAAGCCTATTGCTGGCTTGCTTAGCGTGACTCATACTGGCATGGCCTGTGCTGGACTATAGTCTACTCTCACTCTAGTGAGGCAGATCTTTCCTGCCAAAATTCTAAGTTGTCCTGGGCTGGAAAGTCTTTTTTGTTGGTCCTGCTACTTCAGGATTTATGTTGGAGCATTATTTTAACATTCTCTGGAGGGGAATTTGGGAGAGCCTTCATTCTGCCATCTTGACTCTACCCCTTGACAAAATTTTTTTCATTATTTTCATTATTTCCTCTTAATAAAGGTTGTGATTTCTCCTTTTTCATTTTTAATTGTCAATTTGTTATCCTAGATTTTTCTTTTAAATAAGTTAGTTAATATAGGTTTATTTTTGCTTTCACTTTTGTTAACTTCTTTGATTTTTTCAGAACTTCTATTTTAGTGTTTAGTCAAGAGTTTTTGATTTGTTGGTTTTCTAGTGTTAGTTAGCTCCTGCCCAATCTATCTTTCTTTCTTTCTTGTGTGCTTGACCACTGACTTTCCAGGTAGGAACTTTATCCCCGTGACACAGGCTTCTGAATATTTCTTTGTCTAGTTGTAGGTTGGAGGAAGGTACTTACTTTATTTTTTCTTTGCATTTCTTGAACATTATTCCATCAGATGTTCTTGTAGATCTTGAATGTATTGGGTATGAGAAAGCCAGATTCCTCTACAATCTTTAATGCTGCCATCTTAACCAGAAGTTAATTGCAATATTTCAGGAAGCAGAGACAAGGAGAATGTGGATACCCACACTTGCAGGGTAAATGGAGAGACAGAAAGAGATTCCTTCATCACAAGGGAGATGTATCAGATGTCTATCATTATCCCCTGCTTTGCATATTAGTCACAGTGTCCTGGGTGAGACTCAGGTCTTAGCTTGATAGCTCATGCTCTTGCTCAGTATCTTCAAATAATCACATTCCAGAGGGACAGAGAGGCCATGGGAGATGTTCTGTGGTGCCAGCACTGGGGCATCTTCTGTCCACAGGGACTCTGCTAGACAAAGAAAGCTTTCTTCCTGGATGGCAGAAGCCTGGTCTGGCCTGTAATGTTGTTTTTAAGTAATCCCTTCAAACAAATGCAGACCCAGATCACAGGAAGGCTTTAGGCACACTTGGTGTGTGGTGAACCAGCTGTGGGCAATTGGAAAACTCCGGTATTTGTTGGTCTTTGCCATCCTAACTTCTCCATTGGATACTGCAGTAATTTGGATCATCTCCAAGAGAATTCTGTATGTTTGGGGGGTGGGGGTGGGGTGGCACCTTTGAGTGTGTCTGTGGGTGGATGTGCCTGTATGTGTGCTTGTGTGTGTGTATGTGTCTCCAATCTTTTATCCTCCTGAGTTCTATAGGCTACTCTCCTCCCACCTTCCGTGTGTGCCTTCAGTACTCACATGTACCCTCCACTCTTCCCAGACACCCATTTTCCTCATAACTAACCCACTGAGGCATTGGTGCTCTACAGTTTCTGTGGGTGGGGATGGAGGATAGCTGCAAAACTGGCTATTATCATGAAGGGCCAAACAGGTGGCTGTCATGCCCAGGCTGGCTTTGTTTTCTCAGCTGCTACAGCAGAATTATCTGTAAACCTCCCAGTCATTGTAATCCTGCTCCCAACCCCCTGGCTCAAACCTTTGCTGGTTTACAGTCCTAGGGGTGCCCCACAGCCAGGAAGCAGGGATTTGGTGACTCAGAGTTTTGGAAGGTGGGGAGGAAGCCCTCATCCCTTCCTGAAATTGCAGAGGCTGAGAGAACTTCAGAACAGTGCCATCTTAACCAGAAGTTAATTGAAATATTTCAGGAAGCAGAGAGATCAGAAGAAAGACAATCAGGGTACATAGAGAGGGAGAGAGATTCCTTGACCACAAGGGAAATGCACCCCTCAAGCCCAGAGGAATCTCATCCTCTGGCCTCTTGTCCCTTCTAAAGGCTTAAACAATCTCAGGATTGGAAGAGACCGGCTGATATAAAAACCTTCATTTTGTGTAGAAAATAAGACCTAGAGAACAGGGCTAATCCAACATCACCAGTGATTCAGAACTCAAATCCTAACCCAGCTCCCTTTAGGGAAGTACTCTTCAAAGGAACCCAGGAAATAGAGAAGGGGAGGTGGGACTAAAACTGCTCACAAATTACATCCATATTAATTAGAAGCTTAGGCTCACTTAGGAGTCAGAGCTGAGAATCTAGGGGATTATAGGGTTAATTCAAGGCGACCAGATGGTTCAGTGAATAGATAGATCCTTGGGCCTGGAGTCAGCAAGTCCTGAGTTTTGCCTCAGACACTTACTAGATCTGTGTGACCTAGCCAAGTCTCTTAACCTATTGGCCTTAATTCGCTGGAGAAGAAAATGGCAAACCAGTCCGGTATCTTTACTGGACAGTACAGTTTATGAGGTAGGTCATGAAGAGTTGGACGTGATTAAACAAGGATTCGTTCAATTTCTTTGGTGCTAATTCCTATACAAAATCTAGGAGTTTTTATTCTGCCATCTTCCAATTTGCTGCATGTTGGATGCCCTTATTTTAGGTTTTATAAACCAAGAGAACTCTCAAGGAGTAAGGAGAGGGCCCTCAGTTGTTCTGGAGCCATTTCCAATAGATAAGTCTTTAGGAATGGGGAACTCTAGTCCTTTGAATGGGTCATATAGCTAGTAGACTAATAAGAAAGACACTTTCCCTTCCTTAGCTTCAATTTCCTCTTTAAAATAGTAATAATGATTCCCAAGTCATACTTTTTCCTTTCTAACAGGACACACACACACACACACACACACACACACACACACACACACAAACATAGACTAAAGTACATAAAATCTTGTTTTTGCCCTGTTCTAGAAGTGATAATTAAATCAGAACTACTCCTGCAGCTCAAAAGGCCATTTTTTTTTCCAGTGGTTCCACTCACAATCCCTGGGGCTCATACACTAAGACAGCCTTCCTTGGCTTCCACTCCCCTATGTACCTTGTGTCCCTCTATTAAAATATGAGCCCTCTGGAGGCAGAGCTTCTTTTAATTTTGTATTTATTATTCCCAGCACAGAGTAAGTGCTTGTATCTTATTATATTACCAATAAAATCTCCTACTGCCAGGTGTGTAGGAGCTAGCCCTAACAACTCTAGCCAATTGTTAAATTTTCAGTGTGAGCTTTTACACCACTGAAATCAGCAGGGCTTGATTTATTGTTTTGTTGATTGTCTAGATGTAAAAAACAAATTAAATTTAAAAGTGGACTCTGCTTAATGTTTTCCCCCACCTAAAGCAATTTGTAAAACTCTTATGCCCATGTAGCAAAAAAAATATAACACACCTTTATACACAATTTGGGGATAAATGTTATCACATCTTAGACCTTTTAAAGGGACTACTTGCAGTAATTTTACTCATCAGTGTTAAGTGACCAAGTGTATGAATGAGGAATAAATGGTTTAAGTCATGAAAATACCTAACATTGCCTCTACATTAAGCCTAATTAGAGTCATTAAATTCTTTCATGAAGCACCTTTAGCCCCAGAAACATATTCTGATATTATTGTTATCCCCAGCAGAATGTAAGTTCTTTGAGGTCAGGGACTGTTTGCTTAATAACCATTTGTCAAAATGGATCAGATTGAATTGAAAAGGAAAGGGATTTAGAAAACAGCAGCCAATTAATGCTGCCAAAGGTAGCAATCTGTTTCACATGGGGAGGTGGGGTAGGAGAGAAAAATTGGAGTAAATGTGCCCTTTACTATTGCCTCAGTTTACCCTTCTTCTCTTGATCTGCCTCAGTCTCAAAACACTTTCTTTCTTCTAGGACAATGGATTCACTCACAGTAGAAGGTCTTCAGCTTCAGGAGGGAGCCTGGCTGACAGCAAGACTAACCTGGGCCTTCAGTATGGGACCCCATCCCGCCTCTATTCCCACAACAATGAAGCCAGTTTGCAGGCACAGATGAGCAACCTCCATGTGTCTCCACCCCACAGGTAAGTGGAACAGTTGACCTTCACTGTTCCCTTAACACTTCCCTAAAAGTGCCCCTGCCATCATTCCATAATGCCTTGGAGTCCCCATGAATACATCTATCTTTTGGGACCTCTCCAAGGTAAGCTTACCTTTCTCAGGAAATATAGCCCTAGTCCCAGCGCTTTCCTACCCTATCACCAAACCCAAACTGGGCCTGCAGGAATGATTTTTTCACCTGCTCTCATTTCTCTTTCAAAACTACAGTTCTAGCCCTATTTTTGTGTCTTACTGGGGTTTCCATTACCCAATATTACCTACCCTACCTTTTAAGTTGTAGGGCTTTAGTCTAAAATGAATCCCTTTGGTCAAGCAGAAGAAAGGTCATCTTCCTGAGAATGGGCAGCTCCAGAAACTCTCTCCTCTGAGAAGTCTGTTTTCTCAGATATTGTGCAGAAATTGCTGCCCCCAATCCCAGTCAGGCAGGAACTGAGAAGCATATTTGGACTAGAAGAAATAGATGCTAAGCATCCAGTTAAACAACAACAATAAATTAGTGGGGCATAACTGGGAATGAACATATCTTTACTGGTTCCTTGAGAGTCCATCAGACCTGGGACTTGAATTCAGAACTTCCTGGCTCTACATGCTATCTACTACAACATGCTGCCTATTAATATACATGCATACCAATAAAATAAACATTCTAGGACAAGCCCAGGGAGCTTGAAACCTTCAGTGGAGCAAAAAGGCAAAAACTTGGTTCATTTTTATTTTCAGACAGAAAGAAACAGGTGCTAAATGTTCAATAAATCATCTAGCAGACTTAGCCATTAAAGACAAATGTTTTCCAGAATTCCATGTCCTTCGGCCCCTCTGGGGACATATCTAGACTTAATTTTTAACTGTTCTTCTCAGTGTTCATTTTTTTCTGCTCCAGGATTCCAGCTGTCCTGTGAGATCTAGGATAGAGGTCTGCCTCTAAGGCTTGGGCTGGCCAGTCACTACTTCTTTTCTCATCAGTTCTGAGACAGATTATTTTATTTATTAAAAAAATTATACTGATATCTTTTATTTTTACATCATTTTAATTTCCAAACAATTCCCTCCCTATTTCTCTATCCAAAGAGCCACTCCTATAACATAAATAAAAAGGGTGGGGGGAAAATGATTTAGAAAAAAAAATTCAACATATATAAAACAAGTAGGACAGTATTTGCAATATTCTACATTCATCATCCTCCCACTTTTGTGAAGAAGGGAGGGAGGAAGAAATGTCAAATTAATCTAAACACTAATTTAGCCATAGAAAAACAGGATAGGTGGGGCTTTTTGGATCTCTCTTCAATTCCTGACTGAAGGTTAGCTACAAAAGTAATCTCCTTCCAAGTTCCTCTGGGCATGGGAGAAGCAGATCTCTCTTTGGACAAGGGACATCAAGGCTAATCCCAAGCAATTGGTCCAATTTTGGTGGTGATGCTGGAAGCATAGTTCCAGTCATTTACTTTTTTATGCCACAGCTACATGGGACAGATTGCAGTGGGCCAGAGTTTTTAGGGACTTTAAACGTGCCAGGGCCATGTGTATGTTTGGGGTCTGTATTTTTACCAGGTACATGAAGTTGTGACCCTAACCTGTGCTAGACACTCACCCCTTGTATTCCAAATTAAGACAGTGTTTCCTCACCATTCATCAGTACTAATACTCATTAGCTTTTTTTTGTTCCAAGCTTTCATCATCAAAAACCTTAAAAAGCTATAATTCTAATATTTTGGAAAAAATTCCTCACATCTTCCCAGTATCCTTGACCTCAGTTTCCTCATCTGTAAAATTAAATAGATGAATTACCTAGAGACTTTGAAGTCTGTTCCAGCTCTATGATTCAATAAGGTCTCCTTTTCTGCAGCACCAGGTCATAATGCTGAATCTGTAAAAAATGTAGATAATTTTCCAGCTTGCAGTTATAAAATCATAGATTGAGGATTAAAAGAGGCGTTGAGGTTCTCCAGTCCAGAGATATCAGATTCAAGATCTTCGAAACTTCCCTGGCTTTACTAAAATAAAATGCAACTGGAAACTGTTTAACAAAATAAATAAATATAAAACATAGAAAATCTAAATTTGTGGTTTTCTAAATCAATATGTGACTGTTCCATTACTATAAGAGACTGACACTATTACATTAGTCCACCCTCCTCATTTTATAGTTTGAAGAAACTGAAGGCTAGGGGTGAATTAATTTGATCAAGGTCACAAAGTAGTGATTGTAGGATCACAAGTTAGAAAGGGTCTTAGAGACCACGTAGTCTAAAAGGAGTGCTTTGCCCAAAGTTACAATGGGAGATCAAACACACATTATTTGACTCTCAAGCAAGCACACATTCTACTGCACCATATTGCCTCAGTCATTGTGTAAGCTTGAAAACACTGCACCAAATCATTCTGCTTTACCTTGGCTTCTCCCCCAGGTTGCCCAAGGGATTTTGTGGAACTCATAAAGATCCTGGCTCTCCATGCCTTAAACCATGGGGAGCTCTTGGCCATGATTTCATGTAGGATTTGAACAGGATGGGAAAGACCCAGACACAGGAAAGGAAGGAACTCCGTGAAGTTGGTGACTGTGTTGTCTTAGGAAGGGCCCTGAGCTCTACCAGATCCCCCATGAGGGAGAAAAGGGCCAGAAGTGCACTTTGGGAGGTCTCTCCTAAATCCAACATAAGTGGAACACTCCCATTTCAGTATCATGATGCAGTGGAAAGAACGTTGAATTTGGAGGCAGAGAACCTGAGCTCAGATCTCAAGGTTTTGACACTTTTAATCAGATTAGGTTGGGGAAGTCATTAAACCATTCTGGACCATAGTATCTTTGTCTTTAAAATAAAAGGGTGGGATTCTAAAACCTCTTCATTCCTTCCTAGTTCTGAATCTACGATCTTTCTTAGATATTTTTTCTATTATTGTCTTTCTCCTGATCTCTAAACAACTTGTATTGTTCTAGTCAAGAAAGCATAGGGAAGGCTTTCCTTCCCTCTAGAGGTACAAGGAAGCATTACTAGGACTTAGAGGGGGAGCAGAGTCTCTCTAAAGAGAAATCAGAATGGGTCATTCTGCTTCTCACACCACCACCTCCTCCTGGCTCCTCCAACAGACTCAAACCAGGCTGAGTTCTGATACAAGCACAAAAGGAGGTGGGTCTCTCTATCAGACCACATACAACTCCTCAAGTTGATCTGAGGATCTTGCTTGACTGTGAGGGTCCATTGCAGGCAGCAGCTGGAAGGTTCCCACATGGGACCTGTGCTTTCTCTCTCTTCCACACCCAGCAGTGCTGACTCTACAAGATCTCTTCCAAGGAGCAGGAATGGCATTGACGTGGAATCTGATGTGTACAAAATGCTCCAGGAATATGGGGAACCTGCCTCAGAACCCAAGCAGTCTGGTTCCTTCAGATACCTACAGGGAATGCTAGAAGCTGGAGAGAATGGTAAGAAGTCTTCATGTATCCAAGGTTCTCCACTTGGACCTACATTCTTGCTCTATGTTCTCACCCTTTCTTCCCTTCCCTCCATTCAGCCTTATGCTTGCCTAGGATAAAGTATTCAAAGCCCAGCTCTGCCCCTTGCTGACTGGCTATGTTGCTTAACCTCTCTGAGTTCAATGTCCTCATGAAAAGAACTAAGTAACCCTGATCACCCATTAGCAGTAAGTTAGCTGTAAGTTGGGCTCTGGAGGGTGGGTGGGGGGCCTCAAAATACAACTTTCAAAAAATAAGCTTCCCTGTAGCAGTTAATACTTGTGGATCATTCATCTCTGAGTTAGAAGTGCCACAATCCAATGTGATCAACATTGGACTGAGAGCCAGGAATCTTGAGTTTTGCTCTGAGCTCATTTCCTAACTCTGAGGCCCAGAGAGATTTAAGTAACCTGTCTGAAATGACACCCTATCATTCTTTTTCTCTATTTTTTTTTGAAGCTTCAATTTTTCATCAATCATGAACTTAACAATCACCAGCTAACAAGCATTTAATATACAAAGTCATTTTTAAAAAAGAATTGTATACGAAATTGATATCACAGTGTCATTACCTAAAAATGGTTCTGTGACCATTGATGAGAGTTTAGGAAAAACTTAAGGGCTCTAAGCACTTTAAGAGAGAGATTATGGGTGTTTGGGGTATCGTTTTGAATTTTTCAAGGGATTCTTGATCCAGACATTCTTCTTTTACGACTGAGGCACAGTCCTTGGCCTTGTCCTCTGAGAGCTCACACTGGGGGATGGGGTAAGAGATAAGACTAATGCCTTGGATTAATGAACAGTTGTCCATCTAAGACAGTGCAGACTTTAGGACTAGACAGTGCAGATAGACACCAGGACTTGACTGGAGTGATTGGTTTGTCAGAGACAACCAAATCTCTGACTTCTTCTGTCTGTGGGTGGTCAATGGCTCTGGGACTGAGGTGAGACTCCTCTGGGATTTTCATCAAAAGATATGTTTATTCCTATTCTCTGCCTCTATTTCTCTCTATGTCTGTTTTCTTTTTCTCTTTGTTTCTCTCTTGCTTTCTCTCTGTGTGTACTTTTCTATCTCGGTCTCTTTCTGTCTCTATCTTTATGTCTTTCTCTGTATCTTATCTGTGCCTTCTTTCTGTTTCTGTCTCAGTCTCTTTCGGTCTCTCTCTGTTTCTCTTCTCTCTATTTCTTTCACTTTCTCTCTGCCTCTGTCTGTGTTTTCGGTCTTCTCTTTGTCTTTCTGTGTGTCTGTCTGTCTTTGTGTGTCTCATGTCTGTCTCTGTTCTCTCTTTGTATATTTCCCCCATTTTCTCTCTGCCTGTCTCTGTCTCACTTTCTCTGTCTCAATCTCTCTGTGTGTGTCTTTCTTTGTCTCTGACTTCTTTCTATTTATGTCTCTGTGTCTCTCTCTATGTCTCTGTCTTCCTGTCTCTGTGTTTGTCTCTGTGTGTGTGTGTGTGTGTGTGTGTGTGTATCTATGTCTGTGTCTTCTCTCTGTCTCTCCTCCTCTCCCTTTCTTCTCTCTTTTTATCTCTGTCTTTTTCTGTCTATCTCTGACTTTATTTCTCTGTCTCTCTCTGTGGTATCTCTGTTTCTTTCATCTTCATTTTCTGAATCTTTTTTGCTGACTAGAAACCTGCCCAAGTTTCACTCATCTTTTTAAAAAAATTGCCTCCACTTCCTCTCCTCTTGTTATCTTTAACACAAAAAAAAATCTGGATTCTGACTTCATTATTCAACTGAAACTGTTTTTCCCCACAAGTAACAGTAATTTCTATGGTTGTCTATCTCTCAACAATCAGAAGTTAGTGAATTGCCTATGGTCACACAGCTAGCTGGATTTGAACTGAGATCTCCTGACTCCAGTGCTGGTGCACTATCCACTGTACCACTTAATTGCTTCTCAGAAATCTCATAATTGACAAATCTACTGTCTTCTTTTCAATCCTCATCCCTAGTTTCTCTATAAAGCACTTAACATTATTGACTATCTTCTCCTGGATGCACTCTTCTCTCTGAGTTCTAAGAGTCTGCTTTCTCTTGATCCTCTTTCTGCCTGATTTACTTCTTCTTTTCAGTCTTTTTTTCTCTGAATAACAATGAGTGCCTCCCATGGCTCTGTTCTGGATTCTCTTTTTTCTATATGTTCTTGCACTTAATGATCTCATTAGCTCCCATGGATTCAAATTTTCTTAATACAATGATTTTCAGATCTATTTATCCAGCCTTATCTCTAAATCCAATCTTGAATCAGAAACATCCCAAACTGTATATCCCATAGGGCAGATCAGAAATCTTTCTCTACAGGACATGCTAAGCAAGCAGCTGGGCTGAGAGCTAATTACTTAATTCTTGTGATTTAAAGAGTCTATGCTAGTCATGGGATGACCCTTCCCTTACCCTAACCTGGTCTTTGCCCTAGTAAATTCTGCCAACACAATCCCAAGAATTGAATATTTATCATATTCATGCCGTGATTTTGAGATTATTGCTTTTATGGCTTTTTATGGCTCTGTACCTTTGCCAGAAAGAGGAAAGGAATGAAACCTCTAGAATCCAGTTCTGATGTCCTCAGGAAAAGCTACCCAGCCTTATATGTCATATCTGAAAACTTTCTTTCCTTTTCTTCTGTGTCCAGCAGAATCTATTACCAGTATGGTCTTTGAGACCCTGTAGTCTGGGCCAAGGATGACAGGGTACCACAGCTAGCTCCAGTGTTGAGTTGGCAGGAAGCAGAGGAGTTGAACAGAGGATCTGAGGGTGAATCATACATCTAGATTCTCTGGAAATAGCCAAAGGTCATCCAGGTAGTCTTTGTCTTCCCACATGCCTCAGCTTGGGTAATTGGCCCAAATCAGCCAAAATAGGCAGTTTAGTATCACTGCCTCCCAACACTTTTAGTTTGTGGTAATAGGATTTGGAGTTGGTTAATTTTTTGTTTTGTTTAGTTTTTTTTTTTTTTTTTTAGTTTTCTTAACCCATAAAAAGATGAACCTGAGAATCCATCTTTACCTACAGAAGTAAGGGATGGGGATAAAGATGCACATAACTGCTTCCTTAGAGGTCCCTTTACTCTAGGTTATAATTTAGAATAATCCCATTTCTGGATCTCAGACTAGAATGAGTAGACATAATCATGAATAATTATCAGATAATAGCTATTAGAAAGGAACAGGAGAAAAAACAATGGGAAAAATAATTCTAGTTCAAAGGATTCAAATCTTCCTCTAATGCTTATGATATGAGTGACTGGGAAGTCCTCTGACTTCTTAGAACGTCAGTTTCCTCATCTATAAAATTAGGCTGTTGGACTAGATGATTTCCGAGGTCCATTCCCACTCCAAAACTATAATCTTATAACTATATTTTTGCCCTCGTGCGAAAATAGAACCTTTTTGGGTATGGGAATATGTTCAAGGCAACTCTGAGGAGTGTCTGTGCACACACATGTTTGTGAATGTATGTCCCCATACAGTGTCTGTCGTATGTGTGCTGACCTCCCACCAGAATACAGATTTATGACTTAGAAGGAGAGGGGGTGGTAGAAAGAGAAGACAAAAAGGGATAAGCAGAAGAAGGCTTAATTATCCTAGGGGAAGGACGTCGGGCTATTGTGTCTCTCATTTTCTGTAATGTTTTTTTAACACATAAGAATAACAAGCATTTATTAAGCACCTGCTGTGTATTAGACACTAAGTAGATGCTGGAGATAAAAAAAGATGAGAGTAAATTAGCCAATATGGCTCTCAAGGAGGTTACCGACTTGTAGGGGGCACATTAGTTCACAAGTAAGTGAGATGGGAATACACACAAAAGAACTACAAAGTGATTTCAGACTGGGTGAATCATCAGCCTTGTCATTATAGCATTGTTTGGCTAGTTGGTTACTATTCTTCATTCTCAAAGAAGACCAAAATGACATCACTTTGTTAGAGTCTAATTAGTGTGTCCAAATGTGACTAATCAGACCAATGTGAACTCAGATCAGACACAAATAATTCCTACAACAATTGGGATGGATTATTGACCTCTTACCATTGGAGGAATCTATTGGTTGTCTCACAGACATGAGATGGAGAGCTGGAAAGATTGGAGGACTGAGAAGAATTAGGGCAAGATGAGGTTCCAGAGCTATAGCTCTGCCCTCATTTACATAATGAGTGAAGTAAGCTAAGCCAAGAATCCCAAAGCCCGGTGTGTCTGAGGCACAAGCTCGCCATAAAGAAGTGGGAATTGGGTTTTCAAAAGGAAGCTTGTGCCTTTTCAGAATCCAGGCTCATGATATGTCTGCCCCCAACCTGTCTGAGCCTGTGGCACACGCTGGTCCCCAAGTGACAGAAAGATATCTTTCCTGAGTTCTCATCTGTGGTACAAGTGACTCCATGTAATTTGTTGTTTGTCCCACTCTCCAGCAGCCTAAACTTGGGTCAGGACAGAGTTCAAGCCTGGTCCATGTTCAACACATATCCCTTCTTCACTTGGCAGGTGAGAAACTAGATCGAGCAGGTGGCCCCAGGAACCTCAAGTCTCCTGTCTCCAAGCTAGGTGGTCCCATGGGCAGCCTGCAGTTGCTTCCTGAGTGTACCAGATGTGGGAATGGCATCGTGTAAGTACAGACATATTGCCTTCTTCCTCCCTCTTCCTCTGTGTCAGTTCCAGGGTTGGAGGAGGTAATGCACGCCGGGTTTCCTCACAATGATGAGAAAGATTTTTGTAAACTGTTCCCACAAAAGACATATATGATTCTTTAATTCCAAGAACTTCCATGAAAGGACTCAGACCATAGCTAGCTTGTGACCATTAGGCACAGGAGCAGGGCTTTACAATGCTGGTGCCAAAACCATTGAGGCAGATTCTGGGAGCCCAAATATGAGCTACTTTAGCCCCATTTGTTATGCTGAGTTCTTCCTTTGCTGGAGATTTAGAGGTAGGACATATGATCACCTTCATCCTTTTCTTTTCCCTATCCAACAAGCCATCTCTTGTAACAAAGAATCTTTTATTTTTTAATTTTAATAATATTTTATTTTTCCAAATACATGCAAAGATGGTTTTCAATATTCACTTTTGCAAACCTTGTGTTCCACATTTTTCTTCTTCTCTCTCCTTTTTCCCTCTCCCCAAGACAATAAGCAGTCTGATATAGGTTAAACGTGCAATTCTTCTAAACATATTGCACAGAAAAATCAGATCAAAAGGGAAAAAAACAATGAGAGAAAAACAAACAAGCAACACCACCAAAAAAAGGTGAAAATACTATCCTTTGCTCCACATTCAGTCTTCATAGTTCTCTCTCTGGATGTGGATAACTCTTTTCATCTCTAGTTCTATTGGAATTTCCAACAAATAATTTTTTAAAAGAGGATTCAGTAAAGCTAGCCATCATGTCAGTCAAATCTGATAATTTATGCAGTGTTCCAGACTCATAATTCTCTATCTCTATAAAGAAAGGAAGTTGGTACATTTTCCCATGTCTTTTTAGTAGCAACAAGTTTCATTATTATAATCTTACAGCATTTTTGGCTTCGGTTATCATTCTTTTCATTTTCATAGTTGAAATCTTAATGTATGTTTAATAAAAATAAAAAAAAGCAGGGGCCAACAGGTGAAAGCTAGTACTGGATGATGATCTTTCTGTAAACTATCTTTCATGATTTCTCTTCTTGCTTTTCCCTCTTTCCCCAGGGGCACAATTGTGAAGGCACGGGACAAACTCTACCACCCTGAGTGCTTCATGTGCAGCGACTGTGGCCTCAACCTCAAGCAGAGAGGGTACTTCTTTATTGAGGAACGTCTGTATTGTGAGACCCATGCCAAGGCACGGGTGAAGCCTCCAGAGGGCTATGACGTTGTAGCTGTCTACCCCAATGCCAAAGTCGAACTTGTCTGAGAGCAGCCCAGCCATACCCAGACCCAAGGGCATTGACAGGGTGGGCTGTCCTAACCATGCACACACACACACACACATCACATTCTTTGTAACACGGCTCAAACTTTGTAGGTGACACTTTCACAGTAAAATACCTTTACCCTCAGGAGAAGGAAAGGTATCAAATTTGCCCCATGGAAGAGCTGTTTCCTTCTCCTTGCGCTGCTCCCTGTCCATATTGTAATTTCTGCTTTTGTTAACATTTCTGCCCTGGCCTCAACCAAACTTTCTGTAAATATAGGAAGCCTTTTCTACTTTGTCACCAATAAAACCAGCATTCTATATTTTGAGTTCCTTTTCATGGCATAGTAATATGTTCAAGAGATCGGGGGGGGGGAGGAACTACTTGAATCAGCTTAAAATTAGTGGCACTGAATTTTAAAATATGATTCTATTTTTATTTTATTCATATTTTTGTCATATGTCACGTTTTACCAAATATCTTCCTCCCCCTCCCCACTGCTATCATCCCTTGTAAAGTCAACCAACACAAAAGCTAAGTATGACCATATTTATACCTTTGAAAAGAAAGAGCCAACATTCTCAGTCATTATAATTATACATCTTTCAGTTTTGCTTCCTTGTTTTTTGCAATTACATTATTCCAATAATCTTATTGTTTTTCTAATTCTGCTCTTACTTCACTAAATGTCAATTTGTACAAGTTTTTCCATGTTTCTCTAAAGTCTTTCTATACATCATAAAACATGGGAGACTTTGCAAGGAGTGTTGGCTCTGAAACCAGAGATGGGGGACTCAATTATCATCTTAGATAATTATTTCTTATGGAAACTTGAGCAAGTCATTGAACTTCTTGGGACTCATTTCCTCATCTGTAAAATGAGGGTATTAGATTAGACAGCCCTTCTGGTAGCTCCTGAGTGAGTAAGATCTAAGATTTCAAATCATTATTTCTTGCCAACCCAATAAAGGCAGACCCAACTCTATTCAGTCTCCAGTCCTTCATCATCAAGCACATGGCTACATGGTAGCAATCATGCTGAAAAGATCAGGAGATACTTTTTCTTTCCAGGGACAAAAGACAGAATACCAGGAGCACCATTCTCCCATAAGGAGTAAGGGGATGGGGAATCAGAATCTATCAGGGAGGAAGAAATAGGTATTTAACCCAAAACCATTGCTGTTACTCTTCTCTCCTTGGAGTGGAAAGGTTGGCTACTCACTGCCAGTTTATGCTTTCTTTCTGTCCAAGACTCTGACATTCTCCCATGCCCCAAAGATGTACCAGACAGGGGAGCTAGCCTCCCTTTCCCAAAGAGCTATCTAAGACCATGAACACCAGTTTTATTCACTGCATATTAGGGAAGGAAGGGAAACTGTGTCTATCCTCTGTTACACATTGAACCATAGACCCCTTCAACCATGGACCCTGTGGAACCATGACCCTGTGGAACCTTAATTCCTTCCTCTGATTTGAGTTACAAGCTGCTGATGATTTAGTATTAATCAATATTCCTAGTGATGTGATCACCCTTAATCATTTAGCATTGTTCAAACCTATTATGTGCAAGGCATCATGTGGAACCTATGAAGACAAAAATAAAATGGTCCCTGCCCTTAAAAAGTTTAAATTCAGCTGGGGGCACACTACATATTCACAGATAAGTAAATGTGGGATATATATATAAATGCAAAAGCAAAATAATAATGCCAGACAGTTACAAACAAAGACAATCAGGGAAAGCCTCTTGAAAGAGATGGCCTGAGCCTTGAAGGGAGTTCTTAGAGGCACAAGTAAAGAAGGAATGTGGAAAACCAGAAATGAGGAAGAGGGAGTTCCTGCACCTAAGTATAAAAAGCAGCATCTGCCTATGTCACACAATTAGCAGGGAACAAAAAATCCAAGGAGAGGTTTTCAAATCTGCCTACTAAGGGAAGACAGTAGTCAAGGACAGAGAAGTGAATGTCTAGACAAGGACAGTGCACACTGTCCCTTCTGAAGGATACATGTGGTAAGCAATAGTAGAAAGTAGGAGTCTACACAGATTCAAGACAAGCATCACACATGTGAACCTTCTCCAGAAGGTGGGAAACAATAGCCTGCTATCTTCTGCCCTGCTCAGAAGAACATCTCTATTATTAATTATGCTTAGTTTAAGGGAATCACACTTTAGGAAAAATATTGATAGATAATTCTATCCAAAGGAAAGTGACCTCGATGGGGGTTGCTGGCCCGGGGGGGATTGTTGGGAGGAATTAGTGAAGACTTAGAAACTGAGGTGTATTTGGGCCAAAACTTCCTAACAAAGCTAAACAGAAGGGGATTTGTTATTTGTCAAAGCTGTTTTGAAGAGAATGAGTTAGGAAACAGATTGGATGACTTCCCTTCTAGCTATTAGTTTCTATGATTCCATACCTAAGGATGATAAGAGTACCGGACCTGGTGTCAGGAAAACCTGAATTCAAATGTAGCCATAGATACTTCATAGCTGTTTGACTCTCAGCAAGCCACTTAACCTCAATGGGCCTCAGTTCTCTCATCTTTAAAATAGGAACAGTAACAGAATCTACTTCCCAAGTGAGGTTGTTGGGAGGATAAAATGAGACATCTGTTATAAGTTTTTTCCTAACCTTATGCACTATATCAATATTAGCTATTCTGATTTTCTGTGAGGCTATGTGGGTAAGGAAGAAGGGAAGCTGCTCTGCTAGACATGGGAACAAAGAAGTTTTTTTTTTCAGTGATTCTATGAGCTCTTAGCAAACTGTCGACCCAGTGCCCAGACCCTAGAGACAAAGAAACTCACAAAGGATTCTAACATCAGTCCCAAAGAGTGACTCACTCCCTGGCCTAGCTTCCAACAACCCCCACCTCCCATCCCAGGCTGAGAGATGTTCTCACACATGCTAGGACCAGGGCCAAGAGTGCATTTGAAACATGACCTGCTTAGGACCCCACTGCCCGTTACTTCTGAGCACCAGGTGTGGACAGATGGGGAAACAGAGATGTGTTCTATTCTCTAGACAGTTCAGAATATAAAAAAGTAATTTGAGTAATTGGAAACTAGAGAACACTTGCTTCAGGGCAACATCCACACTCTGGTTGGGGAGGCAGGTCAGAGGACCTTCAGGACTGCTAGGATGAAGGGAAGAAGGAAACAGCAGGAGGAAAAACAACTATCAGCTACACCATAACACAGTCTCAATTCAGTAAGTACTCACTGAATACACGAAGATAGGCTGAACCCAATGCTGAACTCCACTGGTCGGTGGATGAAGAAGTCAGAAAGCACAGGCAACACTGTACCCTTGAGTTCACAGTTTGAAAGAGAGATAACCAGAGCATCCCTAGGCCATGACTTCAGTGAGCTAATGAAAGAAAGTAGGGATAGGACAGAAGCAAACCTGCCCTCAGCAAGCTCAAAACCTGGGGACAGAAGGTGAGTAGGTGATTGACCAAACTCACAAAGAAAGCAGGAAAGGAATACGACTTGCCTGTGTGGGATTTGTTCACAGTAAATTAGTTCAGCTCACTCATTTTTGGAGTGTGAGAGAAGGCCCAGGCCATGCACGGCCTGGGGCCAAGTATGCAAAAGCTTCGCTAGGAAAATTCTGATGCTCATGGTAGGCATTTGTAGAGCCATGCCAGGAGCCCACACATCCTGTTCGGAACCATCAATGGGGAGAAAGAATCAGTCATGGTAGCCTGTGCCTGATGGGAATGGACCATCGCCCACTATGGAAAATCCTATTTTCACTGGACAGAAAAGTGTTATTTATTCCTCTGACTGGCATTTAGTATTTCTAGGCACTTTCCTATCATCTTCAAGAATGGGGAGAGGATATAATGCCAAGAAATCCCAAGTCGGTAATGGTGGCTGCTTCGTCTGCTCCTTCTCTGTTCCTAGCTGAACAGATAAGGTGACTGTCTTGTTTTCATGATCTTTTCAGATCTATCACTTGCTCATCTTACAGCAAAGCTCAACTACTTTGAGCCCCTTTAGGTCACACAGAGAATGGTCAAAAGCTAAGATCTCTTTCCACGTGGGAGCAAGAACATATTTGTTTTCCAGTCCTCAGCATGGGGAAGCATTATTTCTATATTTCCTTATGAGGCCCTATTGTCCCCCAGATCCAAGGCCAAGTCTAATCTCCCTTCTGGAGAAGTTGTTGCTTCACTGAAGTTTGTTTAAGAAAAAGTATCATGTAATGATTTTTGATTGTCAGTTTGGCCAAGGCTTCTCTGGAGGAAGCTGTACACATGGGAAGTGGGTAAGGGAAGCAATGTTTGCTAAAAGAAGAGCTGAAGACCCGATAAGGATAGCATGGACTTCACTAACACAGTAGGGCTAATTCATGATTAGGCTCCATTTCCTGGGATGCCCCAGAAACTGAGGAAAGTAGCTGGAATACTCTTTCCCAAATTCCTGGTAACTTCCCAAGCCAGGATTTTTGATTCCTGTAGCTTGGGAAAGTGAGCAGAGGTACTGAAAGATAATTTCTCAAACAAGCAAAGCCCACAGGGGGAGGGAGAAGGACCCTTTCAAGTAGAGGCTCCTCTGAGAATTATGAGGAGGCTATAACCTTCATGGTCCTTGTCTCTTCAGAGTTTATGAAGAGCCCACAGGCTTAAAGAGGCTCCTGTGGGCAGATCCTGGGGAATTATAGCTGTCTAGTAGGAAACAGTAAGTTGGTTCCACGAGTATCAAGATCTATTGAGTTTGTGTCTAGACCATACCTTTTTTCTCTTTCTTCTTCTCTAATTCAAGCCCAGAGAACCCCACCCCATACCATCTCACCACACCCTCTGTCTCTTCCCCTCAGCCCAAGCCCCAGGTTTCCTGCCATAGGTGCAAGATATATATATATATATATATATATATATATATATATATACACACACACACACACACACACACACACACACATACACACACATATTTTTTGTAGTTATTGCTGATGAGGCACGCCTTAAACCCATAAACAGCTTCATGGATCCAGTGATTTAATAACATATTATTAAGACATAAATAAGCCTGTGGGCTCCTGGGCAGGGACTCAGCTGTGTTGTCAAAAAGAATTGGAGCAGTATGTCTGCAGAGGGTTGAACACAGCAGGGCTTTCTTTAGACATAAGTTCTTGAAAATCAGATTTTCCACCTGATTATCTCAGGACTATTTTAAAAACTTGTTGGGTTTTGAGCGATTGATACATTTACTGCCTCTATGATGTGAATTGGCAGCTCTTTCCAGGACAAGTCCAGAGGTGAAATTATCTCAAGGTTTTCTACATCCTGCTCACAGTTTCTGCTCATAATAAAGCCTTGGGATGGAGTGTGATCTCACTCACTTTGGCAGGATAATGGAAGTAGGGGCATTTCAGATCCCTTTGCTTTGTTTCCTGGCACATGCCCCATGTGAAAGGAGCAATCTAGAAGAAAAGATTGCTTGGATAATGTGAGTCCCTTAATGTACAACTGTGAATCAGCATCAGCCAGCAGAGGACCAAGTGATGTCTCCCTCTTGTGTCAGTCAGTATTAAGCACTCAGTATGTTCCAGACACACCGGAGATGCAAAGAAAGGCAAAAACATGTCTCTTTCCTTCAGGAATCTCACATTCTCACTGGGGAGATAACATGTAAATAATTGTACAAATAAGACACACGCAGTTCAGAATCTCAGAACGTATTTGCCACCTTCTTTCTAGTGACCCTGACACTGTTCTGGAGACCCACACCATTGCACTGCTGGCTGTGGCAATAGTTTGCTGCTTGTTCTCCCTGCCACAAGTCTTCTCCCACTCCAGTCCATCTTCCAATTCAGCTACCTTTACTCACCACCCTACTCAGGAAACTCCAGTGGCTCCTTCTTGCCTCCACAATCAAACACTAAATCATCTGTTTGGTTATAAAAACCTTAAATAACCTGGCCCGTTTCTATCTTTCCAGTCTTTTGTTGTTGTTGAGTCCCCATTCAGGGCTTGCTTGCACAAGAAACTAGAGTGATTTCCCATTTTCTTCTCCAGCTCATTTTACAGATGAGAAAACTGAGGCAAAACAGGGGTAAGTGATTTGCCAGTTTATGCACTAAGGCACCACCTACCTGCCCATCCTTCCAATCTACTGATACTTTACTCTCCAGGGACATTGATCTCCTTGCTGTTCTTTGAACAAGAAATATCATCTCCTGTTTCTGTGTAGAAATGTATAGAAATGTGTAGAAATACTCATGGGTCTCCATTCCTGACATCCTCTCCTTCCTCACCTCTTCCTTCTGGCCTCCCTGGTTTCCTTCAAGCCTCAGCTAAAATTTCATCTTCTGCAAGTTCTCCTTCATCTTAGTGTCTTTCCTGTGAGGTTACCTGAAAGTAACCCCAGATATTTTTTGTTTGTACAAAACTGTTTGCTTGGAGAAGGACTGTTTTTACGTTTTTTGTGTCCCCAAAGAGTAATACAATGCCTGACCCTTAATGAAGACTTAATGTTTTTGAGGGGCTGATCCACAAGAAGACTAATGCTGGGGCAGTTAGGTGACACAGAAGATAGAAGGACTTCAAATCTGGCCTCAGATACTTGACACTTACTAGCTATGTGACCCTAGGCAAGTCACTTAACTCTGATTGCCCTGACAAAAAAAAACCCCAAAAACAAAAAAACAAAAATCAGTGTCATTGATCATGGTTGGTTGCTGTCCTTCATTCTTAGAGGGGACTGAAATGACATTATTATGTTAGAGTCAAGTTAATGTGTTTGACAAAGGCTGAATATAAGCTTGGAATAGCTCTGCCACAGGTTGAACACAAATAGTCTCTATGAACATTTTGGGTGGATTCTCTAATTTTGTGCATCTTTGGTTTCTTCTGAGCTAATTTGATTCTGTTTTGCTCATAGATCACAGCATCTTCTCTGATGAAGGCATCCTATAGTGAACAGCCTTGGAACAAAGTATAAAACTAGAAATGTCAAAAGGATCCAATTTGGAAAGAATTTTTATTGCTAACCAGAAGGTTATATATCTGATCTGATATTATATTATTATATTTGTTGTGATAATATAATATAATATTATGATATTTTATACTTGATCCTGATAGTGAGCTTAGAGTTTACTGAGGTAGAGGAGGAGTTACTTAGTTAGACCTGCTTTTAGAAAAAATCACTTTGGCAACTGAGTAGAGGATGAATTAATGGGAAGAGCCTTCAGGCAATAATACTAATTAGAAAGAAATAATCTAATTGTAGGGTGACAAAGACTATTAAGGTGGCAACTACATGAGTGAAGAAAAGGAAACATGTTTGAAAGCTCTTGTGAAGGTAGAAATGACAAGATTTAGCAACAGAATGGATATGTGGTATGGGTGAGAGGGGAATGATATTGAGGTTTCAAGTCTGGGGTGCTGGGAAGAGGTGATATTCTTTATAGCAATAAGGAATATTGGAAGAGAGGAAGATTTGGGAGGGAAAATAATGAGTTCTGTAATGAATAGTCTGACTTTGAGATACTTATGAGACATATCGTTTGAGATGTCAGTTACTAGCTTCACATTGAGGTGAGGTTTGGATAAATAGTTCTTAGAATGATCTGCCTAGAGATGATAATTAATTACCTGAGACCTAATGAAATCACCAAATAAGAGAATATAGAGGGAAAAGAGAAGAGGGTGCAGTATAGAATTTTGGGGAAGGCTTAACATTAGTGGGAAAGGACCCAAGGAAGTACAGGATCCATAAAACCTAGAGAGAATCCAGAAGGAGATGACTGTCAAAAACTGAATGGAAGTCAAGAATGATGAGATGGAAAGAAGGCCATCAGATTTAGCAGATAAAAAGTCACTGCTTGCCTATTCTTGTGCTGAATGCTGTGGAGGATACAAGGAAGACTCAACCTTGGCCCTAGTCAGATGATTGACAAGCACCCTGGAGAAAAAGGCTCAGACAGCTAAGATAGGGACCAGTAGAGACAAGAGAGTTAAGAAAAAGGGGAGCTCACGAAGTCTGGTACAGCCTGAGAAGGTTTCATTAAAAATGTAGGCCTTGAGTTGAGCCTTGAAGAATGAAAATAATTTAAGGCAAGTCACATAGTAGAAAGAAATTTGGAAGTTTAGTAATTCTTTGGTTGTAGATATATAAATATATATATGCATACATATATATTATATATACATACATATATATCTATATGTAATCCAGACCACTTCATTTAATCTCTTCTCTTCATAAAGTCCAACATAGGGAATCATACCTTTATCAGCAGCTGCTCTGCCCAAAGGAATATACATTTTTTTGCTGAATTTTTATTGCTGAAACCTTACAGTTTTGGGGTTTATGGGCTAGACTTTCCCCCCTCTTCTTTACTTATTTATTGTATCTTTAAAAAAAAAAGAAAACTGGAACAATTAATTCTATTGTCTCATGTAGTTTCATTTATGATTTCTTAAAAAAAAACAGCAGTGGAAAACCAGATTTGAAAAAATTCAGTTGGGACTCAAATGGAGCTAATTGACTATGCCTTAAACCCAAATCACTCTAGCTCTCACTGATTGTCCAGCCCAAGCCTCACTTGATCATTGTTCAAGCTTTGATTGCTCAGAGTGACTGTAAATAGCATTTTTTTCTGTTTTGGCCAGAAACCCTGAAGGTCTTCCCCTACCAAATTTATTTTTTTTTCGGTAGATAAAAGAGGCTATTTTTACCTCATTTCTTACCTGGTTTTAATCACCAAACAGGCAGTGCCTTAGACACATTGAAACTTGAGAAAGGCTTTAAAAAGGCCAACATCTCATACTGTAACTAGAGCCATCTCCAGTCATCCCAATCTATATCTTGCCATTGGACCCAGATGGTGCTAGAGGAAAAAATGAGGCTGATGATTTTGCACATCCCTTCCTTGCTTAAATCTAATTCACTTTCAAGTCAAGACAACACCTTCCTGATGTCATTCTTCCTCCTTGAGAATTAGGACAAACAAGAACAATTTATAAAGTCACTATTATCTTTATCTTCACTCATCTTCTCTTCTACTTTGTCTATAATAAGATGACTCACATTTCTTTGGCACTTTATTATTGACAAAGAGCTTTTTCTTACAATAAACCCTAGAAGATATAATTTTTACTCCCTTTCAGAATTATAGATTTAGAGCTGGAAGAGCCATTGAGTCTGACCCCCAGATTTTATAGATGAAGAAACTGGGACCAGGAGAGGTTATGACTTGCCCAGAGTTACATCAATATTAACTGGAAAGGATGGATTTTGAACTGAGATTCTTTGACTTCAAATCCATGCTTTTTTCAAAATACTACACAACAGAAAAGAGGAGTTCCTTCCTCAGAGTTGTTACTCCAGTTCCAATGCTCTAAAAATCTGTAATGTAACTGATGTAGGTATTCTTTCCTACCTTCCATCCTTAGAGTTCTGCTTCCCCATAAAAATTCAAAGACCACATAGTGATCAGTTTACCAGCATCCTCTCCTCAAAGACGACATACTAGATAGTAAGGATGTGAAAATCCCAGATTTATTCTATTTTAAAAACCCTGGAAATTTCAGGGTAGAAAGACCCATACTGTTCAAACTTCTCTCTATCCTCACTGTCATACAATTATTAAAACAGGATGAGCTTGTGGTAAACAGGATTAGAAATCTCTAAGTTTATAGTAAAATAAATGGCAGAGACAGTAGTCCATACTGAATACAAACAAGTCTCTTTAGCAAGAGAGCGTGAATAATTGTAGTTTACAGAAATTATGAGTCTAATTTGTTCCAAATGTTTTCTACTTCTTCCTCCACTAATATTCTGTTCATGTCCAGTCACAGAGGAACCTGACCTAAGTCTCATTTCCTTTTGTCACCTCAGAAACCTCCCTTTGGCCTTACCCCAGGTGTCTGTAGTGTGCTGGTTTCTCCAGGGAAATGTGTTAGGCAGCAATGAAGCTGACCAAAGGCAAGCAAGCCCTGGAAGGGAAAAAAATGGGAAAAAAAGAAGAGCAGTGAGAGGCTTGAACAATTCACAAGTCATATAATTGGTCCCTGGAGAAAGAGAGAGAGAGAGTTCAACTCCAAAAGCACAGGTGCTCCTTCCAGATGATGGTTAGAAAATAGCATTCCCAATATCTCCCTGTTTCCATTGGTCAAATAATACAGCAAATTGATCCCCAAAGTCAAATCAGGAAATTTGGGTTTTAGGTATGGCTCTGTCATGAACTCATTGATTCCTCACTCTGACTTGCAGAAATTAACTTTCTCTCTTCTATGCCTCAGTTTCCCCATTTGTAATATGGGGATAATAATCCCTGCCATATGTTTTTTGCAAGGCTGTTGGGAAGATCCAAAAAGATCATGTGAAGGAAAAGACTTTTCTAAGTGACTTAATCTCTCTCAGCCTCAGTTTCTTTATCTGTAAAGTAGAGATAATAGTAACTGTAGCACTTACTTCATGGGATTGTTGTAAGAATCAAATATGATCATTTAGAGAATCCTGAAAGACTTAAAACACATGTAACCTTAATCCCAAAGCCATTGGTGTAGGGCTTTCACCTCACTGGTAGAGATCAAAGCCTTGTATCCATGTGAGGGGGAAAGCAAAGTTGGCAAGAGCCAGAGAGAGAGGTGAGCACTTGAGTCTCCTTTGGAGTTTTTTAAAGTCACCAAGTCTCTTTGGACTTCAGGCACTACTGAATCCCTCAAGTGGGATTCCCTTCTAAGGGAAAAGAACATGAAGAATCCATGAGAGGAGTGAACATTCTTCCTCATGTCCCTTATTCCTAGCTTGCTATACTGGAACTTTCCAGGGGTTTTCCCTAGGGTAAGATCTGCAACTCTTTCTCAGTTGAGCTGAGTTTGAGTGCTGCTTCACTCTATTGTCTGGAATATTTTCTCTAAGAGATAATTCCTTTGATTTCTGTTTTGCTATTGAATTGGGTAAATTAGTTTCTTTGAGAATTCCTATGTATGTTCATTGTGGAACTGGTATTTGTTGGAAATTCTCTTTGTCAATCTTTGAAAATAAAACTTGGAGTCCTCTTTTCCCCCCAGGTAATGAAAAAATGATCAGAAGTTAGCATGAAATTATATCCCTTAGACTAATAATATTTAAAAGAACAGATACATGTACTTTTAGGCTGGTACTCCCTCTTTTTGAAAAGAGTAAGCAGTCAGCTTCTGGTCCCCAACTTCCTTCTTCTCCGCCTGGCAGTAATTAATCTCCCTTGGAGAAGAGTGGGGGGAGAAGGGCTAGAGATGTCTATTCTGCTTCCTTTTGAGTCACACAATGGCACCCCCATTGCTACATGTGGGCAACAACCCTCATAACACACATGATATAAATGTCAGGTTCATAAATGCCCATTATTGGATTGGTAAAAGTGTAGTTTGACTAACAAATTCAAAATCTGTCCAGAAGTGAAAGGCTCTCAGCCCTGAGGCTGCATGTGAGGGATGGTGCCTTCCTCCCTTCTTCCCCTTCTTCATGCTCTGTGGACTCACAAACTGTTTCTGAATCCTATAGTCCCTGATGAAGAAAAATGCAGAGTGGGAAAGATGGATAAGTGTTTGTGGTCCAACCATCCATTTATCCTCTGAAATCCTAGCTGTTCTCATTCAGAATTTAACAGATAAACTGGGGAGAGTTTTAACCTCAGGTCAGTCATTATTGGATCAGACTACTTTCTGATCCTCCACCTTAGGGACACCACTTCTGGAACTGATTCCACATTAAAAATAAGTATTAATAAAACACTCCTGACTCCTGCTATGGGAGGATAGGCAACCTGTAGGCAGGTATGAACCTATTGGGTCTGGCAGCCATGAAAGTGGATTTGCTCAATTAAAACCATTCCCTCCCCTGGACCTTTGCCAACTATTTCAGACATCACTTGGAGCCTGATTTACTTAACTGTCTTTAGCTAAAGAGCTTTAAAAGTTTCCCATAAAATGCATTGTGAATCTGAGCTCCTATCCTGCACAGATGGAGGCACTGAGACTGGTTTTAGGATTGCAAAGTCTTAGGGTCCAGAGTGGAGAGCAGAGAGGCTAGGCTGTCTGTCTCAGGAAGAAAGGTTTGTCCCCATCCCCTTCTCGCTATCCAGGAACTGGACTATGTAAAAAGGAGGACTAATAGCACCTTCCCAGCTTTCTCAGCCCACTACACCATGTGGTGGCTGTAGGGAAATCTCCAGCCTGTTCTTTCATCTCTGTTCATCAATATCCATGAGTCTTCATTTCTTGTTGCTTTTTTTTCACCCAGATAGCTATTAGCTATTAGGTCCGAAGGAACTCCTCTTCCCACATCCCTGGGCTTGAAGGGAGCCCTGAGCTTAATAAACTCTCACTGGATGAGGAAAGAGCATTGCTTTTAGAGTCAGAAGAACCAGGTTCAAATCTTATCTCTTATGTTCATTGTATGTGTGACTTAGATCAAACTGTTTTAACCTCTCTGGCTCTCAGAGTCCTCCTCACTTGTAAAATAAGATCAGATCAAGATCTATCATCATTATGATCCTTTCATTTCTAAAGACTGAAAACCAGTGCATCTTTCTGTCTTAGCCTCTCTGCCACCAGCGATACAACCAAAGAAAGCCTCCACTTTCTTTCAGTTCCTCATTCCCAATGTCTGCACTTAGGGCTGGAGGAAGATTCTGAGTTGGCTCCATGATGGTAACTAGCCAGTACCAGCTTACTGTGGATTGTCCCAGGCCTTACACAAAGGAAGAATATGAGAGCAAAGAGAAAGGAAGAGAGACATACAGACAGACAGATAGACAAAAGAAAGAATGAGAGACAGCAAGAGACAGAGA
Organism: Sarcophilus harrisii; assembly: GCF_902635505.1. NCBI lineage: Eukaryota > Metazoa > Chordata > Mammalia > Dasyuromorphia > Dasyuridae > Sarcophilus > Sarcophilus harrisii. The sequence goes on from NC_045427.1 coordinate 350,729,267, forward strand.
GAAGGAGGAAGAAGGAGAGGGAGACAGAGACAAAGAGACAGAGACAGTGAAAGAGACATGAGGAGACAGAGAAGAAAGGGGAAGGGAGATACAGTGATAGAGAGACAAAGACAGAGAGAGGAAGGAAGAGAGAGACAGTGACAGAGAGATAGAGATTAAGAGAGAGACAAAGGGAAGAGACAGAGACAGACAGACAGAAACAAAGAGAAAAAAGAGGGAGGAAGAAAGTCAGAGAGACAGACACAGAGAGACAGATACAGAGAGAGACAAAAAACAGAGAAAGAGTGATAAAGAAACAGAGAGTGACAGAAACAGCTGAGTAAGAGAGACAGAGACAAAAAAAGAGAAGAAAGGGGAAGAAGAGAGAGACAGAGATAGAGCAAGAGTTATAGAGAGACACCATACAGAGACAGAGAGAAACAGAGACACACACAGAGAGACAGACAGACAAACAGAGACAGAGAGACAAAGAGAGAGGGAGGAAGAGAGACAGAGAGAGAAAGAGGAAGAGAGAGAGAGAGAAGAAAGGAGAAGGAAGAAAAAGAGACAGAGAGGATCACAGGGTGAAAGGGAGAGAGAGAAACAGAAAGACAGACAGACAGAGACTGAAGAAAAGAGGAGGAAGAAAGAGACAGAAATAGAGAGAGTGACAGAGACAGATAGACACATGCAGAGATAGACAGAGACAGAGGCAGAAGCAAAAACACAGAAAGTAAGAAAGACAGAGACAGAGAAAAACAGAAACAACACAGAGAGAAAAACAGAGGACAGGAGGACGAGAGAGACAGAGACAGGGAGACAGAGAAGAAATGGGGAGGAAGAAAGAAAGACAGAGAGACACAGAGAAAGAGACAAAACAAAGAGAAAGAAAGGAAAAAGAGAGACAGAGACAGAGAGATAGAGATAGAGACAGAGTGACAGAGAGAGAGGAAGAGAGAAAAAGAGAGACAGACAGAATAGCTTTGAAAGTAACTAGTAGAATTCATTACACATATATGCATATATATTTAAAAGACAAAATGAAAAAGAGGTTCTCTGTTTTATATACAATTCTCTTCTGTGCTCTTCTGTGTTTATAAAAATGCTTCTTTTTGTATTTGAGTTCAGAATTTTAAAAATATTTTTAAAAGTACATCATCATTTTGCAGGTTGATTTTAAAAGATTAAGTTGTCTGCTGCCCAAGCTTTTAAAATACAATTATTGGTTTTCTCCGTTTCTATTTTTAGAGAAACACTCAAATCTAGTATATAAAAGGAAAGACCATAAGATCTCAATGTCTCTTCCTTCCCAAGTTCCCTGCTTCTTCATCCTCTGACTTCATCAGCCCTTACAAAGAAAGCAGGGGGAAATCCATGCATCCCACTAGGGAGTCAGATCCCTGAGCAGCAGGCACCCCTTCCAAATTCTGGGGATTTGCTTTCAAGCTGTTTGCCTCTCAGAACAGTCTGAGAAGCTTCACATGAGCCTCAAAGGGGCAGAGCAGCCCTAATGCCAAACCCCAAGAGGAGGTAACATAGGAACCAGGTCCAAAAGAACATCCAGGTGTGGGGCCTGAGGGCAGATGTACTCCATAATGCAAACCCATTAATGATACAGAAGTGGGCAGCCAAGTATGGCCCTTCCCTTCCTCCCCCCAGTGAGCCATTGTCTATGAAACTCAGTCATCCAGCAATAGATCAGATCCTGTCCCAGCTAGCTCTGCTCCGGCCCATTGGCTGGGATACAAGAAAGAGATTTGTTTCCTTTTGTTTTTTAACAAGTTCACCCTTCTGGACATGTATTTAACCAGAGAACTGTCCTCATTAGGATTAGGGTACTGCCGGTTTGTGTCTGTTTTTTTAATTAGCAATTATCCCTTGCAGCCAGAGAGATTCTCACTCACTCTTATCCCCACAACACCCTTCTTGCCAAGCTTTGTGTCTGCCTTGAGCTAGGACCTCTCAGACTTTGAGCCCTACAAAGGAGCCTGAGTCACCTTTTCGGCCAGGCCCCAGCTAAAGTCAACAAGGAAAAGGACAAGAAGATGGCTATCATCCTCCCAGCACTTAAAAAACTTAAAAACACTTCTGTGTTTTTCTTTAGCTTCTCAGGGTGAAGACACCCTCCCCGCACCTCACACACACAAATATCACCACCAGCTTCTAGCTCCTCAAATAACATCTCCCCTCTCCATAACAGTTAAGTTCCAAGGCTCCCTCACAATGGCCTGATGAGGTAGGTAATACAAATTTTTATACTAGTCCCATAGATGAGAAAACTGATGTGCAGAGACCTTAACAGACCCTTAGGTACCAGTAGATAAGGAGTAAAAGGCACATTTGAACCCAAGTTTCCTGTTACCTCTTCTAGTGTTCTTGCCACAACAGTTTCCTAGGAATGACTGGTCACAACAGGGGCCTATTGACCTTCTGAGGAAAAACAAAGGAGAGGAATCAAAACAAGATTTAGTCCCAAAAGGGCAACCAGGTGAGAGGGGCCTGGAGGCTCCTTCATGCTCACTGACAAGACTATCTGAAGTCAAATGTTCTCCTCGCTGCAAAAGGATGAAAGATGAAATCCTGGGAGCAAATGAGATCGCCAATGGAGAGAATATAGAGATAAAAAAGAGAAAGGGTAAAAAAGAAATAAATGTCTCTGTCTTACTCTGTCTCTGTGTGTGTCTTTCTCTTTGTCTCTGTCTCTCTGTGTCTTTCTCTTTGTCTCTGTCTCTCTCTGTGTGTGTCTCTGTGTCTGTCTTTGTTTCTATCTGAATGTCTATGTCTGTGTGTGTCTCTCACCCATACACATGGCACACACATACGTGTGCACACATATACACACTCAATGAAGCTCCAGTGTCTGTTACTTCTAGGATCCAATATTAACTCTTCCGTTTGGTTTTTAAAACTTTTTAAAAAAATGTTTTCTTCTAACTTTTCCAGTTTTCTTACACTTTACTTCCCTCTCTGTCTCTCTCTCTGTCTCTCTCTCTGTCTCTCTGTCTCTCTCTCTGTCTCTTTCTCATCTCTCTCTGTCTCTCTCTGTGTCTCTTTCTCTGTCTCTGTCTCTCTTTTTCTCTCTGTCTGTCTCTGTGTCTCTCTCTTTTTCTCTCTCTGTCTCTGTCTCTCTTTAAACATATTTGTCATGTTGTGCAAGAAAAATCAGACAAACAGGGAAAAACATGAGAAAGAAAAACAAAACAGAAAAACAACCAAACAAAAAGATGAGAATACTATGCTTTGACATACACATTCAGTTTCCATGGTTCTCTCTCTGGATGAAGTCAGCATTTTCTATTCCATATCTTTTGGAATTGTCTTGGATCACCACATTGTGAGAAGAACCAAGTTTATCATACTCAATCATCATGTAATCTTATTACTTTGTACAGTGTTTTCTTGGTTCAGATCCCTCAGTATCAGTTTATGTAAATCTTTCAAGGCTTTTCTGCAATCAGCCCGCTCATCATTTCTTACAGAATAATAATATTCCATTACCATTCAAATACCATAACTTATATAGCCATTTCCCAGTTGCTGAGCATCCACTCAATTTCCATTTCCCTGCCACTACAAAAAGAGCTGCTACAAACATTTTTTTACATGTGGGTACTTTCCCCTCTTTTATGATATAAAAGAGGGAATTTAAATGCCAGATCTTGTAAAGAAATAAATTACAATATTTGGCAACAGATTGGATATGAGGAAAGAATGAGAGAGAGAGTGAAGTAATGATACTGAGGTTGAGAACCTCAGTAACTAAAAGGATGCTGGTATCCTTGACAGGAACTGGGAAGTTCAGAAGAGCAGAGGATTTGGAGAGGAAAAATTAAGTTCTGTATTAGACATGTTAAATTTGAGATGCTTACTAAACAGCAAGTTTGAAATATCTAATAAGTATTAATGGTGAGTGAGAGTGGAGCTCAGGAGAAAGGGAGAAAGGGCTGGGATAGATCTGACAATGATCTGATTAGAAATGATAATTCAGTTTGAAGAGAAGAAAAGATCAACAAGTAAGAAATTAAAGATAAAAAAGACTCTAGAGGACAGAACCTTGAGGGATGGATAACCTAGTTAATGAGGATAGCATGTACGAAAAACCAGGGGGAAAAAAAGTAGTCAAGGAGGTAGAAGAACCAAGAAAGTATACTCATGAAAACTCAGAGAGGATAGAATATCCTCTGTCTTTGGAGAGACAATAGAGAGAATGGAGAGAATATAGAGATAAAAAAGAGAAAGGGTAAAAAAGAAATAAATGTCTCTGTCTTACTCTGTCTCTGTGTGTGTCTTTCTCTTTGTCTCTGTCTCTCTGTGTCTTTCTCTTTGTCTCTGTCTCTCTCTGTGTGTGTCTCTGTGTCTGTCTTTGTTTCTATCTGAATGTCTATGTCTGTGTGTGTCTCTCACCCATACACATGGCACACACATACGTGTGCACACATATACACACTCAATGAAGCTCCAGTGTCTGTTACTTCTAGGATCCAATATTAACTCTTCCGTTTGGTTTTTAAAACTTTTTAAAAAAATGTTTTCTTCTAACTTTTCCAGTTTTCTTACACTTTACTTCCCTCTCTGTCTCTCTCTCTGTCTCTCTCTCTGTCTCTCTGTCTCTCTCTCTGTCTCTTTCTCATCTCTCTCTGTCTCTCTCTCTTTTTGTCTTTCTCTGTCTCTGTCTCTCTTTTTGTCCTTCTCTGTCTCTGTCTCTCTCTCTTTTCTCTCTCTGTCTCTGTCTCTCTTTGCTCTCTCTCTCTCTCTCTCTCTCTCTCTCTCTCTCTCTCTCTCTCTCTCTCTCTCTCTCTCTCGTCTCTGTCTCTCTCTCTGTCTCTTTCTTTCTCTGTCTCTGTCTCTCACACACACACACAGACTTCATATGGGGGCAACTTCCATAAAGTTGAAAATCTCCCAGCCACCCATGTCAGAAGCAAGCACAGAAATCTCCATTTTAACAAATATGTGACATATTTCAATTCTATTCCCCTAACTCAGCACTGAACTTGGAACAGGTTCATCACTATCTGATAGGTTATGTGAGACTCCTTGAGGTATAAAGGAAAATAGATTAAGAGATCGCTTGTCTTCTGTTTGTAGTGAGTGAGGATGCTGTAATTTTTAGGAAGGCTCCTGAATATACATCGCAGTGCTCTCCAAGCTTCTCCAGGCTTCTCCAAGGCACAATAGATTCTATTAAAAATATATATTTTTTGAACTGTTGGCTTTTACATAGTGCCACCTGGTGGAAAAATTACACATTACACTCTCTTGTTGATTACAGATTTTCTACAGGCTTATGAGGAAAAAAGTGTATCAAGTCAACCATCATTTATTATGTACTGACTATCTTCCAGGAACTGTTGCTATAGACTGAGGATATAAAGAAAGACAAAAACAGACAAACAAAGCTAAAACAGTCCTTGCTTTATGTAAGTTCCTTGAATAGAAGTAGAATAAAGACAACATGACATATAACAGAATGAATTGAAGATAATAGCAGAGGGAAAGTCTTACAGTTGAGGAAAACTCGGAAAAGATGGGGGGATTGGAAACTGGGAAATCTTACAGAAGGTAGTATTACAGGTGAGGCCTGAAGGAAGTCAGAAAGTAGAGGTAAGAAAGGAGAGAGTTCCAAGCATAGAGGACAGCCAGTTAAACATCTCAGAGACAGGAGATGAAATGTCATGATTGAGGAACAGCAAGTCAGTGTCACTAGGCTGCAGAATACATGGAAGTAGGGAGTGTAAGGTATAAGAAGACTGAAAGGTAGAAGGGACTAAATTTTAAAGCACTTTAAAAAACAGACAAAAAATTTGTTTGATCCTGGAGGTAATAGGAAATTGTTAGAATTTACTGAATTAGGTAATATGCATTGATCTGCACTTAAGAACATCAAATTGACAGCTAAATGGAGAGTATAATTTAAACGGGGAGAGACTTGAGACAAAGAGACTAAACAGAAGCTTTTTACAGTATTACTAGAGATAGAATACCAGGTCTGTAGTCAAGAAGACCTGAGGTCAAATCTGGCCTCAGTCATTTACTAGCTGTGTGACCCTGGAAAAGTCACTTACCCCTGTTTGCTTCAGTTTTCTCATCTGTAAAATGAGCTGGGAAAGGAAATGGCAAACCACTCCAGTATTTTTGCCAAGAAAACCCCAAAATGGAGTCATGAAGAGGCAAACAGGACTGAAAATGACAGAATAGATTGTGAATAATTGCAATAATCCAGGCCTGAAGTTATGTGGGCCTGAACTAAGGTAGTGATAGTGTAAGAAGAGGGGATGTAGTCATAAAAATATTATGAAAATAAAAATGAAAAGACTTGGCAACTTTGGGATATAAGGAATGAGAGAGAGTGAAGAGTCAAGAATAACACTTAGGTAAGAGACTAGGTGATGGGGAGAATAGTGTGTCCTTAAAAGAAATAGGGAAGTTCTAAAGAGGAAAGAAATTGAAGAGGAGACAGGGGAAAACCATGAGTTCAGTTTCGAGTACATACAAGTTTCAAATTGTCTATAAGAAATTCTGTTCCGATATCTTATATCCAATAGATAGATAAACCTGGAAATAGATTACGGCTGGGCAGATAGATCTGAAAATCATCTGCATAAATATGATAATTGAATCCATGGTAACTGTTGAAATCACCAAGTGAAAGAGTACAAAATAGAAGAGAAGATAGTCCAAGATGGAGCACTGAGGAACATTAATAGTCACAATCTTGATTAAGATCCACTAAAAGATACTAAGTAGAAGCAGTCATACAAGTAGGATGAGAACCAAAAGAAAATAGTGTCACAGAATCCTAGGGGAAAAGAGTATAAAGGGGAAGAGTATGATTAACAGTTTTTGAAGGAAGCAGAGAAATCTAGAAATATAAGAACTGTGGCCATTGAATTTGGTCATTAAAAGATAATTGCTAACTTTAAAGAGAGTAATTTCAATGGAATGAGATAAAAAAACAAACTACAAAGTTACAAAAAAATGAAAGGAAAATAGAGACACAAACTATAGATAGCTTTTTCAAAAAGTTCAAGGGTGATAGCTGACAGAGATAGAGAGATCTGGTGAGGGATTTTTGAGGATGGGAGACATGGACATGTTTGTAGGCAATAGAAAAGCAGCAGGTAGACAGGAAGATCAATGAGATGGGAGATGATAGAAGGGGAAATCTGCTGAAGAAGACAGGAGAGATTAGAATTATTATTGTAGATGATTTAGGTTTTTTTATAACTTTTTATTGACAGAACATATGCATGGGTAATTTTTTACATTATTCCTTGCACTCATTCTTGTTCCGACTTTTTCCTTTCCTCCCTCTCCCCTCTCCCCTAGATGGCAGGCAGTCTTATACATGTCAAATATGTCATAGTATATCCTAAATACAATATATGTGTGCAGAAGTGTAGAGGGCTGAAACTATTGAATTCAATGCATTGAGGTCAGGACTGCTGAGCACTTGAGGTTAATTACTGATTGGACAATACTCTATGGGCATATGCTTGGAAAATGGTCCTTCTCACTATCCGTGCTGTCTCAATGATTGGTGTATAGAGGATTGTAGGAGGGACTAGGGGGTAGAGTAAAGCTAATCAGGGACACACTCTCAGCAGTAGACAAGGAAGAAGGCGGTCACAGAGATTCTGCTTCCATCCTGTTCAATCCTGCAGCTAAGACCAAGAATAAAGATGGACTTTTGCTTATCCTGACTCTGGCTGATTCTGGGGTGTCCTGGGTGCTAGCGTGGTTGTTACATTTGGCGCCCAAGCATGGGAATCGAGGACCCTAACTTCACTGAAGAAGTCTCCGGTGATCAGGAAATAGAGTGAGTATTTAAATAGACAAACAGGGAACTTACTTTGTTAAGGGCTAAAATAGTAACCTTTTCTAGCTACAATGGGGCAGATATTGGGAAAAGACCCACCCCCAGCCCCAGCCCCATCCCCACCCCCACCCCAAGTGGGTGCTATAGAAAGCATACTTAAGCTGATCAAGGGACAAGGATTAATTGTAACTTGGTTGCAGATCGCTAGACTGTTGGGTACATTAAAACGCATGTCCCCTTGGTTCTTAAAGGAAGAGGAGATAGGGCTAGATAATTGGAAGCTAGTAGGACAACAATTATGCAAATACTACAATGATACAGGTCCTCGTTCAATTTCCAAGGAGACATTCCATATATACAGCATAATACAATTGACCTTAAAGAATCCTACAAGTTATAGAAAAAAGGAAAATTCTAAAAATGGCCAGATGAGGAAGTGTGAGGAAAATGAGGACAAAGGAGGGATTATCAGCAATATCACCAGAGGGCATGAGAAGTTAAGTGAGGATGAAGGGCATGGTGAAGGGCGTGGTGAAGGGCGTAGTGAAGGGCATGGTGATTCTTGCTCTCACAGAGCAGCTTCAACCCTGCCTAAACCAGAACTGGTTCTTGACATGCCCCCATAAATTTCACCTTCCAGGATGGAGGGGGAAGGAGTAGTGAGAGAGGCAGTGACACCACCAGCACCTCCCCCCAAAAAATCACCCCCTCCTACGACTAGATTGCAAAAGGCAGTAGTTAAAGCCAGGGAAGAAGGCCAGAATTTAGGTGATTTGCAAATGGAAATGTATCCAATGATTCCAGAGTTTCTCTTCAAATCAAGAAAGTAGAAGATATGCTCCTTTTGAGGGCTGAAACTATTGAGTCAATGCACTGAGGTCAGGACTGCTGAGCACTTGAGGCTAACTACTGATTGGACAATACTCTATGGGCATATGCTTGGAAAACGGTCCTTTCCAGTATCTGTGTTGGCTCAATGATTGGTGTATACAGAGGATTGTAGGAGGAACTAGGGGGTGGAGTAAAGCTAGCCAGAGACACACTCTCAGCGGTAGACGAGGGAGAAGGCAGTTGTGGAGATTCTGCTTCTATCCTGTTCAATCCTGCATCTAAGACCAAGAATAAAGACGGACTTTTGCTTATCCTGACTCCGGCTGATTCTGGGGTGTCCTGGGTGCTAGTGCAGTCGTTATACAGAACCATATAGTTCTCTTGTTGCACAAGGAGAATTGGATTCAGAAGGTAAAAATAACCTGGGAAGAAAAACAAAAATGCAAGTAGTCCACATTCATTTTCCTGTGTTCCTTCTCTGGGTGTAGCTGATTCTGTCCATCATTGATCAATTGGAACTGAATTAGATCTTCTCTTAGTCCAAGATATACACTTCCATCAAAATACATTCTCATACAGTATTGTTGTTGAAAATGATTTAGCTCTAACATGGAGAAGGGCCAACTTTTAATATGAGAAAGGGATGAAGGAAATCATGAAGAAAGGTAACTGAGTGCTGTGAGATGAGAAGGTAAGAAGAGGGAAGTCTCAGCAAATGAATCCATTTTTTCCAAGAAATATGAGGCAAAGTTGTCAGCTGATAAAGTAGAGGCAAGGCAAGCAATGGGGCATTTGAGGAGGAATGAAAAGGGTTTTGAAAAGGTACTATGATTGAGTAGGATAGGGAATTGATTAAGGAGATGTAAAGGATTACTGTGGTAATGGTAATGGCCTAAATAGGATCATGTAGCACAATTTGTAGTGAACCCAGTCAGCAAGATTTCTTTATTTTCTCCAGCTTCTTTCAGTCTCATAAAAGAGAGTAAGAGCAAAGACACAACATGGTAGGGGCAATGTAAGACTGGGGTTTAGCAGGGCAAGATCTTGGAGCAAGATATATATAATAGAGCAAGAGATTGAGAAAGAAGGATAGTGCTGAGTTAAGTGGTTCACCAAGGGGTAATATGGGGGAGGGAGGATTGTGTAGGCAGTGATGATGACCTGGGAAATAACTGAGATTAGAATAATTGCAGATTAGCTTGGTGGATCAAGTGAGGGATTTTAGAGGATGGGACAGACATACCTGTAATCAAAGACAGGATAGAAGCAACCAGAAGAAAAGGAGAACTTGAAGATAAATGAGATAGTGGGGATGATAAGAAAAGCAATCTACTGGAGAAGAGAAGATAATAATGGGATCACTAGTACATGAAGAGAGGTTCACTTTGATATAGAAAAAGGTCACCCTGCATAAGAGAGGAGTCAAAAAGAAAATAGTGGTAGAAGGTATCTAGGTAATATGAGATGAAGAGGAAAGGAGAAGAAAGAACTCTTAGGGAATGCCCTCATTTTTTTCCAATAAAATATAAAGCAATATGTGATGTCATTATCCTGCTCTTATTCTATTATATTTAATTTTCTATACCCTGTTGCATAAGAGGATAAAATGCTTGATTTTTATAATTGAACAAAAGAATTGGAATATAAACTCATCTTTGAAGGTTCACTGAGAACATCTTTAAGATACTTCTAGTAATACACTGGATGATGGAAATGCTATCTTGTAAAATTATAATCAATTTGATTTTGCATTTAATAATGGAGCACGTATATAACCCTGTGCAGTATAGCAGGATTCTGGCTGTAAGTAATTTCCCTTCTTTCTAACAAAACTGAACTTGTATAAAAATAAGCTGATGAACTTAGTTCCTCTTTTCAACTAGTCCTAAAAGTCCCCTCTTTGTTCCCCAGTCTATAGAAATGTATAGCATAAAACAACGATGCAGTTAGTGTGTGTTAAGAATTTTCTTAAATTCTGATTGTGAGAATTACTGGTTAATTGAGGCAGTCACTTTTGTAAGAATTTTAAGAAAAGAAGAAAGATATAATTTAGGTAAGACAGCAATTTACCAAAACATATTAGTATTGAAAGTCCCAACATTCAATCTATCCTTCAAGAAGTTTGAACAATCTGATAAAGAAAGCAAGATATTTAAAAGACTCATCAGTGCTTAATGCAGTTAGACATAATTGCATTTCTAACACATTATTGGAAAGATTGAACATTGGTAAATTATTACACTCAGAAATTTAGAAAAATTCATGAAGAAAATTTAGAACCATCATTTTAAATATCAAAGTGATTTTAAATGTCCTTAGAATTTGCATAAAATCATAGTATTAGTGACAATTAGTGAAATATAGTGGAATTGTCACATGTTTAAATTTACTTATTTTAATTAGAACCAATGTGCTGTTTACTGTTAATGAAATCTCAATAGTTATAGTTTCAGCATCACTTTTTAAAGTGTGCAGATAAGAAATTTTGTGAAGCAACTGTGTAATCACAGTTGAAAATATGTAGTCACATATGACAGTATGCTTTATGTGATAGCACATGTATGAACTCTATCAAACTGCCTAACATCTTTGGAAGAGGGGATTCAAAATCTTGTAAAAATGAATGCTGAAATTTTTTTTAACATGTAACTGGAGAAAATACTATTATATTATGAAAAGAAAGTACATTTCTCATTTAGGACATTTCAGAGTTTCTCATGGCATCTTTGGCTATTAAGAAAAACCACTGACCACCAATTTATTATCAGCTAGCCTAATTAATAAATTGATTATTAATAACCTGAGAGGGGGAAAGAAATTTCATGAAGTATATTTATACTAGTTTATTCTGTAAAATCACAGAATTATTTTTGGGGGGTGGCTTAGTACTTTTCTTTATTGACTTCTTTTTTCGAGTCATTTAGAATAAAATAGAAACAAGTTGTGAACATCTGGATATTTTTATTGTATTTTAATGAAATTTTTATAGAGTTATGTTAACTATAAGTAACATACCTTTTGGGAGGAAGATTGCTATTTAAACAATATCCATTCACTCTAAATTTTGTTCTTAAAATAAAATGATAACTGTGACAAGTCAGAGAATTTAATAATATAATATATACTTATTATAAGTCAATAATTAAAATCCAATCACAGAATATTAATTTGCCATAAGCAAGTGACTTATGCTATATGGGGTATTTTTTCTAGTGTCCCCTATCCAGTGTGTTCCCCCAATATCAACTGACCAGTTAGTATCAATTATCATCAAAAGGAATACTTACCAAGAATTTATAGCAAGAATGAAAGTACAAAAAATCTTCCAGACTGGGAGCTCACTCTCCTTTACTACCACAGTCCCTGAGGAAAATGGGCTCAAACTTTGCAACTGCTAACATTCCCCCTGAAAACTTCAATTCTGGGTATGACATAGCCAATGGATGAATTGCTTTCTCCCTTGAGAATTGAATGTCTTTATTATCCACTTGATTAACTACAGAGTTGGGGCCCGGTCTGTCCACTACACATGTATTACAAATATCTCTCTCAAAGTCTTCTTTGGAATTCAACATTCATATATGTGGATGAATAGATAGATAGATCCTTATTCATACATGTATGTGTGTGTATAGGTTTTATTTATTTTGATCTATATAAAGCCATATCTATATCAGGTCATATACATCTTTCCACAAACTAGCAATAGCCATTTACCCATACTACTCACCCTATGGCAGTCCTGTGCAATTCTGTATGAGGTACAAAAAAAGAAAGCACCTGTCCTGCCTCAGTTGGTCCTGTGGGATAGGATAGTGAAAGTAGGTAACTTTGCATTAACCTCCAGATACTATCCCACCCCCAACACTAATCAGGGCTATTGGAAATCAAGACATTGTGGAGCAGATCCAAGGATGTTTACATGAATTTTTTTTTGGGGGGGTAAGTTTTCTAACCTCCTAGTGACCTACTTGTGGGTCTTTTGAACTGGGAGAACTTAAGAAGAATTTTAGGACTGTGACTAAGAACTTTTGGCTACTTTTAATTCCCTTGCCTAATACTGTTGCCTTCTCAGACTCCTTTTAGTTGGAGAATTTGCTTATATCCTGTGGATATGATTTTATTTAAAAAACTGTTTATCTGAATCCTCAGTCTCTGAGTGTTCCATTGAACTAGATGTAGAATCCTGCCTAGATATGTGGGAATTTCCTACCAAAATCAGTAGAGGCCATATCTAGCATTAAACTACTTTGTAAATGTAGTAGGACCTCAGAGAAGGAAACTTCAGTGAGGACTAGGAACGTTTCCTGGGGAAGATGAGGTTCTGGCTGGGCCCTGAAAAATGGGGAACATCGCATGCAGAGAGAAGAAAAAAAGGACATTTCTGATAAGGAGCCTGGTATGAGAAAAGATTCAGAGGCAAGACTCACCCCGAAGGATGCCAAACAAAATAGAGACCAGTTTATTGAGAGCAAGGGATTTATGGAGGTGAGTAATGAGCTAAGCCTAGTGTCTGGCACACAGTGAGTGCTTATTAAATGCTTCATGACAATGATTTGATAAAGATATAAAAAGCTTTGAATATGAAATAGAGGAATTTGAACTTAATAGTCAGTGTTTGTAGGGAATTGTAGAATGTTTAAGGAAGATAACTATATATTGTGGATCTTGGAATAATTTGTGTGACTTGACAATATGGCTGCCTAAAGGGCCAGGCCATTATATAGTGAATTTACAAACAGAATGGGCTGTTCCTCTAGGTCAAGAGCTATTATGCCACAGGACACTGGTTTCCTGAGCAGGAATGGCACCCCCACCACCACACTAGACACAGGATCAGGAATCATTTGGAAATAGTTATAAGCCGCAAGCTTTCATCAGTTCATGATTCATTCATTCTAATACCTTGGTCCTCTCTCCTTTTCATATCTTTCTTTTCTCTCTCTCTAGCATCTCCTTTACTTTAACCCTTCTCCTTCTATCTCTCCATCCTTCCTATTCCTTCTTAGTAAAGCTGCAGCAGATGTTTGAAGGAAGCACTCCATATTTCTCACCCCAGAAAGTCTCAGTCTCCTGTCTATATTGGCATTAATTTACTCCAGAGAGGAAAAAGAGCGAAGGAAAATAGAATGCCAGACATCCTCCACTAATATATAATCTCCTGAGTAACGGTGCCTTCAGATTTATCTGTTCTGAATTTTTATTTACTTCAAGACTCGGCAGTAATAAATGGTTTGCCTACAGAGTGAACAAGGAGAAAAAGTAAGAAAAATAGGAAGAGGAAATGAGATGTGAATTGATTTCCCCTTTACTGTTTTCACTGGCCTTGAGAGACCTTTCCTGCCCACCATTTAGGGACCAGAAAGCTGCTGTAACCTGCCTGGAATTTTCAGCCTGTCATGCAGACCAGTGTAGCTGATGCTCAGAACAGGATTCCTGGGTTCCAGAGAGAGTCACTATAATCAAGACTATGCAACTGCAATGGCTGTGGTCTGAGAATCTATTGTCCCTGACTATAACTGACAGATGACAAAACAAACTGATTGTGAGTCCTGAAGTTGTCAAAATTTTGCTTTTCATTTGAGTTGTTAACTATGAAAAAGCTCAAAATTCTGTACTCCTTTTTCTTAATTTTAATCATGGCCTAGGTGTAGATGCTTTAAGATTTGGGGGAGAACCCACCTAGGCATCACAAATAACCGTTAATATAAAAAGGGAGTTTTCAATGATTGGAGGCAGAGGGGCACCAAAAGTAGGAATATTTTACCATTTTATTATATTCACTATGAACTCTACAGCCATGTCATGGTGATTGTCTGTGTCCTATGAATAAGGAGGTTTCAGATGGAGAGTGAGGGCCAAGCAGGGGGCATCATACCATTTCCTTTCTGAAAAAACCTTCAGTGCCTCCTTTTTGACTCTAAGATGAAATATAAATGTCTCAGCCTAGCATTTAAAGCCTACCACATTCCGGCTTCAGCCTATTTTCTTTTGTTGAGACACTTTGCTTCACACAAATTACATTCCAGCCAAATTAAACTACTAACTGTTCCTAATCTCTCTTGCTGGCTTCTGCTAGATCTGGGCATTCTGCACTGTCATTCCCTCGGGCCTGAAAACCTCTCCCTCCTAATCTCTGTTTAAATCCTCCTTTGAAAACTTCCTTTAACTAAATCACATTTTCCAAATGTTATTGGAACTGAGTCAAATTTACTCCCCCCCCAAAAAAAAAAGTATCAATCCCCAAATGATAAATGATCAAAGCTTACAAACAGGCAGTTTTCAGAAAGAAATCAAAACTATTTATAGTCATATGAAAAAAATGATCTAAATCATTGTTGATTAGAAAGCTGCAAATTAAAACAACTCTGAAGTACTACTTCATACCTGTAAACTTAAGGGGAGATATCTTTGTTCATCTCTGGATCTCCAAGGCCCATCATACTTGATATTCTTAATAAATTTCTCTTAAATTGAGGTGAATTTTAGATACTGCTATGTACTGAGTATAAACATCTCTCCAGTCGTCCTGATCTATATCTGCTACTGGATCCAAATGGCTCCCTCCCTCTTCCTTTTCCCTTCCTTCCTTCTTTCCTTCCTTCCTTCCCTCTTTCCTTTCTTCCTTTCTTCCTTCCTTTTTTCCTTCCTTCTTCTTTCCTACCTTCCTTCCCTATTTCCTACCTTCCTTTCCTCTGTCCTTCCTTCTTTTCCTCCCTCTATAAATATCTCTAGCAACCAGTAAGAAAACATTCATTAAAAGCCTACAAATGTTTCATGTTCCCATAGGTATACAAATACAAATATGGAGAATAAAAATTCCCTACTCCTAAAGAATACGTATTCTTATAGGAGAGCAAACAAGCACATTTATAAGTATGTACAGTATAAATATCAAGAAAATAAATGCAAGGTAATTAAAAAAGAAAGATACTAGAAGTTTAGGGAATCTGGAAAAGCTTCAAGTAGAAGGTGGTGTGCTTGAGTTGTCTCTTGAAGGAAAAGAGGGACAGGTGACAAGTGGATGCATTCCACATGTTACAGAAGCCTAGTCAATGGATTTATTCTCCAAGCATGACCAGAATGTTCTGCTTGCTGCCAGTCCAAGTGGAAGATGTTGGAGAGATTTCCAGAAAGTCATATGATGACATATATTGGAAAGGTTCTGCTCCTCAGTTTGGAGCATACATAAACATCCCATAATTGGTTCTGGTTTGGTAAAAAAAAAAAAAAAAAAAAAAAATTATATAACCAAGGAACAAAATGCTAATTGGTTGCTGAGCTGGAATTCTTTTTTTTTTTAACACTTTTATTTTTTCAAGTACATGGAAAGATAGTTTTCAACATTCATTTTTTGCAAGATTTTGCAAATTTTTTTATACCTCCCTTCCTCCCAAGATAGCATCCAATCTGATATAGGTTATACATGTACAATCATTTTAAACATATTTCCATATTAGTCATGTTGAAAAAGAAAAATCAAAACAAAAGGGCAAAAACCACAAGAAAGAAAAAGCAAACAAACAAAAGTGGAGGGGGAGATAGTATTCTTCAATCCACATTCAATCTCCTTCCTCTGGATGCAGATGGCACTTTCCACCCCAAGTTTATTGCAACTGTCTTAAATCACCACATTGCTAAGCTGGAATTATAATACATTCAGAAGGCTAAAGGAAATGAATTTCTCCCCTTTTCTGCTAACTATGCTCAAGTGAGGTTCCCAGCTAAGCAGGGTTTGGGGCTTGATCCTAATGAGGGAGATTTATCATTTAGTACATTCCTCTTTGGGCAGCTAGATGGAGCTGTGGATAGAGAGTGCCAGCTCAGAAGTCAGGAAGAGCTGAATTCAAATATAATCTCAGACATTAGTTGTGTGATCCAGGACAAGTCACTTCACCCTGTTTGCCTCAGTTCCCCATCTGTAAAATGAGCTGGAAAAGAAAATGGCAAATCACTCCAATATCTTTGCCCAAGAAAACTCAAGTGCGGTCACAAAGAGTCAGACATGAATGAAAAAGATTGAACAACTTTCCTCTTTTGAAAGCAGTAGTTTATATGATATAGAACTACAAAAGAAAGAAATCAGGCTCCATCCAATTTCACGCACAAGTCTATTTCTACCCAAAACTTTTCTAAGTGTTATTAAAGGTTGATACTGTGGATATTCTTGTCACCATGGGAGACATTGTTTCTCTCAATAAACTTTTATCTAGCAGTTAATTTGTAAAAATTCGTGTAGGCTGGCTACACGTCATCATTAACTGTTTTCCCAAAACAAATGTCTGTGCATCTCCCTGAGCCAGCCTGATCCAGGAAAACCCAGATTCCTTGAGATTATAAACTAGGGGACATTTCTTCAGTTGACAGAGGATTTTCCACTTTACACAAGAATTCACAGTGGGAGTCCTTTAGGGGGCAAATTTCCAAAGGACATTTCATTTTGTTCCACTGTGAAAATTAGATTCTCACGCAACTTTTCAAAATTATTGTGCATCTGGGCAGATGAAGTCTGGAATATGAGGAATCCAGCTCTGTATAATACACTGTGGGTCCACATCCACCATAGGGTGAGCAATACATTGGGGGGGGGGGGAGAAACAATAACACATGATAATCAATTGAAGGAACAGCAATATTTAGTGTGAAAAGGGGAAGTTAGAGTACTGAGCAGGGACTCCAGAAAATCTGCTTTAAATCCAGTCCCAGACACTTACTAGTTGTATAACCCTAGCCAAGTCACTTTACATTTGTCTGCCTCAATTTCCTCATCTATAAAACTGAGATATAAATAATACCTATTTCCCAGGATTGTTGTGGGAATTAAATGAAATCTTGAAAGTGCTTACCAAGTGCCTAGCACATGGTAAAAAGAATATAAATGTTATCCATCATTATCATTCTTAAATCAGATAATATTTGTAAATACTTTGCAAAACTTAATGTGCTATATAAATGTTTATTATTGTTATTATTTAAAGTAGAGTGGGCTATATAGGAGAATTAAATCTATTTTTCTTGCCAAAAGACAGAGTTAGGAACAAAGGGCAGAAATTGTGGAGAAGGAAATTTCAACCAGATGTCAGGAAAAACTTGTTAGCAAGTAGAACTGTTGAAAAGTAGAATGTACTCTCTTGGGAGGTGGTGAGTTTACTATCATGGGATGTCTTCAAATAGAACTTGAATAATACTGTTCAAAATGACAGAGCAGATGCTCTTAACCGTTTTTTATATCATTTTTATAATCTATTGTACCTTTTTGGCAGTCTGATGAACCCTATGGTTCCCTTCTCAGAAAAAAAATTTTAATGCATAAAATATATAAGATTGCAAATGAAACTAATTATATGAAATTCACACACACATATATGTATATATATATATATTTCATATATATTTTTAAACAAGTTCATAGACTCCAGATTATAGAAGGAGAAATATTGCTTATAGGGTTAAAATAGATTGCAATGAAAATAACTCATGTTAACATGGCACAATTAGAGATCTCTTCCAGATGTGAGTTGACATGATTTTGCAAGGTCTTACTCAAAAGAAAAATAGTTCATTTCAGAAAAAAATGTCCTGAGTCACTTTCCATTCAATGAGGTGGCTTCTGAATTCATCTCCACTCCACTGGAACAGGGACATGTTCATACTCATATGTGCCCTCATATATATGGTTCCTACACCAGCTGCTACTTCCAATATTTCTCAATGGACAGCTCAATATATAAAATGAGCTGTGAACTCCCTAGAGGCATAGACATGTCTGCTCCTTTCCCTCACCTGGACACTGCCCTATAAAGTTCCCTGAAGCCCTTGCTCATACATGATCTCTTATTCCTCACCATGCTTCAAAAAAGAGGGAAAGCATTGCTGTTCCCATTTTATAAATGTAACCTTTGTGTCAGGAATTGTCTCATGATCTGAAGGACTTGGAGAACACTTTGATTTTCTTGACTCATAGCCCCCTACCTTGGAAACCTGGGAACATGTAAGTATAGTAATCCTTACACAATCACAGAGAATATTTTTTTCAGAAGAAAACAAATTAGACATACTTAAATGAGGAATCAGTAATCTAAAGATTTGTGTAAGTCCCTAGATACACTTAGAGTCCCAAGTATGAGGGTTCCTCTAAATAAAGCCTTTTCCCACAAGTCTGTCTTGGCCTTCTTCTCCTAGATGTTTCTTGTTACACAAAGAATGAAGGTATCTCTTCCTGTCCCCTCTTTTTTTCTCTTTATTCCTACTTCATCTCTGGGCTAACATCTAGTCCCCCAGTTTCCCAGATTAGTTTAGAGAGAGTGTTGATAGAATCCTTTAATTGGTACAAAATAATGGGAAATCTTTCCCCTAGATGTTGCTGCCGTCTTCCTTCAAGTCTTTCTTCTAATGTTTCTACAGCCTTCCTCTTCAGTTTATACATTTACCAATCTTCTTCAGACCCTCAATGGCTCTCACTAGGACCACAGCAAGTTTTCTACCTGGGCTTTTATTTCAGATTTCTAATTCCCTTTCTCCCCCTCTTCTCTAACCTATACTTCATATAATTGTAAAAGTTATATTTCCAAAGCACAGATCTGATCATGCCATTCTCCTACTCAATAAGTTTTAGTTGTTCCTATTGCCTCTAAAATCAAATACAAACTCCTGTATTTGACATTTAAACTTCTCAACCTGACTCCAACCTACCTTTCCAAGCAAATTGTATATAGCCCCATTTCCTGAAGTCTACAATCTTGTTGTGTCCTGCTTTTTAGAGCCCCCACACTGAGGTGATTAAATATCCTGCTTTCTAGAGCCCCCAAGTTGGGGTGGCAAAATGTACCATGCTTTCTAGAGCCTCCATGCCAGGCTGATTAAAATATACCATCCCAGTGGAGAAGTGATGAGGCGGGACTCCTGAGGATGGTGAGATGGAGTCCATTTATTACAAGGTCTTTCCCCCTTTTATACCTTCATAACCTTATGTAACAAAACAACACTGGGCATGCGCTAAGTATATACTGCACACATGGGACCACATGAACAACTTGCTATCATGGTAGATTGCCACCAGTATCACTGTGCTTCTATCACAATACAGGTTGTCACTGCCCCTGACTTCTCAGGAAGGCCAAGAGGCCTTAGGGGAAATGGGGAGCCAAACCACTCACTGTTAGCAGGTTCCCTCTGAGCTGAAGGGTCTTATACCTCACCCAGAGTTTCCCCACTGACTGTGACCCTCTACACAATCTAACTAGACATATCTTCTCTTTTCATTCCTTATGCAATATCTCCTATTACTGTGTTTGAGCTGTCTCTCATGCTTCAAATGTACTTCATTTTCATTTCTGTCTCTTAGAATCCCTAATTTCACATATCAGGGAAGAATCCATGATCAGACAAGACATAAAGAAGTTCACAAAATGCAAAATGTATAATTTTGATCATGCAAAATTGTAAAGTTTTGCACAAACAAAATCAATGCAGTTAAAATTAGAAAGGAAATGATTAAGTGGAGAAATCCTTTGTAGCAATTTTCTCTGATAAAAATCTAATTCCAAAATATATGAAGAATTAATTCTAATATCTAGAAATGACAGTTAATACTAAATAGAAAATTGTCACTACTGTTGAAGGGGTGATAGGAAGGAAAGTACTGTAATGCATTGTTGGTGAAGCTGTGAATTGTCTAGCCAATCTGGAAAGTAATTTGGAACTATGCCCCCAAAGTCTATAAACTATATATACCCTTTGACCCAGCTATATTGATACTAAATCCTTGCCCCAAAGAGATCAACCTCCTAGTTACCTCCATCACCACCACCACTACTACTGCCACTTCCATTACCAGCAAAACAGCATTCATTATTCCTCTACTAGAGTCCCAAGGGACAAATATAGACATTCTGCTCCTAAGAGAAAATTTCTCTTTATTTTTCCTCTTCCATGAGGAGTTGCTACTAGTGAGTAATCAGATCTAACACAGCTAGGTTGTGCATCAGATAGTGGGCAAGGCTAGAGTAAGTAAGACTCAGCTTCCTGAGTTCAAATCTGACCTCAGACACTAGTTAGGCAAGTCACTTAACCTTATTTGCCTCAGTTTACTCAGCTATAAAATGAACTGGAGAAGGAAATGGCAACTATTCCAGTATTCTTGCAAAACAACAGCAAACAAACAAATGATATCACTGAATACAACTGAACATGAATAAAACCCCCAAAACGTCTGCTCTGTAGAAGACAACTGACAGCATCCCAGGATCATAGTGTGGTGTACAATCTTATTTTGTTCTTAGATTCAAGATTGAGTAGTCTACGTAAATCTTGATTTTCCCGGTCTTCTTTCATCCCACTATTATGAAGTTTTAACAACAATCGCATTAAGTTAGCAACTCTCAGCTGGTTCCTTATAACTTTCACCTCAGACAAGGCCATTTTACTAGACCATTCTCAGAATGGTTAAGGGTCATGGGGGTACACAATTCCCTGAGCAAAGTTTTTCCTCAATCAAAGCAAAATATGCAGAATAGCACTTGTATCTGGAAACATCAAGATAACTATGCCCACCTCCTTCCAGGTTCCCAGGGCTTCCCTGGGAGTTTCAGATGTCCTATGATGAACTCCTGATGTGAATAGTTCTTGTCACTAAATCCATAGAGGTCTTCTCTTCTTAGAAGATATAAAGATAGATGCCTCCAGATTTGCTCACAGAATGATTCAGGTATAGTGGCCTACTAACAAGCACAGGTAAGCATCCCAGTTCCTCAGGCTTTATATTCATTCCATTCCTTGGCCCTGTGAGTCCTAAAGGAATGGATCTAGGAAGAGTCATTATCTAAGGTACCACCTGATCCCAAACCCTTCACCTTCTACTGGTGCCTCCTGTTCTGTTGTTGTCATATCTAGAATGCATTTAGGCACATTCAGCACATAGGAGGTTGTCCTGTCCACAATGACAACAGTAGATCAAACCTGTGGTACCCCTAGGTACAAAACCAATATTTGAACTTTTTGACATGCTCTCTTAGTGAGCATGTTCCCAGATGTGGAATTGGTTCATCAAATCCCCCTTTATACTACTCAATACTTGGCCTGGAAGCATAGAGACCATTTTGGCTTAGTATATACATGTATTTCCTAAAAGTTCCCCTTATTATTTTTCTTCTTACTTGATCACTTTTATCACTTGTGAATAACAAAAGTCTTGTTTTTCAGACAGCTTTAGTTGCCATGATAACATTTTGTCATCTAAGATCCCTCTAATTACTCAGGCAAACCTAATATAATCCATGCTCCAAATGTCACCATATTTTTAATCACTACTTAAATCTAATTTTTATTGAAATCTTCTGTTTTTTATATTATTTTTATGTTGTGTATGTGTGTATATATTGTTTCACACTCTTTGTCCTCAACAACTGCAAAAAATGATAGAAAAATACATTGACTCTAGGTGAAGTTTGATTATTATACTTTAAACTGATTTTTTATAATTTTATTGATGACTTCTATTTTTTACTTCAGTGTCATTTCTGTATATAACTCTTCCTCCTACTGATTCCTTTCTTGCAGCAAAGTTAAGCAAAATCAACAGAAATGATGACCTTGTCAAGCAGTACATAAAGTCTGCCTCCATATTTACCCCCTTTATCCAATGAAAGGAATGCGGTATAATCTCTCACTTCTTCCCTCTCATTCTTCAAAACTGGTTAACAGAAGGTTGAGCTGAGTATTTATAGTAAGTTTTATTTACATTATTGTAGTTCAATTATTTTTAATATTTTTATTCATGACACAAATTAGTTTTGGCATTGAGGTACACTTATAGAACTAAAAGCTGGACAAGTGAATATAATTACTGGTGTAAGTCCTATATAGTTTAGCAAAGAAACTCCCATATAGTTCAAGGTACCTTGCTGAAACTCTTAGCACTCATTTGAAAATTACTGTAGTCACACATTTTCTGTAGCAACTTTTCTAACCTTAGTATGCAATTGGACATTTATACATCTTGGTTGCTTCTCACTTTGCTCCTCTTGGGTTATTATTATATAGATCCTCAGAATTTTCTGACCTTCTGAAGAATTAACCAGAACCCCCAAAATATCCATCCACAACAGTTAGTCTTTTCATTTTCAATGTGTCCTATTCATCAACTGCAGGTTCTTTGAAATTTTAGCAATAGCCCTATTTTTCTGATACCTGTCACTCCTATAGCATTTTAACAGAATATGGCAGTTAGAATTCAAATATTTCTTTCTTTCCGGGGCAATGGCATACTGTTCCAGATAATAATATTGATGTCTTATAGAGGCCTCTTTCAATGTATAGCACCTGGCCAGAATCTCTGCCCATTGTTTTGGTGACATGACTATGTTTGAAGTTGTTTTCATCCTTAAGACTCTCAATCTCTTTTTTAAGTTGGTTGACTTTCTTTTCATAATTTTGTTTTTCTTAGATACTTTTTAGTTTTTTCCTCAATCTTTCTCATTTGATTTTTAGTCTTTTTTGAGTTCTATAAATTTTTTGAGGGGTTAACTGAGGTGGGATGGGCTTTTTTTTACTTCAGTATCCTTTTCTGAAGATGAACCCTAGTTTTCCTTGTTGCCATAGTAATTTTCTATGATTGGGTTCTTTCTCCTTTTTTAAAAAATAAGGGCTTATTATCATCTCTGATTCTGGGGTGGAGGGATGGTGCCTCCAGCTTTACTTCAGTTCTTCCCTCTAGCTGGAAATCCAAAACTAAGAATTTCACCCACCTGTAGGTACCTTCAGCTAGCAGCTTTCTACCCCACTGCCTCTGCACTCACAAGGAATGTGCTTTCTTCTCACTTGGGGCAGCATGTCAGCAGCACAAGTGGATCTGGCATTCCTTATTACCAAAGGTTTCCTCAGTCTTTCCAGACTCAGTCTCTACACACCACACACACACACACACACACACACACACACACACACTGTGCAGAAGGTGAAAGTTCCTATGGCTGGAGTTGAGGGTGTCTCCAAACCCAGCTAACCACGGGGCTCCCCACTTGTTATAGTTGAACTAGCCTGAATAACTAGCCTTTACACTTCATGAAAGCCAAATCTCTATCCTAGTATCTTTCTTCAGATCTTCTCTTATTGTCCCAGGAGGACCACTGTTCTACCCCAACTCTTTTTCCCCCTACTGGTTTATGTTCACCCTGAGGCACAATCTTGTTTTGTTTGTGAAGTAAATATGGAGAGCTTGTAATTTTCTGACCTACTCTGCCATTTCCCCAGGATCCTCCTCCAGATTGTTTTTTTTTTTAATGTTCATTTTTATTAATCTTGCTTTTGATTTTCAGGATTCCCAATTTGATGCCTAATCAAAGATTTTCATTTTGTATTCATTTTTTAAATTCCATATCTAATTCATTAATCTGCCCTTTTCCATTTTGTTTATGTAAAAATTTAAAAATATAAATTTTCCCCTAAGTACAGCTTTGGCTGTATCCTATAAATTTTGGTATGTTGACTCATTGTTGTCATTTTCTTTAATGAAATTATTGATTGTTTCCATATTTTGTTCCTTGACTCACTTATTCTTTAGGATTAGATTATTTAGTTTCCAATTAATTTTTAATCTTTCCTTCCACCTCCCTTTGTTGAATGTAATTTTTATTGCATTATAATCTGAAAAGAATGAATTTAACATTTCTGTCTTTTTTACATTTGATTTTGAGGTTTTTATGCCCTATTATGTGGTCATATATTTTTTTTTTGGCTGAGGCAACTGGAGTTAAGTAACTTGCCCAGGGTCACACTGCTAGGAAGTGTTAAATGTCTGAGGCCAGATTTGAACTCAGATTCTCCTGACTTCAGGGCTGGTGCTCTATCCACTGCTCCACCTGGCTGCCACACATGGTCTATTTATTGCTAGGTGTCATTCACTGCTGAGAAAATGTATATTCCTTTCTATTTGCATTCAATTTTCTCTAAAGATCTGTCATATCTAACTTTTTAAATATTTTACCTCCTTAGTTTTTTTCTTGTTTATCTTTTGATTGGATTTATTGGATTCTTAGAGGGGACAATTAAGGTCTTCTGCTAGGATAGTTTTGCTGTTTATTTCTTCCTGTAATTCATCTAACTTCTACTTTCTAATTTAGATGCTAGGGGCAGGGCAGCTAGATGGTACAGTTAGTAGAGCACTGGTGCTGGAGTCAGGAGCATCTAAGTTCAAATCTGGCCCTAGACATTTACTACTTACTAGCTGTGTGACTATGAACAAGTCACTTAACCCCATTTGCCTCAAAAAAATGCACACACACAAACAAGAATTTGGATGCTATACCATTTGATTCATATATATTTAATATTGATATTGTTTCATTTTTTTATAATACCTTTTAGCAATATGTAGTTTTCTTATCTCTTTTAATTAGGTTTAGTTTCGCTTTGTCTGAGATCAAGATTGTTATTCCTGCCTTTTTTACTTCAGCTGAGGCAGAACAGATTCTGCTTCATCCCCTTACCTTTATTCTGTGTGTATCTCTGCTTCAAATGTGTTTCTTGTATACAACATATTGCATGATTCTGTTTTTTAATCAGAGTGATCTTCTTCCATTTTATGGGAAAGTTCATCATATTCATATTCACAGTTATGATTACTATCTGTGTATTTCCCTCTATCCTGTTCTTCCTCCTTTTTCTCCTTTCACCTTTTCCCTCCTCATCAGTGTTTTGTTCCTGCTTATCACCTCCCCTGAACTGCTCTCCCTTATATCAGTCTCCATCTTACCTCCTTTACCCTTCAACTTCCCTGTCAAGTGAGACAGATTTCTATATTCAACTGTGTATATCATTCCATCTTTGAGCTACTACAGATAAGAGTAAGGTTCAAGGGATGCTTATCACCTACTCTTCTATCTTCTCCTCCACTATAAAAGGGTTTTTTGCATCTCTTCATGTGAAATAATTTACACCACTCTACTTCTCCCCTTCTTCTGTACCTAGTGTACTCCTCTTTCTCATCACTTAATTTTTATGTCATTACCTCAAATCTATCTTATACTCATGACCTGCATGTATATTACTTCTAATTGCACTATGAGTGACATAATTATTCAGGATTGAAAGTATCATTTTTTTTGTAATAGGGATATAAACAGTTTAGCTCTATTGAATCCATTATGTTTTCCTTTCCATTTTTATCTGTTTATCTTTCTCTTGGGTTTTGATATTGGAGGTCAGATTTTTTATTTAGTGCAGATCTTTTTATGAAAGTTTGAAATCATTCTTTTTAACTAAATGACCATTTATTTCCCTTGAAGTGATATGCTTAATTTGACTAGGTAGGTGATTCTTGATTGTGGTTCTAGCTCCTTTGCCTTCTTCATGTTCCATGACCTCTAGTCCTTTAATGTTGCAGCTGCCAGGTCCTGTGTAACACAGATAGTGACTGCCCAATTTTCATTCCAGATAATTATAGTATTTTTTCTTGACCTGATAATTGTAAAATTTAGTTAGTATGTTTCTTGGAGTCTTTCTTTTGAAGTCTGTTTCCTGAAGTGATTAGTGAATTTTTCTTCAATGACTGTTTTATCCTCTGGTTCTAGGACATCAGGGCACTTTTCCTTGATAATTTCTTGAAAGGTATTATCTAGGTCTTCCTTTTGATTATGGTTTTCAGCTGGTCCAATTACTCTGATATTGTATCTCCTGGATCTATTTTCCAAATTGGGTGGTTTTACCATAAAATATTTTATTTGTGCTTCTGTTTTTTAAAATTTTTCTGAATTTATTTGATTGAGTCTTGATGTCTCATAGAGTCATTAGTGGAAACTAATGCCACATGCCCAAGTCTAGCCTTTGAAGTGTTATTTTCCTCACTTAGCATTTGTACTTTATTTTCTACTTGACCAGTTGTACTTTTTAAAGAATTGTTTTCTTCAGTGTATTTTTGTATCTCCTTTTCCATTTCTCCAGTTTTGCTTTTTAAGCAATTTTCCAAGCTATTGACTCTTTTTTTTCACAATTCTCTTGCATCACTTTAATTTCTTTTCCCATTCTTTCTTATATCTCTCTTATATGATTTTTAGATTCCTTTTTGAACACTTTCATGAGTTCTTTCTGATTGATCTTAAGACCACTTACTTCCATTTTATCCCTGGGGTTTTACACAAAGATGTTTTGGCATTGTTGTTGCCTTCTGAGTTTGTGTCTTGGTTTTCCCTATCAGCATAATAATTTTCTATGGTCAAATGCTTTTTAATTCTCTCTCTCTCTCTGTTTCTCTCTCTGTCTCTCTCTTTCTCTCTCTCTTTCTCTTTCTCTCTCCCCCTCCCTCCCTTCCTTCTTCCCTCTTTCCCTCCTTCTCTTCTTTTTTTGCCTCCCTCCCTTCTTTCCTCTTCTTCCTCCTCCTCCTTCTTCTCAATATCCTTCTTCTTCTCCTCTTCCTCCTTCTCTTCCTTCACCTTCTCCTTCTTTTGTTTTCTTCCTTCTCCTCTCTCTCCCTCTCTCTCCTCTCCTCTCCTTTTGTACTTTTCACTTTTTAAAAAAATTCAGCTCTGCTCCCCACATGGAAGAAGTACTGTCTCAGGCTTCTTGTGCCAGTGGCTACAGGCCTTAGCTTTTTAGTGGGCGCTGCACTGATATTTGCCCTTAGGTCCATGGAAGACCCTCGTGTTTGGTGCTGGCTGAGAGGTGGAGTGCAGGATAGTTGGCACTGCTAGAGGCTTGAGGAGTCCTAATCATGGTATCTGGTATGTTTTGAGGCCAGATAGGGTTTTTTTGTTTCCAGTGCTACATTGAAACATGTATTGCTCTGCCCCCTGGAGGACTGCTAATTGCCTAGGGATGTGCTGAAACAATCTGGCCCCTGGAGGATGCCAAATTGCCCAGCAGAGGATATAATGACTCCTAGAGTTGGAGTCTGAAGGTTCTCCTGGTTTTGCCAAGGCATGATGGGGGTGGGGGGGAGAGGGGGTGGTTCCTGATGTTGGATTCATCTGTTACACCGCACCCTAAGGCTCAGGATCTCCTGCAGATTTGCGGAGGTGGGGCTTGCTGCCATGAGCTGGGGAGCTTCTATCTTGTACTGAGCACATTACCCCACAATTACTGAAGTGAGAGAGACCTCTCTTGCCAATCCTCCAAGTTTCATGGGCTAAAAATTGTTTCAACCTGTTTCTTTGCTGGTTCTGCATCTCCAGGATTTGTCTTGGGGAGCTGTTTAATGGTTGCTCCATCAGAGCAGGTGAGGTAAAATGGAGAAAGTTAAAGCAATTCCCTGCTTACTCTACCTGGACTTGACTCCTATAAACAGGGATTCTCGATTCCATCAATTCTTGATATTACTTTATCCTCATAAATATAAACCAAAATAAATGCTCTCTGGAGTATTTCTCCTGGTTGGTCATAGTTCTTGCTATAAGATTCTTTTTTTCAGCTTTCTTTAGTTTCTTTCAGATATTAGTTCCATCAAAAATCACCATACATATCCCTTGTCTGTGGGGCATTTTATTCTTACCCATCCCCCTTTATGAAATGAGAAGGGCCAATAAAATCTTAAGCTTCACTATACCAATAACTGAAACAAGATAAAGAAAAAGCACTTGCCCAAAGCCATATATTAAATCTGAAGAAAGAAATCTGGCTTTCTGACTTCCAGGTCAGTATTCTGTTTACTTTGTAAAGAACTGTGCACACAAGAGTGGGGAGTGGGAGTCCAGTAAATGTTTATTCAGCTATTATATGTTCCTTAGGACCTTAAACAAATTACCACATTTCTGAATCTCACTTTCTTAAACTGAAAATTGAAGGGATGAGACTAAAAGATCTTTTCTTCCAGCAATAAGTCTGTGACTATGACATGGGGACAGCAAGATTGCCTTTCTTGGAAGCCAGAAATCCTGGGTCTTAATTAGTCTTCCAACATCTAGCCTTTACCCTTTCCTATGTACCTTCCACAGAGCTACCAAAATGACAATCCTAAAGCACAGATATAAGTATATCACTCCCATATTCAGTAAATCAAAGTGGTTTCCTATTATCTCTGAATTGGATTATTTATCTGAAGTCAGTGAATTTGTGTTTTTTTTTTCTTATTAATATTTTGAAAACTGCATACTATCAATATAACTAGTATTCCTGTGCATTTTCTTTCTTTTAACATTCTTTTAAGAAGGAATCAATTGACTTCATCAGACCACTTAAAGGGTCCATTTTGCAAAAAAAAAAAAAAAAAAAACTTTAAAAACTTTGTGCTAAGTCCACATATCCTGCTCTGTTTGTTCACTCAAAATTTTCTAGCCTTATTCCCTTAATGACTGGCCCTACAACCTCTTCTAAATGCTTGATATGTATTCAAACTCCTTCCCTCCTTCTTGTGCCCCACCTCCAGAAAAAATTGAAATTCTTAGACTAATTATCACTAGGTTCAGAGAGGGACTGACCCAGAATCCAAACTTGGAGAACCTGTTCTAAGAATACCAAGTGTTGGTGATTCAAACAGCACATGGGAGTATAGGGTATGGACAGAATTAAGCAAATCATGTGATTATGTCCTAGGGGATGGGCTATAGTAAAAGTCATGTGATACCACCACTACACACACACACACACACACACACACACACACACACACACAGACTTTTTGTTTGGGAAAGAAACTTTCCCTAAATACCTGTCCATGAGATTGGGATTTGCATAGATATGTCACTCTGTTTCCTATTGGGTGGAGCCAACAAGCCCCAGCCCACTAGCCCCTTTTCTGACTACTAAAATGTTATCTAGCTCCATTATATCACAGTCATAGACCTAGAGCTGGAAAGAAAGATATTTATCCCTTCAATTTTCAGATGAGGAAACTCAGAAAAAGTGATTTTTCCAAAAGTAGCAAATAGCGAAGATGGGTAAAATCTGAACTCAAGTTCTCTGATTAAATCTAGCACTCCTTCCACTAATTAGCGATTCCAGGGAGCTTGTTTTTCCATCATGTGGAAAAACATCACAATGGCATCACTAATCATAATGAGAGCCAAGGTGAAGCAGATCAGAAACACTGAAACCAATGTTCCAAGAATCTGGCTCTGATTTGGAGGGAGGGGCCACTTGAACTGAAGACCCTCTCCCCAACCTTCCCAAAGAGTACATAATTCTCCAATTCCCTCATCCTTCCATAGGAATCATTGAATTACAGATTTTGAGCTAGTAAGCACCTAGGTCATGTGTAGTCACAAAGGTCACAAGCAATTGTATACCCAGGCCTTTTGATTCTAAAACCAATACCTTTTCCACTAGAACAGATGTGGATGCCTGCCAAAATAATCTCCGTCCAATCACTTAATCCTTTCTGCTTCAGTTTTATCTGTAAAATGAGAGTAATGATGGTGCCTATTTGTGGTGAAGATCAAAATGAGATAATAATGTACGTAAAGAAAACACAAGTATGGTGGCTCTATGTGGATGTGAGCTATTATTCTTATTATGAAAGACTTCCTCAAGGGCATGTATTTGGAAGATCTTCACTGATGATTTCACTGGCATAGAGATTCCTAATGAAGAAATTCCATTTAGCAAGGAAGATTGGCACCTACTCTGCAATTTGCAATTTTGAAAAGTTACCTGGGGGCACTGAAGAGGTTGGGTGATTTGATGTTACATAATAGAGGTACATGAGAAGGGTTATACAAATGTATAGAGAGTTAAAGGGATGGGGAAGATGGACAAGGGGAAACGGACAATCCTCACTGACTGAACACAATGAGAAAGACAGAAACAGAGAAAGAAAAATACTCAGAAACACACATAGAGGAGAGAGAGAGAGAGAGAGAGAGAGAGAGAGAGAGAGAGAGAAATGCTCAGAAATACACATAGAGGACAGAAACAGAGACAGAGACAGAAAGAGAGAGAGAGTGACAGAGAGACAGAGAGAGAGACACAGAGAGAGAGAGACACAGAGAGACAGAGAGAGAAACAGAGAGAAAAATACTCAGAAACACACATAGAGGAGAGAGAAAGAGAGAGAGAGAGAGAGAGAGAGAGAGAGAGAGAGAGAGAGAGAGACTCAGAAACACACATAGAGGACAGAAACAGAGACAGAGAGAGAGAGAGAGCGACAGAGAGACAGACAGAGAGAGAGTGAGAGAGAGAGAGAGAGAAACAGAGAGAGAAATACTCAGAAACACACATAGAGGACAGAAACAGACAGACAGACAGACAGAAACAGAGAGAGAGTGAGCGCGACAGAGAGAGAGACAGAGACAGAGAGAGAGAGAGAGAGAGAGAGAGAGAGAGAGAGAGAGAGAGAACAGAGAGAAGAAGAATACTTAGAAACACACATAGAGGACAGAGAGAGAGAGAGAAACAGAGACAGAGACAGACAGAGAAAGAAGAGAGGAATCTCTTCTGCCTTAAGATAAATGAACAGCAGCATAGAATGTTTGCTATAGAGGGGACCTTCAGTATCACTAATCCAGTCTTGCATTGATAGCAAAAAAAATTGAGGACTGGATTACACAGGAATAACACCACTAACTCACCACTAATTAATATTTAATTTTTACAAAGTTTTTTTTTAAACAAAGGATAAAAAAGGAAAAAAAAAACATATCACAAGTGACTTTATGTGGGCAATATTCGGTCCCTATAGCAAAAATAGGAGAGAGGCTCATTTTCCATCTCTTCTCTGTAGCAAAGTTTGGTCATTATAATTAATAGTGGTCAGTTTGTTTTTTCTTTACATTTTTACTTTTTTTTTTTAATCAGTGTGATATTGTGGAAAAGAGTGCTGGATAGGAGTTGTGAAAAGTCCTGACTTCTTCAAATTATAAAATAAAGGGGATTAGTCTAGATAACACTAAGTATGATAATAATGATAAAATGTAATATTTATATAGTACTTTATGATTTGCAGTGTACTTGATAAAGACTCTTTTTCCCACTGTCATTTTGAAGGATAAAAGAGGTAAGGAATAGTCACAATCAAAATACAGTCCAGTGTCTACAAGAGAGGAGAGTATAAGGAAAGGATGGGAAAACCAGAGATCAGTAGTATATTAATTGTTTATTTCTCTCCACCTTGTCCTCTTTTGCCTTTTCGTCTCTTTGCTCCCACTCTATTCTTTACAAATAAGAAGAAAGTGTTAAAAGAGAGGGAGTTTGTCTGACACTTGTGATATATAAATGAAATGGCCTAGTTCTGTTCTATTACATCAAAGAAATGACAAAAATGAGAAAATACACCAAAACTTTTAAGAAGTACTTTTTATTTATATCATCAAATGCTTCCATCCACAAAAGAACAAATTAATTAATTATGCATACAATAACGCAATATGCATTTATTAGGTCCTTCCTGCATGTCAGGCACTGTGCTAAATGCAATAAAAATGCAAACAAACAAAAAAGAAAGACAAACTCTCAAGGAGCTGACATTTAGTGAGGGAAGACAACACATAAAAGAATACTGAATAAGGGAGGGGATGAGTTGGAACATGTTGGAAAAATCGAAAGTCAAAAACACAGCCAGGAATGGACAAGTGAGCCAGGTCTGTCAACAAAATGGAAAGTCCTGGAAGACACTTATCAATGAGAGAAGGACAGCATGACAAAATTATGTTCCACAACAAAGTGCTGAGGAAGTTCCAGGGTTAAAGGCAGCTGAATCAGAAGCATCGCCAACAGGGGGGGAAAGTATGACTAGTCACATCCCCAAAATAAAAAACACAAGTAAAAAACAAACAAACAAAATTTGAAAAAGAGAGTAGAAATTCTGAAAATTAAAATAGAGATTAACAAAATTAGAAGCAAAAACCTCACCAGTTAATTGATAGATAAAACTAAAGGTTGGGCTTTTAAAATTTAAATTAACAAAATAGATGTCTAATATGCTTTAAAAAAGGAAAAACTAACCATATAAAAATCAAAATAGAATTGACAACAATTAAAGAGGAAATAGAATATATTATCAGAAATGATTATGCTAACAAAACTTACAGTTAATGAGTGGATATTTACAAAAAATAAAATACTCAGATAAAAATATAGGCTATTTATATAATCCAATAACAAAAGCAGAAAGAATCCATAAACTGGAAGAAAAGAAATTCCAGAGCCAAAAGTATTTACAAGTGAAGTCTGTTAGAAATACACTCGACACTGAAAATTACATATCGAGAAAAATATTTATTTTTTTTTATTTTTTGGGTTTTTTTGCTGAGGCAATTGAGATTAAGTGACTTGCCCAGGGTCACACAGCTAGGCAGTGTTAAGTGTCTGAGATCATATTTGAACTCAGGACCTCCTGACTTCAAGGCTGGTGCCACCTAGCTGCCTCTTGAGGAAAATTTATTAAAGAAGAATCTTAAGGAATTGTCTTAATGTTTCTGGCCAGAAGCAAACTTCAATCCTCTTCAGGATGAGGGGACCCTGAGCAAAGAAGCAGGGGAAGCTTAAGTTTTATACTTGTTAGTTTGGCACAGTCCTTCCCTTCAGAGACTGGATTGGCCTGTTCTCTTCTAGTTACAGTCTTTCTAATAATGCCCAGTATGTTTCCCCCTAAATATGTATAAACATGTCCCCCTCCCTCATTATACATCCCATGTTCAAAGATGACAGAAAATTCCTACGGGGTGTGTTATTTAATATTTAGTTAGTCTATTAAGCAGGTACAGTAGAGATTTGGTCAAATCAGTTCATTGACCCCAACTAGTTTGGGCTGGATGGGCTATTAAGTTTGTGGTTTTCTCTTATTGGTTGAATTTTCCTGCGCCTTTCTAGCTCCCCAATTCTTTGTTTGTTCAAGGCTTCTATTGATCACTTAATTGTCCTCTGGAATCATAACCTTCCTTTACCATTCACATTCTGAAAACCTCTTGGATGGTGGTACCCACTATCTTACAGTACCTTGAAACTTGTAACACTCTGTGGAAATCCAACTTTTTAGTATTTCTCACAAGTCTATCAAACATTCAAAGAATAACTAATTCCAATGTTACATGAACTATATTTCATAACAGATAAAAAAAGATCCTCCTAATCTCTTTTTGTGATGCAAATATGGTCTTGATACCTAAATAAGGGAGAAACCAAAGAAAACTATAAATCTATATACCCTAATGAACATTAATGTAAATATTTTAAATAAAATATTAACAAATATATATAAAAATATTATGAAGAGGTTGAATTTATACCAGAAATGCAGGGTTAACTCAATATATGGAAGACTATAAATATGTTAATAATTAAACAACATAGTTGTACCAATAGATATACTGAAAAGACTTTTGTTAAAATATAACATACATTTCTTTTTAAAAAATATTAGTTAATATAATAAATAATATATAACTAATATAACTAGTTAATGTAATATTAATATAACCTGGTATAATTGGATTTTTCTTTAATATAGTAAATAATATATCTCAAACCATAAACAAACATTTTATGTAGCAGAGAAACCTTAGAGGCATTTTCAATAAAAAAAAAAAACAAGGAAAAAACAAAGATACATGTTATCACCACCATATTTAATTTAGCCCTAGAAATGTCAGCTATAATAACAAAACAAGAAAGATAACTCAAGGAAATAAGCATAGGCAAAGAAGAAACAAAATTACTGCTTTTTTTTCCAAATGATATATTGATTACTTAAAAAACTTTAGGGTCCACTAAAATTAATTGGGATAAATTCAGTGAAGCTGTAGGATATTAAAGAAAATGTACCTAAACCATCAGCATTTCTGAATATTTACAAAAGTAACAAGAAATAGAAAGAAATTACATTCAAAATAACTAGAGAGAGAGGATTCTGGGAAGATGGCAGAAGAGGTCAAAAAATTCAAAGCCTTCCAGATTTCCCTCACAAACAAGACAAAATTGTACTTTAAGGTGAATATTGAACATTTAAAAACAAAAAAGAGTTGGGACAGAATAGTGATCCTCCTGGGACAATGTGGTCTTTTTGGAACAGAGAAGATATGAAAA
Organism: Sarcophilus harrisii; assembly: GCF_902635505.1. Taxonomy (NCBI): domain Eukaryota; kingdom Metazoa; phylum Chordata; class Mammalia; order Dasyuromorphia; family Dasyuridae; genus Sarcophilus; species Sarcophilus harrisii. The sequence goes on from NC_045427.1 coordinate 350,763,840, forward strand.
AAGATGCCAAGATGGAGGTTTGACCTTTATGAAATGTAAACACCGCCTGGATAATTCCACTGAAACAATTGGGGAGTCTTGAGGTTAGGGGGGTTGGGTAGCCTCAGCTTCAGCTACAGGAACTTTCATTTCCCAGATAATGTGAAGGGTCAGGAGTCAGAGTCAAGGAAGATTGAAGTAATCTCTGCTGATAAGAAATAACAAGTCCAGCTGTGCTGTCAAGAGTAGCCTTGGGTAAGAAGGAGTACAGGAACAATGGAGCAGGAAATGCTTCTGGTTGTGGGTACTTATAGGAGGGTGAAGTCCTTAGTTGGGTTCCAGGATAGAAAAGGAAACTAAGGAGGACCTGAGGTCAGAAGCACCATCTCTCCCACCACAGCACTAGAGATGATTACATTAACTCAATTATTTAAAAGAGAGAGAGAGAGAGAGAGAGAGAGAGAGAGCAAAAGAGAAAGAACCCAAACTAGAAAGTTACTATGGAAAAAGAGAAGACCAGGGTTCAACTTCACAGAAGTATATTGATGTTAAAAAAAAAAAAAAGCCTCTCCTATCCCAAAGAATAACATCAAATGGTCATCTGACTAAAATGAATTTATAGAAGAACTAAAAAAAAAACTTCAAAAAATCAAATGGGAGCAATTGAGGGAAAGCTAAAGAAAATAATTAAATAAGAGCAATCCAAAACATGCCAAAAAGATTATGAAAAGAATGTCAAACAACTAGAAAAGGAGATTGAGGATCTTAAGGAAGAAGATGACTCTTTGAAAACTAGAACCGGTCAAAAGGAAGCCAGCAAAGTTATAAGAGACCAAGAAATAATAAAACAAAATATATAGAAAGAAAAATAGAAAAGAATGTGAGATATCTCATAAGAAAAAGTACAGATATGGAGAACAGATTAAGAGAAAACATAAAAATAATCAGACTTTCTGAAAGCTACAATCAAAATAAAGAATCTTGATTCAATAATACAAGAATACCAGATTTTCAGGATTTTGCTGCAATCAAATTAAATAAAATTGTCCTGAAGTGTTAGAATAAGAAGGGAAAGTAGAAAAAGAAAAAATTCACCAACAATCACCACCTTTAAAGAGATTGTACAAGGAAAGTCTATGGGAACATCATTGCTAAATTTAGAAATCTCCAGATAAAAGAGAAAATTTTACAAATTACAACAACAAATTCAAATATGCTGGAACCACAATTAGAATCACATAAAACTTATCAGCAATAAAAGACCACTAATATTGGGATACTATGTATTGACAATCAAATTAACTAGAGTTGTGGCTAAAGACATCACATTCAGCAAAATGAAGTATAATGACTGAATAAAAAAAAAATCAACACGCAATGCCAGCCTTTCAGGATTTTGCTACAAAAGACCCTGAACTTAACAGAAAATATAACCTATAAGAGCTAAGAGAAATTCAAGATAAAACATCAAGATTAATTTGAAGAAACTCAATAGTGGCAAATTATTTATGTTTTATATATGTGGAAATTTTAACTTTGTTTAAGATTGTCATTAATAATTGTTTAGTTTAAAAGAAAGGGTGAAGTAGAGCTGAATATGATGTAATTCTATAAAGCAAAACCATAAAGGACAAGGTAAAAACAGTAATTATGCCAAAAGAACAAGGTTCGAGAGCAAGAACAGACACAGAGGAATTGAAGGAGAGCTGACAGTTCTAGAATCCTACTCACATTGTGAATGGATTAAAGAAGAAACAATACTTATACATCAAGAAAGGTATAAACTTCAAAATCTATAAAGAAATAAGGGGGTATGATAAGATGAGTATAGAAGGATGAGTAGTCTAATGGAAATGGGATAAAGAGGGAGGGAAAAGGTGGGAGGAAAGGATAAGAGAAGGATATTTTGGGAAAGAGGAATAGGTTAAGTATTGGCAAGGAGAGCTAACATGTAGAAGTAAAGTAGAAGAATTAGTAGGGATAGGAAACAAGAAATACATATAAACACAATAATAATGACCAGGAGGTCCTTATTAGAGGTAGTTATCATTGATCTCAGACAAAGTTAAAATTAAAATAAATTCAATCAAAAGGAAAAATAGGGAAACTATTAGCCACATTAATATTGTCTATATTTCAAAACAACTAGATATTTCTGGGGCATAGGAAATGATGAGTTGGCAGACAGAAAAATATGGAAAAATTTAGATCTAAGAAAGAGGATATTATCAATCTTCAAAGATATAAGGGACAAATAAACATAGTATAATCTTATATTGATGTATGTGAATGTATATGTATATATGTGTGTGTGTCTGTCTGCATATGTGGGGAGGGTAAGTAAGGTATGTATGTATATATATATATATATATATATATACATCAATGCTTAATTTTAACCTACCTGAGGAAGGTGAGGGAAGGAAAGGAGGAAAAAAGAAACAAAAAGTGCAGAGCAAATAACTGTAATGTTCAGGCTAGCTTTCTGGAGGTCCTTCAACCAGGCCTTGGTCTCAGCATGAGGATAGATAGGAACAGAGTCTAAAGTCTTTATTGTCTCCTTCACAGTCTGTGTCTGTCACATTCTGACTCCTTCACAGTCTGTTCACTCTGACTGACTGACTGACTCTGTCCCCAGTTCTCTCAGCCCTTAAATATCCTATTACGATTATATCATTACAGCATACTGAGTATGGGTGAACTAGAGAACCATTACATCACCATACCAAGTACTAAGTATATGTGAACTAGAGAACCATCATCTCATCAATCACACTGAGTTAACACCTTGTTGTAAGTATCCCTGTTTCAAGCATACTTCTCCAGAGTTTGGGCACTCTACAAAAAACAAAAACAAACAAACAAAAAAAAACTTCAAGGAAGAAAAGAAAAGATGGACAATTCCAAATAAAATCTGTTCTATTACTATGTTATCATTTTTCATTTTACTTTTTAAAATTTTGTTTTTGTTTTAAATAAATAAATACACTTAAAATAACTACAGAAAATACATATTATTTGGGAATGTATCTATGAAAAACAATATGAAAAAATGCTCCAAATTACTATCAGTAAAGTGCAAATTAAAGCAAATGTCAGCAAAATGACTAGATTTGTATATCAAATGACTTATAAATCAAAGAGATTAACAAAAGAGAAGCATAGCCAGAAATAGAAACTAAGGGAATGCTCACTTACTGGGAATATCTAATCAAATTATAATATATGAATGTAATAAAATATTATGCCAAAAGAAATCATAAAATCAACAGTATCTAAGGACATTAAATAAACAATTTATACGTTATAAAACAATTTACTTTAGAACTCTGAGCAATGTAATGTGTGTAGAAGACAAAAGATGGTATGTACAATATACTTCCTGCTTGATAAGTGATGGACTTTAAATTTAAAAGGAGATATGTATTTTTGGAGAGATGACTAATATGAGAACTTGTTTTGCCAGATTATGCATATTTGTTAAGAGTTTTGTTTTTTTCTTCCTTTCCTTTAGCTTCTTGGCAGGCTTCTATAAGTGTCTACCCATTTCACCTCATAGATACATGGTAGATATATGGTGGATAGTGTAAGATAGTATAACCTAGATTTATATGGATGTTTTAACATATCTATTATTTTAACATTTGCCTTTGTATTTTTCTTTTGTATTATTGATAATTTTTAAAATGATTTAAAAGGGTCATCATTCTATCTGATTTTGTTTAAACAGATGTACATCAATGGCAGCCCAAGGATTAAAGTATTAAGTAGGGGAAATGTATTTCTGCACACCAAGGTTATCTTCAAGGCACATAGGAGGGTTTAAATATAACTGTGTAGTGATGGTCCTTCTCTGGTAACCTGTCAGTATAAAGGCATATGAGAATGACTGAGGCAGCTAAAATAATAATTAAATACTCACATACCTGTGTGAGTGTTGTGGCATATATTCTTCCAGAAGGTCCTATAATGTAAAATAAATGCACAGCAGCTAGAACTCTATTACATCTGTGACTTCAATTCTAAATCATCCAGAGGTTGAGAACCAAAGTCCAGGGAATTCAATTCAATCTAATTCAACCCACTTCAACAAACACTAATTAAGCAACTATTTATTTGAAGTAGAGATAAAAAGACAAAAAATAATTCCAGGCTTAAGGAACTTACATTTTTGGTAATTACAGGAAAAGAAACATAACATGAAACTAGACAAGTAGATTTGAAATGGGGGTGGAGGCAGCTAGGTGGAAAAGTGCATAGAGCGCCAGGCCTAGAGTCAGGAAAACTCATTTTCCTTAGTTCAAATCTGGCCTCCGATACTAGAGTCACTTAATCCTACTTTTCTAGTTTCCTCATCTATAAAATGAGTTAGAGAAGGAAATGTCAAACTGGTGGAGTCATTTAATCCTACTTTTCTTAGTTTCCTCATCTATAAATTGAGTTAGAGAAGGAAATGTCAAACTACTCCAGTCAAACCACATATACATTCACATACATCTATATAAGATTGTACTATGTTTATTTGTCCCTTATATCTTTGAAGACTGATAACATCCTCCTTCTTAGATCTAAGTTTTTCCATATTTTTCTGTCTGCCAACTCCAAATGGCATCCCAAAGCAACAAACACAAATGAAAATGACTGAACAACGATAAAGTCCCTTAGTCATGGGCCATCATAATAGCTATCCCACATTCAATCACTTCATTAACTGTTCAAGAAGTCCCAATGCCAAATTTAAGTTCTGTAACTTTAAATTGCAAGTTGTTTCACCATGAATTAGATAATACTACATAAGGTTAAAAACAAAAACAATTTAATTAAGATAATAAGATTTATGATGTTAAAAAAACACATCAGTGGAAAATACTTCCAATCAATTTCTTCCCTTACAACAACTACCTCCATGGACAGAAGATAGTGATTCTAGCCCAGCCAACCTATTCCTGAGATCAACTCGGGAAACTGGAAACATTAAATTAAAATCTTGCCCTGCAACACAGAAACACATCTCATCAGAAATGGGAAAGTATTGCTGCTCAAAAGAGAAAACTATCCCAAGAATGGGAAGACCTGTCCAGAATCTTTTTGAGCTTCAACTGAACTAATTCCAAGCTAGCTCAGATCCAATGAAATTTTCTAGTTTCATTCAATCAATACAACATCTAAATTTGTCAAAAAGGAAGAGAAATCTCAGAATCTCAAAAGCTCTGGCACAACATGCCATACCATGCCATCAATCTTCTTCCCAGAGTGCTTTTCAGAATTTTGAGGCATCTCTTTATAAACTCTGTGTCATAGAGACCCTGCAAATGAGCTTATCTAGTCAAATTATTATGTAATTTGAAAAGTGAGTACAAAAACAACCTCAAGTGGGTGTGAGGGGTCAGGAAAGGCTTTCCATAAGAGGTGTCACCTGAACCAAATTTTGAAGGTAGATAATCATTCTTGGAGACTAAGATGTAGAGAGAGTGCTTTCCAAGTATTCTATGCCTGAAGACAGACTATGTGAAAACAAGAAAATGTCAGCTGAAATGTCAAATTCAAAGAATAATTAATAAGTCAATTTGTTGTAGTGCCAGTGCATCCTGACATGTGAGTCCCTAGAAAGCTACCTTGGTTTCAAAAATTTTTTTATTATCCCCATTTGTGTCTACTTGAAACCATAGCTCTAGACCCCAATAATGTATTTCTTCTTCTATTAAAAGAAAATAATGTGTAATCAAATAAATTAGCAAAATAAATGAAAATCATTATTACCTTCTCAATATATATCCACAGTTGGCATAGGGAACCCCTTTTGGCCAGGTAACTCATGTGATCAAAGCAATTCACTTTTTGAATACTACAGAGCAACCAGTGTCTTCTCGTGATGTCATATGGTTTTGGCATTCTAAGCCTTTGTAAACTTCACACACACGTTAACAATCTCCTCATACTTTTCATTGTCCCTCTTCCTACTGAACCCTCTGTGATCCAGGAACTCCTGGTCTCCTTGCTGTTTCCTCAACAAGATACTTCACCCTTTGGCTTTGGGTTGTTCTTCCATGCCTTGAATGTTCACCTTCCTCATCTCCATCGCCTGGATTCTCTGGTTTCCTTCAAGTCCCAGATAAAAATGTTATTTTCTAAGTGCAGCCTTTCTCAACCAAACTTAGTCCTAGTGTTTTAACCCTATTGATTATTTCTAATTTATCCTGTATATCATTTATTTAATATAGAAATGATCATGCTATCTCCCCTTTAGACTATGAGCTCCTTAAAGGCAGAAACGATCTTTTCCTTTTCTTTGCATTTTCAGCACTCATAGTGTAAAGGCAGAGAAATATGGCAGCTGAAATGTCAAATTCAAAGAAGATTAATGTCAATTTGTTGTTAGAGATGTTGGGCATTTAATTGATTTCTGGGATTTTCTACTCTAGACTATACATACACATAACAAATATATATTTATATCTATAGCTATATATTTATATTAATCTATATTAATATGTGTATATATATATATGTATATGTGTATAAATATATGTCCACTGAGCAATGGTCCACTGCCATCTGGTGGTCTTAGCTGCCATGCAACCTCTTTCCTAAATTGTCTTGGCAACTAAGGGGTGAACATTTCTGAAGATTTTATTCCACATACCATTTTTGCTCCTTTGAGATATAGATACTAGCCAGTTGTATCCAGCCATCTAGTAGCTTGTTAATTGTTTTTTCCTTCCCTCTCTTTTTCCTCCCTCCTTACTCTAACACCTTATCTGAGTTATAGTCAGAAAACCTTTAATTCATCTTATACCTCTTGCCTAGAAAAACTATTCCCAGAAGTTCCACATAACAAAACTTCAAAGAATTATGATAATAACTAATTATAATAGCTAACATTTGCATCGCACTTTAATATTTTCAAAGACTTTTAAATATATTATTTCATTCAAGTCTCATAACAACCCTGTGATGTAGGTGCTATTATTATTCCCATATTATGAATGGTAAAGTGACATCACAGTTAGAAAATGTTTGAAGGATTCATACTAGGTCTTTCTGATTCCAAGTCTAATATTCTGTCCAATATAAAACCTAGCTATAGTTATGGTGACAACAAACCTCCCCTCATGCCTCTCATATTTCATGCATGTACCAGTTATGCTGATTGAGTAAGATTGAAAGGAATAATGATCTTTGCCAAACTTTCCCCCATTCCCTAGAAAAACATTCTTTCTTAACTTGCTACTTTAAGAACCATAGTATTTTTATGAGTACATGGTATTATTATTTTTAAATGGCAATGATACTTTTTAAAGGAACATCAAATAAAGAATGATCTTGTGGACCAATTATCCAATTAACTTACAAGCATATGACACATATAGAGTCCACATTAGTTGAAATTTATAGCTAAGATACTTGTATTTGGAGTCTTAAAGAATCCAACTATTTCAAAGGCTCTTATCTAAATATAAAGTTGGCTCATTACTTTAAAGTAAAAGTTCTTAATTTAAGGTTCACAGATCCCTTGGGAGGTTAGGAGAAAAAAAATTCTATATTTATATTTGCTAACTTCTAAATTACCATGTCTGAAGTCAAGAAGACTCAGCTTTCTGAGTTCAAATTTGGCTTCAGACACTTACTAGCTGTGTGACTTTGGGCAAGTCACTTAACCTGGTATGCTTCAGTTTCTTCATCTATAAATGGCAAAACACTCCAATATTTCTGGGGGGAAAACATTGTTAAATGGAATCATAAAGAACTGAACATGATTGAAATGACTAAACAAGCAACAAATAAAATTTAATATTTTTGTAAAACTTCTGAACTTAAGAAATAAAATAATCATTTCCATAACAAAGTAGAATAGAAAAAAAAAGAGGATTGCACCTGAAATTGCAGCTCTATTATGTAGATATTCCCTTTAAATATATAACAAAGTTATCATGTAACTTAATTTTTTTCCCCTCTGTCCCCTCCTCTACCTTAGACATGTCTACTATGTGGGGGGGGGGCAGGGGGAGAGTAGATTCTTTCTTTCTCTGGCTGCAAACAGCATCTTCCTTCATATGACCTTCAGGTTATGATAGTCAGAATGACTTGGTCACTCAAAATTGTTTTAAAGCAATACTGCTCTTACTAAATATACATTCTCAGTATTTCTTTCAATTATCTGAAAACATTATTCTAGAAGGAGTCTATAGGCTTGACCATATTGCCAAAGGGATTATGACAAAAATTAAGAACCCTTACCTAGTTTAAAGTTACTACAATATCTGAACTACAGGATTTCTAATTCCTACCTAAAATATCTGATACCACTGATGTTGAAATATTCAATACTCTCCAAGGTATAGGAAAAAAAGAAAAAGAAGGACAAGGAAAAAGAGGAGAAGAAGAAGAGGAGGAGAAATGGATAGGAGAGAAGAGAGAAGAGTAGAGAAGATTCAGCAGTAGGGTGACCCTTGTAGTTGTAATAGTAAAAAATTTTAGGCAGCTATATGTCAATTGATTGGTAGATGACTGAATAAACTGTCATTTATACAACTTAATTAAATAAATAAAAATATATTGACAAAAAGAAGAATATAGTTTTGGGCACCATATGACTATGACTTTATTAAAATGAGCAATGACAAGCAACCCTTAATTAATCCATGGAGGATAAAGAGAGTGGAATGGAACATAAAACAAATAGAACTTCTAAAATAATAATGATAAAATATTATTTTAAAATATTAATTACCATTTATAAGTACCTTTGAATTTTACAAAGCAATTTACAAATATCTCATTTTATCTTCACAACAACTCTGTGAAAAAGGTGTTATTATTGTGACCCTATACAGCTGAAACAGACTAAGGTGAAATGATTTGTCCATAGTCATACAGCTTTGTGTCAGGTTGGATTTGAATTCAAATTTTCCTAACTCCAAGCCCAGTGCTGTAAATGATGAGAAAATATAAAACAGATTTTTCAATCTCTTTGAGATTTAATTCTATACTATTATTTACATATGATGAGAATGCTTCATTCATAATTTTTTAAAAACTGAAGGTAAATCTCTGTCAGTCACTTGGCCTTAAGTGTCTTAGAGTTATGTGCTCTAAAACAGAGCTCTTCTTGGGAAGTTGTCCCCAAGGAAAGAAATCCTGCCTTTGCATAGGAGATATATAAAGGCTATTCTAGGTGACATGTCTGACAGAAAGAGCTTTTCCTTCTTGATAAATGAAACATTTTGTCTGGAACTGGCATTGGGGGACAGAGGAAACAAAACTTTTGCTTAAGTTAAAGACAGTTACTCAGTTGGGAATCAGGATATGGGGAAAGGTAACTACCTCAACCTCTGCTTATCAAAAAAAAAAAAAATGAAACGAAACAAAAAAACAAACAAAAAATCAGCTGAGCTCCAAGATCTAAAAGATTCAGTTTTTTTTCCCTTTATTTCTGTCCTTCTTACCTGCTTCCTGCCTCTCTGATAAAAGGTCAGCCTCTCAAATCAGTCAATCAGTTGTTATGGGAAAATATTCACACTGAATTAAAGTTATAGGTAAGTTTTGTTGACTATCACTATCACAAAGCAAAATTTCAGAGATTAAACCTTAGGTTTTATTAGGTTTATACACAGGTTCAGAACTCAGAAAAATAATTCTCCATTCAGATTAGGGTAATAACATAGTTTGTATAATAATATCAGAGAGACAGAGAAATTAAATTTTGATCAAACAGCAATCTTGTAAATCCTTTCAGCCCATAAATTAAATGGACTTAGTTTAATAGAATCATAATATCATAGTCCTCCAAAGTTAAGCATATTAAGTTTTACAATCTATAGGTAAATGAAGCAAGGTTAAGGATTAAACTACATTTAAAAGGTTCACAATGAGCTAATTGAGAGAGATTTCCATTGCCACAAAGGTAATAAAAGTTAAAACAAATTTCATTCCTTCCACAAATAAAAAAAGTTAAATTACTTTGGGAAGCCTTGATTTCCTTCTGACTTTTCACCTCACGAATGTAACATCTCATTGGACAAGTTTCAATCAACCAAATAACGACTTAACTAGGAGAAACAGCACTGTATTCTCCAGAGTAAAAAAATCACCAAAAGGAAATTTAAAAAATTTTAACATAGTTTAATAAATATTTATTATTTGCTATGTGTCATGCACTATGTCAAGTACTAGGGATACAAAGAAAGGCAAAAGGCAGTCTTTTTTTTTTCAAGGAGTTCATAGTCTGAAGGAGTGGACAACAAATGAGGGGTAGGAGAAAGAAGAATGCATGCAGTTTCATACTAACAGTATTTCTTTCTGTGATGGTGGTTTAAAAAAACGGTGATATCAATGGAGGACAAAGACTAGCAAGAGAAACCATAAAGAATTAATAAACGGGCATGAAGAAAGGGGAGGTCTGCCACTGAGTACATTTTGGATTATCAGACAAGTAGAGATAAGTTTGCAAAATGGAGCTATGATCCCATAAGTACCCATTTTAGATGTTCTTCACTTTGTCCAGAGGGAGATAGTATATTTAGCAGAATATGCACAAATACTATAACATCTAAACGTTTAAAAGAGAAGTTAAATGAATTGCAGACAGAGATAGATAATAGTAACATAATAGTAGGGAACTTTTAGCTTCTCCTTTCAGAACTAGATAAATCTAACAAAAAAAAAAAAAACACACACACACACACACAAAGAGAGAGAGGGTGGAAGAAAACATGTCAACTCCTTGAACTGATCCCTATCCCATTCCCCAAATTCTCTGCACATACATACATAAACTAACAAAATATCAGTTTTTTTGTGTTTTGTCCTTCCTTCTCGAAGAGAACTATGACATCAGGGAGTTGATGCCATGACATGCAAGTGAATTGGATTTAAGTGAGGGAGAGCTGGGCAAGGTGACCTGCCTCCCTTTCCCTTTCAGAGCCATCTGGCAAGTGGCATGATATAGACCAAAATAAGTGTAGATAGCCTTGATGAAATGGGAGACCTCCCAGATTTTGTATAAATATTATATATAAATATATATATAGGAAATCTCTGAAAACATCTATCTCCAATATTTGTATCTTATAAAGCCATACATCCTTTATAAGTGTCAGATAGAGTTCTGAATACCTACAGTGAATTCACTTTCTTGAACATATCTTTTCAAGTGTTTTCTCATAATCCTCCCCCACATTAGTGTCCCTCAAATTCCATCCATTTCAATCCCCTCTAGGGACATGCTTTTCCCCACCATAACTTTTCAAGTAATTGAAAGCAGTGATTATTTTTCTTTCCTAAACCCTTTTCCATATTAAACTGAAACCCATTTTGCCCCTCCACCTCCTCCAGTTTTTGTCTTTGTTTTTGTTTTCAAAGATCCTTCTATGATTTCCAGTCCCCCATCAATGTTGCCCTTAACTCAGTGTCGTTCCTAAAATGTGGTACCCAGAATTTAAGTCAATACACTGGATGTGTTGTGACTCCGGCAGAGAATCGCCAGGGATCTGGGCACGACTTCAAGCCAAGGCCCTACTGCCTCTATAGGAGCAGAGTGGGCAAATGGGGGCATGGACCACAAGTGCTCGCTACGCTCCTTACAGCTAGTGGATCCCAAAGAAAATTATAATCCCACGCACACGCACACACACACCCCTGCACATGGGACAGCGTTCCTGCTGACCTGAAACTGGACGACTAAGGTCAGAGCAAGTGGCGCTCTCCAGCGTTTGAGACCTTGCCCCCGCCTCTCTCCTGTGGGAAGGGGCGGGACAAAGGGAACTCCGAGAGGCGGCCGACCAATGCTACCTCCCTGCGGCCAGGGCACCGCAAGGGAAGGAGGCTGGAGGAAGAAGCCCATTGGGAAGGCCCCGCCTCGCTAACCCCCTCCCCACCCCGCTGCGGGGCTTCAGTCAATAAAGGCGTTACATCTCCTAGTCTTTTTCTCCCGGGGACTTCCTATCTCCCTAGAGCCGCGCCATGCGGGACTACGACGAGGTGACAGCCTTCCTGGGCGAGTGGGGGCCCTTCCAGCGCCTCATCTTCTTCCTGCTCAGCGCCAGCATCATCCCCAACGGTTTCAATAGTATGTCCATAGTGTTCCTGGCGGGGGTCCCCGAGCACCGGTGCCGGGTGCCCGCCTCGGCCAACCTGAGCAGCGCCTGGAGAAACCAGAGCGTCCCGCGGCACCTGCAGGACGGCCGCGAGGTGCCCAGCAAGTGCCGGCGCTACCAGCTCGCGGCGCTGACCAATTTCTCGGCCCAGGGGCTGGTGCCCGGCAGGGACGTGAACCTGAGCCAGGTGGAGCTGGAGCCCTGTCTGGACGGCTGGGAGTACAGCCAGGACACGTACCTGTCCACCATCGTCACCGAGGTGGGTGCCGCGCCCGGAGGAGGGGGTGCCGCGCCCGGAGGAGGGGGTGCCGCAGCCCTGCGAGTCTTAGGGGCTCTCCCGCAGGGCTCCCTTAGCCAGCGATGCCTTCCCGGAGAGCTGGCAAGCACATGTCATTGCGACTCCACGCCCGTGTGCTCCGGGCTTGGGTGCCCGAGTCAGGGTGGCCGCTGCTGAGGGTCAGCAAAGGAACGGTGGGCTTGGGTCTGCGGTGAGGCGCTAATACACGCCCCCCGCGCGCTCGCCGGGTCTAAGAGCCTGAGATAGAAGCGGGTCCCGGGGCTGGAGAGAGGGAGAAGCCGCGCCGGAGCTGCCAAGCCAACAAAGGGCCAGACGTTGCTCCCAACACGCCTTTTTTCCTCCAGTTTCATAACTGGGTCTGGACCTATTTCCCAAGAGCCAAATGTTGGCGTGTCAGCAGCCCCAGGCGGCAAACTGTCCGGAGGTAGAATAGTTGAGTCAGTGTTAACGTTAGAACCGTCCAAAAGAAGGGGAAGTCTCTCCCTACCCACCCCCAACCCTCCTCCGAGGGAATGACTGAGTCCAGAGAGAAGACTGGCTGACCCGCTCCACCCTGGCTCCCAAGTGCCCCAGAAGCAGCCTGACTCTAGCGGTAGCAGGTCCCGGCTAATGCTCATCCTCTTTTTGCTCTCAGTGTCTTTGGCCTTCAACACAGTCACACAGACTTTGCGTCTGTCTCACTCTGTCTCTGCTCTCTGTGTCTCTCTGTGTGGCTCTCCCTTTGTGTCTGTATCTCTGTCTATCTGTCTCTGTCCCGCTCTCACTCTCTCTGTCACCCTGAGTGTCTGCCTGTGTGTGTGTGTGTGTGTGTGTCTCGGCACTTCTGGAATCTGAATGATGTTCTGTTCTGGGCTTGTCTTGAAAGCCCAGTCTTAAGCAGGAAGGTTCTCTGAAGTTGGCCCCTAATTTCAGTCTTTTGACGACTTTTCCGGTGAAGGTTTCTGGACTCCTACTCTCACTTTCCCCCATAGTTATTTTTTTTTTATGTCACTGAAATATATGCCTATTCAATTCCCTATTCCCCTAACTTGCAACTTATAAATGTATCCTGGGGATGGAGGACAGAAGCTCTGTACCTCCAACACTTGCACAGAATGAACACAATAAATATTTCTTGAAGGTTACAAAATTAAAGTTCTTGTATACTGATATGTTAATGGAAGTCAGGAAGCCATCTCTTATTTTGTCTGCCAAGGAGGATGAGTTCCAGGTGTGAAGATTACTAACGATTTCCTAAACCTTCTTAGTAAATAACAAAGTGTTGGATACCTTGCCTAAGCAGAAAGAAAGTATATGTCAGAACAGAATTTGAACCGAAATTTTTCTGACTCTAAGACTAGTCCTCTACTTCTCTGCCAGTATCTCCCTTATACTGTAGCATCGTCTCAAATGTTTTAAAATATTTTTCTACTATAATTTCTTTATTTGGGAGAGGGGAAGGTTGGGGTCGAATTTGAATTCAGGTCCTCCTGCCTCCAGGGCAGGTTGTTCTATCCACTTTGCCACCTCACTGCCTCTCTTTGTTTCATTTTTCTCAACCAGTACCAGCCCTTTATCCAGGCTTCTTTCCTTTCAGTGGAGTGCGTTTTTGTATCATCTAGCAAGCTGTAGTCAGAAATTTAAGGAGAAAAAACTTATGTTTGGTGACTTGATTGTCTCCATCTTTTTCTCCATTCTTGTGCTGAGCAACCAGAATTCAAAGCCCAGTTTTATATTTGAAGTGAGGTGCTGAAGACAGACTAGCTGTCAGTGACTTTTAACTGGAGTTGTCTCTAAGCCTTGGAGTCTGTCTACCCTTTAGTGGAGATTCCTTCTTAAGAAGGATATTATTTAAAAATATTTATTTTATTGGCAGCTTAATTTAAAACATTATCACTAAACTATTTACATTTAAGTGAATTCATTTCTAATTTCAAAGAGTCTATGACTTGGGAAAGATTATGTGCATGTTGTGCTAAACTGCTAATTTTCCTCTCAAGTCTTTGTTTTTAGTCCCAAAGAAAAGTGGAACTTCATAGTACTTCAGGCCTACCTCAATTCCACAAATCCTGAACTAATCATCTGCCTGTGGGCCAAATTCTAGATCTTGAGTTTTTAATCACTCCAAGTTCTCATCAAATATGCTTATTCAATTTCATTGTTTTTCCCCCTATTATGTTCAGAATTAGTTCTAATTTTTTTGTTTTGCATTATTTCAAATAGATTTTATCAGATTTTTTTTGTATTCTTAAGTCTCATTATCTAAATTCTATTTTAGTTTTTATTACATTGGTATACCAGAGTTTATTTGAACATTGTCCTCTTGTTAGCATTCTATTTAGAATACATTCTATTTTTTGCAATTACAAATTATGCTACTATGAAAATCTTGAAGCACATAGTTCTTTTTTATTTTGTAATAAATTATTTCTGACTTTTTTTTTAGTTCTGAGTTCTCTCTCTCCCTCCATTCCTTACCCATCTCATTGAAAGGGCAGCAATATGATATGAATTATACATGTGAAATCATGCAGAATACATCTTCTTTTATTTTTGAAAATGTTGAAGGTATATTCCCAATAGTGGCTTCAATAGCTCAACACTATCCCTTTTCACATAAACAACCCATTATGGTTTCTTATGATGTATTTGTGGGTTATTTATGTGAGTTGGAAGTTATTTATGGAGTTGGAAGGGATTTCAGAGGTTTATGCCTCTGTGACAAAAGAAACAAAAAAGAACCAAAAAAAGCCACTTCTATAACATCCCCAACAATTAATATACTAGCCCGGCGTTTCCCACTTAGTATTTTTCAACCCCTTGGATTTATGACAGTAGTCTAAAGATGACTATTTAATGGCTCAGGAATTCCAAGGGGTTCACATTAAAACATTCTTTAATAATGCCTTAAACCATAAATAATTGCCCATTACATTACAAAAATATTTTTCTTCAATGACCACAGGCACATGCACGTTTGATGAAGCTTTATAGGTTTGTTTCTGCAGTGAGTGATTCAAAAACATCATGAACTTTTTTGGGGCAAAAGTTATTGTAGTTATAAATACTTCATGAATAAATCTAAAAGCATATTATATATTATAATATTAACATGTTAATATATAATATAATTAGCAAATTATATATTAAATTACTTTGGAGGTTCA
The DNA here is from genome assembly GCF_902635505.1 of Sarcophilus harrisii. Classification (NCBI taxonomy): domain Eukaryota; kingdom Metazoa; phylum Chordata; class Mammalia; order Dasyuromorphia; family Dasyuridae; genus Sarcophilus; species Sarcophilus harrisii. The sequence continues at coordinate 350,779,358 of NC_045427.1, forward strand.
CAACACATTTTTTTTACTGTTGAAAGGGGTTCAAGGAACAAAAAAATGGTAGAAACAATTGTCTTGGCATATTGCTCAAAGACCTTCAATTCTTGATAACTTCAAGTGAATTCACAAGGTGGCCCATTCCACTTTTGGAAGTTTCTCATTATTAGGAAGTTATTGGTTTGTTTATTGGTTTTGGTTTTTTGTTTGTTTTCTTACAAAAGGGCCTAAAATTGTCTCTTTGTAACTCATATTTGAAAAGGCATTTTATTTGGTAGTGAACAATTGGCACAGAAGGTATAATGCAATTTTGAAGCTCTATGTATTTGGAAGGGCTTCCTGGTCATTGCCCTACTTAAAAATTCCCACTAACCTATGTTTGTTTCTGTGTAGCTGAAGATATAGAGAAAGAACTTGGGCTCATTTGGTTCTCTCCCCACTGATACTTTTTTTTTCCTTGCCTCTTTATTGGTTGGTGAATGTGAAAAAAGGACAGTGGAATGGAGGTGAATAAAGAAAGAGGAATACAGGGATGTTTCTAAATTTTTGTTGAAATTTTGTATTCTGAATGGTGAAGAGGATGGCCTTTATATCTAGTGCCATTTTAAGGTTGAATTCCTACATATTAAAGGATAGCAATGAATGTATGTGTGTATATATATATATATATATATATGCACATATATATGTATGTATATAGAATATATATTTATATGTATTGACAACTGTATTTCTATATAACTGGCTTCCTTTGTATTTTATTTTATGCGTTTGAAAACAGTCTTTTGAGAAGTTCATAGGCTTCACCAAATTGTCAAAGGAATCCAGGATAAAAGATTAGGAACCCAAGTATTATAATTTGTTGAAGGTCACAAAGACAACCCAGATGCCAAAGAAAGTTTGTACCACAAAAACAGTGAATGGTGAATAAAGGCTTACCAAGGAAACAGTCTAAGACTTGGCAGAATCAAAGCATCTGCCCTTTTCTCTATTACTGGAATGAAACTTGATATTTCTGGGAGAGGCGAGCAGTTTGCAATTTCCTTCTCCAGGAGGATACTCTTTGGGTGCCTAATGACTCATCATCCCAAAGTTGCTGTAAGCTACTCTTCTCTCTTAAGCTTCTTTTCATCTTGGAGAGTTTCTATAGTACCCTTGGAACAGCCTTTCCTGCCAGACTTTGGTAGGATGTTTCTAGCAAGAAGAGATGAGAAAGGAAAGGGAGAACTAAATATATTAACTTTAGCATTAATCCCCATGGTCTGGGCCCCTACATTCTTATAATGATAATTCCTCTGTTTAACAGTTTTTTACTTTCTATATCAGTTTTTTAAATTTATTTTTTTTATGAATGCAATTAACAAAAAAGAGAATTATATATGAAAGTAATTTTTAAAGTATTTGTAAATGAAGCATAGTAACAAAATTACTCTTTAAATCCCCTTTTGAATTTATTTTCATTTTTTTCTGTGTTTTTAATATTTTCTTCATATATTCCTGTCTTTTTTTTTTTTTATCTGTCATTCTCCATTAACTCACATCCCACCTACACCCATACACATACATTCCAAATCAAAACTCTTCCTTGTAACAAATAAGCATAATCAAGGGAGTAAGGAGGGTTGGGGAAGGTTTGATACATGTCCTTGTCTGAAAATGCATGCCTCAGTCTGAACTTCTGCTCCATCATCTCTCTACTAAGAGGTGCATAAAGTGTTTCATCATAAGTCTTTTGATCATTGCATTCATGGTTCTCTAATTACTACAGAAAAAAGTCTCAGTTCTTTAGTCTGACATTTAAGGTAACTGGCAAATCCAACTGTTCCAATTTCAACTCTCATTCTTCCTTTCCACATATGTAATTCTGTAGCCAAATGGAATCACTTGATTTCTCTTGTACATGCCCCACATTTTCTCTTTCCTTTTCCTTTTCTCCTTCTGAGACTTTGTTCACACTGATCTCTGTGCTCACACAGATACTACTTTCTCTTCAAAATTTAGTATTACCTCCTTTAGGAAATGTTTGCGGACTCCCTTCAGTTTGAAATTATATTTCCTCTCCAAACTTCATAAGGTATTTAATATTACTATCATACAGAAACTATAGAGCAAGACTGTAATATTTATTGAAGAGTATTGAATTTTGACAAACTATCCATTCTTATTTCATTGAAACTTCATGAGGGTGGCCATGATTTATTATTTACTTTTTTTTTTTTTTTTTGCTGAGGCAATTGGGGTTAAGTGACTTGCCCAGGGTCACACAGCTAGGAAATGATAACTGTATGAAGTCAAATTTGAACTCAAGTCTTCCTAATTTCAGGGCTAGTGCTCTATCCACTGTGCCACCTAGCTGTCCCTATTATTTTTTTAAAAATTTTAAGGGACAAAAAACGGGGGAGGGGTAGCTACATGGTACAGGGAATAGAGCACCAACCCTGATTTCAAGAGGACCTGAATTCAAATATGACCTTAGACACTTAACACTTACAATGGGCAAATCACTTAACCCCAATTGCCTCACCAAAAAAAAAATTAGGAGAAAAGAAAGCACATTGTATAAAATCTATTATGTGCCAGACACTGTGCTAAGCACTTTACATGTAGCTCTGTTCATCCTCACAATAGTCCTGTGAGATAGGTGTTATTTTATTATTCTGAATTTAAACATGGAAAAAATATTTTGTCTTTGTAACCTCTATTCCTCACTTTTCCCAAGGGGAGGAAGATAGGTTACCTTCTGTGTTTTCTGGGGTCATCACTGATGTTTGAATTTTGCTCCAGGCTCAGCTTTATTTATATTGTTAGAGGTACTGTTCATATTGTTCTGGTTCTTATCATTTTACTCTGAATCTGTTCAAGCAGAACTTATCAAGCATCTATTATGTGTTAGACAAAGAAAGGCAGAACAGTCTGCTGCTCCCAAGGAGCACACAATCTAATGAGGGAGACAACAACATGCTATGGGAAGAATAAACTGGAATAATCAACAGAAGAAAGGCACTCCAATTAACAGCGATCAAGAAAGGCTTCCTAGAGAAGGTGAGATTTTAGCTGGGAGGAGAAGGCAGAGAAAACAGGAGATGGGTATGAGGAGGGAAAGCATTGCAGGCACACAGGATGACTAGTGAAAATGTCCAGAGTTAGAAGATGAATTCTTATAAGAGAACAACATGGAAACTAGTGTTATCGGAGTGTACATGAAGGTAAGTAAAGAATAAGAAGGCTAAAGAGTTAGAAGGGAACTAGGTTAGCAAGGGCTTTAAAAGTAAAACCGAAATTTTATATTTGATCCTGGAGTTGAGGAGCTACTGAAATTTACTGAGTAGGGGATCTCATGGTTCTCATGGTTAGAACTGCACTTTAGAAAGGTCCATTTGAGTGGAGAATGAACTGGAATGTGAAAATATGAGGTAGAGAAAGCAATCAATATTATTATTGCAATCATCCAAGAATGAAGTAATAATAGACCTATACCAGGGTGATAGAAATGTCATGAGGTGAGATATTGTCAAGGTAGGATTGACAAGGCTTGATAACAGATTGGATATGAGAGAGTATGGAATCAAGGATGACCCTTTGGTGAGCTTGAATAAACATTGATACCCTTGACACTAATGGGAAAATTAGTGTGTTTGTGTGTGGGGTAATGAATTAGCTTTTGAAGATATTTGAGTTTAACATATCTACAGGGAAACTAGTTTAAGATGTCCAGTAGACAGAGATATAAAACCATAAAATAATCTCAATGAAGAGATTAAGACTAGGTAAATCAATTTGAGGACCATCAGCATAAAAATAGCAATTGAATCCATTGGAGAAGATGAGGGCACCAAGTAAAATAGTATAGATCAAGAAGAGAAAAAGGCCCAGGCAAGAACCTAGTCATGTCCTGGATGAAGATACTGTAAAGGAAATTAAGAAGAAATTGTCAGATAAGTAAGAGGAAAAGTAGGAGAAAATTGTGTTACAAAAACCTGGGGAGAAGATGTTGATCAGCAGTGCCAAATTCTGCAAAAAGGTCAAGAAGAATGAAAACTAAGAAAAAGGCACTGAAATTGGCAATTAAATCACTGGGAAATTTGGAGAAAACAATTTCAGTTGGATGATAAGGTTGAAAGCAAGTTTGCAGAAAATTAAGAAGAAAATGAATGGAAAGAAAATGGAAAGACTGATTATAGATAATTTTTCTCAAGAAATTTAGTCCAAAAAAAGTAAGAAGATACATAAAATAATAGCTAGCAAGGGTGGATGGATCCATTTAGGATTTTTGAAGCATGGACATGTTTATAGGCATAAAGGAAATGATCAACAGATAGAGCGAAATTGAAGGTAAGTGAGAGTAAAGGTGATAGAGTGATCAGATGGAGAAGATAAAATGAAATATAGAGAGATTAACTTTGGTAAGAAATCTGTTCATGTGAGATAGGGGTGAAAGAAAAGATAGTAACAAAAGGAATTTGAAGAATGGGAAGTGTAAGAGAGGGCTCTCAGCAAATGTCCTCAATTTACTAATGTCCATCTATATGCCAAAGTTTAGCCATTCCCCTCCTGATTTTGTCTCTTCTGGTGCCTTTAAATTTACATAGCAGGTGTTTAATGCATGGCTGGTGAATGGCCAAATGAATAAAAGAATGAACTAAATGTCTCTTATCTTTGCTATTGTTCCCATCATTGAATCTTCTTTCCTTCTGCTGAAAATACTCATGTGAATGCTTTCTGTTGAATTCTGGTGATAGAAACCATTATGTAATTAATTATTTAAAAATTTTTACTTATTTTTTCCCTAAACTTAACTACTCATTTTAGAGTGCTTTAAGATGTATTTTCCTCACAATAACCCTACAAGGTAAGTAGGGTAGGATTTATAATTCTCATCTCATAGGAGAGAAACCTGATAACTAAAAATTAATGACTTTCCTATAGTCATATATTAACTAAATAATCTAATACTAAAGAATGAGTGGGTCAAAGAACAAATCACTGAAGCAATAAATAATTTCATTAGAATGACGACATACCAAAATTTATGTGATACCACCAAAGTTATCACTTAGAGGAAATTTTATATCTTGCTTACTTACATCCATAAAAAAGAGAAAGAGCAGGTCAATGAATTGGGTATGCAATTAAAAAATGGAAAAAAGAGCAAATTAAAAATTCCCAATTAAAAATCAAGGTAGAAATATCAAAAAAGTAAAAGAGAGATTAATAAAATTGAAAGTAAGAAAACCATTGAACTGATAAGTAAAATTAGGAGCTGTTTTTATGGCAGGAAAACAATAAAATAAGCTATTAGTTGATCTGATTTTTTTCAACCAGTTTCAAAAATGTAAAGGGTGGCTATATTGATGAGGTTTAGATTTGGGGTACCCAAATGAAATTAGGGTTTCTGGTGGTCAGGGAGTTAAATGAGGTCTAGTGGTGGCACAAGGGTAGGGAGTTCTGAAGATTCCCTTTCTGACAGCGCAGAGTCTCCTGTAAAGGAATTTACAGACTCGAAAAGCTAGATTGATAAAAGAGGTTTATTATGGGGATTGGAAGTAAGGTTAAAGTCTAGTTAAGGAAAAAGGTGAGAGTAAAGAGGCACTGGAAACAGAATTTCAGTGGGCAGAGACCCTTGGGGTTGGAACTTCTGCAAAGAGAGGACTCCAGCTTGGCTCTTTTTATGAGCGATTTAGCCAAAGGGAGCCCATGGGTGGAGTACCAAGTTGTCTCAGATCCAATGGGGGCTGGGACAAGCCCAGATCTCCTATTGGAATTCAAAGGGGTGCTTTTGAACAGGAGTTTTGAATCAAAGGTCCTAGTTTCTTGAATTGATAATGCATCAGCCAGGAGGGGTTGGGAGTAATCTGAATCACAAATCAATCAACGGATTGAAAGGATCAAAAATCAGTTTCTTAAAGGGACCACAACCCACTTCAATACCACCAATGAAAATGAAATTAAAGCTGTTATTAGGAATCTTTTACTTAATTATATGCCAATAAGTATGACAGTTGAGGTGAAATGGATGAATATTTACAAAAATATAAATTGCTCAGATTAACAGAAGAGGAAATAGAATACTTAAATAACCTATTTTAGAAAAAGAAATTAAATAAGCCATCAATGAGGTCTCTAAGAAAAATAATTTCAGGACCAGGTGAATTCACAAGTGAATTCTATTAAATCTTTAAATAAAAATTAATTCCAATACTATATAAACTATTTGGAAAAATAGGGAAAGAAAGAATCCTACCAAATTACTTTTATGATATAAATATGGTGGTGTTGCCTAAACCTGGAGGAGCAAAAATAAAGAAAAGTATAGAAACCAATTTCTTTCATAAATATTGATGCAATTTTTAAAAATAAAATACTAGCAAGGAGATTACAGTGATAAAACACAGAGATCATATATTATGATGAGGTGGGATTTATGCCAGGAATGTAAGGCTCATCCAATTATTAGGAAAATTACCAAAACAATCGACTATATCAATAGCAAAACCAACAAAACCTCATAATCATCTCAGTAAATTATCTCAAAAGCTTTTGACAAAATATAACACTCATTCCCATTAAAACACTAGAAAGCAAAAAAATAAATGGAGTTTTCCTTAAAATGATTAAGTACTATCTATCTAAAACCATCAGCAAGCATTATCTATAATTGTTGTTTTTTTGTCCTTCATTCTCGAAGAGGACTATGCATCAGGGAAGTGATGTCATGGCATTCAAGTGAATTGGATTTAAATGAATGAAAGCTGTGCAATGTCACCTGCCTTACTGTCTTCTCTGGAGACATCTGAATACAGTAGAAAGATATAAATCAGGAAGACTGAAGAGAACTCTGGATGCAATGGGAAGTCTTGGCTTTTTTTTTTTTTCAAGTAATACCATTTTTATTTTTAAAATGTCTGCAAAGATAGTTTTCAACATTCATTCCTGCAAAACTTTATGTTCCAAAATTTTACCTCTCTTCCCCCTACCTCCTCCCCTAGACTGTAAAGTAATCCAATATGTTAAACATGTGCAATTCTTCTATACATTTTTTCACATTTATCATATTGCACAAGAAAAATCAGATCAAAAAGGGAAAAAATGAGAAATAAAAAAAACAAGTAAACAACAAAAAATGTGAAAATACTATGTTTTGATCGACATTAGTCCCCACAGTCCTCTCTCTGAGTGCAGATGACTCTCTCCATTATAAGTCTATTAGAATTGACTTGAATCACCTCATTTTTGAAAAGAGCCATGTCCATCAGAATTGATCATCACATAATCTTCTTATTGCTGTGTACAATGTTCTCTTGGTTCTTTTCACTTTGGTTAGCATCAATTCATGTAAGTCTCTCCAGACCTTTCTGAAAGATCTTTTCCTATAGAACAATAATATTCCATAACATTCATATACCATAACTTAGCCATTCCCCAAATGATGGGCATTCACTCAGTTTCCAATTCCTTGCCACTACAAAAAGGGTTGTTACAAACATTTATGCACATGTGGGCCCGTTTCCCTTTTTCATGATCTATTTGGGATACAGACCAGTAGACACTGCAGGACCAAAGGGTATAAACAGTTTGGTAGCCCTTTGGGCATAACTCCAAATTGTTCTCCAGAATGATTGGATCTGTACACAACTCTACCAACAATGTGCTAGTGTCCCAGTTTTTTCCACATTTCCTCCAACATTTAAAATTATATTTTCCTATCATCTTAATTAATCTGAGAGGTGTGTAGGGGTACCTCAAATTTAAGACCTTGACATTTTTAAGCTAAGGTCTTTAACAGGTCTCAATTTGACTGAAGCCTCACCCATTTAGTGATTAAGGCTAAGTAGAAATTGAGGCAAAGAATGGCCTCTTTCACCTCATCAAAATAAGCTAGAAGTTTTTCCAATAAAATCAGGGGTGAAGCAAGGATGTCTATTATCACCACTATCATTTAATAATATACTTGAAATGCAATAAAAGAAGAAAAAGAAATAAAAGAAATTAGAGTAGGCAATGAGAGAACAAAACTTTGAGAATTCTAAAGAACTAACAGCTCATAAAGTAAACGCACACAAATTTTTATTTATTGCCAACAAAGTCTAATGGGAAGACACAGAAAGAGAATTTCTATTAAAAATAACTGCAGATAATATAAAATACTTGGGAGTCTATCTGCCAAGATAAACCCAGGAATTATATGAACACAATTAAAAATTACTTTTCACTCAAAGACAAATATAAATAATTGGGAAAATATTAATTGCTCATAGATAAGACAAGTTAATGTAATACGAATGACAATTCTACCTAAATTAATTTACTTATTCAGGGCCATACCAATCAAACTACCAAAAAGTTATTTTGTAGGGTTACAAAAATTATAACAAAATTCATCTGGAAGTACAAAAGCATATCAAGGAAATCAATGAAAAATATATGAAACAGTACCTAGCAGTACCAGATTTCAAATTGTATTGCAAAGCAATAATCATCAAAACATCTTACTGGCTGAAAAACAGAGAGGTGAATCAATGAAATAGATTAGGTACCTAATATATATTAGTAAGTGACAACAGTAATCGAGTATTTGAAAACTCAAACATTCAAACTTCTGGGACAAGAATTCATTAGATGACAAAATTTCTGGGAAAATTGGAAAGCAGATTGGCAGAAACTAGATATAAACCTATACCTCACACCAAGCAAAGGCACAAAGGGATACATGATTTAGACAGAAAGAGTATATCAGAAATTAATTAGGGAACATGTAATATTTTATCTGTCATATCTATGCATAAGGGAAGAGTTTATGACCAACTAAAAGATAGGACTATGGGATAATGGATACTTTTGATTATATTAAACTTAAAAAGTTTTGCACATACAAAACCAATCTAGAAAATTACTTTAGAAGGAAAAGAGTAAACTGAGATAAAATGTCTTTTTTTACATATTTCTTATATAGAGAGAGAATTTGAGTCACATTTATAATATGTTATTCCTCACTCATAGTCAAAGGACATAAACAAGCAGTTTTCAGAAAAAGAAGTCAAAGATATATGTAGTTATATTTTTTAATGCTCTAAATCACTACTGATTAGAGAAACGCAAATTAAAACAATTTCCAGGTTCTACCTAACAGATTAGCTAATCTGACAAAAAATGGAAAATGTCACTATTACAAGGGATGTGAGAAAAGAGACAATAATACACTATTAGGGGCAGCTAGATAGTGAAGCAAATAGAGCACTGGACTTGGAATCAGGAAGACTCACCTGCAGTTCAAATCTAGTCTCAGACATTGACTTGCTGTGTGACCCTGAGCAAATCACTTAACCCTGTTTGTCTCAGTTTCTCATCTTGAAAATGAGCTGGAGAAGGAAATGACAAACAACTCCAGTAGCTCGGCCAAAAAAAAAGGGGGGGGTCACAAAGAGTTGGATTTGATTGAAACAACCCAACAATAGGAATAACAATGTGTTGTTGGTAGAATTATATGCTTATCCAACCATTCTAGAGAACAATTGGGAACTATGCCCAAAGGGTTATAAAACCGTGAATTTCTTTTGACTCAGCAATACCACTATTAGGTCTATATCCCAAAGAGATGAAAGACAGAGGAAAAGGACCCATATGTATAAAAATATTTACAGCAAAGAATATTTATGGGCAAAGAATTGGATAGTGGCTTAATAAATTGTGAGATATGATTGTATTGGAATATGATTATATTGGATTGATTCTTTTATGTTATGATTATATAACAAAGTATACCAATTATATAATATATTATAATACAGTGTATTAGTATCATATTAGGTATTATAATATTGTATTATTACATTATTATATTGGAATACTAGTATTGATGAGGTTTGGATTTGGGAAACCCAAATAAAATTAACATTTCTGGTAATCAGGGAGTTAAATGAAGTCTAGTGGCAGGTTCGGGGTTAAGGGAATCAAATGGAGCTCCCCTGCAACCCCTCAGAATTCGGCACAAGGGTAGGGAGTTTTGGGGGACACCCTTCTGGCGGCACAGAGGTCCTTTTTACAGAACCGAAAACCTAGATTGATAAAAGAGGCTTATTATAGGGATTGGGAAATAAAGTTAGAAATCCTGACAGAGAGGCATAAAGTCTCGTTAGAGAAATAGGTGAGGATAAGAAGAGGATGGCACTGGAAAAGACTATCTATGGAAAATGAACTTTTGCACTGAGAATGCAGTTCTCAGTGGGCAGAAAGATCCTGGCAGAAAAGGGAACTGCCAAAGTCCATCTGCAAAGATCTTAGTTGATGGAAGCTCATTATATTGCTTGTCTCGGTGGGGGTTGGGAAACCCGAGCAGATCATCAGAATGGGGGCTGGGAGAGCCCAAGTTGGCTCAGATCCGATGGGGGCTGGGACAAACCAGGATCTCCTATTGGAATTCAAAGGGATGCTTTTGACCAGGATTTGTGAATCAAAGGTCCTGGCTTCCAGAACTGATAATACATCACCCAGGAGGGGCTGCCAGCATTCTATCCATCTTGCTACTTTGCAGCCTAACTAATCCACACAACTGCACTCTATAATCTAGCTCACATTTTTTCATTTATATATAAAAATAACATGAGAGAGACTTGTCAAATGCCTGACTAAAATATAGGTATATTATATCGATATATATTATATAGGTATTTTCATCTACCTATCTAGTTTCCCTGACAAAAAATGAAATGTTTAGTCTGGCATGGCCTATTCTTAATAAAATCACATAAAATCACAAATGGTCAAATTTGTGGTCACTGCTTGCATTTCTAAATGTGCATCCTTTTAATATATTCTAGAGTTTTCCTAGAAATTGCAATTGAATTTACTAATCTACAATTCTTTAGCTCCATTTATAGAAAAAAAATACCAAAACATTTTCTCTTTCATCTAGTCCTCTAGCTGCTTTCCTGTTTTCTGCCAGCTTTCAAATATCCTTCATTGTGGCTCAGCAATTGTAGTTAAATTTCTTCTTATATCCTGGTTTGTCATTTATCTGGGTTAGGTGACTCACAGCAGATAGTTAGATGTTCTATCTCCCTAAGTACCTTAGATATAGGTTCCTTATTTTCCCTATTTTCATTAGCTTTTTCAGCTTAAAGATTATTTTCATGACAGAGAAAATGAAATAAGAGTTTAGGAATTTTGCCTTTTCTCCATCCTCAGTAACTGTTATCTTATCATCCTAAATGTCTTACCTTTACTTTGATCCATAGCTTTAACCCAATATTGATTGACTTAACAGGTCCATCCTAGATAGGGCCCACTTACAAAAAGAAAGAACTCAAAGCTGCTGAATAGTCAAGTAACTTCCTATGTCTCATTCCTGACCTCTGACCAAGGCCAAAGACATATCTCAGTTATGTGACACAACCATGATATTGATTCTATCTCAGAACAAAACCCTTATCAGGGAACAATAAGGACTTTATACCTTGTCTTGGGTTATCTCTGTTTCAATTTTCATCTTCTTATGGTAATTACATACAGATATTATTTAATAACAGTTGTAAACAATTTATGGATATGTTTCTTAATTCTGTGCCAGAAACTCTGTGCTCTTGTTGGTTTTGAATGAATGAATAAAAATAATTTGACAAATATGGAAGGACCATGTTAAAAACTGTTTTAATATGATCCTTCCATGTTTGTCAAATTATTTTTATTTACTAACTTTTGTCTTTAAAAATAATATTTATATTTTCTTGGAAAACAATTTGAGAATGAAATCTTCTATTTTCTTTGGTAAATCATACTCTAAACTTTTCTCTTTTTTTCTTGTTTTCATAGAAAAATCTTTTAAAATTCTAATTAGTGGTTTGTTTAAATAAAAGCCATAATTCATTGGCTACTTATAAAATTGTCTCCTATAGTTTTGAAGCTTAATAATAATGTGTCCAGGTTAATTGAATTTGGGATTCACCACTGTTGGTTTCCTTCCTATGAATTTTATTTATTTAAAATCCATCCCTTATTTTTAAGCATTTGAGATATTTTAGTATATAACTTCCTGTCATTTTTGTTCATATTTTTTCTAAATCTTTTTTCAGTTAAATAATTTATTGGACTTGTTTTTATGTTTCCTTTGTTTCTGCCATTCTTTCCTCCAGTAACAATTGATTTTGATCCAATCTATTTTTATTTGTTTACATTTTCAATGAATATTTCTAAATCATTACTTCATTTTGTCCTACAAATCCTTAGCTGCATTCAGCTTTATTTTTTAACTTTAATGTATTTTTGCTAATTTTTCTTTTAATTCCTTAAGATGGAATGGGAAGGAAAGTGGAGAGAAGAGAGAGGGATTGAGAGAGAAAGGAAGGAAGGAAGTAGGGCAAAAAGGAATGAGGGAGAGAGAAAGACACAATTCTTCTTCGGCTTGCTTATCTCCTTGAAAGCTTTTTTAAAAATTAATTTTGAGGGTTTCTGATCATTATGCTATTGAAGATGATTCAATTGCTTTTGAGTATTGAGAAGATTGCTTTTCTTTGGCAAGATTCCTTGTGATCTTTCATGGCAGTGTCTTTGTCAGTTAATGTTTTTGGAAAAACTATGAATGAATAAAGGTTTGTAGCTGATGAACAAAGATTCTTTTCAGTTTCCTAATGTACCATTATTTTTTTTCTCTTCCCATGCAAGGAATCACACGTTGCCAAGAGACTATCTTCAGGAGCTCAGCCATTAGTTTGCTTTCATTTTTGATCCCTGACACTGGTTCACTTGGAAGGCTCATGTATTGGGCAGATTTCTGTACTGGTGAAGAAAGGTATAATTGATACATAAAGAACTCCCTCAAAGTCAGGTCCACACACTTGATTCTGCATATTGTTTTTCAGTAGCATAAGTTGATGGGAAATCTTAATGTCAAATAGAACTGCTAGGATGTATCAATTTTTATTTCTCCATTAAGATCCATAGGTATTGATAATATATGTATATATATATATATATATGCAGGTATATTGTGTGTGTATGTGTATATATATATATATATATATATATATATATATATATACACATATATAATTATTATTATCATCCCTAATATTGGACAATTACATGGCACAATGGATAGAACACCACAAGACTTAGAATCAGGAAGACTCATCTTTATGAATTCAAATCCAGCCCAAGAAAACTGTTTTTTCTCAGTCTTAATGACTTTTTATCCCTGAAAACTCAAAGGTCTCCACAATGTCCATGTTGATGAACCATAGAAATGGATCATAGCTTGCCTCTGATACAAGATCTTCTCCTTAGGTGGCAAAGATAAAGTGGAACATGGGATAGTCTGGGAAGCAAGGAATATCAACTAGAAGCAAAGAACATTTGATTGACTCTAGAAGGTCAAGGGGATGACATGTGGCTATTCTTGGGGTTAACTGTAAGTGGGAAGAATCCCAAACCAAAGCATTTGAAGAGAAATTAGATGTAAGAATAACAATCATTATTTCTACACTTGGGCAGCTAAGGGGTACAGTAGATAGAGCACCCTGGGCAAGTCACTTAATCCTGTAACCCCAGCTTCCTTATCTGAAAAATTAACTGCAAAAGGAAATAGCAAATCATTCCAGTATCTTTTTTTTTTCTTTTTTTTCTTTCTTTTTTTTTTTTTTTTTTTTTGCTGAGGCAATTGGGGTTAAGTGACTTGCCCAGGGTCACACAGTTAGGAAGTGTTCAGTGTCTGAGGTCAGATTTGAACTCAGGTCCTCCTGACTTCATTTCAGTATCTTTGCCAAGAAAACCCTGCAGGGAGTTATGCGTAACTGCTTAAAATTTTGTAAGACAATTTACATACATCATATCATATAAGCTTTACTACAACACTGTGAAGTGGGCACTGAAAGCATTTTTTGATCCATTTTATATAGCACCTATTATGTGCTAGGTATTATGTTAAGTATTTTATAAATAATATCCTTTGATCGTTACAACAACCATTTAAGGCAGATGTTATTTTTGTCCTTATTTTATAGATGAGGAAACTGAGGCAAATAGAGAGTAAGTGTCTTGTCCAGGTTACACAACTAGGAGTGTCTGAGGCTGGATTTGAATTCAGGTTTTCCTGACTCCAGATAACCCCCATGCACTAACAGTGCAACTTAACAGTTTGCATCAGGGATTTTTTTTTATCTCAAAATTTCCCCTGCCTCATTGTCAAGAACATTGAGAAGGGTCAATTATCCCCTTCAAGTGTGGGGAAAATGGAAAGCTTGCTGGTTTGGAAAAGGTCTCTAGATCACCAAGGAATATAGGCACTCATAATTTTCAATCATTTAGGCACCATGAAAGACTTGCACTGCTGAGCTTTGTATAATGGACAGTTTCTCCTGTCTGAATGGGAGCTCTTCTTTAAGCAGGGTCTATCCCTTGGTCTTTAGTACCCTAATCTTATCAGTTTGAACAGCAGTTACCAGATTCCAGACTTCTGGACAAGATCCCAAATGAAGATTTACCTGCTTTTTCTCCCAGTGCTGCACGTTAGCATAAGGCATGGAATTTGGGGGAATTTCTATTTATGTGGCAACCCCCCCAAATGAGAGTAGAGTAGAGATAGGGTATGACAGAGGGACTGGCCTGGTCACCTTTCAAGGGAAAATGTGAGCTGGTGAATCCAAACACTCCCATTCTGTGATTTGGGGACAGGGAGCAGGGGGGGAATCATTTTACTGAGCAAGATATTTAGTGAATGAATCCTAAACATTTCCCAAACAGATTAGAAAGACTTCCAGAGAGTTTAATTCAGAAGACCTCTGAAAAAGGTGGATGCTCATTTTTAGATAAGTCAGAGCTTAAATAAAACCAGTTTTTTGCTTTGTTACAACATTGTCATTGCCAGGAGATTGCTTCACCCAAAGCACTATATGAATTCACAGCATATATTGAGCTTAGCATAAACTCTTTTCAGTAACATCTGGATTTTAGGGGATAAGGTTCTGGGCAGAGTGTTCCTAATGACCTGGGCCTTCAGATCAGTTTGCTCTCTAGGCAGACAGACTTAGGGTCTTGGGCCTTACAACCTATTAACTTGCAAATCTCACTACAGATACCTCATAAGACCTGGAAAGTCAGTCTGTCTCAGTGCTACTGATAGAAGAGAAGCAGAGATCAGAGGAGAAAAGCTTAATTGGAAAGAGTTTTAAGAAGAAGGAAATACAACTGTTACATATTACTATACAAAGAGTGGATATACACTACAGAATAGATATGTGGCATCTTCTCTATTTAAAGACACTCAGTGCTGGCAAAAGGCCCCTAGTTAAAAACAAGAAACAACCAAAATCCATCCTTTGCTGAGAACAGCTCACTGGGAGGGAGTGTCCCGAGGGCTTGCTCTCTTTACTCACCACAAACTGTTGTTTAAGGTAGAAACCTACAGACTGCCCCTGAGTAACACTGCTTTGAGTCTGAACTGCCCCTTTAATAACTATTCCACTCTTTATTCCTCCCCATTCCTTCTGCGTCCCACAATGGCTTCCCACATGAGAATTCCTTGGCAGCTATGGGAATGTCAGGAGCTGTGAAATATATTCATGGCAATCACTCAGCCAAATCTGTCCTATACAGGTGCGATTGTTTACTCTCATTCTCCCACTTGTAGAAGAAAGGGGTTGCAGATGGATATGCTCCCTTCTGAGAAGAAGATAAACATTTCAAAATCCTGCATTAAGAATAAAGAACTCTCACAGCACCCCATAGTCATCTCTGGAACTTATCCTAAGTTTGTCGTGTGCCTGGATACCATCTGTTCCACTGAAAATGTCCAACTCTTTTGGATCTGAAATCTTTACTGAAAAATTCTTAGCACTGTTTCTCTGAATTCCTCTGAAATCCTCTAAGATCTTGATGATTTATTGGGACATTCCACCACAGAGTGCAAAATATTTTGGTAAAGTTTCAGGTATACAGCCTGCAGAGGCAGCAAGGTCAGCTTAGAGGAAAGTCATTCAGTCATTCCAATCATGTCTGACCCTTCATGTGAACACCATTTCTTGTCAAAAATACTGGAGTATTTCCCGTTCTTTCTCTAGCTCATTTTACAGATGAGGAAACTGAGGCAAAACGTGTTTAAGTGATTTGTCCAAGATCATACAACTGGTAAGTGTCTGAGATAGGATTTGGACTCAGGAAGATTAGTCTTCCTGACTTCAAGGTCACTACTCTATCCACCAAACCATCTCATACCCTCTAGAGTAGAATATTAAAAGCTTAAATGAATGGCTGCAGCCAAATAGGACAGGCTCTGACTGTGATGAGAAAAGCTTTATTCTTGATGCCCATGAGGAAAGCTGGAATAAATTCCTTGACTTATGATCACATGATTTCCCTCCCACTTATTTGATATTTTATTTTTTCCAGTTTCATGTAAAACAATTCTTTTTTTCTGTTTATACATGCACATATATATACACGTATGTGTGTATATATACATGTATACATATACATTTTTTAAAAATACATTTTCTTATGAATCATGGTTGGCAGAGAAAAATCAGAACAAATGGAGAAAACAGAGAAAAAAGGAAAATCACAGAAGAAAAAGAAAAAAAAAGAAAAGATAGCATGTATTGATAATAATAATAATAATGATTTACAGTCTCCATGATCACATGATTTAGAGCTTAAAGATATCTGAGTATCAGACATTGGCCATTTTGTTCTCCAGATCATTTTATAGATGAGGAAAGTGAGACAAACAGTTTAGTGACTTAAATAGGGTCACACAGCTAATATGTATCTGAGGCCAGATTTGAACTCATAAAAATGAGTTTTCCTAACTTTAGAGCTGGCACTCTTTTCATGGTGCTTAATAGAGTTTGCTTAATTCAATCTCATTTTTCAGATGAATAATGTAAGGCCTAATTAATTGAATTGCCTCAGATGACACATGAAAGGGCTGAGGTCTTCTCATTCCAGTTCTCTAGTACACAATATTGTCTTCACAGTGCCATGCTCTAGGCCAATTCTAGCTGTAACTTTTCTTAAAAAGAATCAGCAAAACATTTCAAAGTTACTCATGTTAATGTTCTTGAAATCAAGAAGTGTTGTTGTAGAGGACACAATAACTATAAACAGAAACAGTGTGGAGGGTGAGAGCTGAGATTCTTTGGGCAAAGGCTGAAAATGTGGTTTTCATTTACCAGGAAAAAGCCACAACTGCCAAGAATCCAATTCATACTGGCCACTTGGGGTTTCCTAGTGGCAAAGATGGGCAGAGTGCATGTGAAGAAAGGTCTTTTTGAAACTCTAAGCTTCAGGGTCAAGATCAGGGGTGGAGGCGAAGTTAGGGAACCACTATTTTGGCTGCTCCCAGACCAGCTTCTTCATCTCAAACACATGAGCCCTTTTTGTACTTTTTGTACTGTCTTTTTTTCTAGGTTTCCTTTTCTATTGTAGGCAAGGATTAAACTGCCATCCATAGAACTCTTCATCTACAAAGTCTGTTTGCTGGGTGCTCCTTTCCCTTCATTTTTCACAATTTTTCGGGGGGAGGGAGGGGAAAAGCTGCTCTTTGAGAGACAGAGGAAAAAACACTGCATTTGGAGTCAGTAGACCTGAGTTCAAATTGTGGCTCTACATCATACCAACAATTAGACCTGGAGAAAGTCATTTAAACTATTTGATTTGAAGAAATGTTTCAAATTTTCTCTTGCTCTCAGTTTCCATATCTGTAAAGTAAAGGGTTTGGAACTAGCTTACGTCCAAACACTCTTCTAATTCTAAATCTGTGATCCTTTTACTAAGGAGTTGGGAAGCATGAAATTTTGAAAGCAATTTAAGGTTCAATGACTTTTTGGCAGAACTTTGTATAAATTTAAGACCTATAAAGTGTATGAAAGGATAAAATGGCAGACTTGTTTACTGATTCCCAGAATAATTCCATGTATAACCTCCAAGTTGTAAATGAAGACTTGAGGAAAAATAACAGAATCTATTAGGAATTAACCACCACAACACAGTATGTTCTCTAGCTGCAACAGGCAACTGTTACAAGGACATAAGAGAAATCTAATGATGGGATTGTTGGTTCCAGAAATGTTGATTTAAAAAAAAAAAAAAAAACTAATAAACTCCATTTACAAAAGATCATGGTTCCTCTCAAGTAGAAGTTTTGTTTCTTATTTGGGTAAATCAAGTAGGAAGTAGACATTATTTTAAAGGGAAAAAAAATCTTACATTTAAAGGTAAGAGAATTACATAATAGGGAGCATGTTAGACATGAAGTCAGAAGACCTGGGTGCAAATCCTGCCTCAGCTTCATACTAGCCATGTCACACACACACACACACACACACACACACACACACACACATCCATTTTATAAATTAAGAATTGTAGTCTTGTACCAAAGCATACTACAAACTAATACCAAAACTTAAAGCATGCTATAAAATTGAGAATTACTGCTGTTGGTTTTCCCCTGGAATAGATAAAAGTCATCCAAAGCACTCAGCTACAATTTTAATCAGATAATAATATACCATGATCTTTGTAATCCTTTAAAATCAGTGTCAGCAATGGTCCCTGAGCACTAACTTAAAACATAAGTGTCCTGGTTTTAGATATTTTGCTAATAAGTGATTTTTTTCCCAGTGGAAATTCTTAATATCCTCTAGCTTGCTATAGGGTTCTTAACTTCTATGTGTCGTAGACCCTTTGTGAAATCTGGTAAAGTCTACAGTCTTTTCAAAATCATGTTTTAAATGAATTTTTATTTTATTCTGAATTTGAGAAATAAAACAAGCATAGTAGAAAAGAAACAAAGAAAAAAATTATACATGAAACTACAAATGTACTATGTACAACTTTTAAAGATATAATAAAGTTATATAACTTTCTTTTTTTTTTCTTCTTCCCCTCCCATCCTAGAGATGGCTACCATTAGATAGCAACATGTATATATGTAAAATCATTCTATATACACTTCTGTTTATCAGTTCTTTCTCTGGAAGCAGATAGCATCTTCCTGTATAGTTCCTTTGTCATTAATTTAGACTTTTTAATAACCAAAATGACTTAGTCACTCAAAGTTGACTTTAAAACAATATTGCAGTTCTTGCTTTATGTCCTCTTGGCTCTACTCATTTCACTCTTCATTATTTCATGCAATTTTATTCATGTTTTTCTGAGATCATTAGGTTCATCATTTCTTACAGCACTGCTATGCTGTATACATTGTGATGTATTGCATCACAATCATATCACAACTTGTTCAGCCATTCCTTAATTGACAGGCATCCCTGCAATTTTCAGTTCTTTGCCATTACAAAGAAAGCTGCTACAAATATTTTAGAACATATATTTTCTTTCCTTTTTCCCTATCTTTGGAAATAAACCTAGTAGTGGTATTGCTGGGTCAGTTGGGTATGGGCTGTTTGGGTATAATTCCAGATTGCTCTCCGAAATAGTTGGATTGATTCACAGTTCTACCAACAGTAAATTGGTGTCCCAATTTTCCATGTCTACTCCAACAAAAATTCCATAGGTTGCTGTAGAAGAGGTACCAAGGAAAATAAAAGAGCTTACCTAATGGCAACATGGAAGAGATAGTAAGGTATAGAGGTTAGAAAGCTGACCTTGGAATCAAGGTGATACATTGAGGTTCTCTTTTTTTTATTATTATTATAGTAACTTTTTATTGACAGAACCCATGCCTGGGTAATTTTTTTTTTACAACATTATCCCTTGCACTCACTTCTGTTCCGATTTTTCCCTGCCACCCTCCACCCCCTCCCCTAGATGGCAAGCAGTCCTATATATGTTGAATATGTCCTAGTATATCCTAGATACAATGTATGTGTGCAGATCCAAACAGTTTTCTTGTTGCACAGGGAGAATTGGATTCAGAAGGTAGAAGTAACCCAGGAAGAAAAACAAAAATGCAAACAGTTTACATTCATTTCCCAGTGTTTTTTTTTTTCCTTTGGGTGTAGCTGCTTCTGTCCATCATTGATCAATTGAAACTGAATTAGGTCTCTTTGTCAAAGAAATCCGCTTCCATCAGAATACATCTTCATACAGTATCGTTGTTGACGTATATAATGATCTCTTGGTTCTGCTCATTTCACTTAGCATCAGTTCATGTAATTCTCTCCAAGCTTCTCTGTATTCATCTTGCTGGTCATTTCTTACAGAACAATAATATTCCATAACATTCATATACCACAATTTACCCAACCATTCTCCAATTGATGGGCATCCACTCAGTTTCCAGCTTCTAGCCACTACAAACAGGGCTGCCACAAATATTTTGGCACATACAGGTCCCTTTCCCTTCTTTAGTATCTCCTTGGGGTATAAGCCCAGTAGAAACACTGCTGGGTCAAAGGGTATGCACAGTTTGATAACTTTTTGGGCATAATTCCATACTGCTCTCCAGAATGGTTGGATGAGGTTCTCTAACACATAATATCTATTTAACCTCTCAGTACTTGGGGAAACCCTCTAAGACTGTAAGTTACAGAGGCTAATCTGCATTAGGGGAAGGAATTCCCCTACTAAGAGTTTCCTATGCCGATGAAATCATAGATCTAAAACAAACAAACAAAAAGTGTGTGTGTGTGTGTATATATATATATATATATATATATATATATATATATATATATAATATGCTTTGCTTTCTTAAAGTGGAGTCTAACTATACATATTTATTTTTATATTTATAATTATATTTTTAAAATTCTCACTTTAGAAGAGGAAAGTGAAACAATAACTACAATACTTGTCCCTTCTTTCCCACTTTGTTCCCATCTGGGTGCAATAAGGACCTATGTACCATATACGATAGGACCATATACCAATGCCAACTCCCCTGGTATCCCTGTACCTATCAGGAAGGAAAGCTAGCCCATTAGGACACTGTAAGCAAGCATTGGTGCTGGATTTAAGAGATGCCTTTAAAGGCCAAATCCTGTATTGCCTTCCTATCTTGATCCTCCCATGAACCCTTTGCAAAAGGAAGAAGGCAGAGATTTTGGCCTTTATTTACAGATGGGGAAAAGGAGTTAAAGAGGAGATATGTGTCAAACTAAACAAAGAATGAGCAGCATGAAAGATAAATAATTAAAGCCCAGTTCTTATGTCCTATTGCCCAAGACATGTGACCCAAGACATGCCAGCCCAGGCCTGGCATAGGTAATTCAGTTCTGAACAAGAGGTGGGCATGAGTGCAGACAGGAACCCTTTGTCTATATGGTGTTCACCCATATTAAGAATTCCCAGCCTCATTCCTTCAACATGCTTCTATTTTAGGAGGTAATGTTGATATCCTGCCACCTGAAAAAGAGCAACTGATAGCCTGAAGACAGAAAGCTAGTGATTATGTAAGCAATTCAATTTGACAAGTATTTATTTTTTAAATACTATTTTACTTTTTCCAATTACATGTAAAGACAATTTTTAACATTAATTTTAAAAAAAAGTTTAGTTTCAAATTTTCCCTCCCTCCCCTATCTTTTTCTTAAGAAGATAAGAACTTTAAATAGGTTACATATGTGCAATCATGTAAAACATATTTCCATATTAATCATGCTATGAAAAAAGAAATAGATCAAAATTTTTAAAATCACAAAAAGATAAGGAAACTGAAAATAGTATGTTTTTATCTGCATTCATACTTCATCAGTTCTTTCTCTAGATATGGATAGCATTTTCTATAAGTCCTTTGGTATTATTTTAGATCATTGTATTGCTGAGAAGAATTAAATCATTCAAAGCTGATCATTGAACAACCCTGCTGTTACTATGTACAGTGTTTTCCTGTTTCTGCTCACTTCACTTTGCATCAATTCATGTAATTTACAGATTTTTACTAAATGCCTACTAAATAACAAGCACAATGTTAGATGCCTGGGAAATAAAGACAAAAAATTAAACAAACTCATGTTCTACTAGAAGGAAACAATATATAGATAAATAAACATAAAATATATGCAAAATAAATAATTTCCCACAGTGGGATAGGGAGGGGATTGAATAAGACAATCAGTAAGCAAGTCAAAGTTTCAGGTAGGTGATGGCACTTGAGCTGAGTCTTAAAAAGACCTGGGTATTCCAAAAAAATAGAGGCAAGAAGGGAAAGTGTCATAGACATGGTGAACAATCTGTAAAGGCAGAGAGGTAAAAAAAAAATTTTTTTCTAACTCATATATAGGGAATAGCAAGTTTGGCTGGTTTATAGAATGAGATGGAAGTCAACAATTCCATGCCTTCTACTGAGACAGAGTACCACCAGATCTTTTCATCTCCTGCTCTAAGCCCTTCTAAAGCCTGACCATTGACCACTCATGTGCCCTTAGGATTTGTGGGCCCTCTGCCCTCCATTATAAAGAGGAGGTTCAAGCCAGTCATGATTTAGTTCCTCTTCAGACTATACTCTTGCCTCTCTGGACTTTTCCCAGCCTCTTCCTCCTCCCCCAATTCATCTCTCTCTTTTCAACATTTTTGATATATCATCTTCCCCCATTAGAATGTAAGCTCATTGAGGACAGGGACTGTCTTGCTGTTTGTTTGTATTACCTTGGCTCATAGTTCATTAGTTTTTAATGAGTATTTGTTGACTTGACTTACCTGAAATAGAACTTTATCTTATGAGTTAGTCTCCCTCAACGAGAGTGGGTGTTCTGAGATAGCTAGATGATGCAGTGGATAGAATATTGGTCTTAGAATCAGAGAGATCTGAGTTCAAATGTATCCTCATGTATCCACTAACTTAATGATTCTGGAAAAGTCACTTAGTCTCTATTTCTTCAACTGTAAAATGGAGAGAATAACAGCATCTATCTCAAGGATTGTTGCAAAATTGAAAATTGATTTTAATTTTATTTTTAAGGCTTAGTCAAATTGTCATAGATTAATACTCTCCCATGCCATCTGAATCTAAACTCCTTATCCTTATTTTAACTTTATCCTCAAAAAGCTTGCCTAAAGATCAAGTTTTTGTCTTGTAACTATCTCTACCCTTTTCTCAGGTAGCTAGGACACATGGGGTGTTCAGAGAACACCAGCACATCTGATGTGAGGGATTGCTGAGCCTTTTTCAGGGCTTCTCATCTATCTTTGATGTCTACTTGGCACTCAACTCTCTCTAATCTGTGGCTCCAAGATGATGTAGCATGCATAGCAGCCATACTCCGTAAATGGTGTAGACAAACAGGCTAAAACAGGTTGAGGGAAATCGGTATGTTGTGCCACAGTTCTCTTTTATTGTCCTAACTCAGTTTCCCTTATTGTCTCTGACTCAATTTCCCTAAATTGTTCTGCCTCAGTTTCCCTAATTGGTACTGTTTCAGTTTCCCTTATTGTTCTGCTTCAGTCTCCTTACTTGCTCCTCTCCGGTTCATTAAGACTGGTAGAACCCAGGGCTATTTGCTCTAAGGTTATAAATTGTCAATGTGTAAACTCAGAAAAAGGAACTCCAGACTTTGTGTCTGGAGTCCGACATTTTCTTAACTTCCAGTTTGTTAGAATTTATGGTCCTACTCCCCAACCTGTCAGAACCGGATTAATGGTTCCTGCCTGGAGATTCCTCCTCACCAGAATTTGGACTCCACCCCCCTGCCTTTGTTTAGCTACTGTGTATAAATATGTCATTGAGAACTCGGCTGCTCCTGATTTGGTCCCAGCATATATCTCTCCCATTCAAATAAAATATTAAAAACTCTCTAATCTCTATCTTGCCTCAGTTTCTCCGGCATTACAGGTGGACCTTAAATTTATAAGTAGGGTAGTGTCTCCCCCAAGCATGTGAAGGCATTCTCTGCTGAAGTGAGTGAATGAAAACAATTTGCTTCAAGAACCATGAAGGTAACTCATTGCATCCTGGACAACATTGCCTGTCATTTTGACTTTTGTCTTGCCACTGGACTTCAATGGCTTTGTTAGAAAGCCAGAGGCAGATGATTTTGTATAACTCTGACTCACTTAAATCCAATTCATATAGGATATCTTTGGTCTTCTTTAAAACTGAAGAAAACACTCAAGCAGCCCCTGATCATTTGAGTCTCAATTCTATCATTTTAGTTTGAATCTCCATCTTATTATTCAGAATGATTCAATCAAAGCACACACACTCTCCCTTGCAGACTACACTCTCGTCTTTCCACTGCTACACCCAGAGGCTACAGACTAATCCTACCTATTACCTAAAGTTTACTCCAGATTCCCTGGCAAGTAACCGGGGGGACCTGAGGTAACTTTTAACCCACTTTCTTATTAATATGACTACCAAAAGGGATTTTCTTACTTTAGCCAGAGAAGGTCCAAATGATGCACTCTCAGGCCAAGCGGAAGGAAAATATACCTGGATTTAAAAGACCCTCTTTGGCCTTACTCAGCTTTTCGGTCATTGAGAGAGGCCATTGAGCCAATTTACTGGTTATTGCTAGCCTAACTAATAAATTAGTTGTGTTCAGGTCCCTGGCTTTGCTGAAGTGTCCAGTAACTCACTTTATTAACAGCTATTTTGCTCTGGAGAAAATCGAGCCTCAGTCTCATTTTACTCACCACAGAATCAAATGAGAATTTAACCCAGTGCCTGTACATAGTAGATGCTATGTAAATAATAGTTCTTTCCTTCCTTAGATACAGATTCTGTCTTGCTTTTTGTTTTTATTATTATTTTTATTATTAGAACTTAGTATAATGCTTGGCACATAACACTCAGTGAATTGGCTTTTTTTTAATACTGAATGGGATAAAATGAGTGTAGATCTCTCATGGGAATGTAGCCTTGACTTCTAACTTGAGGCTTTGCAATAACAAGTTGAGCTATAACTAAAAAAGCTGCAGGTGTTTGTCTTGGATGAACATTTCTCCTCCTGTTTTCCCCACCTCTTAATTAACATTTAAGTACTTCTTTTAAAGGTGTTGAGGGTTTTGGGAATTCAGGCAATGGAATTCTTTCATCCAAGAATTTCTGCTTGTATAGCAGTTCTCTGGAGATATTTGAATTGAGTTTGTTATTTATTCTTTTACTTCTGATATAGATTTCCATGTTTAGATTGTAAGCCTGGGAGAAAAGATCGGAGTTGGAGGGGAGGGGGCTTCTGTGTTTAGGGTCTATTTAGTCTTGTGTTTGTGCTTTGCACTTCTCTACAGCCACTTTGTTAGGAGTTGCCCTTTCTTTCGAGATCCTAATAAATCCTTTTTTTGTTTGTTTTTTTCTTTTACCTTGAGTGTCTTTGATTTTTAATTTGGGTAAGGGTCCCACTGTCCCACACTGTTCAAAGAATTGCAAAGTTGGTCTGAAAAATGCTTAGAAGATTTAAGAACTTTGATCAAAGCCTAGTCAATTAACTGGTCACTACCAGTTGTGATTTCAGAGCACTTTAGGATGAAAGAGCTTCCCAACTCTCTACAAAGAGGTGGTTAACTACTGGCCAGAAATGAACATACTTTTCCACATATGGCCAGATATAATTAATTTAATTGTACTTATTTTTCATGGGGAAGATATTCATGGAGGAAAAGAAGTCATTGGAAAGTAACACTGATTTTTTAAAAATTGTAAGAAAGATTGACTAAAAGAAAAAAGTGAAAGAGAAAAGCATTAATAAAACACTTTTTAAAGAAACAATCAGAACCAGATTGTGAGGAAAGTTAAATACCAAAAAATAATTTGTTTATATCCTAGAAGCAATAGGGTATCAATGAAGCTTTTTTTTTTAAAGGAGAAGGTATGGTCAAATCTGTGCTTAAGGAGTATCAATTTAGCATCTGTGTGAAGGATGGGTTTTAGTGGAATTAGGCTAAATGCATAATCACTTCTGTTAAGAGATGACAAAAGATGATAAACAAGAATCTCACAGAATGAGAAAACCTGGATAAGTTGAAACCTGAAATTTGGAGAGAATTCCCTATATTGATGGGATCATAGATCCAATGAAATAAATGCTGCAGTGCTTTTCAGAAGACCATGAGCTTCAGGCAGTGAGTATTCTTGGTACATAGCTAAGTGAATTACCTTTTTCAGCACCCCTCCCCACTCCACCAAGCCCAGCACCTTCACTCAATAACCCCTAGAGCTAAATACTTGGCAACTTCTCCCTTGCATGCTATGTTTACAACCTGAAAAAGATCTGGAACATTCTATCTTGCTCCAAAGGGAATGAGCTACCACTTGCCTGTAATACTTTGTCAACAAGGAATTGCTTCCCAACAAAATAATCTTAACTCATTCCCTGGAAAAGAGACGCTCCATCTAATGAATTTTTATTTGTTGCCTCAAAATTTCGATTTAAATGCCAGCTCCTCTATGAAGTCTTCTCTGATAACCTTCTATGGTCATATAGCATTTTATATTTCAAGCATTCATGAATATGAATAATTATCATCTATGTCATAATACAATCTCTTGTCTCTCCTGCTAGTCTCTTTGAGAACTATGTGATATTTATCATTGCATCTCTAGCATCACCACTAATAAATATTTGTTGAATTGAATGGGATGCACACATTCCACTTCTTAAAAATGCGAATTCATACATGCTTTTTTTAAGAAATTAAGGTCAAACTTGGCTCAATAATGAGGTGATTCAAAGAAATTCTAATAGGCCTCTGATAGAAAATGCCTTCCACATCCAGAGAAAACTATAGAGACTAAATGTGAATCAAAGCACTGTATTTTCACCTTTTTGCTACTGTTTTTTGTTTGCTTGGTTTTTTCCCTTTTTGATCTTATTTTTCTTGTATACATAATGAATATGGAAATATGTTTAGTAGAATAGCATATTTAACTTATATTGAATTGCTGCTTTGGGGAGGGAGAAAGGGAAGAGAGGGAGAAAAATTTGGAATACAAAGTTGTGCAAAAGTGAATATTGAAAACTATCGTGGAATGTATTTGAAAAAAATTAAATACTATTTGTTAAAAAAAATTAAGATCAAAGAAATTACCTATGTTTGGAGAATGTAACAATGTCTTGAGATGATTGGAGATAATCTTGGTAATCATGATGTCCACTACGGGGGCCATGGGACATAGAACTGGAAAGTTCCTTACAGATCATCTTAGTCTATCCCCCACACTTTAGAGATGAAGAAACTGAGGACCAACGAGACCAGTAATTATCCTTAAGTATCAAAGTTGAGAGTCAAACCTGTTTTCTTATTTGTAATCCAGTTTCACTGAACCATGCCATATTGCCAGTATTCTCTAATGAAATTTCACCCCTTTAGTAGATGTTCTGCTGCAAGCTGTTGGTGACACAGACATTACCAGACAATAAAAAACAAACTAAAAAATGCTAGGTAAACTGATTCTGTGATCAGCCTTGCCAGAAAAATCTGAGTGTTCCTCACACCCTAGAATACCTTGTCCTCTTTCTTCACTTCTTCCTGCCTAATCACCTCAATTCTCCATGAAAAATTTTTGTTCCCCTTTCCCTCTCCCCCTCCATGTAGAATGTTTCCCAGGAATCACCTCCAGGGCATGAGAATTCTTGAATGGCATTAGAGAGAGCAGATGCTGTGTGGCTCCCCTGAATCACTCGGCTGAAACATGCAATGGTCAAGTCCTGGGAAGGTTTGCCTACCTGAAAATCTGTAAGATTTGAGTTCAACAGACCTGGCTAAGCAGTATGTAGGGCTGGCCGAATATTCTTGGAGAAAAGAAGGTGGGTTTGGGGCTTATGGGAGAGGTCCATAATCAGAAGAGAAGGGCCCAGGCTAAAATCCTTGACTGGAATGTTCTAATCATGTCTCCAAGGAAAAGACACTAATAGTTACTTGGGAAACACTTGGCAAAAGTGTTCTGCTAACATCTTAAACAAAGACATATTGAAGACTTTTACCAGATTTTGATTTTCTGACATATTTCTTTGTGACATTAAGTTCTGGAGTAAAGCCATGCTTTGGGCATATGGAAAGAGTAGATAATGATCATAATAGCTAATATTTATATAGCACTTTAAGACAAACTGCTTTATATATGTTGTCTCACAAAAACTATGTGAGGTAGGTGTTATTATTGTCCTTATTTTACAGATGAGGAAACCAAAACTAACCCACAGCTTGAGTCTAAGGTAATATTTGAATTTATGTCTTTCTGATTCCAAGTCCAAAAAATTATTTATCTATCTAGATACATCACCTACTTGCTGTAGGCATGACTGGCAGCCACAAACTGGCAAATGCTTTTCATTTTCCTCTGCCTAATTCTATGATTATAGGTGCTAATCTATAACTGAATGGCCTGATTTGGGCACCCATTAGTGCTACAGCTTTGAGTCCCTCAAAGGATTGTAAATATCTCAGGGGAAGTGTAGAGAAATCACAGAAGGCTGGCATTTTCCACTTCAAGTGCACTTGTGCCCTTTAGTCTTGTTCCTTAAACCTTGCAAGGGCCTGAGGTGGTTTTTAACCTCATTGAGACTTAAATCACTAAGGGATGCTGCCTTTGAAGGGCAAGTTGCCTATTTAAATAAAGGTTTCTACTTGGGTTTAAAAAGAGTTTGAAATGTCCTTTCTTTGAAATATTCCATTTAGGACAATCTCTGGAGCATTTTGGATCGTTTTTGAGGAATGAGGAACTAAAGCTAATTTTACAAATTAGGCCAAATACAGATGTGATAGACACATATCATCCCAGCCTTTCTTTCTTTCTCTCTTGTCTCATATTCTAAAGTTTTAGATTATGTATTTAAAGAGAGAATATGCACAATTCTGGGATGCACAGCTTAGAGCAAAATGAAGGAGATTAGAGATGGGTAGGGAATCAGAAAGAAAAGGAGATAGATTCTTATATCCTGTGTATCTGGGGTCTCTTAAAGAGATGTAAGATGAAGGGAAGACAAGTTTGAGCTCAGGCAGGGTCAGTACTTCACAGATTTCCCATTTTGTTTCAATTATTCTCTCAAAACAAGTACATAGCAGCATCTTAAGCACAGGACACACTGAAAGAATCACAAAATAACCAAATTTGAGTTGGAAGATATTTGAAGAAATTATTATCCAACTCATACATGAAAGGAAAGAATATATTTAGAAAATATAACAATATTGGGAAGACAGAGGATTTCAAAGGGCACTTCCCCAGATGCCCCTTAAAAATGGTTCTTCCACTCTGATCAATGCATTGACTACCCACAATTCCGTTGGGGACTATTAGTAGATTGTTGATAAAGTAGACAACCTATCTCCTAATAGAGAATGAGAAATATAGAAGGAAATATACAGTTTTGGACATAGTCAATAGGGGAATTTGTTTTGCTTGAGTAGGATATTTGTTATAAAGATTTTATTTTTCTTTATTTCTAAGGAGGGGCTGGAAGGAAAGGTCAATAAATGCTTATTAAGTGAAAAACACAAAATTTTGAAATGTAAATTGCTCTTCCCCAAAGAATCAATTAAAAATTCTAAAATCTCTAAATAATTGACATGAATTTTTTTAGACTAACATGTATTCCACAATAAAGTAAATTAACAATCACTTCTCAGAAGAAAAACAAATTATAAAATATAATAAAATTTTAAAAGTTTTAATAATAAGAGCAATGCAAACTAATATAACTTAAGGTTTCTGCCTTATATTCATTGAATTGCCAAATTAAATAATGAAAACTAGTACTGGTGGATCTATAGAGATTCTGTAACAGGAAATCCTGACATCAGTGAAATCACAGGTCCTGATACACTCCCACCTTCTACCCCTGCCAATAGCAACAACAGCCAAAGGCATTGTCAAACACAGGGACATACAAATAAGATATGGCAGGAAAAAAAATCTTAATTCTTCAATCACACTGCCTCCTCCCCCTTATTGTGCTGTTTTTAAAAAATAATAAATGACAAATATGAAAAAATATGGGAAGACTTGTGTAAAATGATACATAATAAAGAGAATAGACCAATAGTCTAGGATGCTATTGTTTGTCTTTCATTTTCAGAGGACTAATAACAACACCTTATTTTGACCTGCAAAATGAACTGGATCTGAGGCAGAGTTGCACAAAGTTGTCAGCCTTACTCTTTCTTCCAGAGTCATCCAGCTGCAAGATAAAAGTTGGGGATATTTGATTTTGGCATCTTTAAAGTTTTACCAAGTTCTAAGCACTCCTCACTTGTTCTCTTCTGCCCATTCTGGGGGAAGGGGGAAAGGGACGGGAATCTTCATTTATATGCTTGGAATAGATACCTCCCTAACTCACTAAGAGATTTGTGGCTTATTAGTTATGCTCAACCTAGTTTAACGCATCTGCCTAGGTGCTTTACCAGGATGTGGCCAGATCTTAAAAAAGGAAGGGAAAGCAAATCGGGCTTTTTTTTTTTTTTTTTTTTTTGGCTGTTGTATAAAAATTAGTCTATACTTTAAAAAAATAAATTTATAGTTTCATGTTTAATGAATTTTATTATGTTTTTGTGTATTTGAATATTTGTTTTTATTTATGTTTACTAAGTATAGAATGGCAATTTCTTCTTTTTTTCAAGGCAATTAAGTGCTAATAAGTATAAATCGTCTGAAGTTGAATTTGAACTCAGGACATCCTTACTTCAGCCCTATCCACTGTACCATCTAGCTACCCTTAGAATGAAAATCTTTCAAACAACAGTGAAGGGAATTATTCCTAAGACAACTCAGTGAGGATCTCAGAACAGAAGAAGGGACAAATATAGTCCCAACCATGCATCTGTCCCCTTTCCATACCTATCCTGCTCCTGCTACCTCCAAGAACTAACCAGATGTTGGTGCATCTCTGTTAGACCCAGGTACTTTCTGAGGTGATAAGACCAAGGATGTAAGCTCTCTATTAGTGAAATACATTTTAAATAACACTATGTGCTAACTCATGAACATTGATATGTTAAGTGATTTTAACTATCTCTTCCTACAGATATGCTCACTTTAATCTAGACCTTAAGAGTGAAGATGTTTCATTGCAAGGTTGCAGGAAGCTCTTGGATCCCTTTTGGCGATTCCATTTTAATATGACTTGTTTCTTGTTTGACAGTGGAATATAGTGTGTGATGAAAACTGGAAACCTCCACTGACAACTTCATTGTTCTTTGTGGGCGTGCTGATGGGATCCTTCATATCAGGACAACTCTCAGACAGGTAAAGAGGGACATCTCCAAACCTGAGGACATCCTGAATTGGTGGGTGCAAAAGAGTGGGGCCCTGTTCTTTAAGCCTGACTAAAGAATGCCATGATAGATAAATCCTTTGACTGACTCACTGACACTTAACAAGCAGTCAGGGAGGAGACCACATTCCATACTACCTCCAAGCAGGACTGAGGATTGTGAGGGTTGACTGGGACTGAAGTTAAGAGGCAAAGCTCCTTACCTGTCTGCCTTGGTCTTACATAATGGAGGTGTGAAGCTATTTAGAGATGGGAAGCTGACCTCTCAAAGTCTTCCCCCAGTCCAAGAGTTCCACAATAGTGATCTCATTCATTCCTATCTAGAGAGACCCCAAAAGTTAACAGGATTTTCAATTGTTCCCTGTGATCACATTACAGTCTTCCAGGTCCTCTTTAAGAAATGAAGAGGCTCCAACCATCCTGGAGAGCAATTTGGAACCATGCCCAAAGGGCTGTCAAACTGTGCATACTTTTTGATCCATCAAGTGTTTCTTTTGGGTCTCTATGCCAAAGAGATCATAAAAAAGAGAAAAGGACCCTCATGTGCAAAAATGGTTGTGGCAGCCCTGTTTGTAGCGGCAAGAAACCAGAAATTTAATTGATGCCCATCAGGTGGAGAATGGCTGGATAAGTTGTAGTATATGAATGCTATGGGATACTATTGTTCTATAAGAAATGACCAGCAGGATGATTTCAAAGAGCCCTGGAGAAACTTACATGAACTGATGCTAAATGAAGTGATCAGAACCAGGAGATCATTATCAAGATGTCAAGACTATGTGATGATGAATTCTGACAGAAGTAGCTCTCTTCAACATTGAGATGATTGAGGCCGGTTCCATTGATCTTGTAATGAAGAGAGCCATCTGCACCCAGAGAGAGGACTGTGGGAACTGAGTGTGGATCATAACATAGCATTGTCATTCTTTTTGTTGTTGTTTGCTTGCATTTTATTTTCTTTCTCATTTTTTTTCCTTTTTGATCCGATTTTTCCTGGGCAGCAAGATAACTGTATAAATACATATACATATATTGGATTTAACCTATCTTTTTAACATGTTTAATATATATTGGATTACTTGTCATCTAAGGGAGGGAGATGAGGAGAAGGGACAGAAATTTGGAACACAAGGTTTTGCAAGGGCCAGTGTTGAAAAATATTCATGCATATATTTTGAAAATAAAAACCTTTAATAATTTTTTAAAAAGAAAGAAATGAAGAAGTTCCTTCCCTTCTCTCAAGATGGAAGACAAAAAACCCCAAAAAGAATAAAAGAAAAAGAAAATTAAAAAGGAAAAAAACAAAAACAAAAAGGAAGATGGGCTGAAAAGGTGGCGAAAAAGCCTCGAAAGCAGTGCAGTCAGAACCCAGTTCTAGCCCAAGGGATCGGTAAATACTCAGGAGCTGCCTATGTATTCCAGGTAAGCTATGTACAAATGGAAATATGCTGCTCCAAAAGCCCGGATTGATAGGAAAAAGAGAGAGAGGGTGGTCACTACTATCTCAAAACAGTTGGTGTTGATAAGAATAAAGGAACCTATATGGTAAAGATTGCAAAATGTCTAGGTATTACCCTACTGGGGATGGGCCTAGAAAACTGCTGAGTCACGGCCAAATGCCCTTCAGCCAGCCTGTGAGGAGACTTACATCCAGCATCACTCAGCACCGTTCAGATCCTGCTCACAGGCCTCAGCAGCAGCAAGCGAGCTGTTTTCATGAAGCAGCGGGCTAGTGTGGCTTGCTACACTGGACCTCTGACCATCAGCCTTGTTCCTCTGCAAAGGACCCATCAGAAATGCGTCACTGCCATCACTACCAGAGTTAATATTTCTGGTGTAAAAATTCCAGATCACCAAAAAGGAGAGAGATGTTTGAAAAAGAGAAATATGAGATTACAGAGCAGCGCAAGGCTGATCAGAAAGTAATGGACTCAGATTCTGCCCTAAATCAAGAAAGTTCCTCAGCTCCGTGGCTACCTGCGATCTGTATTTTTTCTCTCCAATGGTGTTTAACATCACAAACTGCTGTTTTAAATGTCTTAAGAGAGCTCTTTTTTAAAAAAAAATTTTATTAAAGCTTTTTATTTACAAAACATATGCGTGGGTAATTTTTCACTCTTGCAAACCTTCTGTTCTAAATTATCCCCTCCTAAAAAATTACCCTGTCATGGGCTCTGTCAATAAAAAGTTATAATTATTTTTTTAAAAATTATTCCCTCCTTTCCCCCACCCCCTCCCCTAGATGGCAAGCAGTCCAATACATTAAATAAGTTAAAATATATTAAATCCAATATATGTGTACATATCTATACAGTTATCTTGCTGTACAAGAAAACTAAAATCAAGAAGGAAGAAAAAAACTGAAAGAAAACAAAATAAAACCAAACAACAACAGAAAGAGTGAGGAAAAAAAAGAGGTTATAGCACCAGTGGTATAAAGAACTTGAATTTGTATAGTACCTCACACTTTTCAAAAACACCTTTACATTACATTACAACCCTGTGAATCACTTTTTATTATTCATTTGCCAGATTCTAAAACTGAGAATGGAGAAGTGACTGGTCCAGAATCACATAGTTAATTAGTGACTTAGTGATTACTGATTAATTAGTGACTAGAACACAGATCTAGTGACTGACCTGGGTAGTGGCCCATACTTCATAAACATGTAACTTTCTGACTTTTAAAGAAGTGCTCAAAGAAAAGTGCTCTAGATTTTGTCACCTTCACTCTCCCATTAGTACAAAGGAATGTTGTCTATAATGCTAAAATTCAACTAAGGATTGTATATATGCCCTATTTCTTTCTTGCTACCCCTTTCCCTTAGCCCACAGTTGCTGCTGCTGCTGTTTCCTCTGGTTATAGCAGACACTTAGTAGCTACAGTATCCTAAACAGCCTCCATTTGAATCAGGAAAAAAAATTCTTCTAAATTGAGCTTTTTAAATAAAACTCATTATGGAACGGATATAATCTAGGTTCTCAAAGGCTGCTTGTTTTTCCAGCCAGCAGGGCCCAACTCTGACAAATTGTAAAGCATATGTATCTAATCCTGGTGAAGAACGTTTTTATACAAGGATCGATTTAGCTAAATTCAGATTCCACGACACCTTGGTGAAAACAAATTTCTCTTTGAAATTCTTTGGTCTTTTATCCTAACATTATATTTAAACAACAACATAGAACAGGCACTCAAGACAGAAGATGGGGTAGACCTCTCCCTCTTGTTCCCAACTTCCTTTCTCTGTCTTACAGTGACCAACCAGACCAATTTAGGTGTTGTGTGGCTAAAATAGGTAACAAAAACAGCAAGAATAAACACAAGACAGGTCTGCAGGATGTTACTCTCCCTCCTTCTGTAGGCTTAGGATTCAGAAGGTTGAAGGACTGCAGTAATAGGGAAAGCTGACTGCACCAAAGTGGTGAAGCTTTTAGAAACAATAACTTCTTTTCAATAGTATTTTATTTTTCTAAATATTAGTTTTTGTTAAACTTTGTGTTCCAAATTTTTTTCTTTCCCT
This sequence comes from Sarcophilus harrisii, assembly GCF_902635505.1. NCBI lineage: Eukaryota > Metazoa > Chordata > Mammalia > Dasyuromorphia > Dasyuridae > Sarcophilus > Sarcophilus harrisii. Next base: position 350,813,961 of record NC_045427.1, read on the forward strand.
CCATTCCCTCCCCTTTCCCCAAAACAGTAAACAATCTGATATAGATTAAATATGTGCAATTCTTTTAAACATATTTCTATATTTGTCATGTTGTTCAAGAAAAAATCCTTAGGAAAGAAAAAAAAATAAATGAGCAAACAAATAACAAGGGGAAAAAGGTGAAAATAATATGATTTGAACTATATTCAGTCTCCATTGTTCTCTCTCTATATGTGGATGGCATTTTTTATCCCAAGGCTAATGGAATTGCCTTGGATCACCTCAAACAATAACTCTTTTTTTTTATGTTAAATATATTAAAATATAAATTAGATACACAATAAGTATACATGACCAAAACGTTATTTTGCTGTACAAAAAGAATCAGACTCTGAAATATTGTACAATTAGCTTGTGAAGGAAATCAAAAATGCAGGGTGCATAAATATAGGGATTGGGAATTCAATGTAATGGTTTTTAGTCATCTCCCAGAGTTCTTTTTCTGGGCATAGCTGGTTCAGTTCATTTCTGCTCCACTGGAAATGATTTGGTTGATCTCATTGCTGAGGATGGCCTGGTCCATCAAAACTGGTCATCATATAGTATTGTTGTTGAAGTTATAAATCTCCCCTTTCCATTTCACTCAGCATCAGTCTTGTAAGTTCTCCAGGCCTTTCTGAAATCATCCTGTTGGTCATTTCACAGAAAGAATATTCCATAATATTCATATACACAAATTTTTCAATTCTAACTGATGGACATCCATTCAGTTTCCAGTTTTTAGCCACTACAAAAGGGCTGCCACAAACATTCGTAATAAGGTCCTTTTCCTTCTTTTATAACTTTGGGATATAATCCGTAGTAATCCCGTTGGATCAAAGGTTTGATCTTTTTGAGCATAGTTCCAAACTACTTCCAAAATGGTTGATTCATTCCAACTCCCCAACAATGATCAAGTCCCAGTTTTCCCGCATCCCCTCCAACAATAATTATTTTTCCTGTCATCTTAGCCAATCTGACAGGTATGTAGTGGTATCTTAGAGTTGTCTTAATTTGCAAACAATAACTCTTGAAAACTGTTTTACAAGTAACTAGGGGAAGGAGGTAACCTAAACTGATAAAGAGAATACCCATACCAGGGAAGTCATGGATCTTTGAATAATTAAAGTATAGGAATCATTGCCTAGTCATCGCCCATCTGGTCATTTCTCAGTTGACAACCTTTGAATTTTGTTGTTTGATTTTAGTTTTTGTTTGAAGGGGGGAGGAGGTCTAGAGACCTGTGCTTTCATTGATGCAGGGAATTTCAGGTAAGACATTTCAGATCAGTATAATGAATTAGCAACTTTCAGTCTTAGAGAATTACCTGAGAGGGACTGAGAGTCAGTTAATAAGCATTTATTAAATGCCTACAATGTGCCAGCTAATGTAATAAGCACTGATGATACAAAATAAAGCAAAAGACAGGGGAGGCAATGTGCAAATAATTATGTACAAATAAGCTATAGAGAGGATAAAATGGAGATAACAGAGGGAAGGCACTAGAATTAAAGAAAGGGATGACTTATGCAAAGACCCCAATCAATGAGAAAAGAATTCTCTGCTAATCATCTATCCCCAAGTGGCCCACTCAGTAATGCCTGAATACTGTTTCAGAACATAGAGGAACTAGGGAGAGCCAGTCATGCAGCTGAAGATGTCAATCATCTCTGTGATTCAGAATCCCATGACTCTCTAGTATCCAGGGACCATTCATTGACTTTAGACATCATCTGGTCTAACTTCCTCATTTTAGAGGGGGGAAAAAGATGGAGGTTTTTAGTTAGGTCTTGTCTCATAGAGGTAAACCCCCTTTAGTTTCTTTTCTTGTCTTGTATAAGAAATGAAACTCCCCTTGATTACAGTGGTTATTGAATTGCTGCTGTTTTTTAATGCATTTTTATTTGATTTTTACATCAACTTGACTTCCAAATTTATTCCTCCTCTCCTCCTATCAATTAAGCTATCCCTTGTAACAAAGAATTTTTTTTAATTGGGGGTATGGGGGAAGGAGAGTAGTTAAGCAAAATTAACCAGCTCACCAACCAAACCTAATAGTATATGAAATTGTCCACACCCACCTATAGTCCCCTATATCTGCAAAGAAAGGAGAAAGATTCATTTTGTTATTTCCTCTTAGAGCCCCAGATTGGTCATTATAATTCTGCAGTATTCTGTTTCATTTATAGTTTGTTCTTTTGGGGAATCACTGGAATCATGTTTTCCTGATTCTACTTACTTCATTTATGCAAGTCTTGATGTTGATGTTTACCTGAACCCAAAGAATCTTAGTCCCTTTGAAATCCCTATAACCTGATGTGTATGTATGTGTGTGTGTTGCATTGTGTTTTTAAGGTTTGGCAGAAAAAATATCCTCTTTGGGACTATGGCTGTGCAAACCGGTTTCAGTTTCCTGCAGATCTTCTCCGTCAACTGGGAGATGTTCACTGTGCTGTTTATCATCGTGGGCATGGGTCAGATCTCCAACTACGTAGTGGCCTTCATATTAGGTAGGTTGAAGAGCTGGGAAGAAAGGTCATGTGCTTCTCTTCCCCTTTCTTCCTCTTCTTTCTTCTCCTCTTCTCTGGCTTGCTCAATTCTTTTCAATTGCTTTTACAAAGGGTGAGACAGAAAAATAAAAAAGTAGAGCCTCCACCCCCAGAAAGATTCCTCCTGATGAAATGGGCATCAGAACCTCCACTCAGTGGCTGTTTGCTGTTATTCACCATATCTTATACAACTTTAAATATATATATATATATATATATATATATATATATATATATATATAATCAGCAATGGAAGCTATGCTTCAACCATAGAAGGTGGGAGAGGTCAGGGAGAAGAAAAAAGTTTTATTTTGAGGATAAATGGAATTACCTATCAATGCAGTTTATTGTATTAAATTTGGACCACAGATCAAATCACATTTCTGAATCATCATCACACAAGTCAAACTTTATAAAAGTTGGGAAACAGGTACACAAATATTAGTTCTATTCTTCCACACCAATCTAAAAGTAATCCTGCAACTTTTGTTAATGCAAATTCTCAAATTTGGGGGTGTATTCAAATGCCATGGCTCCTAGCTGGGAGCTATGAATACACAGGCTCTGCTGGGAAGCCAGTCTACTTAAGTCTTGTTTTTAAGAAGCAGAGAAAGTGCCTGAGGGATTCATGAGGCCACTTAGGTGTCATTCCTAAACCTAGACTCAGAACTCCTCTCTAACTTTCTTCCTCATCATTACCCAGCTCCGGCCAGAAATGGGGTCATTCCCTCAGGAAGAGGTCCAATAAAAATGTTGATACATTCTGAGCCATCAGCATATTCTGCAGTATCTCACTGAATCTTGTGCAGGTGGGGTCAGGGTAGCTAAGTAAGTGAAAAGGAACACTTTAAAAGAGGAGCTGGGTAAGGCTGTAATTTCCTATGTTGAAACCCAAAGACCCAAAACAGTTCCTTGCTTCAGTTAGTTCTTCCACATAGAGGGCAATCTTTCATATGACTAAAATTTAGTCAGTTTTAAACTAATTTTGTCAAAAAAATTGGTTCAAACATTGAACTATTAAAATTCTATTCATTAACTCTTCTCTATGGTATCAAACCTATTATCATCTTCACTGGACATCTTATTAATTCTTAATTTTATTGCTATCTTTTTCATATCATCATTTCTAAGTATATCTCAACTTGACCCTGTCTAGAAAATAAAAAAGAAAGGTTAAAGAGGAATAAGAAGGGAAGGAGCTCAACAAAAATTCCCAATATATCAACAGAGTCTGAATAAATATATGCAGTGTTTCACCCAGAGTTCTCATTATGGCCAAAAAAAAGGGAGGGGGGGGAATATATTTTCCCATTTCCTGCCTGGGGCCATACTTGGTTATGTTTCAAATTCAGAATTTTTTTTAATTTTTTAAATTTCTATTTACTTTGTTGTAGTATAGTTACCAGATGCTTTTAACAATATCTTTTTTAAAAAACTTATTCAGAAAGAAGGATTTCTTAATTTTAGAAAGATATATCTTCCCTATTTTAGGATTATCCTCTGGATTTTTAAGTCATGCAAGGGCCTTTAATCAGCTTCTACTTACATAAAGTTCTGACTCATAAAAAGAAAATATGACAAATCAATAGGCTTCAGCTTAGACAGAATTATTGATCCTGAATGTTAACTCTCCCTCCTTCCAGAGATCTTTAAACCTGAACAACTCTTGTCTGATATGTTTTCTTTGAAGTGAACATATTTACAACTTCTGTTTGGTGACCAACCAGAAGTCACGCTCAAATTCCATTCCTTCAATCATTGATGAAGTGACCAGCAGTCCAGGCACTGAGAAGGTTCATGGGTCACAGTGTCAAAAAAGAAGCAGGGAAGGGAGAAGTTGGACAGACTATAGATAAGAGGAGTACACTGGAAGATGAGTTTATGGCCCTAAGATATTCCAGTGGTACTAAATAATGCTTTCTTTTCTTTCTAACTATCTAGTCAGATATTCTCTTCATCAGAGAATGACAAACATAGGCAAATTTTGCCCAAGAACTGAGGGGATCACAGATAAGGGTCACTACAGAGTCATAGTAGATAGCTCTTTCCTAGCACCATCAGGAAGGAAACAATGTTGAGCTGGTTCTGTAGCTTAGAACAGTGATTTAACAACTTTCAAACTTATAGACAAACTACTTTTCAACTGTCACTACAAAAAATAAAATCTCAGTAAATTCATAGGAGAATAATTTTTTTATTTTGGATGAGACTTGTAGGAAGGAGATTTAAAAAAAATTATTGCTCTGCATCAAAAACAAACACCTAGATGTTACAGTGCTATAGGAGAATCCATAGATCACTTAAAAGATTTGCTTTCATCAGGCTATGCTTTGGTTACGACTTGATGAGAATAAGTAAGTCCAAGGTGATAGGTTTGATTCTTGCATAGCTCAGTGGATTTTGTTCTGTTCCCAGGCTGTAGATCAGCTTTTAAACTTAAAAAAATTTTTTTTAAACAACAACAAAAAGAGACCCCAGACTTATCCCAAAATAACTTATTTATCTCCAGTTTTAAAGTTCCCCCATAACTTTAGCCAGATATCTCACAGACATGGGCCATTGAACATAAGGAAAGCTTGTTGAAATAGTTTGAATGTCTCATCACTGTGGGACCATTGCTGGTGACCCAGCTTAGAGGTGAGGACTTATTGAAAAGAGTATTATTTCATATGTAGAAGTCAAGGTACTGCTGTTACTAGAGCCTAAGTCATATTGGTCTGGAAACGAAGAACCAAAAATTCCTATCATAGTCAGAATCCTCCAAAAAGGAAGGAAAAAGCATTCAATAAGCTTGGAGAAGAGTATTCACTGAATGTTCTTCTTAGTAGCATATTAGGACAATTGCATTGTCCTCATTGTACTCTTTTCAAGAAGAGAATAGGCCCCCAAGGATTCCTCCTCTTATAGCACACAAGAAATACCTGTAATTGCTCATCTCTTCAGTTATTTTGGAAATCCCTGCGATAAAAAGAGTTCAGTAGCATCTTCCCAGGTCTGCCTAGTCATCAAAATATCAAGGACTATTGCATACTTTGTAAACTTGTAAAGAAGGGATAGAAGAGGTTATTCAGTCCAAGCTCCTGACTCTCTGGATGACCTAATGTTTGTCAACCCCCAACCTGCCCAAGAGGGGTGGGTGTCTTTCTAGAAATGACTTACCCTTCCATGGACCATTAGTGTCTCACAGGGGTGAGATATCCTTGTGTTGTCTTGCCATCAGGTCAATCTCCTTTTTCTTCCATGGAGGAATAGGATGATAAAACATTGGTCTGTAAGGTGATACTTTGCCTGCCTGAAAATTTGAACATCTTCCTACAGACCTCCCTTTTGGTACCACCAGTCTCCAGCTTTCCTCAGAAGTTGACTTCCTTCTTTTCATCATTTTGGAAGTTCTTTGTCCAAGTCCTGTCTTCAAAGGCTTTAGCAATCCTATCCTCCTTGGGAATACTTGCATACTTCATTCTTTCATCAGTTCATTCAATAAGTAATTCTTAAGTATTTATTCTGTATCTAGGCACTAAGATTACAAAGACATCCAGAAACAGCCCCAGACTTCAAAGAGCTTACTTACATCATATTATGGGCAACATCATAAAGACATTAAGTAAATATGAACTATATGCAATTGATACAGAGTAATTTGGGGGAGGGATATTAGCAACTGGAGAGATCACCTTGGTAGGAGGAAGTAACATTTAAGTGGAGTCTTGAAGGATTCCAGGGATTTTTGTATATCATGGTTATTGTTCGGTCATTTTTCTCTGTGACCCACTTGGGCTTTCTTAGCAAAGATACGACAGTAGTTGGTCATTCCCCTGTCCAGTTCATTTTACAGTAAAGAAAAACAAGGCACACAGAGTTAAGTGACTTGCTCAGGGTAACAAGCTAGAATCTGGAACCAGATTTGAACTCAGAGGATGATTCTTTCTGACTCTAGGTCCAGCACACTCTGTGCTACCTAGCTGCTCACTCTTTGCTTAGTAGATATGTACAATTAATGGAGAGGGTTGATGCCAGTCTCATAATTTACCTTTGTGTGTAACTATGATCCCTCTGCTAACACCAGTCATTGATGAGAACACCCCCTTGAAATAAGAACTCAACATGAGTTTAGACTACTGTGTATCTTTCTGGCTTTGAATAAGAAGACTATGAGCTGAAATGCAGTAAGAAGGCTTTCTAATTTGCAGCTAGATAGCCTCTCATTTATCCTCTTATTGACAGGGACAATCATCAGAAAAGGACATTTTAGAAACGTGTAATGTAGAACAGAACTCTGTCTGAGGCTATATGGACTGATCCTTTTTTTTTAAATTCTATGTTGAGTTTTGAGGGATTTTTTGTCTTATTTATTATGTATTATCTAAATTTGGCTTGGTCCAGCAGGTTCAAAATTTCATTTGTTTACAATACAGTATGCACTTGTGAGCCAAAGAGAAAATAGAAGCCAGAGAAGCCAGCAGGTAGAAAGGAGGAGGGAGAGTATTCTAGACAGGGAGGATGGTCAGAGAAAATGCCAGGAATCTAGAGATGGTATGTCTTGTTCATTGAATAGCAAGGAGACCAGGATTACTGGATCAAAGAGTTTGTGGTAGGATATTAGGACATAAAAAGACTAGAAAGGTGAGAATGGGCTAGGTTGTTGGACTTGGAATGACAGAGAATTTTACATTTGATCCTAAAGGCAATTTAGTGCTCCTAGCACTAGAGTTTACTAAATAAGGGGATGAAATAGTCCTGCATTTTACAAAAAGTCATTTTGGTGACTGAATGGAGGATATGTTGGAATGGGGTGAGACTTGAAGCAGGAAGACTATTTTCATAATTCGGGTTTGGGGTGAGGAGGGCCTACAAGGTGTGTTAGCCATGTCAGAAGAGAGAATGGAGACTTATCCAAGAGAGGTGGCAAAGGTGAAATAGAAAGACTTTGGCAACAGATTGGATATGGGGATAGTGATAGTCTGGAATCGAAGATGACATCTATATTTCAAGCCCAAGGGACTGTGAGGATAGTGTTACCCTCCACAGAAATGGGAAGTTAAAGAAGGGAAGAACTTTGGATGAAAGAGAATTACTTTGGTTTTGAACATGCTGAATTCAAGATCTAGTTTAACATATCTAGTTCAAAATGTCCAAAAAGCAGCTGAAAATACAAGATTAGAGAAGATGGGGCAGGACAGTAGATTTGAGAATCATCAGCATAGAAAAGCTGATAGAGAAGTGACTGAAATCAACACAAACTGACTACTAGATAGAAAACAAGGTACCCTCTGTCTGAATGGGCTTTGTAAAGAGCCATACTGAGTTTCTACATTCCCAGGCAACTTTTTGTTAGGTTAGTTTCAAATACTTGTGATTTTTTTGTAGGTATGGGAACTCCCTCCACTGAAAGATCACAATCTACTTATAATTTATATTTAATGAGTTGCCTGAGGCTCAGAAAGATTAAATTACTTGCCTGTGGTCAGACATCTAAGTCAGAATTTGTGTCCAGTTCTTCCTTTCTCTAAGCTTTATCCACTGAGTCAGACCACCTCTCTAATTTATCTGATAATTATTTGGAAATATTCTTAGCCTAGAGTCAAAGAATCAAATTACTCTAATTGTTGTTGTCATTTGGTCATTCAGTGACCTCATGGGTGTTGTTTGCTTTTGGGGGGAGTTTTTTGGGATTTTGGGGGGTGGCAAAGACAATACTTTGCCATTTCTTTCTCCAGTGGATTAAGGCAAACAGGTTAAGTGATTTGTCCAAAGTCATACAGTTAGTAGATGTCTGAGGCCATATTGAACCTGAGGTCTTTCTGACCCCAAGCCCAGCAATCTATCTATTGAAACATCTAGCTGCCTCTTACTGAGATCAGTGAAATTAAAAAGAGCAAGATTAGAAGGGAGGAAACAAATTGTGTGGAACTTTTTTCTCAGTGTTGTTTCAGTTCAAGATTTAGCAAACCCAGACTTCTTCATTTTTGTAACTGTCACCATGACATTTATGAGTCAATACTGAGTGCTCTGCCTTTCAAAAGACAGACTATTTGGGGAAATAATCTATTACCTAAGAAAAAAAAGTTTTCCCTAACAAAAACTATGAAAACAATTATGAAAAATGTTACATGGAAGATGATTAACAGTCTGGGAGAAAGACATCACATGTCTACCCTAAATGAAAAGAGAAAAGGACATAATGAGACCTAAGAATTTGATTGGTATAACTTCTCCAGGAGCTCAATAGTAGCAGAAAAATCCAGGTCAATTCCTCTTGCAGGTCTAAGCTATTGAGAAGTTTCCCCAAAGTAATGAGTACAATTGCTTTTAGGCACCACTTGCATGGAACTCCTTTAGTATTAATGATAATATGAGATCAGGATAACACTCCATTTAAGTAGCACTTTAAAAGTTTTCAAAGTGCTTCACATGTATTTTCTCATTTGATCCTTATTACAATTCTGGGAGAGAGATGCTATTATTTCCGCCCATTTTACAGATGAGAAAACTGAAACCAGGGCAGTTAAATGACTTAGTATATAAAGTTAAATGAATGTGTGAAACAGAATTTAAATTCAGACCTTGCCAATTCAAAGTCCTGAATTCTATCTAATGTACTATTTAACCATCTCTATGGTAGAAGCCTCTCAGCCTTTCTGTGATTCCAAACTGGTTAGTTTGCAGTGGCCTCCAATTTATCCCATTTCAAACATCTTGGTATATAGGGGAGTATAGACATTTGGAATTGAATATATTGGGATTATGTTGGAATATATAAATATATTCTCTACTTACTACTTGTGTGACCCCAGCCAAGTCACTTCTCTCTGTTAGCCTCATCTGTAAAATGCCAGGGTTAAACTTCTAAAAGTCCTGGTATATCTAAATCTATGAACTTGCAATGCCATAATTCTCTAGATACACTTTAAGTTGTTGAATCTGGAGAGGGAGAGATAAGCTCAGTTTGGATAAATGAATTAACGAGGTAAAATCAGCCTAAACACAGGCTACATCTGGGTTAGTGATAAGTGGGGTGGGGCATTGACAGAACCTGTTGACTTTCTGCTATCTTGAATCCTGACTCTTGATTTCACGGTCTGAGTTATCCTATTCTCCAAGCTGCCTGGACTGCTTAAAACTGTTAAGCGGCTGTTAACGGCTTTTGCAGCCTCATCTATTCTTCTATTAAGAAGGCTGTAACACTCTTGTTCTATGCACTCTACTGGATACTTCCCTTTTCTATATGCTATTATTATTATTCTGGGATTTTTTTTTTTGAATGGGTCTTTAAGTCTGAAATAGAACACGAGTGAGTGGTGCCTTTGGAAATTAGCTGTTTCTCATTCCAGTAAATCCCAGATCTATTTAAATTGAGTAAATTTCTCAAACTCTAGAGAATTTTACTGTTGATACTCCCTAGGACTAAAGGTTTTACAACAGCGACATCTTGTGTTATTTTTTAAGATCAGAGCTTAAATAGTTGTGTACTTTACTTGACTTGAGGACAATATCTAAGAGAACCAGTCTGGAAGACTCAGATTCACCTCTTGTCTCTGACACATACTGACGATGTGACTGGGCAAGCCACGATCTCTTTGTTCTTTGGACACATCTCTAAGAATAATTTGCAAAGAAAGTGCCAACTCCAGTGGTAGAGGGAGTTTCCTTACCAGGAGTCCTCCATTCCAATGGAAGCACAAGTCCAGTCCCTAACTCTTTATCTGACTACACTTGTTTCTGTCTCCAGATACCTCTCAGCCCTCAATCGTCAGCCATGTATGCTCAGGTTCTTGAAAAGGGTCATCAGAGAATCTGGAGTTATGTTTGCACCCTTTGGCCAATACCATTCATAAAAGTTTCTCATTGCAGAACTGGAGTATAATCAAAGTATATTCAATGAAGAAAGGGAAGGGGGGAGAAAGGAATGATCATTTACATACATATATACATAATCATATATAAACAATAATTTATAATTATATACCATAATGGAGTTATTGTTTATTTATGTATAATACACATATATAAATTGTTTATTTATGTATAATTATATTTATTATGTTATATGTCACATAACAAATTATATTTATAAGGTACATAATTATAATAATCATTTATATACTACTATGTGCCAAATATAGTGCTAAGTTCTTTTTAAAAATATATGCATATAGATAAATATATGGATATAGTTGTTTGTATATCTGTATACATACACATGTATCAATTACCTCATTTGATCCTCATAACATTGCATCAAGATAAGGATTATTATTTTACATTTTACAAGGAAAATGAGGAAAAGTTAAGTTACTTGCCTAAGGTCACGCAGCAAAGAAATTCCCGAATCATATTTGAACTCAATTCTTCCTGTCACCAAGCTGTTTTTCTATCCACTGTCACCCAGCTACTCTAGGAAGGGTGATAGCGAGAAGACTCATCAGTGTACTACCTGAGGATTGATTGTTTAAAAGACATTGGTGATGTTTAGCCCAGAAAAAGGGGGTATTTCAGGAGGAAATCATTCCTGTCTTAAAATATTTGAAAAAAATGACAAATTAAAGAGTTATCAGACTTATTTTCCTTGGCAAAAGAAGACAGAACTAGGAATAACAGTAGCAAGTCACAGAGAAGCAAGATTTTGATTAACCCGTAGGAAAAATTCCCTATGGTGAAAGCTGATATGGATTGTCTCTTCAAAAAGTAAGAACCGCATTCAGAGGATATGAACTAGCAGATAGGAGATGGTAATTGTCAAGGAATTATAAAGAAAATTTCTGAGTGGGGTGGAAGGTTGAAGTGCATAGATCCCCTTCCAACCTCAAGATTGATTAGATTCCATGAAATTCCTAAATAAAAAGCATTTTAAAAAGCAACCACAAAGACGTCCAGGAGCTAATTTGGTAAAACAAGCAATAAATTGCCATAACCTTTTCTTATTCATCTCCAGACAATTATAAAATAGTACCCCAAAACAAATACTTGAACAGCAGAAGCAGCAAAAAGACAGGATAAAAAGGTCTTTCAGTCTAAGAAACATGGAGAATCAGCAAGAAAACTCTGTCTCACTTGGGTATAACAAGTACCTGGTCTAGATCAGGAAGCATCCCTGCAACAAGCCCCATCTCAGCAAATCAATGGGAAATTCTGAGTCCCAGTATGGTGGAGCAGGTAAATGTCAACAACAGGACCTCCATGGTGCCTCAGCATAGCCAGGGGAACAAGCAGACTTCAATCCTGAGAACAGCCACATGCTTCAGTGTAGCCCTGGCCAAATGCAGAAATATTCCACTGACCTTTACACATGCCAGACACTATCACCAGAACCCCAACTCAGCACCAGGTCAGATGTCAGATCCCTACAGCCTCCTGTAGTGCCAACCCCCCTCCCAATTCCACTCCCTCAGTACAGCATCAGACATGATGATTTCCATGGGCTTCATGGTAACATCAGTGCAGCACCAGGTAAACAGCCAGGGCCTGCAATCACTGGTACAGGAAACTTTACATAGTACCCTTCCTACCCTGGGAGGAAAGCTCAAATTTAAAAGAAGGGAAAAGGGACAAAAAGTGATTAGTAAAAAAACAATAATAACAAAAATAATCTGACCATAGAAAGTTGTCATGGTGATAGGGAAGACCAAGACACAAACTTAGAAGAGGACAGCAATGTCAAAACACCTATGGACAAAACACAAAAGAAAAATGGGAAGTGGTCTCAAGCCCAAAAATATCTCATGGAAGAACTCAAACAGGGCTTAAAATCATAAAAAAAGAGATAGAATAAATATTGGGGAAAAAAATAATAGTGACTTAAGAGAATTATGAAAAAAAGAGTTGACAGCTTAGACAAAAAAAAAACAAAAAAAACAGTCGCTTAAAAAATAGAGTTGGTCAAATGGAAAAGGAGGTAAAAAAAATTTGACTGAAGAAAACAATATCCTAAAAAGTAAAACTGGCCAAATAGAAAAGGAAGTACAAAAATTAAATGGGAAAAAAAACTTCTTAAAAGCTAGAATTGGGCAAGTGGAAGCTAATGATTACATGGGACATCAAGAATCAAACAAATTCAAAAGAATGAAAGAAGAAGAAAACATAAAATACCTCATTGGAAAAACTACAAACCTAGAAAAGAAATCTAGGAAAGACAATGTCAGAATCATTGAACTACCTGACAGTCATAATCAAAAGGAAGACCTGTACAGCATCTTTCAAGAAATTATGAAAGAAAATTGTCCTAATATCCTGGAATCAGAGGACAAAATAGACATTGAAAAAAATTTACCAATTACTGTAGAAAAGAGATCCCAAAATAAAAACTCCAATTATAGCCAAATTATAATACTATAAGATCAAGGAAAAAAATGTTACAAATAGCCAGAAAGAAACAATTCAAATATCAGAGAGCCATTATCAGAACTATAAAGATTTTAGCAGCTGCTGACATTTTAGCAGCTGCTAAGGATTAGAAGTCATGGAACATGATATTCTGGAAGGTAAAGGAATTACAACCAAGAATCACCCACCTGATAAAATTAAGCATAATATCCCAGAAGAAAAAAAATTTCAATGAAATACATTCAATGAAATAGAAGATTTTCTAGAAGAAATGGATTTCAAGTTTTCATAAGGAAAAGACTAGAATTGAACAAAAAATTTATCTACAATATCAAGATACAAAAGAAGCCTAAAAAAGTAAAAAGGGGAAATAAAACATAAGGGATTAATTGGAACTGTTTACAACCCTTTATGGGAAGATGATATTTGTAATTCTTTAAAATTGTACCACTAATAATACAGCTAGAAGAAATAAACTTACAGGATACAGGTATAAGACGAATTTGAAGGAATAACATAAAAAACAAGGAATGAAAAAGATGACTACATTGGATGCAAAAGGAAAGAAAAGGTAGACTATGGTAAATTATTTTACATGAAGAGGCCTGAAAAATCTGTTACAGTGGAGGAGAAGATGGGAGGGTGAGCAATGGGAATCACTTGAACTTTACTTTTATCAGTATTGGCTCAAAAACGGAAGGAAGGGGTGAAAGGAGAGAGAGGACAAACAGGAGGAAAAATAGGATGAAGGGAAATACACAGTTATTAATTGTAACTGTGAATGTGAATGGAATGAACTCTCCTATGGGAAAAAAATGGATAGCAGAATGAATCAAAAACCATAATCCTACAATATGTTGTTTACAAGAAACATACTTGAAGCACACACACACACACACACACACAGTAAAGGTAAGGAGCTAAAGCAAAGTCTATTATGCTTTAGTTGAAGTTAAAAAAAAAAAAAGGCAAAGGGAACAATCTTGATCTCAGACAAAACAAAAGCAAAACTAGGCAATTAAAAGAGATAAGGAAGGAAACTACATCTTCTTAAAAGGTACTATAGACAATGCAGTAATATCAATACTAAATATATATATGCACCAAGTAATATAGCATTCCAATTATTAAAGAAGTTAAGTGAGCTACAATTCAAACCCAAACAAGAAATAGAGAACATTACAAAATGTAAAATGGATAATTTTAATTCTATTAAAATTTGGTTTTTACAAACAAACCAATGAAACCAAGATTAAAAGGAAAGCAGAAAGCTGGGAAGCAATCTTTATAGCAAGTATCTCTGATAAAGGCCTCACTTCTCAAATATATAGAGAACTGAGTCAAATCTATAAAAATACAAGTCATTCCCCAATTGGTAAATGGTCAAAGAATATAACCAAGCAGTTCTCAAATGAAGAAATTGAAGGTATATATAGGCTTATAAAAAAGTGTTCTAAATCACTTTTGATTAGAATAATGCAAATCAAAATAACTCTAGGCTTTTACCTTATACTTAAAATATTGGCTAATATGACAAAAAAGGAAAATGTTAAATTTTAGAGAGAATGTAGGAAAATTAGGACACTAATACACTATTGGTGGAGTTATAAACTGATTCAATCATTCTGGAGAGCTATTTAAAACTTTTTCCCAAATGGTAATCAAATCATATACCCTTTGATTCAGTAATACTACTGCTAGCTCTATATCCCAAAGAGATCATAAATATAAAAATACTAATAGCAGTCCTTTTCATGGTAGCAAAATATTACAAATTAAGAGGAGGCCCATGACTAAACAAGCTGAAGCATATGAATATAATGAAATATTACTATGCAATAAGAAATCTATGATTTTAGAAAAAAAGCAACACTTTGTGATGATCAACTATGAATGACTCAGATCTTCTCATTAACACAATGATCCAAGACAAATACAAAGGACTCATGAAAAAAATTGCTATCCATACCCAGATATAGAAATCATGTAAATACCAGTCAAAGCATATGTTTTTCATTCACTATTATTTTTTGTGGTTTTTTCTTTTTGATCTGTTTCTTCTTTCAGAACTGTGACTAATATGGAAATATGTTTTACATGATAGCAAATGTATAACCTATATCAAATTGCCTACCATTTTAGGAAGAGGAAAGATAAGAAAGAAAGGGGGAAAATTTGGAACTCAAAATCTTGCAAAAATGAATACTAAAATTGTCTTGACATGTAATTGAGAGAAAAAATACAATTAAAAATAAACAAATAAAAAGCAACAACATTTGCCTAATTCAGATGCAACAAACATTCAGTAGGTACAATATTTTTTAAATGTTCTGTTTTTTCTAAGTACCTCATAATCCCTTCCCCACAACACTATTATAATGACAAGGTAATAGAGATATGTTTTCAGAGACGAAGAATATATCATTTGCTACTTGTATTACCATACAAGTGGACTTATTCATATAAGTCACTTAATATTTTGGAACCTCAGTTGCTTCATTTATAAAATGCAGGGATTGTACAATATGACCTCTGAAGTCTCTTTTTTAACATTCTAAGGTCTGAGGCAGAGATCCTCACAGTAATTAAATAATATATTCTGCCAAGAGTAGTTTGAGGATTTCAGAGAGATTTTAAGGAACTTTAGACAACAAACCTGGTACGAATAAGGAAGATATGATGATTCTGACTACACTCCAGGGATGCTCTGAATAAAAGAATTCATCTGGACTCTTCTCCCTAATGGGCAAGATGAGTTATTGTACAACTTCAACTCCTCACTTAGCAGAAGCTGTTACTTACCAAGGATAGGTGAATAAAATTGTTTTCATTCATTGCACAAGTATCTATTTAGTCCTTAGTATGTGGACTTAGTATGTGTTTGTCTCTATGTTAAGTATGAAGATAAAAAATAGTTCTTGCCTCTAAGTAGCACAGAGAGTCTAGAAAGGAAGGCAAGGAAACTGAATGGGTAGAGTGGGCAGTGGGTAGAGTGGATGAGTGGTCTTGGATTTTTTTTAAGCTTGCAGGAAAAGGGGCTTGATTACCTCCAGCTTATCTCATTTTGAGGAGGGCCATTTCTAAGATACAATAATGGTGTTTTTTTCTAATCCATTTCATTGATACCTTTTATTTTTATGTCATAGTCATTTCTACACCTTTCCTTCCCCTACAGCTTAACACATCATGAACACATCTAACCATGTATGCAATATTCTGTGCAAGACAGGTCCATTTTTGGTCTTTACAATCTCATGGGAATTTTCTCTCAAACTATAAGGAGGAGACCCTAAACTATTCACTAGAATTGAATATGGATCCCTGAGAAATACTTCCTTCTTTCTTAAGAGTGTCGTTAACTTGAACTCTAACTTCCATAACAAAGTTGGATAATAATGTAAAGAGAAAATATAAAAATAAGTGAGTTACAATGCTAATACTCCTCCCTTGTTTTGAACAGGAACAGAGATACTTGGCAAATCAGTTCGTATTATATTCTCTACATTAGGAGTTTGCATATTTTTTGCAATTGGCTACATGTTGCTGCCACTGTTTGCTTACTTCATCAGAGACTGGCGGATGTTGCTACTGGCTCTGACCGTGCCGGGGGTGCTGTGTGTCCCGCTGTGGTGGTGAGTGAGATCGTGTTCACAGGCATTCCCCTACATAGGGGCACATCTGGAGCTACAGGTTTTAAGATCACCAGTTGGGTGGAAATGTTACCTTGCTTCGGGCTTTTCCTTTTTATTTATTTTTTGTCTTGGTGCCTGCTAAGAGCATGGGCCCTTCTGCTTTGGGGTCAGTTAAACCACATGCTCCATCTCACTGAAAAGTGTGGTGGCTGTGGTTAGGGTCCTCCACGACTACTTGCAAGTGCCACTCTCAGAGCAGAGATCTTAACCTGCAGCTGCCCTTTCTGTTGCCTGTTTTTCTCGTTCATATGCTACTAATTTCCCTTTCCACTTTTGTCTTCCTTTAAATAGTCTCTTTTCTGTTTATGAATACATACAAAGTCCTTCAGTATTTCTGACAGGACTTTTCCTATGATTTTTAAGATGTATTTGCTTATCTGCATAGGATTGCAGGCTGAGAGAGAAAAAGACAGGCAGAGAGACAGACAGAGAAGAAGACAGAGGAACAAAGAGAGGCACAGAGGGTTTTTTGGTTTTGGGGTTTTTTGTTTTTGTTTTTGTTTTTTTGCTGAGGCATTTGGGGTTAAGTGACTTGTCCAGGGTCACACAGCAAGTGTCTGAGGCCACATTTGAACTCAGGTCCTCCTGACTTCAAGGCTGGTGCTCTATACATCACATCAACTAGCTGCCCCAGAAGTATTTTTTTTAAGAAAAAGAAAAATTTCCTTCTAGTCAGGCCTTTTTTGCAACTCATTTGTGGTTTATTTCCTCTTGAAATAGTACCAGAGTTTGAAAAATGACCCAAAGTCCAGTTGAAATAGAATTCATTTAACAGGAGGCAGGAGGGTTAGAGCAATGAATTTAATAGATTTCTTTGCCTCTTTTGACATTTGAGGGAGGCACAGAAATGAAAGATAGCTTTTTAATCCAACTTTCTTGGAGCAACATTAGGTTTTGTGGATGATTTCTATGTGACTTTTGTGGTTTTATTTCTTTTATTTTTCATATTGAAGCAGGAAGAAAAAGCATCCTGTCTCTTCTGAGAGATTTTTAAAATCCATTAAAATTCCTTATAATTATTCTTGGTTTGGCTGTAGCCTAATCTTCCATCAATAAATCTGGAAAGCTGCCTTTGTTGATTTATGGGATTTTCTTATTTAGCATCATGAAAACCTCTGTCATCATTTTTTCCCAAGGCTTAGTATTTTGTTTGGACCTTAAAGGCTGGCATTGTCTTTGGTCATGTTTTGAGCATAAAGCTCTTTTCATTTTGTATTAGAGTGTGCATTATCTGATGATAGCACAAAGTTATATTCATTTAACACTTTACCTACCCACCTTTTCCTCTATTCTGTCACAGTCACAAATGGAATCTGGCCCATTCTTTATCTTCTAGAAAAGCTACTTTCTTGATACAAACTATGAGTGCCTCCTAATGTATGAGAGAGTTGGATCACTAGAATTAATTTTGTGAGTGGGAACCAGTGATATTTTCCCTCGCATGTTAATCCCAAATTTTGAAATAGAGCCTGGAAGAGCTTAGAAATAGGTCCAGTTCAGCTGACCCTTTCTTATCCTGAAACCAAGAGCCAAACTTCATGCTTACTAAACAGATTTCATGAATACCACTTAAATTAGAAGGTCAAATTGAATAAAAGGGGAAAGTCATGGTGACATTATATCCACTTCTTTATAAAGTAACTCTACCCCAGGGAAATCCACAATAGAACCATAATGGCAGGTGGATGTCCCAGAGAAATCCCATCCAGGCAGATTATATTTGCATCACACATTCCCACTGGCTGATTTCACTGAGCAGGACCAATTTTAAGAGATCCTAATACCTAAAATCTAAATAAAAGAAGATAAAACTTAAAAGAATAAATGCCTCCTTAATTATTCTCCCTTCCAAGCAGTTCTATTGCCTCTCTCTCAAGTGTGTTAGAATTCTTTTTTTAAAAATGACCTCTTATCAGTCTTGTAGTTAAGGTTAACAATATAAACCTAAGATGTCTTGGGGAGGGGGGATGTAGAATCAGGGGAAGTGAGTTAATCTTTTCAGAAAATTTAGAATTAGAAGGGACATTTACAGGCCATTCTATCTAAACCCTTCAGTTCACAGCAGAATGAACAAAATAAGCATTTATTTAAGTGCCAGACATTGTGCTAAAACTATATCTATCTATCTATCTAGTCTCATCTGATCAGCACAACAACCCCATGAGAGATGCTATTATGATCTTCATTTTAGAGTTGAGAAAACTAAGGCAGACAGAAACTAAGGTCAACTTAATTGCCTAGTGTCACATAGCTAATGATTGATTGTCCAAGATAAGATATGAACTCTAGTCTTCATGACTCCAGGCCCAGCATTCCATCCACTGTATCATTTAGCTTCTAATGATGAAGACACAGATAAGAGGCTAAAATGACACTGCTAATAAGAAAGAAAATTTCGATTCAAATCCACTCTGGCCCCTGCTTAAACCAAAGATCCCCAGCTTTGTTAAGTCCTTCAGCTATATTTCACAGGATCCATTTAAAAAGAAACTATTTTACTTCTGTTCTTTAAAAACAGCAGAGTCTTTTCCTCTATTACTGATTGGTAACTAGCCCATAAAGTTTGAGCATGAAGATTCCCTGTCTGTAATCTCTAGGGACTCATTATCCCAAGAAATGTGACTGATCTGTGTAATGGAGACATGACCCCCAAAAAGGCAACCCTGTTGAATTCTCTAACTGGGAATAATGTTAACATGCCATATATTTTGGCCAAATGTTGTCCTCCTAGGTCCCTTTGTCTTCAAAGGATATTTTAATTACAAATGTAAGGTAGGTGTGTGTGTGTGTGTGTGTGTGTGTGTGTGTGTGTGTGTTTTGCCTATGTAGGTTATGGATGCCAACATGAGTCTGTCTAGATGTGGCTTACATGAAGATAAGAATATCTTCAGTATCTGTTCTTCCTACCAGTCAAGGTAGGAAGACTTTAATTCCTGCCAGCAGGGAAAGCAGAAGACTGGGGCCAGAATGACCATTGTTGGCCATCCCGATCTCCTCAGAAAGTAGGGATAGAAAGCTAGAATAATCTCTATCTGCTCCCTTTAATATTTCTACTCTAAGGGAAGTAATGTTTAGGTTTAAGTTATATTTCTGACCATTACGCCTTATTGAGACCCTCTTTAATATTCATTCTGGGATAGGATGTTACTACTACTGCTGTTATCTCAGTAATGTTTTTGTGGTATAGAAGTTTTCCTTCAGTCTCTCTCTTTACATATGTCCATAAGTGTTTGGAGTTCTGTGTGTACTGCCCAATGGATGCATCTAGATTTCTTGATTTCCCTCCTTGACCATGAAAAACCTACTTAACTTTCTTGGGTTTGTCTCCTTGGTGGTCCTCACTGCCTTGCTCTTGATTTGACTAGACTATACATATACTCATTCTTCCTTCTTGATTTGTGTGCTGTTGAGCTGGGTTGCATTTTGATTCTTATTTTTGAATCCATCTTCTCATGGGATCCTTAGATCATGTCAGGTGGGCAGACTCTGGTCTCCCTGTTCACCTGAGATGGGGAAGCTGCTAGCCAAGTGACATCAGGAACCACAGAGCACTGATCTTGTTTGGCAAAGGAAGAAACTGACTGACTCAAGTAGGTGGAGAAAAGAGAAGGACAAATCTATAAGAGGAAACTTCTTCCTTTTCCTTATGGAACAGGGGAACAAAATAACAAACATTCATTCAGTACCCATTAAGTAGTACCAGACACTATGTTAAGTATTTTACAAGTATTACCTCATTTAATTGTCACAACAACACTAGATAGGTGTTATATTATTATCAAATACAGTTGAAGTAAATGACTTGCCCAGTAAGAATCTGAGGCTAGATTTGAACTCAGGTGTTCCTAATCCCAAGCTCAGTGCTCTATTTACTATGCCACCTAAGTACCTAATGGCAGGCCAAAAACTGCTTCAGTTTAAAAGGAGAAACCCACCATTTTGGTTTTATCCCAAATCCCTTAATAACCTGTTCTTGCTTTAACATAGTATTTCTCTCAGGTTCCCCAGTTAACAGGGGAAGTATGATGGTATGGTCTTGTTATGGAGCAGAAGCTGTCTCAGGTATTACTCTATATAAAACAAGTATTATCTCATCCCTTCTTTGACATAGTACCCATTTCCAGTAGTTCTGGCTCCAATCTGTCTGAGTCTTGACAGTTGAAGAACCCCAGCCTCAACAATTATTTCCCCTTTAAAAGCAAAATATTGCTCTAAATAGCACATCCCTAAAGACTCTTGCTTCTGCCCCAATGTGGGGGTTGCTCAGCCGACAAATGGAATGAGGAAAAATCATTGAGCCCAAGTTCAGGATTCAATGCGCAGTGAGGGCTCGCCAGCTCCTCTTTTTGTCTTAACACTCAGGTTCTTCACTCATTCCGTCTCTTCTGAACATACTCATTCATGTCTCTCCTCATTTACTCACTCCCTCTTGCTCTTGGACAGTCAAGAAATCATTCCTCCCACTCTGCTTCTACTCACAAACTTCTAACCAGTCACACAGATGCCTGTGTTCCATCATCTCTCCACCACACCCAGACCTCTAAAATGAATATCACCAGTGGAGTGTGGAGATTAAAATTATCCTACCTATGGTAAGAGACTGAGGCAGAGGTCTGAGCCGATGGCATTTTATTAAAGGGTCCATGAATCCCTCTAATGAATGAACCTCAGATCTTCCTCATGATCTAAGTAAGATGCCACCTCCTTCCAGGGCCCTATTTTTGTAGGCCTGGATGTCCAATCATTCCAGAATAGCTACCACCATATACAGAATAATTCCACTGAATAAGCCATATGTTCATCATGGTCACAAGTTGGATGAAGCAAGGAATATCTTCACATAAGATGGAAAGGATTCTCCTTAATTTGGGCAGAAGGAAATGGTACAAGCCATCACAATCAGTGACCTAAGTGGTCATAAGATAATCATCTGCCCCTTTTGGACAAGTTGATCCAGAGATACAAAAATATTTGGGGGGACTTTCCATGTAGTTGTCATCATCACAAGGTAAAACAAGAGTGGAGGGACTTTAGCTAACTTTCTATAGTTAAGCAAGTGAACTTAGAGTCCGTAGCTCACAGCTCTGGGGCCTTATATACAGAACTCTGATATGATTCTATCAAATTGATTAATATTGATTGGAATAGAGTAAGGGTCCAACATGAATTATTTCTCTCAAGAAAAATTATTTCTCAATTCCCTCAAATAGATGAAGACTGTAGAAACCAAAGACCTTAGCACCTGGTTGACAAGAATCATTAATTTAAATAGGAAGTTCCCCAATAGTATGCTGAGATGAGCCTTCTTTTGCCCTGCCCAGCTCATTCTTGAGACTTTGCATAAGTATACTGTAGGTCTTTGTCCCACTGCCCCAGCCTTCCCACAACCTCATAGGGTAGTATCTTCCTTCCTCTTCTGAGGGCACACTTCATGTTACTTGCCCAAAACACACTTTGTTATTTTTATCCCAGTACAAAAATTCCTAGAAATGATTCTCTTTTTGTTGTTTTTTTAATAGGTACCAAGTAAATTATGAGTTCCCTTTGTTAGCTGTACATCACACAGAATTCAGCACAGCTTTTGTTCTAATAGGCCAGAAGGTTAGTGCCTCTAACTTCAGGTCCAAAGCCTTTACCAAATATTCAAAGTTGTATTATCATGCAGGAGACATGGAAAAATGAGATTCCTTTGCACCACACTCTAGAACTGAGAAGACAGCAGAATAACCAGAATTGTTATAGAGTTAGATAGAAAACCCCATGGAGAAATTCCCAAATCTGCCTATTCACACCAGATGATCTTGCAGAAACATAATTAATTCAGCCATCTGGGATCATGTGGCATTAGACCCCTATAAGTTGTCAAAATGTGGAAAAATAGGATGTGTGTGTGCATATATATACACATACACATATGCATACATTTGTACACAAACAGCATATATATATATATATATATATATATATATATATATATATACATATACATATCTTGTCCTTCCATGCTTCCATATATGTATATGTATACATATGTGTGTACACATATGTGTACTTTATATATCTAAATATATGTGTGTATTTGCCTTGTGAACAAAATATTTGTGTATATATTCATAAATATGTATAATACCATACAGCACTAGACCAAGATTTATATAAGCTAAGATCCTTGGTCAAAATATATTTCAGTACTACAGAAGTTATATGTGGAAGCTGATTAACTCAGCAGGAAGGGTTTGGGGTAACTAGTACTATTCAATAATGTATGTCAGCAGACTGACAGCCATTTGTTTCAAAGAAGGACAAATGGATTTATATGGGTTCTTTTAAAGTTAGTAAATAAACATTTATTAAGCACTAACTGTGTTCCAGGCACAGTGCTAAATTCTGGGGATACCAAGGAAGGTAAAAAAAGTCCCTATTCTCTATTTGCTTACAATCTCATGGGGAAAGACAATAAGCCATTTTCCTGGAGACAAGGAAGAGCTCTTAGAGAAGGGGTGATTTGTAAGGTTTTTGTTTCTGGCCAATTCTCAATTAGATTATCGCTAATACAATATAAGGTGTACTTTACACCTAGAACTTTGTTTTAATAGAATTTAAATTTCCAGGGAAACTACTTTTAAAAACCCACAATAGTTGGTAATGGGAAAGCTGAGAAATTCAAGGACTGAAATGGGAAAGGGAAAAAGCTATGTCTTCCAATGCTGTGTTTGAAAACTGGTGGGGGGACAAAAGGGTTAAATAACTAATTGTGCCATGTACTGTGCAAAGTACTTTGCAAATATGATCTCTTTTGATCCTTTCATTAACTCTGAGATATAGGTACTATTATTTCCCTATTTTACAGTTGAGAAACTGAGGTAAACAAGTTTAAGTGGCTTATATAGGGTCACTCAGCTGGGTTTAAAGTTGGCTTTTCTTGGGTCTTTCTGACTCCAGGATGAGTGCTCTATACATTATGCTGCCTCCATGGTTTGGGGGGGAGGAGAAGTTATCAAGAACTGTGATTTCATTTATGTAGGGAACCCTGCCAAAGCAGAGTGTCATAACTCATTGTAGGTGATTGTTTGACTTATTCAATACTTTAAAACTATTTTAAATGGCCATTCTGTACAAGGCACTGCTATCCTTGCCCAGATAATATACCTGAGGCAATACTTTGAGGTTTGCAAAACTGTCAACAATACCGTACCTCCTTTGATCCTCAAACAACCTTATGACATAGATACAATCTCCCATGTCCCCATTTTACAGGTGAGGAAATTGAACTTTTGAGAAGTTAAGTGATTTCTCTGCAGTTGTGCAACTAGCTAAGTGCCCACAGTGGAATTTAAACTCAGGTCTCTTGAATCTCTCCAAGTCCCGAACTCTTTCAATCACACCACAGTGGCTCTCTACAAGGAAGGAATTAACACATAACTCCCAGGCAATCCTTCAAAGATACCCAGGTAACCCCTTGAATATCTCACTGGCTACTTACATCTTGTGTTAATTGGTAATGTCTCTGTCACCATGTGTTTTGGGTTACCCTGGTCTCAATATTCCTAAAACCTCTTTAAAATGGGTGCATACCCATAAGTTTCTAATTAAGAAACTTGTAAAGGGAAAAATTCAGAGGGGGGATGGATTCTTAATAAAACACATTAATTTTTTAAAATTACTTTTTAAGAAAAATATTATTTTCTGAGATTTTTTTATTATCATTATGGAACTGACAGGTTCTGAGTACAAAATAAATAGCCCATAAGAACTAAACCCCAAACTCAATTACAGGGTTATTCCTGAATCCCCACGATGGCTGATATCTCAAGGAAGATTTGCAGAGGCAGAAGATATCATCCAAAAGGCTGCAAAAATGAATAATGTGACTGCACCAGTCATAATATTTGATCCTTTGGAGGTAAGCATTTATGAGCATTTTTTCTTCTTCGTGATGCTATGTACTCTTGACTCCATAACATATCTTTAGTCTCCTCAGAACTAAACTTGTATTGAGCATTCACTAAATGAAAGGCCCTAAACCCCATATTCTGAGTGCAGATCTTTCCCATAAATACAAATAATTATATATGTATATATATGTATATGTGTGTGTTTATACATGTAATTTCCTTCAATTTCATGTTAAAACAATTTTTAACATTTAAAAAAAGTTTTGAGTTCCAAATTCTATCCCTTCATCCCTTCCTCTTCCCCTCCTCCCTCCCTGAGATCAAATATAGGTTATACATTTGGCACATAAAATCTAATGGGAGAAATAGAGCAAACCAACAGATAACCAGCAACAAGGGATTTTCATGTCATCAAAAATCAATGCTCCTCAGAGGAGTGGAAAAGAGATTTTGATGTGCCTGAATGACTCTATCCATGGAACAACTAAATTATCATTCACTCATTCAGCAAACATTAAGCAGTTACCTTCTTGAAGGTTCCTATGTACAGATACAGAGACAAAGAAAAAATAATTCCTGCCCTCAGGGAGCTTTCATTTTAAAAGAACACTGATGAAGGTAATGCAAAATTTGAGGAGATTTGTGGGTTTATGCTGAGTTCAGCATAAATTTGTGAAGGGTTCCTAAAAATTGGTGAATGGTGATGGTGAGATTTGGTGATGCAAATGGTGAGATTTGGTCTGCATTTTAAAGCATGAAGGACATTAGTTTTGTTGCAGTGGAGAAGACTATGTTGCCGTATAATAGGAAGTACTAGAATCTTGTGATGTTTCTAGAATCATGTAAGGAGGTAGACAGCATGGTAGCTGAAATCCTGGATTTGGAGACAGGAAGATCTGATTTCAAATCCTATCTCAGATACTTAACTGTATGACATTGGAGAAGTCACTTAATTTCTCTTAACTTTATTACAAAATGAAAATAATAGTAGCACCTACTTCACAGATTATTGTGAGGATTAAATGATAAATTCTAAGGCTTTTGGCAAATTTTATAGTGCTGTGTAAATGTTGGTATTATTATCTTAGATTTACGACTGGAACGTTATTGAGTCCAACCTCATCTTACAGATCAGAAAACTCAGTCATAAAGAAGTCTGATTTGCCTTCCTCAGGGTCACACAGCTAGTAAAATGAGATCTGAATCCAGTCTTTCTGATTCCAAGTTGAGTGACCGCTCCCCTATGGCCTGCTCCCTCTCAAATATCAAAAAGAGAACTACATCCAGGATATCTTAGCCTACAGGATGTAGTTCTAAAATCGTAGTCATTTGGATTTTTAAAATGGAAAGGTATATTAGAAGTCATCTAATCATGTACACTAATTTTAGAGTTAAGACAACAAGCACTGATTAAGTGCCAATTATATGTCATGTACTATGGAGGTCCATAGAGGATAAAATATTTGCCTAATGTCAAACAAGTAGCAAATGGCAGGACAGGGATCTTGTCAGCATCCATTAGAAGTTCAGAGGCTAAGAAGATGTATATATGTATGCAGGGATTTATACTCACAGATGATGGGAAGCTTCAGAAAGCTCAGTCTTCCCAGGGCAGGTCCATTATATAAACCATCCTTGAAATAATCATTCCACTTAACTAACCTATCTCAATTGGCAATGTTATTCAGTGTTCCCATTCTGAGTTCAACCCAATTTTAAAAATATTTATTGAGAAAATAGTAAGTTCCTATGTTCCTGCTTTTGAAGAGTTCATAGTCCCCTAGAGGAACATGAAACAATTATGGAATCATATAGGACCAATTCAGAATGATCAAATGCCAAATGGAGTTAAAGACCAATAATACATTTGTGGCAGAGAGGAGATGGGACTATCCTATTCCATGAGGATGCCAGATTAAGCAGGTGTCACTGTTTGTTTAAGAATTTTCTCATGTTTTCCTTTATCTGATCTAAAAATTATCTTCATTCTTTTAGTTCCAGGAGTTAACTCCCCTAGAACAGCAAAAGACATTCATCCTGGATCTATTCAGAACTCGTCACATTGCCATAATCACCATCATGTCTTTGATGCTGTGGTAAGTTAGACCATTACCTAAAAATGCATGTCCAGTACAAAGAAGCTTGTGGGATTGTTTGGGGTTAGTTTGGTCAGAGGAAGCAATAGGTACGAGGACTGGAATCCTTATCAATGACAAATAAGAAATCTGATATTCCAAGTAATTTGGAATTTATTCTAAATTCACTTTCTGGGATTTGACAATGATGAATATTCAGGAACTTTATATGATTTCTTGATTTTAAGTGACAAAACAGGCTGCTAGAACTGTGTCCTAAACCATTATTAGCAATTAGACCTTTAGCTTAGGGTGCCAACAAGATGGTAGTTCAAGGAAGCAAGTGAAGAGGGGAAGAAGATTTCATTCTGAGTAGCACAACTGCTCCTAGGCTCACAACCCAGGGTCCTGAGGCCTACCTTCCTCCTTCACCCTGATGAAATGGCATCAACCCCTCTTCTAGAATGGCTGTTGCACTAATCCTTCTCCCAAAACCTGGCAACTTAATTACCCTCAGGTACTTTAACTCCTAGTTGCAGCTCCTTGTGCCTCATCCCAAATGAGTCTTCTTAACTTTTTGGGGTTAAGAACAAGACAATTGACTTGATTGGTATCTGAGTCAGGGCTTTTAGTTTTAAAGACAATTCCAGATCTATACCAGAAGTTCTATTGACTTCTAGTTGTATCAAAACGACAACAACAACAACAACAACAACAACAACAAGCTAAGACTCCCCAGTGCCATAACAAAATATGCTGAATGATGTCATATTAGGGCATTTTTTTAAAAATACTTGCTATACATTGGATTACTTGCTATCTAGAGGAGGGAGTGGAAGAGAAGGAGGGGAAAATTTAGTACACAAGGTTTTGCAGGGGTCAATGTTGAAAAAATTATCCATGCATATGTTTTGAAAATAAAAATCTTTAATAAAAAATAAAAATAAAATTTTAAAAAGTGAATTGGATTTAAATGAAGCAGGGCTGTGCAAAGTCACCAGCTTCACCCATTCCTGCAGAGTCACTTGGGTCCAATGGCAAGATAAAGATAAGGATGAAATTTAAAAAAAACTATGTATATATATATATATATATATATACATATATATACACTTGCTATAGTTAAACTTAAAAATTATCTTAGATCTAAGACTAGGATCTGAAGGTGACAATTGCCCCCTCTGAGAAATAGGATAAAGGAGAAAAGCAAATAAAAGCTATCAGGACAACAATAGGTGACTGTTGGAACAAAAAGATTCCAGTTGTATATACTGCATTTTGAGTGCCCATCATTCTCAGATATTCTTTCCAAAATTTAATCATCTCTATTATATGTAACTTATAGGTTTATGAAAGTCTTTCACATCATTTCCTGATATGACTATAATATAGAAGATGCTG
Organism: Sarcophilus harrisii; assembly: GCF_902635505.1. Classification (NCBI taxonomy): domain Eukaryota; kingdom Metazoa; phylum Chordata; class Mammalia; order Dasyuromorphia; family Dasyuridae; genus Sarcophilus; species Sarcophilus harrisii. The sequence goes on from NC_045427.1 coordinate 350,841,911, forward strand.
CTGCTCCTACTACTCCTATGCCTAATGTTGTTGTTACTATTCAGTTGTTTCAGTCATGACCAACTCTTTGTGACCCCATTTGGGGTTTTCCTGACAAAAATACTGTAAGAGTTTGCCATTTCCTTCTCCAATTCATTTTACATATAGGGAAACTTGAGACCAACAGGGTTAAGAATCACACAGGTAATAAATATCTAAGTCAGACTTAAAATCAGAATGATGAGTCTTCCTCACCCCAGACCTGGCACTTTATCCACTGTAGCTGCCCCACTGCTGCTGCTATTTATTTTTATTTAGAAATAAATATGGCATTTACATACATATTTAGAAAACTCTGAGTGACATGTATGCTAAGAGGGACTATCTTTATTAAATGGCTAAATAGCTTTCTAAATTTAGGCGAAGTATCATATGCATATGCTTGAGGATACAAGCATATTTTTCATTTTTTTTGAAAACGTTCTCTGAAATATCAGCTGGAAACCATCATTGCCTTTGAAGCATTATGACCTAAAGGACAAAATCTGTCTATTGGTCCATATATTCCCTTACATTTTCATTTCATAAGACACTTTTTTGAACACTGAAAGCGCACAGACCTTGAATCCCCCACTAGTTGGGCCTCTGCCAAAGTACTAAAAGGAGGGGCAGCCTCTAGACGGAGGGCTTTACAGTAGATACTTGCCAATTTTACAATATATCCACTTTTAGCTGCATTACAATATTTAGGCCTATGAACAAACTTCTTCAATTATGGAATTGCCTGACTTCTTATAAAATAGTGTTATAGGAGACTTTTGAGTGGGAAAATTGCAAAATTAAGAAAGAACCAAAAGATCAACCTACAGCTCTTCTTACCTCCTCTGTGACATTGTGCACATCACTTAAGTTCTCTGGGCTTCAGCTTCTTCATCTGTAAAGTGAGGGAATTGGGCTAAATGGTTTGTAAAGGCCCTTGTCATTCTAACCCTATGATTCTATGATCATTTCTTCAGGTAGTCCAAAGTCCAGAATGGAGAGAGCAAAATGATTAGTGCTGTCCATAAGTGACTCTTCATTGTACAGCATGTCCCAAAAGTCTTAGTGCAGTTTTAAGTTTTAATAGTTTTAAGCTAATTCATGACAAAATCACATGACCTCTAAGATGCCCCAAGGTATAATACAGGTCTTCAGAAGACTTGAATCTTCTGCTAAATTATTTTGTTATAGCTAATAGGATTTTAAAGATATATGAAAAGTTTTTTTTTTCTAGAGAAATCACACTTATTTTTCATCCTAGTTCTCTTCCAAATCAGTGTCTACTTTTATTTTAAACCAATACAGTTTTTAGTTCAGACTTCAGGGTTGGGCAAGTATCTTAAATATTGTCCATAGGAAAAGGAAGGAAGGAAAAGAAAAGGAGAGAGAGAGAGAGAGAGAGAGAGAGAGAGAGAGAGAGAGAGAGAGAGAGAGAGAGAGAGAGAGAGAGAGAGAGAAAGAGAAGAAGGGAGGGAGGGAAGGAGGAAGGAAGGAAGAGAGGAAGGGAGGGAAGAAAGGAAAGAGGGAGGGAGAGAGGGAGGGAAAGAGGGAGGGAGGAAGGGTGTATACCAAAGTACACAGATGAGAGTAGAAAGAAGTTCAGAAGCAAGTATGACAAGCATGCCAGTGTCATATTAAATTTAATATATGCTTTTAAAAAACTAAGTTGTGTGCATAATCCACATACAAATTCTCAGTTTTAGATATAATCCTCTTTTTCTTTTCTTCACTATTTATGGAAATGTTCATGTTAGTCACATTAATAATAAAAAAAACATTTTAAAAATAAGTATAATAAAATATCATTTTCAAAAATTGTCTGTAAGTTTACAGTCTGGGGATAATCCCTGTGGTGATGTGGAAGGTGCTTACTATATATATGCCAGGCACTGTGCAAACACTTTAGAAATATCATTTTATTTAATCTTTACAACAAATCTGTGAGATAGGTGATATTACTATCCCTATTTTTTTGTTGAGGAAATTGAAGCAAATAGGTGAAGTTACTTGCTCAGGATTACATGGCTATTGGGTATCTAAGGCTGCAATTGAACTTAGGTCTTCCTGACAGACCAATGCTAGAATAAATTAACAATAAACCTCAAAGATAATAGAGATGATATGTGGATTTGTGGATACTGGGATTAAATAAATACAGAATCCTAGATACAAAGTTTTCACTATTTTTAATCATGCTACACTTTCAGAAAAACATATTGGAGTCCTTCCCTGCAGAATTGTACTAAACTCTTTAAAAAAGTATTATAAACTTCACAATCATTAGCAAGGACAAACAATAAAGGAGCAAAGTCTTAAATAAGAAAAAAAAAACCTTTAGCATTTAATAAAGTGTTGCCAACTGAATTAACAAGTAACTCATAAACAAAAATGGGTTTGACCTGTGCCCTCTATTCCAGTAGTTCTTGGTTTGCTACCTTTGATTTTGTTTCCTTTCTTTAAATAGAACCACGGGTCATATGCTCATAACTCTGATACTTCAGATTTAGATTAACATCACTTATTATAGGTCTTCTTCTATTTCCTCATATCGATTGCTTTTTAAAGCACCACAAAATTCTAGGAGATTCGTGTTACTATAATTATTTCAGTTATTGCTCCTCAGCCATATGAGCTAGAGGTTTTTACTATATACATAAATAAACTATGGATATTTTTGTACAGAGAGATCATTTATTCCTTTGCACAATGTTTATAGAATGAAGTCCTAAAAATGTAATTTCTGGGTCAAAAGGCATGATTGGCTTTGTGACTCTTACTTACTCTTAAGTCACAAATTGCCCTAAAATATTTGTACTTGTTGATGATTTAACTAACAGTAATAGAGTATTTGTTTCCTAAGAGCCTGGCAACATTTTTTCTGACTATTTTTCCATTTATAGCCTCTATGGAGTAGTATCTTAACGTTGAAGTTCATTTCTTTGATTATTGAGGAATCTATTTTTGTATGATGATTAACCATCTTAATTTCCTAGATTGGATTATACCTGCAGGAAGATCTCCAGGAGACCAATAATATATTTGAGTCACTTGTTCGGTTTAACTATCTAAATATAGCCTGCACGAATTTTCATTAACAGATTTTTTTAAATTTAATTTTAGTTTATTTTTAAAATTTAAATTTAAAAACCTAAATTTCATCAAATTTGAGTGGTAAATGTGTCTAATTCACTTCCTAAGGACATGTGCTTTCTAACCTAGCATAACCTTGCTTACATCCATTTCTGTAATGACCAAAAGTTCCAATAGTTCCCTCATATACTCCTTAGAATTTGGAGGTCCTCCGTTTTCTCATCATGTGCTTTCTAGCAACATATATACAGCAGAACTTTCAAAGTGTAGTTATTTCCCCCACACAGAACAGATCCTAATTGAAAGTAAACTGTAACTTGAGCAGCTGGGAAGAGGAAAAGATAGAGGATTAGGCCAATTGTCAGGAAGAGTTAAGTTCAAATCCAGCCTTCCACATGTACTAGCTACATGTGTAGCTAGTATAGTAGGGTAGTGACCTTCAGCAAGGCCCCAGACCTCTCTCTTCCTCAGTTTCCTCCTTGTAAAATAAGTATAATAATAGCACCTTTCAACCAGAGTTGCTGTGAGATTGAAATGAAATGATTTGCAAAGCACTTGGTACACAGAAATAAGTGCTATATAAATGCTTATTTTTATTATCATTATATAACTACCACACAATGTGCAGCCCATATCTTCTGGAAATAAGAAGCAGTATGGGTCTTTCATTCTTCTTGCCTTACAATGAGTGTCATTTTTGTGGCTGAACCTAACTGTAAGTAGGTCTTCCTCTTCTGCTACCCATCTTTTGGCCTAAGAATGAATTCTAAGCTATTTCTTTAAACAAACAAACAAACAAACAAAAAACCCTGCAAGGCTGAAAAACTCATCCTTGAATAATAGTGATAAAGGATTGAAGTTCTATAGGAGAAAAATTGATATTTCTAACCCAATTAGTCCCAGAATCAATAGGTTGTTGAAGTATTAGCCATAAAGTATCTCTGGGACCAATCCTTGACCAAAGTGAGACTGGCAAGATTAAATTCTCTTCTTTCTTTTCTTCTTCTCTGTCTTTTAGGATGCTTGTGTCAATAGGTTACTTTGGTCTCTCTCTCAACACTCCTAATTTGCATGGAGACGTTTATCTGAATTGTTTTCTATCTGCTGCCATTGAAGTTCCTGCCTATGTGATAGCCTGGCTGCTGCTCCGAAGCCTACCCCGACGATATATCATTGCTGGGACACTTTTCCTAGGTGGAGGGGTTCTCCTTTTCATTCAACTGGTACCTACTGGTGAGTTTAGTTGATATCATATACTAACTTTACAGAAAGAAAGAAAAAAAAAACACCTTTTTTTCAGGCCATCAAAATGTCATATATGTTATATGTTCTCACAATTTATTGTCTGAACTTCCTAGTAAAACAAATTATATTAATATTGTTTGACACCCGAGAACCATAAAGTTAGTCCTGGTTTTAGACATGTGAGTGATGATTTAATTCAATTCAATGAAACATTTATTAAGGACTTACAATATGCAAATCACCATGACGGGCACTGAAAACAGACAAAATGGAAATGATCCCTTTCCTCAGGATCTTTTACTTTGTTGGAAAGATATACTTGCTCAGTCAATATAGGAAGCAGTGAAGGCAAAGGGAGCCAGGCAAAGAGCTTAATGACTATTTGATGAGGTAATGAATGTTTTCATTTGGAGAAGGGGAAAGGACTACCTAGAAGAGTTGATAGGGGAATCTATCTTCCTAGGGGAAGATAAGATCTAGGTCAAAATGAATAGGGAGTTTATTGCAGGCACAAAGTGCCTCCCAGGCTTATTTCAGGAAGAGCTAATGGGCCAGTTTGAGCAGAACATTAAGTACATGAAGAGGGATAATGTGAAATAAAGTCAGAAAGGTAGATTCGAGATAAATGACAGACTGAGAGGTTTTCATTTGGCTCCTTCCAATTGCAAGGATAAAAAGATCTCTCGGGTTGTGTATTGTATTTCAAAGTTCCTATTCAGCTTTTATCTTTTTGTTAGAAATTCTTGAAAATCCTCTGTTCTGTGAAAGATCCATTTCTCCTCCTTTCCATCCCCATAGACTGATACTTAGTTCTTTATTGTTTGTTGTAAATCTTTATCTTTTGCCTTTTGGAATATTATATTCTAAGACCTCCTCTCATCTTTAGTAGAAGCTGTCAGGTTTTGGGTAATCCCAACTGTAGTTCCCTTAGTAACTTAGTAAACTGTTTCTTAATGCTTACTGTATATATGTATTTTTTTATTTTGATGAGGAAGATTAGGATTTGAGCTATGACATTTCTACTAGTTTTTTTTTGAGGGTTCCTTTCAGGAGGTGATAAAGGTAAATTCTTTCTATTTTTATTTTGCCTTCTAGTTCTAATAGATCTAGATAGTTTTCATTTGTGATTTCTTGAAATATAATGTTCAAGGCTTTTGTGATAAGTGTGGGGAATCATGCTTTTCAGGGAATTGGATGATTCTCAAATTATTTTCACTATTTTTAGGTCTATTGTTTATAACAGATATCTTACATTTCATTCATTTTTTTAATCTTCTGATTTTGTTCTGATATTTCTTGCTGTCTTATGGAATCATTGATTTCTAGTCAGCATAATCTAGTTGTCAGTCATTACTTAGACAAAGTTTCCAAACTAATTTTTCTCCTTCCAATTCTTTTCTCCAAAATATATACATACATGCATATATATATATATATATATGGGTATATACACATACACATACATATATATATACCTACATATATATGTATCATTTGTTTCTTCTAAATATCCACATAGTCCTAATGGGAAATCCATTTTTTTCTTTGGATTTCTGCAGATATTCCTCTTATTTACTTCTTGTTGGGGGAAATTCACAAATCTATAATTATAAATATTACTAATATATAATTTAAAATTTTTAATTGTAGTCAGTCTTACCTCTCCAGCTTTTAATTCCTAAAATGGGGCTTTGTACTAGGGCCAGGTTATGACTCCTGGTGTGTATTTGTATATGGTAAGTGGTCCTGTTTGATTTTGCTGTCATTTGAGTTCTTATGTTGACCTCTACATCCCACAGTTAGGCCTCCCTGGATTTTTGAAGTTCAAAATACTGGGTCTTCTTTAATGTGTCAAGATAGATGCTAGGGACATTGGAGCCCAAAGGTCTGGGATGTCCTAATCTGAATGTTTCCATGCCACTGGTCAGGCCTTCCAAGGTCCTTACCCTCAGGCTTTCTTGGGGGAGTCCTCTACTCTTTTTGCCTCTGCACAAAGAGCCTTGCTAATCTCATGTTTCTGTACTGGGATGATATTGGCTTATTGCCTGTTTTGCACTCATACTGACTTTGTTGGCCTCCCTTTTCCTGTTGCCAGTGGGCTTCCATTTTTTTGGCCATTCCCTAAGGAACTCTCTGTTTTTGTCCATCTATCTTTCTCTCCATCTGTCTGTCAGTCTGTCTCTGTTTCTGCCTCTGTCTCTCTGTGTATCTGTCTGTCTGACTCTTTTTCTCTCTGTGTACATCTGTTTCTTTCTCTGTATTTTTCCATCTTTGTCTCTCTCCCTCTCTCTCTCTCTCTCTCTCTCTCTCTCTCTCTCTCTCTCTGCTATAGTTTCTCATTTGATTTCTTAATGATTGTTCAGTTTAGTGCAAATTTTAGATTCTTACTGGAGTAGGTATGTTGGAGCTGGTCTATGTCTCCATCCAAATAGCCATCTTTATAACCATATCCTCTTGCTGGCTGAGGTAGAGAGAATACCAGGGTCATAAGAGATAAAGATATGAAACTGGGATGCTAGATCATTCAAAAAGACTTCAATATGAATACTGAAATGATTAGGGATAAAGGTAGATCACTGGAGCTAGAGAATAAAACCATTGAGAAAGGAAGGAAGCTTATCTGGAGTTAAAGAGATAACAGCAATATCTGCACAATGTGATATAGACAGCTGGAGGAAATTTATAATATGAAGAGATGGCTGAGGATGGTGGCAGAAAGAAGGCCTCAAAGTGGCAATGGAGAACAAGAAGTATGATGAATCATCCTCTTGATATTGTTGAGTAGGAGAGAAATATGAACCAGTACTGCAGAGAGCAGCAAGAGACATAGTTTCTTAAGGAGAAAACTAGATTTCTATGAGCATCACAATTGAATCACAATTTATTGAGTACCCATCATATGTGAGTCACTGTGCCAGACATTAAAGATTCAAAGACAAAAATAAAAAGTCACTCTATTCAATGAGTTTGCCATCAGATTCATGAGCTTCGGCCCAGAGCCCTTTATGGTTAGCACTATACAGAATTTATCAATACCAATTGGATCCCTTTTTGGTCATGTTTGAGAGCCCTTCCACCCACATAGTATTAGTACTTGTTGGCTAAAATGCTAGTGCTCTTTTTAGATATACTTGGGATCCAGACGCTCCCATCTCTACAGGATTAGTGAGTCTCCACAACTCGGGTGCCTCAGCTTCCCAAGGGCTCTCACAGTCCAGATACTCTCCCAAAAAGTATGTGAAGGAAAGACATCCATGATTAAGGAGAAATTTGTTAATGATAAAGTGGGAACATCAAATGATCCAGTAGAAGAAAAGAACAAAGGAGAAAATAAGAATTTAGAGGAAGAGGTCTGGGATAATAATGAGAATATAAGGAGAAAGAACAGGGAAAGGGGGACTTGCAGACTGAAGATTGCAATTCTGAATCCCATGGAGTAGAGAAACAGAAGATAGATATTGCTAGCCATAGGGCAATACCAAGTATGAAATACCAAGTATGAAAAAAGCTAAGTAAGTCTAAATAAGCATCAGTAGTTTTAATCTCATGAACTGGGACATGGTTTTATCAAGAAGTAATAAAAGAAATAGGTAATGCATGGGAGAGTGCATTGGACTTGAAGGGAGAAAGATCTGAATTCAAATCTTGAGTCAGATACTTGTTAGCTGGGCAAGTTATTTAATCTATGTTGGTTTCCTCATGTATAAAATCGGGATAATAATAATAACATCTCCCAGGATTGTTTTGGGAACAAAATGATATAACCTTATATAAAGCACTTTGTAAAACTTAAAGCATTAGATAAATGCTAGTAATTATAACAATGGTATAACCTTAATTGTGAGAGATAATAGAGCATACAGTTCCTGGCCTAGGTTCAGTGATTTTCTGGGTAAGTGAGACCTTCACAGAGCTAAATAACAAATAAAACAAATTTCATTGGTAAGCGTATTTATCCGTTCAGTTTTTATTTCATGTCATACAGTTGACCACAGCATTAAAATATTAAGACTTTAAAGAGTGATGTGATAAATACGGTCTATACTTCCATTTTTAAAACCAGCAGAGAAAGGAAAGGCCCTTCTCTTTGGGAGTTGTTATTTGTTTAACTACATTAACTCACTAGTGACTTAGCCAGGAACTATTTGTGACAAATATACAGAAGCCGTACAAAGGTCAACTAAATCATAAGGGATCTAGGATTAGAGTAGTACAAAGTACAAAGCAATCTTCCTTTGCCATATCTGATAGTGATGCCAGTGATAGGTAACATCAGAAGAAGACTCCTCTGTATAAAGGGTGACCCAAAAGTTTCTTGAGAAACTTGTTGTTTTTCAGTATGATGGAAAATAGCAACCAGCTTTCCAGGCAAAAGGTTTATTTAATTAATAGAAAATATACAAAACAGCATCAAAACAGAAAGGAAAGAAAATTGGGGTTAGACAATTACTTCTAAAACTCATAGTCTTATTGTATTCATTTTCTAGAATACTATTTCCTGTCCACTTCCTTAGTGATGCTAGGAAAGTTTGGAATCACCTCTGCATTCTCAATGCTCTACGTCTTCACAGCTGAACTCTACCCAACCCTTGTCAGAAACATGGCTGTGGGTGCTACTTCCATGTCCTCCAGAGTGGGAAGTATCATTGCTCCTTACTTCGTTTATCTTGGTGAGCTTTTTACTCATTCTTTCTAAATCAAGAAAAATTCAGATATGTACATTAAAACTTCAAAATGCTTAATCTCCAAAGATTTTTTCTATTTTGATAACTTTAAAAAATGTTTTTATTGATGACTTCTGTTTTTGTAGTAATAATTTCTGGAGACACCCACCTTTCCCTTCTAGTCTGAAACATCTCATATCAAAGGAAAACAATTAAAGCAAAAACATGTATATACAACATTCTACCCTCATTACTCCCCTACCTCACTGTCATGAGGGAGGAGGTGTGTTTTATTATGTATTTTCAATCAATGCCTTCATTTTTATATTATAGTTATTACTAGAGACCATTCCCCATTAAGCCTTCCCGGTAACAAATTAGTTACCTAAAACAAACTGACACCATGACTTCATGTGAAACTGTATGCAAGACTCTTCCATAGTCCTATATGTATCCAACAAAAGAAAAAAATACATTTCCATGAGGTTTTTTGACTTTTCATGTATCTCAGGTTCCCTATTTAAATTTTATTTCCTTTACTTTAAGGTTGATTTTTTCTGAACAATATTAGATATTGGATTCTCAAAGTCTTACTCCATTTACAATGTCTATTAATTTTAGCAATACTGTCAATCACTTTCCTTTACTCTTAAGTTTTCCTAGGAAGCAGCCAAGTGGCACAGTAAATAGAGTACTAGGTCTCATCTTCCTGAGTTCAAATCTTGTCTCAGACATTTACTAGTTATATATGATCTTGGACAAATCACTTGACCCTCAGTTTGTCTCAATTCCTAATCTATTAAAAAATGGGCTGAAGAAGGAAATGTCAAACCATTCTAATATATTTGTCAACCTCAAATGGGATCATGAAGAGTTAGGCAGGACTAAAATGACTGAACAAAAAAAAATTCACCCACCTTGTTTCAATAAATGGGGTGTGGGGGCTGAATTAGCTCAATTCCTCCACTAAAAGAACAATCTGTTTCACATGGATGACTGAGTGCTAACTTACATGGAAGCTCCCAAGGGAATGCAAAATTAAGCAAGTAAATGATTGTGGAAGTCCAGAGGTTCCACTGAGGCTGCCAACAAGAAACTGACATTTCATATGTTTTTTCTGGCCTTTGAAGAATTTCAAATCTAAAACCCTAGCTTCAAATTCTGCTAAGAAGCAAAGAAATCTTCACATGTAGCATCCATGGAGTCCTTATTACAAGCAATCTCCTCTGACCAAGCTGAATTAGGAGTTATAGAAAAGTTCCTGCATGGGTAGGGTAGGCCTTTAAGATTCTTTCCAACATTAAATATCTGATTCTATGATTCTCATTTTCTTCTAGGTGCTTATGACAAAATCCTGCCCTATGTTCTTATGGGCAGCCTAACAGTGCTTATTGGCATTGTTACCCTGCTTTTCCCAGAAAGCCTTGGAATGGCACTACCAGAAACCTTTGAACAGATGCAGAAGGTAAAAGGGTAGGTAAATTTGATCCAGTCTCTGCTAAAGTCAAAGTGAAGCTGATATTATCATTCAAAAGTGTTTAAAGAAAAAATCATTAAGTAATAACTTATTGCCACTAAGCAAACCCTTTTTTATGTTTTTCATTCTTCCTTTCTTAAAATGTCTGGCATGGTCAGGGGGTGAGAGAAGAGATTCCAGGTCTATGATTTCATTAATGTTGGATCACTGATGCAGAGGAGCAGCTCCCAATCCTTATAATTATGGTCCTACAGAGTTGTTTGGGACACTGAGAAGTTAAGCCATTTACATGATCCCCATAGTTAGTGGGTATCAGAAACAGAATTAGAACCCGAGTCTTCCTGACCCAGGGCTATCTCTCTATCTACTATAGCATACCATCTTAACTTTTATTCAGATGGTTCTTATTCATAAATGATAAAGAGGTTTGAAAAATAAAGGTTTGTTAACAAAATTGTGCATTAACAAAATCACGTGTTGGCAAAAATTATGTGTTAATAAATTTGTGTGTATTACACAAAACTGCATAATACATCATTGTAATTGAACACATATCTCAATACCTAAAGGGATCTCATTATCTGGACAATTTTTCTTTAAATGCCCATTTAGACCCATCAATCTCTTCTCATCCTGTGAAATTCCGCCCTATGTCCTTTCACCAATCCTTCATTGAGAATCTACCTAATTCACTGGAAATATTCCTTAAAATGTTTGTCTATTCTCAGACTGTCAGTGTAACCCTTGAGCTTCCATCTGTTTGTGGTCTCACATTTGTTGATAATAATAACAGAAAGAATTGAAATTTGATATCTTTATCATATGGGAACATTCTTGTATTTTTCTCCTGATAATGTTATCAAGGACTAAATGGAGGTGGAGGAAATTGTTTCATTGACTGGCTGTAGCATTCTCCATCATTTATCTCAATCAAATAGCACAATGCCTGGCCTATTATAAGTGCTTAGTAAATGTTTCTTGTTCAGTCATGTCCAACTCTTCATGACCCAGTGGACCATAACATGTCACTATCATCCTAGGGTTTTCTTGGCAAAGATACTAGAGCGGTTTGCCATTTAAGTCTCCTGTAAATTGAGACAAACAGATGTTAAATGACTTGTTCAGCATCATATAGCTAGTAAATGTCAGGCTGCATTTGAACTTGGGTTTTCCTGACGTCAGGCCCAGCATTCTATCTACTGAGCCATATGGGCTCAGTGTTTACTAAGGGCCCGCTCTGGTAAATTTTACAAATATTAGTCTCCTCTTTTTTATTTAATTGAGGCTCAGAGAGGTTGTGACTTTCCCGTAATTAAACAAAGTGTAAAAATCAGAATTCAAATGTGGATCCTTTCTGATTCCTTTCCATTATTCCATGCAGTGTTTTAGTACATGACATGTCCTGTTTCCTTTTTCATCCAATGTAAAAGTAGAATGCATTCTACATCTTTTTTGCAAGTCATGCTAGGTGGCCTAATCATATCCACAGGTGATCCATTGTTCACTGGGTCAGTCACAACTTTGATTTTTCTAATAGAAGACTCTCAGAATTGGAAAGCTACCAGTGATCTCTATTTATCTAATGACATTTTTCTCAATTTTCATTCTTCTTGAACTCTCTGTAGCTTTCAGCATTGTCAGTCAGTCGTCTCTTCTCTTTGATACTTCCTTCTTAATAGGTTTTTTGAGATATTACTCTCTGCTGATGGTCCTACCTATCAGACCACTCCTTCTTAATCTCCTTTGCTGGATCATGATCTAGATTAAGCCCACTAACCACAGGTGTCCCACAGGTCTCTGTCCTGCATACCCTTCTCTTTTCCTTCTGAAGTGCTTCACTTGATGATCTCATCAGTTCCCATGGATTTCACTATATACTGATGATTCTCGGTTCTACTTATTCAGTCCTAACTCAGTCTCTCCTTAATTTCCAGTCTCAAAATCCAAATTATCAGACACTGGACTGCTTTTTGCAGACAACTTAAACTCAACATGGTTAAAACTGAATTCATTGTCTTTCTCTAAAAACTCTTCTCTTTCCAAACTTTCCTATTACTATCAAAGGCACTACCCTTCTCCTAGTGACTCAGACTCACTAGGTGTCCTTTTTAATGCTTCATTGTCTCTCATCACCCAAACTTAATTTATTAATGAATACTGTTGACATCTTTGCAACATATTTGAATATACCCTCCCTCCCTCCACTTTTTTCCTCTGAAGAAGAAGAAAGAAGAAAAAAGGATGAAGAAGAAGAAAAAGAAAAAGAAGAAGAAGATACCTAAAGAGAATGAAATCACTGCTTCCTGAGGTGGTCCATTCCACTTTTGAATAACTATCATTATTATAGTTTTTCAGTATATAAAGCCTACAACTAAGCCTACAATTTCCTTCCAGTGCTTCTAACATATCCCTCACAGGTCAGATACAATTCACAGACTCATAAAAATTCACAATCTCCTTGTTTGTATTGATTTTTAACTTCTATTAAGCATTTTTTGATCTTCACAGTTTTTTTCCTAAACAATGGAATAGCTCTGATTTCTTTCTATCAATCATTATCCTCATTCCATCCACTGCAAAAGTCTTTTCTTTGGGAAACATCTTTTTCTCCAATATATTTGAAAAAGTCTATTTTATTTTTCTTAGCATTAATTTGATGACCTCAATTTTCTAGAAGCTTTTGAGCTCTTAATACTATTCCAATATTACCATGTCATGTTTTTGTTTTTGCCTTTTCTGTCCTGACTTCCATCTTCTATGAACATCTTTTTTAAAGATCCAACTGGATCATTGCATTCTTGTGCCATACCTTTGGCAAGTTTAGTTTCATCTCTTCCCGATATTAATAGTGGACAATACATCATTCCCTCACACACACACACACACACACACACACACACACACACACACCATTCCAGTCTTACACATTACTCCCAGGGACAATGGCTTCCTTGCTATTCCTAAATGTAACATTCCATATCTCACCTCCAGACATTTTTATTCATTGTCTCTATCCCCATCTATGCCTCTATCTCATGAAATGACTCATTGAAATAAATAAGCAAACATGGTCTTTTAGATTGAATAAATGCTATGAATCAAGCATGTATATTATTATTTTTCAAATGTATTAGTGCTATTATGATTGACATAATACAAATTTATTTAAAAGTACTGATGAGAGCAGCTAGATGGCACAATGGATAGAGCACTAGCCCTGGAATCAGGAAGACCTGAGTGCAAATCCAACCTTAGACACTTGGCACTTCCTAGCTATATGACCCTGGGCAAGTCACTTAATCCTAATTGCCTCTTAAGATAAAAATATAAGTATAGGTGAATTCATAATAAACCACTACAGAAGCAGAAAGGGACAGCATGGTACTAAAGACTATTTTTCAATCTTTCTATTTTTCCTGGTTTGTCTTTAGTGAATTCATCACATGTACTTATTTACTCAGAGACTCAATAGTATATATATTATCCCAATTATATGCACATTGTAATTCAGAGAAGGAAAAAGAAAAGGAGTGAAAATGTCTTTACCAACTGATAAATGTTAAATCAATATGCAATTCAGCTACACACAAAGGGACTTATCACCACCAGATTGGACACTAAGTGGTGAATTGGGGGATTGTGATGACAAAGGGGATCCTTGAATAGGTTGTGGGACTAGATGAAATAATCTCCGAAGTCTCTTCTGTCTCTAAAATTCTGTTTGTGTGGCTTGTGAAATATTTGGGACAAGAGGGAAATTACTAAATGGTTTTAATTTTTTTTAATTAGTTGTTTAACTAAACAACTAAGCAGAAATGTATTTTCCAGTTTCAGATCCAGGAAAAAACCGAGGAACTCCACTGGAAGAGAGGAGACTCCTAAGGTTCTCATAACTGCGTTCTGACCAACTTCTGTGACATTTAGTAAATGGAGATCTCTGAGACTGAGGAGAAACCAAAGCATATTCTGACAGAAAGAATTACCTGATGGAAAACACAAAGAGCATCCCATATTTGCCATGTGATAAACTAAGGTGCTGCTATTTCTGATGCCTTGTCTTGTCAACCAGAATCAAAATATGTTTCCATAGAGTTCTCAAATGCAATGACTTTATTTATGTCTGTGAAGGAGGTCCACAATGCTTTTTGAGGACATGATAACCAAGAAATGAAATGCTCAGGGTGTCTCACTTATTTTTAGACATACAAATACCACTCACATCAGAAATGTTTTGCATTCCTATCTTAGAAGTTAAAGGCAAGGCTATAGTTTTGGGTACTGAGAGATATTTGGGGTTTTATTTATTTTTTTCAGTCAAAGCTTAATTCCCAATGGAGTCATTTCTGAAGCAAAAATATTTGGCATTCTCTGTAAGATAGATATAATTTTGTAATATTCCTACCCCCAATGTTTGATGTATACTAATGTAAAAAATTTTTATCCTAATATTTGAAGATATTTTTTAAAACATTAACTCTGCTTCCCAGATACCCCTCTTAAGATAGACTAATGGCAAAAGTCTTTATGATTGTAAAGGTAAATTGTAGAGGTAAAGAAGCTGGTCAAAGAGACCCATCTGCCATCACCCCCACAATAGAGCTAGAAGGATATTCTTTGGCCCCAGTACCAGCATCCTCATGCAAAGTATCCTCATGAAAACTCCAAATTTTTCAGTATTCCTTTTGAATATGAGAATTATTCTGTTGTACTAGACTTGTTTACAAATCAGATATTTCTATTGTATGTTAGGAAAAGTTTAAAATAAAAGTGCGCTACCAAGTCATCTTATTGACATGGATATTGCCACACTAGTATTCATTTGTTTGTGACAATAATCTGACCTAAGCATGCTTTAAAATGGAATCTGGTAGAATAGGTTTTGGGTTTTTAAAAAATCATTAAAAACATCTCTTTTCCAGAAATAGGTTCTCTGTTTCTGAGCACTACTGTTCAGATGTGCCCCCATCTTTCCCATTGTATATTGTCAGTGACAGGCATCATGATTTAGGGTAAATTGACTAAATTAACACTCCTGTTAAGATGCAAAAATTTGTGTTTAATGTAGGCTAGCCTACACACTTAAAAATCAGACTGGAAATGTTAATGTTCCTGCTCAATCTTTACATGACACTGTCTCTGAACAAATTCTGGTTATCTAAGTATTGTCTATATACATTCCTCTTTAAAATGCTTTTTTCTGAAGAAAAATAGAAAAACACTTGAAGCATCATTGCAATAAGCTGATTCATCTTAATCCCCACAATTTGTGATATTATAGAGTATATGAAGTAAACCACTAATGACCACAAGTTTTTTTTCCTTATGTTTTCTGTGGTTCCTGAAAAGAATTTTCTTTGACAGAAAAATTTCTATGTTAAAAAAACCACTGTTGGTAACTAGTTTTTTGATATATCTTCAGTGGCTCTTGAAAAGAATTGTCCCTGTCAAGGAAACTTTCCAGATCTAAGTGCTTTTCAAAGAAACTTTTGGCTTGGCATCTAAACAAGTTTTTTTTTCATCATTTAAATATGCTCATCTCAAAATCTTTGACACTAATATCAATTAGCCTTCTTAAAAGAGAACTTGTCAGAGGGTGCTATTGTTTGTTAGATATGCATATAAATGCATATATATATATAGAGAGAGAAGCATTGATGCACTGAACCTATTGCACAATATTACAAATGTAATTTTAAACATATTATTTTATAAATCTCATGGCCCTTATGGAGCAAAAAATTCCGATAAGCATTTTTAAATGTTTGGTATTGTGGGGGTTCTCTCCCTATTTTCACTCACTTATTTTATCATTTAGTCTCATATATTCTAGGACAAAAAAATCTGTCTCTTCTGGGCCTGAAAGCTCAAGCATTTACTAAGTACATTTGATAGGGATGTATTGTATATATAATAACTGTCAAATAGCAAAGAATTTATTTGGTAACATCCCTATGATACTGTTTCACTTAGTGTTTTTTTAAATTATGATTTGCTCCCTGAAAATTATATATGATCAAAAATATGAAGTGGGACTGAGAAGAATTTTTGGAAAGGTCATAATGTATTCCCTAGTTAACAATGACTTGAATTTTAAACTGTTAATGATTTCAAGATGGTACTATATATATATATATATATATATATATATATATATATATATATATAAATAAATGCCTTAAACTTTCCTGTATTCTTCAAAGATTATAAATATTCTAGCAGGAAGGGACCTAGGGATTACCTGATCCAGTCCCTTCATTTTACAGATGAAGATACTGAGACAAAGAGTTGTGACTTGCCCAGTCACACAGCTAAAGGCTAAAAGAGACCCTACAGTTTATCTAGTACAACCTTCCCCTCTCCCATTCTACAAATGGGTAAACTGAGGTCTAGAGAGGTGAAGTGATTTACCAAAGTCCACATAGCTAATGAGTATCTAAAATGGGATTAAAACCTGATTCTAAGGCCAATAATATCTACTGCAATGCACTGTTGGCGCAACTGGGATTCAAACCATCGTTTGATTCCAAGGACAGACATCACTAAGAAATTATTTTATTTCATTATAACCATCTTTTGCTTTCTTTGGAAACATCTGTTGCTTTGTATTTGAACATTTGATATTACAAATTAGTAAAGAGTAAAATGTTTCTATTTCTATTGCCTGATTACTTATTTATTTAAATTTTATTAAACTTTTACTGCTCTTTCCCCTAGGTGGAGGCACAACCCTCCCCTCACCCAATCCCTGTAAATACAAGTTCAAGGGTGATATATCAAGGTTTTTAAACTGTCAAATTTTTTTACTTTAAACATTGTTTCTGCCTTAAAGTGAAAAGGTCAATATGGTATATTTTATTTCTATGATATTTTTAGTATATTTCCAAGTTCTTCATATTATACTTAGTAACTATAAAGCAAATTACGGTTTAGGTAACTGTGTAAAAGAAGTCTACTAGAGAGAAAATATTTATTAAAATGATGTTCTAGAAGTACTTGAGGAATTCACAGTAATTCTTTCTCAGGAAGTCATAATCTCTGCAAATACTTGTGATGTCAAGCATTGAAGTTCCAAGCACAAAGGTATAGAATAGGTATAAGTCCTAGGGTTTGTCCAGATAAATCTGCAACCTTGTTGCATCCAATTCTTGTTGCCAGCTCATGGCTTTTCTTACTGCTTCCAACCCTAGAAAACTATTATCTATTCCAAATTTAGACTTTCCCCATCATAGTTTAAATATATCATGGCTTGGCATAAGAATTAAATGGGAATTTTGGGGGAACTTTGCAGAAGATGCAAATAACACATTAAGGCCAGCAAACAATACAGAAAAAGTTTAGAAACTCAGAAATGATATATGTGTAGCATTATATAATATCAACATATTTTAATCTTTTAATATCATAATAATTCAGACTTCTCCAAAATAAAGGGAGAGCCAAAACATTTTACACAGAATTTCCAGATAATGAGGAATGTTACACTTCCCTTTCTACAGAAGAGATAATAACTATATTTCCATCTTCTTCATAGTTCTTCCTCCTAGCAACTCTTGCTTTATTTTTTTTCCTGGATATGTATTTTGATTTCAATATATTATGGGAAAGTGAGCCATTTTCCAAGTGACCTGTACCACCCTTTCCATCCACTGTGTGCTTATTTCATATCTTTATACCATTTAATGTATTCTGGGGATTTTTTCTGGCTCTCTTCCACCCAGCTGGCTTCTTTTAAGTCACACTTTCTACTAGAAGCCTTTACTTACTCCTATTAATTGCAATTCTTTTCCTCTTTTAATTATTTCCTACTTATCCCATATAAAACTTAATATATGTATTAGTGTTCTTTATAATTCAAGATAACAATACTGCTAAGTTATGCTACCTTATTTCTGACCAATAAGTAATCCCAACAGAAAAAAAACTTAATATATATGTACGTATATGTGCATACATACATATAAATTGTTTGCCTGTTGTCTTCCCGATAACTGATTAAGTTAGCACTCCTATTAAGATGCAGAAGTTTGTATTTGAGGTAGACTAGTCAATATACTTAAAAATCAGACTGGAAAGTTTGTGTTCCTGCTCAATCTTTACGTGGCACTATCTCTGAAAGATGCTGAAGACCAAATCCTTGCTGTCTAAATATTTTTGTCTTTTTTGTATCCTCAAAGTATATGAGTAAATATTTATTAATTGATTCATTGATTCATCATGTGTGAGCATATTATTACAAGTGATGGAAATAAGATAAAGATGGGGGAGAAAAAAGAGATGATGATTCTGTACCTAGGCCAGAAGTCATGGTCATTAAAATCAATTACAAAAGCATTAGACAGCATGAGACTTCAGACTGGAATAGGACCAGTCTATTCTTCTGTTACTAGCTGATATTGCCCAACAGACATATTTCAATCTTCTGGTTTATAAAACCAACAAATAGTATAGGGATATAATCTTTGTTAATGATATATTAAACTAGTTATAAAAATGCTACTCTATGATTCATTTGTAATGAAGGAATTAAAAGAAGACACCTCATTGAACCCAAAGCAAAACAAAACAAAACAGTTACTCATTTGCCAGACTTTAAACAGCTGAACCCTAGACAATAATTTCATTTAGGAAGTAGAGGTAGAAGTTCTTTGTAGAGAAGAGTCTTGGGAGGAGGACAGAGAAATAAGATTTCCTTTTCTTTTCCCCATTCTTCATCATCTGTGGAGTCTAGGAGTAACTTGCCCAATTGAAAAAGTTGTTCAATAGGTCTTTAGTTTGAGAGAACTCAAAATCCAATAAAATGATTAAAGAAACAAACACAAGAGACACCCAATCAGAGAAACAATCACTCAAGAGAAGAAACAGCTTCGGGAACTATGGATGGCTCCCAGGTGTGTGTCTGGGCCTCTCCCTGCAAGGACTAAATAAATGCTTTCTCTTTGTACCTGAAGATGTCTCTAATTAGTTAATTTGGGAAAGGGGTCTAGCACTTGTCCCACACACTTTCTTTAGAAGCCTAACAACACACTGAGCTTCTCCTATGTCCTGAAGCTATATTCTAAAGCAGGACTCCTTAATCTTTTTTTCTGTCATGGACTCCTTAAGCAGCCTGGACTCTTTCTCAAAATAATGTTTTTAAGTACATAAAATACAAAGGATTAAAAAGTAAGCCAAATATGTTGACATGCACTCATAAAAATATTTTTAAAATTCACTGACCAGATTAAGAACCCCTGGTTTATAGACACTAATCTTTGATTTTAGAACACTGAGATACTCTAACGGGATAATCCCAATTGTTCAAAATCATAATTATTTCAATGATATCCTGTCCTTTAAAATTCAGACACCCTCCTTTAAAATAGCATTTTATTGCTGTTTTTGTTGTTGTTTTCTCACCAGTCACTTCCTAATACATTACCACCACCATTCTCCCTTGTACAAAGGACAATTAAACTCTTCTAAAGAGAGTTTAACAATTGAATAACATTCTTCACAAAAGGAAGCATGTATCTGTGTTGATCCTCTAAAGACAAGATTGGTCATTGAATTGAATCTGAGTTCTAATGTCTTGTGTTGTTTTCATTTAGACTATTATGGCCCATACACATACATATATACATCCTCTTTGAAAATGAAGTACCAACAACTATACACACACACACACACACACACACACACACACACACACACACTTTGCTCTTTGCTTTTCACCACTTCATATAGTTCTTAACATGTACATTGGAATTCTTTATTTTTATATCATGTCTTATAGAACAATAATCCATTACATTAACATACCACATTTTTTCAAACATTTCACAAAAGATGGGCAACTGCTTTGTTTCCAGAGACTGCTGCTAAGAATATTTGGTGAAAATACTATTGAGAGGTAGGCTAGTAATAACAATAGACAACATGCTTAAAGTTCATTGAAAAGTATAAACAGGAATCTAATGAGTGTTCTTATTAATCTGTTTTTCCTACTGTGATTTTAGCTTGAATATGGCCTTGTCTGTCAGGTATAAAATGATGGCACTACATTGATGATTGTGACTAAAATGATCTTTAGTCATCTTTCTCACAGTGGGAGTAGATGAGGAACTCTTCAATTTATAGTTTCAGTCAGTATTACCTAAATCTATGACTGCAACTCAGCTTCCTTGCTTTACATGCTGCCTCAAAGCAGCATTTACTTGTAAAAGCTCTCCTTTAACTTCACCTGCTTGGTGAACAGATGTCTAGTAGTTCACATATATGCCATATCACTGACAATCACACCTCCATCTTATTCAACTACTATTATCTTCTATTCAAACATCAGAGCTTTACTTTGAATGATATATTTGTATTTGAATAATAAATAGTTTAATCATATTTTAAAATAAGACTATCTGTATGGAATATGTAGAACACGAGAAATCTTTCTGTGACTGACCTGTCTAAGGTATATGCCCAGTAGTGGAATTACAAGGTCAAAAAATTGTGTATGGACTATTTGGTAATTTTTCTTACATAATTCTGAATTTTTTCCAGAAGCCTTGGACCAGTTTAAAATACAACAGTGTATATTTCTCAACAACAATTTCCTATAGCCCTCTGTCTTTTAACATGTTTGAGAATTTGCTGCATATGAAATGAAATAAAGTGTTTAGAATACTTTACATGATTCCTTATCTCTTACATTTATTTCTGGCAAATTGTTCATTATCTTTGACAAAATATTAGGAAATGGCTCTTGGTCTGCTTTAATTATGTTAGATCTTGGCTTTCAGACTTTTATTAAAAATATTTGATGCAAAAATTTCTTCTCACTCAAAAATGTATTTGTATGCTAGTTGTATTGATCCTAATCAAAAGAGACATTGGGGGTTTTTTAGGTTTCTGTCACTAAAATGATCTATTTTGCCTTAGCCATCACTTCTATCTCTTGTTCAATTGTGAATTCTCTCCTTAATCAAAAATGTTACAGGTATTTCTTTCCATTCATTTCATTTTATGATATGGTCTTTTACATTTAGGTTGCTTATTCATTTGGAATTTATTATGGCATATGGTACAACTATTAGTCTAAATCTATTTTTTTCTTCTACCCTTTTACTCTTTTCAATAGTTTAATGGGTTTGTCAACCACCGTTTCTTAGTTTATTTGTTTATAGGACTTAATTATCCTCTTTCTCTAATCTACTTTTCTGTTTTTTAAACCAGTGCCAAATTGTTTTGATGATGTCTGTTCTGTAAAATATTTCGAAATCTGGTAATGTTTGTTGCTGTTCAATCATTCAGTCCTTTCCAATTCTTCATAACCCCATGGGCCATGGGGTTTTTCTTGACAAAAATACTAGAGGGGCTTGCCATTTACTTCTCCAGTGAATTAAGGCAAAGGAAATAAGTATCTTGTCCAAGGCCACATAGGTAGTGCCAGAGAGATGAATTCAGGTTTTCCTGATTGCAGGGCCAGCTCTCTATCTACTAAGCTGTCTAGCTGCCTTTAACATCTGATTATATTAAACCTTTATTACAGCATTTAAAATTTTATTTCCCTTGACAATCTTAAACTTTCCCCCAAAAATTAATTATTATTTTGTCAAAATTATAAAGTAAGTTCTTATCTCTTAAAGGTAAATTGTGATTTTAAATGATAGACTTTATGCTCATAAAATTAAGGATGACTGTTTTTCTAAGCTGCTCCAAGTAATTGAAGTGTTGTTGATTTTTAATCCCATATTTCTCAAACTTTGATTTATTTTACTAAAGTCTGCAAAATGTTTCAAGCCCTACTCTGATTTTAATTAATGTCCAGCTCAACTGAGTAACTGACCTGACAAACACTATAACTAGAAAATAAAATTGCTAAGTTCCTATTGTAGACATAATTATAAGGTATTATAATAGCAAATAACCTAGCAAATCCAATTACATGACAAGAAAGGCAAAGAAAGAAAGAAAGAAAGAAAGAAAGAAAGAAAGAAAGAAAGAAAGAAAGAAAGAAAGAAAGAAAGAAAGAAAGAAAGAAAGAAAAAGAAAGGAAGGAAGGAAGAAAGGAAAGAAGGAATGAAGGAAGGAAGGAAGGAAGGAAGGAAGGAAGGAAGGAAGGAAGGAAGGAAGGAAGGAAGGAAGGAAGGAAGGAAGGAAGGAAGGAAGAAAGAAAGAAAGAAAAAAGCTGCAGTAGATAGAGACTTTTAAATGCATATAACTGAGTTTGAACTTTGGACTCAGATCTTCCAAATTTGCTTCCTTCCTTCTTCCTGGTTATATTAGGATAAAATAGTCATGTTAACTCTTTAACTAATTTATTATTAGCAGGACAAGGTCTAGAGTTTAAAGCTCTCCCAACAAATTCTTTTTTCAACTATTTGTGAATTGAATCAACCTAATTGGAGAATGGTACAATCACAGAGCAAGAAGAGACTTTTTGAGAACATTTGGGCCAGTTTGATGCTTTTAGGCAAATGTCTAAATTAGGAATTGTTAAACTTTTTTGTGTCATGGACCTACTTTGGCAGTCTGGCAAACTGGCAAACCCTTTTCTGAATAATGTTTTTAAAGTGAATACTAATGTTAAAGTAAAGATATTATTTGGACTTGTGTCCAAGTTCACAGAAGCCCCTAAAAACTATCTACAGATCCCAGGCTAAGAAGCATTTAGTATGCTTACTCATCTATGAAGATACAAAACTTTTAATCAAATATTTATTACCTTTGAAAAATTTCTCAAATCCAATCAAAATTTCAAATATCTTTCTAGCCAAGTAGTTCTTTTATATATACATATATATTATTTAATAGCTTTTTATTTACAAGTTATATGAATGGGTAATTTTACAGCACTGACAATTGCCAAACCTTTTGTTCCAATTTTTCCCCTCTTTCCCCCCCATCCCCTTCCCCCGATGGCAGGTTGACCAATATATGTTAAATATTTTAAAGTATAAATTAAATACAATATAAGTATACATGTTCTGTTATTTTGCTGTACAAAAAGAATCTAGCCAAGGACTTCTTAATCTGAGGTCCAAAGGTATCTGTGGATGTGGATTTGGATGTGGAAAAAAAAATTACACTTTTATTTTCATTAAGCACTAAGTGAAATTTAACATTTTTTTCCATTATAAATGTAGGTAACAAACTGCTTTTAAGGAGTCACAGATGTCATTAATCTGCCAAAGGGGTCCAGGACACAAATCACCAATTTAGATCCACTTTATCTTGTTTTTGTCAGAATTGTTAAGTAATCTTCCATGAAAAATGTGTTCTGATACTAAGAAGTAACAGTGAGTTCTCAAAGACTATATAAAAGCAGAGCCAAAGTTCTAGCTGGTACAAGTCAGAAAAGCTTTTTGAGGTTATGAGTCTTTGAGTCCAGTGAAAAATAAAGAGCAGATATGAGAAATTCAAGGTAAATTCATCATCAGATTAGACTCAGTGATGAATTTTTACTCACAGAAATTCAAGAAAATCATTTAATATGCAAAGGACTTCCAATCTGCATTCTCAGGATGCTCTGAGTGAGAATAGAATGGAAATTTCATCTTGAAGTGTAAGTAAAAAAAAAGCAAAACCCACATACTTGAAAATATCAAAACACTTCACAGAGAACAAATTACATATTATTATTAAAGACTATCCTTCTCTGGCAGAGAGTCTCTGAAGAGGCTTTGTTTATAAAGGCAATATATAGAGAAATTATGAAGATAATTGTAAAAAGCATAATCAGCCAATTCTAAAAGAATGGGAGCACAGAAACAGGGAATAGAGAGGTAATGATCAGTGACATTTTTGTAATGCTAATGATTTTAATCAGACCATTTTAAAAAATAAATTTTATTCATATCTTTTGTTTTTAATATCACTTATATTATTCACTTTACTGATCCTTCCTTTATTAAAGAAAACAAAAGGGAAAAAAACAACAATTCAGCAAACCGAGATATTAAAAAGAATTTGATTTGTATTCAGTATTCCACACCCATGATGCCCCACCTTTACAAAGAAGAGAAAAAGAGGACATGTCTTCTCATAACTCCTGGGAGACCAAGTTTGGTAATTATAATTTCATAGTATTCAGGTTTTATTGTTTTGTGGTTTGTTTGTTTTTTTGTTTTTTTCCATTTGCAGTGGTGAACTTGTTTCATATATTCTTTTCCTGGTTCTGCTTACTTTGTATTTGTTCAGTATTCAGTAAGTCCTGCAGTAATTATCAAGCATTGTGGTGAGAACTGGGGATATAGAAAAATAAGAAGACAATCCCAGATCTCAAGAAGTTCATAAACTAAATGGTTTGAAAATATGCAAACAGAGATAGTTCTTACTTTACATAAATGAACCTGTCTGCAGAACTCTACATAAAGCAATTTTTAAAGAATGCAAATGTGCCCAGGATTTGGGAGGTGAGAGGAGAAGGGAGAGAAAAGGGAAGAAGTGCCCATGGAGGAAAGGACCACCACACAGATGAGCCAGACTAAATAGTGCCTGGCCAAAATAGAGAGGAGGAACGCGTGTAGAGGGGTGAAGGAGTAAAAGACTGGGACACAGATAGGATGGACTACATGGGGTCAGAACAGTACTGGAGGCCTGGCATGAGGGCAGGTAAAGAGCTTTTTCAGCTCTGAAAGTCTCCAGCCAAGCCCTAAACAGCCATAGTCATAGTGGCTGTCTTGAAAGGGCTTTTTTTGTTTCTTTGGGAGGCACGTGGGAGGAAGAAGAGTTGAGATGAGGGGCGTGAGCAGAGAGAGAGATTATAGTTTGGAACATTAAAATTAACATAGGGTTAGTTTGGGTTTTTTTTTTTTTAAATATGGTTCTTTTGGAATTTTTAATGAATTTACATAAAGCAAGAACTGACTTATGTACAAATAAGCTATTTTTGGGATAAATTAGAAACAGTCAATGGGAGAAGGCACTAGAATTAAGGGCAATCAGGAAAGGTTTCCTGTATTAGGTGAAATTTTATCTGGGACCAGAAGGAAGCCAGGAGGTAAAGATAAAAAGGAATTACATTCCAATTATGGGGGACAGCCAGTGAAAATATCCCTTCAAGAGATGGAATGTATTCATTACATTCATCCTTTCTTTCAACACTGAAATATCCCATTATATTCATGTACCATAATCTGTTTAGCCATTTCACAAAGTACTAGTATCTGTATATATAGTATATATATATATATATATATATATATATATATATATACTATTTTCAATTCTTTGCTGCTGTGGAGGAGGTGATCTGTAAATTTTGAGGAAACATCTCCTCAGAAACAATAACCTTAGAAGTAAAAGAAACAGAGCTATAGGGTTGTGTAAAAAGAGACTCTCAAACTAGGAAGGATGGGATGAGATGTAATGATTTCTATGTTGAAGAAAATCTCTCCTACCTTAGAGATTTCCTGCCCCTCCAGGAAATTGTGAAGAGATTAATTTCAAAGAAAACAAACTAGTAGAACAAACTTTGATCTTTGACAACTCCTAATACCAAGAGATTAAGATTCTAACTCCAAGATTAACAAATTTCTTCAAAATCACCTGATCTTCTGTCCTTTTATTACTTACTGTCCTGAATAAGGAAAGTGATGTACTTCCCTTTGTTCCAAACATTGTTTATCCAACTGGCAAGGATCCATTAATAAATGTTAATTAAAATTTTTATCTTTTGACCCTATTTCTTAATTTATTGATTGTCAATTAAATGGACCTAAATGGGAGGAATTACTGCCCTTGAGAATTTTAGGATCTTTGAATTGAAGAATTCCCCAAGCTAACCTAAGAGTAATACAACAAATATTTTGGTGTACATTGGCTTTTCTGTCTGTTGGATTAAATCTAGCAATGGAATCTCTGGAGTAAATGGTACTTGATATTTTATAATTTTAGAATAATTGCAACTTGCTTTCTTGAAAAGTCAGATCAATTCATAATTCTACCAATACCTTTCCAGACACCTTCTAAATTAAATTCCTGTCTTTTGTCATCTTTGTCAATTTGCTGGATGAGGTAAAACTTTACTTCTTTGTAACTTCCCACATTTTATGGAACTGGCTATATTTCCTTGTGCCCAATAAATATTGTGATACTAAGAGATTTATCTTTGTGTTTGGGTGTTAAAACTAAAATATATTCTTTATTACCTATGATTTCATCTAAATGACAAGGTGCTTTTTCTATTAACAGGTCAGCAATATCATAGCAAAAAAATTTTTTTTTCTTGGTTTAATGTTATCTAATAGTTTAAGTTGTTGAAGTTTACATTCTAATTCCTACCTGATCATCACTAACAGATATGAAAAATGTGTAACTTTCATCATAGGTTGTTTCCTTCTAGTAATGGGTTGTAGGCCTCTTAATGAAGCTCCCGGCGCTCAGGAAGCACAATAGATTTGCGTAACCTGCTTTCATTTCAAAACCAAATATAAATAATTTTAGGATTTATAAGACTTTCCAAGTGCCACTCCTTTCTTAGGGTGAGGGAAGAGTAATTTATGAACCTCCATTTACAACTTTTTTTTTAGAAAGCATTTTATTTTATTCATTTTGAACTCAAAGAAAAAAAAAAATGCCCGTGTGTGTAACACAAAAAGAGGATTCAATAAAAAATCATGAATCTCCATTTCATGCTGTTTTTCAAAACTGTGTAATAAATACTACATATGGTTTTCAAAGCTACTCGGCTTTTCTGTGCTTGAGTTTTCTTTTGATCTCTACTATGCACTTTTTATTTTTTCCCTCTCACCCTACCCTAAAGAAGGCCACCGTCACAAACACAGACACACACGTGGGCATAAAACCGTACTATACATGATTTTATTTAATAGAATTTTCTCTGAAGTTGGATAGCATCTTCCTTCCTAAGTCCTTTGAAGTAGATCGGAGTATTTATACACCATAAGAAGTCTTTATTTGAGTATGAATTGTATGTGAGGGAGAGCTTCCTTAAGTCAGCAACTTCCCTTTCTCTTCCATTCACCGAAGTCCGGCGGAACAGGTAGCCCAAGGACTCAGTGGATGACTTGGGCCCTTCTAAATTAAGGTCAGGCCTCAGTTTGTCAATAAGTAAGGACGGAAAACTTAAGGGCCCCCCAGTACTCAAGAGGTGGAAGTTTCTGAGTCTGGTTTCTGACTTCGTTTTATTTACACTTATTTCTACAACTCCTCAATTTCTACATATTGTATCTTCTTCCAAGAGCAAGCCGTCCCGTACAATAACGAAAAAAGAAAAAAGCTCAGCACAACTGACCTAGCCGCTAAGCCTGACGGCGTCCGCACTGTTCGGAGCCATGCTCAGCAAGCCCCTTCTCTGGAAAGGGTTTCCAAAACTCTGCAGGGGGTCCCTTTAACTGAGCTTCGGGAGCGCGACGAGACCCGCGCTCTCCCTCCGCCTTCTCTGGGAAGAGCCAATTGCAGCCCTCTCTCCCAGGGGCTCGCCCCAGGCTCGGACAAGGAGGCCGTTCCCCGAGCTGGGAGGGCGCCGGGGGTGGGCGGGAGGGTTGGGGGAGGGGAGGGGGGGAGGGGGAAGGCATGATCCTGCAGAGCCCTAGCCAGGAGCCGCAAGTGCGCGCCCAAGTCCCGGCAGGAGAAGGCGCACGGTCCGTGGCCCCGCCCCCGGCCCGCCCCGGCCTCCCCGCCCCCTCCTCCTCAGTTGTGCCCCGCTTTCCCCTCCCCTGCTAGTTAAGGCCGGTGCGAACTCGGCTGGGGGCGCTTAGTCTGTCGCGCCGAGCAGGCTGCCGGGCCGGCCCTCCGCGCACGCGCACTCCGGCTGCTCCTCCGCTCGCCCGTCCCCCCGGGCCCGGGCCGCCTTCCATCGCCCCGGCGCCGCCCGCGCCATGCGGGACTACGACGAGGTGACAGCCTTCCTGGGCGAGTGGGGGCCCTTCCAGCGCCTCATCTTCTTCCTGCTCAGCGCCAGCATCATCCCCAATGGTTTCAACGGCATATCTGTGGTGTTCCTGGCGGGGGTCCCCGAGCACCGGTGCCGGGTGCCCGCCTCGGCCAACCTGAGCAGCGCCTGGAGAAACCAGAGCGTCCCGCGGCACCTGCAGGACGGCCGCGAGGTGCCCAGCAAGTGCCGGCGCTACCAGCTCGCGGCGCTGACCAGTTTCTCGGCCCGGGGGCTGGTGCCCGGCAGGGACGTGAACCTGAGCCAGGTGGAGCTGGAGCCCTGTCTGGACGGCTGGGAGTACAGCCAGGACACGTACCTGTCCACCATCGTCACCGAGGTGGGTGCCGGGCCGGGGCCGCGCGGGGCGCTGGGGACAAAGCCGTCCGCAGGGCGGCCCCCGGCCAGCGTCTGCTGCGTAAATGCGAGCGCTCCTTGTAGCCCTCCTCGCTCTGCGCTGCAGGGCGTCACTGTGTGCTGGTGTCTGCCGTTCATCCTGCCTCTGCCCCTCTAAAGCATCACTGCAGAAGATAAGTTCGAAAGAAGGGTAAACCCTAACTTTTTACGGAAGCCTGCTGGGTTCACTGGTTGCTTTAGTGATAATTTAAAAAGACCCTTGAAAGCTGTTTGACTTTGAGCCTCTCCCGTTATGCACTCTTCCACATACACTCAAAGTGGAGCCTCAAAAAATATTCGGGTTAAATACATTCACAATTTTTTTCTTTCTTAGATTCTTCAGTTCTTTAGGAGACAGCTCTGATAGCCATCTATTCCCCCCCCCCCCCCCCCACTGCTCTACATTGGCATACTTCCTATCAGGAAGGAATAGAGCATTTCTAGAGGGTTAGAATTAAAAGGACTCTCAGAAACCTGCTAGAATAAATGTGATGCTAAAAGATCTCAAATCTTGTGTTTCTCTTTGCAGTTGGGGACACTGAGGCTCTTAGAGAGGAAATAACTTATTCATGGTTACATAGTAGCAATGTCAGATATAAAAAGGTGTTTTGTCGTCAGCTTTTTCTCTTATACAATGTCAAGACGTGTTAAATAAATGTTGTTTATTTTCAGTAACTTTTACTGATAACAAGAAAATAATAAACAAGTCATTTGAAAAGTGAGTCTCCTCTCTAACACACAGAGGCATTTTTCTCCAGCCTTCCCCCTCTCTCCTCCAACAAATTTTTCCAGGTCATTTGTTTTAAGGGATTGCCTCTGCATTTTTATGGAAGAACTTTGCATAAATGAGATGGAAATCCATGGGATATTTTCTGCTTCCCTGCAACTCATCCCATCTTTACCCATAGCCTAATGTTAACCTCATTTTTAAATGAAAGCAAATGTATCTGTCTCTAATAATTCATTCTTGGCACTCAACTACCTAAATGGTATAAATGTGGTTTATTCTTAGTTCAGGTTGAAAGGGGCTTCATAGTATCAATTGAGAATATAAGATAAACTTTGGCAGTTGTTCATATCTTATGATGATGAAAAAGTTTTAAATTTTATTCCTTCATCAATATATCAATGTTCACAAAAGGCAAATTATATTATGGAGAAAGTTATGAGATCAGACTATGTTACCTCTAAGCTGTCTTCTAGTTTTAACTATTTTTGGTTTTACCTTTTTTTTTTTTTTTTTTTTTTTAAGAGGATGGGCCAGTGGAAAGAACATTGGATTTAGTCAGAGATCATGTTCTTGAATCCTGGCTTTGCTACTTACTACCCATGTCACCTTGGACAAGTTCCTCAACTTCTTAGAACTTCAGTTTCCATCTCTGTTTTTAAAAAAAAGTTTTTTTTTAATTAAAAAAAAATAACCTTCCAGTTTTAAATCCTGCATAGGAGTAGGATAGTGTAATGGAAAAACCACTAGAGATTGTGATCAGAAAACCTGGGCATGAATCTCATGAAAGTGTGTTTAGAATTTTGCTGCATTAGTTGTTTAAAAACTTGAATAATACATGCGTAAACAATAGTACCAGAGGAGACAAAGGGGCTACAAGGATTGTGAACATCATAACACTCAAGGAAATATGTGGAATAATGAGGCTACCAATCCTCCAGAAGTTCCTCTCCTCCCTCCCTATTCTTTTTAGCCTAGGAGACTTCAGGGCTCTGGCCTACACCAGTTTTTTCTTCTTCCTGAATTGACCACAATTACTGATGACTAATCAGATCTTAACATGGGGACAGGGAAGAGCTGGTTATTCTTATTGTGGACATTATCTTTTGCTTTATAGAAGTCCATCATAACTTACTTTCCCTATAAGCATAGGGTTTCAGGTTTCAGGGTTGTGGAGTTGTATGTCTTTGTTGATGCGGGAAAGATTCTTATCTTTGTGATTCCCAACCCCCCCCTAGTTAATGTAATTACCCTTTAACTCACAAATCCTAGTCCCTTTGTATTCTGATAGAAGATCAGTACCTGTCCCAGGCCCCATCTGGATCTGAACCAACTTTGGGGCTACACCCATAGGCCCCTCTAGCTAAATCTCCCATTATAAAAGAGCTAGGTTGGGACCCCCTCTTTGCAGAGGTCCCAAACATGCTAACCATGTCAGGACTCTCTATCCACTGGACCCCCTGTGCGGTGCCCTCCTTATCTCTACCTTCGCCTATTTCCTTAACTATGCTTTAACCTTGCTTCCAAACCCCAAAAAAACCTCTTTTATCAATCTAGCTTTCAGGCCGATAAATGCCTTTATTGGGAACTCCAGCCGCTACTAGACCTTAATTACCACGGTATCCTTGTGCCGAATCCAAGGGGGTTGTAGGGGAGCTCTGTTTGACTCCCTGTACCCCAAACATGTCACTAGACCTTAACTAAACCCTAATTTCATTTAGGTACCCCAAATCTATACCTCATCATTTGTGTCTCATTCAGCTATACTTCACAGTAAAGTTGGTGTGTGGTTTCCTTTTCCTTAGTGGCAAAAGTAAAATAGTTCTGTGGAAAAAATGGCAGAAAATAGACAGCCTCAGTTTACCATCTGTAAAAATAGGGATAATAATTATCTCACAGAAGGGTGAAGACTGTACTTGAAGTCTTAAAATTTGCAATGGCCTGTTATGTTTTTACCAGAGTGAAACTTATGAATTTTGGCAAAAGAAAGTTTATGTGTTTATGTTGGTGAACATAATAAGTCAATATGAACAGGTATCTCATTACCAGAGTTTTTTTTTTTTTTTTTTTTTAATCCAAAATGGTGTTTCAGTTCTTTAATGGAAGTTAGGGTAATCCTCCTTAAGAATAATTACAAACATTTAAAACTAGCCTGAGGCATATAGAAATAAGTGATTTGAATAACTGAAAGGTTCCTTTGAAAGTAGGATTTGGAGGTGCTTATAAATGAAAAGAGTTATTTTTGGTATCTTGGTATTAGTAGATATTCACTATTAGTAGTAATTCAATATCTGAATTAGGGATTTTAAAAAGGGAAGAATTCCTTGCCAGATAGAAGGATTGGACCAGACCCTCATCGGTTCCTTCCTTTATCTGGGATTCTCTCTCTTATTCTGATGCTTTTTAGCTTCTTTCACCACACAAAGCAGATAAGCCAGTTTTGCTTCACTTTTTTCTTCTTCAAAGTGCCTTTCTGAAGGCTCAGAGCAAGGGCAGACTTTACTAGATTTTCTGATGCTAGATTAGTGGGCTGTTATTCTGTCACTGGTGAAGTAATTAATCAGCAGCAGCCTGAGCCTTACCTTTTTACACACAAGGTAGTAGTGATTTATGCTAACTCAGGAATGGAGCAAGAACCATGTGCCCTTTCCCCTACTTTCAGGCTGTCAAAGTTATCCCTACTTAAGTTTGCTTGAGAATCTCTAGGCCTGGATTTTTTATATTTCTTTTTTCACTGTGACAAACTGTTACTGTTGGGCAACTCATATGCCTAATCTC
This sequence comes from Sarcophilus harrisii, assembly GCF_902635505.1. Classification (NCBI taxonomy): domain Eukaryota; kingdom Metazoa; phylum Chordata; class Mammalia; order Dasyuromorphia; family Dasyuridae; genus Sarcophilus; species Sarcophilus harrisii. The sequence goes on from NC_045427.1 coordinate 350,874,175, forward strand.
ACTATGCTTCATTTTTTTCAGAAACATTTTTTTCCCTAACACTGTAGTTTAAGGTAAATTGTGCCTTTATCAGAATTTATGGTTTGGTTTCAGGATTGGTCTATAGCTGCCTTCCCTTCTCTCTTTTTATTATCATCTCCCTTTTTCATTCAAATGAGCAAGGAATCTGAGAACACCAGAACAAAACACAGACTTCAGAGTCTGAAATCATTACCAGATGTGTGTAGAGATGATGCCTGATGTCCTAGTTATAACTGTTTTATCGCACTTGAAAGCCTGCAAAACTGTTTATAATGGATAGCATTTATATAGTGTTTTAAAGTTGGTCGAGGGCTATCCATATATCATTTGACTAACATATTATCTTGGCCAAGATCACTAAACTGTTTTCCCAGCTCAACAATGAAAATAATTCTTCAGTGAATCCACAATGAGCAAGTATCATGTTCTGGGTACTATATTATAAAGGATTTTTTAAAATGAAAGTAATTGAATTCCTGTTCTCAAGGAGTTTACCTTCTACCAGGGGTGTTGTAAGGGATAAGCCTAAAATATAACTATCAGGTTAAATATAATAGCATTGGGGTGATAGACAGAGAGTGTCCTTGGAGTCAGGAAGCCCCTGAATTCAAGGTCCACCTCTGCCATTCTGGCTGTATGACCCTGGGGCAGCCCCTCAAGAGTTCTAGACAAAAGATTAGAAGAAACAGAAAAGGTCCCTATCCAAATTGTTAGAAAAAGTTCCTCATCAGGAGTTTCCAAGACTAATGAAATCACAAATCTCTTTTAAAAAGTGACAAAAAGTTATTAGGAAAGTTTACAAAGGAAGAACTCAACTCTAGCTAGGAAGATGAAGATTTGCTGGCCTCTAAAATAGAGCTGTCATCTGAGAGACTTTGAAAAGGAGGATTTCGGCAGTTAAAGGTTATCTGAGAAAGACATTGTAGGTAGAGAAGAAGATGTAAATAAAGGCATAGAATTAGGAGTTAAGAAGGAGTAGGATGTGTCCTGTGATGAATAAGGCAGACCAACAGAAACAAGAGATGTGCAAAGGGGAGTTCTGTGGGAGAGTCAAGTAGGTTAAGGTCAGCTCTGGAGGGTTTTGAATTCTGGACAGAGTATAATCTCAAAACCAGTTCTGGATCATGTTCTTTGATCTCAAGTAGTGACCCAAGTAGCAACCTGGGGGTTAGATGTTCCAGGTTTCAGTTCTACCATTAATTCATCTATGAGATGATTCACATCTCCTTACTTAGCCTCAGTTTTTCCATCTGTAAAATGCAAGAGCTGATAGGGTGTTAGTGGTTTACTGCTTAAGTATTATGTATTCCTATCATCCTTTAGCCAAAATTAATTAATGTGAATGCCTAATGTTGAATCATCTCATTAATGGGCAAACATTAGTAAATCATTAGCTTTACAGATGAATAGTGCTTACATACTCCTTTCTTCTTCCTTCTTAAAGTGTGCCCCTACCTGAGCCTTCTTTCTTTCCATTTGTCTTCATTTAGTTATTTCTCATGCTACCCTACCCAAATCTTGTTGCTGCCATATTTCCCTTTATCCTACCATTGGGTACCTATTTAGTGCCTAATTCCTATAAGGCCTAGCCTAGCCTACCTTCCAAGATAAAAAATGAATAGTTAAGCTCACTTTACTTTAGACAAGGGTCTTCTGGGAACAATGTATATTTGTTTTTACTACTAAAATGATTTATCTAAATTAAATAATATATAAAATAGGACAGATAAGGTCATTGTAAAATCTGTCTGGTATTATTGAAAATACATATATTAAAACAGCTTTTCAGAAAATTATATTCTAGGAATATACAAAAAAGTCCCTGTCCTATGAAAGGTCCACTGAACCAGGTGAACCAGATTCCATCTAGCTCTAATATTGTGTCCCAGTTCCCTCTGGGGACCCTTACTGCTCCATGCTCTATGCTCAAAGGTCTGGTTGAAGAGTCTTAAGGATTATGGATCTAAGGAAAGTGAATTTTTTCTTTTGCCTTTTATAGTATTTAGGCAAGTAAAAGTAGATGGATTGTGGCTAAATGTGGCTTAGCACATGCTACTGATTTAGATAGGGCTGTGGGCTTAGTGTAGTATGGACAAGTTAGTGTTATACAAAAGAGAGGCTTTGTTCTAAGGCATCCCTATACTTTATGATCTCCCTAATTCAGGCAACACAGCACACATGGAAAGAGAATGGAGAGCTTTCTCTTCCCACTGCAGAGGGACAATATGAAGAATGTATCCTGTAGATGAAGAACAATATAGTATCCAGATTTAAAACTGAAAGGAACCTTAATCTAATCTACTCTTACCTTTAATCATGCCCTTGAACTATAATTCTCTTCATTACACCAGAATGCTCTTATTCTGTATGGATGCTTACTGATCCCAGTGAATTTGCTTGATATGAATTCAGATTTGCTAGAACCATGGTATAGAACAATGAAGCTTAGACTAAGAATCTGGGGACTTTTGTTAACTTGTTTATGATGATGAATCTGTGTCATTGTCACAGAAATTGCCTAATTGTTACATACAGATCCCTCAAATGCACCTCATACTATTAAATGATCTATGACCCCAGCCTTTAAAAAGCACACTAGAGAAAAAATTAGGATGGACTCCATTCAGTCAGAGCTCAGGTCCTGGATCCAAAGTCAGAATAAGGAGATTGAGATCTGGGACTGGGAAGAAATGGAGCTCATGGTTTTTGCCAAGAACAAGTTTTCTTGTTTTCCTCTTTTCTTCTCCTCTGACACCTCCTTCCTTCTCACTCTCCTGTTTCATCTGTCAGGACCTCATATTCTTCCTTTATAAATGAAGAAGAAGGCAGTCATCTTTGTTACTTAGCAACTAATTAAAATGCATGCATACCTATGGAAGTTTTTCAAAGTCTGATTCAAACCAGTAATAATCAAATCCTGTTATAAGAAATGACTATTAAGTGACAACTACTTGAATATTTACCAGACAGCTAGGCTGGGAGCTGGTCCACTTCTTGTGCTGTCTCTAAGTCAGATCTAAGATTTCCTCACAGCGTGATGGAAATTCAAATCTACTTGGATGACAGTGAGAGAAGAGTAGGAAAGTCATTGAGTTGGCAGTTCTTGAATCCTTTGGGGGAGGATTCTTGTAGTGGTGGAAGGAGTGTTTGGATATAGAGAGCAGCATGGAAGGGAGATAAGGAGTTTTACCTTTTTGAGGCTGGATTGCACAGTGTGTCAGCCACCAGACTTGGAGACAGGAAGGGTGACTTCAGACACTTATTGGCTGTGCTAAGAGGGTGGGCAAGGCATTTGATCTGTTTGTCTTAAGTTTCCTCAATTGTAAAATAATAGCTTCTACCTCACAAGGTTGTTGTGAAGCACTTAATGCCTGGCACATTGGAGGCACTATAGAAATGCTAATTTCCCTTCCCTTCCCTCCTACTTATAGCCCTAGACAAGACACTCAAAACATAAGAGATCTCTCCTTCTGGTTACCTAGTGTTTATGAGAACATAGTTCTGAGTGAACTGAATGAATATTACATGTTCAAAAACAATAAATGAATTAAGTCAGTGTGGAGTTTGTGTGTTTTTTAAATACAGTTCTATAATATCACTGTCTTACTTTAGGTGGGAGGATTTAAGAATAGACCCAGTTGGGGACTTCAGAGGGATTAGAGGATGAGAATGAGTTGGGGTATCAGCTTCTATTAATCTCTGTAACAGCAACTTTAGGAAAACCAAAAAGAAACAAAACTTCTAGAAATAGCAACAAGAAAAATAAGACGGGTCACATTATAAACAAAATGGAAGACTAGACATTTTCTGATTTCCCTATATCAGAGAAATTGAAACTTCTCCAGAACAGAAATTATGAACCAAAGATGAAGAAAATCTCACTTGTCTTTGTAATTTAGGGCATTTGGAATCCAAATGAAAGAAATAAAACCCATGAACTGATATCTAGACTAAGCTTACTTAGAACTCCATGCCCACACCCCACATTGAGTAGTGAGACTGCGCCAACTAAGTCACATGAGGTCAAAACAAAACCCAATTGCATACCTGATCTCCCATTCCTCTTTCCAGTGCTGTGTAGCTTCTGGCTCCATTCAGGTGCTATGGCAAACCTAGCCTGTGGAAGTTCATTCTGGCCAGGACAGATAGACAGTATGCCTCTGTAGCACTCTAGATCAAGGATATTTTGTGAGACAAAATAGCCAATACTATCTCAGTGCTTCAAAAGGGATGGAATAGCTATTTGGGCTGTATACAGAGTTCAAATCATGTCCTACCTCCATCCCTTCCTCCCAGAGCCACAGAGATATAAATTACAAAAAATTAACCCAGTAGCCACCAGAGTGGTAGTCCTCTGAATGGGGTTAAGGAACAAAAGATATGGCACGGAACAGCAGGGTATAGCTTTGGGCTCTCCACTAAGACTGAAGGAAAGTGCTCAGCATCCTGCTGGGGCCAGTTCTGACTACCCAAAAGTCACTTGGTTGGTAGAACTTTAGACTGGTATATTAGTGAATTGCCTCACATGGGAGGAGACTGATACACTTTTGAAATTCAGCTCCCAAGGAAATCATCAGAGAAAAGAGAGCCAGGAAGTGAATAGGAGAAAATGGGGAACTGGTTGGAGAAGGGGAAGAGAAACAGACTGCAATTCCCAAAGATCTCAAGAAGAAAACTCAAAGACCTTTTGAACAAAAGCAGATAAATTTACAAGGAAAAATCTAATAAGTGGATTCAGGCATCTAGGAATAAATATTTCAAAACAAAGGAAAATGACCCAACATTTGATAAGATGCCACTCCTCTCTAGTTTTTAAAAGAGAAATAAGAATTATGAGAGCAGATTTTATGGTCTGCACCAAAAAAAAAAAAAAAAAAAAAAAAAAGATGAGCAAAATTTAAAAACTGGAATTTGTAATGGCAAATCTCACCAAAGAAACAAGAGAAACATTGTATTAGGTTGGAATGCAAATACACAAAAGTAAAGAGAGATCTGTAATAAGAACCATAAATGACTACTGTGGTGATATAGAAGATGTGGGTTCAAACATAGCACAACAGAGTGAAGTTAAAACAGCTATTTCTTCAAAGAAAAAGGTAAAATGGTCATTAACCCCAAAAAGAGTTTGTAGAAGACCTTAAAAAGAATTTTAAAAATCAAATAAGAGAAGTTGAGGAAAAAAATAGAGGAAAAATAAGAGTAATGTAAGAAAATTATGAACAAAAAGGTCAACCAATTGAAAAAAAAATTAAACTTATAAGATAACTCATTAAAAATTAGAATTGGGCAAGAGGAAGCTATTGACTTCATAAGACAGCAAGAAATAATAAAATCAAAAAATTAAAAAGAATATGAAACATTCTCATTAGAAGAACAACTAATCCGGAGAACAGATCAAGGAGAGATAGTATAAGAACTTCTGGACTACCTGAAAGTTATGATAAAAAAAAAAAAAAAGTTAACACTGTACTTCAAGAAATTAAGGAAAATTGCCTGAAAGATTTAGAATTAGAGTAAAATAGAAATTGAAAAAAAAATCCATCAATCACCAGTCAAAAGAGATACAAAGATGAAAACTGACAGATAAGTTTCAAAACTCACAGGTTAAGAAGAAAATACTACAAGTAACTACAAGCTGCAGAGCTCCAGGCAGGATAACACAGATTTAGCAACTTCTCTATTAAAAGACTGAAAGGCATGGAATATTGTATTCCATAGAATAAAGAAGCTGGATTTGCACCAAGAAAAATTTGCCCAACAAAGGTAAGTATAATTCTGCATAGGAAAAAGAAAGAGGAGGAGGAGGAGGAAGAATTGATTAGAAATGAAGAAGAAAGAAAAAGATTAAGATGTAATGAATTAAATGATTTTCAGATATTTCTGAGGAAAAGACCAGAACTGAAGAAAAATTTGACCTACAAAAATCAGTAGAAACATAAGAAGGTAACATTAAAGACCAATTATAAGAGACTTAGTAAGGTCAAATTGTTACATATTTGAGACAATATTCTCTTTGACTCTTAAGAATGTTATCATTACTTGGGCAGTTTGAAAGAGTATACATAGATGGAAGATTTGGGTTTGAGTTGAATATGATAGGATGATCCTCAAAAATAAAATTGGAGAGGGAGAAGTAAAATGGAGAAATTATCTCATATAAACAAGGTATAAATGAAAGAACTGTTACATGGGAGGCAGAAGGGAATGGATAACTAGTACTGTTAGATGCTTATTTTTATCAGAACTGGGTTACAAAGGGAATAACATCTAAAAGGGCATAAAAGTCTTTTTAACTTGCAAAATAGCAATAGGGTGTTGGGATTGGACAGATTCTTAGAAGGGTGTGCAGATCAAGAAATAGGAGGATAAGGGAAGAACTCTTAGAAATGTAGTAAATTAAGGAATAGAAAAATAAGGGAAGAGGATAAGAGAAAGATTTGTAGAAGGGGAGAGGATTAGGGAGGCAATAGAAGTAAATTAGGATTTGAGAAGGAATAGGATAAAAAAAGAGGGAGAATATTAAACAGGGAGGAAAAGTAGGATGGAGGGAAATGCAAAACTAGTCATTATAACTGTGAATGTGAATGGGATGAATTCACCCATAAAATGAAAACAGATAACAAAAATGGATTAAAAGCCAGAATTTAGAAGAAACACATTTAAGCAGAGCCAAGATGGCAGAGAGGAGACACGTTTTTTCTGAGCTTTCCCCTCAAATTAACAGCAAATTAAGCTTCTAGATTGGTTTTGGAGTGACAGAACCCACAAATATTTGGGGTATAACAAATTTCCAGCAGAAGATAATTTGGAAGATCAGAAAAAATCTGTTTCAATTGGGCACAGAGGGAAGCTGGCCAAGTGCAGGCAGTGCAGAGTCCCAGGGCAGTGTGGGTCCTTGGGCCAGGGAATCTACCAGGAGGAATCTACAGCAGTGTTGGCTACTCTGTCCTGATTGCAAGCCAGTAGATCAGCAGATTAACTGTGAGACAACCAACACAAATACATAAAGCAAATAATGAGCCCATAGACACCAGAATATCAGGACCTGACCATGCCCACGTAGCATCAGAAGTTAGTCAGCACTGACCCAGCACAGCCACTGTTGTTATAGAAGAAGCTTGGACAAGCTCTCCTTTGCCCTAAAGCAAACCTCAGCTTTTAAAACAACAACAACAACAACAAGCAAAAATAACTCTGAAAAAGCAAAAATAGTTTTTGTGGAGAAAGAGAACAGATTTCAAACGGAGAGGACACTAAAAGCAGATTGTCTCCAGATGAAGCTCCCAAAGGGTGATATAAATTGGTCCCCATCTCACAAGGCTCTCTTGAAAGAATTCAAAAAGCACCTTAAAAGAAAGCTAGAAGAAAAATGGGGAAAGGAAATGAGAAAAATGGGGAAAGAGGATTTGGAAAGGGAAACAGAAATTTTGTGAAGAAAATGCCTTACAAAATAAATTTAGCAAAATAGAAAAACATATAACTCCTTACAAAATAGATTTGACAAAATAGAAAAAGAAAACAACTCCATAAAAACAGAATTTGTGAAATGGGGGGGGGGGGAATCCATAGAACAAAACAACTCATTTAAAAATTCAATTGACCAAATATAAAAAGAACTAAAAAGGTAACTGAAGGAAATAATTGACTAAAAATTAGAACTGAACAAATGGAAATGAATGATTCAATGAGACATCAAGAATCAATCAAGACCAAAGAAAAAGAAAAAAATAGAAGAAAATGTAAAATACCTCATTGGAAAAACAAGTGACCTGGAAAATAGATCTAGAAGAGACAATTTAAGGATTATTGGTCTTCCTGAAAACCATAATGAAAAAAAGAGTCTAGACATTATATTTCAGGAAATCATCAAGAAAAACTTCCCTGGTGTCCTAGAATCAGAAGGCATAATATCCATTGAAAGAATTCACCGATCACCTCCTGAAAGAGACCCCGAAAGGAAAACTCCAAGGAATATTGTAGCTAAATTTCAGAATTATTGGACCAAGGAAATAATATTGCAAGGAGCCAGGAAGAAACAATTCAATTATCAAGGAGCCACAATCAAGATTACCCAGGATCTAGCAGCTTCCAGCTTAAAGGATTGAAGGGCCTTGAATTTGATATTCTGAAAGGCAAAGGAACTTGGAATGCAGCCAAGAACCAACTGTCCAGTTAAATTTAGCATTATCTTTCAGAGAAGAAGATGGACATTCAGTAATACAGATGAAAAGATCAGAACTGAACAAAAAATTTGATCTCCAAATACAGAACTCAAGAGAAGCATAAAAAGGTAAAGAGGAAAGAACTCTTGAGAACTATATCTCTGTTATGGGTATTCTAGAGAATGCAGGTATTATTTTATTTTACTGTGATAATATAAAAGAGAAATTAGAGGTAGAAAAGGGATTGTACTAGAAAAAGAGGAAAATGGAGATAAAATGAGGGAAAATTACATCTCATGAAGAGGCAAAAAAGACCTATTATAATTGAGGGAAAGGGAGTGTGTGTGAATCTTACTTTTATCAGAGTTGGCTTAAAGAGAGAATATTAGATATATTTGGTTTCACAAAGAAAATTGTCTCATCTTATAGGGAAGTGAGAGAGGAAAGGGTAAAGGAAAGAGGGAAACTAATAGAAGGGAAAATAGAAGTAGTAGGGGAAAGATATAAGAAAGGGGCAGGAGCTATAAAGGGGGAGAGTGGTTGAGGGAGGTGATGGTTAGAAGCAAAATACTGGGGAGAGGGGAAAGCATAACTTGGGGTAAATAAGATGGTGGGAAATACAGAATTAGTCATTTCAACTGTAAATGTGAATGGGATGAACTCTCCTATAAAACGGAAGCAGATAGCAAAATGGATTAAAAGCCAGAATCCTACAATATGCTGTTTAAAAGAAACACATATAAAGCAGAATGATATATTGAGAGTAAAGGTAAAGGACTGGAGCAGAATCTATTATGCTTCAGGTGAAGTAAAAAAAAAAAAAAGTAGGGGTAGTGATCCTGATCTCAGATCAAGCAAAAACAAAAATAGATCTAATTAAAAGAGATAAGGAAGGAAATTATATTTTACTAAAGGATACCATAGATAATGAAGTAATATCAATACTAAACATATATGTACCAAATGATATAGTGTCCAAATTTATAGAAGAGAAGTTGAGAGAGCTGCAAGAAGAAGTAGATAGCAAAACTATACCAGTGGGAGATCTCAACCTTGCTCTCTCAGAATAAGATAAATCAAAGCACAAATAAGAAAGAAGTTAAGGAGGAAAATAGAATTTTAGAAAAGTTAGGTATGATAGATCTTTGGAGAAAATTGAATGGAGACAGAAAGGAATACACTTTTTTCTTGGTGGTTCATGGAACCTATACAAAAATTGATCATATATTAGGGCATAAAGACCTCAAAATTAAAGGCAGAAAGGCAGAAAGAGCAAATGCATTTTTTTCAGATCATGATACAATAAAAATTACATGCAATAAAAGGCCATGGGAAAATAGACCAAAAATTAATTGGAAACTAAATAATCTAATCCTAAAGAATGAATGGGTGAAACAATAAATCATAGACACAATCAATAATTTTATCCAAGAAGATGACAATAATGAGAAAACATAATTTGTGTGATGCAGCCAAAGCAGTTATTAGGGGAAATTTTATATTTCTAGATATACTTTGATAAAGTAGAGAAAGAGAAGATCATTGAATTGGGCTTGCAACTAAAAAAAAAAAAAAAAAAAAAAAAAGCTAGACACTATTACTACTGGGCTTATATCCCAAAGAGATCTTAAAGAACGGAATGGGACCTGTATGTGCAAGAATGTTTGTGGCAGCCCTCTTTGTAGTGACCAGGAACTGGAAACTGATGGATGCCCATCAATTGGAGAATAGCTGAATAAATTGTGGTATGTGAATGTTATGGAATATTATTGTTCTGTAAAAAATGACCAGCAGGATGATTTCAGAAAGGCCTGGAGAGACTTACATGAACTGATGCTGAGTGAAATGAGCAGGACCAAGAGATCATTATATACTTTAACAACAATATTATATGATGATCAATTCTGATGGATGTGGCTCTTCAACAATGAGATGAACCAAATCAGTTCCAATAGTGCAGTAATGAATAGAACCAGCTACATCCAGTGAAAGAACTCTGGGAAATGGGAAATTCTATATAGGATTCCCAATCCCACCTGCATTTTTGATTTCCTTCACAGGTTAATTGTACATTATTTCAAAGTCCGATTCTTCTTGTACAGCAAAACAACTGTATAGACATGTATACATATATTGTATTTAACATATACTTTAACATATTTAACATGTATTAGTCTACCTGCCATCTAGGGGAGGGGGTGGAAGGAAGGAGGGGTAAAATTGGAACAAAAGGTTTTACACTTGTCAATGCTGAAAAATTACCCATGCATATATCTTGTAAATAAAAAGCTATAATAAAAAAAATTTTAAAGCTAGAAAAAAAATTTAAAACCTCCAAATAAATACCAAACTTGAAATTCTGAAAATAAAAGGAGAGATTAATAAAACTGAAAGTAAGAAAACTGTTGAATTAATAAATAAAACTGAGTTGGTTTTATGAAAAAACCAACAAAATAGATAAGCCTTTAGTTAATTTGATTAGAAAAAGGAAAGAACAAAATCTAAGTGAAATGGAGGAATGCCTATAAAAATATAGATTTCCCAGATTAACAGAAGAGGAAATAAATTGTTTAAATAGACCCATCTTAGAAAAAGAAATAGAACAAGCTATTAATCAACTCCCTAAGAAAAAATCTCCAGGTCCAGAAGGATTTACATGTGAATTCTACCAAACAATTAAAGAACAATTAATTCCAATGTTATATAAACTATTTGAAACAATAAGGAAAGAAAGTCCTACCAAATTCCTTTATGACACAGATATGGTGCTGATACCTAAACCAGGCAGGGTGAAAACAAAAAAAGAAAATTATAGACCAATTTCCCCTAATGAATATTAATGCAGAAATCTTAAACAAAATATTAGCAAAGAAAGTCATACCCAAGATAATAACTACAACTGAGTAGTATTTATATCAGGAATATAGGGCTGGTTCAATATTAGGAAAACTATTAGCATAATTGATTATATCAATAATCAAACTAACAAAAACCATATGATTATCTCAATATATGCAGAAAAAATATTTGATAAAATCCAACATCCATTCCTATTAAAAACACTAGAGAGTATAGGGATAAATGGACTTTGCCTTAAAATGATCAGTAGCATTTATCTAAAACCATCAGCAAGCTATCATATGTTATGGGGACAAACAAGAACTATTCCCAATAAGATCAGGGGTGAAACAAGGTTGCCCATTATCACCATTACTATTCAGTATTATCTTAGAAATGTTAGCTTTGGAAATAAGAAAAGAAAAGGAGATTAAAGGAATCAGAGTAGGTAACGAGGAAAGCAAATTATCACTCTCGATGATATGACAGTATACTTAGAGAACCCTAGAAAATCAACTAAAAAAACTAAGAGAAACATTTCACAACTTTAGCAAAGTTGCAGGATACAAAATAAATCCACATAAATCATCAGCATTTTTATATATTTACTAACAAAATCCAGCAGCAAGAGATACAAAGAGAAATTCCATTTAAGATAAATAATGATAATATAAAATATTTGGGAGTCTATCTGCCAAGTCAAGAACTATATGAACACAACTATAAAACACTTTCCACACAAATAAAGTCATATCTAATCAATTGGAAAACTATCAAGTGCTCATTGGTAAACCAAGCAAATATAATAAATATGACAATACTACCTAAATTAGTTTACTTATTTAGTGCCATACCAATCAAACTCCCAAGAAATTACAGATCTAGAAAAATAATAATAATTCATCTGGAAGAACAAAAGGTCAAGAATTTCAAGGGAATTCAAGAAAAAGATGCCAATGAAGGTGGTCTAGCTGTGCCAGACCTAAAACTATATTATAAAGCAACAATCATCAAAACCATTTGGTACTGGCTAAGAAACAGAGTAGTCGATCAGTGGAATAGGTTAGGTTGACAGGACAAATTAGTCAATGTCTATAGTAATCTAGTGTTTAACAAACCCAAAGACCCCAGCTTTGGGGATAAGAACTCACTATTTAACAAAAAACTGCTGGGAAAATTGGAAACAAGTATGGCAGAAACTAGGCATTGATCCACACCTAACACTATATACCAAGATAAGATCAAAATGGGTTAATGATTTATACATAAAAAGTGATATTATAAGCAAATTAGAAGAACATAGGATAGTTTATCTCTCAGATCTGTGGAGAAGGCAGGAATTTGTAACCCAAGAAGAACTAGATCTCATTATTGAACACAAAATTGATCATTTTTATTACATTAAGTTAAAAAAGGTTTTGTACAAACAAAACTAATATAGACAAGATCAGAAAGGAAACAATAAACTGGGAAAATATTTTTATATTCAAGGGTTCTGATAAGGCCTCATTTCCAAAATATCTAGAGAATTGACTCAAATTTATAAGAATTCAAGACATTCTCCAATTGTTAAATAGTCAAACAATATGAACAGACAGTTTTCAGATGAAGAAATTGAAATCATTTCTAGTCATATGAAAAGGTGCTCTAAATCATTATTGGTCAGAGAAATACAAATTAAGACAACTCTGAGGTATCACTACACACCTCTTAGAATGGCTAAGATGACAGGAAAAGATAATGATAAATGCTGGAGATGATTGGGAAAAGTGGGACACTAATACATTGTTGGTGGAATTGTGGAATGATCCAACCATTCTGGTGAGCAATTTGGAACTATGCCCAAAGGGCTATCAAACTGTGCATACCCTTTGATCTAACAGTGTTTCTACTGGGCTTATATCCCAAAAAGATATTAAAGGAGAGTAAGAGACCCACATGTGCAAAAATGTTTGTGACAACCCTTTTTGTAGTGTCATGAAATTAGAAACTGAGTGGATGCCTATTAGAGAATGGCTGAACAAGTTATGGTATATAAATGTTATGGAATATTACTGTTCTGTAAGAAATGTTCAGCAGCATGATTTCAGAGAGGCCAAGAGAGACTTACATGAACTGATGCTAAGTGAAATGAGCAGAACCAGGAGATCATTGTACATAGCAACAACAATACTATATGATGATCAATTCTGATGGATGTGGCTCTTGTCAACAACGAGAAGATTCTGGCCACTTCGAATGGTGTTGTGATGAAGAGAGCCATCTACTCCCAGAGAAAGGATTGTGGGAACTAAGTGTGGATCACATTATAGTATTTTCACTCCTTTTGTAATTGTTTGCTTGCATTTTATTTTCTTTCTCATTTTTCCCTTTTTGATTTGATTTTTCTTGTGCAGCAAGAGTATTGTATAAATATGTATGCATACATTGGATTTAACATATATTTTTACCATGTTAAATATATATTGAATTACTTGCTCTCTAGGGGAGGGATGAGGAGAAGGGGGGCAAAAATTGGAGCACAACATTTTGCAAGGGTTAATGTTGAAAAATTATCCATGCATATCTTGTGAAAACTAAAAAGCTTTAATTAAAAAAAATAAGAAGCATACTTAAAAAGGAGATAAAGGTAGAGTGAAAATAAAGGAGTAAAGTAAAATTTATTATGCTTCTACTGATGTAAAAAATGCAGAGGTAGCAACTGTGATATCATAATTAAAGCTAGTATAGACTTAATTTAAAAAGATGAACAAAGAAACTACGACATGATGGGGTACCATGGGTAATGAAGTAATATCAAAACTAAATCTATATATGCCAAATGATATAACATTAAAAGTTTTAAAGAAAATCTAAATGAATTACAGGTGGAAATAGATGGCAGAACTATAACAGTGGGGTACTTTAACCTCCCCCAATCAGACCTAGATAAATCTAAGCAAAAAATAAGGAAGAAATCAGGGAAATGAATAGAATCTTAAATAAGCTAGATATGATAGATATCTGAAGAGAATTGAATGAGAATAAACAAGAATAAGCCTTTTTCTCAGTAGTTTATGGTACCTTTACAAAAGCTAACTATGTATTAGAGATGAGAAGTATATCGTTAAATGCAGAGAAGCAGAAATATTAAATGCATTCTTTTCATAGAATAATGCAATATTAGTAATATTTAACAAGGGATCATGGAAACACAAATTAAAAATTCATTGGAGACAAAATGACGTAATCTTAAGGAATGAGTGTATTAAAGAGCAAGTCATAAAAATAATCATTTTATTAAAGAAAATGGAAATAATGAGACAGCATGCCAAAACTTATAGAATGCAACAAAAGCAGTAATCAGAGGAAAACTATATTTCTAAATACTTATATCAATAAAATAGAGAAAAAAGCAAACCAATGAGTTGGTTATGCAATTCAAAAAACTAGAAAAACATTTAAAATCCACAATTAAACACTATATCAGAAATTCTAAAAATTAAAGGAGACAGTATAAAATTGAAAGTGCAAAAAGAATGAGTTAAGAAATAAAAATAGGAGTTAGTTTTATGTTGGGAAAAAACAATAAAATAGATAAAGCATTGGTTAATATGATTTTTTTAAAAAAAGAAAACAAATTGCTTGTATCAAAAATGAAAAGAGCAAATATACCATTAATGAGGATGAAATTGAAGTAATTCTCAGGAATTATTTTGGTAAATTACATGCTAATAAATGTAACAATTTAAATGAAATGGAAGAATACTTTTAAAAACTTGCCTAGATTAATAGAGAATACCTAAATAAAACTATTTTAGAAAAGAAAATTGAAAAAGACCATAAATTAATTTCCTAAGAAAAAAACATCAGAACAAGATGGATTTACCAGTAAGTTCTACCAAACATTTAGAGATCAAGTAATTTTAATATTAAATTAGTTACTTGGAATAACAGACAAAGAAGGAATTCTACCAAACTTCTTTTATAAAACAAATATGGTGCTGATATCAAAACCAGGAAGGGCAAAAACAAAGAAAGAAAATTATATACCAAGAGCATTAGGGAATATAGATGCAAAAATCCTAAATAAAATACTATCCAGGAAACTGCAATAATATATCACAAAGATTATACATGCTGATCAAGTGGATTTTATATAGGAATGCAGGGATGGTTTAACATAAGGAAATTGATTAATATAATTGATTACATCAAAGACAAAAATAACAATCATATGATTATATCAATAGATTCAGTAAAAACTTTTGATAAAATGCAGTACTCATGCCTATTAAAAACACTTGGAAGTATAAGTGTAAGTGGATTTTTCCTTAAAATGATAAGAAGCATTATTTATACTGAGAATAAGCTAGAAATCTTTCCAATGTCAGGAATGGGTATCAAAGACATCCATTATTACCAATATTATTCAGTTTTTTATTTGAAATGCTAGCAGTAGCAATAAGAAAAGAAAAAGGAATTGAAGGAATCAGAATTGGAAATGAAGTAATAAGCTATCTTTTTGCAGACAATTATGATGACATATTTGAAAAATATTAGAGTTTTAACTAAATCTTAGTTGAACCAATGAATAATTTTAGCAAAGTAGCAAGATATAAAATAAATCCACATAAATTAGCAGCATTTCTATGTATCACCAGCAAAGGCCTGCATGAATTAGTAAGAGATATCCCATTTAAAATAACTACAGTATAAAATAGCAATAAGTATACCTTTTGCCTCATATTACCTTTTCAGATTTATGGATAGGAGAATTTATGAATAAAAAAGTTTTATGAGATGTACAATGGATAATTTTGGTTACACTGAATTCAGAAGATTTTGTACAAATAAAACCAATGTAGCCAAGAAGAAAAGGAGAAAATGGGAGAAATTTTTATAGACAGTTTTTCAGGTAAAGATCTCATATCTCAAATATATAGAGAACTTTGTCAAATTTATAAGAATTCCCAACTTGATATATATGGTCAAAGTATATGAACAGGAAGTTTTTCAAAGAAGAAATCAAAACTACATAGAAAATATACATAGAAAATGTATACATAGAAATGTACATAGAAAAAATAATCTAAATCACTTATTAATTAAAAAATGAAAAGTAAAACAATTTTAAGACCTATTACATTCGCTAAAGTGATAGAAGGGTAAATAACAAATATTGGAAGAGATGTAGAAAAATAGGGACATTATTGCTGTTAAAACAACCATTTTGGAGAGCAATCTGGAATTTTTGGTAAAATAGTATCAAATTGTGTATACCCTTTGACCCTGCAATACTGCTATTAGGTCTATTTTCCTAGGTGATCAAGGAAAAGGGAAAAGTACCTATATATTATAAAATGTTTATAGCAACTCTTTCTGTGGTGGCAAAAAAAATTTTTTTTAATTAAAAAAAATAAAAAAGGTAAAATAAAAATAAATGTCCATTAGGGAATGACTAAATGTTTAAACAAATTGTAGTATATGATTGTGATGGAATACTACTCTGCTGTAAGAAAAGATGAGCGCATTGATTTTTAGGAAAAAATGTAGAAAGACTTGCATGACATAATGAAGAGTAAAATGAGCA
Organism: Sarcophilus harrisii; assembly: GCF_902635505.1. NCBI lineage: Eukaryota > Metazoa > Chordata > Mammalia > Dasyuromorphia > Dasyuridae > Sarcophilus > Sarcophilus harrisii. The sequence continues at coordinate 350,890,768 of NC_045427.1, forward strand.
GAACCAAAAGAACATTATTTGAGAACAAATTTGGCCATATTTCAAAGATTTTGATTTGTGGTATTTATAGTTTAATCTTCAAATTTTGTTCATTTCCTTTTGTAATTATAGTCTTATTTAATTCTAATTTTGCTAAATTATTTCTGAAATAGTATGTAAATGTTATATCATTTTCTATTTGCTCATTCTATTTGTCATTTTCTATTTGTAATTTTTGCATATGTGACTGTTGTTATGAAAGAAATTAAATTTTAAAAAGTATATTTCTTTTTTCCATTTTGTTTTCTCCAGACATGTTAATTCCAATTTGCTTTTTTTTAGTTCAATCCTAGTTTATTAAAATTTAAGAAACAATAAATGACTGTGTAGTCTATTCAAAGGGAATTTGTTGCCCGTTTCAGTAAGATATTGAATTACTCAATTCAGATCATTTTATGGCAGTATTGTAAGTGAAATGAAGATGTTGACTCATTTTTGCTGCAGAGCATTTTAACTTTGTTTTGCTACCATTTTAAGTTCCTAATCATGATCCTAATTTTTTCCTAATGAGAGAAAAATTAAATATGTGCATGTTAATGACACTGGGGGGAAAACAGGAATTAACCTTAAAGGAAAGTAGGAAAAGAAAAAGTAATCAAAATATTAATAAACAAATTATGAATATAAAAATGCAGAACAATATGAGAAGACCTTTATTAATTGATGACAGTAAGCAGTATCATGGGAACAATATGTACAGTTAGTAAACCAATGTAAATGAAAAGATCAGTAAAGGAAAGTCAAACAGAATAATTTTTAAAAGTCATGATAATCCCAAAGAACAGATCACAGAATATACCCATGGGCTTTTGACAGAAGTAGAAGGCTACCAAGACAGAATGTTTCATACATTAATTAAATATAGGGTAATTTTCTTGTATTTTGTATTCGTCACTCATTTCTATAAAAAGAATTTTCACCCTTCCAGACTGAACTCTTTTGTGACAAAGAAAACAAGCATAAACTTTAATATAGTGAAATCTGATCATATATAAAAGTCTGCCTTAACAATTTGCTTGCCCACCTCTTTTCTGTGAGCAGAAGGGAATGTTTTGCTAGTAATGATTGTTTTTGCTTAACTGTTTTTCTTAGTTATAAGTGAAGATTCACTTTTGGATTTGTGTCAAGGAGACTTAGAGTAAGTTTATAAAAAGTGAAATATGTGCATTTTAATGACATTGGGGGAAAACAGGAATAAACCTTAAAGAAAAGTAGAAAAAGAAAAAGTAATCAAAATATTAATAAACAAATAAAATAAAAAAATTTCAATATAAAATTAAAAAGAAAAATCAGACCAAAAGGTAAAAGAAAAAAACAAGCCAACAAACAACAATAAAAAGGTGAAAATACTATGCTTTGATCCATATTCAGTCTCCATTGTTCTCTATCTGGATATGGATTGTTCTTAACATCACAAGTCTATAAGAATTGCCTTGAATCACGTTATTGTTGAAAAGAATCAAGCCCATAACAATTGATCATCATATGGTTTTGCTGTTGCTGTGTATAACATTATCTTAGTTCTACTCACTTTACTTAGCATCAGCTCATGTAAGTCTTTCCAGGCTTTTCTGAAATCAGCCTGCTCATAATTTCTTAAAGAACAATAATATTCCATTACATTCATATACCATAATTTATTCAGCCATTCTTCAGATGATGGGCATTCACTCATTTTTTAGTTCCTTGCTACTACATAAAAGACTGCTACAAACATTTTTGCACAAGTGGATCCTTTTTCCCTCCTTTATGATCTCTTTGGGGTAAAGACATAACTGGATCAAAGATATGCAAAGTTTGATAGCTCTTTTAGCAGAGTTCTAAATTGCTTTCCAGAATGATTGAATCAGTTCACAAAACCACTAACAAGGCAATTAGTGTTCCAGTTTTCTCACATTCCCTCTAACATTTATCATTATTATTTCCAGTCATCTTAGCCAATCTAAGAGGTGTGAAATGGTACTTCAAAGGATCTTAATTTGCATTTCTCTAATCAAAAGTAGTTTTGAAAATATTTTCATATGATTAGAAATGGCCTTAATTTCATCTTCTGAAAATTTATCAGGTATTGGCAAATGGCCTGTATTCTTAGAAATTTGAATCATTTTGTCTCTATGTTTTAGAAATGAGGCTTTTATCAGAAACACTGGATATAAATTTTTTTCCCTAGTTTTTTGCTTTCCTTCTAATATTGGCTGAATTGTTTTTGTTTGTACAAAACTTTTTTAATTTAATGAAATCAAAATTTTCCGTTTTGCATTTCATAATGTTCTCTAGTTCTTCTTTGGCCATAAATTCTTCCCTTCTCCACATATCTGACCCATAGACTATCCCTTGCTTTATTTATTTACTTATAGTATCACCTATTATGTCTAAGTCTTAAACCCATTTCAACCTTATCTTGAAATAGGGTATTAGATATTGGTCAGTGGCCTAGTTTCTGACATAGTATTTTCCAATTTCCCCAGAAATTTTTGTCACATAATGAGTTCTCTTCCCAGAAGCTGGAGTCTTTGAGTTTATTAAACACTAGATTACTACAGTCATTGACAATTGTCTCTTGTGAACCTAATCTATTCCACTGACCCACTACTCTGTTTCTTAGCCAGTACCAAATGGTTTTGATGACTGCTGCTTTATAATATAATTTTAGGTCTGGCAGGCTAGGCCACCTTCCTTTACATTTTTTTTCATTAATTCTTAAAATCCTTGACCTTTTGTTCTTCCAGATGAATTTTGTTATTATTTTTCTAGTTCTATAAAGTAATTTCTTGACAGTTTGATTGGTATGCCACTGAATAAGTAGATTAATTTTAGATAGAATTGTCATTTTTTATTATATTAGCTCAACCTACCCATGAGCATTTGATATTTCTCCAGTTGTTTAGATCTAACTTTATTTGTGTAAAATAGGTTTTATAGTTATGTTCACATAATTTCTGTCTTTGTCTTGGTAGGTAGACTCCCAAATATTTTATATTATCTACAGTCATTTTAATTGGGATTTCTCTATTTCTTGCTACTGGACTCTGGTGGTAACTTATAGAAATGCTGATGATTTATGTGGGTTCATTTTCTATCCTACAGGTTTGCTAAATTTGTTAATTTTTAGCAAATTTTTTAAAGACCATTAAAATTAACAAATCAATGACTAATGTAAATTTTTAAAAGGAGGGAAAGAGATAGATGGAAAGGGGGGAACACAAATTTCCCAAGAGGAAAAAATGTGATGGCTATAATTAAGTAATATTATAAAATCAGGTGATATTATATTTAGCTGTGTGTAGATAGGTATTTGCAAAAATGTAAATTGTTGGGAGCAATGAGGTGGCACAGTGGACGTCTGTACTGCCCTAAACAAGCTGAATCAAAATCTGGTCTCAGATTCTTGACCTTTGATTATTTATGTGACTCTGGACAAGTCTTTTAACCTCAGTTGCCTCATTCTTCCCCCCAAAAAATGTTGTGTGTGTGTCTGTTGTCCAAATTAACAAAACAGTAAGTGGACAATTTGGACTAATTTTTTTTTAATTTTTATTTTAATAGTCTTTTATTTACAGATTATATGTATGGGTAACTTTACAGCATTGACATTTGCCAAACCTCTTGTTCCAGTTGTTCCCCTCCTTCCCCCTACTCCCTCCCCCAGATGGCAGGATGACCAATAGATGTATATTATACAATAAATATACATGACCAAAGCATTATTTTGCTGTACAAAAAGAATTGGACTCTGAAATATTGCACAATTAGCCTGTGAAGGAAATCAAAAATGCAGATGGGCAAAAATATAGGGATTGGGAATTCAATGTAATGGTTCTTAGTCGTCTCCCAGAGTTCTTTCGCTGGGCGTAGCTGGTTCAGTTCATTACTGCTCCATTGGAACTGATTTGGTTCATCTCATTGCTGAGGATGGCCAAGTCCATCAGAATTGGTCATCATATAATATTGTTGTGCTCATTTCACTCAGTATCAGTTCCTGTAAGTCTCTCCAGGCCTCTCTGAAATCATCCTGCTGGTCATTTCTTACATAACAATAATATTTCATAATATTCATATACCATAATTTATTCAGCCATTCTCCAATTAATGAGCATCCATTCAGTTTCCAGGTTCTGGCCACTACAAACAGGGCTGCCACAAACATTCATGCACATACAGGTCCCTTTCCCTTCTTTATGATCTCTTTGGGATATAAGCCCAGTGGTAGCACTGCTGGATCAAAGGGTATGCACAGTTTGATAACTTTTTGAGCATAGTTCCACAATTTGGGCTAATTTTAGAAGAAGCCTATCTCCCTCTTCAAATCATTAATGAAGTCATAAAAAGTAGCTAAAGAGAAGATACAAATGGATACATGTTAGATAAATTAAAGAAGGAAGGAAATTATAAGCTTTTAGATCTATGGGTAAAAAAAGAATTTATGGTCAGATGAGGGATAGGGAAAATTACAGAAGACAAAACAGACAGTTTTGACTATATAAAATTGAAATTAGTGCACACAAAAAAATAATGCATCTAAAATGGGAAGTCAAGCAAGTTTCTCTGATAAGGGTCTCATTTCCCAGAAATATAAGGAACTGATTCAAATTTATAAGAATCAGAGCCATTTCTCAATAGATAATGGCCAAAGAAAATGAACAGTCACTTTTCAAAGAGAGAATTACAAATTATGAATAGCAATGATCAAGCCTACTTCTCACCTCCTAATAAAACCCTGAGTATCTCCTAATTGACTCTGGGCTATAGAGGTGTTCTGTAGCTGTGGAGCACCAACCAACTGACTCAGAAATCAGACAAAAAGATGCAATGGAAGAAGCCATTGCTTATCTTTCTCACTATATTGTTGTTAGACTTTTTATTCTGACCAAAATTTTCCTTGCAGGGTCAAGGCTAAGATTGGAGAGTTTGATGCCTCAAAAGCTCAATTTGAAAAGTATAAATGTGTTGTAAATGTTTTGTACTACTTTTGATAATCCAGGTTGGGATATATGCTATGCTCAGGGAACACTTCACCATAAGGTTATTTGCTGACCGAGACAGTGATAAGTCTCTAAGCTTTTGAAATCACTAATGATAATAACTGTAGTTAAAGTCTATCTAGAGGTTTCTACATTAAATGTTGAGAACATAGACTAATTCTTTTGAGTGTTGAGTTTGTGTCTACAGACAGGTCTAGGGGCAGCAAGATGGCTCAATTGATAGACTGCTGAATCTTGGATCAGGAAAACCTGAATTCAAGTGTGACCTCAGACATTTGCTAGCTGTATGACCCTGGACAAATCACTTAACTCCATTTGCCTGAGTTTCCCCATCAGCTGGAGAAGGAAATAGAAAACTACTTCAGTATCTTGGCAGAAAAAACTCCAAATATGATTACAGAAGAACAAAAAGAACAGGTTTAGGACTCCCTAGCTATACCCAAACTCTGTCACTCCCATTAGAGAACTAGCAACCCTCAGAGGGTTTTAGAGGTCTGCAAGATAGAAAGAGTGGATGGGCTAAGGAAGATGGAAGAAAATAAGACTAGGGATGAAGATGAGGAAAAAAACAAACCTGGCTCCAGAAACCACTTCACTCAACCATCTTGGCACCCAGCAGAGTGTTCAAGACTAGCTCCTTCTTAGGTTTGCTTAGTGCTTTCTGTGGTAGACTTTTTTTTTCAGTTGCTTGTTGGGAATTGGCAGTACTCCCTGTTAAGAATTTCAGATGGATATAGAGCATGTGCTGATTCCTATCTCTGAAGCTGGGCTATTTAATGAATGCCCTAAGAACTAGAAATTTAGCCCTTTTCTAAAAGGTCAAAGGAAGACTGTTTTGTACTTTGTTTCAAGACAGGGATTGGGGGGAAGAGGATGACTTTTGTCTGATTTTGTCAGAGAGGAAAACTGTTGTTCTCCAAACCAAAAAGTAGCCCTTTGTCCTGGGAGGTGCAAGTACTGGTTTTCTTTGCTTTTATTTGTTTGTTCTCCTGAAGGCTCATTGCTAAGCCAATATACAAAAAAAGAGGGAGAGTGGGCAGGAGAACACTGACTACTGTTTCCAAGAATGTCTTAGTACTGTGTCTTTTGGGGGGAAAAAACCATCCCAATGTACTGGGGTTTTTCTAATTCCACACCATGTATCCATGTGAAATATGTCTTGGAACCGTTTAGTTAATGGGCATATTGGATTGAACATGACATCAAGTACTCTAAGAATTTCCCACTTCTTCCTCTTTTCACTTATCTTTACCTTCCCTAATAACATACAAACATAAAACATATAGCAGCCAGCTGCATGAACGTTTGCATATATGTCTGAAGACATAGGGACTGGAATCCTTACTAAATGTCTGAAACAAGGGGGATAATGGGGTGCCTCTTAATAGAATGTGCCAAGATGATTTTGATAAACTGTCAAAGTGAAGTCTTCCTTTGTTTCTTTTACAGTGGGACCTGGTCTGTGAGGATGACTGGAAAGCTCCATTAACTACCTCCTTATTTTTTGTGGGTGTGCTTGTCGGATCCTTTATTTCAGGACAGCTCTCAGACAAGTAAAGTATATCTACTCTTACCGGCTCTGAAGCAATTAGCTATCTCTCTTTGCTGCTCAGTTGTGCTCAGTGTGAAGTACTATCAAACAGCAGGGCTTGCTTGCATAGTCTGCCTCCAGTGAAGAAGTCGTTAACCTCTCCCATAGACTTCACTCTAAGCATCTTTTCTTCATTTTCCCATGACAAGAAACATTTTCAACCGAGACTCAAATGACAAAGGAAGAAGGAGTATGTTGAGTTGCTTCCTTAGGTCTGAGAGTTCTATTTTTAAAGTCTAGCTTTGTTATTGCTAGCAAGTTCCACTGTAAAGCTGGATAGATATCTAACCTCAGGAAGTTAAAAGTCCCCCATTTTCTCTTATTAATGAAAATCAAAATGTGTAAGGCCTGAACTATTCAAAGGGTTTGTTTATAAAAACCCAGTAAACAAGCAGCATTTTCTTTTGTCTGTATAGTCCCAAAATATCTGTGCCTGATTTTTATTCCTTCCCTTTTTTCTAGGAATTTGTGAGATCAGTGAGGGTAGGGGAATAAAGAGAGAAGATTACAAATATAGATAAAATGAAACAAAACCCTCTATCTTCAAGCGACGTCAGAACCTTGCTTATATTGCAGCCTCTGCATTCTCATTGCATATATCTAACTGACAAATGAGTAGGTCCTATTTATAAGAGATGTTACTTGTAGTCAGAGATTGGATAATTGGTATAATACTGATTAGTGCTAGAAATATTTTACCTCCATTATATTTCTTGTGCCTCTTCAGTATTTGCCATAAAGTAGTATTGTGAAGTGGGAATAAAAGTACCAGGAGTGATAATATGAAATAGATTTGAGAGAGCATAATAGTTCAATTGACACAAAGAAATTGTGTCATAGGCATCCATCATAAGTTACAAAGGTTTGCTGTTTTATTTTACATGATTAGCTACATGGGCTCAAACAAAAATGCCTAGGCAAGGCAATCATACTAAATGAGCAGTTTGCTTTTGGGGGACACAACTTCTTATAGCTAAGGGGAACAGAGGCAAGATTTAGGTAGTAAGGGGAGGAACTAGGGAAAGATGGAGAGAGGTCAGGGAAGGCTCAAGGAGGAACCAAATGGAACCCACTTGGCTCTTCAAGTCCCAGAACTGTCTAAAGATATGCTAATCAAGACAGTCTCAGCCATTGAATGAAAAAGTCAGATGAGCTCTAGCTTCTCATCATTCTCTACTTAACAAAACATTTAGGAAACTGACCTGGTTATAATTGATAAAGGAGCAAAATGGGCTCATTTTAGCAGTTCCTAAGTTTAAGGTTCACATCATTGGCCAAAGGTCATCTCTTATATGAAATCTTCCCACCCAGATCTTCTCTTCAAATCTTCTAGGTGCCCTTAACTGGAAAAAAAATTAGATTTAGAGAAGAATGGCTTTGAGTAATCATAGTCTTTCTGAAGTAAAGGATTTTTGGATCTTACAGGATGAGTATATGAAAAGCTCATCTTTATAGGAAGGGCTTCTGCTTGAAGGGCAACTAGATCTTAGAGTCTATAAAGTTATCAAAGGGATCAGGATGATAAGGCTATATTATGCTTCTACTATCATTCATTTCAATTATTTTCCTACTGACTATTTTGGGCTTTGAGATTGCTTTTCTGTGCAAGAAAAATTTTTTCCTTAGAAACAAAACATCCGTAGGTTGTGGAACAAAGGTAAAGTTAGTTGAAATTATATAAATATTTTGATATTGATGAGAGTTATAAGAGAAAGCTGTGAGTTTTTTCTAATGAAGATATTCTCTAGATTAACTTAGATGGCTTCTGAGATTTCCTCCAATTCCAAGATGCTATGAAAGCTAATATGTTTGTTTCTCACTAGAATTGGCTTCTTTTAAGGCATCATGCAAAGGTAAAGAAAGAAAAATTCGTGCAATCTTCTTTGAGCAAGATTAAGTGAAGAAATCAATTGAAGACAGTGACATTTTCTAAAATATGGAATGCCCATGTCTCAGCCATACCAATGGCTGTTACTAATCAACAGGATACTCCCTCCTGACTATGGGCAATGGATTTCCTGGCTTCAATTACACCAAGGCCCTGAAGTATCTAGGCAGAGGGCTAGGAGTATAGTTTTCATTTCAATCTCTAGGCTTGATGCAAAAAAGGTTAGGATGACAAACTGTTTCTAGCATCACAAGCCGAATCTGAACATGGAATGCATTTTCTTACAAAAACAGTATTGATATTTTAACTAGATTCTTGATTAAATAAATTTATATGGGCTGACCTGGGATCCCAGCACTTAGATCACTGTTTCTCTGGGAAAACACACTTCAAATGCCAAGCAACTTGCAAATTTTGAGAATACAACTAATTTATAAGTTAAGGAGTGGTATAGTACTGTGGAAAGAGTGTTAAATTTGGCGGCATAGTAATTGCCAAATCCCAGAACTACTATTTACTAACTACCTGTGTCATCTCTTTCTCCAGCATCCTATGTAAAATGAGGTGTTTCAATCAGATGATCTGTAAAGTCCTTTCTAGCTCTAGCTGATTCTAATTCTCTAGAATATCTTGTAAGTTGTTAGTAAAGGAGTTGGAAAACCCAGTCTAGTACCTTTAAGGACAGCAAATTTAATTATAATTTTGAATGAACACTTTGTTCATGCAGGTCAGTTTGTAAGTAAGCCAAAATGTAAGCCCTTTCTCTACAAAATAAATGATCCCAAATTTAAGAATGATTTAAATCTGCATTGGCAGAGATTTGAATCTATTATATATGTATATGTATATATGGGTATATGTGTGTGTATATATATATAGATAGATAGATATGAACAAATATATGTTCTATATATATTCTTAATGAAACAGTAAAAGGACAGAAGATATACTTTGATATTTTGTGTTGAATCTTCTTGAAACAAGTTGTAGGTATGTGTGTGAATTTTTCCAAAGCTTACTCTTCCTATAACCTAAAAGTTTATCTCTTTAGAATTGGATAAGCTAGGCTTTCAGTCAATTCAAGATTATCAGGCATTGTTTATCCAAGACAGTGGGTTCCCTGGACTACCTTCTCTTTTTTGCTTTTCAACATTTTTTTTTTGCTTCTTAGAATTTCTCCACTAGGAAGGATTAAGAAAGGGAAAAGAGATAAAAAGTAAACCAGTTTAGCTAGATAGATTGGGTTTAAGAGAAGAAAATGTTGTTCTTTTGACAAAAATTAAGAAAGTTTTGCTTTTTCCTTGCTGTCCCCAGGCTTTCATTTCTAAGGGATACTGAAAAGCTACAGGATTAGCTGTCATGTTAGCCCACTTTGGGCTGGTTCCAGGTGACAGTCTAGATCTTTTTTTGGCACTTCTTTTTTACCTGCTCTGTGAAGTGGAAGACAAAACTGGAAGTCATCCTATATACCTTTCAAATGAACAAATACTCAGTTTATAAAAACCATAATATTTTTAATCTAAACCCTTTCTCAGGTCTTTTCTAGCTAGTTCAGTCTAAAGTCCTTAATATTCTAGCCAGAAGAAATTAATCCTGCCCCTTAAGGTAGATTTCAAAATATCTGGCTTTGCCTAAATCCTAGGAATAAGTAAATGTGATTATGTGGTATTTTATAGAAGTTGCATCTAATATGTGGAGTAATGTGGACAAAAGGTACAAATGAACCAAGGATTGAGAAGATAGTGGTAATATTTTACAAAGGGAAGTATTTCTTCAGGACTACTAAAAGACTACCTCAAATTCCTGAGTATCCGTTTAGATTAAAAAAGACTACATGACCAGAAGTAAATTCCTTGGCAACCATTTTTGTTTGTGAAAGGGAGCTAGTTAAGCTTTAAATAGTAGAAAGGACCCTGGAATTGACATTGGAATTAGGAATTCTGGCTTTGAGTCCTAGTACTGCCATTTCCTACTGTGTAAATCTTACAAAATTAACTTCTTTGTACCTCAGGGTACAAATGGGGTCATTTCAACTGTCACATGGGGTAAAATCTATACTTCCTCATAAAGTTATGAGGAAAATGCTTTACAAACTGTAAAATGTCATGGAAGTGGGAGTTATTCATCAATTTGGAGTAGGAAAGACAATTGAGAAGTCCTAAAGATTTTCTTGAGGTTTCCTTTTCATTCTTTTATGTCGTTTCCAGCAGTCTGGCTTGACCACAACCAAAAACTGATTGCTAGTATTTGTCTTTTTTATTGAAAACAGCTATAATGAAAACCTTACAGAATTATGGAGGTATAGTGGCCATTCTGTAGAGATGCAGTCCCAAATCAGTGTCTTAGCTAAAGAGTATAATTTTGAGGATTGTCATTTCTCTGGCTGCTAAAATATTTCTGGTAACCAAAATCCTCCAAAAAAGGGATTTCAGATATAATTTTATGCTGTCCTCATTCCGTATCTCATCCCCTCACATTAAAGGGAAACTAGTGGAGGGAATGTAATGATTTTGCCTCAAACTGCACATGAATTCCAGATCTTCTGAACTTACGAAGAAAATTCTATTTTTTTCTTTGAAGGTTACAAAGCTATGGGTGAGGGCCTGGAGAATTTAAAAATTTAAAACTCTATTTTCTTCATTAGTGCCAATCAAAAGTAAGGGTTCCTAAGGAAGAAAAAAGTAAAGCTTTGAGAAATAAAATGAGAAGATGGCATTTGAGAATAAGATTCAGTTTTCTGCACTGTGGTTTGAAGCATAGGAATGATGGAATCTTGACCAATGAATCTGCTGAAAGTTAATTTTAAAAATGTATTTGCTTAAAGATTTGTGAATCTGTTGTGGAGGACTTCAAATGGAGAAAGGAAAAACAATTTACCTACATCCATTTCCTCCAGCCAGATTCCTAAGGAAGACAATTAACAATGGAAAGGATTGATAACTCACAATGGACAACATATAGAAAAGAGAGACTATAATTTAGAAAATCAAAACTCTAAATATATACTCAAAAGATTACAAGTGAAAATATAAATTAGAGAGCAAAAATCAAGAAAATATAGTCAATATCATAGTAATTTGGGGAATATATTAAGACTTGTTGGGATGTTGATTGCAATATGGTTCAGATTAAAAGTGAGATGAAATAGCATTATTAAGAAGGTATTCCCATGTGCGAAACTGCAGGAGGTATAGTACAGAACATTTGAGTGAGAATCAGTGCAGGAAGAAATAAAAATAATATAGTTGGAAGTAAATGACAGATTTCTCATCCAAACAAATTCAGGATAAATTTGTGGCATAGTAGGTTGCTTGGGGTCACGTCTGCTAAATCAGAACATCTAATAAATTCTTAACTCATCTTATGAGAAAATGGTGATATTAGAGGAACAAAGATACCTCTTCAACTCTCCTTAACACTTCATGGGGCTTATAAATGTTCCAGTTTAATTAGAAATAAGAATAGCTTCTATGATCCTCTCCCCTGCCCTGGAATAATACATAGAAGGACCTTTGGAATCCTGAAGTACTCCATTAGCTCTTAGTAGGAGAAAGAACAGGAGGAAGGCCCGTTAGGCATGAAGGTGATATAATAGATAGAGCCCCAGAATCAGAGTCAGGAGGATCTAAGTCCAATCTAGCTAGCCTCAAACACTAGCTTTGTGACCTTGTACACGTACTTAACTTCTGTCTGCCTCAATTTCATCATCTGTAAAATGGAGATAATAATAGCACTTACCTCTCAAGAGCTGTGAGGATCAAAGAAATAAATATCTGAAAATTAAACTGGTCCAGATAGAAAACAATTCAGTAAGGGACAAAATTTACAACACAATCAAAAGATTGGAGGAGGGAAAACAAAATAAAATCTAATAAATTATGTATCTAAAAAACCCCGGAATACTTGTAAAACACTACAGTACCTGGCACATAGGAAGTGCTTAATAATTGCCTTAAAAAAAAAACCTGATTGGGGGAGGGGAGAGGAAGGGCCTGGTGCTTTGGGGCAAGAAAGAGCCCCTAGGTCAAGAGGAGTCAGGTAATGATCCCAGTATCATTGAAGGAAATGCCTAGTCTTGGATATCATATTCAGCACCAGGAATATCCATGCCATTCAGTGGCAGGACTTGGACCAAATACAGAACCCCTTACCTAGATATTGAAATTGAGATGGTCAAATAAAGCAAACTCCAAATGCTATGAGGAAATACCTTTTTTAAGAAATGCCCAAGGAAGGGTCTTCCTTTGAGGAAAACAGCTACCCTACAAAAAATACAAACCAAACCTCAAAAAATATGTCCAGGATGAAAACAAAATTACAAAGATTAATGAAATAGTTGGAAGAAATTAAATGAGATACAAAATAGACTAGCCAGAGGAAAGAGAATGGAAATGAGAACTGTTGTCTTAGAACAGATGGTGGAAAAACTCACTCAAGAAATAAAGGCCCTGAGAATGAACATGGACCAGATAGAAAACTGCCATTCAATAAGAAAAGAAATATTACAATAAAATCAAAAGATTGGAGAAAAAAGAAAATCAAATAAATTATATATTTTTTAAAAACTTGTCTGGAAAACAGATAAAGTAGTTAAAAAACTATAGCCAAAAATAGCCTGGACACCAACTTTCAAGAAAATGAAAACTCCCCAGAACCAGAAAGCAACCTGAAAAAAACTTACTGGTCTCCTACGAGAGACTCCCAAACAAAACTTTTAGGAATATCATAATCAAAATCCAGAACTCCCAGGTCAAAGAAAAAGTCCTACAAGCATCTAGAAAAAAAGAAATTGAGTACCAAGGTGGGACAGACAGGGTCATTATAAGATTTGGAAGAAGAAACTTGAATATGCAATTTCAAAAGGCAAAAGATAAAAACATACAATCAAGATTAATTTATCTATCAAAACTATGTATAATCCTTCAGGAAGAAAAGAAAATTGCTCTTTAATTGAATAGATTTCTAAAAATTCCTGACTAAACAGAACTGAATAGATACTTTGAAATAGAAATTCAGGCTCCAAGAGAAACCCAGAAAAGTACACATATTTAACTAGAATGGAATAGGTAGGAAAGAATTGTTAGCCTATTAATAGGAAAAAAAATGGCTTCTCAGAGCCTAATATCTTTAAGGATCATAAAGAATTGTCAAAAGGAAAAGAAGGCTGTGGATGGAATTTTTTTCTGTTTTGATGGTTTCAGGAAAAAAAGACAAAAATCAAAAGAATAAGAAACTATTCTGGAGAAGAACCAAAGGGAAGGGAAGGGAAGTCACTATCGCATAATAAAAGTACATAAGATGAAGATTATATAATCATGGAAAAAGGGGTGGTGGAAAAGGTATCACATGAACATCAATTTCATCTGAACCCAGATAAAGATAAAAAACAATTACATACCACACACAAAGAGACTTTCTGTACAGAAAAACATTAAAGTCAAAAGGCAAATTGGAAAGAACAGGAGCAAGGGAGAGGATGACAAAAGAGTGTATGAAGAAGGAAAGTGAATAATCATAAGCAAAACCTTTCACTTTGTAGAGAGTAACTTGGAATCAGGGTCAGGACCAGGGGAAGAGAAGAGCCCTGTCTGTTTTACACATGAATCACAAGTGTTAGGCAAACTCATTCTCTTTTACCACCTTCTTATTTGTAAAGAGGAGGACAGGAATAGACAGAGGAGACAATAGAAGAGAACAGGATGAAAAAAATTACATATTTAACAATTATAATTGTGAGTGTGAATGGGATGGATGAATCCATCCATAAAACAGAAGACAGGTAAATGGTATAGAAAACAGGATATTAAAATATGTAAGATTTGGAAAATTTTATATTTAAAAGGACCTTAGAAACTATAAAATATTTGGGTGTCTAGCAAGAAACAACCAGAAATTATAATCTATAACTAAAATCTATAAAGCTCTTTATAGAAATAAGAATAAATGGACAAACATTTGTTTCATGGGCAGCTGAACTAATATAATAAAAACAACAAGAATAGCTAAAATAATTTCCTTTTTTAATGCCATGTTAAAATAACAGAAAAATTCATATGGAGGAACAAAAAATCAGTCATCTCAAAGGCAATAGTGAAAAAAGATAGGAAAGAAGCTGAGAGAATTATCCACAGTTTATAGTTTGTAGCAATAGTAATTAAAACAATTTGGTTGCTGTACTGATTGATCAATGGATTAGATAAACATACAGAAGTAATTGAACACAAAAGCATATTGTTCATATTGTTTTTTAAACCCATTTATTAGGGTAAGGACTTACCATTTAACAAAAAATTAGGAAAACTGGACAACAGTTTGACAGAAATTAGATTTATATCAAAACCTCATACTATATGCCAAGATAAACTCTAAATGGAAACATGACCAAAAAAAATGACTTATGTTGAAAGAGGAAAGGCCGCCTACTCTGTTTACTGCTTTCTATATTGTTCCAGTCATTCTAAAAAGCAATTTGGAACTATGCCCAAAAGAATAATTAAACTCTGCATACCCTCTATGCTTTTTTTAAAAAATCAAAGAAAATAGAAAAGGACTTACACATGCAAAAGTATTCATAGCATTCTTTTTATAGTAGCCTTGAACTAGGAACTAAGAGATTATCCTTCTATTGGAAAAAGTCTAAACAAATTATGGTATATGAATGTACTGGAAAATTATTGTGCCATAAGAAATGAAAAAAGGATAGTTTCTGAGGAAATAAGGAAGACCTCTATGAACTGGTACATGGTAAAATTAGTAGAACTAAAATAATATATATAATTATATAATGACAACATTGTGGAAAAAAACAACTTTTGAAAGATATTAGAACTCAGTCAGTGCAATGACAGCTATTAATCCAGAGAATTGAAAATGAAACATTCCATTTACCTCCTGCCAGAGAGATAATGAATTTAAAATATAAAGAGAGACAATTATTTTCAAGCATCACCAATGTGGAAATTTATGTTGCAGTTCTATGCAAATGAGGGTTTTGTATTTTTCAGAGTAGAGTTTTGGGGGATTTTTATTCAATAAAGGAACTAATAGGAAGAACAGATTATATGTACATAAAAATAGATAATATTTAGAAAGGGGTAAATGATTAAGGGAAATTATAGACAATTCTTAGTAGGAGAAAATGGTATTAGAAAGGATGAGAATTTTGGAAAAAAGTGACCATGTCATCTTATAGTGTATGATAGATAAGGAAGGGAAGCTGAAATATTATGATATGTATCCTAGAGCAAACGGAGAGAAGATGAAATATATATGCGTATGTGTATGTGTGAATATGTGTGTGTAATGTATTTAGGTATTCTGAAACCAATGCAGGTGTTCATAACATTTAAAGACTAACACAGATTTTTAAAGACATACAGAAGATAGGAGCAAGAATATAGTGTTAGAGGCATTACAACTGTTAAAAGAATGTTTAAAAAGTGAAAAGGCTTTTTTAAAGCTTACTGGAGGCAAGGAAGAATAAAGAAGGGATAGGATTACTATTTAGGGGTGTTGGGATAATGATGATGGATAACAACTGTTCAACTCTTAATCTGCTTCTGTTTCTACTAAGGAAAGCAATCTTCAGCTTATTTGTGTGAATGGGATAGATTCATCCATAAAACAAGATAGGTAAATGGTATAGAAAACAGAATATGAAAATATGTGAGATTTGGACAAATGTATATTCAAAATAACCATAAAGGCTATAAAAACTTGGGGTGTCTACCAAGAAACAACCAGTAATTATAATCCATAACAATAACTATAAAACACTTTTTATAGAAATAATAATAAATGAACAAATATTTGTTTTATGGGCAGTCAGCTGCCTATATATTAGCCCAGGCTGATATAATAAAAATTATAAGAATAGCCAAAACAGAAAAATAACTGACAGGAAAATGAAACCCTAAATAGTAAAGAGAAGGTAGGGAACACCTAGCTACCTTCAGTGTTCAAGTCACAAAGTATGAATGAATTTTGGAATTTCATTCCAAAATACTCAAGGAATTGGCAAGCCTCCAATTCTCCAATTCTAACTGAGGCAGTTAGAATAACAGCAGAAATCAGTAGAAATGCCCTAAGGATAGGAGATTGATTCATGTACAAATTATTGAAGAAGGGAAAAGGATGAATAAAATCTACAATAAGTCTTAAAACTGATTATACCCTTTGAACAAGCTGTTACTGAGACTTTATTGTAAATGTTTCTTTCATTAAAAAGGACCCAGAGATAAAATATATATATATATATATATATATATATATATATATATATATATATTCATGGCCTCTTCATTTCCATTAGTGGAAAAATTGGAAACATCCTATAGATCTAATCCCTGGAGAATGAGGCAACTCATGGATCTCATGGTACCATAAAATTTTAACTATAGAGAATACATAGAAATTTGGAATGACTCATATGAAGTGAGAGAAAACAAGATTAGCAGAAGGAGAATAGCAAGCACCAGGCTCCGAATTCTTCACAGTAACTGTGATCTCATCAATGTAGGTACTACTTTCCACCGGTCTGGATTTGCAACACACCAGGCCTTCAATTTAAGATACCTGTTTTAGTGCCTCCAGTGCTAGTAATGATACAAAGAAACAAACTAAACAGCTCCTGCCTTCAAGAAGCTTGTATTCTATGAGGGAAATATTAAAAATACACAGATAAGGAATTTGAAAAGGTAAATGCATTAACAAGGAACATGTGGATGGGTGGATGGGTGGGATTTAAAGTAGGATCTAGTCATTAAACTTTCTCTTGAAGGAAGAAGCTAGGGATTCTAAGAGACAGAGGTCAGGAGAAATATATTACCAGCAAGGATAAAGGATGAAGTGAGGGGGATGGAAACAGCATGGAGATAAGAGATAGCATATCAAGTTTAGAGAAGAACCAGTAAGGCTGTTCAGTTAGAACACAGGGGAGTGAAGGAGAATGATTTGAAATGAGGCTGGTGTGAAGATTTTAAATGCCAACCTTAAGACTTTGCATTTTATCCTGAAATCAAATTGCCCCTGAAGATTTCTGAGCAGGGGAGTGACAAATTTGGGCCTTTGCCTCAAGATTATTCAGCAACTAAATGGTGGATGGATTAGAGAGGGAGAAACTTGCAGAGAGAAGGATTAGGAAGCTGTTGTAAATTAGTCCAGGCATGAGGTGACAAGGTGCACTAGAATAACAGCTGTGTGGCAGAGAGGGTTGGATATGAGAAATGATGTAGGGGAAAATAGATACTGTCTCCCCCCCCCCCCCCAGAGGAGTTCCGTAACTAGGTTGATGCTCCCTAATGTTCCCGTTCTCTGGTCTCCTTAAATCCCATTACTCCTTTATTCTACTTCAGCCACACGTGGGTGTAGTCATACCCTCAATTGCTATTCCCTACCTAAGGGTTCTACTTCAACCAGAAACTCTTACATTTTTCTACCTGAACAAACATGACATTTTATCATTTCGCTTCTCCTTGTGCCTTAACTTTCCCAAACCTATTCTTTTCCCTCATTGTGGTATTAGATCCTTCCACCTCTCAATACTTTGTCAGGCCATTACCCTGGCCATTTTCACTTTTTTTCTTCCCGGTCCTGACCTTCTGGTTAATTATTTCAAGTTCACAACTTTTTTTTATCAACTCTAAAATCACTTGCCCTTTTGTCTTATGGCCATTTTTCTCTTGCCAAATCCTATTTGTCAAATATTTCCATCATCCATCTCTTCTATTTCTAATTTCATGCTGCTGAACCAAACTGGATGAAATCACACAAACATTATAAATTCATGTCATCCAATTTCAACTGGATCCTCACTATAGCAAAGCAATCTTTTTATTTTTCCTTAACTGATTCCCTATCTCATTTCCCACAAAAGCTTTTTTTGAGGCAGCTGATAACACAATGACTAATGTATTAGACATGGAGTCAAGAAAATCTGATTTCCAATCTGGACTCTGACATGTACTAGCTATATGACCCTAAGCAAGTTACTTAATCTTGATTTGCTTCAGTTTCTTCAGATTAAAATGGATATAATAATATATAATATATATTTCAAAATATATATAATATATATTTTAATATAATATGTGTACACACATACACAGACACAGTAGAGCTCCTTCATTGAGAAAACAAATCATTTACTGTAAAACTCTTCTTGGCTTTTCATCTCAAAATTCCTTGACATCATCCCCTACTCTCTCCTCCTTTGCTTCAAGCTCTAATGAGGTAGCCCTTTCCCTTGCCAAGACAAACTCTTCAGCATGTACCCTTGATCGTATTCCCTCCCTTCTTCTTCAGCAGATTGAAACTTCAGTAATGCCTTCTCTCTCTTAATATTCAACCTCTCCCTATTTCCTGGTTTAATCAGTGAGTTTTTTAGATGATACAAAACTATCAGGGACAGATTGCTAAGATGCTGGATGACAGAGACAAGATGTAAAGATCTCAGCAGGTCAGAACAATGGACTATGTAAAATTTGATGATTTTGAATATGTATGAATATAAAGTCTTACACTTGGATGCAACAATAGAGAGAACAGATGTGGTTAGACAATAGTTATGTGGGAAAAAAATACTACCAGGTTTTAGTGTACTATAAGCAAGTTTAGGATGAGTTAGTATGAAATTGCAGCCAAAACATTAATGTCACCTACGGCCAAGCTTGGGAAATTTCTCACCCATCCATTAGCAGAAAGTGGTAAAACCAGATCACCTGGCATTTCTGCTTCCAAATTCTGCTTTCCCATGGCTTTAAGGAAGGGCCTCATCCCCATAGAACAAGTCTCCACTTCCTTTCTATAGGTGTGTTGTTCTCATGTCATTCCCTTGTCAATGTACTTTCTCTCTTTCTCTAAGGTTTGGCCGGAAGAATGTTCTCTTTGTGACGATGGGAATGCAGACGGGATTTAGTTTCCTACAAATCTTCTCCACAAGCTATGAGATGTTCTCAGTGCTATTTGTCCTTGTGGGCATGGGACAGATATCTAACTATGTGGCTGCTTTTGTTCTTGGTATGACAATCTCAGCTAAGCTAAGTACCTGTTGTATATCACATTCTCATCCCATTTTTTATATTTCCCATAATATCCCTAATGCCCTCACCTATGGGTTCATTCCTGACTAGGAGGTTTTAGTGACTCCAGTTTGCAAACATCAAAAAAACAGACACTTTTTTAAGTGTCTACTATATGCCAGACACTGCGCTAAGTGCTGGGAATAAAAAAAGAAGCAAAATGGAAATCAATGATTATTTTATCCAAGATGAGTTAACAGAAGAGCCAAAATTAGAGTTGTTTTCTAACCCTCTGAGCTCCACTGCTGCCTTGATCTCAAAAGCAATTGGATATCTACATTCTTTTCTTGTTGAGCCTTTTAAAACAGAGATGTAGTAAAACTCTAGCCAATAAAGCAGTTTTCTTGGAACTTAATGTAACCTGTGGAAGATGAATGTTGTTTCATCTTTGGGATTGCATGAATCAAGGGGCACTGTTTTCCAAGAAGAAGGTTGTGATCAGTGATCTTATTAAGACAGAAATTGCTCCCTCCCAGAGAAAAACAGAAACAACTTAAAAGAAAATGTTTATTGGAAAGGGTTTTTATTAATATGGCTATAATTCCTATCTAGTTATTTAATTAAAATTATAAGCAGGGTCAGAGAAGACTAGCCAGATGCATAGAAAGGCTTTTGGCTTCTGATATATTATCTGTCTAGAAAATCAAAAATTGCTGAAGCCAGATCTCCTTTCCTCTCCAAAGCTTTTGTCTCTGGACCTTGGACTCCAGGGTTTCTGGCCTTTAGATTACTTTGGTTTATTCAGTTTCAAGGGAATTATTTTCTCTTCAGACTTAATCAACAGAATTCCCTTTTGGTTTGATTTCATTATCACTACCTCTCAGTCTTCTCTGGGGACATTTTTACTTTTCCCTTCATTGGAATTTAATATTGACTACTAAGAAACACATACCTTATACATTATAACATCATTAGGACTCTGCTTTGTTCCATTGTCTTCAGGCTAATATGAGGAGAAAGTGAGAGATATGAGTGAGCAAGCAGCAGTCTCATGCCCCTATTGTGGAATTGTTAATGCAGTTCCTGCCTCATCCTTGAGGTTTGTTAGCTCATCTGAATTTCAGTCTCTGAAATAAAAACAATATCTCACTATTGCTATAAACATTCAATAAGGCAAGTTACAATGCTAATATGTCCCTCTTTTTTTAACGTAATGTATGTCCCTCTTTTTTTTTTTTTAAAGGAACAGAAATTCTGGGCAAATCAGTTCGAATAATATTCTCCACCTTGGGAGTTTGCATATTTTATGCAATTGGCTATATGCTCCTGCCTCTGTTTGCTTATTTCATCCGAGGATGGAGGATGTTACTGCTGGCCCTAACCCTGCCAGGGTTGCTGTGTGTTCCTCTATGGTGGTGAGTATGACCTCATTCATAGAGACAATTATTGTAACTGATTGAATGTGGCCATAAAGCTAATGTGTTCTGTAGTTTGATCCCAAAAAGAAAGAAGAAGGGAAGAAATTCGTTACATCCTAATCATAGCTTCCAAGAACAGGAAGCCAGTGATTTTTCAAGTTTTTTGAAAGAAATTATTTCTGAGTCCCACAAAATTTTTTTTAAAAATCAACAAATTAATGCACAAGCCTAATCTTGGAGCTACAGTCACAAAAGAAGGAAAAAAGCATAGTCTCCTGTCTACAGGAATTCTGAGTCTATTTGAGGAGAAAAAAATACTTAGCACACAATATTAAGTGCTAGAGTGTAGTTAAGAATCTTTTAATGCTAAATATATGAGAACACTGAAGTTAGAATAATCAGAGAATTCTTTTTTTGGAGATGTGGGACTTTGGACTCTAAAGGACAGATAGAATTTGGATGTACTGAGGCAGGAGGACATCCTAAGTAAGAATAAAATTATTGCAAAAGTATAGATAGATACAGAAATAGATCATGGCATGAGGAAGGTTCAACGAGAAGACTTGGCCTAGGAGAAAGTATACATAGTGAGGGCAGTAGGAAATTATTTTGAATGATAGGCAGTGAAGTTTAAATTTTACATGGTAGAAATTGGGGATTACATGATTTGAGATTTGGGTTTTGAGGTTTTGTTTTGTTTTTGAAAGATGAGCTTGTCTGCAATATGCAGAAACCTGGACTAGGGTAATGGGAGAATGAGAGATGTTCAAGAAACACTTCTAAATTTCCCATTCATATTCCAAAGGAACCTGTCTACATTACAAACCCATTCCTGCCACACCTCTTGTTAATGAAATGCCTGATTGAGACACAATCTAAAAAAATTAATTTCCCTATTTCCTTTCATTGTCCACAAGATGGCACCATGGTTTTTATGGTGCACTGCTTTGGAATCAGAATCATTGTAATTTTATGAATTGTTACTTTTGATTTACCCACACCAAAAAAAGGAGTTGGGGGGGGGGGGCGCAAATTACCAAGCAATCTTCATGGTTATTTTTTATCGTGGCCTGGCACCTTTGAGTAGGAAAAACTCAACTTAGAATATGCGTTCATGTTTGGTTTTCTAAATATAGGTGATAGAACTTCTGCCTCAACCTTGTCCATCAGGATACCCTGTCTGTTTTCCCTGTAACATCCTGGTAGTGCTTACTTTGTCATTGTCATGTAGTTTAGATTAAACAGGCTTATCAAACTTGCTGTTGCAGGGTCATTCCTGAGTCTCCCAGATGGCTACTGTCTCAGGGAAGGTTAAAAGAGGCAGAGGTCATCATCCAAAAGGCTGCAAAAATCAATGGGATCGTTGGGCCATCAATAATATTTGATCCTCTGGAGGTAAGTGCCAAGAGAGAGATGACAAATTAGACATAAATTTATATCAAGAGACCATCTATTTGTGAGTATGTTACATGCTAACAGTATTCTCTGTCCTTGGCAGTGGGAGCAGAGTAGTTTCAGCTGAAGGAGCCTCAGGTGTCAGTAGATGTCAGTTTCTTATTCTTGAGCATAAATTTAGGATCTTTAATCTTAAGGATAAATTAAGGCTTTATTGGCAAAATTTTAGATCAAGCCTTGATTTATATTTGCTACTACCTGTTGAAGAAGCAGGTACTGTTCAAGCATGGAATTCTTAGTCTAGCCACTCAGTCAATCAAAAAAATATGTAGAATTAGATTAAGGAGAAGGAGCCACCAGTCAAGCTTTGCTCCTTTTAGATTAATGTTATTTTTTTTCCCTCAAAGTAGAAAGCTGAAACTCCCTATAAATCAACTATTATTCATTAGGTTATTGATAACCCTTTATTAGTAATAAGTATTAAATAAGTATCTAACATTAGCATTTTGCACCATTTTTATTTATTTGAATTTCTTACTGCTTCAAAATAGTTAATTGAGACAGTAAATAGAAAGCTGGACTTGGAATCATTAAGATTTGGGTTCAAATCAGTTCTGTGACCCTGGCAAGTTACTTAATCTCTCAGAGTTTCACTTTACTCACTAATAATGGTACTTACTTCATAGTACCTAATTTCATAGGGTTGTTGTGTGAATCAAGTGAAGGAAGATTAACCTCCACTCCTAATTGCAAAACTTTTTCTTTCATGCCCTCTCAAATCCCACTTTTCCCAGCTTTTCAGCTTTCTTTTATTTATTATCTTCTCCTGTAAGAATATTAGCTCCCAAGGGGCAGCTAGGTGGCACAATGGATAGAGCACCAGCCCTGAAGTCAGGAGGACCTGAGTTTAAATCTGGCCTCAAACACTTAACACTTCCCATTTGTGTGACCCTGGGCAAGTTACTTAGCCCCAATTGCCTTAGCAAAAAAAAAAAAATTATAGGTGACAGGTCTCTGAAATAATAACATCTTCATTTATATGTTTGTTTTTAAGATACTTTTTAAGTTGACAAACATTTAATATTGAAGATACAAATATAAGCAAACAGTACCTGATATCAAGGAGCTCATATTCTTTATTACTCTTATTTTTTGCAAGGCAATTAGGATTAAGTGACCTGCTTAATATATATGTAGATAATATTTTAGAGATTTTGCTTGTATTTATATCTTCAGTATTAAATATTTGTCAACTTAAAAAGTGCTTTAAAAACCCAACAATATATAAATGTAGATATTATTGTTTTAGAGATTTTGCTTGTATTGGTATCTTAAAAAGTACTTTAAAAACAAAGTGATATGTAAATGTAGATGTTATTATTTCAGAGACCTGTCACCTATAATTTGGAGTTTTTTTGTTTTTTTTTCCTCTGAGGCAATTGGAATTAAGTGATTTGCCCAGGGTCACACAGCTAGGAAATGTTAAGTGTCTGAGGGCAAATTTGAACTCAGATCCTCCTGACTCCAGGGCTAATGCTCTATCTACTGCACCACTTAGCTGCCCCTATAATTTTTTAACATATATAAACCTAAAAGAACCATAAACAAATTTGGAATTTGAATTTGTGGGCAGAAGAGTTACTTGTGGGCATCACCTCATAGGGATAAGTGGGCAATTTGCTACATGTATCTGAATCCTGAAATTTGTGACACAGGAACCCTGTAGAAGGCTATTTACTTTTGTTCTCACTTCCCTCTACCTTTTTTTGACTCAAAGCTATAGAAACTATACTCTCCCTTGGTCCTACCATCAACCAGAAAAGGCCAGGAATGTTTGTTGCTAAGCTCTGCCGTGGCTGGACCTATGGCAAGCTCCCAGAAACATAGATTTGGGAAATCAAGTTTGCAGACTGGGTCCTGGGAATTCTCCAGGGAAAGAGTAGTGGTTCTGATAGCAAAAACGTGAAGGATGGCACAGTTAGATATTCTCATTTTTATCACATTCAAAATCCAAGTCTGTTGTGATTTTTGAAGAGATCCAAGAGGAAAAATGCACTCCATTTCATGCAGGAGCTCTGGCAACTTCAATAGACTCATAGGATCATAGATTTAGATCTAGAAGGGCCTTTAGAAGGTTACTTAATGTTTCAGAGCATAAAAGTGCTTTTACCTAGCTACCAGCCTTCTCACAAACTATTCCCAGAACTCTGGGTCCGATCCCTCCCCCTTACAATGACTTATGCCTTCCCCCTTTCCTTTCCTCCCTGGAGAAGGCCCACAACTAAATACTTCCTGACCCTTTAACCTAGATATCCTGGCGCTGCAGTAGGAGGGAGGCTTGGAAACACTCACTGATAGCCCCTGATAAATGTAAGAGGAAGGAAGCATGGTCACAGAAATATGTTCAACCAAGGTTCATTTTAGGTGAACCAGAATGTTTGAAGGAAAAAAAAAATGAGACTACCATCTATCCCTCTCCAAAAGAAGACTGCTTTGAGAAAAAAGCTGTTTCAGTGAATCCCATTAAGTTACAAACTGACCTTTTATTGAACTGCTAGCTTGGGGGAAAATCCACCACTCAGAGTCAGGTTTACTTAAGTAGAAACATCAGAATGTTTAGACATGAGCTTGATTAATGGCTAAGGCTGCACCAAGTTTGACAGGAAGTGACTCTGGGTGAAGCTTGGGTCAGTTCTCCTGTTTTTCTTTCCAAATTCTCTTTTCCCTAGGACCAGTTCTATAAACATACAGTGTGAGAACAAATAACAGAAATGCTTCCAAGCAAACAGGCTGGTTTGGGTACAGTTCAAATATCTATTGAATACCTATCAGATGCAAACTCCTGGGCTAGAGACTAATAAGGAAAATGGCTTGTTGTTGTTTGTTTGAAAATCTTTGTTGTTGTTCAACCTTTATTATCAAAGAGGACCAGTGACATCATAAGTTCTAAATTGGATTTAAGTGAGGCAGAACTGAGCACTCTCCTCCAGTAGCATCAAAATCTAGTGGTAAGATACATGTCAGGACAACTGGAGATGGCCCAGGATGCAATTGGTGACCTTGGCCTTTCTGAGGCAACACCTGTTCGATGATTGAGGGCTAGGTAAGCATTGAAACCAAAAAATGATCTAATTAACTATTATAAAAATACCTATCTGGTCAAAATTTCTGACCAGAAAGAAAACATTAGCTATTTACATTCATATTAAGCTATCAAAACCTAATGGCTTATTCTCCAATTGCTAAATGGCCAAAGGATATGAACAGACAATTTTCAGACAAAGAAATTAAAACATTTCTAGTTATATGAAAAAAATGGTCTAAATCACTATAGATCAGAGAAATGCAAATTAATACAACTCTGACATGCCACTACATACCTCTTAGATTGACTATAAAATGACAGGAAAAGATAATGAGGAATGTTGGGGGGTATGTGAGAAAACTGGGACATTACTATATTGTTGGTGGAATTGTGAACTGATTCAACCATTCTACAGAGCAATATGTAACTATGCCCAAAGGGCTATCAAACTGTGCATACCCTTTGATCTAGCAGTGGGCCTGTATCTCAGAGATAAAAAAAAAATCATGTGCAAAAATGTTTGTAACAGTCCTTTTTGTGGTGGCAAGGAATTAGAACCTGAGTGAATGCCCAGTTGTAGAATCGCTGAATAAGTTATGGCATATGAATGTTATGGAATATATATACAAGACACGATCAACAGGATGATTTAAGAGAAGCCTGGAGAGGCTTAAATGAACTGATGCTAAATGAAATGAGTAGAACCAAGAGAACATTGTACAAGGCAACAACAAGACTATGTGATAATTAATTCTGATGGACATGACTCTTTTCAACAATGAGATGATTCAGGTCAATAGATTTGTGATGGAGAGAACCATCTGCACCCAAAGAGAGGACTGTGGGGACTGAGTGTGGACCACAATATGGCATTTTCACTTTTTTGTTGTTGTTTGCTTTTGTTTTCTTTTTTCATTTTTTTCCTTTTTGATCTGATTTTTCTTATGCATCATGATGAATGTGGAAATATATATGGAAGGATTGCACATGTTTAACATATATTGGATTATTTGCTGTCTAGGAGAGGAGGTGAAGGGAAGGGAGGGAGAAAAATTTGGAATGCAAGGTTTTGTGAAGGTAAATGTTGAAAATTATCTTTGTATATATTTTGAAAATAAAAAGCTATTTAAAAAAAACTTTAAAAAACCCAACATCTAATGGCTCTGGCTAGAGACTATCATTGGCTGTTCAGTGAAAGCCAAAATGATTTGGGTTTAAAGGTGAGAGTGAAAGAAAGAAGAGAGTATGAATGAAAGTTTGAAGCTTAACATCAAAACAAAACAAAAAAGACTAAGATCTTGGCAGCTTCTCCCATCATTTCCTGGTAAATAGAATGCCTTCAATTTTCCTCAATATCAGAAGCTGCCATCAGAATGGCAGAAGATAAGATGTATAGATAGACAGTATCACAGAAACAACCAAAATGAACTTGGACAAACTTAAGAGACAGTGAAGTACAATGGTCTATAGGTTCTCAGATTTGGACAAGACTGAGCAAGTAGTTCCCTATGAAACACAATGGGCTTTTTTTTGAAGTGAAAATGCTATGTTGTGACCCACACTCAGTTCCCACAGTCCTCTCTCTGGGTATAGATGGCTGTCTTCATCACAAGATCATTGGAACTGGCCTGAATCATCTCATTGTTGAAGAGCCACGTACATCAGAATTGATCATCATATATAATCTTGTTGCCCAAGGCAACAATGATCTCCTGGTTCTACTCACTTCACTTAGCATCAGTTCATGTAAGTCCCTCCAGGCCTCTCTGAAATCATCCTGCTGATCATTTCCTATGGAACAATAATATCCCATAACATTCATAATTTACTCAACCATTCTCCAATTGATGGGCATCCACTCAGTTTCTAGTTGCTAACCACTACAAAGAGGGTGCCACAAACATTTTTGCACATGTGGGTCCCTTTCCTTCCTTTATGATCTCTTTGGGATACAGGCCCAGTAGAAACATTGCTGGATCAAAGGGTATGCACAGTTTGATAGCCCTTTGGGCATAGTTCCAAACTGCTCTCCAGAATGGTTGAACCAGTTCACAACTCTACCAACAATGTATTAGTGTCCAGTTTTCCCACATCCCCAATATTCATCATTATCTTCTCTTGTCATCTTAGCCAGTCAACACAGTGGACTTTTTAAAAGCCTGTTTTCTCAGCTTTATTTCAAGAAATCATAAATGAAAAATTTCACAGGGCGAAAAAGTAAATCATCCCAGTTTTTTGGAAAAAAATAATGAATAAGAATTCATTTTTTGCAATGACTTATTTAACTTAAATTTAGAGGACTGGCCCAAAGGAAACCTGCCCAGAGATTGCAGTCATTGGTGCAGATATCTTATGGTCCTCATCTGTTAAATGAAAGAACTGGACTAGTTGATCTCAAATGTCCCTTAAAGCTCTTTCAGCCTGAAGATTTAAAGACATTAATATTCTTTTTAGCCTGTTCTATGAATCCTTTCAAGGCAGTTAAGGAAAAGAACTGTCAGTTTGTGTTCTTGCTCTGGCTTCATGCCCAACTGGGAATGATTCAGTTCAATAAACATTAAGTGTTGTTGTTGAGTTGTTTCAGTCATGTCCAACCTCTCCATGACCCCATTTGGGGTTTTCTTGGCAAAAATACCAGCCAGGTTTGCCATTTTCTTCTGCAGCTTATTTTGCAGACGAGGAAACTGAGGCAGACAGGGCTAAGTGACTTGTGCAGGGTCACATAGCTATGAGTGTCTGAAACCAAATCTGAACATAGGTCATCATGATTTCAGGTCTGGCACACTCCATTATACCATCTAGCCTATGGCAAATTCTAACACCAGGAGAAAGATAGTGTTCAGGTAAGAAGTCCTTGCCTTCATGGAGTTTGTATCATAGTTTGGCAGGGAAATAAAATAATGATAAAAATAATACATAAAAGTATCAAGTATAAACAAAATGGTAGATAAGATTGGGGAAGAGGTCATTCCTGAAGAGATCAGAAAAAGCCTCATTCCATTTGGACTTTAAAAGATGGGTAGGGATTTCAAGCTGATGGATTCCTCATGATCTCCAGTGCCATCACCAAATATAAAGGACAAAGTGTTGAAGGGGATGTTGAGAACTTATCAATCTCAGTGTTTTCTGACAGCAGCTACTAAAGTCCCAGAAATCTTTCCCTTGGAGAACTGGAAGGGAAAAAAAGTAAATAACTGCACTAATAATTAGGCTACCTGCTACCACTAGGCTCAGATGATTTGACATAAACTCCTCAAAGATGTCTGCCACTGAAAATGGAGATTCAATATCAGGAAAACAAAATAAGGAAAAAACCTATAAGATTGCATCATCCATTATTATGAATGCTATTCAGCTAGGAATAGGATACTCAATGGGTAACCTCACTTCCAAACTAGACCGAAAGGAAAGTGCCCAGTAAAGGGAACAATTTGACCCCAGCTCATCACTACCCAGACTTCAGATTTAAGACATATGCCCTAGGGGTAGCTAGACCGTGCAGTGGATAGAGCACCAGCCCTGAAGTCGGGGGGACCTGAGTTCAAATCTGGCCTCAGACAGTTAGCACATCCTAGTGGTGTGACCTTGGGCAAGTCATTTAACCCTGATTGCCTCAGGGGGAAAAAAAGACATATGCTCCAATAGCATTTCAATATTTCAGAGAACTTTTTAGTATCAAACCAAATGATTACTTGTACTCCATTTGCAGTAAGCCTTTAACAGAATTATCCAACCCTGGGACCTTGTTTTTGTAACTAGTGACGATGAGTTTCCATCAAAACAGTACAACATAAAGAAGCTGAATTCTTTCAGAAATTGTTGCCAGGTTACTACATGAATGTAAGGCAGAATACTTGGACTCTTTATCAAAGTTTCATGGACTCTACTGCATGTACTCAGGGGGCATTAACATCAGGATTCTGGTGATGAACATTTTGCCTCCTTCAATGAAAATGTACTTTATATATGACTTGAAAGATTCTGCCTACAAGCGATGAGCATCCAGAAGAGAAAAAAATTAAACCTTACATTCAAAGACTTGGATTTCTTGCAAGACATGCATGAAGGATTATATTTTAATACATAAAACATATAATGCATTGATGAAGACACTTCAGCAACACGGTCAGGTGTTAGAAAGTTTTGAAATAATAGACTATAGGGTTTTTTTTTTTTTGCTGGGAATCCATATATTGGACAGTTCAGTAAAAGAAAAAGAAGGAGAGAGCTCACAGAATGTACCTGATGCTAAGTGGCCTGAAATAATAGATCTATCCAAGGCCCAGGGAAATCTAAAGATTCTGTAATCATCAAGAGTACTAATACAATGGGAGGCATTCTAGCTACAGGAGAAAAGCTGCTTTTATATATGGGCATTATTGATAATCTGCAATCATATAGGTTAATGAAAAAGTTAGAACATTCCTGGAAAGCATTTATTTATAATGGGAATCCCATTTCAGTTCATAGACCAAATTTTTATGAAGATAGGTTTTTAAAGGTCCTAAAAGGGGGGGGGGGGGGGGTGAATTCCAGAATTAAAAAAAAATCCAAACTTTAAAGTCCTCACCTTCTAAGAGAATATATCATTTCATTGCTGCCTTAAAGGCTACATCACTGGAAATTATATCTTCTATGAGCCAGGAAGGGAAGGATGAAATGCGTGATTTGCTTACCAAAGGACAGCTATAGCAGCCTTGATGAAGAAGTACTGGATGCAAGCACTGACAAGACTTTGTGCCAAGCACTCGATCTCAGTTTGAAGCAGCTTCCTTTGTGACAATTTCTTCTCCATATATCAATGAGCAATACCCACACGATAGAACTACACTTTATTTAATAATAAAGGATGACTTTCAAATTCTACTTTCACATTAGAATACAATGCCATTTACTTGACTTCTGAGCAGAGCACAGGGAAATACAGGATGATAATGCCCTGGGTTGGAAGTCTGTTTATAAGAGAAAGTGAAAATCTATACACACAGCCAGAAGTGATCACAGTGACTGAAAATCCTGTTCTGCACTCCAGCAGTACGAGGCAGAACTTGGATCAACCTAGCCACACAAAGAGTAATGATTTATCTTTACCAATGAAAGATGTC
Organism: Sarcophilus harrisii; assembly: GCF_902635505.1. Taxonomy (NCBI): domain Eukaryota; kingdom Metazoa; phylum Chordata; class Mammalia; order Dasyuromorphia; family Dasyuridae; genus Sarcophilus; species Sarcophilus harrisii. Next base: position 350,921,289 of record NC_045427.1, read on the forward strand.
AGGGGATCTTCAAACCATAGAAATGATAGCTCTGCTTACTTGGCAGAAATGATGTTTGCTGTTGCTTATTGAACTATGGAGAACTGCATAAACTATATTTAAGCTATTTTCTATATTGTTGCCAATCACTCTTTAGAACTTGGAAGTCATATGTTTTCTATTGGTTTTTGTATTTATTTCATTTGCATATATACAGTAATAATATGTAAGTCAAATATATAGTCTGAATATCTATTTTTAAAACTCATCAATATGAAATAATGAATAAAGTGTAAATTCTGCTCCTTTTCTCAAAGTTATAATCACATAATTTCATGTTTTGGGGAGTCTAAACTGATTTCATTCAAGGGTCAATGTAGCCTGTCTGCACTGACTTTATGGAGATTTGCTTCTATAAAGATATTTTCACTGTTGACTAGTGAAATGAAAGAGAGAAACATAACAGGGCCTTATGTTATACACGTATGTTGTCTTTGAAGTATTTGTGATTCAGGTAGTTGCCTGTTTAAAAAAATTATATAATTTATTTAGCAAATACTACTGTAAACTATAGTTTTATTGACAGAAATAAAAATATTTTGTAAAATACAAAATAAAATAAAGAATGGGTAGAAATTCAATAAGGGTGGGAAGAAAGGAGGAGAGAAGAAAGAGAAGAGATCATTTTGGATGTAGTACTTAAGTAAAGATACAGGGGTGGGACAGCCCAGGGACTATTTAAGGAATAATAAACAAATCCACTTTGACTGGAACATAAAAGTACATGAAGGGGCCTAATGCAAAATAAATCAAAAACTCAAGGTGGCAGCAGTTTATAAATGGCCTTGAATTCTAGGCTAAGGAGTAATTGGCTGGCTTAGCATTGTGGCACAACTTCATAAAAATTGCACTAAGAAACTTGCCTTCAATTTTGCTTCTGCTAAGATCTAGGAAATTCTTTAGAAGATTGGAATTTTCAAGGGAAAAAAAAGCCCTGTGTTATAAAAAGAACTTGGTCTTCTGTCCTTTGAAGTCATGGTTGTTTGCTGGCTGAAGTCTCTTCCTTCACAACCCTGTTTTTCCTATAGTTGCAAGACCTGAATTCTCGGAAGCAACAGTCCCATAGTATTTTGGACCTACTTCGAACCCAGAACATCCGGACTATCACCATCATGTCTATAATTCTGTGGTAAGTAAATGTGGTCTCCTCAGGACTACAAGAACAGCACTAGTGGCTGGATTATCACACTTTAAAATCCTGATTTCTTAGAAATGAAAAAGCAGATGGGGATCAATTCACTAATGTAAATTTAAAGTGATGTGAAGATATGAAAAACAGATACAACACTGTGTAAAGTCTTTTTGTCAAACAGCTATACCACCTATAATTTGGATGCTATTCTAGTTGATGCATATGTGACTCAGTATTGATATTACTTCATTGTCTGTGGTACCTTTTTAACAAAATGTAGCTTTCCTGATTCTCTTTTAATTAGGTCTATTTTTGCTTTTGCATTGTCTGAGATCAAAATTGCTATCTCTGCCTTTTTTACTTCAGAGGAAGTGTAGTAGATTTTGCTCCAGTCTCTTAATTTAATTCTGTGTATTTATGTTTTAAGTTATTCTTTTATAAACTATATATTACTGTTTATTTTCCTTCTTCCTATTCTCTTCTAGTTATTGTTATTCTTCTCTTTTTTTATTTTGTCCCTCCTCAAAAGTATGTTTTCCTTCTGACTACTGCCTCTTTTAATCCTTCCTCTTCTAATCACCCCTTGCCTTTCTCTTTTTCCATTTCCTTCCTACTTCCCTGTTGAGTAAGATGAATTTCTGTACCCAGTTTGTTCTGTACCCATGTATTGTGGGTGTATCTGTATCCTTCCCTCTTACACCAGTTCACATGAGAGTAAGGCTATTCACTACCTTCCTTTTCCTCTCCATTTTCTTGCATGATTCTTTTATGTAGGATAATTTTCACCTTTCTTCCTCTCCCTTTAATATTTTCCTAGTACATCATTTTTTTAATCTTTTTATTCTTTTTTTTGAGATCATTTCATTATAATAGACTCGTGGCCATGTCCTCTGTTTAAGTATACTCCTAACTACCCTAATAATGATAATGTTCTTAGGTATTACAAGCATCATCTTCCCACATAGAAATGTAAAAAGCTTTACCTTATTATGTTTCTTATATTCTTTCACTCATGTGATTTTATTGAATCTTATGTTTAAATGTGAGATTATATATTTAGCTCTGGTCTTCTCATCAAAAATGCTTGAAAGTCCTCTGTTTTATTAAATATCCATATTTCCCCCCTGTAGTCAGTTTTGGTGGGAATATTATCATTGATTGTAATCCTAGCTCTTTTGCCTTGTAGAATATCATATTTCAAACCTTCTATTCCTTTAACATGATAACTGCTAAATCTTGTATAATTCTGACTTTGGGTCTACAATATTTGAATAATTTCTTCCTGTCTGCTTTCAGTATTTTTTCCTTTACTTCAGATCTTTGGTTATGGGTTATAATATTCCTAGGAGTTTTTATTTTAGGATTTCTTTTAGGAAGTAGTTTGTGAAGTCATTCAATTTCTACGTTGCCCTCTGATTTTAAGATATCCAGACAATTTTCCTTTATAATTTTTTGAAATGTGTCTAGACTTTTTTTAAATCATGGCTTTCAGGTAGTTTATTAATTCTTAAATTATCCCTCCTCAATCAATTTTTCAGGTCAGTTATTTTTCCTATAAGATATTTAACATTTCTTTTATTTTTTCATTCTTTTAACTTTGTCTTATTGTTTCTTGATATCTCATGAATACATTAGCTTCCATCTCCCCAATTCTAACTTTTAAGTAGTTATTTTCTTCAATGAGCTTTTGTACCTCTTTTTCCATTTGACCAGTTTTAATTTTTAAATATTTATTTTCTTCAGTATTTTAAGGGGCTTCTTACCAAGCTGCTAATTCTCTTTTCATAATTTTCTTGCATCTGTCATTCCTTTTCCCAGTTTTTCTCTACCACTATTATTTGATTTTTTGAAATTATTTTTGCTCTTTTTAACATCACTTTCTGTAGCTTTTTCTAAGAATTCTTGTTGGGCTTGTTCTAATCCGCTTTTTTGCTTTTGAAGCTTTGTCTATAAATGTTTTCAAGTCAGTGTCTTCTTCTGAGTTTGAGTCTTAAGTTTTCCTGTCAACCATAGTAGCTTTTTATGGTCAGGTCCTTTTTTGTTATTGTTTGATCATTTTTTCAGCCTTCTCCTTAACTTTGGATTTTATATGGTGTTGGATTCTGCTTATCTTGGGGTGGCGGGATTGAGTTGAAATGACTGACCTGACCTTCTGTCTTTTATGTCCTTTTGAACTATTACAATAAGTGTGTGAGAGCCTTTAAGTTCTCAATGCTTTCAATCTGAAGAGTGACTCCTGCTACAGATAGATCTCCTGTGACAACACAACTGCTTCACTTTACCCTGGAATTGACCCAGAAGTTGTTGATTAGTTGTTGTCCTTCATTCTGGAAGAGGACCAAAATGACATGTTAGAGTCAAGTTAGTATGTCCAACTGTGGCTTATCAGAACAACATGAGCTTGGAATACTCTGCCACAGGTTGGACACAGATAGTCCCTATGATAGTATTTGGGGTGGATTCTCTAACTTGGTGCATCTTGCATTTTTTCTGAGCTAATTTAATCTTGCTTTGATCACCAAGCACAGTACCTTCTCTAATAAGGGCTTACCATGCTGGGTGGTGCTGTGCCAGTGTCTCCCATCTTATACAGTTAATTCTAAAGTTCTTAAGAGAGACCTTGAGAATATTCCTGTATTGTTTTTTCTGATCACCTTGTGACTGCTTTCTCTGGGTGAATTCTTCATAAAATAGGGGTTTTTTTGCACCAGTGGTGAGTCACTGCCAAAGCCAGTTGTTGCCATCACTATTGGTGCTGCACCATGCCAGTCCTCCCCCCACCCAGTGTCTTCTGACCTCTTCTTCTGGCATCCTAAGCTTCCCTGGTCTGGAAAAATAACTCACTGTGACTTTTAATTGGCTTTTTTGGCCAGAATTTGGTTTGGCAATTTTTTGAGGGGTTATTATAAAGGAATGTTGGAAGAGGCTTGGCAAAAATGCTGGATTCACTCTCTACAAAGCTCTTTAATCTTCATATTGGAAGATAAGAGCAGGAAAAGGGAAAATGGATCCCCCTAAGAACCAGAACTGAAGAAACAAAAATATAAATGAAGACAAGTAAGCAAAAGAAGCCCCATGTCACCCCAAATCCTGAGACAGCTCCCAGATTCTCTCAGTTTATGGATTCCAAAACAGGAGTCAAACTCAGCTCCACATGGGTAAATAATGGTTATGGGAGTACAGATGAAGCCCTACAAAAAAAACAATATCCCTTTCTCCAAGCCTTCTTGACTGCTTAAAGTAGTGGGTATGGAGGTGGAGGTTCCATATCCTGTGCATTGGTGGGGCCATTATCGCATATCTGGAAACAGTAACTACTTTGGAAGATGAAGACAGGATGGATTTTCCTCTCTGGGATGGTTTGGAAAGTATTCTCTGGAGGCAGGGGAATGAACAGGGCTGTTTCCTTAAGTCTCTTCTAGTCAGAAGGTTCAAGACCAAGAGGGTTTAAGAGCTCAAAGTCTGTCAACTTTTCTAAATCATTCTCTATAATACACAGGGCTGTAAACACAAAAATTATTAACAGAGACTAATAATAGTAATGATAAGGATGAACTATATTTTCAGGTCTTTATTAAATTTGTTGTTTAATCGCATCCAGCTCTTCCAACCCTTTTTGGGATTTTCTTGGCAAAGATACTGGAGTGGTTTGCCATTTAAGTTAATTACCCAGCATCACACAACTAGGAAATATCTGAGGCTGGATTTTAACTTAGGAAGATGAGTCTTCTTGGGTCCAGGCCTGATATTCTATCCACTCTGCCACCTATCTGCCCCTTATTATAGATAGATCCTTTCTTATTTATGGGATAATCTGTTTAGAAGTGACTAGGGGATAGGGGAAGAAAGATGTACTCAATCACATGGTCTTCAATGTTACTGACAAAACTCCTTATGACAAGACCAAGGAATTTTAGCAACTAAATGATCTTCAGCACTTTAAGTAAGAAGGGGGAAATGCTTTTGAAGATTTTCAAGCAAATCCTATATATCCAATTTGGGAAAAGTCACCCAAATGATGGAGTACCCCCTGCCTCTAAGGGAGAGGTATAATGGCTAGGGTGCTAGACTTGAAGTTCAAAACACAGATACCAATCCTGCCTCGGGGAGAGACAGACAGACAGACACTGAATCATGACGTGTGCTTTATGGAGCTACTCTAACAGAAAATCCAGGCATGTTATGTTAGAGATCGGGGGTGTTTGTGAGTCATTCATTTCTAAGGAATAGCATGGGTTTCTTAAATGCCAGTATCTCACACAAGATACAGCAAGGATCCCAGCTACACTGGGAATTTCCAAGCTACAGTGAATCACTCAGTGGTTCCCTACTTTTCACCGTGATTTCAGTTGTTCAAGGTATTAAAGAATACTTTTGAAAAAGAACATCTGTAAGGGTTTCAACATGCAAAACAACCCTAAAAGTTAGCCTCAGATCATACCTGCCACACCCTGACTCAGCATAGCCTCACTCCTAGAATATAAGTGCTGGCCCCTTGGTGCCATGGACTAAACACTTCCTGTATTCAGGGCTCAGCCTATAAATGGAAATATGATCTGGGGCCAATGAGGGTAGAATATTTCTTTCCAGTTAACCTTGGGGTCCATCAGGTCCCCTGAGACTTGGTGTGGGTGAGAGTGCATGTGTTGGAATGGAGGATATCATCCTCCATATAGAATATCAGGATTCAGAAGCCATGGACTTAATTAAAATAAATTAATTTTATTTTATATATTATATATAAATCTTATAGATATAAGATATAAATATATAATTATAAGTTAAATTAAAATAAAATGAACCTCCTAGTAAGATTCTCCATCTGAATGACAAGTTTATGAGTTACCTCCAATCTCTGTAAGGGAAAAAATGTATAAGTGATTGGAGTTTGGGGGGCACAAAAGAAATATTACAATTTAATATAGATTGAAATTGAGATCAGGATGATTATATATGAGAGAGGTTTCAAGGTAGGAATTTGGGAGTAGTGGCAGTGATCAGTGGCTGGTCCATTTTTTTGGAGGCTTTAATTCTAGTAAAGGCAAATCATTCTACAAATAATAACTGCCAGTTCTTTGAGTTTTTAAGAATATTTAACATAAATTCTCTGATTTGATCTTCACTCAATGAACATTTATTAAGCATCTACTATGTATGTACTAAGCACTGAGGACACAAATAAAGTCAAAATAGGGTCTCTGTTCTTAAGGAGCCCACATTGTAAAGGGAACTGGAGTGGGGGAAGAGGGAATGTGGAGAGGCAGGACAACATGTACAGAAATTATACACACACACACACATATATATATATGTATATATATATATATATATATATGATAAATAGGTAACCACTAACAAAGGAAAGGTACAACAATTAAGAGAGATCTGAAAAGGCTTCCTATAAAAGGTGAAATTGTGTCTGGACTTGAAGGAAATCAGAGATAATACCAGGAGGTAGAGATGAGGAGGGAGAGCCTTCCAAGCTTGGGGCCAAAGAGATGGAGGGTCTTGGATGTGGTACAACAAGGAGGTCAATTACTGGATCATGGAGTAAGGAGTAGGGCTGCTGGGGGTGAAGGGTAGGGGGTGGCCTAAAATTCTAAAAATTCAGAAAAAGAAAGGCCCTTCTCTTTAGAGAGCTGACTTTTGTCTGTTTTTCTCATCGGGTTTTTTTTCTTAATGACTGCAATCAGAGGGTCTAATCAGTACCTTTTTTCACTTTCATTTGATCTCATTCTGTAACCGATTCACTGTGTGATCTGGACTGGGTTGCTTTATTTCTCTGAGCCTCAGTTTCCTCAATTGGGAAATAGAAGGATTGAACTGAATCAATTCTGAGGTCACTTTCCAGCTCTGACCTGCCATGTTTCTGACATTAAGCTTTCATCAATTTTCAGTTCTTCCTTCAACATGGGTGTTTCTAGTTATTAAATTGTTTAATATTCATTATAAATCTGCCCTCATAAAAGTGCCCTTTGCACTTTCTTCTTAGTGGTCAGAGAGGGAATTCAGGATCACTCTTCCTCCATATGTCTAGTTTGTGGTTTTCTGAGATGAATGACAAAGTTCTTTTGTGTATTATATGCCCGGGGGGAGGTAGACTAATAAGCATATTGGAAATTATTCTTTTTTCTTTATCAGCCCTGGCAACAGTTCATTTCTGTATGAAATCATCTGAAGATGAAGCTGAAAGTTGCAGTGGTAATTATTCGTAGCTAGATGAATTTGCTTGTAGCTTCCTTCTCAGTAAATTTACTCAGGAAGTTTCCTCTACTTTTGCTTCTTGCAATAATTCAATCACAAAAGATTCCTTCAGAGGCTAGACAGTGTTAACTCATGTTGTGGAATGGGGTGAGAATTATCTCTCTAGCTTTGTTCTCCCCTTAACTATCACCATTTCTTAACAGGATGACAATATCAGTGGGCTACTTTGGCCTTTCACTTGACACTCCAAATTTACACGGGGATAGCTACGTGAACTGCTTCCTCTCTGCTGTGATCGAAGTCCCTGCATACATTATTGCTTGGCTGCTCTTACGGACCCTGCCCCGACGGTATTCCATGTCATCTGCCCTTTTTCTGGGCGGCAGTGTTCTTCTCTTCATACAACTAGTACCCCCAGGTGAGGGTCCTATAGGCCATGCTTTTTTTGTTTTCTTGGCACACTCCCATGCTAGCAAACCAAATGTCCATTCCTACTAGGTGATCTAACATTACTGGCTGAGGACCCTGGATATGCACTTCTCTATAAGACCAGGGTATTCTTTTAAACCAGCATTTAGAGAGGGATCTCCAGCTCCTTTAATTTTATCCCAGTCCTGAGCAGTTAAGAAATATGTCTGGCATTGTTTTCTCTCCAGAAGAGAAAAGAGCTATTCCTGTTCCATTTTTCCTACCATGAACCTATGCTTAATGAGCCCAATCACTGTTAAAACCCTTTTTTCTTACAGACATTGACACTGCCTTGATTGTGGCCAACACATCTGACTCTCGGGTGAGAAATATTTCTTGGTAGAAAGAAAGGAAAACTTGCAAAGCAGGAATTATTTCTTCCTATCCCTCTAACCATCCTGTTACCACAGGCAGGAACCAAATATCCCATGTCATATTCTTGTCCTGTCCTGTACTGAACTGCATCATTTCCCTGTCTTAAGGAGGCAAAAGCAACATAGGAATTGAGGGCAAACGCTGACACTAGGTATCCTTAGTGAATAGCCATTCCTAGTCCCATGTTCTTGGGACAGAGTCCTGAACTGAGCCAGGTCAGTGGTTGGGAAATCCAACTAAGAGATTACTTCTAACCTCTAAGAGGTCTTCATTTACCCAGGCCAAGGTATAGTGGACAGAAATAGCTTAATAGAGAAATATTACTTTATTGCTCACCAGCTCCAGTGTCCCCAGAATCTATCCAGAATCTTCTAGCAGAGCATTTATTATAGGGAAAGTGCTAAACTACATACAAGTGCTAATGTGAGGAGGCATCCTTAAAGAGTGTCAGGAGATTTTGACTCCTCCAAGATGGCACTGACATGTTACTGTTAGGTTATCTGACTGAAACTAGTTAAATAACCTAAGGGACATTGGGATGGGTCTGAAGAAATCAGTCTTGGGAAGTGCAGAATGGAGTAAATGAAGAATATGAACCCCCATCTGGGGAACAAACTCCACAGGCAGCTAAAAGTGAAGTAAATATGAATGGATGCAGCACGGGGCTCCATACTTTAGAAATAAATTCATCTTGAAATACTATATTTTATAGAGCAAAAGAGCTGGGGTTATGACTAAGGATAGCTTACTCAGCAAAGTTAAGTATAAACCTAAATGAAAAAAAAAAATGGAACATTTAACAAACTGAAACTTTCAAGTATTGATGACAAAAAGAGCAGAAATTAAGGGAAAAATTGGCATATGACATTCAGGAAAAATAAAAACACTAAGAAGGACTTATAAAGGTCTCAAGAAAATCAAATCATTTATTTCTTATATATGAAAATATCGGTCTTTAAATGACTATCGTTTTTATTTGTCATTATTAGTTTGAAAGAAAGGTTTGGGCTGCTCTGAATATGATGATGTGATTTAAAAAATGGAAATGGAAATAAAGCTGTGTAAGGAAAGATCAAAAGGAGCAATTATCTCCTATAAATGAGGCTAAAATAAAAAAAGGAAAAATTGACGCAGAGGGAGTTAATATTGGTGGAAGATGGGTAATACGGAAATCTTATTCTCATCAGGACTGGGTTAAAGAGGAAACAACATATATTTAAGAATAAAAGTCTTCTAACTTCAAAAAGAAATAGGAGGACAAGGGCATAGAGTAGGAGGAGAAAACAAGATTCTTGAAGGAAAGAGTAGGATAAGAAATAGGAAGGCAAAGTAGCAGATAGAAGTAAAGCAGAACAGTAAGAAGGGATAGGATTAGGGTGAGAAAGATAATGAAGAAAAATAGAAAGGAGGGATATATACAAGTAATTGTAGCTTAGAATGTGAATAGCATGAATTTGTCCATATAACAAAAATAATGGATTAAAAATCTGAATTTGACAATATGTTATTTTTAGGAAATGCTGTAAAAATGAGAAATACAAACATAAACTTCATGAATAGAATTATATTAAAAAGTTGAGGTAGTAATCGTGACTTCAGACAAAGATAAAGCATTTTAAAACAGATTTAATCAAAAGAGAATAATAGGGAGATTATACTCTGGGTCAATCATATTATTCAATATTGTTTTAAACTATTTAAAATAACTAGACAGTATAAAATATTTTGAGAGTATATCTGCCAAAACAGACATAGGAACTATACAAATATAAACACAAAACATTTTATCCAAATAAAGTCAGAACTAAATAATATTTATTGTTCATTGTTAAATAAAGCCAATATAACTTTTTAAAATAATAATTTTACTTAACTAATCTATTTATGTAATGACATCCCATTTAAATTACTAAGAAAACATCTTTCTAAGTTAGAAAAAACAAAAATACTTCATTTAGAAGAACAAAAGATTAAGAACTTCAAAGGAACCAGGGGAAAAAAGATGTAAAAGAAACAGATTCAGTAGTAAGGTGAAAGCATTTTTGAAGTATAAAATGGATCAATTAAAATTTTCCTGTATAAATAAAATCTATGCAGTCAAGAATAAAAGGAATATGGAAAAGGTGGGGAAAAAAACTTTCATAGTCTCTTAGAATGTGAATGGACTATAATATTGCTGTGGTATAGGAAATGATGAGTTGGTTGATTTAAAAAAAAACATAGGAAGCCTTAGACTTAGAAAAGAAGATGCTATCCACCTGCAGAGAAACAGATGACAAGTAGAAATAAGCATCATATGGTCTTACATATATATGTATATTAGTGTACATTAGTATATGTTTATAGATGTCTATGTGCATATTTACATATATGCATATACAGATATGTACAAATATATATAATGCCTTCTTTGGAGAGAGGAGAAAAACAAAGTAAAAAATGCACAGCAAAGAATAAAAGAAAAGCTGGACATTTAAAAAATAATGTATAGAATTTATTACATAGGTTTTCCTGAAAGGGAAATTTATTGCTTTATATTAAAACCTCTCGTGTTCTGCTGTGCAATGTTTTCTTATTTTGAATTTAAATTTAAGATAAGTTTAAAAACTTAAAAAAAAACAGAAAAGCATATTCACAGTGGGAATGTTTGGGGATCAGATTCAATAACTATCAATACATAGGACATTATAGAGCCAAATATAACAACCCTTAGGTTATAATAAAGTCAAAAATTTGGCTCTTGAAAGGACCTCATTAGTATTCTTTCCATATATAGGCTGAGGCTCTCCATTTCTTCGTGACACTATTCTGACAGTGGTCAGCACACATGTCCTAGGGTTTCCAAGTGGATTTCATACATGCACTAGACTGGAATCAGGACCTCGGGTACAACTCTCTCTCTACATTAGGAAGTTATACAAACTGACAAAGAAATGGAGAGGTCTTCATTGTATAAAGGGAAAATCTTGAAGCAAGAAGAAGTCAATCAGCATTTTAGAAGTGATCCAAGTGACGTGGCAGGCAGGATACTTGCTCCAAACCTCACTGAAGGATGGTCTTCCTGCCCCTACTCTCTCTCCCCAGATTTATACCTCTTATCAACTACCTTGGTGATGATCGGGAAGTTCGGGATTACCTGTGCATTTGCCATGGTGTACGTGTACACAGCTGAGCTCTATCCCACAGTGGTCAGGAACATGGGTGTGGGAGCCAGTTCCATGGCTTCTCGACTGGGCAGCATCTTGTCTCCTTATTTTGTTTATCTCGGTGAGTCACTATGGAACGTGTGCAATCTGGACAACAGGAATATAACAGTCATATTCCTAAGCTAACATGATAGAGTTTAGCACAAGATATGAACAAACTGTTGGCTTTAACATAGTCCTTGAATTCCCTATAAAGTTATTCTATGAAAAGCTAAGTTCAATAAAGAGTGAGGTGATCACTTAAATTCTGTTCAGAGTTAAAAGGTGATTTCCAAGGACCCTTCCAACTCTGAAAATGTATGATTCTACCACGTGGTGTCTCTGGGTGACCAAAAAGCATAATTCATGGGTTAGTGGCAAGAAGGTACCTGGGCTGATTGTAGGAATGGAACTTAACTTTTTCTTCTTTTTTTTAAAATAGTATTTTATTTTCCCCCAATTGAATATCAAGACAATTTGGGGGGAATCATTTTTACAAGATTTTTAGTTCCTCCTTCCCCTCCCCTCTTCCTAAAATTGTAGGCAATTTGATAGAGGTTATGCATGTGATCACTTGTAAAAAAAAAAAAAAAAACTCCATATTAGTCACAGTTGTGAAAGAAGAAACAAATCAAAAAGAAAAAAAGAGTAAAGTAAGTGAAAAAAGTATGCATCAATCTGCATTCAGAATCCATCACTTCTTTATCTGGATATGGATAGCATTTTCCTTCATGAGTTCTTTTTATTTGTCTTAGATCAATTGTCTGGGAACAATTGAATCAGTCATAGTTGATCATCACACAATGTTGCTGATATTATATATAATGTTTTCTTCCTAGTCCTGCTCATTTCACTTTGTATCAGTTTATACGAGTCTTTCCAGATTTTTCTGAAATCTGCCTGTGCATTTCTTATTGTACAATAGTGTTCTATAACATTTATATGTTAGTGCTTATTCAATCATTCCCCATTTAATAGTTGTCACCTTAATTTCCAATATTTTACCACCATGAAAAGGGCTGATATAAGTATTTTTCACATGTAAGTCCTTTTAGCTTTTTTATGATCTCTCTAGAATACAGAACTAGTAAAAAATATTGCTAGATCCAAAATGCATAGTTTGGTTGCTCTTTGGCTTAGGTTCCACATTGCTTTCCAGAATGACTGGATCAGTTCACAACTTCACCAACAGTGTATTAGTGTTCCAATTTTCCCACATCTTCTCCAATATTTATCATTTTCTTTTTTTGTAACATTAGCCAATCTGATAGGTATGAGGTGGTACCCCAGAGTTATTTTAATTTCTATTTAATCAAAAATAATTTAGAGCACTTCTTCATATGATTAGAGATAATTTTGATTTATTTATCTGAAACTGCTTATTAATATCCCTTGACCATTTATCAATTGGGGAATAGCTTGTATTCTTATAAATTTGACTCAGTTCTCTATATACTTGATAAGTGAGGCCTTTATCATAGATACTTGCTGTAAAGAGATCCTTAGTTTTCAAATGAGAAAATAACCAAGAAATATAAAAGCTCACATTTGGTTATTTATTATTTTTGCCTTAGCTACTTTCATCTTCTCCCATATAAATATATGTTTGAGATCCTGAGAATAAAGGAGCTATATAAAAATCCCCATATTTATTAGGTTCATAGAGTTATTAAAGGCCCAAGCCAGAATTGAGACTCCTCTTTTCTGACTTCAAATTAAATGCTTTCACCACTTGGTTTCTTTTCTTAATTTGATGATCTTGTGGCCAGTCTTGGCTTTGTAGTAGAGAATTATTCCTCAGCCAGAGGTAGCCAATTTACCCAGCTGTGATCTCTGTCTTTGGATCTGGGGTATTCTGCCCTTGAGCATTTGCAGTCCTTCATGCACAAGCCAGGTGGTTCCAACAAGCAGAAACTTGCCTCACATAGCATAAAAATACATAGACAGGCTGTAGATCGGTGGGGCTCGTCTAGTAATGTTATTTCTATCAGCTGATGCACTAGTGGCTTTGGAAGTATGACACTGGGAAACATACAGTAACAATACCAAGTGTACTGGCCCTCAAGAGCATCCTTGATTAGCTGCAGTCATATAGATGCCCAAGAGGCTATGGTCCTCAGCCCATTGGCCTTTGCTTCCGGTAAGTCACAGCAATGCTGAACCGATAGGCAAATCTGTTCTGAACTTTGTGTTGTGGGAGCTGGTGGGAGGAAGCAAGGATGGGATAGGGAAGGGGAGATGGGAAGCATAGAGGCTTGAAAGACTCCCTCAGTAAGTACCAGAGCCAAATGACAAGCATATAGCATGGCACAGTCCCAGTGTAATTACCCAGATCTTCTGTGTCTTAGGTGCCTATGACCGATTCCTGCCTTACATCCTCATGGGGAGTCTGACCGTCCTGACAGCCATCCTTACCTTGTTCCTCCCAGAGAGCTTCGGGATCCCTCTCCCAGATACCATTGATCAGATGCTGAGGGTCAAAGGGTAAGGAAATCTCTGAGATCCTGTCTATCTCATTTCTTCTTGATTCAATCAACCTTCACAGTTAGCATTCTCCCCGGCTAGTCCATTCGGATACCACAGAACTCTGTGGATTTTTATGTAGTGTAACAGGAATAGTTTATTTCCTTGGAGTAGTCCACAATAAAGATAGAAAAGCCCAAAAAAACTTTCCATGCAATGCTTACTAGGGAAAGTGGGTCCAGTGATCTTGCTATCAGTTAGTAAATGTTTATTAAGCACCTACTATGTTCAGTGGCAGGCACTGAACTAAACATTGGGGATACCAGTCTCTCTTCTCAACGGTGCTCAGAGATAATTCAGGCCAGTTCCAATGATCTTGTGATGAAGAGAGCCATCTACACCCAGAGAGAGGATTGTGGGAACTGACTATGGATCACAACATAGCATTTTTACTCTTTCTGTTGTTGTTTGCTTGAATTTTATTTTCTTTCTCTTTTTTTCCTTTTTGATCTGATTTTTCTTGTGCAGCAAGATAATTATGTAAATATGTATGCCTATATTGGATTTAATATATTTTTACCATGTTTAACATATATTGGATTACTTGCCATTTAGGAGAGGGTATGGAGGAAGGGGGGAAATTTGAAACACAAGGTTTTGCAAGGGTCAGTATTGAAAAATTATCCATGCATATGTTTTGAAAATAAAAGGCTTTAATAAAAAAAAAAAACAGTTAAAAACAAAAGATGCTCAGAATCCAATGGAGGAGACAACATGCAAATACCTCTATACAAACTCTGTGGATGTGTGGATGTGTTTGTACACACTCATAGCTACACACAAGATAAACGAGATAATTAACAGAAGGAAAGCATAGAATTAAGGGGGATCAGGAAAAGTTTCCTGTAGAAGGTGGAATTTTATCTGGTTCTTAAAGAAAGCCAGAAGGTGAATATGAGGATAGAGAGCATTCCAGGTATGAAAGATGGCCAGTGAAATAGCATAGAAATATTTTCTGAGTGGAATAGAGATGTAGGGAGGGGGGAGAGGTGAGGGAATAATTTAGTCTCTGGTATATTAAAACACTACAGGTACATGTTATCTGATCCTGCCCAACATCATCTCTATACCTATCATCTCCACAGAAACGAGAGGTTTAGTCCATTGCAGACAATGGGAAGAACAATCATAAGAGACATATAGGATATGGTTTTTCTTTTTTTCCTTAGTGAAATTCTACTCTTTTAAATATAAATATTTATATTTATAAATATATACATTATGCATAAATATATATGTATTTATTTACATAAATAAATATTTTCTAATATGATGTTAAATGCTATGCTATGATTGAAATAGATAATATCTCTGATAGAGGCTGGCTTTCTACATTTCTTACTAAATTTCATTTACCACTTTTCTTACAGAATAAAATACCGACACACTCACAGCAGCAACAGCACTGACACAAGGATATTAAAAGAAGAAGAGAGACTCACAGTCCTTAAAACCACAGCCTTTTAGTGAAGCCTGTATTTAGTAAGAAACTGCAGAAAACTTTTCTATGAGGGCTTATGAGAACACTGAATGTCCTGGGTGTTAAATATCCTGGTATTTATGACATTGAACCCATTCCTCCCTTGTTAAGTTGGCACATAGACACTGTCCTTAGAGAAATCAAGACCCAGGTTGCTTTCAATATCAAAATGGATTTGGCTCCTCTCAATAAGTACTAGAATTAATAGCATTTGAAGTGGATCTGGGGGTGATGTACTAAATTTACAGAGTAAATTTGAGATTTTCTGGAAAAAAAGGGCACAAATAAAATTAAATATTTATTTTTCTTCCTTTCTTCATTTGCTGAGGGATGCTAACTTCACTTGTCTTGTTTTCTTGTGTTCCCAAGGAATACTTAACCAGACTTATTTCCCAAGGGCTAAAGAAAGTACAGAGACTGAGAAAATTTGAATGTTAGAGTGGAAATGGATTTTATTATATAGAATGGCAACATCCTTGCAGCAGTTTACCAGCAGAATTTCTCTGATTACTCAGTACAGTTAGTGGGGTGATCAAATTAGGACTGAACTTATCCAGACCCACATAAAATAAAACATCACAACTCTGCACTTTTTCCCCCTTGTTAAATATGTGAAACCTTTAATGTTGCTCCAAGAACATTGGTTGTAGTTATGGTTGTTATTGTTTTTTGTTTGAAGTAGTTTCAAGAGAACACAGAATATGTTGGGGAGGTTAGGGAGAGAAAAATAGGTTAATATCTGTTTTCTCAAAGTCTTGAAATTTTTCTTGCAGAGTATAGAGAGGACAACTTTTTCTTTAAATCATTTGCCCTTCAAATTATACTTGGAAAGGGGGGCTAACTAGTCTCTAAATTTCTTCCATCTATGCCCAGCTACAAATAAACTGGATGTGAGTAAATATTTGCTAGAAGCCAATACTACTAGCACTTGTATAGATGCCAAAAGTGACGACATGGGGTGCTTTCCTTTTCTGATCTCTTATCATAGAAAAAATGACTAAGACTGTGAATATGATTCGAGTTTCTCCTATTAGATTGTGGGTGTGAGTATAATTACCCATCCAAGTAACAGAGGTACTTACTTAAGTCATATGACAACCATAGTTGAAACTTATTGGGGGGTAAGATGGTAGAAGGGGGGTAATAAGCTTTCTATTTGTCTTCTTTTTTCCCCTTGATTCTATTGTCATGGTACATACTACTAAAACATATTCTTCCCCTGGTCAAAAATGCATTTTTGTGAAAACTACTGTGATATCTTAGGGATATAAGAAACTTTAATAAACATTTTTTAAAATAAGTGTTAGCTGTCTTCAATTTTTACTTCTGTTATCTCTCTACTACTTTATTTACCTAAGTGATAAAATATTTTATCATCATCCACTCTATCTTCCAAATGATTTTGTATGAATTCAACCTGGCTGATTCAATGGCCAAGGTAAATGGAATAGATCTCCTTGTGAGTCAAACGAATTCATCATCCATAAATTAATGCCCCAACCCCCCAGCAATTCTGGTTATACAACCCAAACTTCTCTCACAGACTGACCTCTCCATAACCAGCCCACCCATGTGTCCTCCCAACCCTAAACTGACTTAAATATGTAGCCTAGTAGCCACACAGCAGAACTTGGTTAGAGAGAGGGCTGAAGTTAGTGTCACCCATTGTCCTTGCTGGAGAAATCACTCAAAGGGCATCCTACCCATAAGATAAAGTATAAATTCCTGAGCCAATTACCTAAAGGTGTCCACAAACTGACTTCCATCTACTTTTTTAACTTTAGTAATATTGATCCTCTTCATATATAACACTGTTGTATACCACCAAAATGGAATACTAGCTGTTACCCCTTCCTGCTCACTCTTCTATGTATTTACTTAAACTATCCTCTATCTCAAAGTGATGGCTGCTCTTCACTTTAAGATCTCAAATTGTATTATAAAATAGTAACCATCAAAATAATTTGGTACTGGCTAAAAATAGAAAAGTAGTTCAATGGAATAGACAAAGTAAGGAAAAATAAGAAAACTGAATTAAACAACTTCATGATTAATAAACCAATATAAATTACTCAGGGAAAACCTTCCTATGTGACAAGAACTACTAAAACAAATAAAAAACCTTAGCAGAAATTAAGTTTAGATCAACATCTTATCCCATATACCATAATAAACTCAAAATGACATCTAAATATTAAAAGAGTCATTTTCTGATGGACAGAAGGAAATTTTTTAAAAGTAAAGCATTTATTAAACACCTGTGTTTCAGGAACTGTGCTAAATGCTTTTCAAATATTATTTAGTGGGCAGCTATTTGGTGCAGTGGATAGAGTACCAGCCCTGAAGTCAGGAGGACCTGAGTTCAAATCTGGCCTCAGACACTTAATGCTTCCTAGTTTAAAAAAAAAAAGTTATTTAGTCCTCATAGCTACCCTAGAAAGTAGGTATTATCATTACTTCCATGTTACAGTTGAGGAAATTAAGACAGCCTGAGGTTCATTAATTCATCTAAAGTCATACAGCTATTAACTTAAGTGTCTGAGGCCAGATCTTAATGTCTGCAGGGTTACCTATCTAGAAAGTGGTTAAGGGCCAAGACTAGGGCAGTCCTCAAAAGAATCAAAAACTATTAACAACCATATTAAAGATTGTTCCAAACGACTAATAAGAGCACAGAAATAACTGAGTTTTCACCTTACACCAACAATCAAATTGGTAAAGATAACAAATGATGGAAAAAGTGTTGAAGGAACCATGGGAAAAGACACACATAGATTATTAGTGGAGCTATAAATTGGTTAGATCCTATTGGAAAACAATTTGCAATCTAAATTAATGACTAAAATGTCCATATACTTTAACCTAGAGAGTCTACAACTAAGAATATATGCCAAGCATATATTGTCAAAGACAAAAAGAAATATCTACAATCATTTTTTTTTGGTGGTGGCAAAGAATTGGGAACAAAATAGATTCATGAGGAAAGGATTAAACAAATTGGTTCATGAATGCTATAAGTACTGATTAATATAAAGAATTCAAGGAAGCATGGGAAGTCTAATATGAATTAATACGTGAAGCAGAATCATAAAACAATATTCACAATGATTACAAATATGTAAGTGGAAAGAGTTATATAACATATAATGACCAAGCATGGACCCAAAGGATAACTGAAAAAATGCAATATATTTATGTAGGTACTTGACCAAAACAGGGGACCAAATACTTTTCCCAGTCCTCAATAACTCTCAAAAAAATTCACAAAGAATAATTATATATTTTGTGACATACTGACAGATGAATTAAGGGAACAAAAAAGTGAGTTTCCATATGGTAAAATTCTTTTGAATTAATATCAGAATGAAAAACCGCTGCTCCCTCGGCACCCCTACTCTACCACACTCCATGCTCTTATTATTAGACACACACGAACCTGATCCATATGTTGTGGATGGGCCCATGTTAGAATCCCCTGCAGCTGCATTAGTACACCTTCCCTGCCAGCCTCCCATTCCTGCATGTAACTGATCAGCACAAGGCATACTGCCTTCTACCTAAAAGAATTCCCTAGGTTAGAGATTTCAAAAACTTAAGAAACTATTCCAACCTTCCCAGAACCCTGAAATAAGTGATACTTTTTCAGCCAAGACGGAGAAGGAAAGGACAAGAGTTAAGAGAGAAAGCAGGATGGAGGAATAGCATAAAAAAACTGTACTAGATCTGAAGAAAAGAAGAATGAAACTCAATAATTGAGGTCAATCTGATGCTCTCAGAGGCTAGTGGGGAGAACCAAGACCAATGACATTTAAATCCTCTAACAAGGTAGACCACAATTTATGCCCATAAACAAAAGAGGAATCATAAAGTAATGGTGACATATCCTGTAAAAAGAGAAAAAGTTGAAATATCAAAAATTTCTAGAAGAAGAAAGTTCAATTAAAAATCCAGAACACAAACAGGTAAGTCAACAAAGAATTCTAAAACAAGGGGAAATGGTAAGTAAATTATAATTAGAAATTACAAAGAAATTACAAAGCTCTCAACAAATAGAGAAGGAATCAATGTCCAATGAAATACAGACTCCCAACTTGGGATTTGTTGAATCCCAAGAGAGCTTGGATAGCAATTCCAAAATGTCCTAAAAGAGAAAAAAAAAATGAATAAGAGAAGAAGTTATGTTTCTTCTTACCCAACCCTTCTGCAGAGATGAGAGGTCTACAAGAACTTCACTTTGCACATATTTTTATACTCTTTCAATGTATTTATTAATTATGCTAATTTTTCCTTTCATTTTTTTGTCCTAAAAATACTATTTGTTATTTATTTGGTTTGGCACTTTGGGAAGAGTTGAGGGAGGAAAACCGGGGAGGGGGGGAACCATGAAGACATAAAAACATGAATAAAATTTATTTTAAAATTAAAGAAGTTTCAATATAATAATGAACAAGTAAAAAAGCAGACATGGAAAAAATTTTGAATCCATAATAAAGTTTCTCAAAAAATACAAAAGAGAATAATAGATATGCAAAATTAAAATACTGAAGTGGAAGAAAATCAATCTGAAGAAAAGAAAATGGTAACAATATTAAACTCACAATCAGTATAAGCTATTGACCTCAAAAATAGGATGGACAGAGACAATTTAAAAAGAACATGACAAATCTAAAAAGCTTTTGATAAATCCTGGAAGTAACGCAAAAGAATTTTCTAGAATTTCTGGCTAGAAAACAGGCATTGATTCAAATAATCCATAGATCACCTCCAGAAAAAATAAAAAGATTAAGATAAATAAATAAACAAACAAACAAATGGATGAATTTGGGAAATTCAAAAAAAGGAATGGAATCATCAGAAAAGCAAAAGAGCTCAAGCTATAACCCAAAATGATAAAGTCTACAAACTTGGGCTTAATCATCATTGAAAAAAAAAAAAAGATGGCCATTCAAAAGGAATTTGAGACAATCTGGGAGGGGGAAAAAGACAAACAGAATATCTGATTTACAAATACAATAATTAAAGAAAGAATAAGTAATGAAGTAATGAAATTAGTTACCAATGTTTAGAGGTTATTTTTAAAAGAAAAAGAAAAGCTAATCCATAGGGGTGGGGTGGAGGGGAAGGGAATCAACAGGAGATAAAAGGGGGAAAAAATACAGAAGGGAACAAAGATGTAAAGGAGTTGGAGGGAAAAAAGAGAAGAAACCAAGGTGGAGGAGCAGAACTGAAAGACCATAGATTACTCCCAAAAACACATAGGCAATTTGGAATCAGGTATTTTGTGGGACAAAACTGCAAAGTGGGAGGGTGTATCTGCATTGATGGAGAGAGGGGAGATATAGAAGGAAATGTATAATGTACTCTTATCAAGTCCCTAGGTGAACAAGTGAAGTAATGGTGATGCCTTATGGTTTCTCGGCAAGAAGAGAGAAACAGAGGCTAAAACTAGTAGAATGAAGGGCAGAAAAAAGGCAAGATTATCAGTGAATAATAGCCTATATGCTTCATTGTTGTTCAGGCAATATCACTAGAGTTAAAGGAAGACTCCTCCACATGCTGAATGTGGAATGAATCCCCTTTTTAGAGGATTTATAGAAGAACAAAAATTGCACAAAATGTGCAGGCTTAATTTTGCATTGCTGAAACAACTAGTGACATAAATGAGGTGACAGAATGAGCATAGTACTAAAATAATCAACAGGTTTAATCACACAAAGACAAAAAGGAATTTTCCCAACATAAAGCAATATCTTTAAAATTTAAAAAAAAAGATTGGAGAAAATATTTGCAGTAAACATAAAGGTTGGTCATCCAGGCCCTATAAGTTAACATTACATATCTATAAAACTTATATTGTACAAGGAAATAATGGCTGAGGAATATGAACAATTTATAGATGTTAATAACCAGATGAAATAGAACTGTGAATTCCCCAATAATCAGAAATCAAGGTAAACAAGAAAACAAAAAACCTCTTATACCTTCTAGAATGGTAAAAGAAGTAAAAAAATTCTAATGTCAGGACCAACATAGAATAAAGAAATGGGAATTCTAATACATTGTTGTTGAGACTGCATACTACTACAAACATTCTGTAGAATCAATATACAGTGGGTCAAAAAATTATCATACACTTTTTGACCAAGCAATATTTTGGGGATACTTCACCCCCAAAATAATATTAAAAAGGAAAAAAGTCCCTATTTTTATAAACATTCATATACTTTATTCATAGTAGCAAAAGAATAGAAATAAACTCTGTCCAACAACTGAAAAATGGCTAAATAAGTTATAGTATATTAATGTAATGGAATATAATGATGCATGTAAAAAATAATAATTATAGGACCTAAAAAAAGAAATAGGAAAAGACCTATATGATGTAATTAATAATTAAATCAGTAAAGCCAGAATTTGTATATATGTTGATTACAATATATCATAGCATGTAGTATTCTCCTCTAAGATATAATGTTCTTTGAGTGCAGGTTTCTTGGGGAGCTTCTGGGAGCAGCTTTAGTTTCAGCTCAAAGTAATAATCACCTCAAATGCAGCCAGGGATTAAAGTCCAAATCCTTTATTTTCTCCATCCAAGTCTTATTCTTCCTTGGCCTAGGTTAGCTTTCTTAGAGACCTATCTCTCTCCTTGGTTCTAAGAGTTCTTGCCGCTAGTCCTTTGCCTCTGCCAGCGTCAGCCTCTTCCTCCAAATCTCTAGGCAGCACAAAGGTGGAAGTTGGAATGAATCTGACTCCACCTCCAAGAGTGGGCTTGTGGGCTTCTGACTTGTGAATCTCCTGGACTCAATCCTGGTTGAGGATCTTAGCTTATATATAGTCTCTTAAAGGTGTGAATATTAAAGGTGTGAAAGGTGTGAACTCTAATAAGTACTAAGTTCATTAGTGAACTAGAGAACTGTTAAGTATCATGCTAAATTAGAATTATTGTCTCTATCAATTTCAGTGACTTAGGCTAGAAACTGGAAACTGAATGGATGTCCATCAGTTGGAGAATGGCTGAATAAATTGTGGTATATGAATATTATGGAATATTACTGTTCTGTAGGAAATGACCAACAGGATGATTTCAGAAAGGCCTGGAGAGACTTACACGAACTGATGCTGAGTGAAATGAGCAGGACCAGGAGATCATTATATATGGCAACAACAATATTATATGATGACCAGTTCTGATGGACCTGGCCATCCTCAGCAACGAGATCAACCAAATCATTTCCAATGGAGCAGTAATGAACTGAACCAGCTACGCCCAGAGAAAGAACTCTGGGAGATGACTAAAAACCATTACATTGAATTCCCAATCCCTATATTTATGCCCACCTGCATTTTTGATTTCCTTCACAAGCTAATTGTACAATATTTCAAAGTCTGATTCTTTTTGTACAGCAAAATAATGTTTTGGTCATGTATACTTATTGTGTATCTAATTTATATTTTAATGTATTTAACATCTACTGGTCATCCTGCCATCTGGGGGAGGGGGTGGGGGGTAAGAGGTGAAAAATTGGAACAAGAGGTTTGGCAATTGTTAATGCTGTAAAGTTACCCATGCATATAACCTGTAAATAAAAGGCTATTAAATTTTTTAAAAAATCCAAAAAACAAACAAAAAAAAAATTCCAGTGACTTGGCACCTTGTAAGAATTCTAACAATAGCTAGCATATGACAAAAGCTTCTAGATGATAGGAATGATTTTATTTTTTCTTTGTATTTTCAGCACTTAGCCCAATATCTGGAATATAGCATGCACCTAAAAATATTTGTTGAGTGGTCTTTTAAAGAGAAAGAAGAAAAAAAAGGAGAGTCATGGGTCAAAGATAGTAAAATTTTGAGCTGGCTCCTCTTAAAGGCAGAACGAAAGTATGGTCTTTGCATGTTTGTTGAGTGTTAAAGTTGTTTCTACCCTGTTAAATGCTAGAGATTTCGTTTTAAATTTTATTTCTTATTTGTTTTTATTGGCAGTTATAAATATTTACAATAAAAATTGTAAAGATAGTATCAAAAAAAAGAGAAAGAGAAAGAGTCCTCACTGAAGAGCACTTATGGAAAGAAAAGATTTATTTTTATGATAGGAGATGGAGATTTTAAAATGGAGGTGATGCCTTGAGATCATCTTCTCTGAAAGAGTATCTTATCACCATCATTAACATCCTAGCTTAAGAAAAGAAAAATTCAAGATTCTAAGGGCAGCTGGCACAGAGAAGAGGGTAGAAAGGCAGACACACATCCCAGAGTCATCTCTGCATCATTATTGCATGGCTAATAGGAAAGAAAATGATCATGGGGAATTGAATGGATAGAGTGCTGCTTCTAGTCACACTACTTCCCTCATCAATTAATATTTTTAAGAGTGAAACAGGGCTAGGTAGTGCAGTGGATAGAGCACCAGCCCTAAAGTCAGAAAGACCTAAATTCTTTTTTTTTTCCTTTTTTTTTTTTAATTTAATAGCCTTTTATTTACAGATTATATGTATGAGTAACTTTACAGCATTAACAATTGCCAAACCTCTTGTTCCAATTTTTCACCTCTTACCCTCCACCCCCTCCCCCAGATGGCAGGATGACCAGTAGATGTTAAATATATTAAAATATAAATTAGATACACAATAAGTATACATGACCAAACCGTTATTTTGCTGTACAAATAGATGTACAATTGCAATATTGTACAATTAGCTTGTGAAGGAAATCAAAAATGCAGGTGGGCAAAAATATAGGCATTGGGAATTCAATGTAATGGTTTTTAGTCATCTCCCAGAGTTCTTTCACTGGGCGTAGCTGGTACAGTTCATTACTGCTCCATTGGAAATGATTTGATTGATCTCATTGCTAAGGATGGTCAGGACCATCAGAACTGGTCATCATATAGTGTTGTTGTTGAAGTATATAATGATCTCCTGGTCCTGCTCGAGAAAGACCTAAATTCAAATCTAATTTCAAACACTTAACACTTCCTAGCTGTGTGACCTTTGGCAAGTCACTTAACCCCAATTGCCTAAAAAAAAAAATAAAGATTGAAATAGAAAAAGAGTGAAGCACAATAGGAAAAAAAAAACTACAAGAAGGCAAGATATATAAAGGCAATTAAGTAGAAATTAACTAGAAGATGGAGCTCAAACAGTAATTTAGAAGCTTTAATTCCTATAAAAAATACTAAAATATTAAAGAAGAAATTAATAGGACTATATAGACATGAAATGAAGAATAAAATTTTAGAACACATGAAAAGGGAGATAATCAATGAAGAGAATAAGGAAATGTTGCTTTTAAAAAAATAAAGAAAAAATAAATTTACTAGAAAATTAAGATGATGGAGCTGGACATCTAAAGAGGAAACTTGTGCTCCAAGAAATGAACTGAATCCAGGTGATGATGGGAGAAACATCCTCAGTTAGGAGTTGAAGAAAAATAATCAAGTAGAAGAGTTTTTACACACCCCATATTGATAGGTACCAGGCCAGCAATTTGTTTTCTTACTGTAATATGGTACTCTGCCAGGCTACAGCAAGCAAAGAAAGAGTGGAGAAAAAAGAAATTAAAATCTAGGTTCTAAAATCTTCAGAGCAGCCCAAAGAGCCTTTCCAACTGCCTCCAAGGGCTTTTGTCCCAGAGCTTGGCTGCTGCCAGTCCAGGTCCTGCATGTTTCTCTTTTCAGCTTTGCCCTGGCTTCCCTTTTCTTAACTAGGGTAGCTTCTCTTTCCTCTTTCCCATAATCACTTAACACAGGAAAGCTAGCTTCTTAATCAAAGTTAGGCCCTTCAAATTCTAAGATCAAAACAAAGCTCTGGAAAGGATGAAGGAGGAGAAATCTGGGAGGTCTCCATCAGACAACAGGGAAACAATAAGGCAACAACTGGGAAAGTAATAGCATGTATATGAAATGTGGGGAAATAACTCTTAAGACTCATCAAATCCACCTACTATCCACTTCTGGTGACTCATATTAGAGCAATCTGTATGCCAGAAGGAAGCTAGAAAGCAGGGCTATAGAGTTTGAAGTCCTTGGCAAAAAAAAAAAAAAAAAATGAAGACCTTGGGAGCATAGATAGTATTTTTCAAGACTGCTGTCAATTAAAGACAAGTGCTTTAGAAGAGAAAGGCATGTCTGAGCAGCCAACATTTGGAGAAGGGCTTCTGAGAAGTGGATTTGCCTTGTTTCATTACAGCTTAAAGCAAAGGATTAACAGGGATGGAATGCAATTCATGAGATCTAACAAAAACATATCTGGCTGAGTCTTATAAATATAATCAAAGGCCTTTAAATCAAAAAGGAAAGGGAAAGGAGAACACTGTCCATGAGTAACTAACCAAGCTAAATACCATGAAGAGATGAATGGAGCCAAGATGGCAGAGTAAGGCAAGCTCCAAACAACTATAAAATAATTCCTCAAGATTCGGGTAAAACAATGTTCTAGGCTAAGACAATTTAGAAGGAAAAAAGACAGGAAAAGTCTGTCTTACTTGTCTGACTTAGTTACAAGGGAGCACAATCCAGTGTATGTGGTGTTCATGGCAAGCCAGAAGCGAGATCCTGATCCCTCTGAGGGGCTAGCAGGGAGGCCATGGGCCTCTGGTGCAAGAAACTTGGGATAGTTCCTCTACTACCCCAGCAACAAAGCCCGATCTTAACATAAAGTTAAAAATTTTTAAATGAAGCTTTAAAAATGAGAAAAAAATGAAGGAAAAAAAAGAACCTGGCCATAGAAGTTACTATAGTGACAGAGAAGATCAAAACACAAATTCATAAAGGAACAACATTGTGAAGTCGGATACATATGAAAAAAAAAATGTGAATTGGTCTCATGCCCAAAAAGAATTCCTTGGAAGAGTTCAAAACGAATTTTAAAAATCAATTAAGAGATGTAGAAGAAAGGTGGGAAATGAGAGTGATATAAAAGAATCATGAAAAAAGAGTCAATATTTTGATAAAAGAAACACAAAAAGTGGTGGGGGGGAAATCTACAAAAATTCACTGAAGAAAATGACTCCTTAAAAAAGTAGAATTGGTCAAATGGAAAAGGAGGCACAAAAAATGCACTGAAGAAAATAATTCCATTAAAACTTTGAAATGGACCACTAATAATTAATTTAGATATAAAACGTGATACTATAAGAAAATAAGTAGAGTAAGGGATAGTTTACATGTCAGATCTGTGGAGAAGGGAAGAATTTATGTCCGAAAGAAAAGCTAAAGAATATTCTGAAATGAAAAATGGGTAATTTTGATTACATCAAATTTAAAAAGTTTTACACAAACAAAAACAAGCCAAGATTAGAAGGTAAGCAGAAATATGGGAAACAATTCTTATAACCAATGTTTCTGATAAAAGCCTCGTTCATAAAATATAGAGAACTGTCAGATTTATAAGAATACAAGTCATACTCCAATTGATAAAGATCAAAGGATTTGAACAGACAATTTTTAAATGAATAAATTAAAGCTATCTAGAGTCATATGAAAAATGCTCTAAATCATTATTCATTAGAGGAAGGCAAAGACAGACAACTCTGAGGTAACATTTCACATCTATAGATTGGCTCAGATTACAGGAAAAGATAATGATAAATGTTGAAGAAAAGGTGGGAAAACTGGGACACTCATGCATTGTTGGTGGAGTAGTGAAATGATCCAACTATTTTGGAAAGCTATTTGGAACTATGTCCAAAAAGCTATAAAACTCTGCATACTCTTTGATCCAATAGTGTCACCACTAGGCCTATATCCCAGGGATCATAAAAGACGGAAAAGGACACATATGTGCAAAATTGTTTCTATCAGCTCTTTTTTATAGTGGCAAGGAATCAGAAATTGAGTGAATGACTATCAATCGGGGAATGGCTGAATAAGTTAAGGTATATAAATGTAATGGAATATTATTGTTCTATAAAAAATGATGAGCAGCCTGATTTCAGAAAAGCCTGGAAAGACTTATATGAACTGATGTTGGATGAAGTCAAAATAACCAGGAGAACCTTAGACAGAGTAACAGCAAGATTATGTAATAATGAATTTGGCTTTTTCAATGCATTGAGCCAAGACAATTCCAGTAGACTTGGGATGGAAAATGCCAACCACATCTAGAGAGAGGACCATGGAGAATCAATTTGGATTGAAGAATATTTTCACCTAATTTGTTTGCTTGCTTGCTTTTTCTTTCTCATGTTTTTTTTTTCTTTTGGCCTGATTTTTCTTGCACAATATGACAAATATGGAAACATTTTTAAAAGCATGTACATGTTTAACTTATATCAGACTACTTCCTGTCTTAGGAAGGAGGGAGGAAAGAAAGGGAGGGAGAAAAAATTTGGAACATAAAGTCTTACAAGAATGAATGTTGAAAACTATCTTTATATATTTTTGGAAAAATAAAATACTATTGATTAAAAAAATTCAAATTGGGCAAGAGGAAGTGAATGACTCCATAAGACATCAAGAAACAATGAAACAAAATTAAAAGAATGACATCTAATTTAATTTACATAAAATATTACTTTAAAAATATCATAAATAATAGTTAAAATGCAAGAAAAATAGAGTAGAAATATCTAGTAATTCACAGAAGAAAAATATAAAAAGCCAGTGATTAAAACTAGGTCTTCAAATACTTAATATAATGTACAAAGTATAAGCAATAAGCAAGATAAAATAATGATCTTTATACAAAGAATCAAATGAGACCTTGTAGAAATAAACTGAGTACCAAGACTTAATCAGGTTCATACAGCCAATGTGTCCAAGGATAGACTTGAATCCAAGTCTTCATGGCTGACTCTTTATCCATTATGTCATGTTGCCTTTCTGTGGATTTATTATTTCTATAATCTTTTTTTATTTCAACTCATCTATTTCTCTAATATTCAAGATTTCCTTGTGTGTATTTTGGATTTGTTTGCTTTTTGGCTTTCTCACTCATAACTATACATTGAGTTCACCGTTTTTTTTCTATTTGATTACATATTTTCAAGGATATATTTTATTTCTATTGATTCTTTAGCTGTATCTCAGAAGTGTTGGTATTTTGTCCCATCATTATCTTTTTTGATGGTTATTGTTTGTACAATGTTTGCTAACCCATTAATTATTTAGGATGTCATTATTAAGTCTCCCTTTAAAGTCTATGTTTTTTGCTTGTGATCCCTGAATTGTTTTTTTTTTAATTGCACCATGCTCTATAACCAAATGATCTAGGCATTTTCTTTGCCTATTCCCCAAGCCTGAAATGCTCTCCCTCTTCATATCTGTCTCCTGATCTCACCTTTTGCAGAAAACTTTTCCCAATCTCTTTTAACTCTAGTTCCTTCTCTCTGTTAATTATGTCCTATTTATTCTGTACATAGCTTGTTGGTATATAGTTAGAATGTTGTCTTCTCCCCCTATTCTCCCCACTAAATTGTGAGCTTTTCAAAGGCAAAGGCAGTCTTTTGCCTTTTTTAGTATCCCTACTGTTTGGCACAGTGCCTAGCACCTACTAGGTGCTTCATAAATGTTTAATGACTGACTATAATTTAATTTCTCTGTCTAATGCATGATCTATTTTATTTACCACATGGTGCTGAGAAATAATTTTTTAGTGGTCTCATTCAAAAGGCACCATAAATCTTTTTATTTTCAATTCTCCAAGAGTTTTTTTCAGTTCTATAATTTCCTTTTTTTCTTTGTTGCCGTTGTCTATCTCTGCAAAAGGAACATTTAAATTTACTTTTTTATGTTACTATTCATGTCTTTTTTGTACTTCAATTAATTTTTCATTTATGAATTTAGATGTTACACAATTTGATATAATTATATTAGTTCCTTTATTGTTATTCATAATTCTTTTAAGCATGATGCAATCTATTTAATGCTGTGGTGATTTTTCTTGTTAATCTTTCCTTAACAGCATGATTCATATTTTTTTGGATTCACCTGATACATAACAAAATTTTTTGCAGCCTCTCATTCTGATTCTATCTTTATTTGCTTTTTAAATGTGTTTCTTATAAGCAACATATTGTGGAATTTTGATTTTAACCCCATTCTGATATTCTTTTTACTTTTTAGTCTATTCCCCTTTAAAGTTATGAGTTAGGTGTGTGTCTTTATCCATTTGTCTTTATTGCTTTTTTAAAATCTACTTTTTTTTTTCTGCAGATACTTTGTCCCTCTATTTTTATTTCAGATGCTTTGGCAGAATGAACTTTTGTCATTTTTAATTATTGTATCCCCAGAACTAAGCACAGGGCTACATACAATAGTCAGCCAGTCAGTAATTATTCATCAAGGCGCACCTACTGTGCGCCAGGCATGGTTTTAAGCACTAGAGATACAAAGACAAAAGACAATCTCTGATATTGAGGTACTCACAATCTAATGGGGAAGACAACATGCAAACACCTATGTACAAACAAGCCAAATATAGGATAAAGAGAGAATTATAACCCTAGACTGGTCTAAACATTCCCTGTTTTAACACAGAGCTGGCTCTCGGAAGCCTTTGAGTTTGTCCAGTTAGTCTAACATGAAGCTGGCCTTATCCATCACCATGAAACAGGTGATAAGCCAGCTTTCTTTTACCACCATTTTTTTGGCCCAGCTATTTTCAGCAACTTCTAGCTGCTCTGTCTGCCATGGAGACCATAGTAAAGAAAGGACTTGTATTCCCCTGCTACTTCTTTGTCACCAAAGCTCCAAGAAATGGGTCTTGCAGCTTTTGTTTCTGCTGTGTTATTTGCCTTGTTTCAGCTTCCATGAGCCCAAAAGTTTGGGCCATGACTGCAGGTGGGAAAGTGCAGCAAGCCAGGCCAGCATGGAAACCCTGGAACTCAAGCCCAAGAGAGATTTGGGACTTGGAACTGGGCCTAGGCTCTATGGAACAAAGCTAAACTATGACCCTAATCTACTTCCCTACTCAAGACTGATTTGGAAAAGGGAAGTAGAAGGGATGAAGAAGGAAAGAAGGAAGATATGGGTTGTAAGAAGCAAATTTGTATATTTGTGATTATAAAGTAAACATTCACTTTGTAAAAGCTCCCCCATGTTATATAATCAATAGAGGAAAATATTAGAATTAAGTGGGATTTGGAAAGGCTTCCTGCAAAAGATGGAATTTTAGCTGTGACCTGAAGACAGCAGAGATGAAGAGGGAAACCATTTCAAGTATAACAGAGAGTCAATGAATAGTTCCAGAATCAGAAAATGGATTTTTTTTTAAGGAACAGCAAGGATGATATCACTAAGTGAAAGAATATGTATGTGGGGGAAGTGTAAAATATAAAACAAAAACAAAAAAGGTGGGGATGGGGGAAGTTAGTTGTAAAAGGTTTTGAATGTCAATGGATTTTATATTTGCTCTTAGAGGTAACAGGGAGCCACTGGAGTTTACTGAAAAGGAGAAGTGACATAATTAGACCTGTGTTTTAAGAAAATCACTTTGGCAATTGACTGGAGGAAGACTGGATTGAAGAGATCTGGGGCAGGTAGACTAACCAGAAGGCTATTGTAAGAGTCTAGATGTGAGGAGATGAGAGCCTTCACTAGGGCAGGGGTAATATCAGAGGAAAGATAAAGGCATATTGGAGGGATGTTATGAAGGTAAAATCAACAGGTCTTGGCACAAAACAGATATGGGAGTTAAGAGTGAGGAGTCAAGGATGATACCTGGATTATGAGGCTAAGAAAGATAGTAAAAAATAGTGGTACCTTTAATAGTAAAAGAGAAACTTGAAAGAGAGGAGGATATGGGGGGGGGGGGGGGGGGGGGGGGGGGGGGGGGGGGGGGGGGGGGGGGGGGGGAAGAATCATGAGCTGTTTTGTTCTTCTTGAGATAGGACATCCACTTGGAGATGTCTATTAGGTAGTTGGTCAGCCAAGAGGTTAACTCTGAATTAATAGATTTGAGAATCCTCAACATATAGATGAAAATGAAATCTATGGAAGCTGATGAGATCACCCACATTTGGCAGGCATTTCCTGGATGAAGATCCAAAAAAGGAAATTAAGTTTAACTGAATTTTCTTGGGAAGGGGGAATCCCAGATTAGGATACATTTGTTTAGAGGAACAGCTAACTGTTAAAGGGTAAAATCTTCTCCTGAGACCTTCTGATAGCGTAAGGCATATTAAAAGCGAAGTCAATATAAAATCTGATGTCAGGTTTTGACTTTTGACAAGTCAGGTTATGAAGGATTATGGGTTTTGCATTTCAGAAGATACTTTACATCTCTCTATTTACTTTCTGATGTACTTACTCTGGCCTCTTTGCTGTTCACAAACATGATACCCTATCTCCCATCTCCTGGCATTTTCACTGACTATTCTCTGTAAGTGGAATGTACTACTTCTTCATCATTACCTCCTGGCTTTCCCCTCCCTCCTTCAAGTCCCAACTAAAATCTCATCTACGGAACACCTTTTCCAATCCCTTAATTCTAGTTAATTATTTCCCATTTGTCTTGAGTGTAGCATGTTTTCATATACTATTTGCTCATGATTTTACATTTGATTGTGAATTCCTTGAGGACAGGGGCTATCTTTGGCAGATTTTTTAGCACAGTACATGGCCCATAGAAAGCACTTAATTAAATGCTTATTGATAGACTGACATGAAATTTATAGAGGTCTTACTCTTTGAAAGTGTATATGCATGTGAAACATGAAAAATGGTTTCAACATAAATCTTAGTGCTTAAAGTGGTTCAGTGTTATTGAAGGTGTAAAATTTTTAGTTTTCCCACAAGCCTCTTCTTCAGAATAAATTTTGAAATCTCTCTGTAAATCTCAATTGCTGTGCCACGCTTCAAAAATTATTTCATTATCATTTTTCTCTGATATCAGTCCAGCTTACATTTCTCTATGAAATTGTACCAGCCTTATTACTCTCTCCTATCCTTCATTTTACCGTACCATTTCTTCTGCCACTTAATTAGCATTTATTATGTACCATCTCATTCTCTAATTTCTATCCTACATAATTTAGTACTTTTCTACATGGTTTTCTTCTGTTATGTCATTTGTTTTAGTCTTATTTCCCCTGACAAACTATAAACCTCTTGTGGTCAATGGTGTATTTTATGATTCTCCTATAATACTTAGCATAGTGCTAAACATGTAATCAGTAATAAAGTATTTATTAAGCCTTTTGACAGAGAGGGAGAGAGGAAATAAGCATTTTTAACAATTGCTTTTTATCTTCAAAATACATCCAAAGATAGTTTTCAACAATTCATCCTTATAAAATCTTGTATTCCAATTTTTTTCTACCTTTTTTCTCCCCATCCTCTTTCCCTAGATAGTAAAAATGCAATATATTATGTGCATATGTATTTCCACATTTATCATGCTGCACAAGAAAAATCACATCAAAAAGAGGAGGGGGGAAAGCAAGCAAACAACAACAAAAAGGTGGGGGAAAATGTCATGATCCACATTCAATCCCCAAAGTCCTCTTTCTGGGTGCAAATGTTTCTCTCAATTATGTCTATTGGAATTGGCCTGAATCATTTCATTGTTGAAAAGAGACATGTCCATCAGAATTGATCATCCTATAATCTTATTGTTTTTGCCGTGTACAATGTTCTCTTGGTTCTACTCAACTTCACTTAGCATCAATTCATGTAAGTCTCTTCAGGCCTTTCTGAAATCTTCCTGCTGATCATTTCTTATAGAACAATAACATTCCATAATATCCACAAATTATAACTTATTCAGCCATTCCCCCAACTGATGGGCATACACTCAGTTTCCACTTCCTCGTCACTTGGACTGCTACAAATATTTTTGTTCATGTGGGTCCTTTTTCCCTTTTTATAATCTCTTTGGGATACAGACCCAGTAGAGATATTGATGGATCAAAGAGTATGGACAGGTTGATAGCCCTTTGGTCTTGATTCCAAATTGCTCTCCAGAATGGTTGGATCAGTTCAGAGAATAAGCATTTTTAAGTGCCTACTTTGTGCCAGTTATTATATTAAATGCTACATAAATATTATCTTATTTGATCTTCACAACAACCTTGTGAGATGAGTGCTAATGTTAGGCACTGGGAAAACAAACCCAAAAATGATAAGGATATCTAAAATAAGTCTATAAAAAATACACATAGTAGTTGAAAAGTCTTGACAATTTGATCTACCCATTTCTTTTTTCGGTCTTTAGAGACAGATTTGGAATGTCTTGACAATTTAACCTACCCATTTTTTTTTTTTTTCGTATTTGGAGATAGATTTGGGATTCATATAGAATAAGAGTTAACCATGTAGATTTATTTACTTGCTTTAAACCACTCTGATCTTCTAGATCAAAAGCAATCTGTCTGCCTATATACTATGAAAGTTTTTGGTTCCTATCTCGCCACGCACTAGTTTTCTATTTTGTTATCACAGAGTATTCAGGTTTGTTCTGCACTGCAGACTCCACAAAGAAAAAGAATGAAATCTTAATTTGTCTATCTATTTTTCTGTCTACACAAACACATTTAACTAGCTGTGTGATCTTGCACAAGTCACTTATATTTGTCTCACTTTCCTCAACTGTAAAACGGGGTGATAATAGCACTTACATTGAAGGATTAGTTCTAGTATGGCATCAAATAAGATAATATTTGTAAAAGTGCTTAGCACAATGTGTAGCACATAGTAGGTGCTAAATAAATGTTTACTATTTTTTCTTCCTTTCTGTTTCTCCCAGAATAAACTCTTGTATTTGACTTTCAGTTAATGTGTGTCTGTTTCTTTTTTAGGAACAAAAAAGGGGGAATGCACCAGAAAAAGTGAAATTTGGGTACTGTATATAAATAGTTTAAGTAAGAATTACTTTATTATCTTCAGTGTCTCCATTTTTTAAATGGAGCTAAACATATCTTCATAAACTATCCATGAAATCCTTGTGAAAACACACACAAGATGACATATGACAAGAATTTAGTTGCTTTGGTCCCTTGTACCTTGACCTTGTATGATTTTACTCAGTCAATAAGCATTTATTAAATGGTTATTAAGTGCCGGCCTCTGTGCAAAACAAGGAAGATTCAAAAAGCGGCAAAAGAGGGACCCTTGCCCTAAAGGAGCTAACAATCAAATGGAGAGATGACAGGTAAACAATTATGTATGTACAAACAAGCTATATATGGATGACCAGGAAATGATTAACAGAAAGAAGGCAATGAAATTAAGAGAGGCTGGGAAAAGAGAAGGCTCTCTATCTGGTTCAAGCAATTCAGCATAGTAACATACACAAAACAAAACCATTGCAACATACACTTGGAATGTTCCTTAAAATGAGGATTCAAATTTGATAGAAAGGCAGCATGATGTGGTGGGGGAAGAATCAGAGGCTCTAAATGGTTGGTGATTTTGTTGCTTCTTATCTGGGCAATTTCTGGCCTGAGCTTTAGTTTCACCATCTCTATGTAACCTTTATGTCACAGACTCCTAGACACAAAAGACTTGGGTACATTTTGAAGACCCATCTATATCTCTATCTCATTGCCCCCACCCAGTGGGACCAAGAACTTCAACAATTAGCATTCTTCCTTACAAGTCTTCTGGCTCACAAGGTATCTGACCATATAACAGTTTGTGAGATCCTGTAAAATGGAGATAATAATAGCATGTGCTTCCCAGGGTTGTTGTGAGGGTAAGCTGTACTTATATTATAAAAATGCTATTATGTTAACAGTACACAACTTACAGTCAAGTCCACAGAAAATCAAGAGTTTCCTCTTCCGGAAACTGAAAGTCCCTGCTCCCATTACCCTTTACCAATGATCTGTTTAGCCCATGTACTTTACAGGATTACCTAGAGCTGGGGCCCTTAAACAAGATGAAAGAACTCACCTCTCAGCCCATAGAGAAGCAAAGAGGCCTCTTTTTGGGGAGACAATTTGTCTCTCTGGTGCATGTGAAGATCTTATGATTTACACAATCCTAACCTGGGTGGGGTTTTCAAAAAGGGGAAAGGACTTGGGATTCATTCCTCCATACAAGAAGCTCTGCATATTGTTTGTGTTTTGCAAGTCTTCTGCCATACATGTTCCCCTATTTTTAATGCTGAATGAGAGCCAAATAATGGCAAGAACCCAGAAGGTGTCCCACAAATCTCTGTTATCCTCTAGAAAATGACTCACCATTGACAGCTGTTTACCTTTTCCCCTCCCCCACTCCCTATGCAATATTCCTATTACTGACATTGGTCCTTCCCACTTTGTTCTGAAAATGCCAGGTAAGGCTAGCCTCAGGATGCCTTGTTGGTTTAGGTCGAGCACTGGCATAAAACGGAAATGCTCACCGACCACCTAAGAGGCAACAAACAAAAGGAAGCTTAGTTAGCCCTAGTATGGAAAGGCTATTCAGCAAAGATATAACCTTATCCCACTGGGTGGTTTCTCTTCCTCTGAGCCAGCTATGTGGGAGAACCAGGCAAGCGTGAGGAGAGCGCTCCCTATCTCTGTGGCCTGGCTTTCTAGCACCAAAAAGCTACTTCAGTGGCCCAGGTTTTCAGTCCAAGGGTCGATTAAATCTGGCCTATGGTTTCACTACCTTTTAAGGAAAAATAGCCAGTAACCTGGGCTAGTTTTCATTAAAGGGCTTAGAGACCATCGCTGAAATTTAGCTGGCTCAGGGAACTGATTCTGCGGTAGTTTTCTGACGGCCAAAAGCCAAGCAGGAGTGGTTAAGAGCTCCCGTTCCTCGGACCTGACCAGAATTGATAAGAATTAATAAGAGCAAGTTCGCTTAGCTGTGGCTCGGGGAGGCTGGGCAGCGCCCCTCGGCGCTGGGACAGTGCCTCCTTTGGAGGCAGTGGGACACAACCTCCTTTGCCTTTGGGCTCCATCAGGCTGGTGGGCACCTCCTCCCAGGAGGATCCCCCGATTCCTCAGGCACAGGCTTGTGTACTGGGCCATCCTGAAGTCGGATCAAGGGTGCGGTCCCCGGGGGAAATTAAGCCTGAAGGGCGCTCCAACTGCCTTTTTAGAGGAGAGCCTCAAATGACCGGAGCGACAGGGAGCGCACGTTCCTCCTGCCCCGGCTACGCTTTCCGTGCCCCCTCTCCTCTTACTCTGGGACATCGGGCGGCCCCGGGGACCGGAGCCATGACTCCTCCTCCAGGCCAGGGAAAAGGCCCCGAACCGGGGAAAGAGGGCCAGAGTCCCTACCACACGCGGCATAATAAGACTTGGGAAGAGCACTTGGCCTAGATATTAAAAACCAAACTAGAATTTCTAAAAGGAAATCCCGGGCAACGGCTCTTGGATTGGGCCAGCGGCCTGAGCCCAGAGGGAAAAAAGTCTGGTAAATACTCTCTGAGGGTCCCGCCTCTGAGGGGGGCTGAGGGGTTCGGAGCGCGGCTGTTCTCGGCTTTTAATTTAACAAACGGGGGCCCCTTTCCCTTCCCTCTCTCCCCACCCGACAGCCCCCCGTGCTTCTCCGCCTCCTTCCCTTCCCTCCGGTTCGGTGGCCCTCCCGCCGCCGGCCGCCCGGGGGCGCTGCCGCCCGCCCTTCCGCCCAGGCCTCGGGGAAGCGCGGGCAGTCAGGCCAGGCGCTCGGGCCCTGGAGAAAGGAGCCGGGGGGAGGAGGAGGAAGGAGAGCGGAGGGTCCTCCTGCTGGGCTTTTCCAGGGCCGGTTTTCCCCCTTGGAACTTCCAGCCTCTGGATTTCTGCCGGCCTGCCTGCCAGGGCCCTGACTCAGGCCGGGACTCCCCCCCGGCCAGCTGCCCTTGACCCCGGGGGCTCCCCCGCAGCGAGGCAGCCCCGCCCCCACCCCGCCCGGGGCCGCGCCGCGCCGACGGTGGCTCCGCTGGCAGTTCCCGGAAACTCCTCGATTTCACGGTCCGAGCGGGCTTTGCAAGAAACCGAAACCGCAGCCAGAGGCGCAGGATCGAGGCGCGCCACCACAGGGCGGGGGAGGAGTGGCTCCCGCCGTGCCAGGCGCCTCGGGGCGCCGACCGGAAAACCGGCCCCGGAGCCCAGCCGGAGGGGGCGGGAAACCCGATGTCTTCTGGACCTGCCCCTCCATTTTACAGATGAGGAAACTGAGGCCCGGGGAGACGGACCCGCTTTTCCCCCTCTGTGAAACACTGGCCTGAGCCCTTCCCAGTGCGAAGAAGCGGTTAAGTTTGGGGGAATCCACCGTCCTGTTTCTCCCCAGGCTTGACCCGCGAAAATGGAAATCATCCAAACTCCTTCCTCGGCGATCCATCTTTCATATGCATCAAGTCCGACTCCTGTGCCTCCTCCCCTTTGTCCGTGCTTTAGGGAGGAGGGAAAAGGCCCTCAAACTGTGGGTAATCAAGGACCATAGAACATTCATTTTTTTTAACAGGAGATTTACCTTGGGGGGTTTGCACGTCCCGGACACCTGCCCGCCAGACCTGAGCCCGAGACAGAGCAGGAAGGAACATAAAACCGGGGCCGGCTGGCCTGCCCTGCCCCCTCTCCGTAACCCCCCCCCTCTCCGTAACCCTCCCCCCCTCTCCGTAACCCTCCCCCCTCTCCGTAACCCTCCCCCCTCTCCGTAACCCTCCCCCCCTCTCCGTAACCCTCCCCCCTCTCCGTAACCCTCCCCCCCGGGTGCGGAGCTTTTGCGACAGGTGAGCTCATCTGACCTGCACAGCGCCCCCTCAAACAGCTGAGGCGGACTCTTCTTGCCTTTTCCAGGAAATCAGCCCAGTTATAACCTCGGAAGCTTCCTCACGCGGACTCCTCCCTAGGCGCTCTCCTCCCCACCCCCTCCCCCCTTTCTGGTGGGAAATCAGCCGCTTCCCTTACAAAGCCGGGGAGAGTGGCTGAATGCGCGAGGGGCCAAAAAAAGACTTTTTGCTCGAGAAATCGTATTGCAACATAAGGAATAGTCAAACTTCACTCTCCCCGATCATTCCAAATTCACTTAGTTCTCCTTGTTCCGAGTACATTCACCCACTGCCAATAGGTCAGGAATGCAAGCCAACGTTAGTGCCGTTGTGTCTCCCTGTGAGAATGTGACCGTCTCAGAGGCCGGCCTTTTTCCTCTCAAAAAGGCATTTACAAGAAAGGAAAACCTGCTCTCCTTAGCTCCCACTCTAACTTCTTATCAAGAGCTCTAATGTCTAAATTTTGTTCTTAAAAATAGTTCTTTTTTTAAAAAATAAATAGGTTTGATTTTTTTTCCCTGAAAAATGGTTCAAAGTTCTTTCTGATTTGTATGGGCACCTTGGTATAGTGGACTCTCAGCTTAACCACGAGTATTCATCACCTTTTGCTTGAACTGCTTCTTAAATGGGTTCCTTTCACCTAGTTTCTTCCCTCTACAACCCATCCTCTTCAACAGTTACCAGATTGGTATTCCTAAATCAAAGGAATCCTGCCATCCCTTAAAACTTCTGTGGCTCCCTACTGCCTCTTAGATAAAATGCACTACCACCCCTCTCCTCATCTGACCCTCAAATTTAAAGCCATTCACCATCTAAATGCCATCTATCTGTTCAGGGTATACAGCATTCCATCAATTGCCTTTGCCCAGGCTGCCGGGATGTAGGGAATGCTCCTTCTCTTAATGCCTCCTGGTTGCTAGTGCTCATGGGAAGCATTTGTATCAGTGTTGTAGGTATCTCGTAATTAGTCCCTTTTCTGCCCCAAGTGATGTTCCCAGTCTCGTAGAAGGATTGGGACTGTTTTGCTCTAATCTGTTATATTCAGGACCCTGAATAGTACTTTGCACAGAGTAAGAACTTAATAAATCTTGTTCTTGGATTCTGTGACCTTTATCAAGTCACTTAATCTCTTTATGGGCCTTAATTTCCCCACTTGCAAAAAAAGGTGTTGGACTAGATAAGCTCTTTTCCTTTCAAATTCTACCAGTGCAGAGCCTTAGGCTTGCCTCTGTTTTGTGATGGAAACAATGCTGTAATTGTAGTCAGAGAACTTGGTTTCAGATCTCTCCTTGGATATGATCTATACCTTCGTGATACAAGGAAGGGACTTTGCCTTTCTGGGCCTCAGCTCTTTAGCCATAAAATGAGGGGATTGGCCTAAGATTTCTTCCAGCCCTGAATCTATATCATAATCCTAGAAGCCCTGAAACATTATGATTGTTTCTTAGTCACAAATTGGCCTCATTTCTGCCCCTCCCCATTAACCATATTCTCACTCCCAATCCCAGCTGTGCTTGCCCTGTCCTAAGAAATAGACCCTTTCTAAAGATTCCTGTCAACAAATAGTTCCTAAGAAGCAATGGTTCTGTGAATTTTCAGATTTTTTTCCACCCGTTTCTCCTTAGGGTTCAGGAGCAAGAAATTCCAAATAGCAATCAGCATTACAATCAGCAAAGTTGTTGCACATGGATGAAAAGTAAAGTTAAAAAAAGAGAGAGAGGAAGGAGGAGGGAAAGGGTCTAGTTAATATTCAGCTGTCTAACTGGGGATAGATTAAATGAGGGAAGTATTGAGGAGACCACTATCTTTTTGGATTCAAGTTCAAAATCTCATTATCATCCTTGACTCTTCTCTCCCACAACTCTCAATATCCAACCAACATTTGCCAATTCTATCCCCACAAAACCTCTCCAATCCATCCCCTTTCCTCTATATTCACATAGCTACTCCTTTAGTTCAGGCCCCTCTCCTCTGGGTTATGCAATAATCTTCTTTTAGCCTCGCCAATCTAAGCTGCCAAAATAAGCCACAAGTCAGACTATACCACTTTTTTCCCCAAAGAACCTCCAGTGGTTCCCTACTGGCTCTAGAATAAACGATACATTTCTTAGTTTAGTATTTAAAGTTCAAGCATTGTGCTAAGCGCTGGGGATACAAAGAAAGGCCAGAAAAAAAAAATTCAGTCCATTCTCTTAAGGAACTCACAAGCTAATGGAGCAAATAATATGCAAACAACTATGTACAAACAAGAAAGACAGGATAAATTGGAGGTAGTCTCAGAGGTAAGGAACTAAGGTTTAAGAGACTGGGTAAAGGCTTCTTGCAAACGGTACTTTACCTGAAGGAGGCAGAAAAACAAGGAGACAAAGTTAAGGGAGAGAGTTTCAGGCTTGGGGACAGTTAGTGAAGATGCTCAGTCAGGATTTAGAATGTTATGTTGAGGAACAGCAAGGAAGAACAGGATAAGGAGAGGGCAAGGAAATAAGCATTCATATAGCACCTATTATGTACCAGGTATCATGCTACTATCTCATTTTATATGATCCTCATATAATCCTTCAAGGTAGCTATTTTTATTCTCTTTTTACAATTGAGGAAACAGAGATTAACCAACCTGCTAAAGGCCACAAAGCTGAGTCTAAAGTGAGATTTGAATTCAAGTCTTCTTGACTCCTGGCCCAGCACTCACTGGGTCACCTTGCTGCCTTCAGAGATGGGTGTTGGTGATGGGGAAGGTAACTGGTTATGAAGGACTTTAAACCAAAGAGATTTTATATATGATCCTAGAGGTGACAGGGAGCCACTGGAATATATTGAATAGGATTATCAAATCTGCACTTTAGGAAAATCATTTGGACAGGTGAGGGGAGGATGGACCAGAGTGAGGAAAGATTTGTAACAGGGAGACCAAGTAGCAGGTAGGTTGCAGCAATAATCCAAGTATAGGCGAAAAAGGTTTACACCAGATGATAGCAAGAAGCAGAAGGGATACCAGAATTCTCTTTGGGATTGAGGGCTAGGCCAGTCACTTGGTCAGTAGGCATGTATCCTACTTTGTACTGGGTCCTAGACTCAATGCTGGGGAAACAAAAAAGGGGTTTGTGATCATAAACAAATCACTCCTGGACCTCAGTCTTCTCATCTACAAAACAACATTGTTCCTACTGCTTTACACCATTTGATGTATAGTTATGCCAACATAAATTATGCTGTTTTTAATGTTTGTTGAGTTGATTATGAAAGTCCTTGCAAAGCAAAGTTACATGTTTTCTTCAGAAGATACTATCTCCACCCTTCTTTGGAAAGGTGGAGAACTATGAGCATGAAACAATGCATACAGTGTTACTTTTTTGATGTTAGTTACTTTTCTTGAACTTTTTCTTCTTTATTTTATTTTTGTTAAAAGGAACACCTTTCTGGGAGAAAGGATACATTGGGAAATATGAGTCCATATACAAACAAAAAATGTGAAAAAAATTTAATTATTTTGTGTCCTGATAAGGACTATTTCTACTTCCGTGTGTCTGATCTGATCTTTGTACTGCCCTTATTGATTTTGTCAGTTGATCCTGCCTATTCTGGCCAAAAGTGTTCACACAAGGATTTTCCTACTTCTCCTTCCTATGGGTGTAATTCCCTGGTTGTATTTTAGAGGGAAATTTTGCCAAGTAACAGAGCCCCAAGGTCCTAAAAGGGCCAAGAACAAGTTCCTCACTGGGGAACTCGAAAGAACTAGGCTGAGAAGAGTTCCAGAAACTTTAAAATCTGTGAAGATATATCCCCCCAAACCTTTTCCCCTCTCTCCTATGAACTTAAGTTTCTCTAATCAAATCATCCTGTCTGACAATCCTTTCCTTCTCCCCCACTGACAGAAGAGTTCGGCCAGAACACCTGAATTGAGAGTTAAGGATCTGATTGATAAGTCCTGTGAAGAGGATGGGAGCAGCTTAGTGGTCCCCATCACAGCATATAGTTGTCACAAGAAGAGAAATCTCTCCCTGAGTGACACCACCTTATTGGTTTTGGCTGTCTATCTGCAATGGTCTGAGGCTAGGGTCTTTAAGGGGAATTACCCAGGAATCATAGTAAGGAAGTCAACCCAAGGGGAAGGCCCAGGCTGTGTATTAAAATCAAGGCGTCCAGCCTCAAACTGTTCTACCGAAAGAAAAGGGTAGAGACAGTGAATGACCTCTCCCCACAGATTGAAACTTGGATGAAAGCCCAGCAAGGGGTTGGGCTTCCCCTGAGCTGTTTCCCATTGAAAGGCCTAGCACCCATTGCCACAATTATCCCTGCTTCCTTATTCCTCTGTTGATTGGACTGTCAAAGATGGAAGACAAGCTTTTTCCAAAAAACAAACTCTTTCTACCCTCTTAACTATAAGACATCCTCACTTCCTGGACCTAGCTGGAAGAGAGCCATCATGACTAGGTCCCTTGAGTCTGAAGCCAAGGCATATTTCTATGATAACTAGGAAGAGGCACTAGTGGGTAAGCATAAGATTATGGGCCTTTTCCCAATGTTTTCAAATGAAAATGAATTTGGAAATCATACCTATTCCATTTATATTAGCACTTCACGCAATTAGAAATAGAATTGTAGCATTAATTTTAGCCTAGTGTTCTTGGCTTACCCTTCTATTACACTTATAAAATAGAGTAATTTGGTTCAGATCTAATCCACAACACCCAGTAAGTGGCTGTACTTGGTGAAGAAATTATTATCTTTAGACACACAGACCAAATGCCAGGCTCCTTTCCAATGTAGTTTCCCTGAGAGTATATCATATTGATTAAAATATATATATATACTACATGTTTCCCCAAAAGCTGGCTTCTCTAAACCTTGGGTGCAGGAGAAGTTTGCTGCTAATTGATAATAGTTAATATTTAGTATCAAAGCTTGCAAATCACTGTATAATAGTTGACTCTCACAACAACCCTATTAAGTAGAAGATTTTTAAAATTTATTTATTTATTTTTTATCTTTTCCATTTTACAAATGAGGAAACTGATGGAATAAGGGACCCATAGCTAGAATCTATACTAGAATTTAAACTCAGTTCTTTCTGACTTTAAGACTAGCACTTTAACTTTCTCTGATGCATCTTCCCCAAATGCTAACTTTTTTCTTCCATCAGCCAGTACACACAATTAGTTCAAAGCAAGGGCATTTAATCAATAATAAGTGAAAAATATCTCGATAGAACATTTTCCCTACAAAGTTGGGGTATATTCTCCCAAAAATATAAGTCCTACTACTAGGAAGAGTAAGCATATGACATATACCCCCAGGGAACATGTGTGTTCAGAGCATATGGAAGGAGAGATGTTTTGCTAGTTATAATAATACATGTGCATGTCCATTTCCACTCAAACAGATTTCATTTTAAGAGTGCAGCCAACCGTCAGAGCAATATGACATTTGCTAGACAACTATTATATCTAAGGTACTGTGAGGGTTTAAAAAAAAAAACCAACCATAAGAACTGTGCCCCATGGAGCTTACAATCTAGATGGAGAAAGGGCCAAAACAAGGAAATAGAATTTATGTGACAAAGATAGAAAGCAAGTATTAATCAAGGAATTCTAAGGAGAAGTGATCACTTTACAGCTGTAACGATATGATTTTTGAGTTGGGTCTTGAAGGATCATCAGTTGATGCAGGAAGAGACCCTACAAGCCATCAAATCTAACCTCCTTTGTTTTGCAGATGAAAAGTTTGAAGTTGAGAAAAATAAAGTGTCTTGTTCAGGGTCACTCAGTCAAATGTCAAAGGCAAGTTTTGAACGCAAGTTTTCTTGTTTCAAGCCCAATTTAACCACTCTACTACCTAGCTACCTAACCAAATTTCTGCATGTTCACATTTTGTTAGGTAGTCCTAACACTAGAATATAGGGACTTGAGTATGCCTCTTAGACATATCCGACTGGATGTCTTATTCCCACTCCACGCCCCTCAAACAATCAGGGCCACTGCCATCTTCCTAGACAACCAGGATTTGAAACCTCTGTGTTATCCTCTACTCCTTACTTTCCCTCACTTTCCCCCTCCATACCCAATTCTTAATAGTCAAATCCTAAATTTCTACTTCCAAAATACTTCTCTGTATATGTATACTCTACCACAGACCTGGACTATTGCAATAATCTTCTGGTTGTGTCCCTACCCCAATTCTTTCCCCAATCTAGTCCATCTTCCACTCAGATGTCAAACTGGCTTCCATAATTGAAGGCCTCACTATGTCCTCAACCCCTTTCCCTATTCAAAAACTTTCAGTGCCCCCCCCCCATCACTTTCAGAATCAAATATAAAATCCTCTGTTTGGCTTCCAAAGCCCTTTATAATCCAGTCCCTTCTTACCTTTCCCTCTTCTTAGATCTTCCTTGGCTTCACATCCTTTATTATCTAGTAATAATGGCCTCCAGGCTGTTTCACACTAATTTTTTTAAATAGTACTTTATTTTTCCAAATACATGCGAAGATAGTTTTCAGTATTCATCTCTACAAAACCCTGTGTCCCAATTTTTCCTCCCTCTCTCCCTGCCTTCCCCTTCCCTAGACAGCAAGCAATCCGATATGGGTTAAACATGTGTGATTCTTCTAAATGTATTCCCATATTTG
Organism: Sarcophilus harrisii; assembly: GCF_902635505.1. Taxonomy (NCBI): domain Eukaryota; kingdom Metazoa; phylum Chordata; class Mammalia; order Dasyuromorphia; family Dasyuridae; genus Sarcophilus; species Sarcophilus harrisii. Next base: position 350,965,938 of record NC_045427.1, read on the forward strand.
TCATGTTATGCAAGAAAAATCAGATCAAAGGGAAAAAAATATGAGAAAGGGAAAAAAAACAAATAACAAAAAGGTGACAATACTATGCTCTAATCCACATTCATTCTCCATAGTTCTTTCTCTAGATGCAGATGGCACTTTCCATCACCAGTTTATTGGAATTGCCTTGAATCATCTCATTCACACTAATTTTTGATTTTGAATATTTTCACTGGCTATTCCTCATCCCAGGAACGCTGGAATGTCCTGCTTCTTTACCTTCCCTGGATTCCTTCAAATTCTACCTTCTTCAAGAAGCCTTTCCCAGTCCTTCTGAATCTTAGTGTCTTCCCTTTGAGAGTACCCCCAATTTATCCTGTATCTATATTGCCTGCACATAGTACAGTTTGCATGTTGTCATCTCCACTAGACCGTGGAATCCACTAGACTAACTCCTTGACAGCAGATCTGGTTTTTGTTGTTATTTGTTTTGCCTTTATTTGTATCCTCAGAGTTGGATGCAATGTCTGGCATATGGTAGGCATTTAATTAATAATGATAATTGACTACCTGATTTTCTAAGAATGAGTTGTAGAGAATGTCCAAGATATCCATTTGGAGATGTCTAAAAAGCAGTCAGAGATGTGAGACTATTGTTTAGGAGAGACTATCAGTTAAGAGAGAGGTTAGGTCTAAACAAGTAAATCTGAAGTCATCTACATAGAGATGATAATTAATACCATGGAAACTGAATAATAATAATAACATATTATTATTATTATGTTAATAATATATAATAATAATAAGTGAAACAGTACAGAGCAAGAAGAAAAGAGGGCTCAGGACAGATCTTGGGAGATTCCCTATGTTAATGGGTACGATGTGAATGAAGAACCTTCAAAAAGAAAAGATGATTTAAACCCATAAGATGAAAACCAGGAAAGATAATATCAAAGGGGATAGCAACCGACAGAGTCAAAAGTTACAGAGAGGTCAGTGGAGACTGAATGATTGAGAATGAGACCTGAGGAAATGCCATTAGATTTTGCAGCTTGGAGATCACTGAGAACCCTGTGAGGGCAGTTTCATCTGAACCGTAAGGTTAGAAACCAGAATGCTGTGAAACTTGTGGAGAGAGGGAGAAGAGAGAAAGTAGAGGCACCTCCTGCAGATCCTTCTCAAGGGGGATAACCCCAAAAAGGAGAGACATAGATAGGGCGGCAGTCACTCTGTGCCAGAGACAGGACATCTGGGAGTCAAGGTCAAGCACTTCTCCCTGTATCCATGATGGCATGAACCCTCTGGAGATGGATGAAGTTTCCATAAGTGGAGGTGAAGAATGGGGAAATCATTTCACAAAGGGAGGACAGTATAGCAAAAGCAAAAAGCCAGAAGCCAAAGGAGATGCTGGAAGAATAGCAAAGTAATAGCTGCAGCAGAAGTCCCATATAAGTATATAAGAATCAGTACAAGTTGAAACCTTTTGTGGAAGGTTATAAACAAGGATTTTGGACAAGTAACTGAGTAGCTGTTAAAAAGTTTTTGAGTAAGAGATGATCAGACCAGAGCGGTTCATTTAGAAGATTAAACCGTAGTAGTGTGTTGTTAGGGGGAGAAACCAGAGACCAAATGAGAAGCCACTATGATCATCCAGGTAAGAGGTATAAAAGGCTAGACTATTGTGGCGTCAGTGAGAACTGAAAGGAGTAGGAAATATAAGAGACACTGTGGAAGAAGAATCCAAAAATGTTGGAGACAGGCCACAGATGGGGAGGAGTGAGTGAGAAGGGAAGACAAAGATGACAGAAGTTTTGAACCTAGCTAAAGTGAAGGATAGCAATATTATAGCGGTGTTGGTGCATAAACATTTATTAAGTACCTACTACAGTAATCCCTTCCATATGGAAACTTTCCCCATTGTGGTTTCATTATATGAGGGTTCAGCATAAAAAATTAAATGGGAATTTTTTGAGAATTTTGTGAAAGTCCCACATTGGAAGGCCAGGAGATGATGAAGAAAAGTTTAGAAACTCAGAAATGCATAAAATATATGTATGGTTTGGTATCATGCTGACCCAAATTTTTCAATAAGATACTGTTAACATCTCATAAAAGTAAAAGAAAAAAATTCAGATTTCTTCTCTGTTACAAAGCAAGGGCCAAAAAAAATTAGGGAAATTTTCCAAATTGAGTAGGGGTACCATACCCTTAACCCCAAAATATAGAAGGGATAACTATGTGCCAATAACTGTATTAAGGGTTGGGGATATTAAAAAAAAAAGAAAAAAGAAAGAAAGAAAAAGTGCCTTATCTCAAAGAGCTCACAATCAATTAAATCTTAAAATCACACTAAGATTTTTGAAATATCCTATATTGATAGAAATGGGAAAGTCAAAAGAGGTCTCCCTTTTGGGGAGAAGACGATTTCTATTTTAGATATGTTGAGTTTAAGGTACCACTAGGATATGTCAGTAGAAATGCACAGTAAACAGTTAGAAACTTAGAAGTGTAAGTCTGGAGAAATAATCAGGGCTAAAGTCAGCATAGACGACATGGTTGACATCATGTATAGGATCTTTCTGTCATTTGAATAAGTACCAGATTTGGAGTCAGTTCCTAGATCTTCCTGTTCTTTCAACTTCACATTATTGCTTGCTATTCATGTGAAAGACCCTGCATCCAAGAGAAAGGCAAATTACTTTCCATGTACTCAGCTGTCTAATGGAGAAGAGTTACACAATGTAGTTTTAAAAGATTTTGATTAAAAAAAAAGTTAAAATAACTTGAGTTCCTATAGAATTATATGTGACAGAGGTTGGTTTTTGCCTTCATTACATCACCAATGCTTAAACAATGCCTATCACATAGTAAGTACTTAATAAGAGCTTGTTGACTGAATGACCTGGAAAATTTTCTTATCAAGAATGCCTCCTGCTCATATAAACAAGATAAATAAGCAGTAACTGGACAAAGAAACTGATTCTAAAAAGTAGAATGTAATGAAAATAAAAAATCTTTAAAATCAAAATTCCAATGGGACTCAGAAAACAACCTAAGTCCAACCATGAGAATCAAATTGATGAATATCGAAAATGAATATCATAATCCAAGGCAAAAAGTATAATTTCACTCATGAACAGCTTTCATGAAAGTGCTTCTTCATGGTTAAGTCCTTGTCACAAAGGAGTGAGTCATCAAGTCCCTGAAACCACTCAATCAACAAAAAGCTTTTTCTGGTATCCTTAGCAGTTTCCTTTAACCCCAAAAAAAGCACATTCCCATGAACTTTTTACAGATGAAATCCTATTCTTCCTCTATAAATGGGAATTATCGTTATCAGGCTCTGTTCTGTTCAAAGTTTAATAATACTCCTCTGGCATTAGCAATTATTCTCATCAGCTAGTAACAATTTGCACAATGACCCTAGTAATATGAAGGAAAACAATGCTGGAAGATATCAGAACACTGATCAAAGTGACCAATTATGACTGCAGTGAGGGTGAAGCAGGCAAAGAAGTTGTAGACTCTAGTCATAGAATGAGGCAGACATAGACATGGCCAGTGTGTTGGTTTGTTTTACTTAATTGTGCTTCTTTGTTAGAAAGGAGGATTCTGATTGGGGGGAGATAGTGGGTAAGAATCACTGAGAAGTGGTAAAGATGTTTAAAAAAAAGAATTCCAGTAAAATATTTATTAAAAATAAATAAGTAAAACAACCCAAACCATTTAAACTAAACATCTTACTGGAGGATTGATTCTGTTTGCAAGCATTTTACCAAGAGAGGAAATTGTGGTTTCTGTAGATTAGTCTGACTTTTTCTCAGGTCCCACATAGTAAGGGCCACAGACTTAGTAAAAGAGGGCCTTAGTCTTCATTTGCCAATCTTATGGCCTTCATCCTCCAAGAACAAGGGATAATGAATGGTACTTATCTTAAGTCCAACTGTGCCAGCAAATTAAGGCCCTGTTGTTAGATGACATCCATGACAACAAACTTAATCTGGGTTACTGGCATCCAATGTTTGTTTCCCATCTGGCACCACAAGGCAGGCTGACTTTGGGGAAGATAGGATAGATCTTTCTTGTATTTCTATCAATTGGATGGCTCTCTTCCATCAAATTATCACCCTGAATAAGTTAAGATCATACAAGATTCCTTAATAAATCCAACTGCCTATGCTGTGCCATACACTGTGCAAAATGTTGGGGTTACAAAGACAAAAGTAAAACTTTAATACTTGATGTCAAGGAGCTTATAGACTCTCTAGCTCAGGAAGATATCATGGACGTATATAGAAGTATACAAAAATGATACAAAATATTGGGGTGGGGAAAGCATTAGAAGCTATTAAACTGCATTGTACAACCCCTCTCCCTTAGTCATGTGCTCAAAAAAAAATTTTTTTTACCTCTTTTTAAAATTCAGGACGTTATGAATAGCAAGCAACAGAGAGGATTAGAAAAGGCTTCTGTGCATACTACCCACTTCCTGACAGTGAGGTGATGGAAGTAGGCTGCACATGAGACAAATTTTATAGATATAATCAATACAGGAATTTGTTTTCCTAAACAAAAAATGATTTTTCCCTTTCATTTTTCCAATTAGAAGAGGAACAGAAAGTAGATTTTTTTTCATTTAAAAAAATTAGTATTATTTTATTTTAGGCACATTATGTAGAAGATTGTGTCTGGTGCTCAGGTAGTTAGAGCTGTTCATTCAATTTATGTTCAAGTCAAAAGACAATATTCATACCATTTTTACCTACATGAAAGTCCTGAAGTGATAGGCAAGTGACAAAGCAACAGGTGTGGATACACTAGGAGTTCTGCACACAGCTGGCCCAAGCCATAGCATCATCTTCCCACTGGACGCAGCAGTGGGATTTGACAGCCCCCTCCAGGTCTCAGCTACCTTTTATAAGGACCATACTTGCTCACTTTCCGGCATAAGAAAGAGGTTAGAAAAGGCTTCCTAAAAAATTATCTACTTCAACTAATCTAACCTTGACCTGCACAATGCAGCACAAAAGTTCAAAAACTTTTACAAAGATGATTCCACTTTCCGCTGGAACATAGAAAGTATGCACACTTGTGGACAATGAGAACTTCAGTAGAGTTCTCTGAAAAGACAAACAGCTCTTGTCAGAGATCTCAGCAGACATTGCACCCAATATCAACCGTGTGTAAAACAAGGCTAGCAAATGAAGTCCAGTTTCCCGAAGTCAGAGCTGGATACATGTTTTTCTGATGTGGCTGCCATCATGGGAGCATCATGAAGCCTACATAAGTTTCACAATCAAATCTCAGCTACTCAACAAAAGGCATGAACAAAGACTCCTGACAATGATTGCCACTTGCGGAAAAGTGCCACGCCATCATCATCAGTGTATATGTTTCCACCAGGATTAACCTTGATGAGGTCAAAGAAAAATTGTGTGAAAACCTGGAGACTCTCCTCCTCAGTATGACAGGAGGACAGTTTGTAATTCTGGCTGACTTTCATGCCAGAGTAGGCACAGACATGGCAGGGAGTCCTTGGGAGGAATGGAGTCAGAAATAGCAACAGCAATGATCACTTACTACTGAAGACTTGTGCTTCTCATGACCTTCTCATCACTAAAACTGTCTTCCAAAGTCTGTGGATGCACCCTCAAAGCAAACATTGACATTTAATAGACTGTGTCATTGTAAGGAGAAAAGACAGACAGGATGTGAGAATGCAGAAGGCAATGTGTGGCACAGGGCACTGGACTGATCATAGACTTATCCTCTGCAAGCTAAATCTTTGAACTCACTAAAGCAGAGACCCCAAAGCAAGACAAATGCCAGAAGACTCTGTGTCAACAGATTAGAGTGCTTCTCCATGGGTAAATAGTCTGTTATGGTCTTGGAGGGAAGGATGAGCCAACACAGGGTTGGCAGTGGTAGAACAGAAAAGGAGGAGGAATCTTTCAGAGATTTGGTGTGGAACATTGCTTTTACTCATCAGACAGAAATTCGCAAACATCAAGATTGGTTTGACAAAAACGATGGAGAAATTCAGAAGTTGCTAAATAACAAACAAGAACTCCACAGGGTTTACCAGCAGGACAATTCATCTGTTTCTAAGAAAGTAGAATTTAACTTTTACGAAAAGTAAACTACAAACAAAGCTTAGAGAGATGCAGGATTCTTGGTTCAGTAAGAAGGCAGGTAATAATTCAGTTTTAAGCTGATGATAACAATCTAATGTGCTTTTATGATGCTCTGAAGGCTATTGATGAACCAAAGACCTATACTACATCTTGACTACTCACTGCTCAGTGCAGTCACATTGATTAGTGATAAAGACATGATCCTGGAAAGAGAAAATGAGCATTCCCACAGCATTGTCAGTAGACTGTCATCAACCATTGCTGAGTCATTGACTTATACCTCCAGTTGAAGTCAGTCCCTCTCTAGCCAGACTTCCGACTAAGGAAGAGGTTTTGAATGTCATTTGGCCCCTCTTATGTGACAAAATGCCTGGCAATCATTCTATTCCAGCTGAGATTTACAAGGGAAAGGGAAAGGGTGCACTGCTCATATAAAAGCTGACTGCCTCCATTGTCCATCTCTATAAAAGAAAAATAGATGATCCTGGAACAATCATAGTGGAATCTCTCTCTTAGTCATTGCCGGCAAGAGTCTTGCAAGAGTCTTCCTAAATTCAGAAGAGGTGAGGAATGATCAGTTTGGTGTTTGCTGTCCAACAACTCCAGGGGAAATAGTAGGACCAGAATAAAGGACTATCCATAGTGTTTGTCAATCTGTCCAAGGCCTCTGATTCTATCAGTCAGGAGAGTTTGGGGAAGATCACAGCAAAATTTGGTTGCCCAGAAACATTTATCAGCATTATACACTAGTTTCGTGATGGCATGCTTGTACAAGTTCTGGATAATAGACAATGCTCTCATGCTTTCCCAGGCGTCAGTGGAATAAAATAGGAGCATATGCTTGTTCCCATGTTTTTTAGTTTGCAGTGAGGCCAGCACCTTCAGTCAAGACTAAAATGGAAGGAGAATTGATTCATGAATTTTGGTTTGCAGATGAGTATGCACTCAGTGCAACCTCTGAGGCTGAGATGCAACAGAATATGGATTCCCTGTCTCTTGTGCCAATTTTGGCCTGACAATCAATGCTAAGAAAATAGATTCTCCATCAGCCAGCGTCACACCATCCATCTATAGGACCATTAATTACAGCAAATGGAGAAATTCTGAATGCTGTGAGTGTTTACTTCTCTTGGCAGTATTCTTTCTAGAGATGTATACATAAATGATGAAACACACATTTACAGGTTAACTTAGCGTTTGAATGGCTCTGGAGAAAAGTATGGGAGAGATAAGTTTGGCTGTCTAACATTCTGAAAGTCTACAGACCTGTTGTGCTGACTTCATTGTTGTATGCCTCTGAAACCTAGACAGTCTACTAGTGCCATGCCAAGAAACTGAATCACTTCCATTTGAACTGTCTTAGATAGATTCTGAAGATCACCTAGCTAGATATGATCCTAGAAATTGAGATTCTGTTCTTGAATTGAACTCCCAAGTATTCAAACTCTACTGCAAAGTACAACTCTGATTGGGCTGGCTATATTGTTTGAATACCAAATATTGGTTTGCCTAAAAGACAAAGAGCTCACAAAAAGCAAGTGCTTACACACTTGAAGGTCAGGAGAACCAAGACGAAGTCACCCTCAAGGTCTCTCTGAAAACTTTGGAATTGAGACGTGGGAGATATTGGTGCAGGACCACCCAGCATGGCAAGTCCTTATCAATCCTTATCTGCAGTAACTTAAAGGAAACATGAGATGTGCAAATTTGGAGACATCCCCACTCTAAATGTTCATATGGATTATTTGTACTCAGTCTCTAATAGAACCTTTCAAGCTTATTTTATTGAATCAACCACAGTCAGACAATGGGATACCTTGGCTCTCACACAGTGATGTCATTTTGGTTTTCTTTGAGCATGAAAGACAACAACCAAGCAGGAATAAATACTACTGATCTACTCCCCCATTTTACGGATGAGGAAACTGAGGCCCAGAAAGATTAAATTACTTGCCAAAAATTATGTAGTGTACAAATAACAGAACTGGGATTCAAACCCAATCTGACTTGGGTCTATGACTACATGCAGTCCTCTTTCCATTCAGGGATGTGTTGGTAACAATTGGCTCAAGTTGGGGGAAAAGGACAGAAAATATATACAGTACTCACTTTTAAATTTAATCTGCATTATTAACACTTTTTCCTTCATTTTCCTATGTCTAGACAAGCAACAATAAATCAAGCCCTGATTTGTAGCAATATAAATGATCAAACCGAAAATTTAACAATAAGCCCTCACTAGATCTATTTGATATGTCTCCAATACATCCCTTGTTTTCACTACACCAAAAATAGGTGAGAAGAAAAACCCTGACCCTGCCTTTAATAAGGTTGGCTCAGTGATGTACAAGTCTTCTATAAGGAAAAATAAAGTTGATTGAATGACACACTGGAAAAGGGAAATATATATACACTTCTGATCACAAATTATAACAGTCTAATTCTCTGGGCTGTTAAACAGAGGTTGAAGTAAGGAACATAATGAGTTAAGTTCCTGGGGCAGCAACTCCTCAGGAGGTTGAAGGGTTTAGGTTAGACAGGTCATCTGAAAGCAAAGTCGTACCTAATGTATCAGGAAGTCAAATACCACAGAGATTAACTGTGTAAGAGCAATTTCATTGGCCTGAAATCTGATCCAGGTTAATAGGTTATAACTCAGTTCAATTATTGGTCCCTCTGACGTGTCATCAAGTCATAACTAAGAACAAGAGAAGCCTTGGTTCTTCCTCATCCAGTCTCATCTCATGGGAATAGAGATATAGAATTGAAAGGAATCTTCGGAACTATTTAGTCCAATTCTCATTTTACAGATAAGAAAACTGAGATCTAGAGAGATGAAGTCATTTGTTGAAAATTACAATAGTGGTAATAAGTAGAATTTGAATGCAGGTCTTCTGACACCAAGTCCAGTGCCCTTTTCCACAATACCACACATGGATCACACATGGATATCCAGGTCCTTAAAGCCTTCCAATATTCCTCCTATATGTGTGTGTGTATGTGTGTCTATGTCTGTGTACCACATATATGTGTAGGTACATGCTTTGATATTTTCTCTTTTGTCTCTGAAGTACCATAAATCTGAATTTTCTAAAGGTCATCTTCAGATCTGCTTCTCCCCTTGACAATGAGTCTACAAAAGAGATTCTTCCATAATTTCATTCAACAAGAACTGTGCTAGATACTGGGTACCCAAAGACAAAAATGAAATAGTTTCTGCCCTCAAAGAACTTACACTATTAAAGGAAAAAAAATGTACAGAGAGAAAGATATATAAAATAAACATACTGTAATTTGGATGGGGGAAAAAAACTGAGGATGAAAGGTAGAATTTCCCAGGTATGGGAATATACCTAGACAGAGTCAAGGACAGGAGGAGATTGGAATGCAGTGTATTAGAAACCAGAAGAAGACCAGTTTAGCTAGAAAGCAGTGTATGAAAGAGAATGATGCACAGGAAGCTTAAAAAGGTAAATTGGAGACAGAATGTAAAGGGTCTGAAGTGCCAAAATGAGAAGAAACCAACCCCCTGCTATCTGGAAGAAGTGGAGCTGATTATGAATTCCTCCATTAGGGTATGAGTTCTTTGAGGGCAGAAACTTTTGTTTTGGGGTTTTCAGTTTTGGTATCCCCATCATTTAGCACCACAGTGCTTGGCAAGTAGTGCAAACAGCTATATGGCTCAATAGATAGTGCACCAGACCTGGAATCAGGAAGATCTGAGTTCAAATACGGCGCCTCAGACTTACTAGCCTTGTGACACCCAACAAATCACTTAACCCTATTTGCCTCAGTTACCTCATCTGTAAAATGAACTGGAGAAGAAAATTGCAAACACTCCTGCTATCTTTGCCAAGAAAACCCCAAATGAGATCATGAAGAGTTTGATACCACCAAACAGCAAATGGCACATGGTAAGTGCTTAATAAATGTTTATTGATTGAGTTTTGCTTCAACAGTGCTTATTACTTAAAAAAAAAAAACTTTTATTGATTTAATTGAAGCTGAAGGGATTGATAAAAGGGAAAGATGGGGAAGGGAATCTTATGTCTCCCCCCCCCCAACAAATTATCATTTTATTCTGAATTTGTACTGAACTGCCAAGTGGATTCACCCTACTTCTGCCTTTTCAATATCCAGATCACTAGGGATGAAGGAGTTCGGCATACTGAAGCTGCTCCTATAGTTGAAAGACAGTGACAGGGAAGAGGCTACCTGTAGCGTTTACTCCTTGTGTTCTATGGCTCACAAAACATTTTCATCATAACTCTGTAATCTAGGCAAGATAACAGAAACAGGATTGAAAGTTTTCTACTTTCAAGTCAAGATACAGACGGATCGATCGCCCTGCCATCTGTCTCTAATACTAGGAAAGCAAGGGCAAGGGGAGAACTAGAAACCCCAGGTGTTGCACTGTCTGGGATAATGGCTTGTGCTGATTTTCCTGGTTCAATCTCTGTGGCCACCCTGAAGGCGGCAGAGACTACATTCCAGAGAAAGGTGAGTCCCTGGCACCATTGCCTAGCACCCTCCCCCTGGGGTAACACCCCTGCCTACTGTTCTTCTTGGTCCGGAAAGTGCAAAGATAACAAGAGGAATGAGACAACTGCACAGAAATGCAGTATTCCAAAGCCTGGTGTGAAAAACGAAAAATCGTGAGCAGGGCTTTCGCAGGGCTTTCCTGAGTGGCCTCTCTCCTCCTTTCCCCTAAGGGCAGGCAGCCGGAGGCTTGGAGCCCGAGGATTTCTCTTCTGGGCGAGCCAGACAGCCTTTCGGGGGTGTGTCCGTAACCCGCGGGGGCAGGAGAGGGAAGGGAGCGAGGAGGCCTGAGGGAGATGTAGCAAGCTAGCTAGGGAGGGAAAGAGGCGCTGTACTTCCCCCTTCGCCTCTAGCACTACAACGGCCTGATTTCCCCGAAATGATGCTCTCCGATCCGCCAATCAGCGGGGCCGCGGCTCCCCATTGGGCGGGGATCGGCTCTGCCCAGAGCGGGGAATCCCGCTCGATGTTTAGTCTTCGCGGCCGGCTCCAGGACCTCAGCTCAGAGTGAAAGGCGCCGTCCAAGAGGTAGGAGGCCGGGAGCAGGAGCCTTGTCACGAACTCTGCGGGCTGAACGCGGCTGCGGACGCCTGGAGGGAGGCCGGCAGACTTGCAGATCAACCTTCCCTGCTAGAGGAGCCTGGAGCTGCCCCACGGGAGGCGACCGCGGGCCCAGAACTAGGCGGGCGAAAATTGGGAACCAGACGAGCTCCAGCTCTCCGAGCCAGGCTTCGAAGGCAACGGCGGCGCGGGCGCCTGACCCAGGTACATTGGGCCTTTTTCCGGACGCTCCGGGCCACAGTGCTGCTGCCCTCCTCCCTCGCGCCCGGGAAGCGCGCTGGGACGGAAAGTGGGAGAGCTGCGTGTCCGCAGCCACGGGGGGAGGGGCGCGCGCCTGGCTGGGGAGCCCCCGTCACTGCATCCACCAAAAGCTCGGGCGTCTCTTTCCCCAGACCAGGAAGCAAAGACCTTAAAAAAAAGCCGGGCAGGCTGACCCGGCGCCCCCCTGCAGCTGAGCCGCGCTGTAGCGCGTCCTGCCTGCCGTGTCTCGCGCCGTGCTGCGCCGCGCTCCGCTGTGCCTGAGGAGCTTGGCCTTGGGAGGGCGTCTGAGGACAGGCCGCCCAGAGGGAGGGGTGCGAGCTGCCCACGGAGAGGAAAGGCCGGGACGCGCTGACCCTCCCTCCACCCATTTCCCCTCCCGAGTCCTCCGGCCAGGAAGCCGTTGGCTTTTGGTCCTCGGTCCTGGGATCATTCGGGATCCTCCGGCCCCGGCCTAAAGAGGATGATAATCCGACTGCTTTTTCCGAGCCCACGCCGCAGCGAAACTCCTTCCCCCCCCCCCCCCCTCCCCGAGCCCGGCTCATTCCCCGGGACACCTGGGGGGTAGGACTGCCCGGCCGGAGGCCGCGGGGCGGCTGCGCCCGCGGAGCCTGTGCTGCACGTGCGCCCTGGGGCAGGCCGGCCGGCCCATCCCCCTAACCGTGGGAAGTCGGCCCGGGTGCCGACCAGTCCCCAAGTTTCAGAAAACCCAGTCCTGAGCCACCTGTCCTCGAGAAGCAAGTGCACAGACTCAAGCCCCAAGGACCCCCAAGCCGGGGCGCTCGGACGCAGACTCTCCTCGCTGGCGAGGAGCTGGGGCACTTGTGACGGGGACCAACCGGAGGCACTGCCCCCCAGACCAGCCGTGGGAGGGGCTTCCTGGGGGAAGGCTAATTCGGCTGGGAGGCAGAGCGCCTCCTCAGCCCTGGGGTGGGTGGGGTGAGGTTTGCTGTGAGACTGTATAGTTAACGCTCTGCGGAAAGGCTGCGTTTTGAGAAGTTGCAGTTGTTTAGAAAATGTTGAAGTTTCCCTTCGCAAAATAGGGAGGGAAATCTCTGGCTGCCCAAAGTGATTAGTTTTGTAAATAACAGCGGAGAGTGGACTGTTCATCCCCGCGGAGATAATTCATAGCTAGAGATACTTTTCTTGGCAACAAGTGGCCTAGAAAATAAAAATTAAGGCCCCGCCTTCACAAAGAATTTTGTATCTGTGAAAAAAAGCAGGCTGGGCATTTGAACACAAAAAAGGGCCTTAATCTCTTGCACTGAAGTCTCGATTTATCTTATGTCCTGCCCCTCTTTGGTTCTCATGTCTTCAGGCTGTTTGTTGAGGAGGGAAGAGTTCAGAATCCAAAATGTTTGTGCTCAGTGTTAAGCATGTCCTCTTGCTTTAACTGTCCTTCCTTATGCGGGCATCACCTCGGTGTTGTAGCTGCATCTGTGTGTCCCCTGTGTCCGTGGGAGGGAGGTGAGTGTGTAGAGCAGGTATTTGCTTCGGCAGTTAAACCTGAGCCTTTTTCTTGGCTTCACAGACAACATGCCCATTGCCAGAATGCGCATGAGACCCTGGCTAGAGATGCAGATTAATTCCAACCAAATCCCAGGCCTGACCTGGATTAACAAGGTGAGAGCTCCACCTGTTGTTGTTGTTGTTTTTTTCCTCCTCTCCTATTGGCCAAGACCTCATGCTTTATGAACTAAAGGTCCCAATGGATCTGGGAGAGGAAAGAGATTAGGAGGCAGAAGAATGTTTTCCCAGGTCAGACTGTATGAAATACTATGAATGTACAAGGCATAATCAGCAAGGCACCTGCTCTCCTTGGCGGGCAGAACTTCTGGGCACTCCCATCCCCCCTGTTTTAGCACAGACAAGAGCCGGCCTAGGAGTAACCAGCGTTTTGCAGTGGTGCCCATTTCCAGCATTTTGACTTCCTAGGCTTGGCCTGCCTTACCCATTGCAGAATCCCACCCCTGGTGCCAGAGACAGACAAAGGACAACGTTCTGACTGAGAGTTGTAAGGAATACAATCAGCCAGAAGTATGCTCTACTTTTAAGACTAGGGATGAGCCTTTATTCAATCTTTCCTAATACAGGGTAGTAATAATAATAACTTGTATTTTCCTTCCTGGACTTGTGATTTCATCAACATAGGGAACCCCCTGTGATGAAATTCCCTCTACCAATGCAGATCTGCAAATGGGGCCTATGTAATCTTCCTTAATTTTAGGGAGCTGCTTGAGACATTAGGGGATTACATGATCTCCTTAGGATCTCACAGCCAATGTGTGTCAGAGGGACTACTTTACCCAGGTTATCTGGGTTACCCCCCACCTGTATCTATCTTACTACCCATGCTGCCTCTCATTTTGTACTATTTTTATTTTTCAAAGTTGTCTTAAACATCATCTCATTTGATCATCATAAACTCCTATAGAGATAGGTATCCCTATTTTGCAGATAAGGGAATTGAATTCCAGAGAACTGAGGCAACCTACTTAGACAGAGTTTGATAAGGAGTTAGCAGCAAATCCTGAGCTCTAACTTGGGTCTCTTACCCTTCAGCCGGTAGTTGTTAGGGGGAAGGGGATCTGTCAGTTTAGAAAACAGTATTGAGAATCACTATGCTAAGAGAAGGACTCCACCTCAGAAGAATGGAAATAGACTGTTGTGCCAGAAAAAGGATCCCGACAAAACCCAGAGTCAGAGTCAGAGGTTGCCTTTGAAGGGCAGGGATGGGTTTTGCTATGAATGAGCATATATGCTGAGGGACTTATGAGTCCTTTCTCCCTTGCCAAAGGGCATCATGTCTTATACACAATGGGGGTCTAATTGGGGAGCAGTGAAGTGCCCTATCAGAATCAACTTCAGATTTTCTTGTCTCTTATTTTGTTATTGTATAACTCCTACCTTAGTCTATATACACTGTCTGTGCATATTATTGCTTCTTGATGACTTTTGGATACACACAGAGGTAGTTTTATATTCATCCTGAGCTCTGCTTCACACTTCAGGAGGAGATGACCTTCCAGATCCCATGGAAGCATGCAGCAAAGCAAGGCTGGGACATCAACAAGGATGCCTGTCTTTTTCGGAGCTGGGCCATTCACACAGGTAGGTAAATGTTATCCCTGGGGTTGGGCCTTTGCTATGGGAAACCTTAGTGGTGAAAGAAAATGGGAGATGGAAATCCAAATGCATAGTTTTTGTTTAAAATGCTCCGAGCTTGTTCTTGTCAGAAGGAGGAATGTTTTCTTTGCATTGAGTCTCTCATCAGAGACCTTTGTTTCTGCTAATCTTGGTGAAATCTCTCTTCTGACTGATCCTAATGCCCAGCTCAGTCTGGGCTTTTTAACCAATAATATAGGAATATGTAAATATGGCTTTTTTACTTCTTGTTGTTGGACAGCCACTTTCTCCATCCAGTTAATAAGCCAACTAGCTAAGAACTTATAGACCAGTTAAGAAGATTTATTATAGTCTAATGGGAGAGCTAGAATATATACCTTTGTAAAACAGTTAGTATTATATAGGGAAATGCCAAAGCATGGAGTTAAATAGGGTCTTTTTTGAGCAGGCCAGGATAGCCTGGGGTTATATAGCAGTTTTCCAATAGGCTGTTAGGGGCATAGCAGACACTGCCTTTGTCAAGAGCGGTGTTTGTCAAAAACTTCAATTCCAGTCCAAGGCTCCCTAGGGGAAATAATAAAACACTCTGTAGTGTGCCTTCTCCAATGATCTTGACATTCCTCTTTTATCCTCTTCAGGCCGATACAAAGCTGGGGAGAGGGAGCCAGACCCTAAGACTTGGAAGGCCAATTTCCGATGTGCCATGAATTCGCTCCCTGACATAGAGGAAGTGAAGGACCAAAGCAGGAACAAGGGCAGCTCAGCTGTGAGAGTGTACCGGATGCTCCCACCTCTAACTAAGAATCAACGAAAAGGTACAGAGGAGGAGACCTCTGGGGAGAGCTAAGAAGGGAGGGTAGATAGCATGAGAAGAGGGAGGTTACATTCAAAGAGATGGCCTAGATGCTAACCTCACATGTGTGTTTCACAGAGAGAAAGTCCAAGTCATCCAAAGACTCTAGAAGCAAGAGCAAGAGAAAGGTAGGTATTTCCCTAAGGAGATTCTCTGGTTGATGAGCCCGGGGACACGGGAAGAGATCAGGGTCCTGAATCTCTTCTGTCTTTGGCAGTCCTGTGCAGATTCCAGCCTCGACACTCAGTCAGATGGGCTTAGCAGCTTGACTCTCCCAGATGACCACAGTGGCTACACAGCTCAGGCTTATGCAGAGCAGGAGATGGAGGTGGAGAGCTCCTCGGTCTCTCTGGGTAAGTAGTGAATGTGAGCCTTCCTGCTCCTTGTGGCCCTCAGGATGGGGCCGACTGCCTCACAGCGCAATGTCCTGCACTAGGAGGGACCATAGTCTAACCTTATTTTCCCGAAAATAATAAGGTACATGCTAGTTAAGTAGGCAGAGGTGGGACAAGAACTCAACTCTTTCTCAAGATCATTGTTACTGAAGGAGGGGTCAAAAAGGCTCTTTAGTGCTCTTTAGGCTCTTTGTTAGCCAAGTTTGTCCATTTACTTTTGGGTTCAAAAGATACTGGACACAAGAGGCATCTAGGAGCTGGTGCTTAGAAATTTAAACATTGTGCCTTATGCACTTTTACATTCCCCTAAAATTTAGGACCTAAATCATCTTGAGTAAAGTTTATGATTGAAGATTATTGTTTTTTCCCCAGTGGATATAGATCTCATCTGGGACTTATTTCTACAGCTTAGGACCAGAAAATCTGGAAGTCTTAGTGCATTTATGAGTTACAAGTATAAATAATGCACCCCCCCCAAAAAAAAAAAAAAAAGCTTATCCAGTGTTGGGCTGCATTAAGGCTGGAATAGCTTCTAGGAATAAAGAAGGGATGGTCCCAGTGTACTCTGCCCTGGCTGACCACACCTAGAGTACTCTATATAGTTCTGAGCACCAAAGTAGGACATTGATAAGCTAGTTAGCATCCAGAAGAAGATAACCAGGCTGGTAGGGTAGGTAGTCCTTGAATCTGTGCCATATGAGAATGAGTTGAAAGAACTTGTGCTGTTTAACTGGGAGTAATGAATAGTCATGGGACCTGATTCCTGTTTTCAAGTATTTGAAAGGCCGTCACATGAAAGAAGGATTATTAGTCTTGTTCTATTTGGTCCCAGAGGTCAAAACTAGGAGCAATGACTAGAAATTGCACAGAACTTAAAAATGGGAGGTGGAAGCTTCTTAACAATCAGAATTGTCCAAAACTGTAATGAATAGATTGCCAAGGGAGGTAAATCTTTTGGAGGTCTTCAAGCAGAGGTGTCAGGATCACTTTAATGGGAATTCTTTTTTCAGTTATGAGCTGGCCTAATTGGCAGCTGAGATCTCTGTCTTTAAATGGGAAGAGCTGAGATCTTTTACATAAATTTGAAGCTCTTGTCCATTTCCAGATCTCTCCTCCTGTGATGTCAGCAGCACCCTCCCTGATTGGCAAGTCCCAATGGATATCATCCCTGACAGCACCAATGACATATACCCCTTCCAGGTGTCACCGATGCCTTCCAGCTCTGATGGTTTGTATTTCCTGCCACCCACACAATTATTGCTAGTCTTGCCCATAGAGAGCATTTTAGGATTCCCATTTTTGTAACACTTTCCTGAAGGTTCATCTGGAATATCCCAACAGGGAAACGTTAGCATTTCCTTCTCACTGGAAAGCTTCAAAGACAGGCCAGGAAGAAAGGAAGTGGCAGAGATTCCCTGGCATTACGAGCCAGAGGCGGCCTAGAGCTGGCATGGGAGAGAAGGAGAGGCCATAACAAAGCAGTCCTGTCTGATGGGATTATTGGCAGGACTGGCAGAGGTGTGGTTTAGAAAGGGGGAGACGGCCCCTTTCCTTGGTTTCTGTATAGGTTGCCATTGGTTTAGCTCTCTTCCAACATGGAGAAGATAGGGTAGGAGCAGTGACTGGGTTTCCTGGCATCCGGGAGGCCAGAAATGGCTGACTGCTCAGACTGGTTCCCTGGGTGATGACTGTTTCCAGTAGTCCAGTCAGTCTAACTTGGAGCTCTCCTGCTGTTAGGAGGCTGGCGTTATACCCTTGGGTTCAGGGAGAGTTTGGTGGGGCTGGCTTCCCAAGGAGAGTGCACAGTGACTCAACCTCCACCTTTTCTCTATTCTTCACCCCAACACATTAGCAACGGACGAGGAAGAGGAGGAAAAACTACCTGAAGACATCATCAAGGTAAAAAATGAGCTTTAAGGAAGTGGCAGTTTGTTAGTCATGGAAAAAAACATAAAACAAACAAAAAACAAGGAAGCCTTTAGAGAAAAAAAAATGGCAGGTGCTAATTTGTTACCACAGAAATGGAAGGCACATACAAATTACTACAGTTCTCTTTGTCTAAGGGAAAAAAGGCTCAGTATTGTTGGTGGCATTGTAGTAATGAGAAAGAAATCTCCATTACTTTCATGTGGCTAATGTAAGCTCCCCTGAGGTTCACATTGTAGGTTGCCTCCTCAGCCAACTTCCTGCACATTAGTCACTGGGCACTAAAGGAATGGCAGCTGATCTTTAGTATTCACCCTTGAAATGCAAGATTGTATCTCTTTTGGCTGCAGGAAACTTGTGCATCTAGTTGTTTTTTAAGAGAAAATTTTTGTCCAATAAGCATTAAGTGGCTGGCGTGGACAAAGCACTGAGGCATTTTTGGCTAGTAATGAGTGCTAGGCTTGATATCAGAAAGCCCTGGGTTTGAATCCCGCTCCCTACACAGAGAGCTGTGTGACCCTAGTCAGATCACTGAATCTCTCATCTTCTGTTTCCTCATCTTGGGACCTACCTCACAGTTATCATAAAGTTCAAATAGAGGTAATGCATATAAAGGTGTTTGTAATAATTAAGGTACCATGTGACTATGAGCCATTACTGCTAGGTTATTGAGTTTACAACCTTAGATAAAATAAAGGCTTATAGTCTAGTGACACACACACACACACACACATATAATGACATGAGAGAGTATGGAAAAATCATACAAGATGTTAGGGGAAACATGGGATAGTCCATAGACCTGGAAGGAAATTTAGAGACCATTGAGTCTCCCTCTCTTAAGAAGGAAGGGACTATTTTAGCTTTGAGCTGAAAGTGGTCAGAGAGTCAGATGGATTCACAGAGGAAGGGGTACTTAGGTTAGGTATGGAAGGAAAAGAGAGATTTGAGAAGATGGAGGTTGGAGTTAGTCAGGGAATCCATTCAAGTTATGAGGTTATGCCCTGAGACCATGGAGTGCATGGAAAGCCAAGAGTGCAGAAATTCAGTTTGACTACCATTTAAATAGAGTATATGAAGCAGATGAGATAAGGCTGAGAGGTAGTTGGAGACAGATTAGGGAAGAATTTGAAAGACTCTGGCATTTAAAATTTAACTGGTAAAGCAATGGGGGGAGAAGCATGGGAACATTTTGAATGAGTTATATAATCAGAGTAGGTCAAGGCAGGAGAGTTAGAATGATAGGAGACTGTTACAGTAGTGGGAAAGGAAGTATGCACACTGAACTGGGTAGTTCAATAAAAAGCAGAGGTCAGGTACAGAAGATACCGTGATGATTAAAACCTAGACAATTGAGTAAGAATGAGGAGCTAGGAAAAGTCCAGAAATGCCCCTGAGGCCCAGAAGCCTGGGTGGCTGGAAGGGCAAGGTTCCACTGAGAGAAATGTTAGGAAAGATGGGGCTTAGCTTTAGACACACTGAGTTTAAGGTTTTGTGGGACAAGCAGGTGTTCAGTAGGCCTTTTACAGTGTGGTCCGCTGTGGGGAACCACTGAAACCTTTTGCACAAAGGAGTGATATGATCAAAGATAATTGAAAACTATATTTCAATTCTGGCCTTGTATGAAATTTTCTCTTTGAATTAAGCTCAACACAACAGTATGACAGAGTTAAGAGCATTGAGTCCAAAAACCTCAGTTCAAATCTTGATTTTGTCACTTGTTGTCTGTGTGACCCCATGTAGGTCACTCCTTTCTGAGCTTCAGTTTTCCCATTGAGAAAGTGAAGGGTTGAACTTAGATAATCTAAAGTCCGTTCCAACTGGATTGAAGTTTAACTTCAGGCTCTTGGTGGAGCATTGTGGATAAGGTGCCATGGATCAAAAGAATAATGTATTAGGGAGTTAATAAGGCTGAGGGGTCAGTGTAGTGTGCTGGTCAGTTAGGGTTTTGCTGTGGGGGAGGGCAATGTTGCCTTTCAAGCCCCTTGTGCACCCAGCCTCTCTACAGCATTGGCCCTGAGCACTTAGCTTTGTAGGGGTCTGTGGGGAAACAAGTCCACAGGATGATGACCCCTTTCTTCCTTTTCCCTTCCAGCTAATAGAACAGTCCGAATGGCAGCAGACTGACATTGACGGTAAAGGCTATCTGCTTAATGAACTCGGCACTCAGCCCCTCTGCAGTAATTTCAGTTTCAACTTAAAAGAAGAGGAGAGCGACACAGACGGGCCAGGAGGTAGGGAGAGCCTGGGCTCAGTCCTGTGAGAGAAGGGAGGCTGGGTCATTTGGCCTCTGAGTTTCCATTTCCTCCTTGGAGAACAGGGAGGATAAGGTTTGTGTTTGCTACCTCACTGGGCTGCTGACAGGAGGATCCTCTCTTTCCCTTTGTCCCCACTCACCCACTAGGCCCCCATCACCCGTTGTCCAGATGTTTGCAGAATCCTGTCTGGTTTCTGCCTGATGTCCCTCCACTCCAGCCCATCCTCTGTCAATGTTTTCCTTGAAGTGCAAGCTACTCCCCTACTCAGCCGACTTCCAGACTTTGCATTTCAGATAGGACTCCCTCTGTTTGGATTCACCCTGGCCCTTACTCAGCCTTCTTTATTACCCCCCGAACCAGCTACACTGCCCTTAATTGTTCCTCTGCACTCCCAGCTCCTGTCCTCTCTGGTTGCTCCCCGACATTTGGAATGTACTCCCTCTTAGAATTTTCTACTTTCTCTGGAGACTTGCTCTAGTTCCACCTAATACTCAACGTCTTTCCTGATCTCCCCAGGTACTGCCCTCTCTTTACCTTTTATCTAATCTGCTCCCCAGAAAGTAAATGCCCTTTGGACTGACGTTGTTTAGCTTTGTCTTTGTGTTCCTAGCATCTAACACCAAGTCTGTCACATAAGAGGAACTTAATGAATGCTTTTTAATTGAGTGATTAAATGAGATAATGAAGGTGCTTTGTAACCAAAGATTGACAAAAGTGTGATGTGTTATTAGTGGCCAAACCCCAAAGAGTAACAGAAGCCAAACATCCCCAATTCTAAACTCCTTCACTGTGAGAACCACATTCTAATGACAGATTAAGGAATAGCTGGTGTTTCTTATCCCCTGAAAAGCTGCTAAAATAAGAATGGCTTTCCCAGCTGCTCTCTCACTCACTGGCATGCAAGCTTGGACAGAAAATAAAGAATAAACACACAGCAACATGTATCTCCTCTTCTCTATTTCTATTGATTATATTTGGGTCATAGACCTAAGACCCTCTTGACCCCTCATGAAGGAATAACCTTAGGGTCTGGGAGCCCTCCCTTTTCCAGTGATATAAGTAAGGAAAGTCACCGACATGTCTCTTAAATTTGCAAGTCTTGCAAAAAGATTTTGTCCCTCTAGCCTGTAGCTGACAGATCTCTCATCTCCTTTTTCATTTTTTTCCAGAGGTTATTGAGTTGAATCTACATCGAGCCTTCACAGAACTGAGGACCCTGGATGCAAGTTGGATGGACACAGTGCTGACACCTGTCAGAACATCTAGCATCCAGGCTATTTCCTGCGGGCAGTAATGTGTCCTCTGTTTCCAGAGAGCTCGAGGGCAGCGTTATGGTGGCTAATTCAAACAGACCTTGTGGCCTGGCCTTAGAAGAGGTCTGGGCCTGTCCCCTAAGAAGACTGGCAACGGGATTTCAATGCATGGCAGACAAACACTGAAGCAGGGGCTGCAACTCCATTTCTATCATTAGCTTCCCTTCTTTTCACCTCCCACCTGCTGTATTCTGGGCTGCCCCAGTGAGCTGTGGTAGCTGGGAGGTCTGGACAAACGCTCTCTATCCCAATGTGGGGGAAGGAAGGAAGGATCAGTTCAGTCAGGCCTCTTGATGTGCTGTGCTGGACAAGAGCATCAGCCAGAACCACTGGTGACAGTCATTTGCACTTAAAAAAATGGCCCTATTTCATAATTGTTTGCACTAAGTGAGCCCTTTTCCCTCAAAACCCTAGGGCTGGCATTGTAAATGTTTTAAGGCCAGTGAAATGTGAAGGAAAAATGAATCACATACAAGGTTACTTCCTTCAGACTTTCTGTTAGAAGAGAAGCCCTCGCCTGAATCCTAGTTCACAAACTGGCTGTGAATAGTTTTTCCTCACTGAGCTATATATACACTATTTCCTCCTCCCCCCAAAATCGCTTGACCATCTGCATTTATTTATACTGCCTCTTGAGTCAGTGCCCCCTCCAATTTTTCAATAATAAACTTGAGGAAGTGCTGTGTGCCCCACAGTTCTTGAGAGAAATGAATGTGCCTTGGCTTTCAAGTCTGAAATACCATCCATTACTAAGTCATGTATGTGATCCTTTGTACATATGTAAATATGTAAATTTGTTTTTATTAAAAATGTTTATATCAGAAAGTAGAGATGAGGATCAGTTTATGCTTTGAAGTCAACATTTATTAAACTCTTTGTGCCAGAAACAGTGCTAAGAGCTTGGGGTACAAAGAAAGGTAAAAAAGGTCCCTACTTACTGGGAGAGGCAAGCCATTATATACTTAAAATATACATTTACATATATATATAAAATACAGAATACAATGGAAGTGATAAACAAAGGGAAAGCCTTAGAATTGAGGATTGGGAAAGGCTATCTGTGGAAAGTGGGATATTGGAGCATGCCAGGAAGTAGAGGTGAGAGAAGGCAGGGAGAGGCAGCAGGGAAGCCTGGTATCAGTGGAGCTGGGAGCTCTGCAGAGAAATTTGCAGGGAATTTGGAAGTCAGAAGTAAAAAGAACTGGAAAGGCTAGAAGGGGTCAGCTTGTGAAGGGCTTTTTTGTTTGTTTGATCCTAAAAGCAGCAGGAAGCCACTAGTCTAGCCAAGTAGGGAGTCAGGTGTTAGATAAACAGATCTTACAATTGTCTGCATAGATGGTCACTGCTGATGAAATCATTCTTAGTTTCTTGTCCAAGTCTAACCTTTAGATGCAAGTAACATGTACCTTGGGGTTTAAAAAAGGAATGGAAATAGTAATTCCCCCCCTTCACTTTTCGAGGGAAAGAATGCACAGTGGAGCATTCAATTTGATAAACTTAAGACAAAATAGTTGCTAAACACAGGGTATAGAAAGATAAAATGAACTTACACAGAATTATGCCTCCAAGAAGCTTGTACTCTTTAACATGTTCCTAAGGAAGGGTCTCTTAAGAACAAAAAAGTTTCATCAAAGCACTCTGAAAAATGATAGAAAAGAATCTTTTTAGAGGAGGTCCAGGCAAAAGAGAGGGCCTTCATGGAAGTGATGTTGGAGCTAGAATTTAACAGATTTTTAACTGGAAGAAATGAAGGGAAAGGCAGAGGAATAGATAGCCCTTGTAAACATAAAGACATAGATGGAAGAGAACAAAACAAAGACAGAATATAGCTTAGTCCAGATTTACTTGGAACCTCGGGTTGGTTCTTTTGGCAGTTAGGAAACCCTAATAAGATCCTGCTACAGGACTGAACTACTGAGATTCCTGACTTTCAGATACTGCAGATCTAAGACCTCATCAATGTAGGGATTCCCTCCAGGGAGTCAGATGCTGCCCATCTATGCCAGCCCATCCTGTGTGACCCTTGTCTGTGTTCAAGCGCATCTTTATGTCTTCTTGATTCTGACTATGATATCAATGGTGAATGAGCATTCCAGGAGGTCCCTTCACATGCCTGGGCCATCTTTGATGACATCTTTTGCTATGTCACACCTTCAAAATTTTTTGTTTGTACATGTTGCCATCTAGTCACCCACCTGCATCTCCATTCCTTTTAGGAGAAGAGCCTGAGTATTCCATGACTCAATGCCCCCAAACTAGGGTCTACAATATCATTCCTTAAAAGCCAGTAGAAACAAGAGATGATTTATACGGAATATTAGCAGAAGCAAAGGTGGTTCAGATGGTCAGTCCTATGGCCCTTTCACCACATTATGTCAGAATGAAAAGTGTGATTCATTTTGTCTCTCTTTTATGGGAGACAGAAAGGGCAGGGGAGAAGGGGTTTATTAAGGCCATATAGTTATGGCAGGAATGACCCTGGCTTTTTAGTAGTAAGAGGGAGGAGGTCAGGCAAAATGTGGGTCAGGATTCAAAGCAGAGAACACAAGTCTGGAAAGAAGGAAGAGACCTGAATCAAGGGAAGGGGTATCATGACCCATCATTCACCTTTTCTGCTGTTTGTTCAAAATTTAACAAAGGCTTTTCCAGCCTTCCTCCAAGATAAGCCCGGATAGCAATGTAATACCAACCACTATTTGACAGCATCAGGGCTGAGGTTAATTTATGTAATTAGAGAGGGAGAGAGATTTCTTGGGCAAAATCTCTTAGATCACAGTTAATTGGTTCAATTCATCACATTTGGCCTGAGAAACTGTGAAAGAGACACACTTGCAGATTCTCATCCATAAATCCCCAAACCTTAATTGATAAATTCAAAGAAAAAAACATTTTCCATCATATCTCAAACACAATGCCCTTGGAGCTTCTCTCCTGAATAGGATCAGAATAGAGACCTGAGGTCTTATGGTTTCAAGGACCCAAATAATCCTAAATATAAGGAATAAAACCCTATAAGAACAAAGAGGAATCTCCAGGGCCCCTTAATCTAAAAGGAGTCAAAGTTTAAAGCTTGAAAGTCAGACTCACTAGAGGAGCAGTTGCTATAATTTTATTCTGTGACCTAGTTCTACGATCTCTTTATGCTAACATTTTAAAATAAAAAAATACATTTTTACTTTATCACTACTGAAATCGTTTACTTATTGGCACTTCCAAAATAATAGGTACAGATGCTAGATAAACTCTTATTGACCTAACTCCTTGTCTACACAAATATCCTTATCCAAGAGCTCCCTATGTCAATTAAATCACAGGTCTAGTTTCTATTCTTTTGCCACCTTAATGCTCTGATTATTTCAAAATATTTTAAAATTAAATTTTATTTTTTTCAATCAACAAAAATCCAGCTTCTCTCCCTGTCCCCTCCAAATTAAGAAAAAAAGAAAAAAAACCACTGTTAGAAATAAATGTAATGAAGCAAAACATAATTCCCTATTGGGCATGTCCAAAAGAAAATATTTCTATGTGTGTGTGTGTGTGTGTGTATATATATATATATATATATATATATATATATATATATATATGAATTTATCTATGTCTCATTCTGCACTCTAAGTTCTTCACATCTCTATTAGGAGGTAGGTAGTATGGTTCATTTTAGTCCTCTAGAAGTGATTAGTCATTACATTGATCCAAGTTCCTAAGAGTTCCCATTTAAAGTTGTTTATTTTTATAATATTCTTGTATTTGTATAAATTGCTCTTTTCACTTCACTCTGCATAGGTTCATATAAATCTTTCTTGGTTTCTCAGAAAAAACCCCTTCATCATTTCTTAGAGAAAAATAGTATTTCAGCACATATATATGTATATGTATATACATTTACAACACACACACATATATATACACACACCATAATTTATTCATCATTCCCAATTGATGGCACTGTTCAAGATTCCCATTTTTTGCCACCTCAGAATGCCATACATATTTTTGTGCATCCTGAGTTTAAATATAGTTTTGTTTAGGAATAATATTTTCCTCTAATTCCCTTTTTCTCTTCTATCCTTTCCCTACTATATCCCTATGAATGAAATTGATTTCTGTATCCACCCTTGTAAATAAACATATACACATATGGATATATTTGTATATTTGGTTGCTTCCTCCCCTTGTTGTATAAATTTCTACTTGTATCCCTTGATTGTGTGAGTTAAATTTCTCTAATTTTTTCCCTTCCCCCTGAAAATCCCCCTCTCCTTTCTTTTGAGATTATCAAGACATATCAGAGGTCCTCTCAGATTTCTAATTACACTGCCTCTATAACCCCATAATGATAACAGAGTAAAGGGGATAAGCATATCATCTCCCCATTTAGAATATAAGCAGTTTATCCACATTTAGTTCTTTATCATTGTTCACTCATGTTTACACTTTAAAACTTCTTTCAATTTCTATGTTTACAGAGTTTTCATGCATCTCTGGTCTTTTCATCAGCAATGCTTGGAAGTCCTCTATTTCATTAAGGAACCATTTTTCTCTTAGTTTTGCTAGGTAAGGTATTGTTGGATGTGAATCTATATCCTTTACCTTCTGGACTATTCCAAGTTCACCATCCCTATAGAGATAACTAAATATTCTATGATCATGGTGATAGCTCTTCAGTATTTGAATTCTTTTCTTTTTACCACTTTTAGTAATTTAATAATTTGGCCTGAAAGTTCTGGATTTTGGCTATAATACTCCTGGGAGTTTTCATCCAGAGCTTTCATTTGGGAGATGATTGGCAGATTCTATTTCCACTTGACCATCTGATTCTAAAAGATCTGAGTAATTTTCTTTTAAGATTTTTTTGAAATATGTTATCTAAGCTCTTTTTTTCAATCAAGGCTTTCAGGCAATCCAATGATGCTTAATTTTTTTCTTCTTCATCCATTTTCCAGGTCCATTGTTTTTGTTAAGAAATATCTCACATTTTCTTCTGTTTTTAATCTTTTGACTTAGTTTTAATTTTTTTTAGTTTTAATATTTCTTATTTTCTCATGAAATTATTGACTGCTATTTGCTTCATTCTAATTTTTATGGAGTTTGTTGCATGGATAAGGTTTTTTACCTCTTATGTCAAGCTCTTAATTCCCTTTCCACTTCTTTCTTGTGTTATTTAAATTCCTTTTCTATTTTTTGTCTTTAGTGTTCTCATTTCATTTATAAAAATATTTTAAAATTCTTGATACATATCTTTCATGAGTTCTGCTATATTTTTCTTTAAGATTTTTACCTGTATAGCCGCACAAAACCCCTGAAGCTTGGGACAATGCACCCTCCATCCTAGAAATAGTTCTACTTTAACACAGAGTTAAAAGCAAAGTAACAGGCTAGGGAAATGAACAAAAAACAAAAAAGTTTCTGACCATTGAAAGTTATTACAATGACAAGGAGGATCAAAACACACACAGAAGGTGACGATACAGTCTCTTACATCCAAAGCCTCCAAGAAAAATAAGAATTGGGCTCAAGCCATGGAAGAGCTCAAAAGGGACTTGGAAAATCAAGTAAGAGAGATAGAGGGAAAATTAGGGAAAGAATTGAGAGAGAATACAAAAAACTGAGGAGAATGACTTTAAAAGATTTTTGCCTGTAGATTTTCTTCTCCTGGGCTTGTGTCTTCAGCATCCTTATTACTATGAGTTTTGTTTGTTTTTATAGTAAGATTCTCTTTCTGTTTGCTCATTCTTTCAGTCTAATTCTTGACTCTGGACTAAATGTTAGGACTCTGTGTACTTTCTTCTAAAGGGAAAATCTGGACTGCTCCTATTGTTGCTTTCTTAGAAGTATTGGATGTTACATGTCATCTAGGCTTTGAGGAGCAGCTAAGCCTAGGAACCTGTATATTTCAGTGCTCCCAAAGTGGTTTAATTTAGGACAAAGTCTAATCTGAGCTCTGCAAGTGCCTGACCAAGGTCCAAATTTGAGCAACACTAGATTGCTATTGGGCTCAGTCACTATGCCAGCTGGGAAGCTCTGCAGGTTCTGAATGACAGAATTGCAGGTTCCCTTTGGTCTGGAATTTCTGCCCTGACTATTTTTTGTAAGGTTCATTCTGGGCTAGAATTTGGAACAAAGATTTCTGCTCTGTTCCTAAGGTTCTGAGCCACACAGTTATGATTGGCTTTGGGAGGGCCTGTGATTCCTTATCCTGGTATTCCAGGACTCCTAAGACCAGGTCCCTTCCTAAGTTCATTCTGGATTTGTGAGACAGAACTGGATAGTGGATGACAAAGCTGGAAATGGGCATCTTTTCTGGAATTCTGCATGAGGTTGTGGAATAGAAAAGTGGGCCTAGAACCTTGTTTTGCCCTACTGGACAGTATTTCTCTGCATGAGATAGCATGCTTCTTCTGGCCAAACCCCAGTACCAGCATCATTGGGTCCAGAGACCTCTCTGCCTCCCTCAATCGATGTAGGTTGAAAAAATGTTTTCTTGTGATTTCCAATCCCCCCCCCGAATTTCCTTATCAGGATTCAGTCTGGTCTATCTTATAAATATCTTTAGAGCAGTATTGGGGTGAGGGATGGCAGAGCTTACTGTATTTCTGCCATTTGAGATCCACTTTCTTTACCAAAATTTTTTAAAAATATTTTATAACTGCCTTTTTGTTTTCATATCAGTTTTATGGAAATATCCTCTTTCTCCTGACTTGCAAAGTGAACTTCACTGGTAACTAAGAAAAGAGCCAAACAAAAACATTTGACAAAGTCAGTGTAGTTTGTTCCAGTGATCCCTTTACCTCTCTGCTGAGAAGGAGATAGATTTCATCTTTCTCTAGAACCTTTAATGATTTTTCAGTTCAGAGTTCGGCCTCTTACTAGTATTTTTTTTAAACAATGTTATCATAATGTGCATTATTCCTTTGCTTCTGCTTACTTCATTCTGCATCAAGTAAAAAAAAAACTAACTAAAAATTACATTGATAAAAGGAATTTCTTCATCCAGGAATTTCCTAAATCAGTGAAACCATGAGTCTAATTACTATCCTTGTCATTATTCTTTCAATCATTCTATCCTTCTCTAAATTCTTATCTATTATTTCTTACTGCATAGTAACATTTTATTACATTTGAACATCATTCAGGCATTCTCTATTTGAATATCCACTTTGTTCTTTATTACCTAATATGAATATATTTGCATACATTGGACTTTGTTCATTTTAATTAACAATTACTTAGGAATTGCCTGGTTAAAGAATATAAAGTTTACTAATGGATTTGGTTCTCTTCAACAATAAGATGATTCAAACCAATTCCAATTGTTTAGTAATAAAGAGAATCAGCTATACCCAAAGAGAGAACTTTGGGAAATGAGTGTGGACCATAGCATAGCATTTCCACTCTTTCTGTTATTGTTTGCTCCCATTTTTGTTTTCCTTTTCAGGTTTTTTCTTTCTAGATCCATTTTTTCTTATGCAGCAAAATAACTGTATAAATATGTATACATATATTGGATTTAACATATACTTTAACATATTTAATATGTATTGGACTACTACTAGCCATCTAGGGAAAGCCAACAGGGGGAAGGAGGGGAAAATTTGGAACAGAAGGTTTTGCAAGGGTCAATGCTGAAAAATTGTTCATTCATAAGCGATAATAAAAAAAAGAATATAAAGTTTAATTAACTTCCTGATATAATTTTATTCTTTTTAATTTAAATAATATTTTCTTTTCCCCTAATTATATGCGAAAACAATTTTCTTTAACATTCATTGACTTTTGTTTTACATTTTAAAATCCAAATTCTACCCCTCTCTCCTTCCCCTGTCCCTTCCCTGAGATGGTAAGCATCTGATATAGGTCATTATTCATTTTGTTCAAGAAAAGTAGAACAACAACAACAACAACAACCAAAGAAAGTGAAAAACAGTATGCTTTGGTCTGTATTCAGATAACATGAATTCTTTCTTGGAAGGCAAATAGCATTTTCCATTATGAATCCTTTTAGATCATTGTATTGCTGAGAACAGTACATCATTGTACAACATTGCTGTTATTGTGTACAAGGTTCTTCTGGTTCTGCTTACTTTATTTTATATTAGTTCATGTAAGTCTTTCCAGGTTTTTCTAAAATCATCCTGCTCATCATTTCTTACAGCACAAAAATATTCCATTGAAATTATATACCAAGGGGTGGCTAAGGTGTAGTGAAAAGAGTACCAATCCTGAAGTCAAAAGGACCTGAGTTCAAATCTGACCTCAGACACTTAACACTTTCTGGCTGGGCAACCCTGGGCAAGTTACTTAATCCCAATTGCCTCAACAACAACAAAAAAAGAAAAGAAAGAAATTAAGAAAAGAAATTATATAACTTTTTCAGCCATTCAGGTATCCCCTCAATATTCAATTCTTATCCATCACAAAAAGAGCTAATATAAATATTTTTGGACAGATAGTTTCTTTTCCCTTAAAAAAAATCTCTTTAGAATCCAGACCTAGTAGTGTATTGCTGGATCAAAGAGCATGTAGTTTTATTGCCCTTTCAGTACAATTCTAAGTTGGTCTCTGAAATGGTTAGATCAGTTCACAACTCCACCAACATTGCATTAGTGTCCCAGTATTCCCACATCCCCTCCAACATCTATCATTGTCCTTTTTTGTCATAGTACCATTTTAATTTACGTTTCTCCAATGAACTGTGATTTAAAGCATTTATTCTATGGCTATAGATAGTTTTGATTTCTTTGAGAATTGTATGTTCATATCCTTTGACCATTTATCAATTGGAGAATGACTTGTATATTCTTATAAATTTGACTCAGTTCTCCACATATTTGAGAAATAAGGCTTTTTATCAGAAATACTTGCTATAAAAAATCCCCCAGTTTCCCCACTTTCTTTCTAATTTTGATTGTGCTTGGTTTGGTTTTTTTTTTTTGTGCAAAAACTTTTAATATAATCAAAATTATTCACCGTACATTTTGTAATACTCTGTAATATCTTGTTTGGTCCTAAATTCTTCTCTTATCTGTAAATCTGACAGTTAAACAATTCCATACTTCCTTAATTTGCTTATGGTATCATCTTTACTTCTAAATCATGTATTCTTTTTGATCTTCTATTTTAAATTTATGTCCAGGATGTTTGAATCAATTCATAGATCTACCAACAATGTATGACTATATCTATTTTCTTATAACCCCTCTAACACATTTATTTCTAAACTTTCTAATGTTTTAATAGGAATGAGTGTTGCATTTTGTCAAAAGCCTTATTTGTAGCTATTGAGGTAATCATATGATTTTTATTGCTTTTGTTGCTGATCTGGTCAGTTTTCCCAATTCTGATAGCTTTCCCAATTTTGAATTAACCCTATATTCCTAGTATAAATCCCACCTGGTCACTGTGTATGATTTTTGTGAAATATTGCTGTAATCTCCTTGTCAATATTTAAATTTTTTAAAATCAATATTCATTAGCAAAATTGTCCTGTAGCTATCTTTCTCTGTTTTTTTCCTCCCTGGGTTAGGTGTCAAAACCATATTTGTGACATAAAAAGAATTTGGTACAGCTCATTTTTTACCTATATTTTCAAATATTCTATATAGTACTGGGATTGATTGTTCCTTAAATGTTTGGTAGAATTTACTTGCAACTCCATCTTGTCTTAAGGATTTTTTCTTAGGGAGCTCACTGATGGTTTATTTGATTTCTTTTTCTAAAATAGGGTTATTTAGTTATTCTATTTCCTCTTCCGTTAATCTGGGGAAATTATATTTTTATAAGCATCCATTTCACTAAACTTATCTGTTTGGCATGGCAGCTTCTAATAATGGCTTTAATTTCATCTTCACTGGTGATTCATTCACCTTTTTCATTTTTGATATTAATAATTTGGTTTTCTTCTTTCTTTTAAAAATATTTTTATCACATTCTTTTATTTTTAAATTTTGAGTTCCAACATCCAGCCATTCTGGAGAGCAATTTGGAAGTATGCCCAAAAAGTTATCAAACTGTGCATACTCTTTGATCCAGCAGTGTCTTTACTGGGCTTATACCCCAAAGAGATACTAAAAAAGGGAAAGCGACTTGTATGTGCCAAAATGTTTGTGGCAGCCCTGTTTGTAGTGGCCAGAAGCTGGAAAATGAATGGATGCCCATCAGTTGGAGAATGGTTGAGTAAATTGTGGTATAAGAATGTTAT
The DNA here is from genome assembly GCF_902635505.1 of Sarcophilus harrisii. NCBI lineage: Eukaryota > Metazoa > Chordata > Mammalia > Dasyuromorphia > Dasyuridae > Sarcophilus > Sarcophilus harrisii. The sequence continues at coordinate 350,997,481 of NC_045427.1, forward strand.
GGAATATTATTGTTCTGTAAGAAATGACCAGCAGGACGAATACAGAGAGGATTGGCGAGACTTGCATGAATTTATGCTAAGTGAAATGAGCAGAACCAGGAAATCATTATATACCTCAACAGCGATACTGTATGAGGATATATTCTGATAGAAGTGGATTTCTTCAACAAAGACAAGATCTAACTTAGTTTCAATTGATCAAGGATGGATAGAAGCAGCTACATCCAAAGAAAGAACACTAGGAAATGAATGTAAACTGCTTGCATTTTTGTTCTTCTTCCCAGGTTATTTATATCTTCTGAATCCAATTCTCCCTGAGCAACAAGAAAACTGTTCGGTTCTGCACACATATATTGTATCCAAGATCTACTGTAATCTATTTAACATGAATAGGACTGCTTGCCATCTGGGGGAGAGGGTGGAGGGAGGGGAAAAATCGGAACAGAAGTGAGTGCAAGGGATAATGTTGTAAAAAATTACCCTGGCATGGGTTCTGTCAATAAAAAGTTATTAAAAATAAATAAATAAATTTTGAGTTCCAAATTCTTTCTCCCTCTTGCCCTCTCTGCCACTCACTAAGAAGGCAAACAATATGATAGCAATTATACATGTGAAATCATGTAAAAACTTATTTCCATATTAGCCATATTGGAAAAAGAAGAAGACTAGAAAAAGAACAAATAAAAAACCCAATTAAATACTAAATTAGAAATTCTGATACTCAAAAAAGAGATTAAGAAAACTGAATCTAAGAAAATTATTATATTAATAAAACTGAGTTGGTTTTTATGAAAAAAAAGAAACCTAATAAAACAGATAATAGAAAAAGAATGAAAAAAATTACCAGCATTAATAATGAAAAGGGTGAACTTACCATCAATGAAAAAGAAATTAAAGTAATAATTAGGAACTATTTTGCCCAACTATATGCCAGCAAATCTAATAATCAAATTGAAATGAATGAATATTTTAAAAATATATAAATTGCCCATTTTAACAGAAGAGGAAATAAGTTACTTAAATAGCCCCACTTTAGAAAAAGAAATAAAACAAGCCATCAATGAACTCCCCCCCCCCCCAAAGAATGCCTAGGGTTAGAGGGATTTACAAGTGAATTGTACCAAACAGTTAAAAAACAATTAATTCCAATAATATAAATTATTTGAAAAAATAGGAAAAGAAGTCTTGCCAAATGTCTTCTATGACACAAATATGGTGCTGATATCCAAACCAGGAAGAGCCAAAACAGAGAAAAAAAATTACAGACCAATCTCCTTAATGAATATTGATGCAAACATTTTAAATAAAATATTAGCAAGAAGATTGTGGCAACATATCAGCAGGATAATACACTAAGACCAAGTGGGATTTATACCAGGAATGCAGTGCTGTTTCAATATCAGGAAAGCTATGACCATAATTGACCATATCAATAATAAAACTAACAGAATCATACTGTAATCTCAACAGAGGCAGAAAAATCTTTTGACAAAATACAGCACTCCTTATTAAAAATACTAGAGAGCATAAGAATAAAAAGAGTTTTCCTTAAAATGATAAGCAGCATCTATCTAAAACCATCAGGAAACATTATTTGTAATGGAGAGAAGCTGGACACATTTCTAATAAAATCAGGGGTAAAATATCTATTAGATAGCTAACATATCTATCTATATCACTACCATTATTCAATATTGTACCAGAAATGTTGGGTTTAGCAATAATAAAAGAAAAAGAAATTTTAGAATAGGCATTGAGGATATAAAAACATTACTCTTTGCAGATAATATGATGATATACTTACTTAAAGAATGATCCAAAAACACACTTGAAACAATTAACAGTTTTAGCAAAGTTGCAAGATATAAATCAAATTCACACAAAAAATTAGCATTTCTATATATTACTGACAAAGCCCAGCAGGAAAAGAAAGAAAGAGAAATTCCATTTAAAATAACTAGACCTGGGATTATATCCCAAGGAGATCTTAAAGGAGGGAAAGGGACCCATGCAAAAATGTTTGTGGCAGCCTTTTTTGTAGTGGCTAGAAACTGAAAAATGAGTGGATGCCCATCAATTGGAGAATGGCTGAATAAATTGTGATATATGAATATTATGGAATATTATTGTTCTGTAAGAAATGACCAGCAGGAGGATTTCAGAAAGGCCTGGAGAGACTTACATGAGCTGATGCTGAGTGAAATGAGCAGGACTAGAGATTATTATATACTTTAACAACAATACTAAATGATGATCAATTCTGATGAAAGTGATTATCTTCAGTAATGAGAGGATCCAAATCAGTTCCAATTGATCAGTGATGAACAGAACCAGCTACACCCAGTGAAAGAACATTGGGAAACGAGTGTCGACTGCTTGCATTTTTGTTTTTTGTCTCGGGTTATTTTTACATTATTTCTAAATCCGATTTTTCTTGTGCAACAGGAGAACTGTATAAATATGTACACATATATTGTATTTAAGATACACTTTAACATGTTTAACATGTATAAGGAAGGGGTGGAGGGAGGGAAGGGAAAAGTTGGAACAGAAGTGAGTGCAAGAGTCAATGTTGAAAAATTACCCATGCACACTGATACATTGTTGGTGGAATTGTGAATACATCCAGCCATTCTGGAGAGCAATTTGGAACTATGCTCAAAAAGTTATCAAACTGTGCATACCCTTTGATCCAGCAGTGTTACTACTGGGCTTATATCCCAAAGAGATTTTAAAGAAGGGAAAGGGACCCACATGTGCAAAAATGTTTGTGGCAGCCCTGTTTGTAGTAGCCAGAAACTGGAAACTGAGTGGATGCCCATCAATTGGAGAATGGCTGAATAAACTGTGGTATATGAATGTTATGGAATATTATTGTTCTGTAAGAAATGACCAGCAGGATGATTTCAGAAAGGCCTGGAGAGACTTACACGAACTGATGCTGAGTGAAATGAGCAGGACCAGGAGATCATTATATACCTCAACAACACTACTATAGGATGATCAATTCTGATGGACGTGGCCCTCTTCAACAATGAGATGAACCAAATCCAATGGAGCAGTAATGAACTGAACCAGCTACTCCCAAAGAAAGAACTCTGGGAGATGACTATGAACCACTACATAGAATCCCCAATCCCTCTATTTTTGTCCACCTGCATTTTTGGTTTCCTTCACAGGCTAATTGTACAATATTTCAAAATCTGACTCTTTTTGTACAGCAAAGTAATGGTTTGGACATGTATACATATGTTGTATTTAACTTATACTTTAACATATTTAATATGTATTGGTCAATCTGTTATCTGGGGGAAGGGGTGGGGGAAGGAGGGAAAAAGTTGCAACAAAAGGATTTGCAACTGTCAATGCTGAAAAATTACCTATGCATATATCTTGTAAATAAAAAGCTATAATAATAATTTAAAAAGAAAAAAAACAATAAAACCCACATTTGAAAAAAAAAAAGAAAAATAAATAAAAATTACCCATACATATATTCTGTCAATAAAAAGCTATAAAAAAGAAACACCCACAAGTTCATGGATTCCCCCCAGATTAATAATTTCTCATTTGAGATGAGAAATTTGGGCTACATGATTTCTAAGTTACCTTTCAGTTTGAAATCTTTTGATACTATGTGGTCCCTGAAACTTATATAATTATAAGTCAATATCCAATTGAGCTGAATTATAAAAATAAAGTAACAGTTGCTAAGCAAATAAATAAATAAAGCTGTTTGGAGAACTTTGAGTTTGGCTAGTCTGCTCCCTCTACTTTGCCATCCTCACTGCTTTAATTAAGTTTCATTTCCTTGCTTAGGTCCTGTTCCAAATCCTATGTCTTTGCAGGGACATTCTTAGCAAGAGGTATTTTGCTCCCTGGAAATAAATAGCTCAAAATTAGCTCTGATTTAAAGGACAAAATTATGAAAATTGGATCCTAATAGGGATTTATGCCTTATTTGGAAGCAGTTTTGATTCCACAGGTGCTTTCAATGTGTTTTCCTACTATATAACAGTACAGTATTATTCAATAAAAGTTAATTAACTTTAAAAATATTTACTAAGTGCCTAAAATGTGCCAGCTACTATTTTAGGTGCTAGAAATACAAAGGCAAAAACAAAACAGTTCCTATCCTCAAGAAACTTATATTCTACTGGGGGATAAAAGATGCATAAAGAGAAACATAGAAATACAGAGTAGGGCATGAAGGAGGGCAAAAAAGAGGTCTAGGTATAGGCATGTGGAAATAATAATAATCATTCAACATAAAGCAATGAAAAAGGTTAGTTATTAAATCCCATTATTAAAGGTAGATAGAAAAGTAAAAAGTTTGCTTCACTTATCTAGTAAGATAATCAGAAAATTAGGCAAACTGCAACAAACATCTGGCTGTATCCACTTACCCTGCCCACAAAAAAAAAAAAAAAAAATTTGCACATATTACTTCATAAAGCTGGATGACACAAAGGATAGAGTCTTGGATTAGGAGTCAGGAAGACTCATCTTTGCGAGTTCAAATTTGGCCAAAGATACTTACTAGCGATAAGATAACTGAAAACAACCAAAAAATATCACAAATTGGGCTTGTATCTCACTCCAGATTAAAATTCAAAAAAAAATTCCAAATATAGTTATTTCATTTCCTCACTTATGTTCATCTCAATTTTATGGAATCCAGAAGGAAGACAAATTTACACTGTAATGTAGGTATATTTATTGTAAAAATTGGCAAATAGTAGAACACTCTGTAGAGAGACTCCCAAATGCTGTTTCCATTGCTTGATTTAAAAAAAAAAAAAAAAAAAAAGTATCAGCCATGAGTAAATAGTACCAGCTACTAAATCAATGACTGAGTTCATACATATACTCTTCCCAAGGGACTGCTGCGATGTTCTTAGTGGATTCTTCCCATTGGCAACGCAGAGCTGTTCTGTCATAGATAAGGGAGAAGAATGGTCTCATCTCTGTCCTTATGGATGCAGTGAATGATCTCTGTCTCAAGCTAGGTGACTCTGGAGCTCTCCAGGGTCCTGCAAACTCAACTCCATGTACAATAGTTCTATTCCTCTGACTGTACTTTGGCATCTCTTGTCCATCTCTCCAGCATTCTTGATGGTCAGGACTCCAATCCAAAGATAGCCATGGAAAAAAAAATAGGGAGACTGGTGCCATGCAAGGTAACTCCTTCATGATATGTCACATAGTAGTAGGTAGTAGGTTGTTATCTATTAGCAATCAGCTAGTTTCCTGTGTAATCACTTTTTCCTAAATCTCTTGCAACATTCTGTTAATTTGGTTAAATCCTCTATGACTTGTTTCTGCATTTATACATGAGTGAGAAGGTGGTTAATCTAGACTGATTTTCAAGGTCCTTTAAGCATAAACACCTGCATCCTCAAACTTGACTTTATGATGGTTGGCCCATATATTTTGGAATGCCTCTGTACTTTAAGGATCTCTACAACTGAAAAGAGCTGCAGTTGGGTTCAATCTTTCCCAGTCACTCAGACTGAAGTCTTCCTCAAGTTAAGGCAGAATCAGTGAGTCATAGTACACAATGTCTTCTCAATCTGAATCATTATTTTTTAAGCTATCATGTAGTCCAAATAGTCTACACCACTAAAACGGTCATTTCTCTCCAGATTCTATTTATCACTTCTTTCTTCATTGGAAAGGCTAAAACTCCCCTATAAACAACAAGCAGTGGAAATGAATTTCAGGGTCTTCAACCCATGATTGAACTTACTATAGTTAGTCATTTAATTCTATTTGTGTCAGTTCCTCATAACCATTCCAATACCTTTGTCAGGAAAACTCCAGATGGGGTCACAAAGAGTTGGACATAACTGAAAAGACCAAACAAGATTGTTGAAATTTGAAATCTGAAATTAGCACCATACATAATTTCTTAAATTTTTCAATGAATGTCCATTTTAAAAAACAGTAACTCAAGTTCATGTATTGCAAATCTCATTTGTTGATCACTAAATACTTATTTAGTGTCTATTTGGGGCAGGGCATTAATATCATTCATATTGATATTAACTGTACTAGTCACTGGTAGAGTTTATTAGGCATTGTACAAAACTCTGGAGATACAAAGAAAAGTATAAGAGTCCCTTCTGTTGAGGAACTCATTATCTTATGGGAGAGACAGCATGCAAATAACTAAGTACAGATAAGCTGTACGCTGGATAATTTGAAAGTAATCAAGAGAGGGAAGGAATTACAACTAAGCGGAATTAGGGAAAGCTTCCCATAGAAGGTGAGATTTTAGTTGGGACTTCAAGAAAATCCGGGAAGCCAGGAGATGAAAATGAAGAGGGAGCACATTCCAAGAATAAGGGACAGCCAGGGAAAATTTCTGGAGCGAAGAGATCAAGTACCTTGTTTGAGGAATGGCAAGCAGGCAGTGTTCCTGTATCAAGCAAAGTGGGGTTGGAGTAGGGTGGGGATGGAGCTAGGTTATGAAGAGCTTTGAATGCCAAAGAAAGAACTTTTTAATTGCTAGGGAGCCACTGGAGTTTATTGGGAGGAGGGGAGGTAGGACATGATTAAGACCTTCAATTTAGAAAAATCACTTAATACTGAATGGAGGGTGGATTAGAGGGAAGACAGACTACACTATTGCAACAGTCTAGCAACAGGGTGATTAGAGCCTACACAAGAGTATCAGAAGAGAAAATAGGGTGTATTCAAGAGATGATTTCAGGGTGAAATCAACAGGCATTAACAATAGATAGGACATGATGAGTGAGAGAAAGTGATACTTGTTAGGAAGTTATCTTTTGATTGATGAAATTAGTTTTTGATGAAAATCAAGTTCTCTTGATGTAAGACTACTCTCTAGTTTTCTAAGTTAGCATCTGCATACAAGACAATTGATTTGCTTGGATGTGCACAGACCAATAGTAGAGAATGTATTTAAAGAACAAGTCTCTAAAAGCTTGTTCACATTTATGAGTCCAGTAATTTCCAAATGGCTTCAGAGAATATAGGGCAAACTGACTTTTCTTGCCATTTTTGCTTGTAGTCCTCTTCAATCATATATCTACCAGCTAAGTTATTCCAGTGAAGTCAATTAGCATTTATTGAGTCTAGCAATAGCAACATAATTCTTTCATTTTAATTTTATTGATATCTTCTATTTTTGTCACCTTTATTTCCAAATTTATCTTCCTCCTCTCCTCCCCAATAAGCCATCCTTTGTAAAAAGAATAAAAAAGAAAAAAAGAACAGATCAGCAAAACCAATTCTGTCTGATAGTCTGTGCAATATTTTGTTTCCAATAGTTCCCCCACTTCTGCAAAGAAAGGAGGAAGATGAATTTTATTTAATTCTTTTTCTGAGGCCAAGTTTGATTGTTATAATTAATGACATCAGGTTCAATTGTGGTTTTTTGTTCTTTCCATTTCCTTCGTTAGAGTTCTTGTATATATTATTTTCCTGATTCTGCTTATTTCATTCTTCATTGGTTCATGTAAGTCTTTTCAGGTTTCTCTAAATTCTTCATATTCAATATTTCTTAACAGGATTCTTTACACATTTGCAATAAGAACCAATAAATCCTGAAGGAGACCTCAAATCTTTGTTTTATTGAGGCAATTAGGGTTAAATAGCTTGCCTTGGATCACATGGCTAGTAAAGATCAAGTATCTAAGACTGGATTTGAACTCAGGTCCTCCTAACTCCAAGGTCAGTGCTCTATCCACTGCACCATCTAGCTGCCCCAAGACCTTCAGTCTTAAAGACTCTGAGCATTTTAGCAAGGAGTTAGTGTTGATCCAGCAAAGATAAAAATATTTCTCAACTGGCTTCATCCAATGTGACCCATCCACTTGATGGAAGCTCTGGCAGAACTGGCGTTTTTCAATTGGCAACTTCAGATCAGCATTCTCTAATTGATTTAATACATTTGGTCTTTTTTCATTTTATTTCATATAGCAGCTTTCTAAAAACAGTGAGGTTACTAAGATAAGCCAACACTTCTAAATGCCTTGAGTTTCCAACTACTTTCTACTATAAAGCCACTGAAAAATGACAGATGCCTAAAGATACCTTGGAATATATGCTTAAAGTGGTAAAAATCCAGTTGGGCAGACAAAAATAGTCTTCTCTTTTTCTTCTTCTATCATAGGAATATGCTAATATCCACAAGGTAAACCCAACACTGAAAACCATTGGCAGGCTAGCAAACAATATATCTTATGGGCATCTTAAATTCTTGCCATGTTGTATTAGAGTACGTTAATTCTCAAAATTCAAAGTCCAAGAATTTATACACAATTACATTTTCATATTCTTCTATCATATCACTATAGGCAATACATACAGAATAACAGCATTTATTGAGAGTAAAATTGAGAGCAAATTAAGGAACAAAGCAGTTTAAAAAAAACCCAACACATTAGCTTTATCTGACAGTATATATATAACAGTATCCAGGTGGAATCATTCTATAAACAACTATTGGAACAATCAAGATAAATATTTTCAGGGTCTAGGTGAGCTCTGTACCTGACCCTACCCCTGTTTGCAGAAGTTAGTCCAGTGGAAATCAGCTTGTGCAGATCCCAACCTGAATTTATCTGTCAAATACAATCAACATAATTGTGGCATTGTAGTACATTTCTCTAGCAGAAGAAAACTCTCTCTCTTTATGGATCTTCAGCTGATGTTTTTGTAATGGTCTCTAGATTCCTTTAAAATAGCTTAGATGTCACATTCTGAAGGAGGTTTTTCTTGGTTTCCTCAACTAGTAGGACCTTCCCCCTTTCAGATTACCGTGTGTGTGTGTGTGTGTGTGTGTGTGTGTATGTGTGTGTAACAGATAGTAAGAACTAAAATTTATATATCACTTACTATATGTTAGATACCGTGCTAAGCCTTTTACAAATATTTTCTCATTTGATCTTCACAACAACCCTGGAAAGCAGGTGCTATTATTATTCTCATCATTTTATAGATGAGGAAACTGAAGCAAACAGAAGTCAATTGACTTGTCTAGGGTCACACAGCTAGTATTTATTTGAGGCTAAATTTTAATTCAAATCTTGACTCCAGGCTCAGCTCCTTATTCAACGTATCATCTAGTTGTATTTTTATGTATGTGGTCTTTCTCAATAAAGGGTAAGCTCCTTGAGGTTAGGGACTGTTTTTGCTTTTGTTTTGTTTTGTTTGTAAATCACCATCCCTTGGTGATTGACATGCAGTATGTATTTGATAAATGATTGTTGGTTGATTGATACTTAGTTCGAGGTTGTTAGTGATCATCACATAAATCTCTGGATCTCATTTAGCTTTTTTCAATGTTTTTACAACGTCCTTATTTTTATAATCAGGGTCTACATCTAAAAATAAAAGACCTAGTCATGTTTTTATAACCATTGCTCATTATTTTTATAGATTGGACAAACTTCCATTTAATTCAAATTTTAAATCAGACTGTATTCGGTAAATCAATAATGCAAAAGCAACTAATAAAACATGCAGGTCCAAGCAACAAAATAGATGCAAATGCAAAAAACAATAACTGAACGAAATACAGCAATATCTATAAGACAAGCAATATCAATCAATTCATTGGCACATGCAAATAAGATTGACGTGATCAATAACACATACCTTCAAGCAGCAGTTAATTAGCAGTAGTCAATACTATCTGAACCAAGGACACAAAGCACTATATGATTGGAACATTTAGACCCAACTGGGCTAGTCCAGAGGCAAAATCCCAACAGGAAAGACAAATATTAAATCCTAGGCTGGATCCAAGATTTCCTGGGAGAAAGAAGAAAAAATTTGTAAATCATAATTCAAGTGTAATCTGTACTATTAACATTTTCTCCATCTTCTTCTTCTTAAGTCTTAACAATCTACAAAACAATAAATGAAGCCCTAATTTGTAGGGCTTGTGACAAATGCTTCAATTTTTAAGGTATAAATGCTCACCTTGAAGATTTAACAACTGACTCTGCCAAGTACTGGCTCTAGCATGCCCCATGCCTTGATCTGACCACAGATTGGCAAGAAGGCTAACCATAGCCATCCCTTAAATGCATGACATTAGTCACAAGGGGGAATGAAACAGTATGGATGGCCCAATGAACACCCATCCTCATTACTAAAAGCACAACTCCAAGCACTGGCCATACTGTTTTGGGGATGGGAGTGAACAAAGAAAAAGGAGAGAGGATTCCTCCTCTGAAATCATTTCCACTGAGCTTCTGTTGCAAGAGTCCTAATCAAGTTATCTCACTTAATAGGACTAATTTGCTGCCCATGAACTCCAATCAAGTTTAAGTGATGAGTGGGATGAAGCAGGACAAAGAGGCTATCCATAATCTTCACAGAGCTTCTTGAAGAGGACAGCAACCATGTCAGTAGTTTGATTTATATTTTCAAGTCTATGTATATTTTTCCCTTTAATCTTCCAGAAGATTCCAATTGAATATTAAGCTGTTCTTTCTCTCCCCATAAAAGAGCACTAGAGTTTTCTCTGCAAGTTTCCATGCCTGATGCCAGTGCTTTCCCATGAGGTTCATCCTCTTCTTCTTGGTCTTAGGCTCCAGCACAAGACAAATATCAAATATCAAGGCCATGGCTATAGTGATTTCTTATTTTTCAGTCATTTAATTACATTTTAGAAACTGAAAAAACAACATTAAACCATTTTACATAAGATGCTTAATATATATTTTGTTTTTGGTTTGATTTGGAGCAATTTAATTCCAAGGTGGCTATACTTCCCATTTGTTCCCCTAGCAGTCCCATTCTATTCAGTGACCTTCATCTACAATCCAGGATATAGAAGGAAGTCCTGAACACAACTTCAACATTGTGGTCAAACCCTCAATAGATCCTTCTGCCATGTGCTACATGGCTGGACAGAAAAGTCCTACCCAGCAAAGGACCACCCCGCCTGGTACGCCTGTATCGAAGAAGATGCTGTGTTCTCAAAGCAAAGCAAAATTCAGTGGCTTAAAGGAAATGTGATGTGTATAAATTAAGAGACATCTCCACCCCAAATGTCCATATGACCATTTTGCTTGACCTGTGGTAGACCATTCCAAGCAACAGCTGGACACACAGAACCTTAAGTCCAACATAGTGATGTCATTTTGGTCCTTTTCAAGAGCAAAAGACAAAAACCAATTAACCTTTACAGGATTTTGCTCCAGTTTCTATTGTCCCAAAAGATCCGAATTATCCTCTACTCTTTTCTCTTATTTTGGGGGTTTTAAAGCATAAATTAGAAGCTCAATTATACTGCTTCTTCCTAATCACACAGAACATAAAATGAACTAGAGACTGTTGTAAGGGTATTATAAACTCTTTCCATAGCAGTTTAATAATTTATATTTATCCCTACTCTGATCAGAGAGACTAAGGCACATATGAAGAGCACACCACAAGACATTGCCTAAATTCAAACTGGAAAATCTACAATCTAGACTACCCAGAACACTTGCTGATTTCCTAGCTATTACTCTTTGTGCGCCAGGTTCCTCTAAGTTTCTAACCACCAAGGACAAGGAGATATGGAAACTATTTGGAGACTTGGGAAGGGGAGGACGATGGTCCTGTTCTAAGAGATCTCCCCAGCAAGATTCAACAAGTGGCCAGCCTTGCCCTGAGTTCACCGAATAAAATATTAAGGGGGACGTTGTTATTCTATTAAAAGTAAAACAAGCCAGAGAATCTGATTCTGACATTGTGAAGCAACAGCTTTAGACTGATCATGGAATAAGTAGCAGAGATTGAGCTGTCAAAAGTATAAGGAGATGAGGGAGAAAAGGGACTCCCCCTTGACCTTTGCCCTCCACCCCAAATGCTTCTGAGATCTTTTAGGCATAGCTCAGTTGATGGCTGGAGAATGAAAAAGCCGGTAACAATGTCACTTTATTTCAGTAGCTATGTTCATTGAGATCAGGCACTGCAGTTTGAAATTTCTCTGACTATGTTGTCCCCCTCCTGTTGTAGGGACATAGGAAAACTCTTAAGATCACTGAGAGATTCCCAATGTTCTAGACACAAACATTTCTGGGGCAGTTTATGGGAGACTCTTCTTTTTCTTCCCTGGGCCCAGCTGGTGGTTCTCTTGCAGCAGCTGAGTCATGTTGCTGAGAGAACAGTTGGTAGGAGTTGGAGCCTGGAATCTGTCACTGAGAAGCCCTTTCCCTGACCACTCCAAGGGTGGGGTGGAACACTGAAGCAAGATTTCTCAAGGAATCCCTTGTACACAAACAGAAACAGAGAGGGCCTGTCTAATCATGGACTCAGGAAGATTCAACAAACTTTTAATGATGCTGAATAAGAATATAGAGATTATCCCAGGGAGTATGTGCTCAGAGACTCCTTGGAAACTCCAAGGACAAAACAAATCATTCCTTGGGGGTTTGGAGATTAAGAACATCCAGGTTTGCTCCCCAGCCATGTGGTGGCCCAGTGCTGAAAGATTGCTTTGATATTTTTGAATGGCCTGATGTGATAAACCCTGACTTGTCCCCTTGATCCTCCCCCTTTCCATGGAGGCAGAAAAGGAGCATCCATTAAAAGAGACTGGTGGCTCCCTTTGACTATTGCTTCTTGTGACAAAATGGATCCCAATAAAGGGCAGAGGACAGCTTTTCTCTATCACAAAAATTTGGCAGTGGGGTCTCTTCCCACAGATCAGATTAAGCATCCCAGTTACCAGTCTCCTTCTAAGGCCCCTGGCTGCCCTTGGCTTCTCCTGTGTATAATCTTCCATTAGTATTATCATTGAGAATCCATAGAAAAGTCCCATGGGACTTGGGAGGCTTGCTGCAGCTGCCACTGATTTGGTTGATTTAGCTGCTTCTTCACAGCACTCATGGCCTTTCAGAACCATTTCAAGCTCACAGGGTCAATGTTAAAGGAAAAAAATATGATAGACAGTAAATGGGCATCTGGAGGCTCCATGCAAATCTCACTACTCAAGCTCATGCTCCAAGTGGAGAAAGACAGCAGCTTTGTTACCCAAGAGATCCTGGCTTCTAGTTCCTCCTTTCTGCAACCATGACATAATGACTGATACTGGACAAGTCACAACTTCTCAGGGAAATAAACAACAAACAAACAATCATTAATTAAACACCTACTATATACCAGGGGGGCAAGGTAGATGCTATTATTCTCCCCATTTTAAAATGAGGAAACTGAGGTAAACAGAGATTATGTGCCTTACCATAGGTCACATAGCTGAGAGTATCTGAGACCCGGATTTGAATTATGGCCCAGTGCTCTGGTCACATACCATCTATCTATCTCTAAGGTGGCTGTCAGGGCTGCAAACAACTTCCAGAGATGGTGTTGACCTGCCCTGATAGAAGGAACATCTTGACTCTGAAGGAGTTCCCTATTCATGAAAAATCCTTGGTTTAGTTTCTAGTCATAAATTATATATGTAGATTACTATAATAATTATAAGACATACTGCATTCATATATGATACATTACATACATTATAAAACATACACAAAGTAGATATTAAGGATAAGATAAAGATGAAATAAATATTTTAAAAGAATTTTTATTTAATAGTGTAAAAACATTTTTGTAATTTTTTTTAGTGAGAATAATGTCATTGAATATGTTTCATCATTTAAAAAAAAATCTTGCATCACTTTGTGATTCAATGATGTGAAACCTTGTCCCAACTTTATTATATTTTAAGACTCACTTTTAATGGCTGTCAGAGCCCAGAAAAAGATATTTCATAAAGAAAAGATAAAGCATGTTACCCACCTCTGGATAGAGAGGCGATAGACTAAGAATATTTCCCTCAAGCATGGTACAGTTTCTTTGCCAGGCTCCTTGTGGAGACATGAATATATATCTAGTCTGTCATTGGTACCAATCAGCTGATCCAGGATACCACTAGGACACTGTGGGAATATAGGTCCAATAATTCTCTGGACCACTTGAGGCTTGTAAGGTCTTCCTCCAGTCAAAGTAAAGGCAGAAGGAGGAAGTCTAGACTGAGACCAAATCCAAGGCTTTTTATTCCCCGCCCTCAAACTTCTTCCTCAAGAGTATTATCAGAATACTGTGCTCCTATCTTGAATAACTCCAGATTTTTCAACTAGCTTGATGTTTTACTGAAGTGTCTCTTGAAGTTTCTTAAACTAGTTGTATAACATTCCTGGGCAATTTCATTTTAACTCCAAGGACTTGGTCTAAAACTTATGTTAGATTCATTAAAACTACAGTTATTTCTTCCACACTGCAGAAAAGTTTAAGTCCATAAAAAAGTTATGCTATAGCTAACTCTCTATTTTATTTCCAGACAAGAGTGCAGCAAAGGAAAAAGAGGAAGATTTGTGCTCCCTTTGACAGAAGAGCAAAAAAAAAAAAAAAACAAAAAACAGTAACAGAGTTTAGGAATAAGCCCCACATTTAGGAAAATATACAGAATGTTCCACTGACAAAGTCCCCATATGGTCTGTGGAGCATGTTTAGACAATTCTGTAACTGGTTCTGGTTAACTAATCATGTGATGAGGAGGAGTCTCTTTGGAGCTGGAACTGGGGCTCATTCATAACTAATCAAACCAAGCCTATCTTTTGGTTTGACTCTTTCTGCTTGTCTGAATCCTGGTCGGGGAAGAGACAATACTGAAAGGAGAGAGCCTCAGGTTTTCCTCACCCAAGGAAACATGTGGCTTGGGAATATGGGTTTCTGCTTTTTGCTTCTTTGCATTTATTTTTCATGGTTATGGGTGATTAGAGAAAACCACAATCTCATGAACTTCAAAAGATCAAGACAATGAACCACCTGAGAGCTAGGAATGACGTACATGCTAGGTTTTGCAGCCAACTACAACAGTATTGATAACCAAGAATCAAAATATTTGTTAATCTACATTAATCCACCTTTGGGCTCCATCTCTGTGGTAGCTATGGTGCAGATTCAAATAGCAGTTATATTTCATGTGGACATAAACTTGGTGGGACCAATATTATATAGAAACAGTGTGAAATTTAAACCCACTATCCCAAGCAACAGAGGAGGTATAAGAGAAAACGTATCTCTTGGGTATTAGGAGGAAATTTGTGTACTTTTTAATTACTACATCTTCTAAGCTTTGTAAAAGCTAATTTGTGTTAGATGATTAAATAAAATTGGAGTGTTAATCACTGGTAGATAACTGTCAGGAAAGTATATAGAAGGGATCTCAAGATAATACCATTAGAAAAAATATACCCCAACTTCCAGGGATTCCCCAAGAATCTTGAAGGGATGTTGTCTGCCTCACTTTGGGAGTATAAGGCCAGAATAAAGATATAAAAGGAGAATTACAGGAGGAGTATATAGCATTTAGCCTAAGAGAGGTGTTTTTAGACATCCAGTTCCTGGTTGCCACCTTCTGCCTTCTTATTTCTGAACAAAAGTCAAAGATTAGTGATTCTGGGAATGAATGTTTCCAGTCCTGCAGGTTTTCTCACAAGGGATACTCAATTCTAGAGTTCCAAATTTAAAGTTTTCCAGAGTCCACGGGGAGAGAGGAGGAGAGACATGGGGAGCATTTTGTTTTAAAAAAAAAAAAAAAGAGCTAGACGAATTCCTATATAAGCATTTGCTGCTTAACTTTTTTATTTTAAGCAATTAAATACTTTAATCTATTAAGAGACAACATGTTCTTCCTCAGCAATTGTCTCTCTTCAGGTCTAATTTCCCCTTTCTCATACTCAATTCCTGACTCTCTGGACTTTCTCTACTATATGACAGCAGCCCCTTCATCCTGGAAAAAGGAAGAATATCCTAGAGGTCAAAAGACAACAGTTAGCAGAATTTTGACTTCAAAGGACAAGAACTTACTGAATGACGATAGTGATGAAGGGAGATCTTACAAATGGCAATGAAAAACATCTAGATCAATGAAAATAGATTAAGGAACTGAAATAGAGGTTTCGAAAACTAGAAAAAAATTTAACCCCAATGAAACACTAAAATAAAAATGAAAATAAAATTAAAAGTAAAAAACAACAACAAACAAGATTAACCATAAAACATTTAATAAATAAAATGAGGAACTGAATGGGTGAAGGTGAGTAACAACAAAGAAGACAAACTCATGTTTAATTTATTTTAAAAAGGAAGAGGAAAAAAACAAATTATCAAAGATGAAAAAGGAGAATTCACACAACAAAATAATACCAAAATGAAGGAAACTATTAGAAATTATTTTACCCAAAACAAATATTTTAAAAATCAACAACTTATATGAAATGAATGAATATTTATAAAAAATATAAAGTTCCTATGTTAACAGTAAAAAATGGAGAATTTAAATAATCGAATTTCAGAAAAAGAACTGAACAAACAATGAATAAGTTCCTAGAGAAGGAAAAAACCCAGAACAAGACAGATTTACAAGCAAATTTTATCAAGCCTTTAAAAGAAATTTAACTCCAATTTAACAGAAAATATTTGCAAAAGTAGACACTCTTCCTATGATACAAATATGATCTTGACATCTAAACCAGAAAAAAAAACCCAATACAGAGAAAGAAAACTATATAGCAACAAGTGTAATGTGTATCAACACAAATTTTGTAAATAAAATATTAGCAAAGAGCTTGTAGCAACACATCAAAAAAGATTATACATTACATCCAGACTGAGTCTACACCAGGAAGGCAATCAAAAGAATATTTCATAGAACTTAACAAATTAATAAAATTCATTTGAAAGAATTTTTAAAAATGATGAAAAAAAAGGTAGGGATGAAGACTGAATAGTACTCCCATATTTCAAACTATATCATAAAGCAGCAGTTATTAAAACCATTTAGTATTGTTTATAAAATAGAAAGTTGGTCAATGGACCAAATCAGATGATAGAAAATCCAAAACAATGGTACTCAATAACTCAGTGTTTAATGAAGTGGAAAATATAAATTACTTAGGAAAGGTCTTCATATCTGATTTTAAAAACTGCTGGAAAAACTGGAAATCAGTCTGTTAGAAATTAGGCTTAGACTAAACACCTATACCATATCCATAATGCATTCTAAATGAATACATGATCTTAATATTAAAAATCACACTATAAAAAAATCAAGAGGACCACACATCTCTAACAGCTATGAGTTAGAGGACATTGTCAGCCAAACAAAGAATAAAAGTAATTGCAGAATAAAAAGCATAATTTTGATGACATGGAACTCAAAAGCTGCTACATAAAGTTAGAAATACTAGAATAAGAAGGGAAACATTTTAATGGGGAAAAATAATCTTTGTATCAAATTTCTTGGATAAGGATTTAGTGGTCAAGATATATAAACAATTAACAAATATGTCTGTACATATAGATATTATTATAGATATACATATATATGCAAAATGTAGATTACCAAAAGTCATTCTCTAGAAGATAATAATGGTCAAGAACAAAGTTCCCAAAATAACTGCAAACTATTAGCAATCATATGAAAAAATACTCAAAACCACCAATAATCAGAAAAATACAAATCAAAACCATCCTGACGTTGGCAAATATAAAAACTAGCAAAGATGACACAAGATGGGAATAATCAATGCCAAAGAGGATTGTGGGAAAATAGACACGTTAGTGCCCTGTTAGTAGAGTTGTAAATCAGTATAACTATTTTGGAAAGCAATTTGTAATTATGCAAATGAAGAGGCTAAAATGTCCATACCATTAATTCTGAGATTCTATGAGTAGGCTTATATCCCAAGGAGGCCGATGATAATAGAAGAGTCCTATAATCAATTATTAATAGCAGCCCTTTTTGTAAAAGCAATTAATCAAAAATAACGTTAGATATCTATCAATTAGGAAACAACTAAACAAATTATGGCATATAGACGTAATGAAGAAATGATAAGAACATGGAAAGATCTACTGGAACTGATGAAGAGTAAAGTAAGCAGAGCCAAGACAAGACAACGAGCCTGAGTTCTGCTGATGAAATCCCCAGGGACACCAGTTTATCACATGATGAAGAAAAGCCTTTTTAACCCACTGCTAAGCAAGAATCCAAAGGCTAAAGTGAACCTGTGTTTTCTTCATTCCGGCCTTGCTATAAGCAAGCAAGGAGGCAAGGACTAAGCCTTCATTGGGAGAGCAGGCCTCAGGCTTGACATGTGACCACAAGGCCTATGATTGCCCAGTCCCGTTGCTGCTACTGTTTCACATCTATTTTTTTATTTGTTTGTTTCTGATTTTAGGTGGAAACTGGAAATATCTATGGCTTTGTGAACTTTCAAGGGTCTGTCCTGGACTGTCTAAGTTGTTTTTATTTTCTCATACTTTCAGCATATACAATAGATCAAGGAATAAATTTTTAAGTAGATACAATCTTATTGTTAAAGGGAAGAAGCAACCATAAGTCTGGAGCTGGAATCCATGCTGGTTTTTACTGCCAATCAGCCCAGCATAATGGCCCAGCAGTAGCTGAGACAAGGACTCACGCAATGGCAAGGCTGTGTTTGGAAGTGAATTTGGGGGCATCAGTGGTACAAAGAAAATTCTTGTCAAGACTGAGCCCACATTTCTCAGAGATTAAAGGGCCACAGGAAAGGTATATTCCCTGGTTCCAGGCAAGGAATAGTTGTATCTCTGTTTTAACTATCTCTTTGCAGTAAATATCTCTTTGTAAAATCTAAATCTAAATTATGTTAACAGTTTACGTGGGATTGGAGAGCTAATTACTGATAGATAACAGTACACTGGAATGGGGCTTTAAGCTAATAGTATTAGAGAATAGCCACCTCTGTCTCTAGCTATTCTTATAACCCTGAGAGAGTGATGGAACTGTCCTTGCTCTGGAAAAGTAAGTTTAGAATACTGCTATACCAAAAATTATGACGTTTCTATATATAAAGAAGAGGAAAAAGGCTTGTACATGAAGCTCTGTATCTCTATTACAACTTGCCCTTTAACAAGTACATAATACATTCAACATATTAGTTTTAAATCTATATTGCTTATCTGTCTCCTTCCACATCTCTTTCTGTTCTTTTAAATGGATATATTTTAAATGCCTTAATGATCCTTTCTTCTTTCTTCTTTAATCTGGAGTAGTTTTCAGCTGAGAGAACTGCCTAAGAGTTAGGGAGTATTTCTAGGTACTGTACCATGATGAGAAAATAACAAATTAACATCAATAATAATTCTAGAAACAAGGCTATAACTATCCTAAGACATACCAAACTCTATAATAAATAGAAAGACAAATAAAGACAGAATTATTTCAAGTAAAGCATAATTAGTATATGGAGATCTGATCTAAGTAAAGAAAGAACAAGACAAAACAAAAACAAAAATGAACAGTTTTGAGATATTAGTGGAAAAAATAAATAAAAATATCAATTCACCATGACATAAGATTGTTCTCTGGAAGATCAATGGTAAAATAAGATCAAAGGACATCTCAACTAGGAAGATTGAAAATTTTTATAAAACTTAATCAGAAGACAACTCAGAGAGGCAATTTGAAATTACTTGGACTTAAGAAATATGGACAATTTCTACTATATTTCAGGAAATCACATAAGAAAATTTCCAAGTATTATTTAAATCAAATTTAAATACACATCAAAATAAAAAAAAGCAAATTAACAGAGTCCACTGGATAAGAACAGGTATGAATCCTGGGCTCAGTTCAATAAGATCTACTCTGTTATTAAGTTGAGAGCTATAACAACAAAGAAAAGTAGCTGAGAAGAAAAACCATTATATATAACAATAATTAACAAAGTCTTTAAGTATCTGAGACAATATTTGAACCCAGTGTTTTGGTCCACTATGTTATTATGCTGATTCCCATATAAAAGAATACTAATTTTAACCAGATAAGATTTAAGCTGACCTTGCTTTGGGACACAACAGAAAAAGCAGAAATGAAATATTGAAAATCAAAGAAAACTGGGATTCAAAGAAGGGAGAGGAATGAACATGTGGTATTGGCCATGACAAGAACACTTACAGGAGAAAGCAAGCTTTCCTCTGTTTTGGATGCAAAAATCAAATTGGATGCCTGCATCCACAGGATCACAAATGTGGATAATAGAAATTATATAGTTCTAATTTCTTCATCTTAAAGAGGAAACTGGCCCAAAGAAATTACTTAGCCTGCTCAAATTCACAAAGATAGCACTGTCAGGATTTGAACACAACTTTCCAGTGTCTATGGCAGAACCATGATCTTGGCTCAATATGCATTCTATAATGAAATGAGTGGCAAAAAGAATAGTAGGGTTGTTTTCATCAACAAAAATACCAAGGCATTTAACCTTGAAGGGCACAACCACAAAGATCAAGCTGGGACTTTCTGTAAAGGATTGATGAAGAGAACCCTTACTCTGGACCATAACTACATCTCCGCCCAAGTCTAGTCACGCTCCATTTCCTTCCTGGCTCACTCTAGCTACCCAGATCACAAACTAATCTTCAGTGATTTAATTTCTTGTTGTCCATAAGTGTGCATACTTTCTATGTCCCAGCGGTAAGTGGAATCATCTTCGTAAAAGTTTTTCTCCATTTTTATGTATTTTGATTGCAAAGTAGAATCCTCTCTGCAGTGAGCAGGCCAGGATTAGATTTTGTGAAGCAGACAATTTTTAGGATACCTCAAGTCACAAGGTGAGCTGTGTAGTCCCTAGAAAAGGCTTCTCAAACACCTGGCGGCTGTCAAATTTCACTGCTGCTTCAACCCAGGAAGAAGAAGTCCCTGTGCTATGAGTTGTCTGTTGGCAGATTGTGGCTGTAGATATCCTACTATTCTGTCCCTTATCTGTCACCACAGGATTTGGGGGTAAGTAAAAATGGCGAAATGGCATGTGTAATTTTTTTTTGATTCACACATAAATTGGATCTAAGTGAGGTTTAGTTGTTCAAAGTCATTGGGCTCATTCTGTCTTCCAGGATCATCCAAGTTTGGTGGCAAGCCAAAAGTAAAGATGGCTAGCAACAGCTTGGGATGCAGGGAATGATTTGTGCATCTTCAATGTCCCTCCAAGCTCTAAGCACTCACTGCTCTGCTTCCACCATCTTCACGGCCCACTGGAACAAACTGCTTGCCAAAAAAACTCTTCGTATGCTTGGGGTAGACATTCCCAACTCATTGAGGGTTTGAGGCCTCTTGGTGTCCCTCAACCTACCAAAATGGCTTACCCATGTATGGCCACTGCATAGGCTCCAGTTTCTTGGAGCCACAGGTGAGAATTGAGTCAATCGAGCAGATACCAAAAACAGAAAGCAGTCCTGAAAACGGATTTGGAAGCCTTCCTACCAAAAGTATTAGTCTTCCCTGAAAACCTGTATATCCCAGAACTTTACAGTTAGCTCCTTTTTTAAATGTTCATCTCCATGATTTTCATCCTAATTCTGCCATTGTGAGTACTCAATTTAGAAAGAAGACATTTTGCAGGAAATTTGCCTCCAAATTGGACCATGATTATACCTGATAACCAAAGAATCTATTTGAATTGAAATGGATATAGAGTAGAACAAAATATAATTTACAGATGAAAGATCAGGAGCTGTTCTAATCATATTGTAAGAACATTTGACTTTTTTTATACAGATTTTCTCCCAGAGAAATCATATTTGCCTCATTCTCAAACATTCCTTTAGGACCAATTTAAAGATGACCTAGAAGTTAGTCATATATTTGACTGACTAGTTCAGTAATCTCTTAGGACAGTTTTCCCCCTTGGGTATAGTTTTTAAAAACTGAAAATGTTTAAGTAACATGGGTGCAGACCAAATAAAATCAATAGGAAAAAATTAAAGTTGAATTCTATTACTTCTGTTAACTGCTTGCTGCAGAAAAGATTATGAAGGCCATGTTGCCCCAGTAATCTATTTGAACACTTCCTTGATGGGAATAATGTGCAGCAATAAGCACAAGTGTAGGTTGAGTTACCAGTGATAGTCACATGTCTGCTCATTCTGCCTTGTTCCTCAATCTGGTTAAGTATCAATTTCTGTACTGGTGAATGGTGCTTTTTAGTTGTGGGAAAATGTCACATCCAATTTGACTAATCACAAAATAATGATAAACCTCTAGCTTTTACACTTCAAAAAAAGTACTCAGCTTTATGCAAGCAGATTATATATGCTTTTATCCCATCATTGATAAATATTTTGAACAAAATGAAGCCAAGGATACTAGAATCTGTCATTAAAAACTTCCCTGAGAAGGAGCATAGTAAATAAAAATAACACTAGATTTATAGATCAAAGAATCTGGGTTTGGATTCCACCTTTAATGTTTACTGCCTTTGCATTTGTAGACATGTTACAATCTCCCGAGGCTTCAGTTTTTTCATAGGTAAAGTCACAGGGTTTGACTACAAAACTTCTGAAGTTCCTTCCAACTTTGAATTTTCAATCTTATAATCCTATGAATGACACTCATCCATTAATGAATACTCTTTATGTCTAGTCATTCCAACTATAATGAATCTAGTTAACAGTATTAGTACGTAGCTCAAAAAAATTCCCCAAAGGCATATAAGACTTATTAAATATTGTGCCGAAATATAAGTATACAGTCTCTATGAGATTGCCCTGGACTACAACTATAATTTCCCAATTAAAAAGAGAAAATGAAAAAAAAGTCTGGTATGGTCTCTTCTTTATTAAGCCATTCTAACTTTTAATGACTACTACTTCCTTTCTTTCCTAAATTTTTACAAAGCCATGTCCTTAATAACCATTTAAACTTTGAAGTCAAATTCACTGATCTGTAACTTATGGATTCCATCCTTCTCAGGTAATCTAAAGATTCTTAAATTTTCTCTCCTTGTTCTATTTGCTAAGTCAGGTGTTTTTATGAGATAGTTCACACTTTCTTCTTTCTCTTTCAATATTTTGACTGATTTATTGTTTTTCAATGTCTTATTTATTTTATTATTATTATTTATTATTATTAGTATTATTATTATTTGGGGGGCTTAAGTGACTTGTCCAGGGTCACACAACTACGAAGTGTTAAGTGTCTAAGATCAGATTTGAATTCAGGTCCTCCTGACTTCAGGGCTGGTGCTCTATCCACTGTGCCACCTAGCTGCTCCAACCAATTCTTATTTTTAAGGAGTTATTTCCTTTAGTATTTTTTTTAACCAAACTGTTCATTTTCTTTTTAGAATTTTCTTGCAGAATTCTCAGTTTAAAATAGTTTTGATTTGGTTTTAAAATAGTTTTTTTTGGGGGGGGTCTTTTCTAAGAATTCTTGTTGGGTTTGTGTCCAATTTCCATTTTTCACTGAAGCTTTTCTTGTAGATGTTTTTAAATCATTGTCTTCATATGTCTTAGTTTTAAGACACCATAGTAACTTTCTATGGTCAGGTTCTTTTTCTGTTTGCTCGTGATTCCAGCCTACTTCTTGTCTTTGGATTTTACTTTAGTGTTGGACTCTGGGGGGGTTTGGGCTCACCTTCTGTCTTCTGTGCTTTGCTGCTGCTTTCACAATTCATTCTAAGGGTCTGTAACTTTTTGGTGCTTCCAAAGTGGTGTGATCTGGAGAAAGATCTCATCATTGTTCTTCTGGTTTGTGGTCTACCCAGCTTGGATCTGTTGGCTTCTGCATGTTTGAGTTTCTGTAGACTGCTGCAGCATTCAGTCATTGCTAGCCCACTGGAAGGTTCTGTAGGTTTAAAGTGACTAAACCTCTGGTTTCTCCATGGTTTTGGTTTCATGCCCTTGTTATTCCCTACAGATTTACATGTAAAGCTAAAGGTTAGAACTGAGTCCCTCTTTTGCTCTTGGGCTCAGAGCCACATAGCTACGGTTCTGGAATAACATTTATAACAATATAAGATTAACTGTTCCTCTCTGCTCTGAAACTGTGACCTAGAATTGGGTGAGGGATGACAGTTGTGTAGAGCACCAGTCAGGAAGATACATCTTTATGAGTTCAAATCCAGTCTCAGACACTTTCTATCTAATTGACCCTGGGTAAGCCACAAATCCTGTTTGCCTTAGTTCATTTATTTATAAAATGAGCTGGAGAACAAAATGGCAAGCCATTCCAGTATCTTTGCCAAGAAGACCCCGTCCCAAATGAGGTCACAAAGAGCCACACATGAAAAATGAATAACAAATAACATGAATAACAAAAAATAAACACAATGGGTGAAATTGCTGCCAGTCCTAGTAGAGGGATCTAATGAAGTCTGTTTCTGGCTATCTAGTCCCCTCACTGTCCCTGGGTGCTGGGCTCTCCATTGCTGCTGCTGCCATTACAGTTTTCTGCCACAACTTTCACTGCCCTGTGCTCCTGACCAGCCACCACTCCCATGTCTACAGGCATCACTATCTGTCTTGGCAAGTTTCCCCGGGCTTGAAAAAAGACATACTGACTTTTTCTTGGCATTCTCAATCATAATTCAGTTTGGCACATTCTCTAGATTGTTGTGGAGGAGGTATGTTAGGACAACTAAGTAAAAATGCTAGCTCTTTATCATCTTGACTTTGTTTCCTTCACCCTCTTCAGTTAAAACAAAACAAAACAAAATAAAAAACTAGGACAACTTTTATAATCTTAAAGAACTTCATTTCTCAAAAATCTTATAAAGGTTCCTGACATCAGCTCAGCAACCACAGGTGCAAGTTTTTTTGTTCAGTACCCTACAATGTTGTTTGTCCAGCCTCTTAAATAATCATTCACCACAAAGACGATGTCTAACTTTCTTACTTATCACCAATTTTTGTTCTGTCCTTCCCCATCTGAAATCCATTCTCCTTGGAAGAGACAACAACAAAAATAAGCCAAACAGCTCTACCTTCTCACCATTGTCCATTGGCATCATCCTATCCATTCCAAGCAGTGTTCTTTTTTGATTTTTTTATTTGTTTCCAACACAGATTTAAACAGTATATTGTGTGAACTCTAATTTTACAGATGAGGAAACTGAGGCTCAAAAAAGTTTAGTGAATGCTCTGACACAAAGGTAAAGGATTTGAAGTTAAGTTTTCTATTTCCATTTTCAGTGCTCTCTCCATTACTTCTCTAGGGGGCTGGAACAGCTGGGGGGATACCAGACAGAGCACTAGGCTTAGCATCAGGAAGACTCTTCTTTATGAGTTCAAACCCAGTCTCAGACACTTCCTAGCTAAGTGATCCTGGGCAAGTCCCTCAACCCTATATGCCTCAGTTTCCTCATCTGTAAAAATGAGCTGAAGAAGCAAATGGCAAATCACTTCAGTGTTTCTGCCAAGAAAATCCAAAATGGAGTCATAAAGAGTGGGACATCACTGAAAAATAACTCAACAATAACACGGGGGATTGCTCTCTCAGCAATGAAGCATTGAAAGTGGAAGTCAGTCAGCTGTGGTTATTTTTTTTTTAAATAAAATTTTACTGATGTCTTATTTTTACATCACATTTCCCAGTGAATTCCTTCTTCACTTTAAGAGCTGCTTTATAGAGAAAAACAAAAACCAATTCATCAAAACTAACCAATATGTTGAAAAAAATGTAAGATTATTATAGCTAAAATATTTTTATGTGACTTTAGTGCTTTGATGGCTCTGTGATAACACTGATACAGGTATTCTCTCTCACAATGCTAACTATGTGATTTCATACCACCTCATTTTGTGCGATTCTGCCTGTCTTCTAGGGGTTCTATCCAATATGCCTGTTGACCTGGTTCTACATTTCTTTAACACTGCATGGGTGCAAATGGAGCACACTTGTCCAATGGTTACCCCTTCTTCTCACCACAATTTTGACCCATAATTGATAAATTTTTAATCCCTTATCAGATTTTTCTTGACCTCTTGAACATTTGATTACCTTCTCCTTCTAGGTACTCTTTCCTTTCTGAATTTTCGTAGTCTTGCTCTTTTCTGATTCTCATTTTACTTGTCTGAGTGCCAGACATCATGTTCTTTTCAAACCTGGATCAGTCCATGATACCCCATACCCCATTTCCACCTCTGCCCACTACCTTTCTCCTTTTAAGTTTTCTTTTGTGTATTGTCCTGATCCACTAGAATATAAACTCTTTAAGACTAGGAAATGAGTGTGAACCACAACATAGCATTCTCAATCCCTCTATTTTTGTCCACCTGCATTTTTTATTTCCTTCACAGGTTAATTGTACATTATTTCAAAGTCCGATTCTTCTTGTGGATATATTGTATTTAACATGTACTTTAACATATTTAACATGTATTGGTCTACCTGACATCCGGGAGAGGGAGTAGGGAGAAGGAGGGGAAAAATTGGAACAAAAGGTTTTGCAATTGTCAGTGCTGAAAAATTACCCATGCATATATCTAGTAATTAAAAAGCTATAATAAAAAAGAGAGATAAAATAAATGTTCTATTGCTTGATCTATCTGTTCTTAGTATCCTCTGTTGATTTATCATCCATGTCACATTCATTCACTGTGGCAGAAGGTTTACCCTTTTCTCTTTATATTCTCTCCCTTGTTGACTTCCCATATCTCTTGAGTTTAGTTAGTATCTCTATTCAGATGACTCACAAATTTAAATATCCAAGCATATTTTCTCTCCTGAATTGTACTCTTGAATCACTGGTTCTCCACTGGACATTTCAAACCAGATGTACTATAGACATCTCAAATTCAACATGTCCATAATTGAATATTTCCCCCCTAAACCTCAGTCTTCTTTCTAACTTTTCTGTTTTTGTCATCTTTCTTCTAGTTTCCCAGGTTTGCAATATTGATGTTATTCTTAATTCATTTTTTCCTCATTTCACAGGTCCAGTCAATTCTCAAGTTTTGTTTTTTCTGTATCCACAACATTCTTACTTACTTCCTTTTTCTATACTTGACCATTTTTCCTAGTTAAGGCCCTTGTTGCCTCTCACCTAGAATACTGAAATAGACTCCAAATTGGATTTCCCACCTCACAACTCTGCCATCTCCAATCTATCCCCCATATTGCTTCCAAGTTGACTTTCCTAAATTGCAGATATTACCATGTCACCCAGTGGTATCCTGCTGCCTCTCAGACCAAAAAACAACAACAACAACAAAAACCTCTGCCTTTTTTTTTTTATTATAGCTTTTTATTTACAAGTTATATGCATGGGTAATTTTACAGCATTGACAATTGCAAAACCTTTTGTTCCAATTTTTCCCCTCCTTCCTCCCACTCTCTCCCCCAGATGGCAGGTTGACCAATACATGTTAAAATATGTTAAAGTATAAGTTAAATACAATATAAGCATACATGTCCAAACAGTTATTTTGCTGTACAAAAAGAATCGGACTTTGAAATAGTGTACAATTAGCCTGTGAAGGAAATCAAAAATGCAGGTGGACAAAAATAGAGGGATTGGGAATTCTATGTAGTCGTTCATAGTCATCTCCCAGAGTTCTTTTACTGGGTGTAGCTGGTTCAGTTCATTACTGCTCTATTGGAACTGATTTGGTTCATCTCATTGTTGAAGAGAGCTACGTCCATCAGAATTGATCATCATATAGTATTGTTGTTGAAGTATATAATGACCTCCTGGTCCTGCTCATTTCATTCAGCATCAGTTTGTTTAAGTCTCTCCAGGCCTTTCTGAAATCCTCCTGCTGGTCATTTCTTATAGAACAATAATATTCCATAATATTTATATACCACAACTTACTCAGCCATTCTCCAATTGATGGGCATCATCTCAGTTACCAGTTTCTGGCCACTACAAAAAGAGCTACCACAAACATTTGTGCACATACAGGTCCCTTTCCCTTCTTTAAGATCTCTTTGGGATATAAGCCCAGTAGTAACACTGCTGGGTCAAAGGGTATGCACAGTTTGATAACTTTTTGAGCATAGTTCCAAATCATTTTCCAGAATGGCTGGATAAGTTCACAATTCTACCAACAATGTATCAGAGTTCCTGAAAAACCTCTGCCTTTTAAAGCTCATTACAATCTAGGCATAACCTACTTTTCCAACATTATCATACCTTACCTTTCTTCTTGCACTTAGCAATTGAGCTAAATTGGCTTTCTTATCTAACATTCCATCTTCCAACTAAGTGACTCCATACCTGGAATATCATTCCTCCCTCTCTTCTACTTCTTAGAATGTCTTGCTTCCTTCAAAACTCAGTTCAAGCACCTTCTTCTTGAAGTCTTTCCGGCAGTTGTTACATACCTATCTGCCTTTCTTCCCTACCCCCTCAAAAAAGTTTACCTTGGATATAACATAAATATATTGTTCATGCACTTACTGTACATGCTATATCCCTGGTAAAATCTAAGTTTTTTGAGGGTAAGAACTGTTTTATTTCCATCTTTCTATCCTCAAGGATTGAACTTGACATAGAAAAACTACTTAACATATATGTCAGTTGACTGATTGACCTTCTATTATAAATAATGTTAGCTTACCATAATAATCTCAAAACATATAAGCAACCTGAATATTAAAGCTTACACCATAAAAAAATGAAAAGAGAACAAGATAAATTACCTAATACAACTATGACCAAGTTGAATTTTTAACCAAAAAAGATCACAAAAGAATAAAATATATAATTTTATTTACCTGAAATTGAAAAGCTCTTGCACATTTAGCTGGACCCCAGGGATCTTTATGCCAACTCCCAATCTTACAGAAAAGTTAGGTTCCCATAACTAGGCTGCCTATATTCCCCACCCACCTACCCAAGCACCCCTGAGATGGGGATATCTTTTTCTAGAGCCATTGATGTGAGCCTTCATTCAGTGTGTTCTCCTCAATCTTAATCACAAGTGATTAGTGCCCATTTCATTTAACCAATTAACATCAATTAATTTTTTCAAAGGGATACTTACTGTAAAGATATAGCAAGAGCAGAAGCTATAAAACATCATCCCCAATACCTGTGGGCACTTCTCTGCACAACCTGGATGCCTATGGAGAATGGGCTCAAACTTAAAGCAATTTCTAGATAACATTCACTATACTAAATTTACTTCAAAATTTAATATAGTTAATGAATGGATGGATGATTATGCATTCCTGCTATTGCCAGACTGGGTCAAATATGTCACTAAACAGTGACTTGGCTATTGCCTCGCTTGGGCTTGTCCTACAAATCCTACCATGAATTCTAGCTTTCAGAATTCTGGTATTTGCTATTTTGACCCTCTGAAGCTCAAAAAGTTGGCTACCTCCAGTATTCCTTTAATTAAAATAATGAACAGAAACAACAAAGACAAACTGCAAGGACATGCATTCATGAGCCACATGTCAGAGACAGAGGTAGGGAAATAAATGCCTTAATCTTCTGTACCCACTCAAAGGCTTATGACATTACTTAGTTCTACACTCACAGCTAGGCAGGAAAGAGGAAGAGGTTTAACTTTAGCCATTTACTGTTATTTGAATGCTTCTTCTGGCTCAGAAACCAAATAGTAGTTCATCTCTTTACCACATGGTTAGCAGACCAAAGCCAGTAATAGAATGCTGTTCATGTCCCAAGTAGGGAAATCAGAAACTTCTATTGCACACCATTTGCTGTTCTAGAGCAGGCTCCCCAGATTCTTCTAAGTGGGCTATCAGTAGGCAGAGCACACTGTGCATATTCCAGAGGATGGCTACTTGTCAGGTCTCAATTACATACTAATAAAATCAATGCAGCTAGGATAAGAATGGAAAGTATTCATTAAGAAAAAAAATCTTTGCATCAAATATCTCTGATATCTAAGATATAAATATATAAGAAATATTAATGTATAAACATATTATATAAAATAATATAATATAAATAAATATAAGTAAATATATAAGAACAATATGTATATTGCCTCTTACATGGGCCTATATGCATTATATACACACATATGTTATTCCTCAAAAAATACATGATCAATGGATGTGAATAAACAGTTCCCAAACAACTATATCAAAGATGACTCTAAAATGATTAGAAAAAATCAATCAAAACAACTTTGAGATTTTATCTCATACAGAAAAAAACTGGGAAAGATGTCAAAAAATGAAATTTTATCAATAGTAGTGGGAATATGTAAAGATGACCACACTCCCATTGGTCAGGATGTGAAATGGTCCAAGTATTTTGAAAACCAACTTGAAATTATGCTAAAAGTAAAATGATCAAAGATAGGTCTTTGACCTATCTATATACACCAAAATATCCATAACGGCATTTTTTGTAGAAATAAAGCCTTCAAAACAAAGTAAATACCCACCAACTGGGAAATAAACAATTTATGATATATGAATGTCTAAAAGTAATAGTAATAAGAGTTTTTTTCCATTAAAGAATCATCTTTTCCTATAGTACAGTAGACTATTTTGCAAGATATAGGTACTTTTCAGATTCAGATTACTTTCTCTTAAATTTCAGTATATATGACATTCTAGGTCATTTCTTTTATTTTTAGTTACTGCTAAATAAGCCTGTATAATTCAAACTAATGCTTGTTTCTTTAATTCAAAACTTATTTGATTTTCAATTCTAGTCTCTCTCTCCCCCAGTCACTGAGAAGGAAAGAAAAATAAACCCATTACAAATATGAAGTTATGAGAAGCAAATTTCTGCATTAGCCATGTTCCAGAGAAGGAGAGAAACAGAGAGACAGACAGGAATGCATGTGCAAAGACACACATACAGACACACACATCATAGAAAGAGAGAGAGAGAGAAACATTGAGAGAGTGAGAGAAAGACAGACATTGAGGAGACACTGAGACAGCAAGAAACACCAAGATAAGACAGAGAAAATATTCTTTGATCTGCACTCTGAGTCCATCAGTTCTCTATTTAAAGGTGAATAACATTCTTTATCAGGAATCCTTTGGATTTGTGGTAGGGCATTGTGTTGATTAGAGTAGCTACATCTTTCACAGTTAATTATTTTTACGATACTGCTATTTATGTATAAATTGTTCTCATTTTCTATTCATTGTACTTTGCATCAGTTCATAATAAGTTCCCAATTTTTTCTGGAAAATCATCCTCTATTCTTTTTCTTTTTTTTTCTTATTTTTATGTTGTTTATTTTTATTTTTTCTCAGTTAAATGTACACAAAAAATTAATACTCATCTTAAAAGTTTGAGTTCCAAATTATTTTCTTCCTTTCCTCTCTCCCCCCACCTTGAGAAGGCAATTTAATATAGAATATACATGTGAAATCATGTGAAACATTTCCATATTAGTCATGTGGCAACAGAAAAGAATCCCCTCCCAAATCAAGAAGAGTAAAGAAAGTTTTTGAATAAATGTATATATGTATATATATATTTCAGTCTGCATTTAGAATCCATTTATTTCTCTGGTGGTAGATCGCATTTTTCCATCATAAGTCCTTCAGATCATTGTATTATTGAGAATAACTGTCATTCACAGTTGATCATCATACAGTATTACTGTTATTGTATACAAAGTTTTTGTGGTTTTTCTCATTTCACTTTGCATCAGTTCACATAAGTCTTTCTAGGTTTTTTGAAGGCACCCTACTCATTATTTCTTATGGCACAATAGTATTCTATTACAATCACAAATTAAAATATGTTCCCTTTCCCTTTTCCCCTTCCCTTTCCCAATTTATGAACATCCCTTCAATTTCCAATTCTTTGCCAAAGAGTTATTATAAACATTTTTGCACATATATATCCTTTTACTTTAAAAAAAAAATCTATTGTGAGCACAAAACTAATAGTGACATTTATGGGTTAAAAGGTATGTAGTTATATAACCTTTTGCACTTAGTTGCAAATCGCTTTCCAAAATGGGTTAGATCAGTTCACAACTCCACCAATAGTGTATCAGTATCCCTATTTTTCTACATTCCCTTCAATGTTTGTCATTTTACTTTTCTGTCACGTTAGCCAATCTAATAAGCATGAGGTAGCATTTCAGAGTTGTTTTCATTTACATTTCTCTAATCAATCGTGATTCAAAGCATTTTTATATGACTATAGATAGCTTTGATTTTTTTATTCTGAGAACTTTGAATTAGGCAATTAGACAATTAGGGAATGATCTTTATCAGAGAAACTTGCTATAATTTTTTTTCTCCATTTCCTACTTTCCTTCTAATCTTGACTGCATTGGTTTTATTTGTTCAAAAACTTTTAAATTTAGTGTAATCAAAATTATGCATTTTACATCAGTAATGCTTTTTATTTCTTGGTTGGTCCTAAAGTTTTCCCTTATCCATAAATCTGAGACATAAAATATTCTCTTCTCTTTTATTTGCTTATGGTATTACCCTTTATGTTTAAATCATGTACCCATTTTGACCTTGTCTAGTAAACAGTGTACTTCATCATTTTTTATAGCACTACAGATCACATCACATTCACACCTGAACAAATTATGGAATTTGAATGACTTGGTATAGCCTGAAGCAAACATTTTCTTTCTTTTCTTCTTGAACATGGCTAATAAATGAATTTGTTTTCCTTGATTATAAGCATTTGTAATAGATTTTGTTTTTCCTTGCTTTCTCAATAGGGTGGGGGATGATAGGAAGTAGGATAGAGAGGATGGAAATGTGAAAATAAAAAATAAAACTGAATTTAAAGAGAAAAAATGGGGCATTTGTCAATCATTGAACATTTAATTCAGGAGGTTTGTGTTGCCAATGATATACAACAACGATAGAGAAGTATTTAGCTTCCCTGGAAGTAATTTTCCTCATCTTCATAAGGAAATTCATGTAGCCAGTAGGGTAGGGTAAATTGTGTGGTCACAGACCCAACAAGTCTGAGAGGCCTAGACTTCATATGGCTAGGATTTTTTTATAATGATCAGAAAGCTAGATTCAAGATTAATAAGGTTCTGGAGGACAATTTTGTATGCTTTTTTTTTTTTAGGAAAAGCCTCCCCATGTTATGATTGGAAAGAAAGAAGTTGTGTCAAGGTAAATACCAGTCCTATCATAGATGGTAGGTTGAATTAGTACTTTACTTTGAAGTATAATTACTTGTAGCTTCCTAAGTTTGACAAAAGTTTGACAGATTTTACATTTCCTCCTTGTAACTTTGTAAGGGTCCTTACTCCACTATTAAGATAATAATAGTTTTTCTTAAAGATATTCTTAGCAAATTATTAATTCCCAAATTGCTTAAACTACCCAAGATAATGCTTTCCACATCCCATCTCCCAATGTCACTAACTGCTCATCATGCTTGAGTTGTATATAAGGAATGGTCACTACAGTTTTCATCCCAGATGACAGGTACTTCAAGATGCTGACAGTCTTAATTGTTGGTCAAGATTAAGTTGATTTAAAGACCAATCATAGACACTGAAAACCTGCTCACAAGCTAGGTATGTGTGTCTTGGTCCATTATCACTCATTTTAAAGAGTCCATAAGTTCAGGCACCTGCGGTGTCCTGACCAACTAGTGTTCTTAAATCTTCAAGCATGTTTTCCAAGCAGGGGTCTTACTGATAAAGAGTGATAAAAGTACATCTTTTTATATAAACTGGAGGTGGGGGACGTCCAGCCCACACCTTATAAGGTCCTCAAAATCATTTGTGAGGCAACTAAAGGTGACCATGACCTAAAAGCTAGGAACAAAAGCAATCCAGTCTCAAAGTACACAGAGGCTAAAGACTTATCCTGAAATCCTCCAATGTCCTGGTAATGGCAGAAACAAGAGTAAAGGGAAGAACAGAAACCTAGAAAATGAACCTGCCAGACACCTTTCCTTATAGCTACCCCATACTGAGTCCAGCCCCAGGAGAAAGAAGCAACATAGTCTAGTTTTTCCTTAGAAGGTACTAAGACATTTCTCAGCATTTAGTTGACTCAGAAGACTAAGAGCATACATTGGTGAAACAGCTTTCTCATTTCCTGAGGACAGAGGAATCATAAGGAGCTGACTAACTAGTGAATGGTGCTCTACTCAGCAGAATCAGCTCAAGGGGTTCTCACTATCTATCCTTGTTGAATATCTTTCTCTTACTATGGATAAGAAAATATCCTTTTGTTAGCCTTTCAGTGGCCTGGGAAGCATTGCATTTTGTTCTAAATTTAAAAAAAAACCCTCAAACCAAGAAGGACCTGACTTGATCCATCCATGTACTCTGGCAGGACTGGAACATAATGACCTCACTGACCCTGGGGGCAGGCAACTCCTGAAGGTAGTGACAGGCCTTGAGGTTTTCTGGGGTGTTTTTGGTGATGCTTCTAGAAATAGTAATTACTTATTGGAAAGTATTCCCTACTCTTAGGAAAATGGAAAGTAAGCTAGCCATGTAGCAAGAAGTGAATAATGTGAGCTCCTTCTGCCTCCATAGATACAGTCCCTTAAGAATAACTGCTTTTGTTGAAGTATCAAACTTGCAGGTGCATTGGGACTGCAACATTCCCCAGAGAGGCAGAACCAGATTAAAATGTAATTCAGAAATATTTTTCAAAATAAATAAAAATAGAATAGAATATCTATAATGGCTTTTTCAAGTTTTTTTTTTTACTTTATCTTTCTGATTACATGCAAAAATAATTTTCAACATTCATTTCTGTAAGATCTTGAATTCCAAATTTTTTCTCCATCTTCCCTCACCTCCCCCCAAAAGAGCAAGCAATCTTATATAAGTTCTATATGTGCAATCATTCAAAACATATTTCCACATTTGCTACATTATGAAAAAAAAATCAAAACAAAAAGGAAAAAGAAAGAAAAAGCCAAACAAACAAAAAAGGTAAAAATAGTGTGCTTTGGTCCTCATTCAATCTCCATAGTTCTCCTTCTGGAAGTGGATGGCGTTTTCCAACCCCAAGTCTATTGGAACTGTCTTGGAGCACTGTATTGCTGAGAAGGCCTGAGTCTGCCCTCGCTGATCATCACATAGCTCTAAACTGTGAATTGTGATTTGCTCTCTGAAGCCTGCAAGGGAGGGCCGGCCCCCTGAGGCGCATGGAGCTCAGGTCCTATGAGCATTTTCCTACCTGCAGCAGAAATGGCAACTGCTTGCACAGAGGAGACAGAGCCAGGCACTGCCTAGAGGAATCTGTGCTGTGTGTCTGTCCCTCAGCACAGGAAAGCCGACTTCTAACCCACAGTGGGAGCGCCCACGGTGCTCCCCCAGACTGGGGAACATTGCAGGCCCCCAGCAATCATCTGCAGAGGGAAACAGCCATGTTTGTGTGTACTGTATGCAGCAGGAGTGCCAGGAGTCAGAAAGATCTGGACTCAAATCTCCCCTCAGACACCAGCTGTTGGTCTCTAGGCCCATCACTTAACCTCTGTCTGCCTCATTCTTCTCAATTGCAAAACAGGGATAACCACACTCAAAGTTGCTGGACGTTCAAATGAGTTATTTGTAAAGCACAGTGCCTGGCACAGGGTAGTAGGTGCTCTGTTGATGTTGTTGTTATTATTATCATTATTGTGATGTGTTATAGTGAGGAAGATTCAGGTCCCAGCAATGGGAGCAGCGATAACCAGATCTAAAACAACACTGTCCTATCACAAGTATACGAGCTCAGCTGTCCTGCCCTGGTCCGACAGAGCAGTGGGTCCTGGTGAGCAGGCATAGGGCAAAGGCTTTGGCTTCAGTGGCAGATGGCAGCACAGTGGCCAAAGAGGGAAGTGGCAGAGGGCATGCCCACAACCGTCCACTCCTTGCTGTGATGTAAAATGGAGGCCCCGAAGGTTGTTGCCAGTGCGATGCCCAGCGATCCCTGGCACAGCTCTTCCCCAGGGGCCCTTGGAGGCCCAGACGGTGTCACTGTTAGAATAAAGTTTAACTGATGGTGAGAAAGTGGAAGTCAAAGTGTCTAATTGGTCCCTCTAGAAGAAGTTCTGCGGCTTCTCCTTAGGCAGAGACTTGTATTCCTTTCCTTGTTGAGCTCCCCCAGGAGACTCGAAGGGGATGGAGAGGTCTTGGTTGGTGAACCAGAGGATAACACTGCCCAACCCCCTGCCCTGTGAGGAGGGTTGGCGACTTGCCAGGAAGACATCGACATCTGGAGACCCGGTGCTGTTCTGGTTATCAGTCTCCTTACATCAGGAAGCCCACTGTGAACTACAAGGGTCTGACATCACTGAACCCTAGAACCGGACAGGTTAGTCTTTCCTAGGACTCTTCTACATTCATTCACCTCTTAAGGACAGAGTTACATTTTATTTTGTTTTCGCTATGTTTCTGTTAGTGTTTCTCTTTGTCCTTTAGTACTATCTATAGCAATCACCTTAAATACTGGAAGTTTGAGCCCAACAGTAACATGCATAAAGTAATTTTAAGTGGTAAAATGTGCCTTAGAACAATGGCATCAAACTCAAATACAAACAGATACCCACATCCCTATTTATTGATTTAGAAGACTACAAGTTAAGAGTATCTATTGTATTTTATTTCCTTTATTAAACATTTCTCAATTATATTTTAATTTGATTCAAGCTTGCAGTCAAAAGTTTTGCAGGAGCTTGCAGCAGAGGCCTCCAGTTTGACACCTCTGCTCTAGAAGACCACCAGGGGTGGAGTATGGTAAGAACAACATCCTCCCCACGTCCTTCCTTAGGCATTTTAGCCTACTTTTTTCTTAAAAGGTAATGAAGCATTTTTCAAAACTTGGTTGGCTCAAGGGACTAAGGTCTCAGACTGCTGACATCACTTCCTCATTACCAAGTACAAATGAACCATGAGGAACTCGACAAATTCTGCATACCTGGCTGGTGAATTGGTGATGGGAGCTTTATTCAACTCAATCAATTCAAGGGGTTTTCAATGCCTATCCTTGTTGAATATTCTTTTCCTGCTGTTGCCAAATAAATCACTTTTTGTTACCTACTAAACAACTTATGGAGTATCTCATTTTGTTTCAATATCAAACCCAAACTACCAAGATTCTGGTCTGAATCAAGTCCAAAACATCATGTCTGGAACCCTCCAGAAAAGGCCAATGAAGAGAGGGTCCACCCTATTCTGACCCCAACTATGAGACATCTCAGACTGTTTCAAAAATGCATTGTTAATACCTCCACTCCAAGGCCTCACTCTGTATTTTCTCACATACCAAAGTCCTGCTCCTCAGATTGGTGAACTCCAAAGGACTTGGAAGGACTTCAAGAGACCTCTGGAACTCAGTTTGTTATTACACACAGACCTAGCAAGGGAGGATCAAAAATGTTTGGCTGGCTTCTTGTTCCAATTATATTCAATAAATATCCAAATGCCCACTAGTAATGTCAGCGAGATATGACCTTTTCTTACTTCAGGAACAATAAAACGTTCAATTATTGCATTCCACAGCACAGGTTAGAATGGGATTTTGAGGAGGGTCAAGACTAAAATGGGGCATAAGGGACTAGACTGCCCCTCACAGCAACCAATTTGTCCCTAGTACTCCAATTCGAAACTGGCGCATTAATAGTGAGGAAGGTACTCAATAAAGAGGAAGTACTTAATAAGAGAGGAAAGTCTCACATTACAACCCAAAGATTCCCAAAAGAATGATGATTCCCAAAGAATTTGTGTTTTTGTTATCCTTACTATAGTTCCTGAGCCTCAAAACAGTAGGTCATTCCTTTCCCTATGCCTAAGAGGGGAGGAAAGTAGGAATGGGGGCTACCTCATTAAGGAGGGAAGCAGGGCTGACCCCTGAGGTTAGAGTTGATACATTCTTCCCATCTTTCAGCATAAACAAACTTCCCAGGCTGGCAACCTTGAGTAACTCTTTCCTAGAAAGAATCACGGAATTTCACTGGCCCAATCAGTCAATCAACATTTATTTACTGCCACTGTGTGCGGGATATTGTGCTAGGTACTAAGGATACAAACAGAATAAAAACCATCTCTATTCACAAGGAGCATATACACTAATGATGGAGACAAGTACATATAAAAGTATATAAAGAGGAACACAAAGCAAATAAGTAAAAATTAGTTGACTACAAAATATTTTGGTAGAGAGGACACTAGCAGTTGGGGGAGATCAGTAAAGGTTTCATAGAGAAACTGGTGCTTGAGCTGTGTCTTGAAAAAAAAGAGGAATTCTGTAAGCTGGGGGTCAGGCGGGGAGGAGGGAGAGGGGTGGGGGAAGGAATTCATTCCAGGTGTGCAGGATGGCAAGGAAATAAAGTGCCCTGGGTGAAGAACAGAGAGAAGAGCCATGTACAATGAAGCAAAAAGACTGGGACCAGGTGGTGAAGGACTTTAAAAGATAAACAGGAGTTTCTATTTTAATGTAGAAGCAAGGGGAAGCCATAGAAGTTTATTGAGTAGGAGAGAAATCTGGTCAAATCTGCATTGCTTTGGTAGTGATAAGTAGGGTAGAGTGGAGGAAAACCTAAAGGAGGGAAACCAGTTAGGAGGAAGCTGAAATTACCTAGATGATGAAGCTTTGAGCTAAGATGGCAGCTGTATGAAGAGAAAGAAGGTGTCAGATTTTCAGCATCTAAAAATGTTATGGAGGAAGAAATGTCAAGACTTGACAGCTGGCTCGGATATGTGGAGTAAGGAAATAAAAAATTGATGATAATACCAAAGTTATGAATTTGGGATACTAAAAGAATGGTAATTTCTGACAGAAATAGCTGGAGTGGGGAAGAAAGATAATCAGGTCAGATTTTGACATTCTGAATTTGTGATGTCTATAGAATATCCAATTTGAAATATTCAATAGATGATAAATAGAATAATGAGAGCTGGGGAAGGCTGAAGATTGGGGGGGGGGAACTAAAGCTGAATATATGGATCCATCTAAATGGATGTCATCTACATACAGATATTAATTAAACATTTGGGAGTTGAAGAGGTCAGTGAAAGAGAACACAGAAATTCAAGAGGGCTCAGGATATATGCCTGAGAGATATCCACAGATAGAGGGCATGACATAGATGTTGAGTTAGCAAATCGGACTAAGGCACAGGGTCTAAGTGGATCTAAACATTCTAGGATGGGTGCTAGATTCTGGGTCTTCAACAGGAA
Organism: Sarcophilus harrisii; assembly: GCF_902635505.1. NCBI lineage: Eukaryota > Metazoa > Chordata > Mammalia > Dasyuromorphia > Dasyuridae > Sarcophilus > Sarcophilus harrisii. Next base: position 351,036,349 of record NC_045427.1, read on the forward strand.
TCATCCTAGATAGAGGGATTTACTTGTATTTCTTCCTTTCCCAAGTCTTTTGTTTTGACTTTACACTTCACATTCAGAACCTATCAATCACTATTTGACAGCTCTGGGGTACTGTGTCAGACAGGGACAGCAACTCTGGTCTGATTTCCAAGGTTAGTTTGGTATGAATAGGTCTCAAGCTTGCAAAGGTGAACATATATGTCTCCTGTGCCTCTCTTCCTCCACCTCCTGGTTTTTCTTCCTTGCATGACCTCTCCTCCCTCACACATTCGTAGACAGATAGATGGACAACATGTGTGTGAAGGACAAAAACTAAGGAGAGAAATAAGTCCTTGTGTTTAAGGAACTTCTTATTTCGTGGGGGAAAAATAAGGCTGATAAACATACTACAATAAATGAGTGTTAAACACACATGATACAGCCTATATAGGTGCTATAGGAGGGGAGGAGTTAGGGAGATCTTGAGCAGTCAGGAAAGTCTCCATGAACAAGATGCTGGGGCAGGTTGAAGGATGGAGAACAGAGGGCAAGTTATTACAAGCAAGGGCAAAGGCAGAGCATGAGAATATACAGGGCATATCCTGGTGACAATGAAAGACCCAGACCAGGCAGTTTTGTTTTAGGGAATAGTAAGAAGAAACATTAAGAATTAAGGCAGGCATCAATTGAAGAATGGCTGAATAAATTGTGGTATATGAATATTATGGAATATTATTGTTCAATAAGAAATGACCAGCAGGATGATTTCAGAGAGGCCTGGAGAGACTTACAGGAACTGATGCTGAGTGAAATGAGCAGGGCCAGGAGATCATTATATACTTCAACAACAATACTATATGATGATCAATTCTGATGGACGTGGCCATCTCCAGCAATGAGATGAACCAAATCAATTCCAATAGAGCAGTAATGAACTGAACCAGCAATACACCCAGCGAAAGAACTCTGGGAGATGACTATGAACCACTACATAGAATTCCCAATCCCTCTATTTTTGTCCACCTGCATTTTTTGATTTCCTTCACGGGCTAATTGTACATTATTTCAAAGTCCGATTCTTTTTGTACAGCAAAATAACTATATGGACATGTATACTATGTTGTATTTGACTTATACTTTAACATATTTAACATGTAATGGTCAACCTGCTGTCTCGGGAGGGGGTGGGGAGAGGGAGGGAAAAAGTTGGAACAAAAGGATTTGCAATTGTCAATGCTGAAAAATTACCCATGCATGTATCTTGTAAATAAAAAGCTATAATACTAATTTTTAAAAAGAGTTAAGGAAGGAAAGAGAGTGAGGAGATTTGAGTTCTAGTCCTACCACTACCTTCACAATATAGGGTCAGAGAGGACAAACTGCTATAACTCTCATTTTACAGAAAGAGAAACTATTTTTAGGGAGGACCTTGTCCCATACAAAGAATGAGTGGCAGAGAAAGAATTTGAACTTGGGGGACTCTTGTCAGTTTGTCTCACTCATGGTATAATCTCTTAGTGCCTGTGGACCTCATTTTCCTTACATTTAGAATGAAGGCACTGGATTAGAGGGTCTCAAAGTTCTTGTTTGGCTTCAAATCCCATTTAAGGATGGAACTATGAGAAAATATATACAAGCTGCTCTTCCAGGAACCTCAAACAGGATGCAAGAGACTTCCACCCAAGTGCCATTCAGGATATGACCAAATGGACTCTGCTTTTTGCATTAAAAAAAATGTTTTTTAAAAGGAAGAGGAACCTTTTAAGAGTTCCTCTGTACCAGAAACAGTCACTCACACCCTGTACTCCAGAAAATATGACAAAATCATGCTCAAGAGGTCAAAACATGCTCTTATGCCCAGTGTGATAACATAGGAGAGGAATGGAAAGACTTGGGTTTTAGCTCTGGTTCTAGCCCAACAAGCTTCACGACCATGAGCAAATTACTTCATCCTCACCACAACCTCCAGTTTTTAAATTCTTTCCCTTTTTCTTCCAGTCTGAACATTACCCACTGTCCTGTTCCCATTTTTTTTCACTGACTTAGTTCCACAAAGCCCTTTGACCTTTCCATTTCTTGCCTCTTTGTACTTCTCATTCTTGTTCCACTCGGTCTCTAACTTGGGCCACCTGGCATTTTCATTTTCCATTTCTACTCCTGTGCTACACAAGCCTGTAGAAGAAGTCAAAAAGCTGACAGAATCTACAATAGGTTCATATTAACTTTAATTGGGCTCTCACTGCTGCCCAGCAATCCTTTTGATCATCCACAATTGACTCCCTATCAGACTCTTCCAACAACTGATCCAAACCTCCTCTCTCCAGATGACCTAGCTACTTTAAAGACAGAAGTCAGATGATATTTTATAGCCCTTCTTCCAAACCTCAAAAAAATGGACATTTTCACTCTTTGCTCCAATCTTAGAGGACCAGAAGACATTTCCTTCCAAGTTTCGAAGTTTCTACATATCTTTGCCCTGTATGCTGTGCCCCTCACATTTCCTTGAGCAGTCTATCCCATCAAGCATTTCTTTTTTCATCTGCACTCTCTCTGGCACCCTTCCCATTGACTACACTTTTTCTCAATCGTATTATCCCCTCAATTTATTATCTTTTATCCTCCCTTCCTTTCAAAACTCCCATAGTTACTTGCTGCCTCCACTGCCTCACTACTTATTCACTCCTCAAACTCTTGAAATTGAGCATTTACACAGAAGTATGTTGGTAAATGTTTAACAGAAAACTCTCCAGGGAAAACATGAACACAGAACATGCTTCTATATTTAATCTGCATTATTAACTTTTTCTCTATTATTTTGTTAAGTCTAATCAATCAACTAATCAAGCCCTGATTTATAGCATTTCTTAATTTCTGAGGTGAAATGCTCCAGCATTGCCTGGTTCTATTCCATTAAAATTGCTGTCTCAAAAGTTACCAAAAACCTTTCATTGCTAAGTCAAAGTACATTTTACATAGTCTTAATCCTGAACATAGTGAATAGAGCGCTGGGCCTACAGTGAGGAAAATTCATCTTCTTGAGTTCAAACCTGGTTTCAGACATGTAAATATCTGTGTGACCCTAAGTGGGTCACTTAATTCTGTTTGTCTTCGTTTTCTCATCTGCAATGTGAGAAGGAAATGGCAAACCTCTCCAGTGTCTTGGCCAAGAAAATCTCAAATAAGGTCACAAAAAATTAGACATGATTGAAAACAATCCTCCCTTATCCCTGGGCAGCTTTTGACATTGCCAACTACCAGGATCTTATTAAAACTCCCTCTTTCTTTAGATTGCAATTATTATTGTCAATTCATTTCAGCTCTCCTCCTACGTGTCAGAATTCTCAAGTCTTATTTATAAACATCATCTATATACCATAGAGGTGCTGCCAAGGTTTTCCCCTAGGTCCTTTTTTCTTTATTCTCTCCTCTTTGGTGATATTCTCTGTTCATATGAATTTATGACCACGTTCCGGAACACTATTGTCTTAACTAATAAAAGCTTCACTAAGTCCACTACTTCAGGCAGGTCCCAATCATACTTTGCTTTAAGTCCCTCTCCCTGACTGCCTTCCTATTTTGCCACTCCCACAAGTTCTGAAATCATAATCAAATCAACTCTATTATCACACCTGGAAGAGACATATCAATCTCCTCTTCTTTGGCTCCAATCACCAATTCCTTAACTTTCTAGATCAAAGTGTCCCCTCTCTTCAACTCTGTTCATTTTCTCCATTAGAAAGCAAAATCCTTGAGAATACGGGTTATCTTTGCTTTTGTATTTGTATCCCCAACATTCAGCACAGTAGAAGACACAAAGTAAGAAGTTAATAAATATTTTAAATTCATTTATTTATGCCTGATTTTCAGAATTTTTCAAGGCTCAGCTGAGAACCCACCTCTCATGAAGCCTCCCCATTTTCGCCAACTTTCCCCCAAGTAACCTTTTGATCTTCAAATTTTTCTTAAAAAGCACTTTGTCTAGATCTCTCCCCCTCTCCCAATATTGCTGTTACATTTATCTCTGTACATATTGTTCTCCATCTATACCAATCTCCTCGTAGAAAGTAAACTTCTTGAATGCAAGGATTATCACTTAAAATTTTTTTTTGTTATCTCTGGGGTTTTAGCACGGTGTCTAAAATATACTAAACACTCAACAAAACTTTAATTGAAGAGTAATTAAAATATCCTCTTCCCCAGCCCTACTTTGTAATTTCTAAGGAGTTATGTCTCCCTCTTTCTTTCTTTTTAAAAATACATTTTATTAATATATTTTGTTTTTGCATGATCTGCATTTCCCTTATCATATTTTCCATTACCATGTCTCTCTCTCAAACTTTCTTTCAGAAAATCAGGCCTTATATTAAAGGAAAAAATGTTCAGCAAAACTAAACATACTGAAAAATCTGATGTTTCATGTCGTATTCTATCCCTCCATCTCTGCAAAGGAATGAAGAGTCTTCTTCTTTGATCCTAAAGGCCACGAGGAGACAATGGAGTTTACCGAATGGGGGAGGGATGCAATTGGATCTGTGTTTTGGGAAGACCACTGACTGCGGAGAAGGATGGACTAGAGGCAGACAGACCCTCTAGCAGTCTACTGAATAAGCCAAGTGTGAGGTCATGGGGGCCTGCCCCAGAGTGCTGCTTATGTCAAAAGCCAGGAAGAGACAGATTAGAGAGAGAGGACAAAGACAAATCGGCACACTCTGGGGATGAGAGAAGGAGTCGGGGATGAGAAGGAGTCGAGGATGATGTCCAGATTGTGAGTCTAAATGATTGGGAGGATGGTGATGGCCTCAACAGTAACAAGGAAGGGAGGTAGAAAGACAGGAGAAATCTAATGAGTTCAGTTCTAGACATATTGAGTTTCTATTGTTTTATTTTTCTTTTCATTTACACTGTTACAATTATGTATATTGTTTTCTAGGTTCTACTTATTTATAATTTCCTTAGTAGTTTCTTCAGTCTTTCCATGCTTCTCCATATTTATTCAGCACAATAGCATTCCATTACATTCATGAACTATAATTTATTTAGCCATTTTTCCAATTGATAGCTACCTATTTGCCCCCAAATTCTTTGCTACCATAAATAGGGTTACTATAAATATTTTGGGTTTTGTTATTGACCTTAGAGTGCATGCCTAGCATTTAAATTTCTAGGTCAAAGGGTATGCATATTTCAGTCACTTTCTTTGCATAATTCCAAACTGCTTTCGAAAATAGTTGTACTGATTCATAGCTTCATTGAAAATGTACTAATACGCATGAATTTTCATAAACTCCACCCTCCTATACGGATTATTCTCATCTTTTGTCACATTTTTGCCAATTTGCTAGTTTAGGCAAATTAGGTAAAATATCAGATATATTTTAGTTTGAATTCCTCTTATTATTAGAAACTGGTGAATTTTTTTTTATAATTATTAGTTATTCAAGATTCTTTTAAGAACTGTTTGACAAAAAAAAAAAAAAGAACTGTTTGACAATTTCCAAATGATGAAATTAAAAACTGGGCATACCATTTGATCCAGCAGTGTTCCTACTGGTTCTCTAACTCAAAGAAATCATAAAGGAGGGAAAAGGAACCACATGTGCAAAAATATTTGTAGCTACTCTTTTTTGTGGTGGCAAAGAATTGGAAAATGAGTAGATGCCCAGATTGGGTAATGACTAAATAAAAATGATGAACAAGGTGATTTTAGAAAGGCCTAGAAAGATTTACACAAACTGATGCTGAATGAAACAAGTAGGACCAAGAATACAATGTATACAGTAACAGCAAGATTATGTGATGATCAACTATGAAAGACTTGATTTTTTATAGCGCTTCAGTGATCCAAAGCAATCCCAATAAACTCTGGATAGAAAGTGCCATCTGCATCCAAAGAGAAAATTATGGAGAATGAATATAAATCAACACATGCTATGTTCACTCTCCCCCCCACCTTTTTTTGTTTTTGTTTTTCCTTTCATGGTTTCTCCCTTTTGTTCTGATTTTTCTCTCCCAATATGATTCATAAAGAAATGTATATTTGAAAAAATTAAGATATATGTATAATCAGGAAAAAAAGAAAACAATATATATAAAGGAATTATTTGTTCATGTTCTTTGACCACTTACTTCTACTGGAAATAATTCTTGGCCTTACATGTTTCTGTTAGTTGCCTATATCAGACCTTTATCATAGACATGACACAAAGATTTTATCCTAGCCAAATATTTCCCTTCTTATCCTAGACACATTACTTTAGTAATATGCAAAAGTTTTTGCATGTAAGGAATATTATCTCCTTTATCTTTCGCATATGCCTCTATTCCTTGTTAAGTAAAGATTTTACCCTCTTTAGATGTAAAAGGCTTATTTATCTGCTTTTCTCCTAATTTTCTTAATGTTATAATCTTCGATGCTTAGGTGACAGTATTCCTTTTGAATTTAGCATGGAATATGACCTAAGATGTTGATCTAAACCAAATTGCTTAAAAATTCCCAGTTCTTGTTAAATATCCTCCTTCCTTGTTCTCTTCGGGGTCTGTAACCCTGGATGGGAGTAAGACACTGTGGGTGCTAAGAAACACTGAATAAATGAATTACTGAATTTCAGAGCCTTTATACTCATCAATATTGGAGTATCTGCCATGTATTTATGTTTTTCACAGAGATGAGGCATTTACATAAATACATCCATAATATAAGGAAGCAACATTGAAATAACACAAGATAGTCCATAATGCACAAGGTGCAATACAAAACAAATCTATGTTGAACTAAAAAAACATTGAGTGGTAGATATTTTTAATCAAGAAGCACATTATTACTATGTGCCAGACACTTTGCAAGGTGCTAGGAATAGAAAATTAAGCCATCCATGCTCTTAAGAAGCTTAAATTTCTTATTTCAGGAATCACAATATACTAAATAAGTATGTGAATGGCAGCTGGGAGAACCAGTGGAAAAGGATATGATCAAGACAAACATAGACTGAATACCTGGAATACTCTCTTTTGGACCTTATATTTGAGAAGCAACATTGACAAACTGGAACATGTCCAAAAGAGGGCTGTCTCTCTAATGAGGATATTGGAAATTACACCATAATAAGAGAAAAGGGTTGAAAAGATTTGGAGTGTTTATCCTGAAGAAGACCTAGGAGTGATTCAATTGCCATTTTCAAACTTTTGAGGCATTTGTCAAGATAGAGAAAGCTGATGTAGACTAAGTAGATACAGAGGAGAGATTTGAAACTACTGAATGCAAATTACAAGAAAAAGAAATTTGACTGAACATATGGAAGAACTTCATAACTGCTACAGCTTTCTAATAATGGAAACATGCAACACAATAAGTAATAAACTTCCTATCATTGGAAGTTTTCATATAGATTTTAAATGATATCCTTTGGGGATCCTTAATGTGGAATCTGTGACCTTGTTGTTTTAAATATCTTGATAACTAATATTTTTAAAATTATAGCTTTTTATTTACAAGATACATACATGGGTAATTTTTCAGCATTGGCAATTGCAAAACCTTTTGTCCCAATTTTTCCCCTCCTTCCCCAACCCCCGCCCCCAGATGGCAGGTAGACCAATACATGTTAAATATGTTAAAGTATATGTTAAATAAAATATATGTATACATGTCCATACAGTTATTTTGCTGTACAAAAAGAATCAGACTTTGAAATAGTATACAATTAGCCTGTGAAGAAAATCAAAAATGCAGGTGGACAAAAATAGAGGGATTGGAAATTCTATGTAGTGGTTCATAGTCATCTCCCAGAGTTCTTTCGCTGGGTGTAGCTGGTTCAATTCATTACTGCTCTACTGGAACTGATTTGGTTCATCTCATTGCTGAAGATGGCCAGGTCCATCAGAATTGATCATCATATAGTATTGTTGTTGAAGTATATAATGATCTCCTGGCCCTGCTCATTTCACTCAGCATCAGTTCATGTAAGTCTCTCCGAGCCTCTCTGAAATCATCCTGCTGGTCATTTCTTATTGAACAATAATATTCCATAACATTCATATACCACAATTTATTCAGCCATTCTCCAATTGATGGGCATCCACTCAGTTTCCAGTTTCTGGCCACTACAAAGAGAGCTGCCACAAGCATTCTTGCACCTAGAGGTCCCTTTCCCTTTTTTAAGATCTCTTTGGGATATAATCCCAGTAGTAACACTGCTGGATCAAAGGGTATGCACAGTTTAATAACTTTGAGCATAGTTCCAAATTGCTCTCCAGAATGGCTGGATGTGTTCACATTTCCACCAACAATGTATCAGTGTCCCAGTTTTCCCACATCCCCGCCAACATTCTGTGTTATCTTTCCCTGTCATTCTAGCCAATCTGACAGGTGTGTAGTGGTATCTCAGAGTTGTCTTAATTTGCATTTCTCTGGTTAATAATGCCTTGGAGCATTGATAACTAATTTTTTAAAAATTGGCTTCATATATTGTAACATTTAACATGTATTAAACTACCTGCCATCTAGGGGAGGGGGTGAAGGGAAGAAGGGGAAATTTTGGAACAGAAGGTTTTACAAGAGTCAATGTTGAAAAAACTACCCATGCATATCTTTTGTAAATAAAAAGCTTTAATAAAAATTTTTTTGTAAAAAAAATTGGTTTCTATGTTAAAAAAAAAAAAAAGCTATTCTATATGTCATTTCTTATGCTTTAATCACTGTTGCCTCAGTCAAACAGAAACCTGTTAAGGATCTTAGCTTAAAAAAAACAAAATCTCTCACATTGTCCAGGACCATCTCCAGTCATTCTGATCTATATCTGACCACCGTATCTTATGACACCAGAGGACAAAGTGAGGCTGCTGGCTTTGCACAGTCCACCCTTACTTAAATCCAATTCATTTGCATGTCATACTATCATCTCCCTGATGTCCTGTTCATCTTTGAGAATGAAGGACAAACAACAATTTTATATTAATTGGTGATACGTTTCTGAGGGTGTGAGTTTGGTTTTCTCCCTTGTTTTTTGCACAAGTTTGCCAGTGGTTTTTCTATTTTATTTCTTATCCTTCCGCCCCTTAAACCTGGCTATTAATTTTGTTTGTTAGCTTAATGGTTATTTTGATTTCAATTTTGTTAATCTCCTTATGAGTTTTGAGATTTCTAATTTGATATATAATTGAATATTTTAAATTTGTCCCTTTTTCTAGACTTTTACATTAATTTTGTATAACCAATTTGTTGATTTGTTTTTTCTCTTTTATTAGTGAAAGCACTTGGAGATAGAAATATTTGCCTGAATATTGATTTGGCTGCATTCCCCAAATTTGGTAAGTTATTTCATTGTTGTCTTTAATAAAATTGATTGTTTCTATGATGTGGTGTTTGATTCTCTCAATTAAATTATTGTTTCCAATTAATTCCAATTCATGGTTAATGGGTTTTTATTAAATGTAATTTTAATTGTATTATAGTTTTCATTTAATGTTGCCATTCTTCTGATTTGTGGGGGTTTTATGCCCTAATACACAAAGTTTCTGTGAAAGTGCCATATACAGATCAGAAGATGGTATACCCTTCTCTGTTGATATCAAATTCTCCAGATTTATCTCAGGTCTATTTTTTAAAATAAAATTCCATTCCTCTACATAAAAAAAAAACTGATTTCCTTTGTAATGGCACATGTTTCATCTCATACTTTTAAAGACATGATTCTGAGAAGGAAGGTGTCCAGAAGTTTAACCAAACTGCCAAAGGAGTCCTTGACACATAAAAAGATGAGAATCCCTAAGTAGAATTTACTGCATCAAGTATAGATTGGACTAAATTATATCAGAGGTTTCTTTTAATAGTAAAATACAAAGAATATATCTATTCCATTTCATTTCGATCCAATACAGCAAACACTTATTAGAAGAAATTCATAAAACAGACAATTTAACACTAGCTTTAGAGATGCTGAAGGTGAATACTTAAGGGTTTGCCTTTAAGTACCTAGTGAAAAATACATCAAAGTGAAAGATCAGGAGAAAGGAATTAACCAAATGAAGTACAGGGAAAAAATGCTGGATTTGAAATTCAGAGGGTTTGAATTTTAACAATTTTAATATATAATACAAGTCATGTAACTTCTCTGGGTCTCAGTTTCTCATCTATAAAATGAGGGAGTTGATTTAGATGACGTCTGAGGTCCCTCCCACATCTGAATCTATAATCTTATGAAATATTCATTAAAGACCTACTATCTATATAACAGTGCTAAAAATAGTTATGACAGAGTCCCTGCTCTTAAATAGAGAATGGGGAGAAGTATAGAAAATGCAAAAGACACAAAGGAAAGAGAAATCAGAGGAAAGCTCACTTTCTCCTTATCAGAATAGGAATGAGAGCATTAGCTAAGGAAGTGAAAGATGTTAGCACCCAGTAAGTGAGGCAAAGCAAAGAACAGAGATAGATATGAGGGGGAAGGACAACTTTTTGTTTTTGCAGGAGGTTCCAAGTTCATTGGGGGGTATTTTTGCATGTGAAGTGTTATCAGGACACTCAAATGAGGATATTCAGCAGGTCTATGTAAAGGACAGGAGCTCTTGGGAGAAGCTAAAAGTTTGATAGTCATTTGTATAGAATAAATGTCATGAGGACAGAAGCAGTGTTGAGTGAGAAAAAAAGGTCTGGTAGAGAGGCATCCATACTTAAGGAGCAGGAAAGAAAAGTGTAGCCAAAGGAGACAGGATAAATGATCAAAGATGTTGAAAGAGAATCACACGGATTTGATTTTCTGACTGTCTAAAGCACACTAATATACAATTCAAGAAAAAAGAGAGCATCAAGGAGGGGATATATGTATAGAGACGACAAAGGCCCTTCTATTTGTCTTGGGATTATTATTCTCACCAAGATTAAGGCTTCATTTATTGTTTCCTCCCTGCCACTAAATAGGAAAATACAAAGACAAGGCCCTAGGGCTTAGGAAAGGGGACTATGGACACTATGCCAGAGAAGAAGGAATAATAAGGGTCCACAAGTTTGCATTATCATTTTACTAACTTGGAGGACCTAGGTATTTAAGCCATTGCTGCTCTGTCCCTAATATTAAAAAAGCACAACCAGAATACTGGGTTTGACCTAGGCTTTTGGGAGAATCTCCAGGACCGTAGTCTCCCCTCCCCTTTCCCTCTAACCAAATGTAAAGAGAATATAACCCAGGAATTTAGAATTGAAAGGGATTTCCAAGATCTTCTGGCTTGATTCCTTCCCTTTTATAAAGTTATGGTAATATGGGAGTAATCTCACTGAGGGCTGCAGAGTGTAAGGATGCAGAAAGATGGAGGTGGGATGATAGACAGGATGACCAGGACTGTGAGAACAGAAGCACTGATTGAGGAAGGAAGGGCCTAGAGTAGGCTCAGGGACCAGAGACTGGGGACAAGTACTGAAGAGGCTTGTGAACAGGCTTGCATATGCCATTGACAGGAAGAGGTTTTTATTTCTGTTCCAAGTTGTATATTCGGTATAACATGTGTGAAACAGTCATTAAGCTGGGCACTGCTGCTAGGCACATAGAGGCCTCAGACTTGACTGGTCTCCCCATTCTGACCATGACTTTTTTTTTCTTTTGAAGGGGACAGGGAAAGTTAAGAAAATCCTGGCAGACAAAGGTAGACTATGTATAGAGACATGGTTCTTCCTAGGTACTTCCAAAAGCCAAGATCTCTCTTCTCCAGTCCCTGTCTCAACATTCACTTCCTATGAGCCAGCAAAAAGTGTCATTAAATCATATAACAGGGCAGAAAGTCAAGGAACTCACACAGTGGAACTTCCTTTGTAAACTTAACGGCTCAGTGTTTTTTTTTAAAGCTTTTTATTTTCAAAACACATGCAAAGATAGTTTTCAACATTCACCCCTGCAAACCTTGTGTTTCAATTTTTTTCTCCCTCCCTTCCCCCCATGCCCTCCCCTAGATGGCAAGTAATTCGATGTATGTTAAACATGTGCAATTCTTCTATATGTATTTCCACAATTGTCATGCTGCACAAGAAAAATCAGATTAAAAAGGAAAAATAAATGATCAAGAAAACTAAATGCAAGCAAACAACAGAAAAAATGAAAATGCTATGTTGTAGTCCATACTCAGTTCCCACTGTCCTCTCTCTGGGTGCAAATGACTCTCTTCATCACAAGACCATTGTAACTGCCCTGAATCACCTCAAGGTTGAAAACTAGGCCCAGTTTCTTTCACTTGGATATAGTTCTTTCACACCAACATGGGGCCATTTCTCATCCATAACTCAATTTAATCCAACATATTTAGCAATGTACTTAGTACAGGACACTATACTAAAGACCAGGGGTGGGTGAAACAACCCAGGAAGTGTGTATCTGTATGTCTGAATCCATAAAGATGAAATGCATAACTGAGGTAACAAATTCCTATGGGAATGGAGAGAAAAGAAAGACTCCTGATTGGAAGATAACAGAAGACTTTATGGAGAGGGGTGAAAGTAGGAAGGACATTTCAAGCACAGACAATAGTATAAAGCAAAGTCATGTTTAAAGGCTAGAAGGGTTGGTTGGAGCCAGATTATATAGAGCTCTCAGCTTGTATTTTATCCTGTGGGTAAAGGTAAATCAAAACGGGTTTTGAGCAATGACAAGACCAGTAGCATCATGGTTCAGTTGAAAGAGCATTGAATTTGAAGTCAAAGAGGGAGTCTGGGTTCAAACACCTATGTGAACTTAACAAAATAACTTTGTCACACTCTTTGGGACTCAGTTTCTTAATGTGAAGATAAGCCATGGTGGATTAGATAACTTCCAGGGTCCCTTTTAATTTTATGATCCTATGCCTACCAAAAAGATATGGGGATACAAAGACAAATAAATCTTAAGTTCTATGTACTTCTTTTCCATCTTCACCACAACTCCCCTCCTCCCCCCATACCCCAATCCCACTGGTTCTAGACATAGTAGGCAGTCAACATTGCTGAAATGTTGTCTAAATCAGATGGTGACTCAGGGATATGCGCAGTGAGAAACAATATAATATTTGCAGACTTTTTGCTATAAAAGAAGGGTACTTACCCATTTGTAGTACTAAAGCAGACAATACAATGGATAAAACACTGGGTCTAGATTCGGGAGAACAGAGTTCAAATCCAGCTTCAGACATTTACTAGGTACAACCCAAGGTTAGTCACTTAAACTGTTTGCCTGGGTTTTTTTCAATTGCAAAATGGAAATAATAATGACACCTACATCACAGGGTCATCATTGTGAATATCAGTAAGATCGTATTTGAAAAGCCCTTGGCATAGTGCCCAATACAAAGCAGCTTGTTCTCCCCTTCTCAAGTCTGTCTTCATGTTGTAAGAATGGAGGATGAGCCAACTCATCAGTGTTCTAATCAGCACTACTGTTGGGGTGGGGAGGGGGGGTTGTTTGCTTGTTTTTGTTTTTGGGAGCCAGTTGGGGTTAAAGTGACAGCTAGGAAACATTAAGTGTCTGAGGCCACATTTAAACTCAGGTCCTCCAGAGTCCGCAAGACCAGCGCTCTATACAGGGCACCACCTAGCTGTCCCTAATCAGCACTATTCTTCGCCTTGGATTATTTACCTCTCCACATGTCCCATGTCCCCCAAACTGAATTACAGGGATGTGTACACAGCAGCAGCAGCACATATTTCTGTTCTCATTAAAAGTTAATGTTCTCATAGTACTCTCAAGTATTCTGTGAGACTGATACTTCAGGTATTATCCCATTTTATAGAACAAGGAAACAGTTTCAGAGAAGTATCTGACTCAAGATGGCCTGTCGGTCCATACCAAACCAAGAGGCCTTCCTTGCCTCAGCAGTGCCCATACAGCTCAGTGGCTCTTTGTTGAGCATATTTGTACATTTCAGTTTGCCTCTGAGGAGCTTTTGTCTGCCCAGAGCCATTAAGGGCAGTGATTTCTGGTTAGAGAAATTTTTTTGATCTGTGGAAACCACTTAAGGTAAATGCAGGTTCCATGTTTGCTCACTGCTGGGCTGATGGTGAAGACTCAGTAAGAACATGACAAATAATGGGTTGGATTTATGTCCTCAAGTTTCACCTTTGGTTCCTTCATAGCAGTCTCTCAGCCAAGGAACAATTTTCTTACTTAATTTTCAGTCATTATGTTAAAAGGCCTTGTTTGAGAATCTTAACCACTCTGGCCTCTCTCAACTCCAGTAGGGAAAGAGGAAACTGAGACAGAAAACAATGGCTGTAAAATGATCTGGTCACCAAACCACAGAGTTTCAGCAGCAACATCTGTGGGAAGTTCATGAGGAACTTAACCCCATTCCCTTCCTCCTTTCCTTGGGGTAGGGGTCGAGGGAGCGTGGAAGGATAGACACGCATAGTATAGGATCCTACACCTCAATTCCAGGGTCTCTCAGTTTTCACTCAGACCAACCAGTTCTTTTGGGAGTCACTAAAGAGATGTCCTATGTTGTGGTGAGAAGGTAAAGGAGGGTATAACTTCCATTTCTGAACTTGTCTCAATTCCTAATTAACACTATTATCGAACTATTAAAAATGCATGAACTAGCAGTCCCTAGGAATGATTTTCATTTAACTTGTTTGCTTAATACCTATTATGGCCTAGGGTTTAGAAATAAAATGCTCTGATCACAAGAAGCTTACATTCTAAGAACTGACTTCTTCTGTGTTGTGCCTCTTTTCTTTCCCAATCCCCATTAAATCTGAATTTCAAGCCTTGTGGATACTTTTAAACAGAACAGTAGAAGCCCAAAGCAGCTGGTTTGTGGTTTAGGACTTTGGTCTTTAAGAATCTAGCCGGATTTACTTATAAATTAGAGAAAATGTTTAATACTGTCCCCTGAACATCTCTCCTACTCTGTGTCTCAAGGAGGCCAACCTTTTGTTATCTGCTCGCAGCTGCAAAGTACGGTGCTTTAGGGTGGGGACTGCTTTTCTCTGTCTCTGAAAATCAACTTTGAGATAAAACTAAATCTCAAGTTCAACTGCAGCTTCAAAGTCAAAGACATTTGGTATTGAGGATGCAACTTGAGGGGATGGAGTCTGAGCTCTAAGTGCCCTGAGCCTGTTGCTAAGGTCACTCCAAACCCTGGTTGGGCCGCTTCTCTCTGACCCTACATTCACCCCCAAGCACCCTGGGAAACATCAACCACAGATGTGAAATTGACATCTCAAAACCACAAGTGCATTTCCTTTTGACACAAGGCTCTGCTCCTCTTTTCTCTTATCTGGCCTTCTAGTTGGGACAGTTTTAGAACCAGTTCATAGCCCAGCCCCAGCTCAAACCCCACCCCACCCCCTCCTTTCCCCAAAACTGGGGAGGTTGTTTGTGTCAAGCCAAAGAACTAGGTAAGTTAAGGCAGAAATTGCCCTTGCTGGCAATACAGCCCTGATATCTTCCAGCCCAGACTCCTGGATCTGTTTCACATCTGCAGCTGTTAGTCTTATCTCCGGTTCCCCTCCCAAGACCCATGTAATGCCTGCTCCTGGGCCCCATTTCCTGCAGGGGTAGGGGCAGGGATGTGAGATTCAAACCAAAGTGGGAAGGAAGTGGTGCCTGCCTGTCACCTCCACTGGGGTAAGGACTGGGAGGATGATGGGGAAAGTTTCCCTGCTGGGCCTCTTCAGGCCCTCTGGTTTGCGATCAGCCACTTTTTCTCTTTTACTGATGCTTTGGCTTGTCTTTAATTAACCCAAGAAGTAAAAGGTCTCCCTATGCCCTCTTTCCCTAAAAAAATCAAGGAGTTATTCTGCTTTTTGAAAGGACCCACGGTCCAGGTACCAACCATCCTAACTGTCCCCTTTGCTATCTTAATTCCAAGGTCACTGATTCTGACACCAACTAGATGCCCAGTTTGGAGATGGGCACTTTGGCCAGTAGTTCTTGTACTGACAGGCTTATTATCACAGCTGTGCCAGTGGATGACCCAGGCTTTCTCCCTGCTTTTCTTTCATTCCCATTAAAACTTCCTCAGGGAGACTGGAAAGGGAAGCCTGGAAGTTAACTCCACTCCTATCCCCCAGGAAGCAGCTTCATTTAGTGAAAAGAGTGGGGCAGCTAGAGAGGGCAGTGAACAGAGTAGCAGCCTTGGAATCAGGGAGAACCAGAGTTCAAATCCAGCCTCAGACACTTAAACTTCCCAGCTGGGTGATCCTGGTTAATTCACAACCGCAATAGCCTCAAAAAGAAAGAAAAAAAAGAAAGACCAATATTTGAAAAGAGTGCTGGCCTTGGGGGTTAAGGGTCATGATTTCAAATTCTGACATGTTTAGCTTTGCTTCTACATCTGCAAAATGGAGGGCCGGGGGGAGGGAGGGGAAGAAAAGCAAACAGAACTGGTTAACATGACCTTTAAAGCTCCTTCCATTATTGACTCTACTCCCCATAGCTGCCATCCCTAAATCTGGCCTGATTAAGAAACACAAGGATCTTCACTAACTTTCACATCTTTTTCTCCCATCTCTCATCCAAACCTCTTGGAAAACATAGTACTCAATCTTTTAAGGATGATCAACTGCAAAAGACTTAGCTACTCTGATCATGACAATGATGCAGACAGTTCCAAAGAACTCATGATGAAAAATGTTATCTTTCCAGAGAGAGAACTGATGAACTCTAAGGGCAGATGAAGCCCTTTAAACTTTATTTTTCTTGTGTGTGTGTGTGTGTGTGTTAATTTGCAAGACGGCTAATATGGAAATACTTTTTGCATGACTTCACATGTATAATGTATAACTGATATTCTATTACTTGTCTTCTCAAGGAGTGGAGGATGGGGAGAAAGATGACATTTTAGAACACAGTATTAAAAAATGAATGTTTAAAAAAAATTTTGTATGTAATTGGGAAATATTTGACAAAATAAATAAAAATATATTTAAAACAAAAAGAAAATAGGCTGCTGCTGTCTTGCATGGAGCAAACTATGCTATGCTAACTTCATGCTGGAGCAGTCTCAAGCCCCTTGTTAGCTGCTGGTACCTCCTGGCAAGAGGAAGGTCTGGGGTATTTGGTAGTCCAGAATTTTTAGCTAGGTCCAAGCTGTTCATGAAAATCAAATATTCAAAGTAACAAATGTGTCAAAGAATAATATGCATAGGGAATGGAACAAGAGATCCTGACTAACAACAAGGTCAAAGAGAAAATCAAAGAGGGTAGGAGAAAAGGAAGAAAAAGTCACTATACTGAGATGTAGATGTTTAATTAATGTTGATTGAATTAAATTTGGGATTACTTATGATTATACCAAGTCCAAACTAATCTTAAACTGAAAACATTTTTTGAGCTTACTCATACAAAGTTTTCACTAAATCCAGTATCTGAAAAATCAGGCTCAGGCCAAAAGGAAGTCAAATAAGAGGCTTAGAGGAAAACTATGATGTTCAGTCTCTCCTTATGTTTCTTAGAATTTTGGAAAGTATGAGCTTCAGTAAAGCCTAAGGTTTCTCAACACAAGGATGTGGGAAGGTCCCACAGAAAGAATGTTTAGGGCTTTCTTCCCTCTCTTGCTTCTGACTGGGAAAATCCCAGAAGAAAATCAATTCAACCTTCTGCTAGTAAAGAGTTGTTTCCCATTTCAGTTTCCAGGATCTAACAACATTTCATCCAAGGTCCCCAGGGAGGCTAAAAGGGTTGGCTAACCAAGAAAATTCACCAGCCACAGATAGATTCCCCTGGTCTCTGGAGCCGTTCAACCCCAAAACTGGTCTGGGCCCCAGACACTGGTTTGTAATCAATCTCAGTATAGAATACATTAGAAAACAAGGTCCCAGTGTCAATTATAGAAGAAAACAATATCCATCAACAGATTCTATCTCCAAAATAAATAAATTTTTGTGGTCATCTGGGTCATCAGCAACACTGAGGCAGGAGTTTTAAAGAAATCTCAGGCTGCAGTCATATGAGTTTTGTCACATTACTTCAGGTTTTCCTTTAACATAGAAATGTCTTAACTCTGAGGTACTACTTCACACCTCTCAGATTAAAATGACTGGAAAAGATGATGATGAATGTTGGAAGGGATGTGGGAAAACTAGGACACAAAATATATTGTTGGTGGAGTTTTGAACTGATCCAATCATTCCAGAAAGCAAGTTGGAACTATGTCCAAAGGGCTATCAAATTGTGCATACCCTTTGATCCAGCAGTGTTTCTACTGGGCTTGTATCCCACAGAGATCATAAAAAGGGGAAAGGACCCACATGTGCAAAAATATTTGTAATAGTCTTTTTTGTAGAGGAAGGAACTGGAAATTGAGTGGATGCCCATCAGTTGGGAATGGCTGAATAACAAGGTATATGAGAATGTTATGGAATATTACTGTTCTATAAGAAACAATCAGCTGTCTGATTTCATAAAAGCCTGGAAAGACTTATGTGAATTGATGCTGAGTGAAGTGAGCAGAATCAGAAAAACATTGTGTACAGTAAAATAAGATTATGTGATGATCCATTGTGATGGATTTGACTCTTTTCAACAATGAAGTGATTCAAGTCAATTCCAATAGACTCATGATGGAAAGAGCCATTCACATCCAGAGAGAGAACTATAGAGATTGAATGTGGATCAAAACACAGCATTGTCACCTTTCTGTTGTTGTTATTATTTGTTTCCTTGGCTTTGTGTGTGTTTTTGTTCCTTGATATATGATTTTTTTTGGTACAACATGATGAATATGGAAATACATTTAGAAGAAATGAACATATTTAACCTATATCAAATTGCTTGCAGTATTGAGGAGGGGAGCAGGGGAGAGAAGATGGAAAAAAAAATCTGGAAAACAGGTTTTGCAAAGGTGAATTGCATGTTTTTGAAAAAAATAAAATATTATTAAAAAATAAAATACTTACCCTCTCCCCAGAAAAGCAACAATATAGAAGTGTCTTCTGCTATATAATTATAATGATCAAACTTGGCTTTCAAGAATATGAGAGAAAATGCCATTTCCCTTCCTTTTTTCCACAAGTGGGGTCCTATACCTGTGGAATACTACATACACTGCCAAACTGGGCTGGCGCATTGTTTAGTTTGGCTTTCCTTCCTTTTTTTTTTTTTTTTTTTAAGTTTTTGTTACAAGGGAAAACTCTCCAGGAAGCAGGTAAAGTTGGATATATGAAAATTAAGGTAATGCAAAAAAAAAGAATGTTATCAATAAAATTTTAATTTAAAAAAGGTAAGATGTGTTCCACAGATAGTCAAAAAGGCAGAATTAAAGGGGAAAATCCCATAACACCAACTTTGGGGGAAGAGGATGTCAGGGGAAGATCTCTTTAGAGGGCTCTTACCACAGTTTATAGTCAGCAATCAGTCTGGGAAATGGATGGGTGGAGAACTTGTGTCTGCCCAACGTCCCCTGGAGACCAGCAGGTGTAGCAATATGTTAATCTAGTGCAAATTTGCTCTTCAACATGGCTGTTATCAGACTTTTGATAAATCATTAATCAAATACACCATAAAAAGATAATGTGTTCAGAACTTGGCTATAAAGGTTCAAGCTAAAACATTAAATAAACCCTTCTTTGGGACTGCCTCAGAGCAGAGAAACAAGAGGAAGTTATTAGGTCCAGTTCTGACAGAAATAAAAGCACTGTCCCTCTCAATAAGCAGATGTTAAAATTTGCTTCTGTAGCAATCCATAAGAATGGTTGGATTCTTTCCAAATTCAGTTTGGTTTAGAACATAAATATTTCCACCCAATTGAAAGTCGGAGAGCAACAGTTCCTCTGATGTTCAAAGGTCCAAGTCAATCAGGTTCAAAGCATGGGTTAGGAAAGCCATTTATCCATTTAGGAAGTATGATGGAATCATCTTGTTGGAGAACAAACTGATGTGTTAAACTGTTTGGTGGTCAGTGAAAGGACAGAGGAATCTTTCTGGGTGTATTTGAATCAACATCTCTTTGCATGCTCATCTGCACCATCAGTTGGATCCTGAAAGAAAATTTCAAAGAGCTTTTAAGGAAACATGTTTCATTCTGGTTGTCACAGGCATATAAGGCTTCATAGTGATCCTCTGATCCACAGTAACATAATCTGTCATAGGAAAAGAGAAGGGTATAGGGGAAGTTAATAGATCACAAGAATTACTTTTAAGGGCAAGGAAAGCTTCCTAGTAATTAATCTCTTGTAATAATCATTCCATCTCTTTAGGAAAAGGGTTCTTAAACCTAGTGTCTACAAACCCCAAATGGTATCCCTGAATAGATTTCTATAAACTTGAATGGAAAAAACATATAACTTTATTTCAAAACAATCCATTTCCTTTGTAGTACTACATATGTTATGCATTTTAAAACATTCTGAGGCATTCACAGGATTTTGCCAAAGGTATCTGAAAGGTTAAAAAACCCCGTTTTAGAGGAAGGTTAGGATTTGATGGATCTTAGCCCCAGCAGGTGCTTAAAACTGACAAGAAATGACTGGAGTGTTAAAAGTAGGAAACGGTGGGAGAAATGTGCCCAAGAGACTTGGTTGTACTCTCACCCTCTCGGGTATTTTATCAGACATGGTTTCTTCTTTTATCAACATCTCTACTAATTAATACCTCGTAGCTCTTTACCTGTCCCTCCTTCACTCCCAAAAGCTACCAAGCTACAAGACAAAGAATTGGCTCTTAGCTTATCTTCTCATTCTCACACTAATTATTTCTCACCCCAGAGGTCTCAAAAGGGAGAAGAGAAGAAAGCAAAGAACTACTAGGTTGCAACCTGCCTGGAGGCCCTCCTGGGCAACAAGTATCTTCATTATGGGCATAGATTTTGGTGAGAAGCTGGGTAAGAGATCTCTCAGGTGAAAATTTGAGGAAAGGGCTAAAACTGGGTCAAGAAATTGCAACCTGTTTCTTCTCACCTCTTAAACTGTGAGTCAACCAAAGGCTTGGTGAATAATGACTAATTTTTCGATCAGTCAGATAATGCCATCTTTGTGTACATGGACCCACTTCAGTCACTGTGACAACTAATATAGAGCTTTGTTACTGATCATTATATTAGCTCAAACTCTGTGTGAAGATGCAGTCTCAGAAACAACCTTAGGATCTGGTTTCCATCCCCCAAATAATCTCCTAAAACATTCTAGTATTTGTTATGAGTTAAAAGTCAATCTCACTGACATGTAATTTGCAGGCTCCATGCTTCCCCTACAGCTCCCCTTTTTCAAAGGAGGAGAGATCTATAGGTAGAGTAGAGAAGAGTAGAATGGGTATCAAGATAGCTGCTCTTTTCCAGTGCTGGGACCCTGTTCCTAATCTTCAGAACTTTTCAAAAATGATTGACAGATGTTTAGCAATCATCTACAGATTTGTTCATTTAGGTTTTAACCCTGGAATCATTTTTGTTCTACTATCATTGATCAGAAGAGAAAAATCTCCTTGGAAGAAAATAGCAGCAAAAACAACAGTTATAATTCTTTCCATCATCCATTTTCTTTTCATTGATTCCAAGCAGTGGTCCTCTCAATTTTTCTGATTCTCCTCTTATTCCCAACACAGATCAAAAAAACCTTTCTGTTATTCTTTATATTCAGAGCCAACCTCTACAAAATCTGAGCTTCAGTGATCTTAACAGTACTTTTACAGAACTACGCCTCTCTTCTGTACTCCTTTCCTGTTTACTGCCTTTGCTTCCGTCTTTTATATATCTTTTTAAAACACTAACTTTAAAAATCAATTAGTTCCCTGAGAAACTATGTGAGTCTCTAGTTGGCTCCCCTTTTCTTTCTCATCATGATCTCCATAATCGTGTTCTCAGAATTTCATTTTCCTCTTTGTTCCTCTTGTTCCAATTTCCCCTTTAAATTTTAGGCCATGGAATCCCACCTGATTCCATTTCTCTGAAGACTTTGAAATCTCCTTTCCAAAATCTAGGGGAATAAATTTGTTTTTCCTCTTTTTCTTCATTATAAACTCTAAGATAGAGTACTCATTCTCTTTATTCCCCCCACCAAGGTTCCCATCATTTCTATTCCAGTAGCCAATTCTTCTTATTGGTCCAGAATGAGATATAAAAGAATAGATCCCTTGGTTGTTTTTGTCACCTTTTGAATAAAATTATCATTAAATGAAGCAAAAACTTTATTAGCTCTTCTGCATTTGACACAAGATACAACATATATTCAATGCCTCCATGCCATCTCATCAATTTTCTTCTCCTATTCAAAGGATCTAGAATATACTCCTTCAACAGTATAATTTCAATTTTTTTCATTAATCTACCATGCTTCTCCATTCAATCTCAAGATTTTCTCCTAAATAAATCTTCTCAAAACACAATGCTACATCACTGAACTTCCCTGTTTTTTTTTTTAATAAGTTCTATATGCTCAAAGAGTTACCAAATTGTGCATACCCTTTGATCCAGCAGTGTTTCTACTGGGCTTATATCCCAAAGAGATTGTAAAGGGAAAGGGACCCATATATGCCAAAATGTTTGTAGCAGCCCTTTTCGTAGTGGCTAGAAACTGGAAACTGAGTGGATGCCCATCAGTTGGAGAATGGCTGAATAAATTGTGGTATATGAATGTTACAGAATATTATTGTTCTGTAAGAAACAACCAGTAGGATGATTTTAGAAAGTCTCGGAGAGACTTACAGGAACTGATGCTGAGTAAAATGAGCAGGATCAGGAGATCATTATACGTGACAACCACAAGACTATACGATGATCATTTCTAATGGACATGGCTCTCTTCAATAATGAGATGATTCAAATCAGTTCCAATTGTTCAGTGATGAAGAGAGCCATCTGCACCCAAGAGAGGACTGTGGGAAATGAGTATGGACCACAACATAGCATTTTTACTCTTTTTGTTATTGTTTGCTTGTACTTTGTTTTGCTTCTCTTTTTCTCTTGTGCAGCACAATAACTGTATAAATATGTATACATATATTGGATTTAACATGTATTTCTACCATGTTTAAGATAAACTGGACTATTGCCATCTAGGGGAAAGTGTGGGGGAGAGGGGAAATTGGAACACAGGGTTTTGCAAGGGCTAATGTTGAAGAACTGTCCACATTTATGTTTTGAAAAATAAAAAGCTCAATTACCCATGCATATGCTTTGTCAATACGCACTTTAATTTAAAAAAAAGAAAAAGTTTTAATAAAAAAAGTTCTAACTTTTCTTATCCATATTCTAGTATTACTAGTTCCAGCCCACCAAGTAATCCTGTAAGTTTTCCTATGAGCTCAGATTTAACTCCTTACATGAGGATAGTTCAACTTATTATTTAAACTTTGTGCTTCTGAGTACAGACATATTAGGGGTCATGAGTTTAACTGCTGGTTCTCTTTTTGTAAATTGTGTTCAATGACTTGCTGATCTTTTCTAGTGATTCCTCCTATGATAACAGCTACAGTACACTTGGGCATTTTTTCCCTATCCCTTCCATTTCAGTTTAAAATACTTTTGATCTAATTTGCAAAATTTTTTACTTAAACCAATTTTAACTCAGAGCAGATGAGAGTGTAATTCTTAAGAAGTAACACAAACTATAAAGGTAAACTATAGCTTTAGGCATGAATTTATTTGCAGGTTCCTAAGTCAAGTAAAATAAATCCTGACCTTTCTTTCCCCTCAGAAAGAATTGGAAGTAAAAAGACTAGGCCCACTTCTGGCATTAAATATTACATGGTTATGAGTTGCTTTGGGCAAAGGCACTTGTCTCCTCTCAGTCTTCTCTTCTATACATGGGGAACAATTGTAGATCACCCTTCCTACTCATAAAGGCTGTGGGAAAGCACGAGCAACTGCTTAGCAAGTCTGCTGCTATTCCATCTTTGTGAACACTACAGTCGATAGCCTGTGCACTCTCTAATCTTAGCCTTCCTATTTCACTACACTCTCACTTTTGGACTTTGCAATGTCAATGATGATCACCGTGACACAAAGATAAACAAAGGGTCATGGATCATGTTACATAGATAAGTTGTTCAAAGTCATCTCTTTGACTCTTCCTAATATTTTCTGAAGACTAAATTACCTTCTCTTGCTAACCAGAGTGACTTAAGGAGAAAAAGCTGTTAAATGTCAGGAATCATCACTGAATGAGAAGAAAACCTAGGCATGGGAATCAAGTACCCCAGTTCCATTCCTAATTTTTTCATTGACTTGACTGACCTCATCTAAGACATTTCACTCAATGGTAACTACACTTGCCTGGCAAAAAAAGAGAATAACTACAGCATGTTGCTGTCTAAAAGATGTTTTGTATACCTAAATGATTTTTTTAATGGGAAAAACAGTACTGGTACTGTAATCCTAATGGTAGCCTGAAAATATTAAAAATATTACATTAAGTCAGAAATGTTCTCTACTCGACCATGTATTCTGCCTCTAATGAGCATATAGATATGCTATATGAGAGGAGTCACAACAGTCCTTCCTAATATCAACTTCAGAGTTTAGGGATATGTTGCAGGTGATACAGTAGATAAAGCACCTATAACCGGGAGAATTTGAGTACAAGTTCAGTCTCAAACTTAATAGTTGTGTAATCCTGGGCAAGTCACATAACACTGTTTGTCTCAGTTTCCCCAACTGTAAAATGGGAATAATAACAGCATTTGCCCCCTAGGGTTCCAATGATTCTGTGATAACATGTAGAGTGGTATTTTTCAAGTTTTAAAATACTAGATACACATTAGCTATCATTATTAATAAAACATCCTTGTTTTCTCTTAAAATCTATTATAATTTAACTAACATTTGAAGGTTTGCTCAAAACCCTGTGGACAAATACTATTCCCATTGTATGAATTAGGAAATCCATGTTCAGAAAAGTCGAATTACTTGTCCCAGGATCTTATAGTAAATGTCAGAGTCAAATCTTTTGACTAGTAAGTGTTCTTTTAGCAACTATTTGTGTTATTTTAAAAACTGAAGCAATTATTTTCCTGAAATTATTTATGTTTTCAATTTCTACATGGCAAAATTGTGTCAAGGGCCATTGTGTCAAGGGCTGATTCCTTTTTACATCTGCCCCTTGAATAACTTTAGTACAGAAAACATTTCTTCACAGACCTCTTATCTAAGTCACCTCACTCTCTTGGAAGGATCAGGAAGAAAGCTCCAAAGACTTTTACACAGCAGAAAGGGATGCTACAAAACTAATGAACAAACAGATACCTGACTCAGAAAAAGCCCTGCAAAATCCTCATTCAGTCACTTTACTTTTATTTTAGATAAGGTCCTTTGTCCAGGTTTACCAGCCACAAGTGATTAGAAGTAACCCCTCAGAATAAGGTGGGGATGCAAAGGAGTGATACTGAGAGGAGCAAGAAGTGACAACAGACAGTGAGACTATACTTAACAAAAACACTACCCTATAGTAGATACAGGAACTAAAGAAATAATGCAGGGCCATTGAGCATAGAATCTATTAGCATTTTTACCTTAATAGCCACTGTATTAAAGATTACAAAGGGCATTCAAAATGATATTCAAGTTCCTAAGAAAAAAGGTTAAAAGTCATTCTCCAATTGATAAATAGTCAAAGTATATAAACAGACAATTTTCAGAGGAAGGGATGTGGGAAAAATGGGACACATACATTGTTGATGGAGTTGTGAGCTGATTCAACCATACTGGAGATCAATTTGGAATTATGCCCAAAGGGCTATCAAACTGTGCATACTCTTTGATCCAGCAGTGTCTCTATTGTGATGAAGTATTTACATTCTAATTAGGGAAGAAGAAACAAGTGCCCCTAAAGAACCTGTGTCCTCAAGGTTCATATAAGAAATGAATATGGAAAGGAAGAATGGAGAGAAAAGGAGATGGAACTTGCTATTTCTCATAACCAAGTCACAAGAGAAGAGCAAACAAAGAGAGACTGATGAAAACAGGAGGTATCACATAAATCAGACTAAAAAGGGTTGAAAACACAAATATGTGAGAGTTTTGAAGGGGAGATTAAAAACAAAAAAAGCATAAGAACTGTTGATCAAAGTATGAAGAAGATAGCTGGAGCAATTGAAAGGCTAAGCAGAATGCTTCAGTAACAGATCATTAACATATTCCTTTTTCTCTATTTTTTTCCTTTTTTGTAAGGAGGGAGGCAAAAAGAAGGTATTAGGGGATAGAATGCAGAAAAATCCTCAATAAATAATCATAATCATGAACAAGAATGGTAAAATCTCACCCACAAAAGGGAAGACAGCAGTAACAAAGCACAAGACAAAAATATAGTTTACAAGAAATACACTTGAAATAATGTTCAGAAAGAGTTAAAATAAGGAATTGGGGGGGGGGAATGTATGGTATTTCAAATGAACTTTAATTTTTTTGTATTATAACTTTTTATTGACAGAGTAATTTTTTACATGCCTGGGTAATTTTTTACATTATCCCTTGCACTCACTTCTGTTCTGACTTTTCCCTTCCCTCCCTCCATCCCCTCCCCCAGATGGCAAGCAGTCCTATACATGTTAAATATGTCACAGTATATCCTAGATACAATATATGTGTGCAGAACTGAACAGTTCTCTTGTTGCACAGGAAGAATTGGATTCAGAAGGTAAAAATAACCTGGGAAGAAAAACAAAAATGCAAACAGTTTACACTTATTCCCAGTGTTCTTTCTTTGGGTGTAGCTGCTTCTGTCCACTTCTGTCCTTTAAAAAAAAGGGGCTAGCAACAATACATAAGGCAACAGTAAAAAGATGCAGAGAAGCTATAGTACATTTACAGATGATGCGGCTGTGGTCCCTTTAAGATTCCTATCTTTCTGATTCCCAACCCCCCCTAGTTAATGTAACTACCTTTTGATTCACAAATCCTGGTCCCTTTGAATTCCAATAGAAGATCTGGACCTGGACCTGTCCCAGTCCCGATCCAATCTGAGCCAACTCAGGGCTACACACAAAGGCCCCTCTAGCTAAATCTCCCATTATAAAAGGGCCACACTGGGACCCCCTCTTTGCAGAGGTCCCAAACATGCTAGCCATGTCACGACCTTCTGTCCACTGGACCCTCTGTAAGGTGCCCTTCTTATCTCTACCTTCACCTATTTCCTTACTTCTAAACCCCATAATAAACCTCTTTTATCAATCTAGCTTTTCCGGCCGATAAATTGGGAACTACTAGACCTCATTTACTGCCGTATCCATGTGCCGAATGAAGCCCAATGGGGTTGCATGGGAGCGCCACTAGACTTCAACTAAACCCTAATTTCATTTAGGGACCCCATATCTATACCTCATCACAGACACCATAGACAGTGAAATAATATCAATTATATGTGTGCGTGCGTACATGTGTGTGTATACACACCAAATGGCAAAACATATAAGTACCTAAGGGAAAAGGTAAGTAAATTAAAGAGATAATAAAATTAAAATAGCTGAGTACCTCAAGGAATCCCTTTTAGATCTAGATAAAGCTAAAAAATATATAAAGAAGAAATTAAGTATCTAAAGAAACTTTTAGAAGAGTTATGATAAGTCTGGCAATTATTAAATAGAAAAAGAACTGTATATACAAATTTCTTATCTGTGCACTGCACCTTTACAAAAACTGACCACATGCTAGGGTAATAATATCTCTCAATCCAAAAATATTGAAGACCATTACTGACCACAATGGAATACAAATACTATTTAATAAAAGATATTTGAAAAAAGGAAACTTAATTGGAGCCTAAATTATTCACAAATATTTGTGAATTAGAAAAAAAAACACAGGAAAAACAAATAATTTCATGAAGATGACAATGAAACAATATATCAAAACTCTTCAGATGCAGCCAAAGCAGTTCCAGGCAGGGGGAGGGAAGGAATTTTTATTTTTTAAAACTTTTAAGTGTTGAACAAAATACAAACCAAAACAATGGGAATAATTTTTTTAAAAGAGAACCTCAGAAAAACAGCACATAAATCTAAACATCTAATATAAAATCTAAAAATTAAAAAAGATATGAACAAAATTTGAAAGCAAAACCACAAATTGAATTAATAAATAAAACTAGCATCTTTACCTGAGAAGGGGAGCTAATTAAATGGATAGATCATTAAGTAGGCTAATTTTAAAGGTATTGAAATTGCTAATATCAAGAATGAATAATTAAAAATTCACAGCAAATGAAGATGAAATAAGAAAAGTTACTGGAAATTATTTTGCTTAATTATATGGCAGAACACAAATTGTAAGTTAAATGAAATAGGTAAATATTTATAAAAATAAATAATACCCAAATTACAGAATAAGAAATACAAAATTTAAATCAATCTCAAAAAAAAGTAAACTAAACAAGCTATAAATTCCTAAAGAAAAAATTTCAAAACCAAAATAGATTTTCAAGTATATCAAATAATGAAAGAATAATTAATTTTTACATTGTACTGTTTATAAAAACAGGAAGAGATTCTACTAAATTCTTTTTATAAAATGACTAAAATCTTGATATTTAAACAGAGGAAAGAAAGCTACAAAGCAATATCCCAAAAGAAATTAATGAAAAAAAATTAAGTAAAATGTTAACAAAGAAGTCATGAGAACCAGCGTATTAAAAAGGTTATAAAGTTAGACTTGACTTCTTTGAAAGTCAAAATTTCAGTTTTTTTAAAATGAAGACTGGAATGACACAAAGCATAATAATTATTAAGGGGGGCTTTGGGAAGTCAGATATATTGGAAAGTGGTCCAACTATTCTAGAAAATAATTTATAGCTATATCCGTAAATTCACTAAACTTGGACATATACCACAAAGAGATCAAAGGCAGAGACAAAAGGTTAACATGTACACAAATATTTGTAGCAGTATTTCTTGCAGTAACAAAGAAACGGAAGCAAAGTGTGTGTCTATTCATTAAGGAACGGCTGAACAAATTATTTTCTATAAATATAATGGGATATTATCCCTATTAAAAAATGAGGAAATTAATAAATTCAGAGAATTTGGGGAAGTCTATAAACTGATAGAGTGAAGTAAGCAAAAATAGAACAATGTATTTGATAACTACAATGTAATAATGGAAAATAATTTAAGAATTATGATCCACAAATTGGACAATTAAACCCCTAAAAGACTGATGATGAATTATATCCCCGTACTTCTTGGCAGAAGTTAATAACCAGATGAGACTCAAATTTTTAACTGGGATTAATGTGTGGATTTGTTTTGCATGACCACACTTATTTGTTATAAAGGGGGGCTTTTTGTGGGGAAGAGGGAAGGAAAAAATTAGGATAATGACATTAATACTTTAAAAATAGAAGAGCATCAATAAATTACTTTAAAATGAAAAGTGAGCAAAAGTTCATTCGGAAGACACCACAACCAAGAATAATGTTGGGACTACCATGATAAATTCAAAACATTAAAAAAAAAAATAACCTTAAGCTATATAAAAAATGTGATTTGTGTTTTCATATACACTCCTCTTTTTTCGTGTTGTTCTTTGCATAGGGAAATGTTCATATTTGTTGATGATGTCAAATTCATTTACTGAAAAGGATAATTTAAAAATAAACCTCAATCTAGAGCAGTCAGAGTTTTTCATTTATAGCCCAGTCAAATTCCTTAAAGGTTCCTTGAAGGCAGTAGTGAACAACTTACTCTGAATTCATATAAACATGAAATGCTAAGTACTAGTGATAGAAAAAATATTCCTTGACCAGAAAAAGTTTACATTCTAGTGAAGGAAAACACAGAAACAAAAAATTACAAGTTAATTTTGGTGAGGGGATGTTGTCAGTTGAGAGCACTAATATTTGGGAGAACCAGAAAGAGTGTCACGAGTATGACACCCAAGCTGAGCCTTTCAGAAATGGAGGAGAACATATGCAAAGAGGATACAAGCATGAAATGGAATGCACCTGTGTCTGGAGAATAATAAGCAGTAGGCCAGTTTGGCTGAAGATATTTTATCAAATGTTTCAATAAAAATAATGTACATTATATC
The DNA here is from genome assembly GCF_902635505.1 of Sarcophilus harrisii. Classification (NCBI taxonomy): domain Eukaryota; kingdom Metazoa; phylum Chordata; class Mammalia; order Dasyuromorphia; family Dasyuridae; genus Sarcophilus; species Sarcophilus harrisii. The sequence goes on from NC_045427.1 coordinate 351,066,229, forward strand.
TATAGTATTCCCTTGATCTACTCAATGTGTAACTATTAAAAAAGAAAGAAAGAAAGAAAAAGGAGGAAGTAAAGTTACTCTGGTACTGTTTGTTTGGTTTGTATATTCTCTCTTTTATGTTAAAGTATATATTAAACAATATATATATATATATATATATATATATATATATATATATAGCCATACAGTTACTTTGTTGCACAAGAAGAATCAGAGTTTGAAATAATGTACAATTAACTTGTGAAGGAAATCAAAAATTCAGGTGGACAAAAATAGAGGGATTGGGAATTCTATGTATGGTTCATACTCATTTCCCAGACTTCTTTTGTTGGGTGTAGCTGGTTCAATTCATTACTGTTCTATTGGAACTCATTTGTTTCATCTCACTCTTGAAGAGAGCCACGTCCATCAGAATTGATCATCATACTATTGTTGTTGAAGTATATAATGATCTCCTGGTCCTGCTCATTTCACTCAATATCAGTTCATGAAAGTCTCTCCAAGCCTCTCTGTATCCATCCTGCTGGTCATTTCTTACAGAACAATAATATTCCATAACTTTCATATACCACAATTTATTCAACCATTCTCCAATTGATGGACATCCACTCACTTTCCAGTTTCTGGCCACTACAAACAGGGTTGCCACAAACATTCTTACACATACATTTCCCTTTCCCTTCTTTAAGATTTCTTTGGATATAAGCCCAGTAGAAACACTGCTGGGTCAAAGGGTATGCACAGTTTGATAATTTTTTGGGCATAGTTCCAAATCATTCTCCAGAATGGCTGGATGTATTCACAATTCCACCAACAATGTATCAGTGTCCCAATTTTCCCACATCCTCTTCAACATTCCTCATTATCTTTTCCTATCATCTTAGCCAATCTGACAGGTGTGTAATGGTATCTCAGAGTTGTATTAATTTCCATTTCTCTGATCAATAGTGACTTAGAGCATCTTTTCATGTGACTAGAAATAGTTTCAATTTCTTCATCTGAAAATTGTCTATTCATATCCTTTGACCATTTATCAATTGGAAAATGGCTTGATTTCTTATAAATCAGAGTCAATTCTCTATATATTTTGGAAATGAGACCTTTATCAAAATCTTTGACTGTAAAAATGTTTTCCCAGTTTAATGTTTCCCTTCTAATCTTGTCTGCATTAATTTAGGTTGTTCAAAAGCTTTTTAACTTGATATAATCAAAATTTTCTATTTTGTGATTAATAATGATCTTTAGTTTTTCTTTGGTCACAAATTCTTTCCTCCTCCACAGATATGAGAGGTAAACTATCCTATGTTGTTCTAATTTATTTGCACTCTCATTCTTCATGAACCCATTTTGACCTTATCTTGACGTACAGTTTAAGTATGGGTCAATGTCTAGTTTCTGCCATATTAGTTTCCAATTTTCCCCGCAGTTTTTGTCAAATAGTGAATTCTTATCCCAAAAGCTGAGGTCTCTGGGTTTGTCAAACACTAGATTATTAAAGTTATCGACTATTTTGTCCTTTAAACCTAACCTATTCCACTGATCAACTAGTCTATTTCTTAGCCAATACCAAATGGTTTGGGTAACCACTGTATTATAATATAATTTTAGATCTGGTACAGCTAGGCTACCTTCATTTGATTTTTTTTTTCATTAGTTTCCTTGAAAGTCTTGACCTTTGTTCTTCTAGATGAATTTTGTTTTTATTTTTTCTAGGTCATTAAAATAGTTTTTTGGGAGTCTGATTAGTATAGCACTAAATAAATAGATTAGTTTAAGAAAACTAATCATCTTTATATTTGCTCACCCTATCCAAGAGCACTTAATATCTTTCCAATTGCTTAGATCTGATTTTATTTGTGTGGAGAGTGTTTTGTAGCTATGTTCATATAGTTCCTGACTTTCCCTTGGCAGATAGATTCCCAAATATTTTATACTATTGGCAGTTACTTTAAATGGAATTTCTCTTTGTAACTCTAGCTGTTGAATTTTGTTAGTGATATATAAGATTTATTTTGTATCCTGCAATTTTGCTAAAGGTATGGATTATTTCTAATAGCTTTTTAGTAGAATCTCTAAGTATACCATCATATCATCTGCAAAGAGTGATAATTTGGTTTTTTCATTACCTATTCTAATTCCTTTAATCTCTTTCTCAACTCTTATTGCCAATGCTAGCATTTCTAATAAAATATTGAATAGTAATGGTGATAGTGGGCAACCTTGTTTCACTCCTGATCTTACTGGGAATGGTTCCAGTTTATCCCCATTAGATATGATGCTTACTGATGGTTTTAAATAGATGATACTAACTATTTTAAGGAAAAGTCCATTTATTTCTATACTTTCAAGTGTTTTTTAATAGAAATAATTTGGTTATTGACATAGTCAATTATGTTAATATTGTTAATTATCCTAATATTGAACTAGCCCTGCATTCCTGGTATAAATCCTACTTGGTCATGGTGTATCATGGGGTATCATCCTAGGGATGATTTTTTGTAATCTTGCTACTTTTTTGCTAATATTTTATTTAAGATTTTAGCATCACTAAGTAAAAGGAGCAGAACCAGGAGATCATTATATACTTCAACAACAATACTGTATGAGAATATATTCTGATGGAAGTGAACAAAGAGAGATCTAACTCAGTTTCAATTGATCAATGATGGACAGAAGCAGCTACACCCAAAGAAAGAACAGAAGTGATGCATGGGATAATGTAAAAAATTACCCAGGCATGGGTTCTGTCAATAAAAAGTTATAATTATTTTTTTAAAAAGATTTTAACATCAATATTCATTAGGGAGATTGGTCTATAATTTTCTTTCTCTGTTTTCAACCTACCTGGTTTAGGTATCAGTACCATGTCTGTGTCATAAAAGGAATTTTTGGTAGTCCTTCATTCCCTATTTTTTCAAATAGTTTATAAAATATTGGAATTAATTGTTCTTTAAATGTTTGGTAGAATTCACATGTAAATCCATCTGGTCCTGGGGATTTTTTCTTAGGGAGTTGATTAATAACTTGTTCTAGTTCTTTTTCTAAAATGGGACTATTTAAGCAATTTACTTCTTTCTGTTAATCTGGGAAGTCTATATTTTTGAAAGTAGTCATCCATTTCATTTAGGTTATCAAATTTATTGGCATAAAGTTGAGCAAAGTAACTTCTAATCATTGCTCTAATTTCCTCTTCATTGGTGAAAAGTTCTCCCTTTTCATTTTTAAGACTAACAATTTTGTTTTCTTCTTTACTTTTTCTAATCAGACTTACCAAAGATTTATCTATTTTATTGTTTTTTTCATAAAACCAACTCTTAGTTTTATTTATTAATTCAATAGGTTTTTTACTTTCAATTTTATCAATTTCTCCTTTTAATTTTAGAATTTCAAGTTTAGTGTTTGATTGGGGGTTTTTAATTTGGTCTTTTTCTACCTTTTTAAGTTGCAAGCCCAATCTTCTCTTTCTCTATTTTATTCAAATAAGCCTCTAGAGATATAAATTTCCCCTTATTACCGCTTTGGCTGCATCCCACAAATTTTGGTATATTTTTCTCACTGTTGTCATTCTCTTGAGTGAAATTATTAATTGTGTCTATGATTTGCTGTTTTACCCATTCATTCTTTAGGATAACATTATTTATGTTTTGGTCTATTTTTGGTCTATTTTTTTGGTCTATTTACCCCTAGCTTTTTGTTGATTATAGTTTTTATTGCATTGTGATCTGAAAAGAATGCATTTATTTATTTCTGCCTTTCTGCATTTAATTTTGAGGTCTAATGTCCTAATATATGGTCAGTTGTTGTATAGGTTCCATGAACTGCTAAGAAGAAAGTATACTCCTTTCTGTTTCCATGAAGTTTTCTCCAAAGAACTATCATACCTAACTTTTCTAATATTCTATTTACCTCTTTAACTTCTTTCTTATTTGTTTTGTGGTTTGATTTATTTAGTTCTGAGAATGCAAGCTTGAGATCTCCCACTATTTTGCTGTCTATTTCTCCTTGCAACTCTCTTAATTTCTTTTAGAAAGTTAGATGCTATATGTTTAGTATTGATATTGCTTCACTGTCTATGTTACCCTTCAGCAAGATATGGTTTCCTTATCTCTTTTGATTAGATCAATTTTTGTTTTTGCTTGATCTGAGATAAAGATGGTTACCCCTGCTTTTTTTACTTCACCTGAAGCATAATAGATTATACTCCAGTCTTTTATCTTGTATGTGTCTCCCTGCTTTAAATGTGTTTTCTGTAAACAACATATTGTAGGGTTCTGGCTTTTGATCCAGTCTGCTATCCGCCTCTGTTTTATGGGAGAGTTCATCCCTTTTACATTTATGGTTAAAATTACTAATTCTGTATTTCCTGCCATCTTATTATCCCCAGATTATGCTTTTCTTTTTCTTACTCACCTTACCCCCCTCCCCAGTATTAAAGTTATGTGCACCACTTGCCTCACACACACCCTCTTTAGAATCCCTCCCACCTCCTTTGAATCCCTTTCTCTATCTTATACCTTTCCCTTATTACTCTTTTCCTTTTTCCTTTTCCTCTCCCACTTTTAAATGAGGTGAGAGAAGTTTCTCTTTAAACCAAATGTGTCAATTATTTTCTCTTTGAGCCAAATCTGATGAGGTAAGATTTGCACAATGTTCCTCCCCCTCCCTAAATTCCCTCAGATATGATAGGTTTCCTTTGCCTCTTCGTGGTATGTAGTTTCTCCTCTTTTACTCTCCCCCTTTCCCTTTCTTTGACACTATCCCCTTTCCATTTCTACTTCCCCTTTTTTTAATATTATATCAGTAAAATCAAATTATACATGCACTCTTTATGTATGTCCATACCAGAAATATAGTTCTCAAGAGTTCTTTTTACCTTTTTTCTGCTTCTCTTGAGTCCTATACTTGGAGGTCAAATTTTTTTGTTTATCTCTGGTTTTTTCATTAGAAACAGATGGAATTCACCTATTTCATTAAATGTTTATCTTCTTCCCTGGAAGAAAATGCTTAGCTTAGCTGAGTAGTTTATTCTTGGCTGCATTCCAAGTTCTTTTGCCTTTCAGAATATCAGATTCCAGGCCCTTCGATTCTTTAATGTGGAAGCAGCTAGATCCTGAGTGATACTTATTGTAGCTCCTCGGTATTTAAATTATTTTTTTCTGGCTGCTTGTAATATTTTTTCCTTAGCCTGATAGTTCTGAAATTTAGCTAAATATTCCTTGGAGTTTTTGTTTTAGAGTCCCTTTCAGAAGGTGTTCAATGAATTCGTTTAATGCCTATTTTACCTTCTAATTCTATTACCTCTGGGCAGTTGTCTTTGATGATTTCTTGTAAAATAGTGTCTAGGCTCTTTTTTTCATCATAATTTTCAGGAAGTCCAATGATCCTCAGATTATCTCTCCTAGATCTATTTTCCAGTTCTGTTGTTTTTCCAAGTAGATAGTTAACAATTTTTCCTATTTTTAAATTTTTTTGGTTTTGCTTGACTGATTCTTGATGTTTCAATGAATCATTCATTTCTATTTGTTCAGTTCTGATTTTTAATGATTATTTTTTCATTAGCTTTTAAAATTTCTCTTTGTACATGTCCAATTCAGTTTTTAAATGAGTTGCTTTGCTCTATGGAATTTTTTTCTATTTCACTAATTTTTTCTTTTACTGAGTTATTTTCTTTTTCCAATTCACAAATCCTATTTTCCTGGGAGTTCTTTATCTTTTCCAATTTACAAATTCTGTTTCCCTACACTCCCTGGGAGTTCTTTACCTTTTCCAGTTCACATTTCAGGAAGTTTTCTTTTTCCACTTTATCAAATTTTTCTTTAAGTGTATTATATACCTTTTCTGTACTCTCTTGCAGAGCTTCTCTTTCCTTTCCCCATTTTTCTTCTAGCTCTCTTTTAAGATCTTTTATAATGTCTTCTAAGAGAGCCTTGTGTGATGGGGACCAGGTTACATCCCCCTTTGGGGTTTTGTCTGGAGACTGTCTGTTATTAGTATCCTCAGGGTTGAAAACCTGCTCTCTTTCTATATAGAAGCTAGCTATAGTTAGAGTTCACTTGGCTTTTTTACTCATTTTTTTTTTAAAGTCCTTAGGGTCTGCCTTCAGGGCAAGGAGGTTACCAGCTTCCTCTGCAGAACAGGGATAGATATATGGACAGTAGCTATCCTGCAAATGGGCTGCTAAGAGTGGCTGAGCAGCGGAAATGCCCTAGGAAACACAGCCCAGCTGCGTAAGTACTACTGCCCTGGGAAGAACCCCGCTGTGCGGATCAGTGGCAGACCTGGGACAAGGGACTGAGCAGCAAAAGTGTCACTGCCCTGGGTAGAACCTCACTGTGTGATCAACTTCTGCCTGGGAAGAGCCCAGAAGTGTTTCTGCCCTGGGAAGCTCAGCCATGGCTGAGCTGTGGAAGTTCTATTGCCCCGGGAAGAGCCCTCCTGCCATGCAGATTTGTGACTGCCCTAGGCAGAGCAGCCCTGGTGATCAGAAGTGTGACTGACCCAGGCAAAAGCCCCATGCTGCAGAATGGGGCTGCACAGCTGTGCTGTGGTCTGTGCTGAGTCACTTCTGGTGCTACATGGGTGTAACCAGATCCTGTTAGATTCTGGTGTTTTTTGGGGTACACTCTACCTTTGGCCTTTTTGTAACTTCTCTGCTGATCTACTGCTTTGCAACTAAAGCAGAACTGCCAACCTGTGGTAGAGTCCTCCCTGTAAATTTTCCACCTACAGAGACCACCCATGCCCCGGTCCACTCAGTGTGCTAGCCTCTGGTTCTGCCTCCTGGCCTGCACTGGCTTGCTCCCACCGATCACACAAATCCTTTCTGGCGATCTTTGGATGGTAATCTGTGGTACTCCCAATATTCATGGACTTCACCAGTCAAGCACTATTTCTGATGCTGAATTTGGTAATCAGTAATGAGGGTAGAAGAGAAGCTTAGAACCATGTGAGTGTCTTATCCACCATCTTGGCTCCGCACCCCCTCCTCCCCACCCCCCACCCCACCCCCGGCACTGATTTTATGAAATTATATTGGCTCTCCCTTTCTTTCCCAAATGTTTACTAACCATCTCTTTATATGGAATTCATACAGAATTTGCCAGGAATTAAAGTCAAACTCTATAGTTTGCAGAAACCTTTTCCCTCCTTTTTGAGGAAAATGACTATTTGCCTTTTCCAAACCCATGGTAATTATTATTTCTTCACATGTTTCAAATAATACAGTAACAATAATTCAATAAACATACGCTTTCAAAGTTCCCTTTCTATTTTTGGTGGTACTTCCAAATTGCTGGTTTCATTCATATGTCACTGAAGTCACAAAAGGCTTGGGGCCAGTGTCTGCTCACACTCTGTCATTCCCATTTTACTCAGTTTCCTTTTTTCTCTTTTTCCCGCTTCTCCATTCTTTCCTTCTTCTAGGTCTGTACCTGGGTTTTTTAAGGTTATCCACATTACTCACAAGTAGACTGTTTTTAGATATTTTTGCTTTGGAAAGAAAAGCCTATTATCAAACTAGGAAAAAGTGGCTGTCCAAGTGAAAAGGCAAGAAGATGGAAGATATGATGGAAGATATCATATAGGAAACTGGTTTGATTAAATTGTAGACTGCTTGAATAACATCCGACAAGGATGGAAAGATGATGTAGGAAGGCTGTAAAACACTTTAAATGCCAATAATACACACCTGCCCCTAGAGGCTTTTAGCAAACATGCAATATTTCTCATTTTCCATGTGAGGAAATGGAGGCCCAGAAAAGTTAAGGTAATATGGAGTAATTGGAGTTTATTGAAAAGAGAGTCAGATTTATACTTTAGGAAAAGCACTTTGGCAACACTGTAGAGAGTGGAATGAGGTAGGAAAACTTGAGAGAAGGTAGACCAACTAATAAATTACTGCAATAGTCTTGGTCAGAAGATTAAGTAGGACCTGAATCAGGGTTGTGGTTGTGCAAATATAGAGAGAGGAGTTCATACAAGAAGTACCTTGGAGATAGAATCAAGGAGATTTGGCAACTGAAGGAATGTAGGGTGTGGGTGAGAATTGAAAATAACAGAAACATCCAGGTGGTGCAGAGATCAATGGACAGAAGCTGGAGTAAGGAAGACCTGAGTTCTAATGTGACCTCAGACTCTTACTAGGTGTGTGACTCTGACCAGGTCATTAAACTTCTGTCTGTTTCAGTTTCTTCATGTATAACATGGGAATAATAATAACACCTACCTCCCAGAGTTGCTGAAAGGATAAAATGATATGACACATATAAAACACTTTGTAAAGCACTTTATATTGTGCTTAAGTCACAATAAAAATACTAGCTATCATTATCATCATCATCATCATCATCATCATCACACCACAGTTGAGAATGTGGGTGACTGGAAACATGGTAAAGCTCCATTAAAAATAAGGAAATTTGGGAAAAGGATACAGCTATTGAAGAAAAGAGAATGAGTTCTGTTTTGCACATACTGAGTTTGAGGTGCCTATCAGATATTTCATTTGATTATCTTATAAGAACATGGTGATGTGGAACTGGAACTCAGGAGAGAGATCAAGAATAGATACACAGATCTGGGAGTTATTTGAATAGAGATGATAATTAAACCATGAAAGCTGACAAGGTCATTAAGAGAACTCCACTGAAGCAGCGTTTATAGGATCATGTGTCTGGTGTATAATACTATGGATTTCTTTTAGATATGGGTTGTACTAGATGGCCCTTGTGGTTCCTTCCAACTCTGAAATTCTGTGATTCTGTGAAGTAGAAAACCCAGTGCCTGGAACAGTAACTTTTATACCTCTAAACCTCTCAAGACAAATGATGACAGGATGCCTTGGACTCCTAAAGCTGACCTTTTCCTATAGTAGTGGCAAAAATAATTACTCAACAAACCATATTAGGGTCAGGGCCAAAAAAAAAAAAAAAAAAAAACCAACAACAAAAAACCCACAGCACTTTGAAGGGGAAAAGTGCAGGAATCCCCTTCTGCCATAGAGGAAGAGTAGAAAGCTAAAGTTAGTCTCCAATTCAATTAAAGGCTTTTTATGTGCAAATAAAAAATAGGAACAGAAGTAAATTTGGCAGAGCCCCTGGAAAATGAGTGTTCCCTGGGTTCCCTCCAAGCCACGGAGGCTGATTTGACCCACTGATTCACCTAATGGATCTTTGCTCTCCAGCACCAGAAAAAAAATCAGAAGGCTCCTCCTCAGAGCCATAAGGAGGATTCACCAGACAAGCCAAAAAAGGAAGAAGGGTCACTTCCGGTGTTGTTAGAAGAGAACACCCCCTGTTCCTCCTCCCTCCCCCACTCCCAGGTTTTCTTTTTCCTCCCCTCCATCAAGAAAGCAGCAGCTGTGGCTGTGGAAGGTACTTAACCTCCCCCTGAACCACTATGTTCTTGATATACTCACGCAAGTCATGCCTGTGTCTGCTAGGGTGGAGGGGAGAACGACCAGAGAATGTATTGGGAAGCACAACGCCTTGCCTATCCCCCTGGGGGTCAGAGATCTGGGCTTTGGCCTGGAGAGAGGCCATGTCAATACAGAGAAGCTTCCAGGAGCAAATCTTACACATACACACAAAAGCTCCTTTGGATGGAGAAATAACTGGGGAGAAGCCGGGTCACTTCTGCTCAGAGTGCCAGCAGCTGGAAGACTGATAATCTAGTCTTCTGGGAAGAGGGGAAGAGTCATGGGGCTAAGCTAGGCAGAATGACCCATCTGCTCCATAAACTTAAGGGATATTGGGAACTACTATCTAGAAAAAAGGCAAGGGGGGGAATTTGTTACCAGGTATGATAGGTATGAAATAAAGAAGGCTTCTTACATTGTTTCTAATTCAGGTCAATAAGTTTATAACAACAAAGCATGTCACTGGAACCCAACTTCATCAAAAGAATGAATGCCAATAATCATTATCCAGTCAGCCAAGATCCCTGGCTTTATCTTTAATTTTTTTCTTATCACAAATTAACTGGTAATCCAGTTACCACTGAACAGCCACCAGTCAATTCTAACTGCTGGCCATTATGAAGTAGGTATCTCTGCTGATCAGTCACAAAAATTAATACCCCAGGAACAAAATGCCCACCTTGTTGTTTGTAGAAGCACAGAGTTTGGAGGTTGGAGGAAGATTGCTGGTCATAAGTAAAGGGTGGTACAGCATTGGATTTGGCTCTAAAAAACATGGATTCCAATCTTAGCTCGGCCACTAACTAAGTGTACTTAGGTAAGTCATTTAACCTCTAAGGCCCTCAAATTCTCCCTTTATAAAATGAAAGGGTAAGACTAGATTACATCTAAAGTCCATTCCAACTCTAGGTTTATCAATAAACATTTATTAAATGCCTACTATTTATCTGGAATAACCTACAGGTGAGGAAAATAACATCATCACTTTACATTTCTATAGTACTTAACAAAACTTAACAGTTCTTAATAAAAGATATCTGTGTACATTAATTCATCTGATCTTTAACAACTGGGTAAAGCAGGTAAATGAAATTTTCCCTATTTAACATGTGGAAACCAAAACTTTGAGAATTTAAATGCCTTGTTCACAACTACAGGACTGGTCAGTAGAACAGAAAGAACCAGAAACAGGTCTCCTTCCTAGGACTTGGAATGTTAGTACTAAAAGAAACCTGAGAAATCTGACAACCCTACATTTTACAGATAAGCAAAGGAAAGCCTAGAAGGGATTTGTCCAAAATCACAGAATCAACCAAGGAGCTTTTAATAAACTATTTACTGTGTAGCAGCTGAAAAAGACACATAAAATCAAAATTTAAAAAGCCTCTGTCATTGACAAACTTGCAATCTAACAAGGGCAGAAAACAAAAATATGCATAGATGTGTGTGTGTGTGTGTGTGTGTGTGTGTGTGTGTATAAAAATAGATAATTTTCTTTTCTAGGGGGTGGGAAAGATGTTAGCAGCTCTGGGATCAAAATAGGGTTTCATGTGGTACTGTCAACTAGAGACTAGGTGAGGAAGAATGCTTTCTAGGAAGGAAGACCAACCAAAAACAAAATGGAAGTTGGAGTGCCATGTGTGAAGTACAGCAAGAGGGCCAGTCTAGATGGGGACTGTAGTGGGTATAAGAGGGGATTAACATGTAATAAGACTGCAAAGGTAGTTGGTAAACAGCTTTAAACATCAAAAAGAAGAGCTTCCATTTGATCCTAGAAGTTTGCTGAGTAGAGGATTTACATGATTAGACTTCCATTATAAACAGCTAGGACAAGAATAAATTCAAGTGGAAAGAGATCTGAGAAAGGGAGACCAATTAAGAGACTACTGCAATTGTCCAGGTAATAAAGTAGGGTGTTGGTCATTATATGGTGTGAGAATGAGAGGTCAAGGATGACATCAAGGTTGGGGGCATACAAAAATGGGAGAATTATAGTATCCTCAGTATAAAATGAAGTTTTAAAAAAGGGTTGGGTGAGGAAGGTAGAAGGGAAGAAGAATGTGAGATGTTTTGGAAATATTGAGTTTGAGAAGCTACAAAACTAGTAAGTGACAGAACTGAGACTAATGGTGGGGTCATTTGTGCTTTCTCAGATATAGGGATCCAACTACATTAAACCTGAGCAAGATTGAAAAATTCAGAGGTCACAAAAAAGAAAAGAAAAGAAAAGAAAAGATCATTTAAATCTGTGATGTCAATTAGGAGTTGATCCCTACTGGCTACATAATGACCTAGAAAACCACAAATTAATGTTATCTCAATTGTACTGTACTTTTATTTTTGTTAAATATTTCCTAATTACATCTTAATCTGATTCACGTGTTGGTGTGGGAATTTGATACCATTGATTTATTTCATTGAGCTCAAGGTTAAATGAGTCAAAATGGTTATCCGAAGGTCCAAACTACTTTCTCTACCATTCCTTAAAAATCCACTCCTTCCCCAACCTTGTCTATCAAACTAATACTACACTATTCAATGGTTATCTGTTTACTAACACTCTCTGAAAGATCTCAAGGAACAACTGTCTGATTCAATTTATACAGTTGTCAAGAATGGCATATTAAGACTTTTTTAACCATATACTGCTAGGGACAAAATACTGCTTTCAAATACCAATAAGGGCTGGCTGTCAGAAATTAGGGAAGTAACTACATTTACACAGCATATCTCATCCACATGGATATAAATCATCAGCATAGAAGAGAACTTCTAAAACATGCATGAAATCAGAATATGCAGCAGTAAATGTACTAAGTCATCATTTGAACACGTATCAAAACTGCACAACACTACCTGTTCCTCAACCATGGTCCTATTAAATCAAGATAACAAGAGGAGGAGAGCCTTTTAGCTTGGAGAACAGGAACTCATTGTAAAATGATAAATGGATAATTTTGATTTTTTAAATTAAAAAGATTTTGCACAAAGTCAATGCAACCAAAATTAGAAAGAAAGCAAAAAGTTGGGCAACAATTTTTACTGTCAATGTTTCTGATAAAGGCCTCATTTGTAAAATATACAGAGAACTGAGTCAAATTTATAAGAAAACAAGCCATTCTTTATTTGACGAAGGGTCAAAAGACAGGAACAGGCAGTTTACAAAAAAATCAAAGCTATCTATAATCATATGAAAGAATATTTCTAAATCACTACTGATAAGAGAAATGAAAAAAAAAAAAAAAAGATCCTGAGGTACTACTTCACACCTCTCATATTGTTTAATATGACAGAAAAGGAAAATGATAAATGCTAGAGAAGATATGGGAAAATTGGAACACAATACCTTGTTGGTGGAGTTATGAACTGATCTGACTATTCTGGAGAGCAATTTGGAACTCTGTCCAAAGAGCTATACAATTGTGCATATGCCTTTTGATTCAACATATCAATTTATATCCCAAAGAAATCACTAAAAAAGGGGAAAGAATCCCTTTCTTTTGTACAAAATATTTCTAGTAGTTCTTTTTGTGGTGACAAATTGGAAATTATAGGGATACACATCAACTGAAGAATGGCTGAACAAATTGTGGTATGTGAATGTAATGGAATACTAGTGTGATTTCAGAAAAACTTGGAAAGACATATTAACTAATGCTGAGTTTAGAGAGTAGAACAGGAGAAGATTGTACATAGTAACAGCAACATTGTGCAATTTTGTAAAACTTCGCTCTTCTCCAACAATACAATGATACAAGACAATACCAAAAGATCCATGATGGAAAATGCTATCCACATCCAGAGAAAGAACTTTCAGTCTGAATGCAGATCAAAGCATACTATTTTCACTTTTTTTTTTCTCATATGTTTCCCTGTTGTTCTGAGTCTTCTTTCACATGATTAATGTGGAAATATTTAATATGACTATATATATATATATATATATATATATATATATGTGTGTGTGTGTGTGTGTATATATATATATATTATATAAATATAATATATATATATATATATGCTATATCAAGCTGCTTTGTTGTCTTGATTAAAAGGAAGAGAATTAAAATACAGATCTAAAAATCTTATAAAAGTAAATGTTGAGGGGAGGTGGAGCCAAGATGGCGGAGAAGACGCATGCCTTTTTCTGAGCTCTCCTTTACCCCAAACTAATTTTTACAAAACTCAACCTTAGAATTACTGCTTGACTGTCAAAACCCATGAATATTGGGAGTACAACACATTACCACCAGAAGATAATCTTGAAATTTGCCAGAAAAGGTCTGTTTTGGCTTGTGCATGGGGAAGGAATGGGGCCAGGCTGGGCACAGACCCAGGCAGATAGGCAGTGAAAGGACGGAAAACAGTTCACACTGAGCAGATCGGAGTGGGATGGGGTATGGTCATCGCCAGCTGAAAATCTGTGAGAACTCTACCACAGTGTTGGCTACTCTGCTCTGGCAGCAAGCCAATAGATCAGCAGAGAAGCAGAGAAGAACACAGGGGGTAAAGACCTCAATCCCCAAACACTGGGGTCTCTCAGGACCTGGCCACACCCACCCAGCACCAGGAAGAACTCAGCACGATCTCAGCATACTTCTAATCTCAGTGCAACCGCTAATCCCAGTACAGATGCTGATCCCAGTACAGATGCTGATCCCAGCACAGACACTGATCCCGGTGCAGATGTGGATCCCAGTACAGTCATTGCTGTCCCACTGCTGTTTCACTGCTACTTCCTGTTGTCTGCTGAGGAAGCGCGATAACCCTATATTGCCCTCAAAGTGTATCTTTTTGTTGTTGGTGTTAAAATGAGTAAAAAGGCAAAGCGAGCTCTAACCATAAATAGCTTCTATACTGAAAGAGAGCAGATTTCGAAGACTAAAAACAGTTTGTCTCTAGATCCAAAGATGGATATGATATGGAATAAGAGAAATTAAAAAGGATCTTAAAAGAGAGCTACAAGAAAAATGGGGAAAGGGAAGCTTTGCAAGAGGGTCTGAATAAGACATGTAACTCATTAAAAGATAGAGTGGATGAAGAAATCAACTTCCTGAAAAACAGAATTAGTGAATTGGAAAAAGAAAATAACTTCTTAAAAAATAAAATTGGCAAAATGGAAAAAGATTCTATAAAATAAAACAACTCATTTAAAAACTCAATTAGACAATTACAAAAAGAAATTTAAAAAGCAAATGAAGAAAATAAAAATCAGAAATGAACAAATGGAAATGAATGACTCAAGGAGTCACCAAGAATCAGTCAAGCAAAACCAAAAAAAGAAAAAATAGAAAAAAATGTTAAAAATACCTACTTAGGAAAACAATAGACCTGGAAAATAGATCTAGGAGAGATAATCTGAGGATTATTGGACTCCCTGAAAATTATGATTGAAAAAAAAGAGCCTGGATACTATTTTCCAGGAAATCATCAAAGAGAACTGCCCAGATGTTATAGAAACAGAAGGTAAAATAGACACTGAAAGAATTCAGTGATCACCTAGTGAAAGAAATCCCAAAATCAAAACTCCAAGAAATATTGTGGCTAAATTCCAGAACTATCATACCAGGGAAAAAATACTACAAGCAGCTAGGGGAAAAAAACAAAAAACAAAAAACAAAAAACAAAAAACAAAAAACAAAAAACAATTCAAATACAGAGGAGCCACATAAGGATTACTCAGGATCTAGCAGTGTCCACATTAAAAGAGCAAAGGGCCTGGAATCTGATATTCAGAAAAGCTAAGGAACTTAGTATGCAGCCAAAAATAACTTACCCAGCCAAAATGAGCATTTTTTCCCCGGGAAAGAAGATGCACATTCAATGAAATTGGTGAATTTCATCTATTTCTGATGAAAAAACTGAAACTAAACAAAAAGTATGACCTCCAAATATAGGACTCAAGAGAATCATAAAAAGGTAAAAAGAACTCTTGAGAACTATATTTCTGTTAGGAGTATACATAAAGAATACATGTATAATTTGGTTTTACTGATAAAATATAAAAAAGGATCTAGAGGTGGAAAGGAAATTCTTAACAGAAAAAGGGAAAATTGGAGGTACTACATCTCACAAAGAAGCCAAAAAAACCTGTTGCATCTAAGGGAAAGAAGGGAGGGAGATGAATATAGTGTGAATTTTACTCTCATCAGAATTGGCTCAAAGAGAAAATATTAGACATATTTGATTTACAGAGAAGTTTCTTTCACCTCACTGAAAAGTGGGAGGGGAAAAGTAAAAAGGGAAGGAGTAAGCTAAGTGTAAGGAAATACAGAAATTGTGAGGAAAAGGTTTGAGAAAAGAAGAGGAATTTTAAGGTGAGGGGAGGGATCCTAAAGAGGGAGGGCAGAGTGAGGCAAGTGGTGCTCATAAGTTTAATACTGGGGAGGGGGGTAAGGAGGAAAGGAAAAAGCATAATCTGGAGTTAACAAGATAGCAGGAAATACAGAATTAGTTATTTTAACCATAAATGTGAATGGGGCACACTCCCCCATAAAACAGAGGCAGATAGCAGACTGGATTAAAAGCCAGAATCCTACAATATGTTGTTTATAGGAAACACACTTGAAGTAGGGCGATACATACAGAGTAAAGGTAAAAAGCTGGAGCAGAATTTACTATGCTTCAGGTGAACTCAAAAAAGCAGAGCAAGCAAAAGCAAAAATTGATCTAATTAAAAGAGAAAAGGAAGGACACTATATTTTGCTAAAGTGTCATTGCATAGACAATGAAGCAATATCAATATTAAACATATATGCATCAAGTGGTATAGCATCTAAATTCCTAAAGGAGAAGTTAAGAGAGTTGCAAGAAGAAATAGACAACAAAACTATAATACTGGGAGATCTCAACCTTGCACTCTCAGAATTAGGTAAATCAAACCACAAAATACATAAGAAAGAAGTTAATGAGGTAAATAGAACACTAGAAAAGTTAGGTATGATAGACCTTTGGAGAAAACTAAATGGAGACAGAAAGGAGTACACTTTTTTCTCAGCAGTTCGTGGAAACTATATAAAAATTGGCCACATACTGGACATAAGGACCTCAAAATCAAATGCAGAAAGGCAGAAATAGTAAATGCATCCTTCTCAGATCACAATGCAGTAAAAATTATATTCAATAAAAAGCCAGGGAAAAATAGACCAAAAAGTAATTGGAAATTAAATAATCTCCTCTTAAAGAATGAACAGGTGAAACAGCAAATCATAGACACAATTAATAATTTCACCCAAGAGAATGACAACAATTAGACAACATACCAAAATATGTGGGATGCAGAAAAAGCGGTAATAAGGGGAAATTTTATATCTCTAGAGGCCTACTTGCATAAAAGAAAGAAAGAGAAAATCAGTGAATGAGACTTACAACTAAAAAAGTTAGAGAAAGCGCAAATTAAAAACCCCCAATCAAACACTAAACTTGAAATTGTAAAGATAAAAGGAGAAATTGATAAAAATGAAAGTTTAAAAAAAACTATTTAATAAATAAAACTAAGAGTTGATGCTCAAAAAGTTATCAAACTGTGCATACCCTTTGATCCAGCAGTGTTACTACTGGGCTTATATCCCAAAGAGATTATAAAGAAGGGAAAGGGACCTGTATGTGCACGAATGTTTGTGGCAGCCCTTTTTGTAGTGGCTAGAAACTGGAAACTGAATGGATGTCCATCAGTTGGAGAATGGCTGAATAAACTGTGGTATATGAATATTAGGGAATATTACTGTTCTGTAAGAAATGACCAACAGGATGATTTCAGAAAGGCCTGGAGAGGCTTACACGAACTGATGCTGAGTGAAATGAGCAGGACCAAGAGATCATTTATATACTTCAACAACAATACTATATGATGACCAGTTCTGATGGACCTGGCCATCCTCAGCAACGAGATCAACCAAATCATTTCCAGTGGAGCAGTAATGAACTGAACCAACTATGCCCAGAGAAAGAACTTTGGGAGATAACTAAAAACCATTACATTGAATTCCCAATCCCTATATTTATGCCCACCTGCATTTTTTATTTCCTTCACAAGCTAATTGTACAATATTTCAGAGTCTGATTCTTTTTATACAGCAAAATAATGTTTTGGTCATGTATACTTATTGTGTATCTAATTTATATTTTAATGTAATTTAACATCTACTGGTCATCCTGCCATCTAGGGGAGGGGGTGGGGGGTAAGAGGTGAAAAATTGGAACAAGAGGTTTGGCAATTGTTAAAGCTGTAAAGTTATCCATGCATATAACCTGTAAATAAAAGGCTATTTAATAAAAAAACAAAAAACAAAAAAAAACTAAGAGTTGGTTCTATGAAAAAAATCAACAAAACAGATAAACCCTTGGTGAATTTGATTAGAAAAAGGAAAGAGGAAAATCAAATTGTTAGTCTTAAAAATGAAAAGGAAGAACTTGCCACTAATGAAGAGGAAATTAGAGAAATAATTAAGAGTTACTTAGTCCAACTTTATCCCAACAAATGTGATAACTTAAATGAAATGGATGAATAACTTCAAAAATATAGGTTGCCCAGATTAACAGAGGAAGAAGTAAATTGGTTAAATAGTCCCACTTTAGAAAAGAAATAGAGCAAGTTATTAATCAACTCCCTAAGGAAAAATCCCCAGGACCAGATAGGTTTACATGTAAATTCTACCAAACATTTAAACAACAATTAACTCCAATGCTATATAAACTATTTGGAAAAAATAGGGATTGAAGGAGTCCTACCAAATCCCTTTTATGACAGAGACATGGTACTGATACCTAAACCAGGTAGGACTAAAACAGAGAAAGAAAATTATAGACCAATCTCCCTAATGAACATTGATGCAAAAATCTTAAATAAAATGTTAGCAAAAAGATTACAGCAAATCATCCCCAGGATAATACACTATGACCAAGTAGGATTTATAGCAGCAATGCAGGGACAGTTCAATATTAGGAAAACTATTAGCATAATTGACTATATCAATAAATAAATTAACAAAAACCATATGATCATCTCAATAGATTCAGAAAAACCATTTGATAAAATCCAACACCCATTCCTATTTAAAAACATTATAGAATATAGGAATAAATGGACTTTTCCTTAAAATAGTTAGTAGCTTCTATTTAAAACTATCAGTAAGCATCATATGTAATGATAATAAGCTAGAACCATTCCCAATAAAGTCAGGAATGAAACAAGGTTGCCCACTATCACCATTACTATTCAGTATTGTATTAGAAATGCTAGCCTCGGCAATAAGAGATGAAAAAGAGATTAAAGGGATTAGAGTAGGTAATGAGGAAATCAAATTATCACTCTTGGCAGATGATATGATGGTATACTTAGAGAACCCCAGAGATTCTACTAAAAAGCTATTAGAAACAATTCACAAATTTAGCAAAGTTGCAGGATACAAAATAAAACTACATAAATCATCAGCATTTTCATATATCACTAACAAAATCCAACAGCAAGAGATACAAAGAGAAATTCTATTTAAAATATCTGTACATAGTATAAAATATTTGGGAATCTATCTACCAAAGTAAAGTTGGAACTATGTGAGCAAAACTACAAAACACTTTTCACACAAATAAAGTCAGATCTAAGCAACTGGAAAAATATCAAGTGTTCGTAGATAGGTCGAGCAAATATAATAAAGATGACAATACTACCTAAACTAACCTATCTATTTAGTGCTATACCAATCAGACTCACAAGAAACTATTTTAATGACCTAGAAAAAATAACAACAAATTCATCTGGAAGAACAAAAGATCAAGAATTTCAAGGGAACTAATGAAAAAAAAATCACCTCAGATGAAGAAATTGAAACTATATCTAGCCATATGAAAAGATGCTCCAGGTCACTATTAATCAGAGAAATGCAAATTAAAACAACTCTGAGATACCACTACACACCTGTCAGACTGGCTAGAATGACAGGGGAAAATAACGTGGAATGTTGGAGAGTATGTGGGAAAACAGGGACCTATATGTGCAAGAATGTTTGTGGCAGCCCTTTTTGTAGTGGCTAGAAACTGGAAACTGAGTAGATGTCCATCAACTGGAGAATGGCTAAATAAATTGTGGTATATGAATAATATGGAATATTATTGTTCGGTAAGAAATGACCAACCGGATGATTTCATAAAGGCCTGGAGAGATTTCAAAAACTGGGGAGGAAATGAGAGGACCAGGAGATCATTATATACTTAAAACAATAATATGATGATAATTTGATGGACCGGCCATCTTGCAAAAGATGAACCAAATACTTAATGGAGAGTAATGAAGAACCGACACCCATAAAGAATTTCGGGAATTATGCCACAATAGAATTCTAACCCTATATTTTGCCCCCGCATTTTTATTTCCTTCACAGGCTAATTGTACAATATTTGAGTCCATTCTTTTGTACAGAAAAATAATGGTTTGGAAGTATGCTTATTTTGTATTTAATTTATATTTAATATATTTAAATGTATTGGTCGTCCAAATTCATCTAGGAAAGGGTGGGGGGAAGGAGGGGAAAAAAAAAGGATTTAAAATTTTTTTTTTGAAATAAAAAAAAAATTTAAAAAATTAAAAAAAAAAAAATAAAAAAAAAATAAGGGTTTAAATTTACCTATTTAAAAAAATTTTTAAAAATTTTTTTACAAAAAAAATGTTGAAAAAGATTGGTTTCTAAGAAAAAACATTGATTGGGAAAGGTAGGTTAAGAAAATTATATAATAAGAATTGTTTTTTAAAAACCCCCAGCTTTAAAAATTTATTTAAAAAACAATTAAAATTAATTTGAAACTAATTTCCCCAATTAATACCCAACACCAAATAATCAAAAGGTCAAGGGGAAAAGAAAATTAAAAAAATTAAAAAAAGGTGGTATTTTTTCCCCAAAAGGGGAATTTTAACTGAATAAATCTTTTTTAAAAAAAAAAAATTTTTTGTTTAAAAAAAAAAAAAAGGGGTGGGGCTTAGGAGAAGGTGAGAAAGGAAATCGGAGATATTATATATAAAAAAATATTTTGAAGGTTTTCAAAAAGTTTTTTAAAAAAAAAAATTTTAATTATAAGGGGACAAAACAACAAAAGAAAAAAAAAATGAAACTTTTTTTTTTTTTCCCCGGGTTTTTACTTTTGAACCAATTTTTTTAAAAGAAATTTCCTTTTGCTTTTAAAAAAAGGGGGTTTGCCATCAGGGAAGAAGGTAAAAAGGGAAAATCAACAAATAAGGGAAAAGGGATAATTTGTAAAAAATTACCGGAAGGCCCCAAAAAAATTTTATTTTTTAAAAAAGAAAATTTTATTTATCAATTTTTTGCAAAAAAACTTGGCAAAAATTGAAGGAAAATAAATTAAAAACATTTTAAATTAAAGGTTCAAAAGGGGAAAAATATAAAGAATTGATTTTAATTTTAAAAATAACCACCATTTTTTGTAAAAATAAAAAAAAAGCCCAAAAAAATTTTATAAATTTGGTAATGAAGTTATGGAAAATTTTTGAAGAAATGACCAAATAATACAATTTGAAAAGTTAATAACTGATGGATGAAAAAGAAACCGGAGATATAATACCCTTCAACAAAATAAAAGTATAATGTATTGTGGAAACTTGCATTTTTTTTTTAGGATTTTTATTTGAAAACCTTTTTCGAGAAAATTTGATTTCTAAAAATATTATGGGATAACTATAACATTTTAAATTTTGGCTTTTAAGGGGGGAGGAAGGGAAGGGAAATATCAAAGTTGAGGCAATAATGTTGTAAAAAAATTACCCAGACATATGTTCTGTCAATAAAAAGTTATTAAAAAAAAAAAAAAGAAAAAGAAAAAAATCAAGCCATTCTCCATTTGGTAGATGGTCAAAGGATATGGACAAACAATTTTTGGAGGATGAAATTGAAACTATTTCTACTCATATGAAAAGGTGTTCCAAATCATTACTGATCAGAGAAATGCAAATTAAGACAACTCTGAGATACCATTATACACCTCTCAGATTGGCTAAGATGACAGGAAAAGATAATAACAAATGTTGGAGGGGATGTAGGGAAACTGGGACACTGATACATTGTTAATGGAGTTGTGAATGGATCCAACCATTCTGGAGAATAATTTGGAACTATACTCAAAAAGTTATTAAACTGTGCATACCCTTTGATACAGCAGTGTTACTACTGGGCTTATATCCCAAAGAGATCTTAAAGGAGGGAAAGGGATCTGTATGTCCAAGAATGTTTGTGGCAGCCCTTTTCATAGTGGCTAGAAACTGGAAATTGAATGGATGCCCATCAATTGGAGAATGGTTCGGCAAATTGTGGTATATGAATGTTATGGAATATTATTGTTCTGTAAGAAATGACCAGCAGGATGAATAAGGACAGGCTTGGAGACTCTTACATGAACTGATGCTAAGTGAAATGAGCAGAACCAGGAGATCATTATACACTTCAACAACAATACTGTTGTTAGATCAGTTCAGATGGAAGGGGGTATCTTCGGCAATGAGAGAATCCAAATCAGTTCCAATTGTGATGAACAGAACCAGCTACATCCAGTGAAAGAATACTGAGAAATGAGTGTGGACCACAACACAGCATTTGCACCCTTTCTGTTGTTAGTGGCTTGCATTTTTGTTTTTCTTCCCAGGTTATTTTTACCTTTTTTCTAAATCTGATTTTTCTTGTGCAACAAGTTAACTGTATAAATATGTATGCATATATTGTATTTAACATATACTTTAACATGTTTAACATGTATGGGATTGCCTGGCATCTAGGTGAGGGGGTGGAGGGAAAAAGGGGGAAAAGTGGAACACATGTTTTTGCAAGGGTCATTGTTGAAAAATTACCCATGCACATGCTTTGTCAATAAAAAGCTATAATTTTAAAAAGTGAATGTTGAAAACTATCTTTACATGTAAATGGAAAAAAATATAATAGTATAACTTTTTTTAAAAGAGCAAGAATTCAGCATAACTGTTCAAAGCAATAATAAAAAATTTTTGCATCTTAGGAAAACAAACTAACTTCAGTTACATAGGAGCTATTAGGGACTATTAAGTGGCAGGAAAATCAGCCAGGCTGATTTTTAACCTGGGCAAATCGACTCCAACAAAAATATAATGAATTCTGTCCTCCAGAAGCTGACTTTTGGACATAGATGAGTGGCTGGGCTTTAAAAAAAAAAAAAAGTATTCCTGCGAGGCATGAAAGGGGCTACTTCCATGTAGTATAAGAATTGAGGTTAAAATAAACTGTTTTAAGATCTACAAGTAAAATGGTAGATAGGATGTGTGAGAGAGTATTTATGGACCCCATGTGAAACACAAGCATCACTTCCATGACATAAAATAGAGAAGAGATTTGAGGTTTAGAGTAACAGTAGTAACAAAGATCTGCATGAGCTTACCTGGAGGCAGAGTATTTTCACATTCACACATTCTAACCCTATAGAACTGTCCAGTAACCACTCTCAGACCCTGAGTCCAAACTAAAGAATAACAATAATAATACTTGTCAATTGTCTCACTGGCTAAAAGCAGAAAAATTCTCCAATCCTTGAATCATTAAAATGGACTGGAGAAGTTTTGTACAGCAGAAGCCAACTCAAAAACAATTTCTACAATAAATCAAAGCTGAATCATTTCCCAAAATCCCCTAAATTGCTTTAAAACTATTCTAGTACTAAAAAAAACTTTCCCTATGTTTCCCCTTCTGTACTGGGAATCACAAAATGCTCTCTTAAGAAGCTAACCCAGAAGGAATACAAGAAGGTTCAACCTCAAGTTTAAAATTTTCTGTTCAGAAGTCAATCCAGAAAAATTTCAGCTGTTTTAAAGCAGCAAATCATTCATTTCATCCCTACATACCCTTTAGGAAACACAACACACAGACAAACAGACACACACACACACCTCCTACCCAAACAATTCCTCATAGAGCAAAAAGAGTGAACTCTAAAGGATCCTTCCTCCCAAATTTTTGGAGCAGTGTCCTGTGCATTCAGTTGTATGGAAGCTCAAAGCTTGGGATGCTTGCCACCATCCATACATATACAAGAAAACTAGGAATGTGAGCCAAGATTATAATGTTAGCCAATTTCATTGCCCTCTTCACTTAGCTTTTGTGCTTGTTTAGATTCATTTGTATGGCAGGAACCAAAGAATTTGGCAACTCTCCCCTAGAAAGACTCATATGGTGAGTTAGAAAGTAGACTTGGAAATGATTTAAATAAGATACAAGTTGGTAATCAGTAACTAACAGAAATTAAAGGGGATTTTCTTAATTCCAAGTCAGAAAGAAGCTTAAGAGAGATACATTAATTCTGCTAAGAGGCAGTTACCTCAGCAGGAGAAAGTGAGTAGTTCAAAGACAGTCTCAATGACTATTGCCTCCAATTAACTGACTGGTTAGTTTCTGTTCCAAAAGAGGTTGGTCCTTGAAGGAAAAGACTCTAAGAGCTCCCTTTTAGGAAAGAAACTGAAATTTTCTTTCATCTTAGTCAAAAGATAGGCTTTTTGAGGACCATGCCTTTTAAAAAGAAGGCTTTGCGGCATCAACTAATAGAGATGGTAAAGCTCTCTCCTCTGCTTAGGGGAAAGAAATAGCATCTGAGGGGAGAATTCCAGATAAAGTTCAGTAGAAAAAGAGAAGCAAGGAGTAGCCAACAAGCAATGCTCAACAAAGAGCAGCAGACATACAACATCAAGCTCAACCGAGAGAAGTGTCCAATAGAAAACAGACCCAGGTTACTACTGGGATTATATCCCAAAGAGATTATAAAGAAGGGAAAAGGACCTGTATGTGCACGAATGTTTGTGGCAGCCCTTTTTGTAGTGGCTAGAAACTGGAAACTGAATGGATGTCCATCAGTTGGAGAATGGCTGAATAAATTGTGGTATATGAATATTATGGAATATTACTGTTCTGTAAGAAATGACCAACAGGATAATTTCAGAAAGGCCTGGAGAGACTTACACGAACTGATGCTGAGTGAAATGAGCAGGACCAAGAGATCATTATATACTTCAACAACAATACTATATGATGACCAGTTCTGATGGACCAGGCCATCCTCAGCAACGAGATCAACCAAATCATTTCTAATGGAGCAGTAATGAACTGAACCAGCTATGCCCAGAAAAAGAACTCTGGGAGATGACTAAAAACCATTACATTGAATTCCCAATCCCTATATTTATGCACACCTGCATTTTTGATTTCCTTCACAAGCTAATTATACAATATTTCAGAGTCTGATTCTTTTTGTACAGCAAAATAACGTTTTGATCATGTATACTTATTGTGTATCTAATTTATATTTTAATATATTTAACATCTACTGGTCATCCTGCCATCTAGGGGAGAGGGTGGGGGGGTAAGAGGTGAAAAATTGGAACAAGAGGTTTGGCAATTGTTAATGCTGTAAAGTTACCCATGCATATATCCTGTAAATAAAAGGCTATTAAATAAAAATAAAAAAAAATAAAAAAAAAAAAAAAAAAAGAAAACAGACCCAGGGAGAACATCAGCAAAAGACAGCAGCCCTGTATATAACATTAGAGGCATGAATTGTTCCTTTTTGTATGAACACCTATCATATGTGTTCTCTCCTTAAATCTGCTCTAGACACAGCAGTTCCCATCCAGCCCTTCTACATGATCCCAAAGAAAGTCTATTCTTCCCTTGGGGGTGGGTGGGAGGGAGAATATGCCTCAATTTCATGGAAAAGAGGATGTTCTATTGCTATTTTTCTTCCTATGCTACTTCACTGAATAGCTTTGTTTTGGGCTAATTGTGTTCTCTGACCAGGAAAAAGTAAAGCAATTTCTTTTTTCTCAAACACTAGAGATCATTTCCCACTGTCCTCCTTTATATCAGTCTCCTTCCTATCAAGACCAACTCCTCATCATGTGCTCTGGATTACATTCCCTCCTGTCTTCTTAAGATCGCCCCAATTCCTCTGCCCCAATCTTCAATCTCTTCATAACAATTCTTTTCCTAAAGTTTACAAATAACACAAAGTCTCCCCCATCTTTAGAAGAAAAAGCTACCCATATTTCTTGCCTCTACTTCCTCTCCTCTCACTTCTCAATCCTTTGCAGTATTTTCCCACCTCATGACGCAATTCAACCTACTCTCCAAAAAGTTACCATGGATCTTTTAATTAACACATCTAATGGCCTTTCCCCATTTCTCATCCTCTGTGACCTCTCTGCAGCCTTTGCTGCTGGTAACCCCCTTTTTCTCCTGATACTCACTTTTCTGTGACATTATCACAGAAAGTTCTGTGTGTATAGGGCTCTGACTACTGGAATTTAGGAAACAGATGGCAAGCACAGGACATATCTGTGATATAGTAAGCAAGGAGGACATAAACTTTTCAGAAATTACCTAGAGATCTTATTCTTTTCTGCCAAAAGAAAATCAATTAATGTTAGGAGTCTTACAAGATGCTAAGCAAGTGGAATTGAGGAGACAATGGTTAAATCTAGTTTAGCATTGATTTAATCCTACAACAAATAATGGTTTCCTAGTGATATAATGATTGGTGTATACTCAGTGTGGAACATATAAAGAGGAGCTGTCAGGGCCAAAGGACAAGCACACTGGAAGCTCTCAGAGGCCGAGACAGATTCATTCCATTGTCCACCTTTGTTGTAGCTGGAGCCTGAAGCACAAACCTTTGGATTCAGAGACATTCAGAGGGAGCTAGAGGCAGAAGCTGCCAGAGGCAAAGGACTAGTGGCAGGAGCTCTCGGAACCAAGGAGAGAGGTAGGCCTCTATTAAAGTTAACCAGGGAAAATCTTTTTACAGTCAAAGGTTCTGATAAAGGCCTCATTTCCAAAATATATAGAGAATAAACTCTAATTTATAAAAAATCAAGCCATTCTCCAACTGAAAAATGGTCAAAGGATATGAACAGACAATTCTCAATTGAAACTATTTCTAGTCATATGAAAAGATGCTCCAAGTCATTATTAATCAGAGAAATGCAAATTAAGACAACTCTAAGATACCACTACACACCTGTCAGATTGGCTAAGATGACAGGAAAAAATAATGATGAGTGTTGGAGGGGATGTGGGAAAACTGGGACATTGATGCATTTTTGGTGGAGTTGTGAATGAATCCAACCATTCTGGAAGCAATTTGGAACTATGCTCAAAAAGTTATCAAACTGTGCATACCCTTTGATCCAGCAGTGTTACTACTGGGATTATATCCAAAAGAGATCATAAAGAAGGGAAAGGGACCTGTATGTGCACGAATGTTTGTGGCAGCCCTTTTTGTAGTGGCTAGAAACTGGAAACTGAATGGATGTCCATCAGTTGGAGAATGGCTGAATAAATTGTGGTATATGAATATTATGGAATATTACTGTTCTGTAAGAAATGACCAACAGGATGATTTCAGAAAGGCCTGGAGAGACTTACACGAACTGATGCTGAGTGAAATGAGCAGGACCAGGAGATCATTATATACTTCAACAACAATACTATATGATGACCAGTTCTGATGGACCAGGCCATCCTCAGCAACGAGATCAACCAAATCATTTCTAATGGAGCAGTAATGAACTGAACTAGCTATACCCAGAAAAAGAACTCTGGGAGATGACTAAAAACCATTACATTGAATTCCCAATCCCTATATTTATGCACACCTGCATTTTTGATTTCCTTCACAAGCTAATTGTACAATATTTCAGAGTCTGATTCTTTTTGTACAGCAAAATAACGGTTTGTTCATGTATACTTATTGTGTAACTAATTTATATTTTAATATATTTAACAATCTACTGGTCATCCTGCCATCTGGGGGAGGGAGTGGGGGGTAAGAGGTGAAAAATTGGAACAAGAGGTTTGGCAATTGTTAATGCTGTAAAGTTACCCATGCATATAACCTGTAAATAAAAGGCTATTAAATAAAAAATAAAATAAAATAAAATAAAGCTAACCAGGTCCCAGGAAAGAGACAAGACTTTGAAGGAGACAATAACGGATTTGGACTTTAATACCTGGCTGCATTTGGGGTGATTACTGAACTGAAAGGGAAGGCTGCCTCCAGAAGCCGCCCCCAAGAAACCTGCTCCCAGAGAACATTACATTAGAGAAGAATATTACAAATTAAAAATAAATTTTTGACTTTCCTTAGTGATCATTTCATCTTTCAAAAGGCAGAGAAACCCCTAAAATCCTCTTCTGGATTTGATTCTCAGTAATGAGGAAAAACTGTCTGTTGGATTGGAAATGATAAAAATTCTGGAGAAAGTGACAACTTCTTTGTTGAGTTTGTGATAGAGGAAAGGAAAAGTTGGACATGCACTACAGATTTTGAGAGATCAAATTTCAAATAGTTCAGAGCAAAGGCAGGTAGGAGTCTGGGATAAAAGACTTCAGGGGAAATCAAGTGATCAAAGATGAAATTCTGAAGACATAAAAGGAATAATTCCAATGATAAGGAAAAAATGGAATTTGAAAAAATCCATCTGAATATTCAGAGAACATACCATCCAACTTATATTTTAAACAGAAATATGCTGAAAACAGAAGCAAGGTTAGATTAAAGAAGATGAATATTAAAAAGGCATGATGACTTTAAAATAGTGTCAGGAATGTTAAAGCTCAGTATAAACTGAAGCTGGCAAAGAATGTAAAATATATTGACCATTTTTTTTTATTTTATTTTATAGCCTTTTATTTATAGGATATATGCATGGGTAACTTTACAGCATTAACAATTGCCAAACCTCTTGTTCCAATTTTTCACCTCTTACCCCCCACCCTCTCCCCCAGATGGCAGGATGACCAGTAGATGTTAAATATATTAAAATATAAATTAGATACACAATAAGTATACATGACCAAAACGTTATTTTGCTGTACAAAAAGAATCAGACTCTGAAATATTGTACAATTAGCTTGTGAAGGAAATCAAAAATGCAGGTGGGCATAAATATAGGGATTGGGAATTCAATGTAATGGTTTTTAGTCATCTCCCAGAGTTCTTTCTCTGGGCATAGCTGGTTCAGTTCATTACTGCTCCATTGGAAATGATTTGGTTGATCTCGTTGCTGAGGATGGCCAGGTCCATCAGAACTGGTCATCATATAGTATTGTTGTTGAAGTATATACTGATCTCCTGGTCCTGCTCATTTCACTCAGCATCAGTTCGTGTAAGTCTCTCCAGGCCTTTCTGAAATCATCCTATTGGTCATTTCTTACAGAACAGTAATATTCCATAATATTCATATACCACAATTTATTCAGCCATTCTCCAACTGATGGACATCCATTCAGTTTCCAGTTTCTAGCCACTACAAAAAGGGCTGCCACAAACATTCGTGCACATACAGATCCCTTTCCCTTTTTTATAATCTCTTTGGGATATAAGCCCAGTAGTAACACTGCTGGATCAAAGGGTATGCACAGTTTGATAACTTTTTGAGCATAGTTCCAAACTACTCTCCAAAATGGTTGGATTCATTCACAACTCCACCAACAATGCATCAATGTATTGACCATTTTTTAAAAAGCTAAATGGGAGATTTTAAAAACACAATCAACAAAGGGATAAAACCTTTGGGATTAAGTTGGGAATAGTGGAGCAGAGCCAAGATGGCAAAAAGTAGAGTCTCTTGAGCTTTTTCAAATTCTCCTCCAAAAATAACACTAAAATAATGCCTCAAAATGAATTCTGGAGCGGTAGAACCTACAAGAAGGATGGAGTGAAATAATTTTTCAGTTGAAAACAACACAGAAGTTTGGCAGTAAAGATCTGTCTCACCAGGATGAGAATGGAATATAATCACAGCATGAACCTTGAGGTGAAATGCTTGCAGCAGCTTCTAGAGCTCTCAGCCCACAGATGGCAACAACCAGTCAGAAGGAGATTTTAGAGGACTCTTTGCTGGCACTGGGACCAGAACTCTGTTGTATTGCCCATATGTGGTTCCAGTTGCAGTGTCAGGGCAAGAAGTACTATCAGGCGTGGTGACTCTGGTTACAGGTCTAGAGTATAAACAGTATTTGAGGTCATGCACACAACAGAGCAAAAGTCAAGGAAGCAGTGAACACACCTTTCCTTAGATCACTCCAAGTTGAAGGAATTAAAAACTTAAAGATCCTTGATCCCACCCCCACCCTGAACTAGCTCTGAAAACAGTAGTATGAAAAACCTGAAGCTTGGTGCAGAGCCCCTTCCACCCTGGAAGTTGAATTCAGCTTTAACATAAAATTAAAAGTCAAGAAATAAGCTGGAAAATAATCGAACAACAACAACAACAAAAAAGAACCTGAAAATAGATAGTTACTATGATCACTAGGAAGATCAAAACACAAACTCAGAAGAAAACAACAAAATCAAAGCAGCTATATATGCAAAGTCTCAAAAAAGCAAATTAAAAAAAAAACCCCGTAAAAACGTTAATTGGTCATGGACCCCAGAAGATTACTAAGAAGAACTCAAAAAGAATTTTAAAAATCAAATAAGAGAGAGAGAGGGAAAAATGGGAAAGGTAATTAGTGTGATGCAAGAAAATCATGGGGGGAAAAAAGGTCAACAGCTTGGTAAAGGAGACCCCCCCAAAATATAGAAGAAAACGACACCTTAAAAAACAAAATATGCAGAGCATCTAGATGGCCCAATGGATACAGCACCAGCCCTGAAATCAGAAAGACCTGAGTTCAAATTTTACTTCAGATACTTAATACTTCCTAGCTGTGTGATCCTGGGCAAGGTACTTAAGTAATTGCCTTAGCCAAAAAAGAAAGAAAGAAAAATATTCCAAATGGTAAAAGACATGCAAAAATTCACCAAAGAGAACTTAAAAAAGAATTGGTCAAATGGAAAAGAAGATATACAAATGGACCAAAGAAAACTCCTTAAAAACTAGAATTGAGCAAATAAAAGTTGGTGACTCCATGATACATCAAGAAACAATCAAAATAAAGAGAAGGGGGAAAAAAAAAAAAAGAAAATTGGAAATATTCAAAAAACACGACCTGGAAAACAGATCCAGGAGAAATAATTTAAGAATTACTGCACTCCCTGAAAGTCATGATTTTAAAAAGGGAATAGAGATTTAGAAATCATCTTTCAAGAAATTATCAAAGAAAACTGCCCTACTATTCTAGAACCAGAGAATAACATAGAAATTGAAAGAACCCACTTTCACTTCCTGAGATTCCAAAATGAAAACTCCCCAGAATATTATAGCCAAATTCCACAGCTCCCAAGTCAAGGAGAAGATATTGCAAGCAACCACAAAAAAAAAAAAAAAAAACAATTCAAATACTTCAGAGTCATTTTTGGGATAACCCAAAATTAAACAACTTCAACATTAAAGAATCAGAGAGTTTAGAATGATATTCTGGAAGGCAAAGAAGGTAGGATTAAAACAAAGAATCACCTACCTAGCAAAACTGAATATAATCCTATAGAGCAAAAATTAAACATTTAAAGAAATAAAGGACTTTCAAACATTCCTGATGACAAGACCAGGGCTGAATAAAAAATTTTACTTTCAAATACAAAAATCAAGAATCACACAGGTTTACAACCACAGAGAAAGCTTTTTTTTCCCACAAATTCTTTTTTCTCATCCTATCCATCCGCCAATCAGTTGCTTAATCTTATTTCTACCTTCATTCATAGCATTTCTTGAACCTACCACCCCCAAAATTCATGTTCTCATTATTTACAATCTAAAAATAAGATACAAATGACTCTTGTTTGACATTATTTAAACTATCCCCAATCTTATCTGAAACTACCTTTCCACTGAAGAGAAGTTCATTGATTGGGCAATGGCTGAACAAGTTGTGGTATATGTTGGTAATAGAATATTATTGTGCTAAAAGACATGACAAGCAGGATAATTTCAGAAATATCAGTAAAAACTTATAAAAACTGATGTAAAGTGAAGTGATCAGAACCAGGAGAATTTTCTACATAGTAACAGCAATATTGTACAATGATTGTACAACTATGAATGTCAATACAATAAAAATACAATAAAAAATATAATTAACAGAGGCCTCCAAAAAATGATTGAGAAAATTAAATAGAGACTAAATAATACAATCCTAAAGAATTGGTAAATCAATGAATATTTAAGGATAAGACAGTAAGGGCCATTTCATTAAAAAAAAAAACCCCAATAATAATAAAATTTCATACTAAAATGCATAGGATATAGCCAAACAATTCAATCCTTAGGAAAAAGTTATTATTTCTAAAAATTTTCTTTAACAGAGAAGACCAAATTAATGTGCCAAATATACAAATAAAACTAGAAAACCAACAAACCAAAACACTACAATCAAACTTCCAATAACAACAATTCCGAAAAAAGCAGAGGACAAAGAAAATAGAAAAAAAAAGTTATTAAAGTGATAAATTTGAAAATGTGCTGTTTTGACAAAGGAAAAATATAAATAAAAACAGATATCTTATCTGATCAAAAAGGGATATCATCTTATCTGATCAAAAAGTGGGAAACAAAAGTGCCAATATAAAAAATGAACTCACATTAACAATTGTATCAGCTAGCATTTATTTAGTGCTTTAAGGTTCAGAAAGTATTCTACAATATTATCTCATTTTGTCCTCACAATCCTGAGAAGTAGATGCAATTATTATAACCATTTTATAGATAAGGAAACTAAAGAGGAAAACTAAGATCTTTCCACATCCAGGTCTAGTGTTCTAACCAATGGCCATTTAATTCTTTCAAACAAATGAAGAAGAAATGAAAGAAATTATAATAAATTTTTGCCAAATTATATCTCAGCAAAAATAGTTTAAATAAAATAAATTATGTTTACAAAAATATAAACAACTTAGAACAAATAATGGAGAGCTTAAATAATCCAATCTCACTAAAAGAAATTAAACAAGCTATAAATAAACTACCAAAGAAAAAAATTCAGGATCAGATGAGTTTAACAGTGAATTCTCTTAAAGATTCAAAGAACAATTAACTCAAATTTTACATAAATTGTTCAGTTCAACTGATGAGGAAAACATGCCTGCCTTCTATCTTTTGGTGAAAAAAATAATGGACTCTAAATACAGAATTAGACATATACTTATTAAAATGAAGATTTGGAGGGTGTTATTAGGCTACCCCAAAAAAGAAAAAAAATCAACAATAAAACATTTTTAAAATAACAGAAGAATATGGAACGAGGTTTGAAAGGGAATATAAGGCAATGTTGTACTATAATGCTGAATTTTACAAATACTAGAGAAAATAAGTAGTATGTAACAGATTTACCATTAACATTTAATTCCCATATTTTGGCCTTCTTTAGTATATTATTTTGAAATATTCATGTTTTGTTGATTCAAAAATGTTTTTGAAATAAAGAAAATAAAGGGAGTTAGTTCTACTATTATCTTGTCTAGTAAGAACATATCTAAAAACTTTGTTCAGTTTGAGTGTCAAATTTTAGTAAGGACAGTAACAAATTAAGCAGAGAATCTATAAGACTTGACCAAGGTGGTGAGAGGGCAAAAAGAACATGTCATAGGAGAGTCAACTGAAGTAACTCAGAATGCTTAACCTAAGGAAGAAAATATAAGGGTTATATGATTGTGTTGTCTCCAAATATTTAAAGGGCAATTGAGTTGAAGAATCATTAGATTTTTTTTCTGCTTTATTCCAAGAACAAAATTAAAATGGATAGCTGATATTGAAAAGCAGCATTTTCAGAAGTTTCAATTTAAGACACTTCTCTACTAATCAGAGGGTATCAGTGACCCATTAAATTAAGGATTTTCAAGCAAAATCTGGACAATTAACCTGTCAGGTATTTTGTAGAAGTAATTACTGTGTATAATAGACTTAATGATTTCTTCTGATTCTGACATTCTATGAAGTCCATTTGTATTTAAGAAAAGTTTTAGGGCCATCAGAGACTTCCAAGAATCTAGGGAATAAAGGGTAATTTCTGCTACAATGTTCTGATCCAAAAGAATACCACGATTCAAAATGAAAAGTAGTCTCCTCCACCCAGCTCAGGAAACATCTCACCACTTGAAAGTACAAACTGATAGAGTGGTTTTAACAGAGCTTATCACTAAAGCTATCCACATTCAGAGAAAGAATTAATGAAATATAAATCAGATTGAAGCATATTATTTTTCACTTTATTTTTTTCATGTTGTGTGTGTGTGTGCGCGTGCACTGTTTATTCTTTACAACATGACTAATAAGGAAATGTTTTACATGATTGCATTATCATTGCTTACCATCTTAGGGAGGAAAGAGATGAAAGAGGAAGAAAATTTGGAATTCAAAATTTTAAAAATTAATATTAAAAATTATCTTTATAATTGGGAAAAATAAAATACCATTTTTAAAAAGAGAAAAAAAATGTCCAAAACCAGGAAGAAAAACCAAACCAAACAAGAGCTAGAAAAGGAATGGTTAGCAATACATTACCTCTTTTAGGAGGCAATCACTTGATAAATACTTATTCAACTGAATCTTTCCTAATAATTCAACATCATGATTTTGTTTCCCTTTGGACTGTTTATATGATGTCCTATTTGAAGAATGCCTTCAACATGAAAGGAAAGGTGAGGGTTTTTTAAAATTCTGTATGCTTAGCTCTTTTCTTTTTAATTTCTCCTTGTGATGTTATGGCTATTCTTCCATATTCAAAAGGAAGTGATTCTATATAGTTCCTCAGGGAATCCATCATGGTTGGCTTAGATACTCAGGCGTTAAATAAGTGGAATTTCTTTTGTTTCCAGAAACTATACTTAAAGAATTTTTTTTAAAAACCTTATTATTTATGCAGTACCTCAATTGTTATAGAACTGTATTATTCCATTAAGTATGGCTAGAACTAATAAACAAGTATGAGAAAATATCATGTTACAGTTTAAGACATGAAATCAATAAAGAATTAAGTCCTTGTTATTATATGTCAGGTGCTGGAGATACAAAGGCAAAAGTGATATGGTATCTGTCTTCAAGGAGTTTACACTCTAATCAGGGAGAGATGGTTAAGACAATACCATCTATTGGCAACTACAAGAGACTGATCATATATAAACCAATCTGAGGTAAGCTTCCAGGAAAAGACACCATAAACTGGGGCAGAGATGGGATGAGGAATTTTGTACATAAGATATCATTGATATCAAGAGATCCAAATATTATTGTTCTATAAGAAACGATCAACAGGATGATTTCAGAGAAACCTGGAGAGATTTACATGAACTGATGCTTAGTGGATTAGAACCAGGAGATCACTGTACAAGGCAACAACAAAATTATACCATGATCAAATCTGATGGACGTGGCTCTTTTCAACAATGAGATGATTCAGGCCAGTTTCAAAGATCTTGTGATGAAGAGAGCCGTCTATACCCAGAGAGAGAACTGTGAGAAGTGAGAGTGGATCACAACACTCTTTTCACTCTTTTTGTTGTTTGCTTGCCTTTTTTTTTCTTTCTCATTTTTTCCCTTTTTGATCTGATTTTTCTTATGCAGCAATTGTATGTGTGTGTGTGTGTGTGTGTATATATATAGGTATATATTGGATTTAACATATATTTTTACCATGTTTAACATATTTCGAATTACTTGTCATCTAGGGGAGGGAATAGGGGGAAAGGGAACAAAAATTGGAACGCAAGGTTTTGCAAGGGTCAATGCTGAAAAATTATTCATGCATATATTTTGAACATAAAAAATTTTAAATAATAAAAAGAAAAAAAGAGAGAATATCCAAGAATTGTAGGAAGCTGAGGCATGTAGGGAGTACACTCCCAGTATGAAAGGAGGAGGGAGGAAAAAGAGTCAAAGATACAGAGAGGAGGGAACAGAGCATCATGTGTAAGGAACAACAACTAGGCCAGTTTCCCTAGATCACAGAAAACATTTAAAGGAGTGATCTAGTAAGTAGACTGGAAATGTATTGAGAAGATTAAAATTGATCCTGCATCATTTCCTCATTGAGCCTATTTACAAGTAATTGATTTTGCCCTGAAACTAATTAAGAAATGATTCTTTGTCTCTGAACTAGTACTGAGTTCAGCTGGTATGTAATGGCTTAAATTTAAAAATCAAGTTCCTATGCCTCAAGGAATTTAACTGATCTTGTATGAGAAATCAAAGAAATTTGGGCTTAATAACCCTTCCTCCATCAAGGTATTCTTTAAAAATGTCTGGTTTACTGTCCAAAAGTGTAGGCCACTATCTCATACCTGGACTCAAAACAATTGTTCTGTTGGTTTTCAGTCATGTTTGACTTTCTGTGACCACATTTGGAGTTTTCTTGGCAAAGATATTAAACTGGTTTGCCATTTCCATCTCCAGCTCATTTTACAAAGGAGGAAACTGAGACAAACAGGATTAAGTGATTTGCCCAGGGTCACACAACTATTACATGTCTGAGGTGAGATTTTGAACTCAGAAAGATGAGTTTTCCTGACTTCAGACCTGGTGCTCTATCCCAAGTCATCTAGCTGTCCAGACTCAAAGAGCATTTTTTAGTTTCATGAGAAAAAAGGGAGATCGTTGCCAGCCCCCCAAAATAAACTTCCAACCAATCATGTTACTTCCTGTGCCTTAACTCTATAACCAATAATGGTGCCCTTAATATTATGATGTCATCTACCCTGTTCTGTTCTGTACTCCCCAATTTCCTATATATAAGGAACTGTTTTCTTGCTCAGGGTCTTTGGCATTAATGAAGGCAAACTATCAGTCCATTCATTGACAGGTAATATGCCCCTAATACAAATATTATCTTGCTCAGAGATCTGCCTCAGTTTAATCTTTTATTAAAATTCAATTGTGACTGTAGGAAGGGACCAGGTTGTGACATTTTAAATGCAGAGTTTATATTGGGTACTAGAATTAACAAGGAGCCACTGAAGTTTACTAAGTGGGTGTGTATCTGTGTGTGTCTGAGGGAGTATGGGTGAATGTTTGTGAGACACAATTAAACAGTTTGTGAGACACAATATCACAAATCAAAAGAATTGGATTTTTTTTTAATTTTAATATGAAATTTTTATTTAAAAATTCTCATTTTTTACCTTTTCTTTACTATTTTCATTGGTGATTTTATTTGCTTCCAAAGATGTAACTCATTTCTACACATTAGATTCTCAAATCTAACCAACTATATCTCAGATATTTTGAATCGGATGTCCCATACAGCTCTCAAATTCAACATGTCCAAAACAGAGCTTATTAATTTTCCTCCAAAACCTCCTTTTTCAAACTCCCCTTTAACTGTGTAGGACAATATCCTCCCAGTCATCCAGGCTCACAACTTCAGTGTCATACTACATTTATGTCTCACACACAATCTACACATCCTTTCTTTCACCAAGTCTTGCTGTTGCCATTTTCATAACACCTCTTCTCTACACTGCTACCTGTGTCCTTTCTTTCCTCCTCTAACACCAGCACTACTCTGGTGCAGTCCCTCATCATCTCACCCTGGACTACTGCAATCACCCTTCTGGTTGGATTCCCTTTCTTTCTGCTCAGCTGTAAAACAGATCTAACCATGTCATCCTAATATTCAAACTCCTGTAGCTTATCATTACTTCCAAAAACAAATATAAAATCCTTTGTGTCTAAATCCCTTGTAACCTGGTCCTTCTGCACCTTTCTAGTTTTCTAAACTTTATTCTCCTCCATGTACTCACCATCCAATGATAGTGGGCTTCTTGTTGTTCCTCCCACATGGTATTTCAACTCCTGCCCCTTGTCTGGCATGTTCTCCCTCCTAATCTCCATCTCCTAACTCCTTTGGCTTACTTCAAGACTCAATTTAATTCCATCTCCTACAAGGGGTCTTTCTTGGTCCTTCCCACTGGTAGATCATCTCTCTGAGATTACCTTCCATCTACTTTGTATATACTTTATACAATTTCTTGCATATTGTTTTTCTCATTAAAATGAGGTCCTTGAGGGAAGAGCTAATATTTTTGCCTTTCTTTGTATCTTCAGCATTTAATACAGTACTTGGTACATAATAAAGGCTTAATAAATACTGACAATGATAATTAAATGATTTCATGTGAGAGTTACTTAACAAGGATACTATATGTAAGGGTTTCCTATAATCTGTCAGATACAGCATATACATTTAGGATTTCATAATGTGCCAAAGAGACAATGAAGCAAACAATATGACAGATCCCAACTATTAGTACTAGGCCTCCAAGATGTTAAGAAGAGATAGAAGTATTGCATAGTGGCACACATTCACTGATGTCTTACCATTAGCTAAAATGCAGATGAGAAAACCCAAGAACCCAAAGAATTTGCTTTTGTGTTTAAATGGGAAAGAAGTTTTTGGTAACTGAAGCTAACTTTGATCAGAGTGAACTTCTGAGAAGAGGCAATGTGTCTAATTATAATAAGGGGCCAACACAAAGAAAAATCTTTATAAGTTTTTATAGATTTATAGCCATAGGTATCTCAAATCAGAATATCTCCAAAACATAACTAATTTTCTTTCCCTCTAAAGTCATTCTTTATCATAACTTGCTTATTTCTGTTAAAAGTACTATCATTTTTCCAATCACTGAAGTTCATAACCTAGGAGTCATTCTTTTTTTTCTCAATAGTATTTTATTTTTCCAAATACATATAAAGATATTTTCAATATTCACTTTTGCAAAACTTTGCATTCCAAATTTTTCTCCTTCCTTTCCTTACCTCTCCCCTTCAAAAGACAGCAAGCAATCCAATAGATTAAACATGTGCAATTCTTCTAAACATATTTCCATATTCGCTATGCTGTGCAAGAAAAATCAGATCAAAAGGGGAAAAACCATGGGAAACAAACAAACAACAACAAAAGTGAAATACTATGTTGTGATCCACATTCAGTCTCCATGGTTCTTTCTGTGGATGTGGATGGCTATCTCCATCCCAAGTCTATTGGAATTGGTCTGATT
This sequence comes from Sarcophilus harrisii, assembly GCF_902635505.1. Classification (NCBI taxonomy): domain Eukaryota; kingdom Metazoa; phylum Chordata; class Mammalia; order Dasyuromorphia; family Dasyuridae; genus Sarcophilus; species Sarcophilus harrisii. Next base: position 351,104,588 of record NC_045427.1, read on the forward strand.
CACCTCAATGCTGAAAAGAGCGAAGTCTATGACAGTTGATCATCATACAATCTTCTTGTTGCTGTGAATAATGTTCTCCTGGTCCTGCTCACTACACTCAGCTTTTAAGTCTTTTCCAGGCTTTTCTGAAAGCAGCCTGATCATAATTATAAAACAATAATATGCCATTACCTTCATATACCATATGTTAATAGGCCACTTCCCAACTGAGGGGCATCTGGGAGTCATTTTTGATTCTTGACTCTCATTCATTCTCATATTCAGTTTATTGGTAAATCTCTTTGACTCCACCTCTGCAACATCCTTCACACTAATCTCCTTTCCTCCACTTATACTGCATTCTAGCTAATGAATGAAAGAAAAGTGCTTACAAGCACTTATTACAAGCCAGATGGCATACTAATTGCTGACAACACAAAAGAAACACCATTCCCCACCTTTAAGAGGGAAAAGAAGGAGGACAGGCATGTATATATAGTTGTGTGGTTTGAAAAAAAGCTAGAAAATGATATAGGGACCTGGTTCCAGGCAAGATAAGATGAAAAAACTCACATTATCACAGCCTAACATTTCAGAAACATATTCTGAGTTTTGACAGGAGAAGGATAACTAGAGTACTAGTATGGTTTGAAAATGGCTAAAAAGTTCAAGCATCATAATGTTTCATTTCTATTGAAATTTGCTAACTAGTTTTCCTGCATGTAGTTTCTACCCTCTTCTAATCCATATTTCATACAGCTACCAAATTGATATTCCTAAAGCACTGGGACAAAATACACACTCCTCTGTTTGGCAGTTAAAACATTTCACAATGAGTTCCAGTCTATTTTTTCCAGGATGGTGCTTACTACTCTGTATACCGCTGTTCATTATCCATGAATTCCATCTATCACCTTCACACCTTTGCTCTATTCCTTATCTTCTTCGCCTCTTGGAACCTCTGGTTCCTTTCAAGCTTCAGATGAAGTGCCACTTTATGTTTATTTTATGTGTTATTTTTATATGTAATTATTTTACAGCACCCTAGCAATATTCACCCTTGCAAAACCTTGTGGTCCATATTTTTCTACCTCCCTCCCCATTTCTTCCTTCTTCTAGACAGCAAGTAATCCAATGTAAATTAAATATGTGCAATTCTTGTAAACATATTTCCTCATTTATCATGCTGCACAAGAAAAATCAGATCAAAGAGGGAAAAAAAAAGAGAGAAAAAAAAACAAGCAAGCAAGGAAACAACAACAACAAAAGTTGAAAATACTATATTGTGATCCATATTTAGTCCCCATAGTCTCTTTCTGGATGCAAATGGCTCTCTTCATCACAAATCTTTTGGGATTGGCCTGAATCACCTCATTGTTGAAAAGAGCCTAGTCCATCACAGTTTATTATCATATAACCTTTTAAACTTTATTTTTCTTGGTTTTTTTCCTAAGGTATATTTTCTTTTGCAATATGACAAATATGGAATTATGGTCTGCATAATTGCATGCATATAACATATAAAATTGCTTGCCTTTCTCAATGAGCAGAGAGGGAAAGAATGGAAAGAGAGAATATGGAACTAAAAACATTTTAAAATGAATGTTTAAAAGTTTTTACAAGTAATTGGAAAAAAAAATTTGAAGGAAAATAAAAAAAAAATAATAATTCCATTATGTTTTGAGATCTTCAGAATTGGCTCCCTGAAATAATAATCAGAACTTGCCCTGGAATGAGAATTGAATAAGAGGTAGGGGTTTTTTGCAGTATTTTTTTTTTCTTTTTGAATGACCACACTGAGATTCTTATAACTCTGATTGCAACACAAATGTCTGAGGAACTTAACTCAGAGGCCCAAGGATAGCTTTGCTCTCTTCCCTTTGCCTATACCCTTGATATCCCCCATGAGTGTGAACTCATGAGGAAAATGTGCAATGCAAGAATTCTAAAACCTCAGACAAATGAAAATATAAGGGAAGTCCCCAAAGTTTCCCATCTTCTGACCTGAGGCCAGCTTTTTTATATTTAAAAAAAAAAAAAAAAAAAAAAAAAAAAAAAAAACCTGGGGTTTTTCCAAGATGGCAAGGAAAATGTAAATAAATAGAGGCAGACTCCACTTATCCTGAAAAGAAGCCATGACTTTGCATCCAGTGACAGGTATTCCCCAGAAACAAACAAAATCACAAAATCCCCCCATCAGTTTCAAAAAAGTCTTAAAACCCAACAGCACAAACTCCCTAAAGAAATGAGAAGTCACCTCCAGTGAATGAGAGGTCTATGGGTGTGGTACACTGCAAATTTTTTTTCAGAATTTTTTGATGTAACAATCAGTTCTGTTGATTGTTTTTCCTCTTTTTTTTCTTCAAAAAATATTATTTATTATATGGTATGGCTCACTGGAAAGGAGAGGGGAAAAAGAGGTAGCAGGAAAAATTTTTGTGATTTATTTTTTTAAAAGATAGCAATAAAAATTTATTTTTAAAAAGTTCATAGCACATGTTCCTAAAAGATTCATAGCTTAGATTAAACTTCACCATTCCCCAGATTATGTGATCTTCTGTCCTCCTTATTACTTATTCTGTAATCCTCCAATGCAAAGGAAGCAATTAAGACACTATGATTTTAATTCTTTCAGTAGAATAAAATATACTCAACAAATATGTTTGATTGGACATGTTTCACATATATCCCACATAGCTCCCCATCTTACTCTAATTCTTTTTAACAAAACAAAAACAGCCTTCTAGCCAATCTTCTTGCCTCCAGTCTTGCCATTTTCATGCCATCCTCAAATTCACTTCCATCTTAAACCTCCTGAATCATTCTTCTAATCATCTCTCTGTCTCTCTGAATCTGTCTATCTTCCCTCTATCTCTCGGTCTCTCTCTCACACATACACACACACACACACACACACACATAATCCGACAATGTCTACAGGATATAGTCCAAACTCATTAGCTGGGCTCCACCCTACCTTTCTAGTCTCATCTCAAACTACTCTTTAAGTGCACCTTTGATTACAAATTGGACTACTCAATTTGCCTAAACACGCCTTATTCCCTCCAGGCTTCACATGTTGGTTCATGCCACTCCCTCTGTCTATGGTATTTCCCCTCTGAACAACACAGCACTGTAGAATTTTCTTGCTACTTTTCCTCTAACTTCTTGTACTATAGTTTATCACACTACATACCCTATCACTGTAAGCTCTTGAGAAAAAAAGGACCTTATCTTACCTTTATATCTCTACAGTAATGCAAAAAAAAATAGTAACATCTTAAATTCAGAGCTGGAAGGGATCTCAGAGGTCATCCACTAATCCTCATTCTGTATTTAGGAAATTGAAGGCCTAAAGTGTTTAACATCTTTCTTACTACACTGTATGCTGATGTTCATTATCCATGACATTCCATCTATCACCTTCACACCTTTGCTATATTCCTTATCTCCTTCACCTCTTGGAACCTCTGGTTCCTTTCAAGCTTCAGATAAAGTGCCACTTTATTTTATATGTTATTTTTATTTACTTATGTGGACAGAAGGTGAATGGACATAGGAATCCAAAGGTGACATCATGGTTTGAAATTGTTAATATTAAGTTACATAATAATACTAACATTTTATATGGTGCTTACTATGTGCCAGAAACAACTCTGGGAAGTACATGCTGTTAAAATCTTCATTTTACGTGATGGAAGAAACTGAGTTTGAAAGAGATTAAGTGACTTTTTAGGGTCACAAAGATATTAAGTGTATGAAGTTAAATTTGAACTCAGGTCTTTCTGACTCCAAGTCTAATACTCTTTTCATCTGGCTGCCCCAGTTTATAAAGCTTTCATTTTAAAAAAATTTTTTTTGAATATATGTTCATATTCATTTTTATAATATACATAAAATAATAAAAATAATTTTTGATGTGAACCAAGAAAAATAAACAAATATTGAGTACTAAAGAAACGACTTCTGGGGCTCTTCTCAAGCCTTTATTCTACCCAGATCCTTCTGTCCTGTTTACCTCATAAAGTCCTGAAAGGTGGCCCTTAAATACTGCAAACAATCCAAAGAAGTTTATATTCATTCATTTACAGCTAAATGAAAGATGACTCTTTGACTCCATCTATTTATATGACTACCCACCCAAAGGCTGCCCTATAACAGCTTCTGTCTAGTGGATCCCTCTAAGATAAAATCAGTTTCTCTAACATTTCCTGTCTTCCCACCATCTAAAGCTGAACAATTATGCCAGATTATGCAATTGCTTAGATACACACACCAAAAAACTGTGTGTCTAAAAATTCTCTAATCAAAACTGTAACTAGAAAGAAATTTTAGGTGTTTTTGAAAGTTCCTCCCCCCCTTTTTTGAGGGCAAGAAATATCTCATGAAAACAGATTCAGCAGTTTGAGCTCTAAAGTAAGAAACTCTGTTCTGTGATTGAGATGTTAAGATCAATCACGAAAACCAGAAAGAAAAGGGTTGTGGCTTCTGTTAGGCAATCCTGAAATAAATCTTTCAATTGCTTCACTTTTTTATCATCTACTGTGGAGTTAGAAACTACCCACATTAAGCTAGAGAGTAATTCTCTGGATCATACCATTCTCTAAATTCCACATAGAGTAGATATCCTATTAATCCTTCAAAATCAACTTTTATATTATTCTCTCCTCCAAGAAGCCTTTTCCCATTCTCTTTGGATCTCACGGAGTCCAAGGAGGCACCTTGTATATCTCATACTTGGAATTTTGCACTCCATCTGTAGATCATAACCCCACACTCAACAGTAAGCTCCATGAAGCCACAGATTGTCTTTATTTCTGTTAGTCTCCCGGGTGTTTTGCATATCGAAGACCCTTAATAGGGGATGGCTTTGTAGTGAAATGCATCGAGCACTGAGCTTGGAATCAGGAAGATCCATCTGAGTTCAAATCCAGCCTCAGATATTTACTGTGACCTTGGACAAATCATTTATCACTGTCTGCCTCATTCCTCAACTGCAAAATAAACTGGAGAAGGAAATGGCAAACTATTCTAGTGTCTTTGCAAGAAAACCCTAAATGAGGTCACAAGGAGTCAGACACAACTGAAAATGACTCAACAATAACTCTTAATAAGCATTTGTTGAATTCAATGTAATGACTAAGAGCCATACGTATATAGGACTTCAGAAGTCAGAAACTTTTTTTGACCTGCCCTAGTTTTCTTTAAAGAGAAAAAATGAATAAAGGGCTTTTGAGGAAAGAGAAGGAGAAGAAGAGAAGTCTTGGAGAAATGTGGTAATTGTTTTCAAATATTTGAATGGCTGCACCAATAAGAGGAATTAAACTTGTCTAGCTTCACTCCAGAGGTCAGAATTAGCACCATTGGAAAGTAAGAGAAAGGCAAATTAGACTCAAAGTAAGAAATATTTCCTTACTATTACAGCTATTAAAAAGTAGAATTTATTTATCTCACTGGAGTTCTTTAAATAAAGGCTTTGGGACACTGGAGGGTACTCCCAGTTAAGTATGAATTAGACCAGATGGCTTCTAAGGTTCAATCTATTATCAAAAGATCCCATGAAACCTAGCAGGTTTGGGGAACAAGACCAGAATGAGTTGCCACTGCCCACTGTTTCCCCAGTTGAAAGCTAGTCCAGGAGTAGAGTTACAACAAATGCCCTTTTAAAGTAAGAAAAAAATTCTTTATTCAGCAATTCTTAAGAAGCAGGTGTGTTCTTGAGTGGAACACACACCTAAGACAAAAGTGAGAGCAAACTTTATTCTGTTTGTTCAGTTCTTATTCCTTCAAGGCCCAGACTGATCTGAGTTACAATTGGTTGGATTTACAACCCTCCTTTATCTGCCTATTCCATATGTCAGAAAATGGCTGTCTCCTCCCCCTGGAGTATGCCAGATAATATGCATAAGGTTCACTAAGCATGGGCATCTGCAAAAAACTTGTCCCCTTGTCACTGACCCTAGCCAATTTGAGCCAGTAGTTTATCCCTTTATTAGAAACACTTCGTGGTGTAGATAGTTTCTTGGCTCACAATGAGATATCTTAACAAGATATATCATCCCCTCCCCTTCATTCTCTTTTACAATATTTGTAGAAACCTAATTGTCAGCATTCCTTACAATTCCATTTTCTCTTAATAAGCATTTGATTTCCACATCTTTTCTTCTGCCCCCTTCAAAGCTCCAAACACTAATTCACATTCCTCATAACTAGTGGAATTATTACTTCTATCCTTTCTTACTAATATTATGACCCCTCATTACATGTATTTGATTCATATGACCCCTCATATACATGTATTTGACTAATCTTGCCAACTAATTTTTGTACAATTCAGGTTATTAATTGAGTCATGCAAGGAAGGCACATGGACAGCAAGATTACCCCACTCAAGGCCAACAATATAATTCCTCAAAGTTGTCTCCACCATGACTCTGTAAACCAGCTCATCCAGGAGGTACCAAATGGACTAGTCCAAGTTTGCACAGGGAAATGGACTAGCTTTCTAATATCTTTGTAATTTACTTCATTATCTTTCCATTGTCATTTATTCTCATATATAATGCTACTCCTTCTACTAACAAATAGTCTAATACTAACTTATGTTGAATGACTACTTTCTAGTCTGGGTAGCCTGATCAGCTAGTAAGTTTAAAGTTCTTACAGTTTGGTTAGTGATAATCTCCACCAGAGCCTGAAGTCTTATAAGTCTATTAAGAATGTAAACTGAAGCTCTATAACCCCAACTCCCATTTTAAGCCGAAGTGGCCAGTCTATAAGTTTGAACTATTCTCTCTAGGAGCCAGTTGTCTCCCCAATCATTAGCATCAGTGGTGTTGGTCAATGAGGTATCAATACTCCTTTTTTTTCCTGTTTAAGTCATCATATAATTCCCAGATAACTTTCTCCCTGACTGGGCAGGAAGAAAAACTTGGGTCTGACCAGCCCAATGTAACAGTTCTCTGACCAGTTTACCATCAGGCCACAAATCCAGTAATGCCCTTTCAATGCTGATTATTCTTGGAGAAATATTGTAGTTCTCTTGGATGTGAAAGGGTAATAGAGTGTATCTTCCTACCCCACAGGTCCACTGTGCAGATGAGATAAGTACAATTCCACAGACATCACCACCCCATCTGCACTCCTCTACGCGGCCCATTTCTATCCTCCAGAAAGACCTGAAGTATCACCCTCTTTCCTCATCTGCTTTCCAACCCCTGTTATAACTGAGCTGCTCAGAGTGGCTGTACATGTTTCTGAAAGCCGACAAACTTGGCCTCTATTCTTGTTTCCTTACAGTTGGCTGCGAGAATGTGCTCACCGTGTGTGCCCCTACCTATCTGAGCACAGCAACCATGGCTCTGCAGGTGTGTGCTGTTCTGAAGAATAGTGGGAAGAGTTAATGGATTCATATTCTATTCCGTACCACACTTACTTTTACCTAAGTTATCTCCTTGTCCTTTCTGGCTCAAACAATACTTGCCCCAAAATGACTCCATCAAATACATGCCACTGATGTTTCTCTAGACTGGATCAGAACCTGGTACCATTATATACTTCTGACCAGTTACTGAGAATCCAGGCCAGACTCAGGGTACAGGTACCCAGGGCCATCTCTCGAGCTACTGAGGACCATCACAATTCCAGCAATTGATCACATTGAATAATTTGGCAATGACTTCTATCAAATGTATGTACTTATTTTCCTTCTCCCAGGGAGAGGGAATTGGGGCTCCAGAGATTAATACAACCAGAGTAAGCAAGACAATGGGAATATATTTCGTTTCCATTTTTCCCTAGTCTATCCTAGATTTTCCAAATTCCACTAGATAAAGTAAATTGACGTTCCCCTTACCCAAGTATATCGTTAATGTAGCAAGAGGCCAAGCACACAAATATAAACAAAGGTACCCAAACAATGCAAACACTGTACCAAATGCCAGCCCAAGGAGAGTTAATTGTAAATCAACAATCACTGGGGCTTTTTCTTGAGGAGGGTGATCCTTAACAAGGATGAATCTCTTTCAGCTTCCTACTCCTGTGGTTTCTGTACAAGTGCCTTTACCTTGGTATAATTTCAGCAAGATCTGATGAGGTCCATCCCAGCCGGGACACCATTTCTTCTCTTTCCAAATCATTATCATCGGTCAGTCATTTGGCTTTAAAGGATGAACAGCAAAACTCAAGTGGTGGGGTCTGTTCCAGCAAGCCTTTATGAAGAAGTTCTGAAAGGGAGGATGACATTGCCAGTAATATAATCCCTTAAAAACTTATATTTATTCTCAAAAGTGGAAAGTTCAGTGTTTCTACCCAGGTATGGCAGTCCATATAGCATTTCATATGACAGCCCTGTATCCTTCCTGGGGCAGTCCTTATCCTTAATAGAACAGACACAGTTTGGTTTCCAATCCTAGCTTTAACAATTGTCTTTTAAAATGCTGGTTCATTCTTTCCACCTTTCCTAGGGAGGGGGAAGAGAGTACTATGGAGTATAATATTCCCAATGAAGATCCAGGCTAGACATAATATTTTATAAAACTCAGGATATAAAATGAGTCCCAAAGTCTGAGTCAATTCTTTCTACCAGCTAGAAAAAAAATTCAAATACAATTCTTTCTACTAATCCAAATCAAGGAATTTATTCTAAAATTTATTCTGCTCACCTTTGAAGCAGAATTCAAAGGGTAAGCTTCAACTCATCCTGTCAGATAATCTACCACAACTAATAAATACTTCATTTCCCCATAGGTGACATTTCAAGATAATCCACTTGAATACTCGGGAAAAGCCTCAGACTTATTTCTCTCCCTCAAGGTATAGATTTTCTCATGACCTTTTAACTAACTTTTTGGCATATTACACACCTTTCAATAATTTGTCTGGCTACTGTATACAATCCAACACACTCAAAAGTCTTTATAAAAGATATCACACATAGCCTGGGTTCCCCAATGGCTTCTCCTCTGCAACATTTCTAGTATTCTCTTGTAATTTCTTGTTGAGCATTCTCCTCCCATCAGGGAATACTTACCACCCTTCCTTGATTTTAACAGCCCCAGCCTTGGTCAGTTCTTCTTCTTCTTTCTTACTGAATATAGGACTGACCATGGGGTTGGAATGTCAGGGATTAAGGGTGGCCTTTTAGTTTTGGCCACTTCCTTTAGGCCTCTTCATCTGCCTACCTATTTCCAGTTATTTCAAGGGAGCTTCTCTTCTGATGTTCCTGTATATACATTATTGCAATTTCAGAGGGAAGTAGTAGATCGAATACCTGCTCAACCAGGTCTACATGGGCTACTTCCTTCTCTCTGCTGTTTATCAAACTCCCTCTTTTCCCATATTTTCCCCAAAGTATGAACCACATCATAAGCATATTAGAGTCCCAAACTCCTCTTTCAGGGCTGTACATGTCAGTAATGTAAATAGGTACCACCGGGTGGTGGAGTAATACAGCTGACTAACTTTTCTAAGATCCTGCACTAGTCGGCAACTACTGTCCTTACTGGCAATACTGGTGTATTGGTGAAGCTGGACATGCATGGTTCTAGAAGCTATTCCTGTAGAAACTGTGGAATAGTCTTTTCATTCCCTCCATAGGGAGAGGGCATTGTTTGACACATGCCACCACCCTGAGGGTCTTTTAAGGACTTCTTTTTAGTCCTTCTTGATTCCCATTTCTAATCCAAGCTCCAGGATTAATTTTCTTCTCTTTCTTTGGTTGCCAAAATTCACTTATGAATTCTCAATTGCTCATCTATCATTCTTTCCAAATTAAGTCTAATTATCAAATTTCTCCCTAATAAGTTGGTACCTATTTCAGGTACATACAAAAATTTGACCTTGTCTCTTTTATCTTCCCACTTAATTTCTACTTCAAAAATTGGAACACCAAAATTTTCTCCCTTAACTCCAGAGATCTTTAAAATGTTTTTACTTAATTTCATTCCTTTTGACATGAGAGAAAAGGATGATCTCTCAACTCCTGTGTCAACCTCTTCCCTAAAATCTCCAACCTTCAAGTTCACCAGGGATTCCTAGTTGGGCTTAAGAAGGAAGAACCCCAGAATATAAGAGGTACTATATGCTCTTACCTTTTTAGTTCAGGGCATGCGCTCTTAAAATATACTAACTTCCCATAATGAAAACACTCATTCTTACCCTTCCACTTCTCTTTTGAGTCCTGCTTCACTACATTTCTCTATCCATCTGTTTCCAATGGTTCAAATTCAACTTGCTTTGTCCCTTCAGTGGCCTCCCTAATCTAGGGGGCACCTTCTTCACAACTTCCCTTGCCGTCTATACCATAAGTCTGATCTTCTGCTTTTGTTCCTCTCTCCTTATATATACTTTCTCTACTTCCCTCAACAGCTCTTCTAACAGCAGGATGCTCCATCTATTTTCTGGAGCTTTTTGTCAATGTCCAGCCAAGAATTTGTTGCAAAATTAACCTGGTTCTTGGGGAGCCAGTACAGAATACTTTCTCATATTTTCCTTCATTCTCCTTAAGAATTTAGAGGGAGTTTCATTCTTCTTCTGAGTGATGTTGAAAGCCTTATTCAAATTTTGAGATTCTGGTTCTGCTTCCTTCATTCCAGCTATTCTTCCATCCAGAATCCACATTAAGGTATTTAACTTCAGCAGGCAAAAATGTCCTAGGAGGAAGGATGTCTCCTCTCCCACATTTCCATAGCTGCCCTTCTGATCATACCCCTCTCTTCCCTGATGAAGAGAACATTAAGAATGGATATTAGCTCATTCCAGGTATAAATGTTTGGGCCCCAAAATTGGTCTAATTGTTCTGATAGTCCCACAGGATCTTTTGTCAGGGACTTCATCTCCTTTGTAAACATTCATAAGGGGGTATTTACATGTCTATACCCTCCTGGCTGAAGCACATGGTGGTGGAAGTGGAGAGTAAGGGAAAATTTTCTAAGTTTTTTTTGACACTGAGCCAATTCTTTCCTTAATCTAAAGTTGGGTTCCCTCTTCTTCTCCTGTGGTGTCTCTGGTGCTCTGGGGGCTACTGTTTCCCCCAGGGGCAGTGAAGGTACAGCAAGGAGTTGAGAAAGTAGTAGGAGAAGTGTGATAATGAAGGAGCAAACTTAAAAGAGGGTCCCACTTATTATTTCTTTCCTCCTATTTTACTCCTTTTTTCTTTTCCTTCTCTGGCAATGTATAGCAGGAAAATAATGTGTCCTCTTGGTAGGACCATTTACCCAATAAGGTAGTCACCACTGTCAGACCGCCCACCCACTAGCTGCATAATCTACTTCTTCCAAAGTTACTAAAACCTTATCATTTATATATAGATTTAGGAGTTGGCAAATCCAGGCCTCACCTGCCCCAAACTTTGGTCAAAATACTGACAGTTTCAGAATAGGTTCTTTTGGCCACACATAATAACAATATTTAATCACTGTCTTTTTGTCCTTTCCCAGGGTGCTCAAGATAGTCCTGCTATCCCAGTTATCTGATATCCTCCCTAGTGAACTATTTCAGAGATTTTGGGGAGGGGATCCTTATCCTTCCCAGGTACCTTTGTCTTAGAGGTTTTTCCAAATCTTCCTCCAAGGCCCTTAACTGGGCTGGTCTAATCTAGGATAGATCCTGGACCGATAAGGCAGTATTGTGGCTACAAATTTTCCTACCTTGTTTGATATAACAACTTGCATGGTCCCCGGCCAGCTTCCTCTTTCCCAGATTTGTTCCGTCACTCTACTCAGCCAACACCGATGTCTCAGATCCCATGTGCAGTCCCGGAGGAAAGGTTGGCAAGAGCGCTTCTCTTCAACTCAGCCTCAGGCAGCAGCCACCTTGGGGGGGGGGGGGGTCTCAGGGAATCCAGGACAAGCCCCCAAATTGTTATCAAAAACCCTATAGAACCCAGCAGGGTTGGGGATTAAGCCGGGAATGAGCTGCCACTGCCCACTGCTTCCCCAAATGCAAGCTACTGGGACAAATACTTTATACAGAAGTTTGGTTCTTTACCCCTCCTTTCAAGGCTCAAATTGGTCCCAGTTACAACTGGTTGGATTTACAATCTAAGTTACAATCGATGGGATTTACAATCTTCTTTATCCACCCATTCCATTGGTTAGAAAATGGTGGCTGCCTCCTCCCCCTGGGATGTATTAAGTAATATGTATGAAACTCATTAAGTAAGTATACTTGCAAAAAGTTTGTGCCCTGTCATACCCTCGGCAGTCTGAGCCAGTTTGGGCCCTAGGCCTTTATCAGGAACTTTGTGGTTTAGCCAATTTCTTGGCTCACATGTTGAATGACTGGAGATATCTTAACAAGATATTTCACCCCTCCCCTTTATCCTGTTTTGCAATGTTTGTGGAAACCTAAATTGTTAGTACTCCTTACAAATCTATACATAAAATTCTGTGATTCTATATTATTCTTCCTTCTTCATCCACAATGGTACCATATTTTTAGTGGTCTCATAGCTTCCTGCCTGCTCTACTGAAATAACCTCTTTTCTGCTATTCACCAATCTATATTTGATGCTACTATAATAAAGATTTTCTTTATCTACTATCTTTTTAATCTACTTAGCTCTGCTCATATCATATTCTTATTAAAAGAAAATATTCGCCATTCTCTACTTACCTATAAAAATGAAATTCAAACTACCTGGGTCCAGCACTCAAGACACTCTAAAATTCAGCCCTAATTCCAAGCTTCATATCACATATAACACAACATGATATATTAGAGAGTCAACCTTGGAGTCAGGTGGATCTGATTTCAAATCCTGCCCCTGACCTATACTGGATGGGTGACCATAAACAAGATCACTTAATTTCTCAATGTCCCAGACAACTCTAAGACTCTTAAGTGACATAAAAATAAGGTGCAGAGCTGCATTAGTGGAAGAAGTTTCTTTACTAGGTGAACCTCACAAAAATGTAGTCACAGATTCAAACCAAAGAAATCTCTGTTTCTCTAGCAAACCAGACTTCTCACCATTCCAAGACCGTATCCCAAAACTTCCCAATTCCCTCAACCTGTCATATATTCATCCTTTAAAGCCCAATGAAATTCTCCATGAAATATTCTTTGAGTCTCCCCTCCATAAAGTAAAGAAATTCCTCTTTTTTTCTGCAGTCTCATATCACTATTTTTGTCCTCTCTCACTACTTTGATATGTTTGTGTGTATATGTGTATATGTGCACACATGTAATTACATGTCATATTCTTCTCTACACAATAGATTCCTCAATAAGGGACAGGAATGGCATCTTATGCATCTTTTCTTCTCTATTCCTCCTTATGCCCCCAGTGCCAGAATAGTATTGCACACAACAGGGCCAGATACCTATCTATTTAACTGAATTTCTGTTCATTTATTACTCTCCCTAACCACCAATGTATCTTGTATTTGTCAGTCAAAATCAATGCCTCTATCAGACTTGGCCAATGCCGAGTACTTTTTTTCAAATAAATTTTTGTTGGCATCTTTTATTTTTATATCACCTAAATTTTCCTCTTTCTTCCTTCCTTTCCCTCCTTTCCTTTCCCCCTTCCAGAGAACTATCCCTTGTAAGAAAAAATATTTTTTAAAGAGGAAGGAAAAATATCAGCAAAACTAAGCAATACATAAAAAATTACAATATAGACCTCCTCAACTTTCTGCAAAGAAGGTATCTTCATCTCTTTTTGGGGACTAGGCTTGTTCTTTATAACTGGGTAACATTAATTTTCAATTTTTTGTGACTGTGGTTATTTCCATTCACATTGTTATAATCATTATGTTTACTGTTTCCTTGGCTATACTTATTTGACTTTTCTTCAGTTCTTTTAAGTTTTTCCATGCTTCTCTGTATTCTCATTTGTTGTTTCTTACAGCTATACCTATAAAAAACATTGCATTAATTTGCCACAATTTGCTTAGCCATTCCCCAATCAATAGGGATTTTTATTTCTACTTCCTTGCTACCCTAAGAGGATAAATATTTTTATATACTGCATATGGACCTCTTCTTTTTATAAATGCCATGTGAAAGTTCTATGTCCAGGCAGAACTATGATGTCATAAGCATAATATTGTGCTCTTCTGTTGCTGTGTTGATTTCTGGTTCACACTTTTTTTTATAACACTCCAGAGGTCAAAGGTGATACTGCAACAATGTCAAAAGTTTGCAGCTTATCTAAATGGAATTCTACAAAGACAAATGTCCTGATCTAAACAGAAAACCTATAATTGAAGAGTTGATCAAATTCTAACTTGTCTTTAGAAGTCTTCAAATGACTTGACCCTCAAATCATTCTATCCAGGATGCTGCAGATTCTTTGGTAAAATCAATGAGCCAGTTTAAAAACTGTCTGTTTGGTGGATCCTCTCCTATACATAGTAAAACCAATAGGAGTCTACCTTGGGCTACAGCTACTGTCTAGAACTTGGGAATACCAATATCATTTATGATTATTCTGGCAACTCAAACACTTACAAATTGTGAAGAATGTAAGCCTTTCTGTAACATTTAACCAGACGACATCATAAATCCTATGTTAAAGTGATAGTGGTGAGGAATTGGGAGTGATGGTTAGAATATAATATGGGAGAAGAAGCTATTCTTTATAATACCCTGTGCAACCCAGGATCTTCCAATGACACTGAGGCAAACTTTGACTAAGAGGACAGGCTGGCTTGGGTCCTGAAGTTGAACTCTTCTTTGAATTTTTCACTTTGCTATTTCTGGAAATCTTTAATCTTCTACTCAAATATTTACAATATTATTCAAACAATTTCCCCTGAATGCAGCTGAGCACATATCACCAAGTCTATCTGACTTGGTAATTCCAGTTAGAAACTGGAAGAAACAAGAATTGAAGAAAACTACCAAAAAAATTTACTTTTACACACATCCTGCAGAAGGCAAAGGAGGATGGTGTTGGTAAAGTGTGAATCATCACTATTCTTGATGATTATGTCAGAGAAAGAGGTATAAAAATGAATTTCATATAAACCAAAGAGCTGAACAATCAACTCCAACTTTTGAACTTCTATACTTAACAAAGCCCTGGATTCTTACTCCAACACTTATACTTCCCTTTCATATACTCATGTACAAAGTAGAACCAGCTATGCAATTGTTCAAAGGTATCTCGTATGGATTTGAGCTACCTCTGTAGGCTTGGATAAAATATCCATTCTCCCTCACCATTATGACCAAAGAATAACCCAAAGGATAAAAGTAGGGTAAGAGTTTCTATTGTCATTACTGATTCCATTTAATGTGCCCAGCACTGAATACAGACCTCATCTGGCAATACTCAGCCAGAAGGGCGTCCATTACGCTTTATAAGTACTATAGGGAAGACCTGGAGTTCCTCAAACGAACAGAAAAATATTGACGAAGTCTTTCTCAGCAATCCCTCACATCACTTTCTGATACTTGGCCCCCTTAAATCTCAGAAAAAGTTTCTAACTACCCAGGTAGACATTAGAAATGTACAGAGAAATGCTAAGGCTGACTAGCAACCAAAAGGTGAACACACCTGGCTATACACCTAGCCAGCAGGCATTTCGGATCTTCTTTCCACTTATCACAGGGTTGGTTGGGTGTTGAAGCTCACTGGCCAAATTCCAAGAAATGAGAGTTCCATAGAAACTGACTTCAGCTTTGGATGACTCAAAGCTTCACCTCCTTCCAAAGGTGAAGCAGTTCTGCCAGCTCATTCGTGGCTTTGAGCTTGGAGTCTCCGAGCTGAATTTGCCACCTGGTTCTTTCCAGAAAACTTCTGATTAACTGGAAGCAATAAACTGAAAAACAACCCTTAAACCTGCTTAAGGGATACTTACAGGTACTACCTTCTTAATATTTAACTCTAGACTCTGGCCTCCTAGTCACTGCAGTTACTGATGCTGCACCTGATAATCAAGGTGAGGTCTGATTCTCTGAAATCACATGATTTACCTTAGACAAGGAGGGTGTCAGGGGCCACTTTCTGCTAATGGACCTAAGAAGTGAACATCTGGTGAAAAGAATCTAGAAGGAAAAGGCCTTTCAGTTGGGTTCAATTTCTGGACAAGTGAGAATGTTCTCTAGATCTGGTAACCAGAATCTTTAATACTGCTTCTGTGTAACCCTATAAACACTACTGCTATTCTCATTCCATACATGCCAAGGAAATGTCACATGGAGAAAAATTAAGATGAAGAATGAGCCAATTATTTCCTTAAACTGTCATCCATGACTAGAGAGGCAAGTTATGTTTAATGCAGAAGGGTGGGTAATTTCAAATAACACATGTTTGGATTTGCATTTATGTAAGTCATAAACTTAGAAGAAAACTCATTTTCTTCTGTATGGACTTTCTGATTCCTTATTTGATTCATTCTCAGTGCTGCAGATCTTGAGATAACGGCTTACTATTTGGAAGGAGGACTTGGATTGTCATAAATAAGCCACACATAAATAACTGAGGAAAGGGGGCATCATGATAAAATAGGGTAAAAAATTTAGGACCCAGAAGGAAGAAGTGAATTGTTGTTTAACAAACTTAAAGAGACTTCAGATCACAAGTCAGAAATTCAAGTCATCGTTAGGTATGATTGTCTTAGTTAAACAGCTGAGATGGAGAAAATTTAAACATTCAAATATGAAAACATTTTTAACTCCACCCCTCCAAAAAACAAAGACCCAAATTTTTATATAGTTGTGCCCAACCAGCAGAACCTTATGAATAAGGCTTATTATTACCTGAACGTATAAATCACAATTAATCACACTCAGGGAAATATAAAACTCTCTACAATAATACTAACATGACTATCTACATAGATGTGAAAATCTGATTTTTCAATACAGATTCATCAGAGTCACTATTGACACTGCAAAATGACTCATTTATAGAAAGATTTATTGCATGCTCATTTTTGTAGTGAGATTATTTTAGTGCACTAAGAATATGTTACCAAAAAACTCTCTTATACTGAGTATTTCAGGAACACCATTATAAGACAAAAGAACACAATATTAATAAGCATATGTACTCATGTGTACATATATACACAGAGACCTGCTTTTTAAAAGTGCAGTTGGTCCTTACAAACAGGTGCCTAAGAGATCTAGTTATATATCTTAGGAAATCAAAGCTTTTCATAATAATAATAATTAACATTTATATCAAGCACTGTACTAAAATTTTATATTATCTCATCTGAGCTTCACAATGCTACAAGGTAGGTGCTATTATTATCCCCATTTTACATAAGAGGAAACAGGCAAATAGAGTTAAGTGACTTGCCCAGAGTCATGTAACTGTTTGAGGATTGATTTGAACTCTGGTCTTCCTCACTCTAGGCCTACCCACTGTGCCACCTATTTGTGTTCTGACATTCTCTGGTATTCCCATCCTAAAAAACCTCCCTTTTATCCTGCAATCCACTCAAATAATCTCTCTCCCACTTTCACTCTAAATTTCTATAAAGAATATTCTACACTATCCACTCACCTTAACTTTTAAAATCAGGGATTTGTCTCTTACCATTCTACTGAACCTCCTCTCTCTAAGGTCACCAGTGACCTTAGTCTCCCAAGTGGAAAATCCAATGGCCTTTTCTTAGCTCTCCCTGCCAGATTTAATAACCCCAACCATCCTCTCTTGCCTTATATTTATACTATTTCTTTCTGGCTTCCAGGCGTTTGTTCTCTTGGTTCATCTACCACCTGTACAAGTTCCTTATTCGTCTCCTTACTTCTCCTTTTTCCTGGAGCATTTTAGATGTAGGGGCCCTCAAAGCTCTATTCTACGTCATCTTTTCTTGGTCTAATATATTCTGTCTGAATAATCTCATCTTCTCTCTGGCTTTGATTATCATCTTTATGCAAAAGATGGCCATGTCTATCTATTTAACCCCAAACCTATATTTCCAATTTCCTGCTGGATAGCTCCACCTGGATGTTTCAATAGCATCTCAAATAGACTATATAAAAAGAAAATTTTCTCAAACCTCTTTTCCACTTCACTCTATTGCTTGGGCACAGTTGTTTTTGCCTTTAGCTTTCAAAGAAGAACGAGACTTCGAGTGATGATGACCTAGACTGCGAGAGGCAGAGTAATCCAAAGCTGCCCGCCTCACTCTTTCCCTGAATCCCACCAGGTTGCTGGCAGGATTGAAGTGAAGATGACCAGCAAAGGCTCAGGAGGCAGCAAATAACCCTGGGATTCCCGATGTCTGACCCAGCTCTAAGCACTCTGTAGCACCTGCCTCAGCCTCCTTCATGGCTATGGAACAACTGCTCTCATCCACCCATTGCACCCAGGGCAGTCTTACAGTATTTGAAGGAGACACCTCCCTAACTTAGCAGGTAGTTTGAGGCTCATCAGTTACCCTCAGCTTTGTTTAGCCTGTCTGTCCAGAAGGTTTACTGGGGAGTAGCCACTGCTTGTGCCTGATTGTAACTGTCAAGTTATCTTTGATTTTTTTCCTTTTCCATCATCCCCCTACAATCATATCTGCCAAGTCCTTTCCATTTTATTTCTTATAATTTCTCTCAAATTGGTCCCCTATCTCTCTACTCAAAACCACCCTATTTTCAGACCCATATCACAACTTAGCTAGGCTACTGCCATTGCATCCAAACTACCTTGTCTCCCTCTTCTAATTCATCATTCTGTTTATGTCCAACATATCACTCCCTTGCTCAAAAACATTCAGTAGCTCCCTACTGACAAAATACAAAATATTTGGTATAAAATGTAAGGCTCTATTCTACCTTTCCATCTTTATTTCATCCTGGTCACCTTTATATACTTTGCCATCCTAACAAAATGAACTAGGAGCTTTCCTTATTCTCATCCTATCTCTATACATCCATAAAACTTGGAATTCATTTCTTTATCTGAACCTACCAAAATCCTTCTCTTACTTCAATGCCTACATCAAGTATCATGTCTCTTTATCCCTCAAATTGAAATGCCACCTTCACATTAAATTATCTTATAGCATTCTGCCTGAATCTCTCCTTTCTCCTTTTTAAATTTTAGTATATCATAATTATTCATGATTTATCATCTCTAAAAGATTATATGGTCCTATATAATTTTCAGCTCTATGGCTCCCAGCACTCAACACCAATGGCTTGGACATGGTAGATACACAAATGCTTCATTTGACTTTTAGAACATGGAAGGCTACAAGATTATATATTTCTTCATTTTTTTTCATTTTTTAAATAAATTTTGTTGATATTTTTCTTTTTGATTTCCTCATGTATCCCTCCTTTTTCTCCCTCACAGAAAGCCAACCCATAAAACAAATATTTTTTAAGGAGTAAAAAATCTGCAGAACTGATCCAATAAATCAAAAAATATGACAATATACATAATGTTACACACCCATGGACCACTGCACACATACACCTCTACTTCCCTGGGGTCAAGTTTAAATATTTTGTTTTCAAGTTTGCAACATTCACTTTTTTTAAAGAACTAATATCTTTTTTTATTATTATTATAGCTTTTTATTTAGAAGTTATATGCATAGTGCCTCTTCCATTAGAATGTAATTTCCCTGAAGGCAGAGAGAGAATGTTTTGTCTTCTGTTGTATATTCGGCATACAGTACAGTGCCAAGGATCACTTAATTCTTTTTTGACTGTACTATAACTTTTTTTAAAATGAGGAAAAAACATACTTTTATGAGGTAGAGGGAAAATTGAGGAAAGAAATGAGAGTAATGCACAAAAGAAAATAACACCTTAAAAAACAATATGCCAGATGATAAAAAGAAACACAAAAATCCACTAAAGAGCATAACTTTAAGAAAAAGCAGAACTGACCTAATGGAATAGATAACAATTCACAAAAGAAAGCAACTCCTTAAAAAGTAAAACTGGACAAATGAAAAAGAAGGTACATAAACTCAGTGATGAAAAAATATATTTTTAAAAATCAGAATTGAACTGCCTAAAAGCCATGATAAAAAAAAAAAGAGCCTAGAAGAGATCTCAAAATGAAAATTCTCAATAATATTATAGCTAAATTACAGAGCTCCCAAGTCAAATAGAAAATACTGTAAGCAGCCAGAAGAAACAATTCAAATATTGTGGCACTTACATTCAAGGTAACATAACATTTAGTAGCTTTGACATTACAGTGAGGTAAACAGGAAAGAAATCATAAGGGATTCAATAAGAATAAATGGTTTTCATTTCAAATATGAGAAGCTGATATGTGTATCTATTAAGAACCTTATCATTATTAAGCGGTTAATAAGTGCATACTTAGAGGGCATGAGTGTGAGTGGATTTATGTTTGGATGACACCCTCTCTCAAAAATAAATAAATAAGGAATGAGAAAGAAGGCTACACTAGGAAAAATAGGGAAGATGAATGGTAGCATCTCTCAATTTCCATTTTACCTTCTGTACTAAGATGTCAGGGAACTTTTATAATTTTTTAGAAAAGATAACTCGGTTTCGGGGGGTTCCTTTGGGTTTTTTTTTTAATCATGGCTTTCAAACAGTCCAATAGTTCTTAAATTATCTCTCCCCTGATCTATTTTCCAGGTCAGTTGTTTTCCCAATGAAATCTTTCACAATTTTTTTTCTATTTTTTCATTCTTTTGATTTTAGTTTTTGATGTCTCATGGCATCATTACTTTCCACTTACTCAATTCTAATTTTTCAGGAATTTTTCTGTGAATTTTTGTTTCTCCTTTTCCATTTAGCCTTTTCAGCTTTTTAAAGGAATTCTTTCAATATATTTTAAAGTCTCTCTAACCATTGGGTCAATTCTATTTTTTTAAACGTTGTTTTCTTTGGGGGTTTTTGCCTTTTTTAAAATATCAAGCTGTTAATTCTCTTTTTGTAATTTTCATTCCTCCACCACTCTTAGCTCTTTAACTCTTTCAGGAATTTTTATTGGGCTTGAATCTGATCAGTATTTTTAGTTTGAGACTTTGGTTGTAGTTATTTTCACATTGTTGCCTCCTTCTGTAGTATCATATTTTGAGTTTTCCTATCATAGTGTAAGCCTTCCATTTGTGAGCACTCAAGCAACATGCAGTTCCTGGCCACCTATGTGTTTCTTGTATTTGTATACACAAATCTGAAGTGTGCACATTTTCTCTTTTCTAATACATGTCATATATTTCTTGGGTTAGTCTGGGAGTGGCTATACAGTAGAACTTTCTATGGGCCTCTAGCTATGTGCATGGGATTGGTATTTGTGCCTCTGTCCCCTTGTTTGAGCTTCTTTCTGACTTCTCTGGAATGAACTGTTTGAAAAACCTTAAAACATTTCTGGTACCTAGAGTCAAATAAGATTAACTTAAACAGAAACCTCCTCCAGTCCTGGGATTTGTTTAACCTTAGGGATAGATATCGCCTAATTGTCATGGAAGCAGATTAGATAACGCAGTAAACATGGTAAACTTGGCCTTAAATGGTCTGCTTGAGAGTTCTAAGTTCAAGGCAGAGGCTAATTTCTTAGAAAGCACTGGAGCTCTCTAGTGGCCACTGTCCATCCCTACTCAATGGAATAAAGGAATGCATCAGAACTGAGCCTACTAGACTGCAACTGAGAGAAGGCTTTGACTCCCACTGCTCCTCTCCCCTCCTGTGCCTGCCATGGTAGTTCTAGACATAAAGAAGGTGTTCAAGGAATGCATGGTAAATGAATTCTTCCTAATCCAATAACATACTAGGTCACAAAAGACAGTGCAGTAAATTATTAAAGCTTAAAACTGTAGTAAGACTTGTAGGACATCCTATATGGTTGATAAAGTGCTAGATGTGGGTTCAGATCCTGCCTGTAATACTTCATATCTATGTGAAAGGGGTCAAGTCACTTAATCCAAGTCTGTTTTTTTAATCTATAACGCAGATAATACACAAATAAATAACATCATCTGACATTTAGTATTTTGACATTTGCAAAGTGATATATACATGTGTGTATATCCATTTGAGTTTCATTATACACTGAGCTAAAGCATTCTATAAATGACTTAATTGCCATAATTAGTATCTATTTATTTATTATAGCTTTTTATTTACAAGATATATGAATGGGTAATTTTTCAGCATTGACAATTGCAAAATCTGTTCCAATTTTTCCCCTCCTTTCCCCCACTCCTTCTTCCAGATGGCAGGTAAACCGATACATGTTAAATATGTTAAAGTATATGTTAAATAAAATATATGTATACATGTCCATACAGTTATTTTGCTGCACAAAAAGAATCAGACTTTGAAATAGTGTACTATTAGCCTGTGAAGGAAATCAAAAATGCAGGCGGACAAAAATAGAGGGTTTGGGAATTCTATGTAGTGGTTCATACCCATTTCCCAGAGTTCTTTCGCTGGGTGTAGCTAGTTCAATTCATTAATGTTCTATTGGAACTAATTTGGTTCATCTCATAGCTGAAGAGGGCCACATCCATCAGAATTGATCATCATATAGTATTGTTGTTGAAGTATATAATGATCTCCTGGTCCTAGTATCTATTTTTCAAATAACTACTAAAATAAACTTCCTGATGAAGAAATATAAACACGTCCTATTTCTGTTCCCAGACCCAGGAAATTTAGTTAGAATAACTTTCATAGGCCATGTAACCTTTTACATTTTAACCTGTGATTAAAAAAGGAATCACCATTATCACACACACACAAATACACACACATGCACAATTTCTTGCATAGTGCCTCTTCCATTAGAATGTAATTTCCTTGAAGGCAGAGAGCATGTTTTGTCTTCTGTTGTATATTCAGCATATAGCACAGTGCCAAGGATCACTTAATTAATTTTTGACTATAACTTTTTTTAAAATGAGAAAAGAAACAAATCAAATACTTTTATATGGGGAGAGGATAAATTATTAACCACATAAGGATTAGAGATAATTATAAAAGATAAAACAAATCATTTCAATTAAATGAAATTGAAGGTCTTTTACATTAATTAAGTTAATGTAACTAGGATATTGATGCAACTATGATAAGGAAGGAAGAGCTTGCCTAGGGAAAAAATCTTTGTAATATCTCTGGTAGGGGTTTGACAAAGCTATTCTCCAATAAATAAGTGGCTAAAGAGCATGAACAAATTGTTCTCAAAATAAGAATTGCAAACCAGTAATGATTCTGAGGATTTGCTTCATATCCAGCAAACTGGAAAAAAGTGTGACAAAAGGTAGGAAGTTTCAGGGATGGTGGAAAGATGAACATTAACATATTATAGGCAGAGCTTTGAATTGGTCCAACCATTTTGGAAAGCAATTTAGAATTACACAAATAAAGTGACTAAAATAGACCCCTTGCCTCAGAGATTCAAAGATAGGTATACAAGTCAAGTAGGATATATATATATATATATATATATATATATAGAGAGAGAGAGAGAGAGAGAGAGAGAGAGAGAGAGAGAGAGAGAGAGAGAGAGAGTCTTTCTTTGTCAAAGAACTAGAAACCAAATAAATGTCCATTGCCTGGAGAATGGTTATCAGATTGGGCATGTGGATATAGTGAAATAATACCATACTATAAGAAACAAAGAATATGATGACTATAGAGGTCTGCAAAGACTTCTGTGAGTTAATATGAAGTCATATAAGTAGAACTAGGATAAGGAAAAAATGACAAACATTAAATGCAAATTGTAAATGACATAATTCAGCCTCAAGAACAGAATGAAAATAAACTTTCTTCTGCTTCTATAGATGTGAAGGGCCATTTGTGTGGAACACTATATATAATTTTTTAATGGTTAATTTTTTTTCTTCTTCTTTTAAAAATTATTTATTATAAAGAAAGAGTCTAGTGTAGATGTGGGTTCATCCAGCCCACAGGTCATAAGGCCCACAAGATCATTTGCTAAGCCAACTGCAGGCAATGATGAACTGAAAGCTAGGCATGACAACCTCTCACTGCTTGAGTTCATTAAATTGATAATTTTTTGTATAGTCCACAAATGGTTTTTGCCATTTTTTTTCCCTACTCCTGCTTTATGGGTGAAGGGAAGGCTATAGTAGGAAATGTAAATGATATAAAAATGATATAAAACCATGTTATCAATAAAAATTTATTTTTTAAAAAAGCCTGCAGTTCCAAATAGAATACAAACTCCTTAGATTGTCATTCAAGCCTTTCTCAAACTGAATTCAATCTACCTTTCTACCTTCACAGTATTTCCCTTCATTGATGTTCAAGCCAAAACTTAACAACTCACTGATCTTGCCTTTTCGATAAGGGTCACTCACTAGAACAATTACAATCATTTACAATCAGAAAATTGGATCAATTTTTCTTACCTATTTCAATTTCTTCATGTAAAAGTAAATGTTTCTCCAAATGAATGATTACATGGTTATCCAACATCAGCACTAGAAAGAAAAAAAGGAAGTACAAAAATTATGTGTGAAAAAAGATTTCTTAAAGATATTTTATCCAGTCAGCTAGAGATGTAAGTGGAATGCTATAGGCTTCAAATCTCACATCCAGATTTGGGCAAATATATCGTTACTTGTCCTTCGTTTTTGAAGAGGACCAATGACATCATGGGGTGATGTTTTGGCTCATCCGTGACCTCTCTCTTCCAGTCATCTAAGTCCAATGGATCAGAATGTGGTGAATGACCTTAGCATCCTCAATATCTGACCAGGCTTTAAAGTGTTCCACAGTACCTGCTTATCTGCTTCAGTCTCCTTCATAGCAACTGAAAAAACTACTTATCTGCTCATTCTGTCAAAAGTCTCAAGCTTATGGCAGGACACCCCTACCTAGCCCATTAACTCACCAAGTGGCTTAAAGCCCATTAGTTCAATCCGGTTTGCTGAGCCAATTTATTGTCATATGGCCACTGCACATGTTACAGCTTCTTGGGACATTGGGGCAGAAGCTAGTGCCAAGTAGATACCAAAGGTGGATAGGCAGTCCAGAAAGGGGCTTGGCAAACACTCATACCAGATGGGTTCTCTCTGCATACCTCATATATCCCCAATATGTAGCAATTCCCCCAAAGATGGTTTCCCCAGTTTCTCTTTGGCATAGGAAAAATTCCATCTCTTATGTGGATCAGAAATCCAAACTCCCTCCTCAAAGAGTTGAGAAGAGGAAATAGGTTCCAGAATTGTGAATAGTGGGGAACAAGGTTATCAGCTACCTTCATTTCCCAGATATATCCATATTGAGATCTTTAAGCACAGTAAATGGTTAATGGAGTACAAGAATGGAATGTTTCCTCAGTTATTCAATGAGGGGAAGGTAAAGGAATAAACGTTTATACAGAATGCACTTTGTGCTAGGCAATTGTTGGAATCTTTACAAAGTGTTAAGCCACTGGAGTTGATTTGATCTTAGAAGATATTTTGGGCCAGAACTTGAAACAAAGTACTAAATGGAACTGATTGAACAATGCTTGTGTTCACACCTTTAGAGAGCTCATA
This sequence comes from Sarcophilus harrisii, assembly GCF_902635505.1. Classification (NCBI taxonomy): domain Eukaryota; kingdom Metazoa; phylum Chordata; class Mammalia; order Dasyuromorphia; family Dasyuridae; genus Sarcophilus; species Sarcophilus harrisii. Next base: position 351,129,970 of record NC_045427.1, read on the forward strand.
AGTATCTAAGTACTCAATGGAGTTCACATGTTTGAGAGATTTCAGAGAGCATGCTGGGGGAGATATCCCACAATCCCACACTCAGAGAAGTAGCATAAATACAGTTCCAGTGAGCGACTCGAGGGAGTTCTGGGGAACTTCAACTGGGGTTGGAGACAGAGCACTCTGGGAGATACAGAAGCCTACTCGCCTCAGTTGGAGATTGAGAAGCCACGAGTCGGAGCTGGCTGGAGGCTGAAGAAAGCAGAGGCAGAAGTCAAGGACAAAAGCTGCAAGGACTCAAGCAGAGAAATAGGTCTCTGATCTAGCCGGGCTATTTTGGAAGGAGAAATAAACATTTGCACTTTTACCAGCTGGCTGCAATTTTGGAGTAATTATTTATTTCAACTGAGACTAAGGTTGCCTCCAAGAAAACCACCACATAGGCAATGTACTAAGTACTTTTCACAAATATTATTTCATTTGATTCTCATAACAATTCTGCAAGCTATGTGCTATTATCATCAATGACTCAATTTTATAGAAGCTGTGAGATGTTAAGTGACCTATCCAAGGTCATACAGTGTTAGAGGTAAAATTTGAACTCAAGTATTCCTAATTCTAGGCATAGTACTCTAGCCAAAGTGCCATATGCCTCTGGACAGTGAAATGGAAGATCCTATGGCAAATTCTACAGGGTCATTTGAGCCTAGAAATAAAGTTATCTATAAAATTATTTTTTGAAAAAAAATGTGCCAGGTTGATTTTAGGGGAAAAGACAAAATAAAAAACATTTAGAGGAAACTAGCTAATCACTGGTTAGTTAATTAGTTGATTAATCAGCTGGTTCTCCTTCATAAACCCCAGCAAAAGAAAGCTAAGGAGTAACCCTAAGGAAATTCTCCTATCAAGTCAGTAATTGCATGGAAAGAAGACAGAATTTGCAGCAGGGAAACTAATACAAGCCCCAGAAAATAAGACCTGAGTCCTATGAGCAATGAAAAAAGGGACCACAAATGGAAAATATGAATAAATAAATAAATAATGCTGACCACAATGAAGGAATGCTACAAATTAAGAGAAATCCAAGATGTAATCCCAGACAAGGGTTAACTCCACAATAAATATACACAAAACTTCAGGGGAAAAAAACTGATTTAACCACAATGAATTAAAAAATGGCTGGAAGAAAAAAATGAGAAACTAAAAAATGAAATTGGAACCGACATAAGAATATTGGAGGAAAAATTCAAACAGAAGAAATAACTTGGAACAGACATCCTGAGATATGCAATGGAACAATGAATGACCCAATGAAAAGATAAGAAATATTACAATAAACTAAAAAGATTAAACATATATAAAAATACACACACACACACACACACACACACATATATGTTTATAAGGTTATCAAAAATAAATCTGGGAATCAATGAAAAAAAATATCTAATGGCCTAGCCATACTAGATCTCAAACTGTATTACAAAAGTGGTAACCATCAAAATGATGTGGTATTGACTAAGAAATAGAATGGTGGATCAGTGGAATATAGATTAGATACCCAATACATTAATAGTAAATGACCATAGCAATTTAGCGTTCGATAAACCCTAAATTCCAAGCTTTCAGGACAAAAACTCATTATTTGACAAAAACTGCTAGGAAAACTGAAAAACAATGTCGTAAAACCTAGATATAGACCAACATCTCACACTATATAACAAGATAACATCGAAATTTAGATATAAAGGGTAATAACATATGTAAATTAGAACATGGAATAATTTACCTGTCAGAATTTTGAATAAGGAAAGAATTTAGAACTAAATAAGATATAGAGCACATTTCAAAATCTAAAATGTACAATTTTTATGTTAAAAGTTTTAACTTTTATTATATTATTATTATTATATTAAAATTATATTATATTATTATTACATTTATTAAATTATATTAAAAATTACAAACAAAACTAATACAAACTAAAATTAAAAGGAAAGCAAAAAGTTGGGAAAACCCACAATTGGGGAGGGTAAAAAAGGTTAAACAAAACCTTTATCACAAAGATGGATAATCAAAGCAAATTCCCCAATGGCCATGTCCAAAAATATGTCTCATTTTCTACCATGAATACATTACTTCTCTGTCAAGAGATAAGTGATATGCTTCACAGTCAGAGGTCACTGAATTGTTCTTAAGGTTTCAAAATTGTTTGTACTATAATATTGCCATTGTATATTACTTGTTTCATTCAGAATCACTTCATATAAATCTTCCCAAGTTTCTCTGAAACCATCCCTTTCATTATTTCTTACAGCACAATAATACTATTACCTTCATATGCCATAATTTGTTTTGCCATTCACTCAGTTTCTAATTCTTTGCCACCACAAAGAGAACTGCTATAAATATTTTTGTACAAATGTGTCTCCTTCCTCTACTTTTTATTTCTTGGACGTATAGGATAGTAAGTTTGTCTGGGACAAAGATTATACACATAAGTAACTATGGCATAGTTTGGGACTTAGTTCCAAATGGTTTTATTGAATGGCTGAACAAAGTCACATCCTTAACATTGCAATAACAGCTTCTCCAGCATCTGTCATTTTTTATTTTTTGTCTATTTTAGCAATCTGATATGTATGAAGTAGAACCTCTGCGAGTTGTTTTCTTGTGCGTTTCTCTAATTAGGAGGGATCTGTGCATGGCTATTGGTAGTTTGATTACTTTGAACTACCCGTTCATATCCTTTGACTATTATTTGTAATTCCTGTAGCCTTGGGCAAATCAATTAACCTCCCACAGCCTGATTTTCCTTCGCAGCAAAATGAGGGGTGGTGCCAAGATGGCCCCCAAGGTCTCACCAGTCTCTCCTCAAGGCTCCCCTGATTATTTGTTGCAACCAAACACTAAAAAGTGTAATCCCATGATTCCCAAGGAACCCAAGAAAAAAGGAAAGGGTCAATATGCACAAAGGTATCTACTGCAGCACTTTTTGTAGTAGCAAAGAATTGGAAAAAGAGTCTGTAAGCAGCAACTAGGGAAAGGATGAAAAATTATGACATATAAAAATAATGGAATATTATTGTGAAATAAGAAATGATGAAAGTGATAGATTCAGAGAATCTGGAAAAATTTTATGAATTCACACAGAAAAACTGACACAGACATATAGAGACAACAACACTAAAAGAAAAACCACTTGCAAGACTTAGTAACTATGATCAACAACATGACAAATTGCTACTTCAAAAGACTGATGATTCATGCTACCCGACAGGAATGAAGATACACTGAGAGACAAGGTCAGTGACTGGGCTTATTTTGCATGATTCTGCTTTTTTGTTGCAATGGAAAGTTTTTTTCCCCCCAGGGTGGAGGGCAAGGAGAGAGGCAGCATGGAGATTTTGTGGGATAGGTACATGGCTCAATGGCTATGATTGTTATTAGTTTAAAATTATTTAGAGAATTGTTTGATTAGATCCTTTGACCACTTATCTACTGGGAAATGGCTTATATATCTTAGATACCAAACCCAAATGGGACAGAAAACTTTTTTCCCATTCAATCATTTTCCTTCCTATATTATGCATAAATTTTGTCTGTGCAGAAACTTTTAGTTTCAGGTACTCAAGTTACCAATTTTATATTCTGTAATTGCCTCTGTCACTTGTTTGATAACCCATTGCTATGAGAGATGTGACCTATTTCTCTTCTAATTTTCTCATAGTATGATCTTTAATATTAAGGTCATTTATCCATTTAGAATGTATCAAGTATAGCAAAAGCTGTTAAACTAACACCACACTGCTTTCCAGATTTACCTGCAGTTTTCATCAAATAGGGAGCTCTCTTAAATAATTTGTGTTTTACATTTTATCAAATACTGTATTACTGAGCTCCACTGCTTTTGAGTCTCTCTTATCTAATCTTTTCCACTTATCTATGTTTTTTAATCAATACCAGAGAGATATATGTATGGGTAATTTTTCAGCACTGACAATTGCAAAACCTTTTGTTCCAATTTTTCCGCTCCTTCCCCCCACTCCCTCCCCCAGATGGCAGGTTGACCAATACAAGTTAAATATGTTAAAATATAAGTTAAATACAATATATGTATACATGTCCATACAGTTACTTTGCTGTCCAAAAAGAATCAGACTTTGAAATAGTGTACAATTAACCTGTGAAGGAAATCAAAAATGCAGGCCGACAAAAATAGAGGGATTGAGAATTCTATGAAGTGGTTCATACTCATTTCCCAGTGTTCTATCACTGGATGTAGCTGGTTCAGTTCATTACTGCTCTATTGGAACTGATTTGGTTCATCTCGTTGTTGAAGAGGGCCACATCCATCAGAATTGATCCTCATATAGTATTGTTGTTGAAGTATATAATGATCTCATTTCACTCAGCATCAGCTTATGTAAGTCTCTCCAAGCCTCTCTGTATTCATCCTGCTGGTCCTTTCTTACAGAAGAATAATATTCCATAACATTCATATATCAAAATTTATTCAGCCATTCTCCAATTGAGTGGCATCCACTCAGTTTCCAATTTCTGGCCACTACAAAGAGGGCTGCCACAAACATTCTTGCACATACAGGTCCCTTTCCCTTCTTTAAGATATCTTTGGGATATAAGCCCAGTACTAACACTGCTGGATCAGAGGGTATGCACAGTCTGATAATTTTTTAGCATAATTTCAAATTGCTCTCTAGAATGGCTGGATGTATTCACAATTCCACCAATAATGTACACTACCAGATAGTGATGACCACTATTTTTTAGTATAGTTTGACATCTGGAAGTGCTATTCCCCATTTGTCTCTATCTCTTTCATTATTTCCCTTAGTCTAGATCAGGGGTCCTCAAACTTTTTAAATAGGGGGCCAGTTCACTATCCCTCAGACTGTTGGAAAGGCCAGACTATAGTAAAAACAAAAACTTTGTTTTGTGGGCCTTTAAATAAAGAAACTTCATAGCCCTGGGTGAGGGGGATAATCGTCCTCAGCTGCCGCATCTGGCCCTCGGGCTGTAGTTTGAGAACCCCTGGTCTAGATCTTTCATTTTTTTCCAAATTAATTTTATTATTTTATCAAGGCTATAAAATATGTCAAGGACTATATAAAGTAGAGGCAACTAGGTGGCACATTGGACAGTGTCAGGCCTCGAGTCAAGAAGACTCATCTTTCTAAGTTCAAATCTGGCCTTAGATACTTACTAGATATATGACCCCAGGCAAGTCATTTAAGCCTGTTTACCTCCATTTCTATGTTTGTAAAATGAGCTAAAGAAGGAAATGGCAAACCACTCCAGAGTTTCTGCCAAGAAAACTCCAAATGGGGTCAGGAAGAGTAACAACTGAACTGAAAAAGAACTCAACAACAATAACATAGTACACCTTTGATAAATTGATGTAAGCATTAAAATTGTAAATTAACTTCAATATCATTTTTATTACATTACATTAATATGGCTCAGTCATGAACACTGAATATTTTTCCAGCTATTTGTTATTTAATGTCTACTTTTAATTGAATCTGTACTAGTACTGTGTGTGCTTTGGTAGATCTATACCCAGATACTTTATGCATTTTGTAGTTATTTAGAATCGGATTTCCCTTTCTAATACTGCCTCTTGTATTTATTTCTATATAGAAATGCTTTTGAATTTTGAAGATTTATATCGTAGCCTGCAATATGGCTGAAGCTATTGTCTCAATAATTATCTTTGCATATTCCAAGTAGAAGATTTGTCTTATCCAAAAAAAAAAGATATTTTTATCTCCTCTTTACTTATCTTTATGCTTTAATTTCTTTCTCTTGTCTGATTGCTACTGCCAGCATTTCCAGAACTATAAGAAATGACAATGAAGAAGGTTAGCATCCTTGCTTTCGTTTTGTATATAAAGGGAAAAGTTCTAATACAGTCTAATACATATTATATATGATACTTTTTATTTTAGGTAAGTATTTTAAGTACCCCCTAAGCCTATACTTTATAAGTATAAATATAAATGTAAGTATAAATGAGTATTGTATTTTTGAGATAATTCTATGAGATAATTACATGGATTATGAATGTTCTTGTTTTTAATATAATTGTGTTGTTTCCTTAATGTTGATCCAGCCTTGCAAACCTGATATGATTCTAACTTGGCTAATCATTGACGTCTACTTGACAGAATTTTACTTTAAAATTTTGAATCAATATTCACTAATGATATCAGTCTATAGTTCTTCTGAGCTTCACTTATCTTTACACATTTTAGGTATCAGGACTATATTTGTCTCATAAAAAAGAATCTGGCAGGGTACTTTCTCAACTTTTAAGAATAATTTGGGTAGTATTGGTACTAACTGTTCTTTAAAAGTTTGATCGAACTCTCCTATGCCTAATTGATTTTCTAATCTATTATCCACCATGGCTGTTCCAAACATTTCTTCTTTCTTCAAGCCTTACGTAGCATCTTTTCACCTCACTCTTTCAGCTGAGAGTCTTGACTCATACTTTACCAATTTGAAGCCATTTCCTTAATAGTTTTCCTTTTCTCAAATCCTCTGACATCATTCTCATTGTTTTCTCTTTTTGTCTCATCTCTAACGAAAATATGGTTCTTCTCTCCCAAGACCAACCCCTACATTTATATCTTTAGTTTCATCCCCTGCCCCAGCAGACAGCTTCCATTATTCTCCTCCTATCCCTGGCTCCCCAACTCAGTTTTCAATCTCTTCCTCTCTAGTGGTTCCTTCTTGATGGCTGCACACACGAGCATACACCCCTAGTCTACCCCTCACAAAATCCACAGTCCTTACTAAAGAAATCTCTCTTGCTTTTCTCAGCCAATGTTCTTGAATAACCTGTGTGTACCCAGTGTTACGTCTTCTCCTCTCATTCTCTTCCTAGTCCTTTACAGTTTGGATTCTCACCTCATAATGAAATTCTTTTCTCCAAAATTATCAAATGTGTCAAATTTAATGGGCTCTCCTCAATCCTCATCCCTCTTGACCTCTCTGCAACTTCTGCCATTGCTAATGGTTTACTTTTTCTTTTTTGGATTTTTGAAGCCAATGCTCTCCTGATTCTCCTCCTTGTCTGGCTCCTCCTTGGCTTCCTTTACTTTTACGTCCATTACCATACAATCATATTTCTGAAACTTTCTCTTCACTGCCAAAAGCGCTTCCATATTTCAGTCACCAAATGATTCTAAAATTTTGACATTTCTACCTCTACAAAATCTCTTAATTTTGTCCTATTCTTCACTTGGAAAAACATCATCTCAAGTTCAAGTTCTCATCAGGTCTTGCTTGAACTACATTATAATAGCCTTCTATATGTCTTTCTACCTTAAGCCTCTCCCCATACTAATTCATCCTCTGCATAGACACCAAAGTGATTTTCCTAAAGCACACATCTGACCATGTTAATTCCCCCCAAAAAAATCTCCAATGACTCTCTATTACCTCTGGGATCAAAGAAAACCTCCACTATTTGACATATAAAGCTTTTCACAACCTGACCTCTTCTTACCTTTCTAGTGTTCTTATACAACATAGAGTTGTATGTACTCTACAACCCAACCATATTCGTCTGCTTCCTGTTCTGCACACAGGAAATGTGTACAAATCCCATTTCTGTGCCTTTGTCCTGCCTTCCATAACTGTGATGTACTCCTTCCTCACCTTTCCTTCTGGAATCCTTGTTTTCTTTATAGACTCAGGTCAAGCAATAACTTCCAATTAAAGTTCTTCCCAATCCTCCTAGTCCACTCCTTCCCGTATCTTCCCTTCATTTATTTTGGACACATTATGTCTACTTACAGATGCCTATGTTGTTTTCCCTTTAGAATGAATGTAAGCTCCTTTTCATCAAGAGCCATTTCTTTGTAGTCCTTGCAGCCTAGCACTTAGCATAGTGCCTGGAACATAATAGGCACTTAAAGTTTGTGGAGTGACTAATTGAGGGTATCACTGCTTTGTTAAATTATAAGTCTCAAAGAGCAGAACCTGTCTTCCTTCAACTTTTTTATGCTTAGTGTCTTAGGACAGTATACTCAGAAGGACTTGTGCACAGAAGCCTCTTAAGAAATGCTCTGCAGGAGCAGCAGCATGAGCCCCGAGAATGGAAAGCTAGTCTCTGAGTCAGAAAGACCAGGGTAAAGTTACACCACTAATTAAGAGCATGGGCCTGGACGAACCACAAGCTTTTCAAAGGGCCCCAAGTTACAAGGTAACCACTGGTATATATGTGAGTAACTGAAGACAGTTGCAACAGCAGTCCCCAACACAGGTAGGGTCAGTGTATACACACACACACACACACACACACACACACACACACACACAGACATACAATTTGACAGACTGTAATGAATTTATCAGGGATGGTCATGAGGGGAGAACTCACACCTTCAGACTTTGTGAGCCTGGAGTTATATGGGAAGTCTGAAGAAGGACTTCTAGACGTTATTATCCAAATTAAGTTTATGTCTTAATCTGTACTGGGGACCGCAAAGTCATTCTAAGAGGTGGAGTTCTAGCAGCCCACTTCCTAATTCAGGTCTGTGAGTGAGTTCAAACAGGTATCACTGACACCACACCCAGATTTCAACAGCTTTGTCTCTTCCAAATTTTTTCCCCAAGACCAGAATGATTCTGCCACAGAAGCCTGGAGATAGAAAATCACACTAAAATGAAATCCAACTGAAAACCCAACCACAGAACAGGCTAAGGCAAACAGATGACTAAGGATTAACAGACAAGTTCCTAAAAGGTAACAAAATCTTAAATTCCCATGTCATGATTTGTCAGAGATCAAAACATTCTGTTTATCTACAAATCTATATACAATACACATACACACAAAGTATCTGCATTTTTTTCTTTATGTAAGAAGACAGAACTTTAAAAATCTCTCCATTTCTAGAAGTCTGAGAAATTGGTCCTTTTCCATTATTCTTTTCTAAAAGCTGACAAAATTAAAAGTGAAACAAAGGGCCTGTGTAACCCACAAACTGACAAATATCCTAATAACTAAGAGATAATATAAATAATAGTGTAATTCTAGCTCAAAATTCTGTAGCTCTTTAAAATAGCAAAAACAGAAGTAACTACGGACCATGCCATACAAGATGCCTATTACCTCCAAATATTGATATGCCTAGAAAACAGTGTCAATTCTGCCGACACATCCTCTGGTTCTGGATGGAGATGTTCTGATGCATATATGCTCAGTTTAAAGGATCAACAGCAGCTTGAGGCAACACAGCAACCAGAACTTCCTCAGCTTCAAGGGAGGAGAGTGATTTCAGGCCAAGGCAAAGTGGTTTCCTTCAGACCATGAGCATGTGGCAGAAAAAAAATAGATAGCAGAGAAGCTGTTACTTTTTCAGGAAATGGCTGCTCAGCCCCATGAAAACTATGTTTTTTTTCTCAGGACAAATCTTGTATCCTCTTGTATCTTCTTTAGGCCTCAGCCACTTGCATAGAAACAGGCACAATTCTCTATGCCAGGTGTTCCTCTTCTGCGAATGAGGTGATAGTCTGCTTTCCCAGCTTAACTGCCTACAAAGGGACAGATGCGATAATCCCTTAAAAAGGGATTACTTTACAGTTTAAAAAGACCCAACTATATTAATAATTTTAATTCTACATGAGAGGAAAACACCAATAGGCCCACAATGTCTCGAGAAGAAAAAAGAATGAAAGCTAGCCAGATATGAGAAAAGATTTTTGACAAAATGAAGGTGAGGAAGTGAGAACTCCCCACTCCCTAGTATTTAGGGACATATATCTACTTCCCCAACCCAAAATTACTCCACTAACATAGAATGAAGTACCAGACACTGTCTATGCTAAGGATACAAATACAAAAATGAAAGACCCTACTCTCAAGAAGCTTACATCCCACAGCAGAAGGCAACAGGCAATGGTTACAAAGAGAAAAGAGAAATGCTAAGAAAAACAGGGTAAAGAAGGATGGAACTTGGCAAGTTGATTCTCGTCTTTGCTCTGTCACCAATTCAACAGACCTTGTTTTCCCGGAATGCTCTATCTCTTGATTTCCCTGGATTCCTTCTGGACTCAGCTCAAATCCTACCTTCTGTGAGATACCCTGTCCCTTTCCCTCTGAATACAATTTTTTGCATGTTATTCTTTCCATTAGAATATGAACTGTTTAAGTATAGAGACTTTTTTTTTAAAGTTTTTCCTTGCATCTTTACTCTTAGCACAATATCTGCATGTAGGAAGCACTTAAATATCTGATAACTGACTAGAATTAATTAAATGAATACTATGTGTAAAGGTAGACTTGGTATGAAGAGTACAAAAAGAGATACACACACACCATAAGATGTATATAGAAAAGTGAAATAAATAGAACAGAGGTACAGCCAAAATTATTACAAGAATGAAAATAAGGTGACAGGCTAATTTAAATGTTAAAATGAACATATAAAAATTAACTGTGTATTTAATAGATTCTGTTTCATGATAATGAAAGTGCACAAGGGGTAGGTAGGTGGCGCAATAGATAGAGCACCAGCCCTGAAGTCAAGAGGACCTAAGTTCAAATCTGGTCTCTGACACTTAACACTTCCTATCTAAGTGAGCCAGGGCAAGTCACTTAACCCCAATTGACTCAGGGGGAAAAGAAAGAAAGAAAGAAAGGGCACAGAATGAAGAGAACATAACATTACTGGATTAAAAATAGCTCTTATCAAAACTACTAAATAAAAAAATAGCAAAGTAGATCAGAAGAGAGAAGCAAGTTCTATAGGCAAATTAATGTAGTGCAATGAAATAAAACACAACTTACTAAGTGAAAGAATATCTATAGAACAAAAACAGCAATTTGACAGAATTATAATATCTACCACAATAACTTCCAAGTGGATAAGCAATCTAAATATAAAACACAATTTGTTACATTTATAACAAAAATGGGACAAGAGATCACAAAAGATAAAAAGAGGCAATTTCAAATATATCTAATTTTTTAAAGCTTTTGAAATAAGAACTAGAAAGGTTAGATCAGTGGAACAGTAAATACATTTAGAGCTGCAAGTGACTATAAAAATCTTGTGTTTGATAAATGTAAGACTTAAGTTTGGGGGATAAAAATTCATTATTGGGTAAATTGCTGGAAAAACTAGAAAGCAGTCTAACAGAAATTGGACAGAGACCAATACCTTATACCATTTACCAAGATAAGGTCAAAATGGATACATGACCTATACAGAAAGGGAGATAATACAGTTAAATTTGAAGAGCAAAGGACATCCTACATATCAGACTTATGGAAAGGAGAATTTATAAATAAACAAGAAAGAGCGGTATAAGATGTAAAATGGACAAAAGCAATGTAGCCAAGATCAGAAAGAAAGCAGATAATTGGGGGAGGGGGATTTTTTTTTGGACAGTTTCTTAGATAACATCACACAAATATACAAAACCTTTGTCAAATCTAAAAGAATATGAACCATTCCCAACAGGATGATTTCAGAAAGGTCTAGAGAGACTTACATGCATGAACTGAGGCTGAGTGAAATGAGCAGGAGATCATTATATACTTCAATAACAATACTATATGATGATCAATTCTGATGGACATGGCCCTCTTCAACAATGAGATGAACCAAATAGTTCCAATAGAGCAGTAATGAAGTGAACCAGCTACATCCAATGAAAGAACTCTAGGTAATGACTATGAACCATTACATAGAATTCCCAATCCCTATATTTTTATCCACCTGCATTTTTGGTTTCCTTCACAGGCTAATTGTACAGTATTTCAAAGTCTGATTCTTTTTGTACAGCAAAATAACTGTTTCGACATGTATACTTGTATTTAATTTATAGTTTAACATATTTAACATGTATTGGTCAACCTGCCATCTGGGGGAGGGAATGGGGGAAGGAGGGGGAAAATAGGAACAAAAGGTTTGGCAATTGTCAATGCTGTAAAATTACTCATGCATATAACTTGCAAATAAAAAGTTATATAAAAAGAAAAAAAAAGAATATGAACTATTCCCCAATTGATAAATGGTCAAAGGATATGAACAAGAAATTTTTTGATGAAAAACCAAATAATTTATAGCCATATGAAAAAACTCTAAATCATTAGTGATTTGAAAAATGCAAATTATTGGCAAGTATAATGTAAGCCTAGACTCCCCTAAACAATGGGAGAAAAGGCTGGAGGAGGAGGGGCTTTCTGCATTCAGGCTATTTAATCATGTGTTTTATAGTTTTTACTTTGCCCTTCTTTTACTGACAAACATCTTGCCAGATGGGAGATGCCCTTTCTCTGGAGATCATAATAATCCTATTTTTTTTTTTTTTGCTTTTTTTCTTTAAAAAAGAGGGGAAAAAAAAGAAAATTAAAACAACTTGGCATATCATTTTATATCTATCAGATTGGTAAAAATGATAGAAGGGGAAAGCAAATTTAAATGATAAAAGGGGAAAGCAAAAAATATTGAAGAAATGTGAAAAAATTAGGACACTAATTCCTGTTGGGGGAACTATGAACTGATCCAACTATTTTGGAGAAAAAATCTGCAATTATGCCCAGAGTGATTAAACTGCCTTATACGCTTTGACCCAACAATACCATTATTAGGCCTGTTTCCCAATATGATTAAGGAAAAAGGGAAAGAAACCTGTATGTTCTAAAAATATTTATACCAGCTCCCTTTGTGATGGCAAAAAACTGAAAATTGTAGGAAGACCCATCATTTGGGGATTGACTGAACAAGTTGTGGTATATAAGAAATGATGAGCTCAGAATAATGAAGAGCAAAAGGAGCAGAACCATGAGAACACAGTATATAATAAAAGCAATACTATTTTAAGATCATCTTTGACAAAGAACAACTTTGAGCAACTAAGTTATTTTGTCTATTATAAATACTGAAATTAACACAAAGTATATATGAATGAAAATGCTATCTAACTCCAGAAAAAGAACTAATAATATTAGTTTGTATAAAGGATTTTACATATATATGTATATATACACATACATATATCTATATACATGTTTGTGTCCAAGAGTAGTCATCTTTAGGGCGAGTGAGAGAGGAATAAAGAGCTATATGATAATTTTATTGTATTTTAAAGGAATAGCAAGTTATATATAATAAATCTGTAGTTTCATGTGCAATCCATCTTTTTCTTATTCTAATGTTATGAAAATATTTGTTTTTCTTAAATTCAGAATAAAAGATAAAAATTTGAAAAAATTCAACATTAAAAAAAAGAAAGTCAATATACTTAGAATAAATGGTTGAATGAAGAAAAGAATCTTTGAATTAAATCTTTCAAATAAAATCCAATAATACAGATATTATTATTCCCATTTTGCAGATGAGGAAAATAAGACCCAGAGGGCTTAAATGACTTGTCCATAGTAACAAAGCACTTTGTGTGATAACAAAAACCAAAAAAAAAAATCTAAGTGTTAATCCACTAAGGAATGACTGACAGAACAGGGCTATATAAATTTACTGGAATAATAATTGAAATATAAAAAATACAAGGGATTTGAAAAAACATGGCAAAACTTTTTTAACTAAGGCAGAGCAAGCAAGAAAAATCCAAAAAAATTTAAAAATTAAAAAATACACACACACACACACACACACACACACACACGACTACAAAAATATAAATTTAAAACAATACTAACCGGAAACTGAAATTAGATTTAAAACAACGTCTAATAAAGATTCTAAAGAACAGTTTAGGAAACATACTTCCCCAGAAAAGTAGGGAAATATGCAGTCACTAATGTTTATGTAACTGATTTTTCTTTGTAATAATGAGATGCCGAGGAAGGGATATAAAACATCAGGAACTGTGAATAAAAGCACCAATAAAATTTTGAAAATCAAACTAAATAAAGAGACCAAAAACAGGGTAAAATAACCCACCCTGTAGCTTACTAAGATCTTGCAAGGAAAGCACTGAGATGGACTAAGTGGAGCTTTTAAAATAAAGGGCAAAATGTAAAGCAGAGGAAGGATCTGGTAAATATTCCTTTTCTTCCTTGAAGCTAAGGCACATCTGATGAGAATATGGACTAGAATGCTTACTTATTAAAGATCCAGAAGGGTTTCATGAGGAAATATTTAGCCTCAATCAATTTTCACACACAGTTCATTGGCCTATTATACCTGGAAGATTTTGGTAGAGAACATGAAGTGACTTGTGCTATGGCTATACAGTCATTCTGCTTTTTTGCAGATTAAATCCCAAGAAAAACTCACAAAGGGGGGAAAAAATTTAAAGAATCATATTTCAAAGATCTAACAGACAGAGCTAGGACCTCTTGACTTGTCTGGGCAGTCTCCTGGGATATTGTCATAACTTGTTGCAGTTGCTCTTTCCCAACCAGCCTTGAAGATAACACCCAAAGAGTTCCCCCTCTACTCATCTTCACCATTCCAGAGATGCTGACATAAAAGAATTAAACTTATGGAAAAGTAGAAGAAGAAAAGACCTTTAAAGATCAAGTGCAACATTTTCAATTTACTGGAGAAAAAATATTCACAACATATTTGTTTCCAACATATTCATGATTTGCCCACAATAAAACAAAGGACCTTCTAACTCCAAGGTCTAATTCTTTCCTCTACACCAGGCTGTGTCCTTTAAATGTAAGTTCCTATGTTTGAGTTTTTAAAAGTCAACATCAAAACTAGGGAATGTTGGAAGATAACAACAGTTCATGTGAAAAATACCAAAAAGACTTCAGCTGAATGGAAAAGTCTAGTTAAGCAGAATAAGAAAGGTGGCAATTCCACCCACTCTGTCCTGGTCAAACTTCATCTAGAACACAGTTTTCGTTTCTGAGGGCCACACCTTGGAAAGGGCCATTTTTTCTGAGTGTTCAAAGGATGACCAAAGATGGCAAGTGACTTCAAAATCATACAATATAAGGATCACTTTAAGGGAACGTAAATAGTAAACCTGCAGAAAAGGTTATTTCTGTTGGAGGTACCACTATCTCTCTAATCATTTCAGACCCAGAATCAGAAATCTGGATTTCAAGGGGACTTCCTCAGTTATCTAGTTTAATCTAAACCAAAAAAGAATCTCTAATCAAGTGATCATTCAAACTGCTGCATATGATAGGAGCTCACTACCTTCTGAATTCACTCCAATTCTGAATAATCATCTCTGCCTGAATTAATATTCTGCCTGAATAAATATTCAGTATTCCTCTAACAGTCATCAACCCATTATTTCTCACCTCCTAACTGTTCTTTGTTTGCTTCAATCCATTTTCTACAAAGTAAACAAAAATAGCCTCCCTAAAGTACTATACTCTTTTTATGAACTGTCAGGGGCTTCTTTTTGTCTCTGGAATAAAATACAAACTCTTGATCTTGATATTTAATATCCTTCACTATCTGCCTTCCAGGATATTTTTTTCAGGCTTACTGTACATTACATATCTTCATACACTTTATATTCAAAAACTGGAATATTTGGTGTTTCCAAAAACTGCCATTCCATTTTCCACCTCCAAGCCTTTGCAAAGACAATTTCTCATGCTGAAAATATATTCCCTTCTCATTTCTGCTTTACAGAATCCCTAGCTCTCCAATTTGGAACTATGCCCAAAGGGCTATCAGACTATGCATACATACCCTTTGATTCCGCATAAAAAAGGGAAATGTTTGTGGCAGCCCTTTTTATAGGGGGAAGGAACTGGAAAATGAGTAGGTGTCCCATCAGTTGGAGAATGAAGATAATGGAATGTTATTGTTCTGTAAGAAATGACCAGCAGGATGATTTCAAAGAGGCCTGAAGAGACATGAACTGGGGCTAAGTCAAGTGAATAGAACCAAGGGAATATGGTACACAGTAACAGCAAGAATATATGATGATCAACACTGATGGATGCGACTCTTCACAACAATGAGATGATTTGGGCCAGTTCCAATGGACTGTTAATGGAAAGACCATCTGTATCCAGAGAGAGGACTGTGGGGAGTAAAGGTGGATCACAATATAGCATTTTCACTCTTTTTGTTGTTGTTTCCTTACTTTTTGTTTTCTTTCTCATTTTTTTCTATTTTGATTTTTCTTGTACACCATGATAACTATGGAAATAGCTATAGAAGAATTGCACATGTTTAATATATATTGAATTAACTTGCTATCTAAAGAAAAAATTGGAACACAAAGTCTTGCAAGAGTGAATGTTGAAAATTATCTACATATTTTGAAAATAAAAAGATTTAAAAAATTAAAAAGAAAAAAAAAAGAATCCCTAAAATGAGTGTGAACTGTTTGCATTTTTGTTTTTCTTCCCAGGTTATTTTTACCTTCTGAATCCAATTCTCCCTGTGCAACAAGAGAACTCTTTGTTCTGCACACATATATTGTATCTAGGATATACTATGACATATTTAACATGTATAAGACTGCTTGCCATCTAGGGGAGGAGGTGGAAGGAGGGAAGGGAAAAGTCAGAACAGAAGTGAGTACAAGGGATAATGTTGTAAAAAATTACCCAGGCATATGTTCTGTCAATAAAAAGTTATTAAAAAAAAATTTCTAGCTCTCTTCAAGATTCAGTTCATATGCAAACTCCTCTAGGAAACTTTTCCTAATAAATCTAGTTATAGAAATTCTTGTCTTCCTCAAATTGCCAAATTGTATATTGTAGTATCCTCTCTTATCTCCAAAATAAAATGTAAAGTGTTTTTTATTTTCTAATAATTAGAAGCTCCAAAATAGAATGTTGTTCTTAGGAAGTAGTGTTTTCTCTCTTAATAGAGGTCTTCAATCAAAAGCTGGGTAATCACATTTTGGGAGTGGACATATGATTTCTGTTCAGGTATGGGTGGTATTAGATGATCAACTTCGGGATTATCTATGATTCAGATTCAATGAAAGTGCCAATAAGAAAAGAAATAACTATTAAAAAGGGAGGGGAATGGGAAAAGAAGTCAAAAAGTCTTGAAAATGTACAATCTAAACCATAAATTCCTTAAGGGCATGGAGTTTACAGTTGCAGCTCCCATGGAAACTAGTGTCAGAGGTAGGTCTACTACATTGCAGGGCTTTTCACTCTTTCAGTCTAGTGCCTTTTTCATTATATCATTTCTGATGGCAGCAAATCCCAACTCTACTCACATTCATCTCCAAAAAACCCACATTATCCTGGCTAGTCTCTTCCCTATCCCTAGCATTTGCATATATTCTCCATTCTGGCTCATTACTTATATCTAAAATCCCCATCCCCCACTGCTCCTATATTCAAGTCCTACCCATCCTTAAAGAATCAGCTCAAATAGAAAAATACTTTATACAAAGTAATAGCAATGTCTGGGATGACTGTAAATGGCTTTATTATTTTCAGTAGCGCAATAATCTACTACTACTACTCTGAAGGACTTATGATAAAAAATCTTATCCATACCCAGAGAAGGAACAGATTGTGTGTCTGAATACAGATTGAAACATTGTTTCTCTATCTTTCTCATTATTTTTAACTTAATTTTTCTTGAGGGTTTTTATTTTCATTAGGGTAGGAGATCTATGTTTTCTTTCACAACTAGACTTTTATGGAAATGTTTTGCATAACTTTACATGTTTTTTCTTAATTGTGGGTGGGGATAAGGAACCTAAAACTCAAAAACCTTAAAAACAAATGCAAAAAAATTGTTTTGAACATAACTGGGGGAAAATATTAAATAAACAAATAAATTTAAAATAAAAAATAATCAGCTCAAATACAAATAGTCTCTATGAAGGCTTCCCTAAATACCCAAGGAAAGACTCATTCACCTTTTCCCTTTCTATAACCCTACAGCAGCTATAGGTCCTAAATTACACTCACCTAATGGTTTTCTATCATTATTTGTTTCATTTGTATTAGCCCTGAATATCTACCAGATGATTTCTTAAGGGTAGAGTTTTCTTTATTTTCAATCATGCCTCCAACCCTCCAATTATGTAGCATAGTGATAGAGACACAATGCAAGCTCCTGGGTGTGTGTTAACTGACAACACTTTGAAATAAGATTAAATGGTAGTAGCTGGCATTAATAAGCTTTAAATCTGAGGTGACCCTGTTTTTTGAAGGCTATGCCCATGGGAGACAGATTCTGGAATGCTGGAAATGCTGGAGAGATTTCAAGTATGGTCCCAATGACAATGTTCCTTTTCCTACTACTTTGCAACTTTCACTCCAAAAGATGAAAAGAGCCACAGAGTACCAAGAATGATCTTTTATTTTTCCTTGTTTTATGTGTTACTGTGGCTAAAGCACTAATTCTTTATCAGGTAGCCTGCTTATTGGTGATAAACATTAAAACATTTAGTAGACACAAAGTGCTGAAGGATACAAACAATAGCAAAAATAATTCTTGTTCTCTACATGTTCATATTCCAGTAGGAAGGAACAACACATATGAGGGAAATGGTGACCAGAGGAGGTATTTTGATCTTTAAAGTTACAAGGAAGATGAGTGAATGAATGAATTTTTTAAAAAATTAAGTACTTGTTATATGTGAAACAATATATGAAGTGCTAAAATACAAACGGAAAAGCAAGATAATCCTTGTTCTCAAGAAACTCACCTTCCAATAGCTGCAGACAGCACATACAGGAAGCTTTAGTTACAAATTAGATGGAAAGGACTAGTGGTTTTAAAAGTGCAGTGGCAAAGGAGATGCTAATGTATCTTTGTTAAATGTCATTTCCACTGATAAAATCATGTAGCTGCTAGAAAGGTAGCACCTATACAGGAAACGAGGAAATAGCTCCTGTACAAGGGTTCCTCCACTGAACAATGGCTATAGGGGGCCGTGCTGATAGCAGGGTTAGTAGTCTGGAAGCCCCGCTATTCCCGAAGTTTGGTATCTGTCAACAACTGGTCAGCAGTTGATATTAATGGAATCAAGGATAGTGGATCCCTTCTCCACAATGACTATTCCCACGATTATAGAGGTTATAGAGGCTGGGCTGGAAACAGGACCAGAGATCTGGAAGACACTGCAGTTCTCGAGGATCTTGAGCTATTTCCACCAGGATTTGAAGGGAGGCAGTTGAAGTGGTGTTAGTGTTGGTGTTGGTTTGGTCTGTGTGCTACCTTCTCCTTTATTTTTCTCCATCAGGATACCTTACTTCTTCAACTAGGATGGCTAGCCTCTCCCATCAATTGCAGATGCTCAGCAGGTAGAAGTGACAATTGTAGGAGGCTAAGAAGATAAAATGTACTCCCCTGAATAAGTTTGCCATAAGTCTGGCTAGAAGTGAAGCCTCAGGGGAATAAAATAACATATCCTGCCAACTCCTCCTTTCTTCACCACCGCCACAACCCCCATAGCAGTTCTGATTCAATTATGGTTCCAGAACTGAAAAGGAGACACTCTGCTGTAAGATCTGGAGTTTTTTTTAACATGATAAAAAGCTGTACCTCTCTGACATAGCCTTTGGAACCCAGGGTCATCTCCATGAAAAGAACACAAAAATAAATAGGATCTTGTGGCATTAATGTATCAAAAAAGAAAATGAAATAAATCTGATATGATTTGATCTTGATGAAGACACACTGGCTTTTTTATTTTATCCTGCCTTCACTTTCTAAAAGTTCACAAATCCTTCTTTTAATACATTTTGCCACATAAAAAAGTTAAATTCACTGACCTATAATTGGTGAATTCAGTCCTCTTCCCTTTTTTGAAAATCAAACAATATTAAGTGCCTATCATGTGTCAGGTACTATGTTCTGTGCTGAGCACCGGGAATAT
Source organism: Sarcophilus harrisii (assembly GCF_902635505.1). Taxonomy (NCBI): domain Eukaryota; kingdom Metazoa; phylum Chordata; class Mammalia; order Dasyuromorphia; family Dasyuridae; genus Sarcophilus; species Sarcophilus harrisii. Next base: position 351,149,734 of record NC_045427.1, read on the forward strand.
TAAAAAAGGGGGAGAAAAAAGACTGCTCTCAAGGAGTTCACAATTCAATAGGGAAGACAACAAACAAATATGATAACAAAAATAAGATAACTAAAAAATAAAACCCTTTTTCCTTCAAAAAGGAAAGGGGTATATTCATTAGATGTTGCAAAGGTAGGATTGCCAGCCCTTGGCAACAGATTGGATATAGATGAGAAGAGGAGGAGGTAAGAAATAGTGACAAATCAAACCTGACAGGATGATGTTCCCCTCTACAGGAACAGGGAAAATTGAAGGAAGGAAGGGTTTAGGGAAAAAGATAACCAGATCCATTTTAGAAAAGCTAAGTTTAAAATGTCTACAAACATCCAGTTAGAGATTGTGAAAGGCACTTGGTAATGAGAGATGGTGGTCAGCAGAAGAACTGGGACAGGACAGGTAGATCTGAAACTCATTAGAACAGAGATGTAATTAAATCCATGGGGTTGATGAGATCACCCTTGTTCAATCCTGAAGCATATATTCTATCCACCAACATCTTTCAAAGATAACTGATAGCAGTTTTGTAATCACACCTGACATTTTTTCAGTAACTAGGATGTAGTTTATGCAGGCTTGGTGACTTGAAATCATTAAGGGCACCAAGATGCCATTTAATGCTAAGTAATCCACGTAAACAACCCTCTATTTCCCTGAGTCAAACTCAGCAGAGGAAATATATTTTAAATCATAAGAATTACCCTCACCTACTAGATTTCAGGAAGGAAAACACAGTTAACTGTAAATTGTTAACTGGTATTTTTAAATAGTCCGGAAATGTTTTTTAGAACTGTGTCTTTCAAAGGTTCTGCAGAGGTTTAGGCTCTCTTCAAAACAGCTCTACACTGAATCTGCTTTTACTTAAAACCAAAAGAATGACAGTGGTACTCAAGGAATTGGGTCCAGGATGAAATATAAACCATTGAAACACTGTTGTATGTAGCTGCTACATGTCACCTTCTCCAGACAGTGAAAGAGCAGAGAGTAAGTCAGGCCTGTCCCAGTCTCTTGATGCAATCTAACTCCAAAAGGAAGCTGATTCTGTTAATCCTTTTAGTCTCCTGTGTTACATATATGAGTACTTTTGTGCTTCTTTAAGCTAACAGATATGAAAGTTACCTTGCTGAAATGACATGAAAAATTTTTGCTATAAAATCTAATTTGAGCCTATGCCAAATGCACTATAATAGATCCTCAACACCAACAGCTTTTTCTCCCACTTTGATCAATTTTATTGTCCTTGTTACAAGGAAGAGACAAATGGAAAAGTATATGTAGATAAGAAAACATCTTTTTTCTTGGAAGAATGACTTTGAGTATCTAACTGTCCTGGCAAAGAGATAAATCTAATTCCTTTTGAGTTTTAATCTCTCAATCTTGAAAGCATCCTCCCTTGGGAAAAAACTTGCCATGCAAAAAGGGGGAAAATTTGAGCTCTTTTTATTGCCTTTAGCATGAAACTAACTTTTATTTTTAACAGGGTTTAAGATTTAACTATTACAAATATATCCAACAGACAGCCAGAAAAAAAAAAACAAGGGTAATATCTCTAGACTTCAGTTTCCTTATCTACGAAATGAGAATGACACGAAATGAGAATGAGAGTAACACACAACTTCCTCTTCCCTCACTCATTCTTCAACCCTTAAAAATTTGACTTTCAACCTCAATACTCAACTGAAACTTCTCTCTCCTGTTAACAATAATCTCCTAATTCCAAATCTGATGGTCTTTTCTCTTTCTTTATCCATCTCAACAATCTACTATATTTGATGTTGTTCAGCACCCCTTCCTCCCAAATATTCTCCTTTCTAGATTTTCTTGACATTATTCTTCCTTGGTTCTCTTACCTATCTAATAGCAACTTTATCAATATCAGACCTCCAATATAGGTGTTCCTAAGGCTCTATCCTGGGCTCTCTTTTATCCTCTCTCTATATTTTCTCTCTAGCTGATCTCATCAATTTTCATGAGTTTATTTATCATCTCTAAACAGAAGATTCACAGATGTATATATAAGGTCTCCTATCACCAACTACTTCTTGGGCATTGTAACTGGACAAAGGCAACCCAAATTCAATCTGAGGATGCATTATCTTTGTTCCCAAATCCCTCGCAACTAAACTTTACTATTTTATCAAAGACTCCAAGAGTATTCCAGTCTCCCAATCTTGTAATCTGTCTCTCCCTCACTACACATTCATCCAATCAGCTAAAAAATCTTTCTATTTCTTTTTTACCTCCACAATATCTCATCTAGTCCCTTCTTTCTGTTCCTATAGCCAGTCACCACTCAAGTTCAGGTTCTCATCATTTCTTGCCTAGACTACTGCAATGATTTCTTAATTGGTCTTTTTGCCTCCAATCTCGCCTACTTCTTTCCATTCTCCACACCCACTGCCTGTCAAAGTGATTTTCCTAAGTGAAGATCTAATCATGCCATCCCCCTATTTAGTAAATTTCAGTGATATCCTATTGCCTCTAAGATAAAATATCAACTCACTATACACCAAGACAAGATCCAAACAAGTACATGACCTAAGACTTGAAGGGTAATATCAAAAACAAATTAAAGGAGCAAAGAGCAACTTACCTGTCAGATCTATGAAGTGGGAAAGAACTTATGATCAAAAAATAAATAGAAAGAATCATATAAGACACACTCGTTGACCCAACAAAACCACGACTAGATCTATACCCCCACCCAAAAAAAAAGAAAGAGGAAAAGAACCCATAGGTACCAAAATATTTATAGCAACTCTATTTGTGGTGACAAAGAATTGGAAACTGAGGGGGTACCATCAATTGAAGAATGGCTGAATAAGTTATATGATTATAATATAACTACACTGTGCTATATATAATCAATCAAGGGGATGATTTCAGAAAAAACAAGGAAAACTTGTATGAACTAATATAGAATAAAGTGAGAAGTACCTGGAGAACAAAGTATACAAAAATATTATTATACAGACAATCAACTTGGAAAGACTTAGTGATCATCACAATGGGGAATATCTGAATATCATCACAATTCCAGAGGAATCACAAAAAAACAGGCTACCTGCTTCCTATCACAGAGAAACAAGACTTAGAGGGCAGATTTCTACATAATTTTTTGAACACAGTCAATTCAGGAATTTATTTTGCCTGACTATACATATTTGTAACAGGAGCTTTATTTACTTATTTAGCTAGCTAGCTATGTATCTATTTTATTTATTTATGGCTATCTCATTGTAGGGTGATGAAAAGGTGGAGAGAAGACAGTTTCTTTTGAAAAATAAAAACTTAAATATATATAAGAATTCTCTCTCTCTCTCTCTCTCTCTCTCTATATATATATATATATATATATATATATATTCTTCTATGTGTTTATAAAGTCTTTCACTACTTGGTCCCATCTTACTTTTAGAGCATCATTACATTTCATTCCCTTCTACAATCTTTGCCAAATAGACCTTCTATCTCTTCTTTGTATACTCTTTGTCTTTACACAATCTGGCTCCCAGGCCTGAAATGTGCTCTTTTCATTCAAGATGCAACTCAGACAGTACCTTTTACACACAGCCTTTTCAGATTCTCTCAATTGTTTGGTGCCTTCCTTTCTTTCTTTTTATTTTATGTGGATGTGTGGATGTATGTGTATGCATACATACTCATTAGAGGGTAAGTTCTTTGGGAGTAAAGCTCTTTTAATTTTTTGCAAATGTATCCCTAGCATCTAGCACAATGTTTGTCACATAAAAATAAGTGCTTAATAAAATATTTGTCAACAAATAGACAAATATATAGTCTGTAAGCATGGGTCCATCTTTCAGAGTTCAAATAAGTAACATGTTAAAATATATATATATATATATATATATAAAACATATATATAAATATATATAAGAGTGGTTCAAATGAGTAACACATGTGTGTATATATATATATATACACACACACACATATACACACATACATATATAAAATAAGGAATATATAAAATATGGCTTTTGGGGGGCATCTTACATAACTTTGAGAGATGGATCCACATCTACAAAAGAGGAAACTGAGACTAAGAGGGGTTATATACTTTACTCACAGTCACATTATAAGTACAGGAAGTAAAATTCAAAGCTAGTTATTTTTAAGTACAAGAACAACTCCCTACAGTCTACAGATACCATGGTGCCTCTTTAATACTGCCCTGTCTACTTCCTAAGGAGCTTGTAAGGGTCAATATGTCACCTTGTATGTGAAAACTTTACTCTGTCAGTCAGCACAGACTGATCAGTCTGGGACTCTGAAAAGAATTGCCCACATTACAGGAATGGTGCCAAGAGCTGGGATTTCTACAGTTCCTCTGACAAATGCCCAACCTGTTCTGTTATGCTGCCTCTGCAAAATAAGATCACTAATGTGAAATGCTGTAAACCATAAAACATTGTCAGGTATTATTATTAATAACATGAATAGAAGAGGATCTGGGATTCTTTAAACATGGATTACTCCCAGGAGGGAAAACTATTTCCACCAACAGGTTACAACTTAAGTAAGGCTATGAAAACAACTTTTCCTGACTCTAAGTCTAGTACTCTATCCAAGACCATACATAACCTCCAAATCATTATAATTATCGTCAACTAATTCCATTATTTTTATTACATTATAATGCTTTGGAGGCCATCTGTATCAAGTTGGTCATAGAAAGAACTCAGTTCAAGAATATACGGAAATGCTTGTGCCCATACAACTTGCTAGAAAGTTTCAGTCCTTTCCCTGCAATACAGAATAAAAACTTCCATTAAGTAGAGGATCAGAAGATCACCTAACTTTCGGTCACTGTCCTAAGCCAACACCAAGTAACTATACATAACCTTAAAGTCAGGAACATAGAGGCCCCCTGTAGCTTCTCAGCTAATATAATTATCTTCTGATTCTATATATTCTTACAAGGAACCTAATGTTTACAGTATCTTAACAATTAACACCTGTTTTGATCGCCTTTCATTTCTACATCTCTACAACAGATATAGGCAGTATAGGCAGTATGTAAAATAATTATGACATTATCTTGTACTATGGTTGTAAGAAAGGTTAGAGATATATAGAGAGATATAAGATGCCCCCCAAAAGCCATATTTTATATATTTCTTATTTTATATATGTATGTGTGTGTATATATACATGTGTTACTCATTTGAACTCTTACATATGTTTAAATATATGTTATATATATATTTTAACATGTTACTTATTTGAACTCTGAAAGATGGACCCATGCTTACAGACTATATATTTGTCTATTTGTTGACAAATATTTTATTAAGCACTTATTTTTATGTGACAAGCATTGTGCTAGATGCTAGGTGTTGGAATCTTTACAAACTGTTAAGTCATTAGAGTTGATAGAAACAAAAATTATCTAATTTAGCATGGTTCAGTATGATTAATCTGATCCTAGGAGGAGATGTTACGGGCCAGAACTTGAAACAAGGTACTAAGTACAACTGATAGAAACAATGCTTGTGTTCACACCTTTAGAGAGTTCATATAAGCAAAAAGTATTTAAGTACTCATTGGAGTTCACATGTTTGGGAGATTTCAGGGTTTGGTATGAGATATCCGAATTCACACCTCCCTTGAAGCTCTTAGGGCCAGAGAGCACGCTGGGAGATATTCCACAATCCCATTCTCAGAGAAGCAGAATAAATACAGCTCCAGTGAACCACTCAAGAGTTTTTACTTGAGAACATTCCCAGGGGTCGGAGATTCAGCACTCTGGGAGATTGAGAGCCAGAAGCCCTCTCTCGGAGGCAAGAGAGATTCATTCCATCTGGAGGCTGAAGAAAGCAGAGGCAGAAGCAAGGGACAAGCTGCAAGAGCTCTTGGAACCAAGCAGAGAGATAGGCGGCTGAGCTAACCAGGCCCAAGGAAAGAGACAAGACTTGGAAGGAGAAAATAAATGTTTGCATTTTATCAGCTGGCTGCATTTTGGGTGATTATTTACTTGTAAATGAAACTAAGGCTGCCTCCAGAAAACCTCCCCAAGAAACCTGCTCCCAGAGAGAACTTTCAAATTATATTTTAAAGAACAAGATCACCACACTAGGGATACATTTACAAAAAATTAAAAGAGCTTTACTCGCAAAGAGCTTACCCTCTAATGAGTATGTATGCATACACATACATCCACACATCCACATAAAATAAAAAGAAAGAAAGGAGGACACCAAACAATTGAGAGAATCAGAAAAGGCTGTGTGTAAAAGGTACTGTCTGAGTTGCATCTTGAATGAAGAGAACACATTTCAGGCCAGTTAGTGTAAAGACAAAAAGTATACAAAGAAGAGATAGAAGGTCTATTTGGCAAAGATTATAGAAGGGAATGAATGTAATGATGCTGTAACTGAGAATTAGTTGACAATACTTATAATGATTTGGAGTTTATATATGGTCTTGGATAGAGTACTAGACTTAGAGTCAGGAAAAGTTGTTTTCATAGCCTTCCTTAAGCCTCTTGTACTTGGTAGAGGTGGCATTAGACCTATTTGCTTTCATTCTAAGAATAATTTGATATACATTACAATATATAAATATAAATTACATTAGATATAAAGTATAATCTTGTTTTCCTTTTTTAAAAAAAATAATTTATTCTATTTTGAACTTAGGAAATAAAACAAGTATTTCTATTACAAAGCAAAATAGAGTATTGCACTTGAAATTGAAGATACATTAGTACAACTTGTTTTCCTTTTAAATATACAACAAAGTTATCATGTAAAATCTTCTTCTCTCCCCTCCTCCCAAATTTTGAGGTGGTTACCATTAAGCATAAATCTGTATGTATGTGTGTATGCAAGCACATGCATGTGCATTTAAGTTCTTTGTATGGATAGAAATAATGTATTCCTTCAGAGAATCTTTCAGGTTAATCAAGGGATTTATAACAGAACAGACTTGGTCATTCAAAGTTATTCTTAACACAATACTACTATTACTGTATATAATATTCTCTTGGTTCTACTCATTTTGCTTTTCATTATTTCATAAAGCTCTCTCCATGCTTTTCTAAAATCAATGAACTCATAATTTTTTATAGCACAATAACATTCAGTCATGAACATATACCACTAACTTGTTTAGCCATTCCCCAAATGATGGGCGTACTAGCAATTTCCAGTTTTTTGTTACCACAAAGAAAACTACTATAAATATTTTGGAACATATAGGTTCTTTTCCTTTTAATTATTTAGGAAAACAAACCTAATAGTGGTTTTGCTGGGTCAAAGAGTACATATATATATAGGAAATTTATTAACTCTTTGGGCATAGTTCCAAATTTCTCTGCAAAATGGCTGGATCAGCTCACAGCTCCACCAAAAATGAATTAAGATCCCAATTTTTCTATATCTCCTCCAAATTTGTCACTTTCCTCTTCTATCAGCTTAATCAATTTGATAGGTGTAAAATGATCTCTTAAAGTTATTTTTAATTATATTTCTATATTCAATAATTTAAAGCATTTGATCATGTCTATATTTGTTCTGATTGCTTCATTAGAAAATTGCTTGTTCATATCCTCTGACAAAGAATATTATCGATGGTGACCAAATCAAGGGCCCAAGATGGAAGAAAAAAGGGGAAATTAACCCATACAGCATTCATCTGTATCCAGAAGAATGAACTGAAAATATGAGCATACTTGATTTGTATTAACTCCTACACTAAAATGACTGGAAGAAAAAGTCAGATTGAATTGTCAAATTACACGGAAATATGTATTCTCAAAACAAGTATCCTCAAAAAAGATAAAGGGCACCTTTCTTGCCTTGGAGGAGCAGATAAATCTAGAAAATGGTGCCACCTGCAGGTAAAAACAACAAGGGGCAGGAAAAAACGACATTAACACAAGGTACTGTTCCAGTTGACTACCTGAAGACTAGGTTCAAATATATTGTGATTCACACTGTTAGATGACCAAGTTTACTCCCAGGTAATTCTCAACTTAATAGTTTTACCATACTGAGATAGATAGATTTGGATTCAATCAGAGAAATTGGTTCAAGTCTCACCTTTGGTACCGACTACCACTTTCAGAACTCTAGGTAAATTATACAATTACTTCCTCCTTCTGAAAACCAGGACAGATTACCCAAAGCCCTCAAACAATTTCCTAAGGCAAACTGCACAATTGCACTGGGAAGGATTTTGACACCTGAGAGTTCTCAGCACCGATGAAATCACAGGTCCTGACCACAATAAAAAATGTTGCTACTATTTTCTCAGAATGGCTCATATTTTAGGGTTCGATTTTTCTCTATTTTACATCTCCCAATCTATCACTGACCCAGTGTTTCTATTCCATAAAAGTAGAAGAGATGCAAAACAAGGGGGTAGGGAAAAGAGGGACACAATGAGAACCACAAAAGGTTCACAAAGTGAGCAATCCCAAATAATCAATAAACATTTATTTATCAAGTATTTTCTATATGCCAGGTCCTGTATTGTAGATAATAAATAATAAATGGAACAAAGTACTCTTAAAGAGTTAACAACATGGATGGGTATATGCACAATAAATATAAAAAGAATAAATATTAAGTAGTTTGGGAAAAAGGCACTAACAGTAGGCAAAATCAGGAAAAGCTTCAGGAAGGTGCTTCTTAAATTGACAGGAAGGATTAGAGGGATTTCATGATTCAAAGGAAAAAGGGAATATATTTCAGGCACAATTACAGCCAATGCAAAAGCAAAGATATATGAGATGAAATATTTTGATTGAGGAACAGAAAGAGAAAGCCAGTTTGGTTGAATCATAGGGAACAGGACAGGAACAGAAAGATAGGATGGGCCCAGATTGTGAAGAGCTTTAAAAACTAAACAGAGTAATTTATATTTTAACCTAGAAGTAACAGAAAATCACTGGGGTTTATTAAGGGAGTAACAGGTATGCATTTGGGAAAATCTCTTTGGCAAGAGAATGGACAGGAATGGCCATTAGAATTATGCAAGCAAAAAGCAATAAGGGCCCGAAATAGAGTGGTAACTCCCTGCACAAGCAGAAAGAAGGGGCTGGATGTGAGAGATATTACCCGAGTAGAAACAGCAAAATTTGGCAGCTTATTACATATGTGATGAAGGAGAATGAGAGATTGAAATTTCAGGGTTGGGATTCTGGAAAACTAGTGATAACTTTCATAGAAATAGGAGATTTGGGAGAGGAGATGGGTTTAGAAACAGATTATGAGCTCTGTTTTAGATAAGTCTGGAATGTCTCTGACACAACCAATCTGAAATGTCCAAAAAGCAATTGGTAATAAGACTTAAGTTATGTGGAGAACCTGGGGCTGGAAACAAAGATTTTTGATTTTAGAGATGAAAATTAAATTTTTTTTAAAAAATTTTATAATAGCTTTTAATTTTTTTAAATACACGTAAGATAGTTTTCAACATTCACCCTTTCAAAACCTTGTGTTCCAAATTTTTCTCCCTCTCTCTCCCATCTTAGATGGCAAGTAATTCAGTGTAGGTTAAACATATGCAATTCTTCTATACATATTTCCACATTTATCATATTGCATAAGACGAAATCAGATCAAAAAGGGGGGAAAATGAGAAAGAAAAACAGAAGCAAGCAAACACCACCACCACTACACAAAGGTGAAAATACTGTAGTGATCCACATTCAATCTCCAGTCTTCTCTCTGGATACAATCCTCTCTATTACAAGTCTATTGCAATTGGCCTGAATCAACTTACTGTTGAAAAGAGACAAGTCCATCACAGTTGATCATCACCTAATCTTACTGCTGTGTACAATGTTTTCTTAATTCTACTCACTTCGATTAGCATTAGTTCATGTAAGTCTCTCCAGGCCTTTCTGAAATCAGCTTGCTGAGATGACAATTAATTTCAAAAAAGTTGATGAAGTCACTGAGAAAGAGTAGAGAAAGAACAAAAGAGAGCCCAGGGGAACACCAGCACTTGGGACGTAAGATCTGGATGATGAGTCAAAGAAAAATGAATAGAATTAGGTAGGAGAACAAGTAAAGAGGAATAACTGGAAAACCCAGAAAGAATTATTCATTCCTCCCCAGAATCTAATTCATATTCTTCTTGGCTTTCTCTTCAAACCCCAGAAATCTCTTCCTCCAGACAACTCAACTCCAGCCTAGGAATTCAAACAATGGGAGAATTCTCCATTCTTGCCCCTGAGGCCATTCCCAGCGATTGGACAGTTCCTCCCAGAACCTTCAATTGAAGGAGGATGCCCAGATCTAGTAAGTCTTCCAGGCTCTACAACTAATACTCCTGGACTTTCTCAACTAGGCCCCAAGTCCAGGTACCATCAATACTTCTCTTCCTGCCCCTCTCTTTTCAGCTTCCTTTTATAAAGTTTTTCCCCATTAGAATATAAGCTTCTTGAGAATAGAGAATGTCTTTTTGCCGGGATTTGTATTCTCAACACATAACCTGGCTTACTATGGTAAGAGCTTAATAAATACTCGCAATAGGGGCAGCAGGATGGTGCAGTGGACATGTCACTGGCCCTGGAGTCAGGAGGACCTAAAGTTCAAATCTAACCTCAGACTCTTAATACTTCCTAGCTGTGTGACTCTGAACCCAATTGCTTCACAAATAAATAAATGAGGGCAATCAACAGTGCCAATTACAGCATATTATCAAAAAGAAGGAGCTCTAAGAAAAGACCTAGATGGATAAATGTATATTTAGACATCATATTCAAGCTGAAAATCGGCCAGGGGTGAAGAGGAATATAATAGGGATTAGCTATCTGAAGATGAGGGAATGGAACTAAAAGTTATCTAGAAACAAAGAGACAGCTTTTATCTCAACTACCTCCTCTCAGTCCAAGGTTCTTCCTATCTCTGAGCCCATTTTCACCTAATTCTTACCCTACCCTCCTGAAACTCCCTTCCCCAAAGCCCAGTCTCCCCTGTTCTTCTTCCTATCCTCCCAGCCCCCAGCAAACAAGAACTTATTAAACAACTATTATGTACCAGGAATTGTAGACAGACAAAAATGAAAAAAACTCTCTCTTTCAGGAACTAACTTTTTCAAAGAAGAGAACATGTATATATACAAATCATATAAAAAAGTAACCTTAGGAGAGAAGATATTAGTATCTGGGGAGACCAAGAAAAGCCTCACGTGGAAAATGGCACTTGAGCTGAAAAATTAAGAAAACCAGGGCTGCCACAAGGAGGTGAAAAGGAAAGCCATATAAGACAAGAAGGTCAGGCAGCTGAAATCATGGGCATAGGAAATGAGTATCATGTGTGAAGCAATACAACATGCCACGAACTCAAATACTTCATTATGGAACTGCAAGTTTGGGGTTTTTTAAATTAAATAAATTTTAAATACAATAAACACCAGGGCTTTGAAAGTACATCTTATCTGTCAATAAAAAGTTATTATAATAAAAAAATAAAATTTTTAAAAAGAAGAAAAAAAATAATTTATAAAAAAATGAAAAAAAGCCAAAACAAAAGCAAAAAAAATTTAAATGCATATCAATAAAATTGTAGTTTTATTTTTGCATTAAATTATTAAAGATGAAAAAAAAAAAAGAAAGTACATCTTAGCTACAGAAGCATTTTTAAAAGATCTATGGTGGAATCTAATGATCTCAGCAAAGAATTACTACGAATGAAGAAACCCAACGCAGGCAATTGTGTATGTGAGAGATGTCTTTAATATCAATAGCTTGTTTAGAAATAGGTTTGGTCGCAAAAAGTCAATGCATTCTTCCCACATTCAACACCACCCCCCTCCAAGCGTCCACATATGGCTAGAACAGTGTGACTGAGCAGTCGGTTCTAAATAATGAAGAAATTCTGTTTTTCTTCTGTTTTTTTTCCAAAGCAGCGAGGGATGCTTCCTTTTAGCAGAAAACTACATGAAAATCCCTTTTTCTTTTTCTCCCATGTTCTGATACAGTCAAGATCTAAGTAAGAAATATACTCCTATGGTGGAATCAGAAATGTATCATCCAATAACATCACAACCAAGTGATAACTGAACAAAGCTTATTCACTATCAGTGCGCACAGCCAACAAATTAAAAGGGGAGAAAAACTGGAAAGGGAGAATCTGGGTTCTAACCTCAGTTTCTTCATTCTTTTACTCTAAAAAGGCACAAAATGCGCCTATGGGGTCAGCGATGACGGGGGCTGGAAGAGGGAAAATCAGCCATGAAAAAGTCCATTCCACGGACAGCAAAAAAATCAAATAATTCTTCGTTTTATGGTTTTTTTTAAGTTCGATAAACCCCAAAATGACACGGAGTGGAGAACAAATGTAATTTTAAAATTTAAAATAAACAAGTCACCAAACGAAAAGCACTCCCCCTCCCCCCCTCCCCCCTCCAGTTAGGGTTTGTAAGTAAAGCAAATGAGTTTCTCTTAAAGGGTCCGTCTCCTCCGCGAGGAAGAGTGATTCTCGGTCAGAACTGCAACCCGGAGGCAGAAGAACGCCACAGGACCGCGACACTACCCGCGGAATCTTAACCCTAATTAAGTCCTAGACCCTCCTAGCTCTACTTTGGCCGCAGGAGCAGGGGAAGGCTTCTCCCCGTGTTGGGGCAAGGTCCTCCACGTCCCTGAGCCCACTCTCACCAATTCTCGCCCTCCCCTCCAGAAACGCCCTCCCCCAAGCCCAGCTCCCCTCTCCTCCCTCCCCCATCCTCCCCGCCCCAGAAACGCCCTCCCCTTCCCTGCCCCAAGGCCTTCCCCCCGACCCCGGCCTCCCGCCGCTGAAGAAGGCACTCCCGGGGATACCTCGCGGGGCGCGGGCATTAACGTCCAGCTTCCAGCGGCCAGGGAAAAGCGCAAAGCCTCCCTTTTCTTTTTCCAGGTACCCCAAGAGCAAGAAGAACCCTCGGCACTTGGGAAAGTGAAAGCGAAAGCGAGGCGGGGAGGAGGAGCCTAGCGCCGGAGCTTCCCCGGCCACGCCCACCCCCGGTGCGCAGGCGCACGGATTGGGGAAGAGCGGGAGGGGGAGTAAGCGGGGAACTCTCCGCTGGGCGGGGCTGAGCTGGGGACGCTCCGCCCCTTTCCGGGTCTTGGTCCCCGAGCCCACGCGCGCACTCCAGGAGTTACTAAGAGAGGTCTATGTGTGCAACGGGCAGCTTCCAGTGCGGGTTCGGGGCTTGGAAGGAGGGGAAAGCGCCATCTCCATGAGGCGGCGCACAAAGCGGGGAATCCTGGGAAGTGTGACTCTGGGCAAGTCACTCAACCCTGTTTGCCTCAGTTTGCCTATCTGTAAAATGAGCTAGAAATGGCAAGTCATTCCAGTATTTTTGCCAAGAAATGCCCAAATGGGCATCTCGAAGAGCCTTCTTTTCCTCCTTTCTGCCTTTCCTTTCTCCCTCTTGTCTACTCTCCCTCTCTTCCTTCCCTCCTTTCCTTCTTTTCCTCCTTTCTTCCTTTCCTTTATCCCTCTTGTCTACTCTCCCTCTCTTCCTTCCCTCTTTTCCTTCTTTTCCTTCTTCCTTCCTTTCCTTTCTCCCTCTTGTTTACTCTCCCTCTCTTCCTTCCCTCCTTTCCTTCTTTTCCTTCTTCCTTCCTTTCCTTTATCCCTCTTGTCTACTCTCCCTCTCTTCCTTCCCTCTTTTCCTTCTTTTCCTTCTTCCTTCCTTTCCTTTCTCCCTCTTGTTTACTCTCCCTCTCTTCCTTCCCTCCTTTCCTTCTTTTCCTCCTTTCTTCCTTTCCTTTCTCCCTCTTGTTTACTCTCCCTCTCTTCCTTCCCTCCTTTCCTTCTTTTCCTCCTTTCTTCCTTTCCTTTCTCCCTCTTGTCTACTCTCCCTCTCTTCCTTCCCTCTTTTCCTTCTTTTCCTTCTTCCTTCCTTTCCTTTCTCCCTCTTGTTTACTCTCCCTCTCTTCCTTCCCTCCTTTCCTTCTTTTCCTCCTTTCTGCCTTTCCTTTCTCCCTCTTGTTTACTCTCCCTCTCTTCCTTCCCTCCTTTCCTTCTTTTCCTCCTTTCTGCCTTTCCTTTCTCCCTCTTGTCTACTCTCCCTCTCTTCCTTCCCTCCTTTCCTTCTTTTCCTCCTTTCTGCCTTTCCTTTCTCCCTCTTGTCTACTCTCCCTCTCTTCCTTCCCTCCTTTCCTTCTTTTCCTCCTTTCTGCCTTTCCTTTCTCCCTCTTGTCTACTCTCCCTCTCTTCCTTCCCTCCTTTCCTTCTTTTCCTCCTTTCTGCCTTTCCTTTCTCCCTCTTGTCTACTCTCCCTCTCTTCCTTCCCTCCTTTCCTTCTTTTCCTCCTTTCTGCCTTTCCTTTCTCCCTCTTGTCTACTCTCCCTCTCTTCCTTCCCTCCTTTCCTTCTTTTCCTCCTTTCTGCCTTTCCTTTCTCCCTCTTGTCTACTCTCCCTCTCTTCCTTCCCTCCTTTCCTTCTTTTCCTCCTTTCTGCCTTTCCTTTCTCCCTCTTGTCTACTCTCCCTCTCTTCCTTCCCTCCTTTCCTTCTTTTCCTCCTTTCTGCCTTTCCTTTCTCCCTCTTGTCTACTCTCCCTCTCTTCCTTCCCTCCTTTCCTTCTTTTCCTCCTTTCTGCCTTTCCTTTCTCCCTCTTGTCTACTCTCCCTCTCTTCCTTCCCTCCTTTCCTTCTTTTCCTCCTTTCTGCCTTTCCTTTCTCCCTCTTGTTTACTCTCCCTCTCTTCCTTCCCTCCTTTCCTTCTTTTCCTCCTTTCTTCCTTTCCTTTCTCCCTCTTGTCTACTCTCCCTCTCTTCCTTCCCTCCTTTCCTTCTTTTCCTCCTTTCTTCCTTTCCTTTCTCCCTCTTGTTTACTCTCCCTCTCTTCCTTCCCTCCTTTCCTTCTTTTCCTCCTTCCTTCCTTTCCTTTATCCCTCTTGTCTACTCTCCCTCTCTTCCTTCCCTCTTTTCCTTCTTTTCCTTCTTCCTTCCTTTCCTTTCTCCCTCTTGTTTACTCTCCCTCTCTTCCTTCCCTCCTTTCCTTCTTTTCCTCCTTTCTGCCTTTCCTTTCTCCCTCTTGTTTACTCTCCCTCTCTTCCTTCCCTCCTTTCCTTCTTTTCCTCCTTTCTTCCTTTCCTTTCTCCCTCTTGTCTACTCTCCCTCTCTTCCTTCCCTCTTTTCCTTCTTTTCCTTCTTCCTTCCTTTCCTTTCTCCCTCTTGTTTACTCTCCCTCTCTTCCTTCCCTCCTTTCCTTCTTTTCCTCCTTTCTGCCTTTCCTTTCTCCCTCTTGTCTACTCTCCCTCTCTTCCTTCCCTCCTTTCCTTCTTTTCCTCCTTTCTGCCTTTCCTTTCTCCCTCTTGTTTACTCTCCCTCTCTTCCTTCCCTCCTTTCCTTCTTTTCCTCCTTTCTGCCTTTCCTTTCTCCCTCTTGTCTACTCTCCCTCTCTTCCTTCCCTCCTTTCCTTCTTTTCCTCCTTTCTGCCTTTCCTTTCTCCCTCTTGTTTACTCTCCCTCTCTTCCTTCCCTCCTTTCCTTCTTTTCCTCCTTTCTGCCTTTCCTTTCTCCCTCTTGTTTACTCTCCCTCTCTTCCTTCCCTCCTTTCCTTCTTTTCCTCCTTTCTGCCTTTCCTTTCTCCCTCTTGTCTACTCTCCCTCTCTTCCTTCCCTCCTTTCCTTCTTTTCCTCCTTTCTGCCTTTCCTTTCTCCCTCTTGTCTACTCTCCCTCTCTTCCTTCCCTCCTTTCCTTCTTTTCCTCCTTTCTTCCTTTCCTTTCTCCCTCTTGTCTACTCTCCCTCTCTTCCTTCCCTCCTTTCCTTCTTTTCCTCCTTTCTTCCTTTCCTTTCTCCCTCTTGTCTACTCTCCCTCTCTTCCTTCCCTCCTTTCCTTCTTTTCCTCCTTTCTGCCTTTCCTTTCTCCCTCTTGTCTACTCTCCCTCTCTTCCTTCCCTCCTTTCCTTCTTTTCCTCCTTTCTGCCTTTCCTTTCTCCCTCTTGTTTACTCTCCCTCTCTTCCTTCCCTCCTTTCCTCCTTTCTTCCTTTCCTTTCTCCCTCTTGTTTACTCTCCCTCTCTTCCTTCCCTCCTTTCCTTCTTTTCCTCCTTTCTGCCTTTCCTTTCTCCCTCTTGTTTACTCTCCCTCTCTTCCTTCCCTCCTTTCCTTCTTTTCCTCTTTCTTTCTGTCCTTTTTTCTTTCCTTCCTTCCTTTCCTCTTCTTCCTCCCTCCCTCCATGCCATCTGTCCACATAGGGTATCATGCTCTTACTTGTGGGTGTTTTGCCCAAAGGAATGAAAATTTTGATTACTGAAATCTTTCAAGATATTTTGGAGTTTATGGAATAAATTTCTTTCTTAAGGATCATGCCTTAAAACTCAAATTGACATGAGTGAACTCTATATGACCTGAGTGAGCTCTGTAAAATTATGTAAAATTGATGAGATTAGATTCAAGGTAGTCTCCCCTCAATTCCCAGTCAGGGAACCAAAATGATGAGATTAGGGTTCCTGGTGGTTAGGGAGTTAGATGATGAGATTGGTGACATGTTTGGGGTTCAGGAGACCAAATGAAGAGGTTGGCTCCCCTAAATCTTTCCCTTGGGATTTGCTCAAGGTAAGGAGTTTGGGGAACTCCCCTTCTGGTGGCACAGAGGTCCTTCATAAAGGAATCTATGAACCCAAAAAGCTAGACTGATAAAAAGAAGTTTATTGTTGACATTGGGAAGTCAGCTTTTGCTATCTGTAAATAGAAAGGCTGAATTCCTTAGTGGCAAGGTCCCAACAGAGAAGTAAAGTTTCTAGTAGAGAAATCCTGACAGAGAGGTATAAAGTCTCATTAGGGAAATAGGAGAGGATAAAGAGAGGGTAACACTAAAGAGAATATTATTCCAGTGGGCAGAGGCTGCTATGTCAGGAAGAGAGAGTTTCCTTGGCATGGCATATTAGGTCCTCTGCAAGAATTGAGCCCCACGTTGCCATTGTTTTTATAAGGAAATCTGAGACAAAAGTTTCAATTGAATGAGATTCCCTCAATGCTGTCACTGCCTCCAGGCCTAGATGAGAGCACTCACTGGGAGTGGTTTTGAGCCAACAATAGGGGTAGAAAATCTTGGAATTGAATGCTTCAACTATCCCACCAAGATAAATCAATTTATCTTGGTTCCTTAGGGTGGGTCTCACAGAGGATGATTCAAAGAGAATTTCTCCTTGAAGGAGTTTTCAGAGAGTTTCAGGGTCTCTTCATCAAAATCAGGAAAACCATGTCCTCTTTGATCTACAATCCAAATGGTCTTCCATCAGCACAAAATAAGCTGTATCATTCAAGAGCAAATCAAGGTCCTGTCGGGAAGTCACAACCCCAGGCATGATTTCACAGTCAATTGAGAATTATCAAACTTGCCCTAGACTTACATATAAAATGGGTCTTCAAAAAATTATTCTTTGCAGATCTATCTCTCTCTTGAGAAAGATATGCCCAATGAGAAAATTCCTCTTGGTGTTTCTTTAACAATAAACTCTCTTTGCCATAGCCTCTGGGTTTAGCGAATTTTTTTGCTCCAAACTCTCATCTCATCTCCAAGAGATGCCTGAACTCATCAAAATCACACTGACAGCTCCCAGCTTAAAGCTCACTAGGTCATTATTTAGGTCCTTTCTGGCTCAGAGGGAATGTAAATAGCAATTGTTTTTGCTTTGACCAGAAACCAAGGGTCTTTTAAAGATTAGGCAAATAGGAAGCCTCTATTGGCTCAGCATATATTCTAAAATTACTGCCAACCCACCTTCCTACTGTGTTCACAAGTCTCAGCCCAATTTCTGGGTCTTTTTCCGAACATGACTTTCTGTATTTGTTATAATGAAACACACAGTTTATTGGGCTGAGTAAAAGAAAATTAAAGAAATTAGTCATCATCATCCCCATACCTCTTCCAGCCCGTAGATTATAGGAGAGATCAAAGGAAAGAAGTTCACATCTGGAGCTTGCCAGAAATTTAAACAATACAAAGAGATGAAAGTTCACAAAGTGAAAATTTAATAGCCAAGATTAGAAATCATATTTTCCATAGCCAAATCTAGTGGGTTTGTTACTATAGTGTTTCTCTGCAACAAGGGAAAAAATATTTTTTCAATGATTTAACCTCAAGAGAGGTTTTTATTTAAATAAATGTAATCCCTCCTCCAGAGATGCTATCAGTTAGTACTAGGTGGACCAAAAGTCAATAGTGTACAGGTCACACCAGACAAGCTTCAAGTCTTTCCACTTTCTCATAAGCTAGGCATGTAGACCCAACAGAAATGAGGAAAAAACACTCCATGAATCTATGTTAACCAAGCTCCCCTCACTTGTCCAGAGACAGGAACTGAAGCAGAGTAATAGATGCTGCTTGATGCTCATCTATTAACCATAAGAGTCTGGGATGTCTGGGATTGAGGTACTGACTTGCCAGACACAGGAGAGAAAAGAAGGATGGAGAGTAGTCAGAGGAACAGATGAAAGATGGAACAAAACGTCAAAATATCAGATGAATAGTTGGTAAATCACTGAGAATTTTGTCTCTAGTCCTCTTTGCTTTCCTCCCCACCCCCCTTTTCTGGAATCCAGTATTCTTGATCCTGTTTGCCTTACTTCCCATTTCTCCTCTGACCAGTGAAGGAGGGATGTATGTGTGTGCAAAAATATTCATTACCTCCTTCTCCTCCCTCTGTAGCATCACAATTTTCATTTAGGGGCCTTATTCTTTTGAATAATCATTTTTATTACTTAAAGCTGCTGTTAAATTACATGCCCATTTACTATACTTTGTGACTGAATTCTCTGTTCAAGACTGAAAATGAGAAGGCTAACCCAAGACAATATTTTCCCCAGACTTGGTCAACATTCCACTGAACCTGATTTCATCCATATATATTGTCTCCATCTATTAAAGAGATTGTCTCAATTTTCTATTTGTATTTCCAGTCTTTTGCACATAGCAAGCATTTAATACTTTTTTCATTCACTGATTCATTCATTCATCCTAGAGATGTGATTTTTCTTTTTCAGGTGCATCATAATCAAACTGTATCACTATTAAAGGGGAAAGGGACAGACAGAAAAATATGTATTGCACAATTGATGATCACACAATGATCAGTTTTTAAGCTCTCTAAGAGCAACACTTAGGACTCATTTATTTTTGCAATTTCCAACACCAAGATAGTCTATTTATAATAAGAGCTAATATTTGTATGGTACTTACTATGTACCAAGCACTATGCTAAGTGCTTTAACATTATTATCTTATTTGATCTATACAACTACCCTGCAATGTAATTACTATTGTTATCCCTGTTTTACAGATGAGGATTCTGAGGCAAAAAAAAAAGTTGACTTATTTGGGGTCAGGTAATAAATGTCTAAGGTTGGATTTGAATTCAGGCCTTTCTGATTTCAGGGCTAGTGTTCCATCTACTGTACTGATGAAGTTTGTATCCTCTTGATTCCCGGGCCCTTTCTCTAGACTTCTTGGAGCCTGGGAGATCCTGATCTCTCAGATCAAAAAGGGGACACAATTTTAATTTTAAAGGGAACAGTTTCAATAAAGAGATCACAGTTTCAGAGTGATAATCTTAAAGGGAACACAGCTTCAGTAAAGGGAACAGTTTCCCTCCCATTTCAGTAGCATTTAATTGTACATAAGAGTTTGTTAAATGAATGAAATGAAATACCCATTAACTCTTCCCAGAACAAGTAATCTTTTTCTTTATAATGATTTCTAAAGTTTATATACATATTTTACCCTATTCAGTATGCTATTACCAGCAGAGCTTGCTGACCTTCTTACCATGGCTCATTATCCATGACCAAGACAGAGAGAAGTAAGCTGCAGTCCAAGATAGGCTCAGCAAGGAGCAACCCCTATTCTACCCTTAGTGGAATTCTGACCCTGAGACCTTCAGTTGGAGTTTTCAGTGGCCAAGAATTAGTCCATATCTGCTCAGTCCTTCTAAGTTTTTGGCTTCCTTCCTTTTGGCAACCCTTTTGGTGTTATGACTTTTTTTTATTACATCCATGTTCTTATTAAGCCACTGAAGTCTACTGATTCTGCAGAGAGGAGGAAATGCTGAAGAGCAAGAAAGGTGTCAAGTCAATCATTAATGGGCCATTTGGAAGGTCTCAGGGAGAATGTCTCAGGGAATCTGTCTTCATCCTTGTGATAGATCAGAACTGAGGGTCTACTCAAAACTGTACACCTAGTTTAAAAATGTGGAGTAATAAAACCTCTTATCTCTTGCTCTTTATTTAGAGGCTGGCTCATCATTTTGGCATAATAAAGTCTTTTGTGACTAAAAGAGAATCTCCTTGAATTCTTTCAATCTGATTACTGTGACTCTCACACACTTCACTTGCATTTATTGAAATTTTTATCATTTTTATCATTGACTTGGCACCCATCAAATTGGGAAACTTTCAATAGGTTTACTGATCCTAAATATTTGACTTCAGGAAAACCTATACTGGCCATCTGGGGGATCTATTTCCTAGAGTTACATTGGACTTTCATGTTGCCTATGACTATGAATTTGTTAAAAATCCCTAAGGGGTGAGGCACTCTTAGAAGTAATTGGGAAGATTATCTTACTGTCCAGACCTGAAGTTAGATCCCAATGATCAAGTTACTGAAATTAGAGCTGACAATAGGAAGCATTATTAACGAATAAGCAAAATAGTCAAGCTCCAGCAAAGTCTCAGCATGTGCCCAGACTCAGCCTTTACCAAGATTGCCAAGAAATCTTGAGCTCCAGTGGTCAGGGTGATGTAATGGCAAACTATGACTGATATTTGGCCCAGAGAGGCTGGAAAGTGTCCAGGGAAACTCCAAATGTCATAACAGCAAAGCAGGTGCTCCTTACATATCACAAGACATGGCTAGTGTTCCCTCCCCATATGGCTGGTGACTCAGACCCTGGGAATCTCCAAATGGCTTCATTTGAAATAAGGATTCACCCCTTGTATAAGAATGAGGCAGGAAGTAGGTCCCATGACTAGCTGCCTTTCAACAACCTCCTCATTCTTTTTTCTTGTTTCCTAAAACAGGATTTGTGACTTCTTCCATTTACTTTGTGGTTCTGTGACTTTTTATATCCTGATGTTGGGGAAGGAGGGAAAAGGGGTTCCTCAATATAAAAACAGCCTCTCCCCTTATAAGTGTTTGAGTCTAAGAGATAAAAGAGGATCCTCATCCTGTCTCTGGACTTGGGCCCAGAGGTATGCCCCTTGGGATCTGTTAAGTCCACAAGTATATATTAAGTGCTTCCTACAAGGCACTTTCCTAAGTGCTGAGTATACATTACCTTCAAGGGTTTTGCCTCATTCCAGAACCTTTCAGGAATTCTGATGTTCCCACATGGTGCCTATTCCAAATAGCTCTTCTTGAAAAATACCAGCAGGATTTTTTATTTCCTACACAGGCTAATTGTACAATATTTCAGAGTCTGATTCTTTTTGTACAGCAAAATAACTGTATGGACATGTATACTTATTGTGTATCTAATTATATTTTAATATATTTAACATCTACTGGTCATCCTGCCATCTAGGGGAGGGGGTGGGGGGTAAGAGGTGAAAAATTGGAACAAGAGGTTTGACAATTGTTAATGCTGTAAAGTTACCCATACATATAACCTGTAAATAAAAGGCTATTAAATAAAAAAAAGAAAAGAAAAATACCAGCAGGAATGTGTTTGCAGCAGAAGTCAGAGTCAAATCAAATCAGCATTTATTGTCCTGGGGACACAAGGATACTCTGGGTAGTTATGACCTTTCTTTTGCTCAGGAACTGATAGAATCTATCGAAGCCAACAGTTATTCACTAAGTACCTAACCTCAGATAACTGAATCTGGTCAGACTCCAGTATAGAGTCGGTTCAAATCTTGGCTCTGCCACTTATCTTAGGCAAATTCACCTCTCTGGGACTCAGTTTCCTCCTCCATAAAAATGAAAGGATTGGATTGGATGGATTCTATGTCGCTTTTCAGCTCTAAATCTGTAATCATAAGGAGGAAACTGTGGTCCACTGAGAGTTGCTAAATTTGTGCCTGTAATGAATTTATTGGTTCTGATGAGGTGCAAATGATAGGCTAGTGGTCAAGAATTGGGATGGGGAATCCCCCCTCATCAGCACAGGTTCAATGCGAAAGAATTCTCAAACCCAAAAAGTCTGTATGGCAAAAGGGAATTTTATTGTTCATTAAGAAGTCAGCCTGTTAGGAAAACATACTTCTTAGTGGGTAAGGTCCTGTCAGGGAAATAACAATGATTAACATTTCACAGTGGGCAAGAGTTCTAAAGGCAGGCAGCTTTGTCAAGAAGAGAGCTTCCTTGGCAATCATAATCCTATTTCGTACTTCTGCAAAGACTTGAGATTCAGAGTTGTCTTTTATTAACCGTCTGAGACTTGGGCTCTCATTCACAATTGAATGAGTTTCCTTCAATGTTGTCAACGTACCAGGTCTAGATTTCCAGTTGAAGAGAGATTGCCTATCTTGGAGTTTTGAGCCACTTAATATCAGGCAGAGATCTTCAACTGAATGAGATCACTTAAGAGGGTGTTGTCTAAAAAGGGCATGCTTCTCACAGGGTATAGTCTGAGACACTGAATCTCCCTTCTTTTCCAGATTAAAGGAGACACAGTAAGGGTTCACCCCCATCAGTTCTACAACCACCGAGCATTCCAATCAATAATTCACCATATCTAGTTGCTATTTCCAGCATCTACATCTCAAGTATTTGGAGAAACTTCAGAGCCAACCTCCATTCTTGGAATGCCCCTTGGATGCCTTCTGGGCATATGATGGGATGTTTGCTGCCAGCAGACTTGTAATCAATTTCTTTTTTTATTTTTATTTTTAAAGCTTTTTATTTTCAAAACATATGCACAAATAATTTGACATTGTATAATCTTATGTTTCAGATTTTCTCCTCCCCCCCACTCCCTCCCCTAGATGGCAAGCAATCCAATATATGTTAAACATGTTAAAATACTCATAACCAATTTCAATGCATTTTAGGGAGAACTGGATCAAATCATTTCCAATGGAGCAGTAATGAACTGAACCAGCTATGCCCAGAAAAAGAACTCTGGGAGATAAATAAAAACCATTACATTGAATTCCCAATCCCTATATTTATGCCCACCTGCATTTTTTATTTCCTTCACAAGCTAATTGTACAATATTTCAGAGTCTGATTCTTTTTGTACAGCAAAATAACGTTTTGGTCGTGTATACTTATTGTGTATCTAATTTATATTTTAATATATTTAACATCTACTGGTCATCCTGCCATCTGGGGGAGGGGGTGGAGGGTAAGAGGTGAAAAAATGGAACAAGAGGTTTGGCCATTGTTAATGCTGTAAAGTTACTCATACATATAACCTGTAAATAAAAGGCTATTAAATAAAAAAAAAAAATTTAAAAAAAGGGAGAACTGGATCAGTCCTAATAAAAATCTGCTTTGATGACAATGGTTACTTTTGAAAAGTCATTGAATGCTGCCCTCTAGTGATCACCAGTGGGATCATAAAAATGGGCCTTGACCCCTTAAGGAAATCTAAGCCTCAGAGCCCCAGAGAATTTGGGGGTTGTGGGGAGCAAGAGTCTGACTCCGGGCTGTTTGGGCTCCAGGTTGTCTCCTCCAACTCTGCTGAAACACATATGACTTAGTCATGATATGTCCAAGGATACCCAGTATACACGGAATGTATATGGATTTATGTCAAGCTTTCTGCCTCCTCCCACTCCCTTACCCTTCTGGTCTGTGAGAAATGGTATTTTTGAAGTTTAGACTAAGTTCTTAGAACTCCTATTTTGTTTTTAGCTTTTTTTCTCCTGTCCTCATTTCTTAATAATAAATATAACTGTCAAAAGAGATAATATATTTTATATGTACTTTATGTACTTTTAAACCTTAAAGTGCTATGCAAATATATTGAAAAAGAAGCCTAGGCCTTAAAGCACACTTAATATTCTCTAACTAGTAAATATCCAAATGGAGCCTTTGAAATTTACTTCTAGAAATGTTTGATGATGCATAATAGAGGGCTTACTCTCAATTCAGAGGATGTATAAGTAATATGTGAGAAAGGTCTTTTAATTGGCTACTGTAAAGCAAAATTGTCTTTTCTCAGCTGATTTTTGAATGAGAAAGAAAAGTTTCTGCAAGCCTCCCTGTAAGGAGTTCAACAGGAGTTTCACTTGCCTGCTCTGCATTATCTTCTTACCCCTGGGTTAACTAAGGAATACTACCATATAGTCATGAATGTGATGAGGTGTGAGAATTGAAGGTAAGAAATCCCCTAACAGCAATGGGGTTCCCTTGGCCAGTTGTGCAGATTTTGCAAAAGAATTTGCAAACCCCAATAAAGGCACAAGGTTTATAGAAAAGAATGTGTTTATTTATGCTAAGAAGACAGCTTTCTTAGTGGGTAAAGAATCCTGTTAGGATAATTTTGCAAAGATGGATTGACACTGAGAAGAAAATATGGGCTAAATCCAGAAGGGCACGTCTTCCTGGTTAGGAATTAGCAAAGATTGTAGTTCAGAGTTATCTTTTATTAGCCTTCTGAGACCTGGGGCTTTTTTTGATCTTTGGATGAATCTGAGAGACTGATTTTTCAATTCAATTCAATTCAAAATTGAATGAGATTACTTACCTGGGAGTTTGAGCCACTCAATAGAGGATGTTGACTATGACTCAGGCTGAGATTTCCAATTGAATGAGATTACATAACTGGAAGTTGTCTGGGAAAGGTGCTGGGAGGGTTTGAGAGTCAGGAACACCCTTTCCCCAAAGATTCTTTTCCAACCCTTCTTCCTCCCCTCCCCCCCACAAAGATTAAAGGGGACACAGTTTACATCAAATGCATGGATCACTGCTGATTTTTTTGTCTTAGATGTGTTTCTTTCTTGATTTTAAGTGAATAAGTAATTAACTTTAGGGGGAATATGCCAGATAGAGGCTGGTGAGCTATAATATTAGAAAGAGACATGAAATCCCCAAAATTATTCTCCTTGAAGGAAAATTATTACTCTTTCTCTGCGGACTTAATCTTCTAGTCTAAATATAGATTAAGAAAGGAGCTCCAGAATTTATATGAGCTATACAAATGCCCACACCATTCCCCTCTGCTGAGGTTCTTGTTCTTTAAGATGGTTCTCTCTGGGAGAAAGCAGGTTTCTCGGGGAGGTTTTCTGAAGCAGCCTTATTTCAGTTACAAGTAAATAATCACCCAAATGCAGCCAGCTGATAAAAGTTCAGATCTTTTATTGTGTCCTTCAATATAGCCTGGTTAGCTCAGGCCTATCTCTCTGCTTGGTTCCAAGATATCTTGCAGCTTTGTCCTTAGCTTCTGCTTCTGTTTTCTTCAGGCTCCAGACAGCACCAAGTTGGAAGATGCAATGAATCTCTCTTGCCTCGAAAATAGGGCTTGTAGGCTTCCTCCCAGAGTGCTCCTCTCCGACCCCAGTCAATGTTCAGGAGAAATTCTTTTTTTCTCTAAGAGCTTCCTCCATATATATGATCTCCCAAAGGTTAACTCCTCCTTCTGGAGGCAATGGGATTCTGGGTTATCTCCCAGAGTGCTCTCTGGCCCTAAGAACTTCAAGGGAGGTGTGAACACAAGCTTTATTGTCCATCAGTTGTACTTAGTACCTTGTTTCAAGTTCCAGCCCAAAACATCTCCTTCCAAGATCAAATCAATCATATTGAACCATGCTAAATTAAATAATTATTGTCTCTATCAACTCTAATGGCTTATAACAGTTTATAAAGATTACAACACCCCTCATTAATCTCAATCATGAATTAATATCTCTCCAATATCAACTAATCAGTTGGCATTTCCTTGATATCATCTAACCAGTGATTACTGCTCCAATATAATTTTGATTGATCAACTCCAGTCATCAACTTGATCAATAATTGATCATCACTATTAACCAGTTAAAATCAATTATCTTTTACAAGGGGATCAATGTGTGGGACAATGCTACCCCTGACTAAAAATGACTACTCAGAGATCTCTCAAAGTGAAGATTAGAAGTTTTATTAGCAGCAGGTGGTCTGGCTGAGTGCTCAAAGAAAGGAGGCTGATTTCACAGAGGCCGTTTAAATAGTCAAGAACCACAAAAAAGGATTACAGAAACTATTCCCCCACCCATCTTCTTTTAATCCTCCTAAAATCATTGGCAAACTCTACCTTTATTCCTTTATTTGTCTTTGGAATACAGATAGGCTTTTGTAGTACTAGAGTCTTGGTTAAGCAATAAATGTTTCAAAATGTTAAGAAAAAGGGATCTGCTCTGCTTCAAAGGTTAATAATCAATTAAGCCAGAGGGGTTAAAGGTTTCTAAAATAACTAAGATTTGGTTTATTTTACCTCAGGTTTTTCTCAATCAACAAATAGAGATAGCCAGTTTGGAGACTTCTCAATCATCTCCAGGCCATTAAATAATTAGTCAGGTTTTTCTCTAAGCAGTTATCTCTTAAATGTTTTCTGCTGGAATAGCAAGTCTTTACCCTATTTCCCAGAGCCTAATGATTAAACAGATCCTTGGTGCTGAGTCTTATTCTGAGAAATCCTCAGTTTCCGGTACAAGTGTTACACTGTTTGCTACATTCCAGTCTGTTACAATGCTTACTCAAACCTATACGGTTGACTTATTACAAATGCTTGCTCAAACTATTTTAAGTTCTTTATCATGATACTCATACAAAGAATTTCTTTTCCCAAACTCATCAATTTGCTTCATACATTAAAATCTAAAAGGTAGGTTCAATCTACCTTAGTTATGCATCTTGTGAGAAACCCACACTCATTCCTTACATCAACAAGTATCTACTATATACCAGGCACTATACTAAGGGCTTGGGATATGAAAAAAGCCAAAACATGTTCCCTGCCTTTCGGAAACTCAAATTCTAATGTAGACATCATGCAGATAACTATGTACATATAAGATATATACAATATAAATAGAGATAATCTCAAAGGAAAAAACACTAATAGTAGCAAGGATCAGAAGTAGAAAAACTTAGAGTACACTTTAAAACCCAGATCATACTCTCCTCTGCTAGCAATCTTGGTTCTTGGGGAGTAGGCGATTCAAACTTAAGGAAATGCAAAGCATTCCTCCCACCAAATTCACTTCTAGGTATAGTTTAGCCAATGGACAAGTCTCCTCCTTACATGCAAGACATAATGTCTCATTTACTAGGCCAGTTCATGTTAGAATAGGTCAAGCAGTCCATTTCTCAGGGCCATTTCCTCACTATGATCACAAACTCTATTATAAATTTCAGTTCTAGAACCTCTTATGGCTCTTTTCTGTCAAAATTCCTAGTCCATTATCCTAGTTCATTATATCTCTAATACGCATTCACTTAAGATTGCTAAGAAGTAATAGTAGAGATAAAAGAGACAGAGCCATGCATCCATGGCCACAGGTTAGCCCTGGGGAGATAAAACTTCTGAAACAGCTGCCTCTTTTTCTCTCGGGAGGCTTACAGCACTTTTCCCCTCAATACTCAAAAAGCACCAGAAAAGATAGGATGATTTTTCTTGTCCAAGATTTTTGTTCAGGTCTAATTCTACAGTGATTTTTTTTTTTCTTCTCCACATAGTTAAGTGGAAAGAAAATAGTTGTGGAATATCTGTGCATACTCTGAATGGGAAGGAGAATCAATCATTGACTAGTTCCTTCTCTCCATTTTAATTGTTATAGCATGAACTCTTGTTCCTAAGAGGAAGCTTTTGGTACAACTTTATTAACCCTCCTCAAGTCTGTTCATTCTTAAAAGAAATCTATGTGACTTTGAGCAACACTCCCAAGCTGGTATACCTTTACCTTTTCTCCACTTAGGATCCACCTATGATTTGGCACCTAATTTAAAGCTGATTCCCTTGCAAATAAACATGAAGGTCATACATCTCACCCAAGGTCATATATCAAAAGTGCTAAAAAAAATTGTTATTTTCAAGATTAGGACATATGAATTTAATACAAAGTAAAGTAAGAAATAATGTACACACTGACAAAGCAATATAAATAGGAAGACTCCTCTCCCTCCTCCCCAAAAAAGAAACTGGATGTTATGTAATTATAAGGACAAAACTTGACCTCAGAGAAGAGATGAGAAAATGCATCTAGAATTTTCTTGCAGAGGTAACAGACTATGTATGTGAAATATTGCATATACATTCATAGTGTCCAAACACAGTTGATATGTTAGATATCTTGCTGAACTGCTTTTTTTTAAAATCTTTCATTTTAATTCTTTGTTATAAGGGATAACTAAGGAGGAGAAATTTTCAGAAAAATGAAGGCAATATAAAAATTTTTAAAACATGATAAAAAAAAGTGCTTTTAAAAAAAATTTAAGTGGGGAGTCTGGTAGAGGCAAAGTGGATAGAGCACTGGCCCTGGCATCCAGTGGAGTTTGAGTTCAAATCCAGTCTCAGACATTTAACACTTACTAGCTGTACAACCCTGGGCATATCACTTAACCTCAATTGCCTTGGAAAAAAAAAACAAACAAGATTAAATGGAAGAGAAGACAGATTATCCTGCTTAGTTGCCTTTCTTGATATATTTACCACTAAAAAGCCATCTGTGTTCAACCACTACTTAAAGCTTTCTCAATCCAATCCCAGCACCAAGATTATATAATCCTCATCACATGATTTTCATTCCATATCAATATTAAAATGTGTGTGCTAATCCTATTGTTGAGGTTGGAAAGGGACCCCCAAAAGGTTGGGATCACAGACTGGTGTCTCTAAGGGGCAAAGTTTATTGTAATTGTAACAAATGGGCTAAATTCCAAAAGAATTTAGCAAAGAACCAGGAACAAAGAGACACATTTATTTGGTTCTTCATGTCATTGATATGCTAATTTTATGGCCTACAGGTGGAACTGATGAGTGGTCTCAGGAATTTAGTTATCACTGACCAGCAGACCTAGGATTATCCTACAGCCAGAAAACTTTAGAATCATTGACAGACAAGATTGTCAGAACAATAGTATTCTAAGGTTAAAGAGTCTCAGGATCACTAATATATCTTCTCTAAAGTCTAAGGGAAGAAATAGTATATTCATAGGCCACAGGACTTTTATAATCATTGACAGACAGTTTGCCAGAGTCCTCCAAGGTTGGGGGAAGGGAGAAAAGACCTCAGGATAACAAATTCTAAAGCCAGAAGATTTAGAATCACTAACAGGTTGTTAGAACAGAAGTACCCTAAGGTCAGGGGCCCTTAAAATTATTGCTATCTCCCCTAGAAGCTATATTCAATCATTTCCCCTTTCAAGTAATTTGAACCTCAAATTCATGTGGGACAAAGAAACGGAGAGCTCATCTTCTGGACTGCTTCATACTGATAAGGGGTGTAGAGCTGTCCTTGCCTTGTGGGGTTTAGACTGAGATGGAGATGCATGCAACTTAAAGACGACAGCAGCAGCATTCAGAGAGGTGCTGAGTGTCAGAATCAATTAGCTGATGGTATTCAGGGTGAACAAATAGTTGGAAGGTCATAGCTTGGAGTCTGGAGGAAACAGATCTCACAAATAGGTTAAAAATGCAGGGGCCAAATATGAGCAAAAAGGATAATTAAACTGGAGTTAGTAAAGAGGTAACTAGAGAAAGTAATCAGGAAACACCGCCCCCAAGACTGGGATGGGGAGGGGAAAGTAGACAAGGCTATCATGAATGTCTCTCATTCAGACAGCTTTTCCCAGGGTAAATACCAAAGAACATTTCTCCAAATCCCTGCTTTTGTCTCTTCAAAGAGGTAGGGGTAATGGTAGAATAGTATGGTAGGATATACATAGATAGATAGAATAGAATACCTAGTGAAAGGAGTGCTCATATGACTTAAGGTGCAAGCACCATAATCTTATATGAGTTTTTTCTCCTTTAGCAAAAACCTCTGAGCCTTTTCAGTCTTACAAGGGAAAACTTTTACCCAATTAATAAAGGTGTCAACAAAAACCAAAAGCAGTTTGAAGCCCCTGAAAGAGCATATATGTATAAAATCTATCTGCCAGGCCTCCCCAAATATATAACCTTCCTCCAGATAGGCTTCAGAATGGGGGAATTTAACAGCTCTTTCAGAATTTTCTTGGGCACAAACTGTGCAGACTTGACAGATCTGTTTAGTTGTTTCTCCTAGCTTGTGACCAGTGAAAACAGGTTTCAAAAGGGATTGGAGAGCAATTTTTTTTCAATTGAGTAGCTTGGTTTAGGCCAAAGAGAAGTTTCCACTGGCTGGCCTCTGGGATTAGTAGTTGATCTGAAGGTGTTTGAAACTGAAGGGACCCCAAAAACTCCTTAAAGGATAAATTCTCCTTGAATCCTGCCACTGTAAAGACCCTGCTCGAGGACAAACAGCTTCATTCTGTAATCTAGGTGGAGCTAGCTGAGTCCAGAGTTGGAGATACCAAACCTCACTGATTTGGAGAAACATCTATTCAATTCCAGCTGAAAACCCAGCCTCCATGGAACAGACCCCAACTTGTAGCCAAGGCTTATAAAAAGAGCCAATCTTAAACCCTCTCTTTTCAGAGGAGCTAATATGCCATGCCAAAGAAACTCTTTCTCTTCCTGGCATATTAGAAAATTCTGCCCTCTGGGATGATATTCTCTTCCAGCGTTACCCTCTCTTTATCCTCATCTATTTCCCTAATGAGACTTTATATCTCTCTGTTGAGATCTTCCACTAAGGAATTCAGCCTTTATCTTCATGCATAGCAAAGGCTGACTTCCTAATGCCTCTAATAAACTTTTTTTTAATCAGTCTAGCTTTTTGGGTTCGTAAATTCCTTTACAAAGAACTTCTGTGCCACCAGAAGGGAGTCCCCAAAACTCCCTACCCTTGTGCTGAATCCCAAGGGGTTTAGGGGAGCGAAACCTCTTCATCTGGTTCCCTGAACCCTGAACCTGCCACTAATCTCATCATTTAACTCCCTGACCACCAGAAACCCTCATCTCCTCATTTTAGTTCCCTAAATCTAATCTCATCATTTGGTTCCCTGACTACCCTAAATCTAGACATCATCAAAACCACCCAGAGGGGAAATGGGTGAATCCCTTTCTTTAGCAAGGACTTGTTCCTGGGAGCTATGAGAGAGTGTAGGAGTTGGGGAACTGGGGAATTAAAGGTGCCATGGTCTGAGACAAATAGGCAGCAGCATAGACAGCCGGATCTGCAAGCCTGTTTCCCTTGGCCTGAAGTGAATCCCCTTTCTGGTGTTTTTACAAAACATAACAGAAACCTCTCTAGGTCTGTGGACATCTTGCCGTAATTGTTTTGCTGTCAAAAATTCCCTTTTTTTCCATATAGCCCAATGAGCAGACAAAACATGTTGGAGTCAGTTTAGATGTTCATTCCTTCTCCTATTCTAAACCTTTGTGAGGGTAAAAGTGCTCTGAATCTCATGGGGGTGGGGAGAGGGCTAAAACCTCCCATGGTTGGCCTCCAGGGAGCTTAGGGACTTCCTCAATTAGGAGGGCTGTGGCAGCTAGCTCTAAGGCAGGAGGGTCACCTAAGGACACTGAGAACTAGGCAATGGGTCTGGGATCAGGTCTAAGAACCTGAGTCAAGACTCCTGGGGTCTGGTCCTGTCTTTAATCAACATACAGAGTAAAAGGCTTTTAGGAAGGGCTAAGGCCGGGCAAGAGATTAATTTAGCTTTCAGAGTTTTAAAACTTTGGCCTGATCAAGGCCCCCATTTGAGGAGAATTGTGTCATAGAGGAGCTTGACAATAACCAAAGCTAGCATAAAATTCAGCCATGCTCACGAAAGTAAACAACAATTCAGGAAGTGATTAACAACCTGATAGGTTGTGTGGGCCTTTAGACAAAGAAACTTCATTCATAGCCCTGGGTGGGAGAAGGGCTGGAAGTTAGGGGTTTGTATGGCTGCACCTAGAGAAGCCTCTCGGGTGGGGCTGCAGATCAAGATATTATCTCCATACTGGATAGCCAGTGTCTGTGCAAATGTGTGGGGGCTGTCACAGAAGCCCTGAGTCATTAACATGGCTGTCCAGGTTAATTGGTGGGGGTACATTCTCCTGGATTTGCCCCTTCAAGGGCAAAAAGAAATTGTGAATTGTTATGCAATGATATGGAAAAGAAAGCATCTTTAAGCTCTATAGTAGAGAACCATTGTGTCCCCTGGGATACTTGTGTTGGGCTCATGGCTTCTACTGACCATTTGTTCTGATTATAGAAATTTTCTATAAGAGGAAAAAGCAGGGACATGATAATAATAGCATCAAAACAGGTCCTCAGGCTTCAGATTGAGAACACATACATGACAGGAGAAAGCATCCTTAATTCTATTTAACAGCCAATCATACAGTAACAATTCCACCTTGTAGTCAGACTCTGGAATAATCAAGTGGGAAACAAAGAAACAGAACTGAGAAACTGAGTCAGAAGGATCCCACCATAAGCAGAGGCTAAGATTATCCTCCCAACTCTTGCCTAGATAAGATGACAGGTCAAGAACTCATTCATTCCTCTGAGTAAGTTATGACATTTTTCTCAAATGGTAGGTTGATGACTTAATGATCAGGCAATCAAATTCAAAACTCAAAAGAATTTCAGTTGCAGTTCCAAGAGATTTTTATCTCTAATAGCAAATTCTACTAAGCTCAGTTTAGAATTAGATACATTATTTTAAAAGTTAACCAGGACTTACACACATGAGATTTTTGTTTAACATGTTGTATATATTTAAACTTATCCCGGTGCAAGGGATCAATCATTAGACAAACTTATAGATTCTTAGTAAACACATTCCTTATTTAGAAACTATAAATCCTAAATAGATTCTCAGGACTGATGACCTTGCTTCAGACCTTGATTTCAAGAAAACTGGCAAGCCTAAAAATTAAGGGGGGAAGGGAGTTTGATAGAGACCCCAGGGAAGGGATTGAGTTTGCTGTTGCTCACCCCAACTATTCTTAGTGTTTTCATGGGCTGTGCTGTTTGATACCTCCCCCCACTCAGTAAAGTGTTGCATATCTCATACTTGGAGGTGAATTGATAAGGCTGTCACCTCATCCCTCTTGTTCCACATATAGAAATTGCCAATTTTAGGGTTTAACATAATGACAATAACTCCAAATATCTTAGTTAATAATTTTAGAATTTTCCTAAGTAATAGCCAAATAGTTTTAGTTGTAATTTCTATTTCCTTAAATAAGTTTCCCTTTTGTTTTAGGAAGAAAATAAAACAAATCTTAAAATTGAGATAGAACAGATTTTTAAATTGACTTAACTTTAGTTAATGAGAGTCCCTAAATTCTGATTAAATGTTCTAGACAAACTGAATTGAATTTGGTTATGTTCTAATTCATGCAAATCATTTCTTTTTATGAGCCAGGAAAAGGTTTAAGGTGCCAGTTTTTTCTGACAGGGCCTTCAGAAGTTTGATTCTAGATAATTCAAAAGCAGGCTGTTTGTTGCCAGAGTTTTTAAAGTAGTAGCAAACTGCTTTTCTGTTTTCCTAAAGTTCCCAAAATCTTAAATCTTCTGTTAACACTATCAGTGCAAATACATTACAATTTACATATCCCTTTAGTGGCCTTTGATTAGAGCTCCTTTAAAATTGATTTTATTCTCATATCTGCAATAACAAATTAGAAATCATTTATCTCAACATTGGCATTATATACTGGTCATATCTAAAAACCCATAAAGTTATCAAATATGAAGCAATTATGTCCAATAAAGCAGTTAACATTCACATAGCATGTTTTAGGCTAAGCACTTTTGCAATAGTGATCTTCACAACAACAATCATTATTGTTTCTCTTTACAAATCAGAAAATTGGGCAAAGATAAAATAATTTGCCATAAATTGCATAGCTAATACGTATCCACAATTGAAACAAAGAATGGTGGTCTTACCAAATGCAAAGGCTGAGTGACTTTCTCACCTCACACTGCCATGTTGGGTGCTATTAGGGGTACCCAGATTCTTCCCAAGCAGTTGCTGTTCAGAACCTGCTGAAAGCTGATGTGACAGGTGCCAGGATCTCCCTTTGATGGTAGTTTCAGATGCTAGGTTTCAGGGAATGCTGACCATGCAACCTGATCCCCACTCCATCCCTATTCCTCAAGCTGGGTTGTGGAAGTGTTTGAGCAAAATTGTGTAGGGTCTCCACAGTTTTGCTGTTTCCCCTATTTCTACAAGGAAGACAGAATTTTACTTTCCCTACAGGAGTTTAACATTCTCTTTTCTTAATCTAATCTGAGATGATTTTATTACTGATTTTATTAGCAATCCCCACAACTGAGATACACTCAGGACCACTCCAGCGAGTGGAGTAGAGAAGGTCCCTTAATACCTTCTGGGGTTCTTTCCCAAAGGAGCAGAAGGGGACTCTGGACAAGATAGGAGTCAAGGAAGGGTTAGTAAAAAGTTGCTATTTACCTAATTTGTTTTTTTCCCTTTTCTTTCAGAATGGGGTAAATTCCTGGAATTACTCCCAATGTTCCAGGAATTTTTCTCGCTACCTTAAAATGACTAATTGTCAAACTTCTTTTTTTATTAAAGCTTTTTATTTTCAAAACATATGCATGGACAATTTTTCAACACTGATCCTTCCAAAACCTTCTGTTCCACTTTTTCCCCCTTTCCCTCAACTTCCTCCCTCAGACTTGCCAAACTTCTTCTTCTTCTTCTTTTTTTTTGCTGAGGCAATTGGGGTTAAGTGACTTGTCCAGGGTCACACAGCTAGGAAGTATTAAGTGCCTGAGATCAGACTCAGGTCCTCCTGAGTTCAGGGCTGGTGCTCTATCCTCTGTACCACCCAGCTGCCTCTTGCCAAACTTCTTAATCATTGTCCTCAAAACTTTGAGAATCTGCTAAGTTGTTCATTTAATTTTAATTATTAATTATCTAACTTTTTTGTATAGCCCCCAGCTTGGCCAGAGCTGAAGTCCACAGGAAAAAGTTAGAGTTTTAGGAGTCAAGGATGTTAAGAAATCTTTCCCAGCATTTTAATTAGAACAAAGAGTTTTTTCTTGCTGGTTGCATTTTAAATTTTTTCAGGTAACAGGATCTGGCTCACAAAATAATGATGTTGCAAACATTCTGTACAGAGACGCAGACACAGACAAAAATGACACAAAAGAAGATGAGACAGTTGTCTCATCTTTGCCAAAAGCCATCCTTTAGTATTTTGTCTCCTCTAGCATCCCAGAGAAGGTGAAAAATGTGACAAAGATTCCCTAGGAATTTTGCCAAAAATTGCAAAAAATTCCAAGGCTGGGTGTCCACAATCATGAGCAGAACATGTTTTATCTATATTGGATTACTTAGTATTTTGGGAAGGGGAGAAAGGGAGAAAAATTTGGAATACAGGGTTTTGCAAAGGTGAATGTGGAAAAGTATCTTTGCATGTATTTGGAAAAAATAAAATAGTATTTTAAAAAATCATGATGGACTTGACTCTTTTCAACAATGTAGTGATTCAAGGCAATTGCAATAGACTTGTGATGGAAATGCCTACACATCCAGAGAACATCCAGACAGAGAACTAGGGTGACCACTGAATGTGGATCAAAGCATAATATATATATATATATATATTTTTTTTACCTCTTTTGTTGTTATTTGATTGTTTGTTTTTTCATTCTGGTATTTTTTCCCTTTTTGATCAGATTTTTATTGTGTAGCATTAAGAATACAAAAATACATTCAAAAGAATTGCAAAGGTTTAACTTATTTCATATTGCTTGCTATCTTAGGAAGGAGGGAGGGGGAGAGGGAGAAAAATTTGGAACACAAGGTTTTGCAAAGGTGAATGTTGCAAACTAATTTTTGCATGTATTTGGAAAAAATAAAATACTATTTTTAAAATCATGAGTAGAGAAGGATTAATATTTGAACTTTCAAGAAAAAAAACAAAACAATAAAAAACTTCTCCCACTGGGCTCCATTTCTATTTCCGGAAGGTTCATCCATAGTCCACATCAACTCAAAAAAAAAAAAAATTAAATCACTACATTGAAAGTGGAATCATGGGTCCCAATGCTGTTGCAATGCTTCTGGCTTCTTTTAACCTGTCTTTGGTGGATCTTCATGGTTATAGGAAACTGCAGGAGTTCTCTCACTCACTCTTAATTATTCCTTCCAGTACCATCAGTCTGCATAGCTCCTTTGCTCTACTGTAATGCCCTGAATTCTCATGATAAAGTACTGGTAGTCTAATAGATACCTAATAATAGAAGTGGGTTTCCCAGATGCTCGTCCTAGGGAGAAAGAAAATAAGTGCTGATTTGATTCATATCACCACTGCCAGCTACATATAGTATAGTATTAATCTTGACTTCAACAGTCTTACAATCCCAAACCTAGAAGAGTATGGTGACTCTAAATTATCCTAGAAAGGAAACAGAGATAATCAATTAATAAGTATTTATGGAAATAACTTCAATTTGCACACAATTCCAAAATCTCTTAAGTCAATTTTTTCTCCTCCAATGTGACAAAACTCCCAGCAAGAAGTATGCTTTTCATGTCCTTTTTCCCAGTCAGGATTATTGTTGATGTAAGAAACCTTTCTGAAAAATGGTTATGTTCCTACAATTCTTTGGGTCCAGTAAGATTTTTCCACAGGGGAGAAGGTCCTGAACTGACTCTCAGAGAAACATGTGTGTGAGTGTAAATATGAAACCATCTCTGAGGGAAGAGACTTTAAAAAGAGAACTAACGCCAGAAGTAAGTAGGGAGAGAGATGAAAGAGGAAAAAATGTCATGTTTGTTTGGACAGGGCTAAACAAAGTTCCTTAGGTGTGACTGGAAAGAATTCCATGTGTGGCAGAAGAAAGAGAATGCCCAAGATTCTATACTGTGAAATTCTAGTACCTATTATTCTACACACTTGAGGCAGCTACATGACATGAGGTGGAAATTATCTCAATAAGAGACTGATGCCATCACTGACCAGTGTCACTTGGACCATGAGTTGCCTGCCCATGTTCTGTACCAAATAGGTTACATAAACAGTGGGGCTTCAGTAGAAAGCAAGAGTCCCCAGAGAAATTTGAAGGGGACAGAGTAGGAGTGTCAACAATATTTGTAGCTTATGCTAATTCTTAATTATGTACCTTGAACATTTCTATTTTTAAGTAATTGTTCTATAACGGCATAACTTTGGTCATGAGATTCAGAGAGGGACAGAGAATTTATGAGGAATAAAATTTGAACACATATAGATTCTATGAACCTAAGTGTAACTTGGAAGACTTTGTTAATATAGTCAGAGAGAAAAGGGGGAGAAGAACAATTCCTGAAAAACCCAACAAATGGACAATAAATCCTTAAATACTTGAGTTTCCTTTTCTGCTTAATTTGTAAGCAACCAATTTCTAAATCCAGGTTGGTCTGTCAGAAGAGGGAGCTATTGTTATATATATAAAACACTGCATCTGAGCTCGGTGATTCTCCAAAAGACAGGGTTGGTTATTGCAAATAATGAAGGGACTCAATAAGCTAAAATGTTTATGTCTTATATGGAAAAATGTTATCTGTACTCTTAAGATTGTTATCATTATTTAGACAGTTTGCAAGATCATACATAGATAAAAGGCCTGGGGATGAATATAATGGGATAATTCTAAAAAATAAAATTGTGCAGGGAGAGATAAAATGGAGTAATTACACAAATGAGTCATGAATGCAAGAACTGTTACAATGGAAGCAAGTGGGATTGAAGAGCTAGTAGTGCTAGAATCTTACATTGGAACAGTTAAATACAGAAGGACATATCTAAAAGTGAATAAAAATCTTTTCAATTTATAAAAAAAAACAATAGGAGGATGAGGGAATAGGGATGAAGGAAGGACTTTTAGAAGGTTGTATAGATCAAGATGTAGGAGGGTGGGGGAAAAGTGTAAGGGAGATCCTCTTAGAGGGATTGATAGATTAAGGAACAGAAGGTCAAGGTAGTAGCTATAAGTAAATTAGATGCTCAAAGAGGGATAAGGTAAATAAGGAAAGAAGGATAAATAGTGAGGAAAAAATAGAATGGAGGGAAATACTTAACTAATAATTATAATTTCAAATGTGAATGGGATGTACCTACCCATAAAATTGAAATAGATAATAGAATGGGTTAAAAATCAGAATTCAACAATATGCTGCTTACAATTATATTAAAAATTAGAAATACACACAGAGTTAAAATAAAGGGCTGGAGTAGAAGTTATTATGCTGGAATTGATGGTTTTTTTTTTTTAAGTAGAGATAGCAATTATAATCTCAGATAAAGTTAAAATAGGTTAAATTAAAAGAGGGAAACAGGGAAACTATACTATGTGTCACCAATATTATTTAATAACTGTTTTAGAAATACTAGCAATAGCAATAAAAGAGGAAAAATTTAGAAAAAACCAGAATGGGAAATGAGGTAATAAATCATTTCTTTTTATAAATAATATGATGACATAAAGACTAAACTGAAAATTTAGTTGAAACAAGTAATAATTTTAGTAAATAAATAAATAAACCCACAAAAATCATTAGCATTTTTATATATTACCAACAAAACCCTATTAGAAGAAATAGTGAGAGATACCCCATTTAAAATAATTGTAGACAGTATAAAATACTTGTGAGAATACCTGCCAAAACAGACTCAGGAGCTACATGAGCATAATTTTAAAACCTTCTTTATATAAATAAAATCAGATTTAAATAATTGGAGAAATACAAGTTGTTTGTGGGTAGGCAAAACCAATATCATAAAGATGGCAATTTCGCCTAACTAATGTATTTATTCATTGCTGTCCCAATTAAATTACCAAAAAATTATTCTGAGTTAGAAAAAAGTATTGATAAAACTCGTTTGGAGAAATAAAAGGTTAAGAATTTTAAAGAAACTAATTTTTTACAAAGGTAAAGTAAGGAAGTTTACCACTACTAGATCTTAAACAATATTAATAAAGCATTAATTTTCAAAATTATCAGATTAGACACATAATAGTATGTAAATGATTATAGTAACCTTATGTTTGGCAAATGTAAAGATTAACATTTGGGTAATAAGACTTCATTATTTGATTAAAATTGCTGTGAAAGCTGGAAAATATCCTGGAAGAAACTGTGTATAAACCAATATTTCATACCATTTACCAAGATAAAGTCAAAATGGATATACAATAATAAAAATAAAATAAAAGATAAAACTACATAGCCTGCTTTACTTGATCCAGGCAGTATATTTCAATAATTGTGTGTGGATCATTTAATTTTTTATAATTATATAATATGTATATATACATCAATATATATTTTACATATTATATTATATATTATAATATATCTATATATGTATAAAGGAAGATATTTCAAGAAAATTAAAAACACAGAACACATTAACTATCAGACTTATAGGTAGGAGAACAATTTGTGAATAAATGAGAAATATAAAGCATTGTGAAGAATAAATTAGATAATTTCAATGACACTAAATTTAAAAATTTCATACAAATAAAGCCAATGTAGCCATCATTAGAAGGAAAGGAGAAAATTGGGGGAAAATTTTATAGATAGTCTCTCACATAAAGGTCTCACATCTTAAATACATAAAGAGCATTGTCAAATTTATAAGAATACAAGTTATTCTCCAACTGATAAATGCTCAAATGAACAGCAAATTTTTGATGAAAATTTGAAATTATATGCAGTCATATGAAAAAATGCTCTAAATCATTACTAATTAGAGAAATGCAAATTAAAACAACTTTGAGATATCATCTTACACCTATTAGACTGGCTAAAATAATAGGTGTCTTTCAATTGTGGAATGGCTAAATAAGTCGTGGTATATAGTTGTGATGGAATACTACTGAAGAAATGATAAATTGACTGATTTTAGAAAAACAAGAGAAAACTTGCATGAAATAATGAAAAGTAAAATGGGCAATACCAAGAGAATATTGTATATAATAATAGAAGTATTATCTTAAGAATAATTAATTAATATTGAGTATTATAAGTACTCAAACCAATTACAAAGACTATGAAGGAAGATGCTATCTATCCACCTACAGAGAAACAACTATAAATAAAAGTATGTTTAGTATAGTCTTACATATGTATATCTATGTGTATATGTATGCATGTATACATAAATACATATATATTTGTGTTTAATTGTAGCTTTCTCTAGGGTGTTATAGGTAAGAAGGAAAAAAATAAAAAGTACACAGCAAAAACAAAAGAAAATTTAGAAGGAAGCACATAAAAATAACATAGTTTCTAAAATACACAATATTACATAGTTTAAAAAAAACAATCTGAAATAGAAATTCATGGTTTTATATTGAAACCTCTCTTTCTGTTGTGCTACTTACTTGGAAAATTTTTTCTGTATTTAACTTAAAAATTAATAAAAAAAAGAATAAAATAAAAAAATAATGCAACAGAGCCTGCCTTACTTGATCCGATCAGTGTATTCCAATAAAACTCTGTGTGGGTCATTTAGTTCTTTATAAATTGGATTCCACTTTTTCACTAATCTGCATTACCATTTCAGAAATGTTATATCCTCATTTCTGATTACTCTTAATATTTTATCTTAATTGTGCAACCTTTATCTTTCCTTAAACTATTTAGGATCATAGATTTCTAGCTAGAAGGAATGGCTGAGATCATTGGTCCAACCCCTTGCAGCTGTGTGGATAGTGTATTAGAGAGGGAAAATTTTAAAAGTAGAGAGACCAATTAAAAAGTAAAATTTGACAATTGGTGAATTGGTGGCTATGTGGAGAAAAGGAACAGATTTGAGAGTTGTTTGATTCCATCTCATTTCATTTAACAAACACAGATTCCAAAATCATCTTCCCAGTTTCAAGTCTTCTTTGCTGAAAACCTTCAGGGACTCTATGTTTTA
Source organism: Sarcophilus harrisii (assembly GCF_902635505.1). Taxonomy (NCBI): domain Eukaryota; kingdom Metazoa; phylum Chordata; class Mammalia; order Dasyuromorphia; family Dasyuridae; genus Sarcophilus; species Sarcophilus harrisii. The sequence goes on from NC_045427.1 coordinate 351,190,617, forward strand.
GGAGAAAATGCAGACTCTATAACCTAGTATTTACTTCCCTTCATGATGTGGTCATCCAACCTGCTCTCCAGGTCCTTTTCAACTGTGGGCCTAGATCACTGTCTGTCTATTATCCCATATTAAGACACATGTGAAATCTGGGCAATAGAAATTTGTCATCTGTTTAGTCTTTTCTGTGTGGATGGACAAGCCACAGTTTTTTGAATAATTTCAGATCTCTTCCAGAAGTCTGTTTTGAGGCTAGAGGCAATAAATATAATATTATCCAGAAATAGAAATAGAGGACTTCACTATTGCCACGGAGCCTTTCTGACCTGGATTTCACACTGGAGCTCCACTATCCCCATAGTGTTAAGGGAGAACTAGCACTTCTTCTTAGGGCTGTTCAACCACCTTTGGCATCTACTTTAACCTAATTCTTATGAGTGGCTCCAAAGAAGTTGACACCTGTGCAATGAAGACCAAATTACACATGCAGAAGAAAACAACAAAGTCAAAACTGCCGCATCAGAAGCCTCAAAGAAATGAATTGTTTTCAGACCAGGGAAAATCTTGAAAGGGATTATAAAAATCAAATAAGAGAGGCAGAGGAAAAATTGGGAAGAGAAATGAGAATGATGCAAGAAAAGCATGAAAAAAGAGTCAACAACTTGATAAAAGAGGCACAAAAATTTTACTGGAAAAAAAAATAACATCTTAAACAGAATAGGCCAAATGGTAAATGAAGCACAAAAAATCCAATGAAGAGAAAAATGCCTTGAAAAACAGAATTGGTCAATTCTGGGGACCTGTAAGTTTTCCAAAGTGGTATAATCTTAGAAGAGGCCTGTGAGCAACCCCTAGCACTCTTTTCTGTCCTGGAACTGAGACTACAGTTCCAGTAACCCTGTGGCTGCAAGCTCTGGTATGCTTAAGGGCTCCTCATTGTCTGGTAAATGAATTGACTAGGAATACAACCAAGAATCAACTGCACAGCAAAACTGAATATAATCCTTTAGGAGAAAATGGGTATTTAATAAAATAGAGGCCTTTCAGGCATTCCTGATGAAAAGGCCAGAACTGAATAAAATAGTCTACAAAACTAAAATGCTTATATTCCTACATGAGAAAATGATCCTTGTAAATCCTAAAAGTTTTCTCATTATTAGAGCAATTAGAAGGAGTATACATAGACAGAATACAAAAATGTCAGTTGAATGATGGCATTATCTAAAAAAGACATTTATCTAAAAAAAAAATTAAGAGGCAAGAAAGAAAGATACATTGGGAAAATGGGAAAGGCAGAGATAGGATGGGATAAATTATCTGACATAAAAGAGAAGAAAAAGAGCTTTTACAATGGAGGGGAAGATGGGGAAGGTGAGGGAGGGGAGCTTTACTCTCATTAGAATTGGCTCAGAGAACAGAACTAGGAATACACTGTAAACAATAACAGCAATGTTGTACAATGATCAACTTTGAAAGACTTGGTCCTTCTTGGCAGTTCAGTGATTTGCAGAACTCATATAGGGCAAGCATTCACAAGGTGGTCAGAAAAAGTGAAGCAAGGACAGGGTTAGAATCACCCACATGAACAAAAATGTTTGTAGCAGCTCTTTTTGTGGTAGCAAAGAATTGGAAAATAAGTAGATGCCCATCAATTGGGGAATGGCTGAACAAGTTGTGGTATATGAAAGCAACAGATTATTATTACTCTATAAAAAATTATGAACAAGCTAATTTTAAAAAGGCCTGGAAAGATTTACAGGAACTTATTCTGAGTGAAACAAGTAGAACCAGGAATACGGTGTACACAGTTAATAGCAAGAATGTGTGATGATCAACTGAAAGACTTGGTTCTTCTCAGTGGTTCAGTGATCCAAAGCAATCCCAACAGACTTTGGACCGAAAATGCCATCTGCACCTAGAAAAAGAATTGGGGAAACTGAATGTAAATCAACACATGCTATATTTACTTCTTTTTTGTTTTTGTTTTTTTAATCTCTTCCATGGTTTTTCTCTTTTGCTCTGATTTTTCTCCCCCAACATGATTCATAAAGCAACATGTATTAAAAATAAATAAATTCACTGGAAAAAAAAAAGAACGTTAGAACTGATTTATGATATGGAAGACACTAGCACAGGACTGCCTAGCATAGTGTGCTCTCATTAGAGAAGGTGTTATATGCTCTATAAGCAAAGCAGAATTGAATTAGCCCAGAAGAAACACAAGATGCACAAAAGTAGAGAAGGTACCCCAAATGTTCATATGGACTATTTGTGTCTGACGTATGGCAAAGCACTCCAAGATAGTATTGGTCTGATTAGTCACAGTCATATACACTGTAACCCAAATCTAACATAAATGTTATTTTTTAATTTAAAAAAAATTTTTTATTAAAGCTTATTATTTACAAAACATATGCATGGGTAATTTTTCAACATTGACCTTTGCAAACCTTTCTCTTCCAAATTATCCCTTTCTTCCCCCCACTCCCTTCCCTAGATGGCAGGTAGTCCAATATATGTTAAATGTGTGAAAATATATGTTAAGTCCAATATATGTACACATATTTATACAGTTATCTTGCTGCACAAGAAAAATCAAATCAATAAAGGAAAAAAACTGGGAAAAGAAACAAAATGCTAGCAAACAACAATAGAAAGAGTGAGAAGGCTATGTCGTGGTCCATACTCAGTTCCCACACTCCTCTCTCTGGGTGTAGATGGCTCTCTTCATCACTGAACAATTAGAATTGGTTTAAATCATCTCATTGTTGAAGAGAGCCACGTCCATCCGAATTCATCATCATATAGTCTTCTTGTTGCCATGTATAACAATCTCCTGATTCTGCTCACTTCACTCAGCCTCAGTTCATGTAAGTCTCTCCAGGCCTTTTTGAAATCATCCTGCTGGTGGTTTTCTACAGAACAATAATATTCTGTAACATTCATGTACCATAACTTACTTATTCAGTCATTGTCCAACTGATGTGCATCCACTCAGTTTCCAGTTTCTGGCCACTACAAAAAGGGCTGCCACAAACATTTTTGCACATATGGGTCACTTTCCCTCTTTTAAGATCTCTTTGGGATATAATCCTAGTAGAAACACTGCTGGGTCAAAGAGTATGCACAGTTTGATAGCTTTTTTGAGCATAGTTCCATATTGTTCTCCAGAGTGGTTGGATCTGTTCACAACTCCACCAATAATGTATCAGTGTTCCAGTTTTCCCGCATCCCCTCCAACATTCGTCATTGTTTTTCCTGTCATCTTAGCCAATCTGACAGATATATAGTGGTATCTCAGAGTTGTCTTGCTTTGCATTTTCTGATCAATGGTGATTTAGAGAACTTTTTCATATGACTAGAAATGATTTCAATTTCTTCATCTGAAAATTGTCTGTTCATATCCCTTGACCATTTATCAGTTGAAGAATGGCTTGAATTCTTATAAAGTTGAGTCAATTCTTTATATATTTTAGAAATGAGGCCTTTATCAGAACCTTTGAATGTAAACTTCAACTCTAATATTGTGATGTCATTTTGATCCTCTTCAAGAAGAAAGGACAACAACCAATAAAAAAATGATGAGAAGGATGCTTTCAGAAAAAATGTAGAAAAATTTACATGAATTGATGCAGTAAAATGAGCTGAACCAGGAGAACATTATATATAGTAATAGCAATATTGCATAACCGTCAACTGTGAATAACAGATATTCTCAGCAATATAATGAGCCAAAACAATTCTGAAGAACTTGAAAAAATGCTATCTATTTCTAGAGAAAAAACCAATGGAGTTTGAATGAAGATTGAAATGTCATTTTCATTACTTTATTTTTCTTATTTTTTGTCTGTGTTTTCCTTCATAATATGACTAACATCAAAATATAGTTTGCATGATTGTACATGGATAACCTATGTCAAATTACTTCCCTTCTCAATAGGGGAAAGAAGAGAAGAAAGGAAGAAAATTTGGCACTCAAAAATTTTTAAAAGATAAATGTTAATCTGAGGTACCACTACGTACCTTTCAGATTGGCTAGAATGACAGGAAAAGATAACGATAGATGTTGGAGGGGATATGGGAAAACTGGGACACTAACATTGTTGGTGGAGTTGTGAACCAATATGACCATTCTAGAGAGCAATTTGGAACTGTCTCCACAGGACTATCAAACTGTGCATACCCTTTGACCCAGCAACATCTCTGTATTCCATAAAAGGGAAAAGGACCCAGAAGTGCAAGAATATTTTATAGGAGTCCTTTTGGTAGTGTCAAGGAATTGGAAAGTGAGTGGATGCCCGCCCATCAGTGGGGGAATGGCTGAATAAGTTATGATATATGAATGTAATGAAATATTATTGTTCTAAAAGAAATAATCAGTAGGATGATTTCAAAAAGTCCTGGAGAAACTTGTATGAACTGACGCTAAGTGAAATGAGTAGAACTAAGAGATAATTGTACAAAGCAACAAGATTATTTGATGATCAACTCTGATGTATGTGGCTCTTTTCAACAATGAGGTGATTCAGGCCAATTCCAATAAACTTGTCATGGAGATAGACATCTGCATCCAGAAAAAGGACTATGTGGACTTAATGTCTATCATAACAGTATTTTCACTTTTGTTGTTGTTGTTTGCTTACTTTTTTCCTAATTTTTTTCTACTTTTGATCTGATTTTTCTTGTGTAGCATGATAAATGCAGAAATATATTTAGAAGAATTGTACATATTTGACCTCTTTTAGATTGATTGCTGTCTAGGGGAAAGAGGTGGGAGAAAGAGAGGGAAAAAAATTTGGAACACAAGGTTGTGCAAGGGTGAATGCTGAAAAACATCTTTGCATTTATTTTAAAAATAAAAAAGTTAATATTAAAAATTTTTTAATATTAAAAATTGTTTTATATGTAACTGGGGAAAAATAAGTATGAAATTAAAAAGAAAAGAGATCTTATCTTACTTCAAGGCATAATTCAGGTCTCAATGTTATACCTCAGTTTCCCTGCCTCAATTTCCCTAATTGTTCTGCTTCAGTTTCCTTGGTGGTAACCCCCGTTTCTGGCCATTAGGACTGAGATAATTAGGGCTGGGAGCTCTGGTCACTAGAATTCCAAAGAATCATAAAACTCTAGGTGGCTTATCTCAAATACTTAGATGGGACCCTCTGAACCAGACTTAGTGACTCCTAGCTTCTTCCCTCAAAAGTTATGATCCTTCCTCTATATCCCCAACCTCTCAGAACTGAATTTATGGTCCTTTCCTGAAGTTCCCACTCAACAGTGCTCTACCTCCCTTGCCTTTGTTTCCCTGATTGCTGGAGCCCTATAAGAGTCTCCGGAATCCCTTGCTTGTTGTTGGATACTTTGAGACAAGAGTGCCATCCACCCTGCTGGATAACATGGCTTAGCCAGTCCAAACTCTCCCTCTAATAAAATATTAAAAACCCTCATCTCTATCTTGCCTCAGTTTCTATGTCACTATGCCAATTCACATCCCATTTCCTCCAAAAAGCTTTCCCTTCTCTTCCTCCTATTCATCTTTTTTGTGTATGTGTGTATGTGTTGCCTTTTCCCCATTAGATTATAAGCTCTTTTAGGGCAGAGTTAGTCTTTCTTTTTCATATTGTATCCCAAGCATGTAGCACAGTACCTGCCATATGGTGTTCATCCTTCTTTTTCGAAAAAGACCATTGTGGGAAGGATTCTGGGAAGATGGCGAAGTAGATTTGTAGATCTCAAGCTCTCCAGATTTCCCCTGCAAACAGAACAAATTTGCGCCTCAGAGTGAAATAGACTCATGAAAAATCTGGAAGACTTAGGGTAGAACAGATGTCCTCTTGAAACAACCCAAGAAGATCTGAAGAAAGACCCAGGACTGGGATTAATCCGGGTAAAGTGCAAACACTTCCAGGAACACCAAGTGGGAAGCCTTGGGATGAGCTGGGTGTGAGTGGGGCCCCGTCAGAAACCACAGGGACTTTCATTTCCCAGACTTTTGGGGGAGTCAGGGTCTGGGAAGAATGAGGGAACCTTGGCTGACTGGGGACACCAAGCCCAGGTGTGCTGCAGGGACATGACCCTGGGCGAGAAGGAACCAGTATACCGGTGAGTACAGAAGCAGCATGGGGCTTGGACGCTGCTGGTTGTGGGCACTTGCTAGATGGTAGAGCTCTTGGTTTGGGGTTCCTGGTCAGAGGGGAGAGCTGAAGGGCAGCTTGAGGCACCATTCCCCCGGTCCCACAATTAGAGGGGCTTTCAGTAATACCTCTTATTTAAAAAAAATAAAAAAGAAACAGGCAAAGAAGAAAAAAATTCACCACTGAAACATACTATGGGAACCAGAAGACTGGGATTCATCTTCAGAGGAGGACACTAAAGTAAAAACAAACAACCAAACAAAAAAACAACAAAAAAAAAGGACTAATGTTATGATGAATGTTTTGATTTTCCTGTAAATTGAATTTAAATGAGGGCAGAGTTGCACAAAGTCATCAGCCTCATTCTTTTTTCCAAAGTCATTGGAGTCCAATGGCAAGACAATAATTAAAATGATTGATTACAGCCGGGATGCCAAGTTCTAACCATTCCACAGCACCTGCTTTAGTCGTCTTCATGGTTGTTGGAACAAATTATTCTCATCTGTCCATTCATTCTTTCTTTCCTTTTTTTTAATGAGGTAATTGGGGTTGAGTGACTTGCCCAGGGTTACACAACTAGTACGTGCTATGTGTCTGAAACCAGATTTGAACTAAGATTCTCCTGACTCCAGGGCAGTGCTCTAACCACTGGGTAATCTAGCTGTCCCAGAAGTCTTCACATTCTTGGGGCAGACATCCCCTTAACTCACTGATGGATTTGTGGCTTGTCTGTTACCCCTAACCTGGTATAACCTGTCTGTGGAGATCGTTTTACTGGGATGTCACCTCTGCACATGCTATAGCTTTTTGGAGCCACAAATGAGAGTTGAGTCACAGGTGAAAAGCAAAAGTAGGTGAGCAAAGTGAAAAAAATATTTGAACTTGGATCTTCTGAAGTCTTCATCCCCAAAACAATAGTGCTCTCTGAGCAGCCCATCCATTGCACCTGACACATAGTAGGTGCTTAGCAAATATTGATTCACTGACTGACTCAATGGTCTTTTCCCAATTGTCATTGGTAGAATTCTTAACTGGCCTTCAAGTTTCACTTCAAGTGCTGCTTTTTCCATGAAGCCTTCCTTCTTTGATTCCCTCTCTTTCCACCCAGATATTATGTTTCTCTTATATAACCATGGCTCCTGGTATGTACATTTCTTTTTATTCTATTTTTGTTCTGCCTTACAACTATTCTTCCTTATTTGATTGTTAAACATCTAAAGGCAGGGGCTAGAATCAAGTATAGGTTTTGTAGATAGATGATGCGAAAAGAATAGTTTTTGAATGAAGAAAAGACTAGATCCTAATCACAAATGAACATCATGAATTAGTTATAGTAAGCATGGAGAAGGAAATATAAGCCAAGGGGGAGAGACTAGAGAAGGAAGCAGGGAGAAAGCAGCAACGTCAGAGTTTTCTTACTTATCAGTGCTGATCTATTTATTTACTGAAATGACCTATTTTGAAAATGCCCGAGTTTGCATTTCCTATCACTGTGGTATATCTGAGTATTCATAAGAGTCTGTATGATCTTTCACAATCAGGAACCTTATTTAACTTACATCTTCAGGCCTTATCTATTGGTTTTCCTGTCTCCTACTTACTGTGTGAAAACTGGACTGAAGATCTAATACAGGGAGCTTAGAAACTGGAGATGTTCTTTAAGATTTGGAATTGTGAATTAGCCTCGATAAACAAGGCAGGTTTCTGGGGGTAAGTATTCTAAATTTTCTTCTATAAAAGAGCATAAACTTCTCCTGAGAAACAGGAAATGCTATTATATATGACTGGGTTGGAAGAAAGTGATAAGAGACAACATCAAGTTCATTTAACTTGTGGCTTAAAAATGACTGTTCTTTGCTGCCTTTTAAGGATCATTTCTTGAACTATACCCTGTATCAATGTGTGAGGACAACAGGAAAAAATTGTCTTTAAAAACCAACTTAAAAAAAAAAAAAAGAAAGAAAAATTGAACAATTGACATTTCTTTTGTTTAATTTGCATAATCCTTAAATAGATCTTGAGTTTGCATTTATTTTCTTGGAAGTAGGTAATCAGTGACTCAGAAACTGTTTTCTTTTGCCCTCAGACATGACTGGAAATTCAACTCAATTAGGTCAGCTACTCCAGCTCTAGTCCCTAACTAACCTTTGACCGCTTTGTCCTATGATATCATTTCTTCTCTTCCTTCTTTTTATTTCTATATTGTGGCTCCACTCGTCAACTTCCGTGTTAAGTCTGCAAGAAATCATATCTTTTCAAACTCCATGCTATGAGATTTGCAAGAGGAGAAGTCAGAGGTTGTGCTCTAAAGGAGCTCATACGATGTTGGAAAGACGCAGTCACACACACATACACACACACAAAGACAATGCATGTTTTTTTATATATTGTTATATGCATGACAGCATATAAGCAGATGCTACCTTGAAGTTTAAACTGTGAGTCCTACAAGAGAAGTAAAATCAGTTAAACCTGGAGGTCTTCCAGGAGGTAGATTTTGAACTGGACTTTGAAGGAAAGGGTTTTAATAGGTAGGAAGCATATGGTGGTTTTCTTAAGTAGAAGAGAATATTGAGAGCAAAATGTGGAGATAAAATGAGATTAGAGAATGAGAAATCTGGGGGATGTAGGATATGGTAAGAGGACTCTCCCAACTATAGCAAGAGGACATGTAGGGATGGAGTAGTTTGAAAATAAAAATATAAAGCAAACTATAGAGATACTTGAAACCCAAGCTAAAATAATTGGAATTTATTCTATAGACAGTGGGGAGTCAGGAAATTATATAATTGAGCAACCTTTATAAAGAAGCTCTGATCAGAAATCATATGTCTCTCCCCTAGACTCTTCTTGTTCCCCATCTTCGTGTGCCTGAACCTAAATATCTCACCAGCTTCAGATCCCATTGTTGAACAAAATGAGTTGGAACTCATCACCTCTAAAAAGTAATTGGGTTAAGGAGGTAATGAGGGTTAAGTGACTTGTCCAGAGTCCCATAGTTAGTAAATGTCTGAGGCTGGGTTTGAACTCACAGTCTCCTGACTCCAGTGTCAGTGCTTATGCACTGCACAATTTAGCTGCCACAACTTACCCAAAATTGAATTCATCTTCCCCATGAAATAGGCAAGAGACTTGACTTCCATATTCCTTGGTGCTATCACTCTACCTCTAAGCACTTGGAATTAACCCCTTGAATATACTTTATACTCTTTCTACTAATCCCTTCTCTCCACTCACACAATATCATCACGGCTCTCCTAGAGTATTACAACAGTCTCCTTGTTGATCTCCTATCTCAGCCAGTGCTAATTGGGGAGGATATAAAAAGGGGCAGAAAACAGTTAAATAAAATATAGTTTGGGAGGGAGGGCAGACACTGGCAGTTATTGTTGTATACGTAGTAAATATGATCTGGCTCATTATCTCAGAGATAGAATGCTATATCTGCCCTTCAGAGTTCTAAGTGACGGACTACCTAGTCCACCAATGACTAGAAGAATCCCCTTTCCATTCAATATCAATTAACTTTTACAAAGGGAGATTTACTTCAAAGATATATCATCAAAAGCATAAACATTTCCTTCCCAACATCTCAGATACATATTTTCCTCTATCTCAGTAGTTCTTATACTTTTGTTTTCAGTATCTTTATGCTATTAAAAATTATTGAAGATCTGTCCAAAGAGTTTTTATTTATTTGGGTTATATTTATAGATAATTAACATATTAGAAATAAAAACTAATCTTGAATGTGTAAACTCTCTGAAAGAGCTTCAATGACTCCCAGAATTCTCTGGACTACACTTTGAGAACCACAGTTCTATACTATCTTGCTCTCTAGGGAGAGTGTCCTAAAACTTAGTACAACTTCTCCATAGTATTAGTTTTTCCAAGTTCATGTCCAAATGTAATATCATTTCTAGTGATGGACCCAGAAGGTTGTTCCTGAGTGCATTGATGATAGGCTGGCTATAAAACCCACCATGGATTTGTCTCTCAGTCCAAAACTCCCAGACACCTGGATAACTAAATCTTCTATTTACAGCTCATAAAGTTTTTGCCCCTAAATTAATCTCCTTCACCTAAAACAAAAGAATAAAAATACTGATGCAGGCCAGAAATGACAGGGCCACATATTGACCTCATAGAGCAAAGACCAAGACCTCTCTCCTTATATTATGGCTTACAAGGTACTAGCAGCAAAGAAATTAAACCAAGAATAGAGATCTAAGCAAAAGAGATGAGTGAGATTGAATAAGGTCTTTTGAAGACATCTTTAGGTCTAACTATGGAATTGCAACCATAGCTTATAAATTCCTTGAGAGCAGTACTTATATTTTTAAAAATTATTTAAATTCCCAGTGTTCCTCATTGTTCCTCACACATTTATAATTGTTGTTAACTTATTTCACTCCTGTACAATTCTTCTTCAACTCCATTTAGGATTTTCATGTCAAAGATACTAGAGTGGTTTGCCATTTCTTTCCCCATTTCATTTTATAGATGAGAAACTGAGAAAAACAGGGTTAAATGATTTGCCAGATTCACACAGCTAATAAGTATCTGTTGTGTTTCCAGGACTGATCTCAGGTAATGAGTGGCTATATTTTACCTGTTAGCTTTTGCAGGTTAAGGAGCTGTGAAATGAGTTCAACTGCTCCCTAGGCCAGCAGAAGCTGTAGAGCAGAGATTCTCAGTTTGATCTCAAAACTCTGTTACTCTTAAAAATTATTGAGGACTTCCCAAGGAGCTTTTGTTCATGTGGATTAGGATATTTACTGTATTAAAGATTAAAACATCTTCTTATAAAAATAGTTTTGATCTGATGGACCCCCTGAAAAGGTCTGGGGACCACACACTGAGAACTACTACTCTGGGGTAAGAGATTCCCTGAACTGGATGGCTTCTGTGGGTGGTTGCTGCATAGTCTGTTGGCCCACCCTGAAGGAACTAAGCTGGTTACTGGAAACTTCACAGAAGGAATCATAGTCTGGAGCTGGATCTTAGATGTCTTATCTAGTTATCTGATCTAGTCGGATCCCGTTTCACAGATAAACAGACCCAGAGAAGTGAACTAGCTAGTCCCCAAATCACCCTGATAGTAAGTGACAAAGCTGGTATTTGGAAGTCAGTTGTTTCAATATAAATTCCATCTTTTTTTTTCCCCTTGTGCACCCTGCCAGATTCAAGAAGGAGCTGCTGAAAGGAATATTGGGACTTTTCATGAGGAAAATGCTAAATCAGATAGACTGAGCGCAACCTCCAGACTCAAGCTTTGTTCTTCCTTTGTTCTCAGTTTAAGGTGGAAAGAGGAAGGAGGACTCAATACCCACTTTCTCTCAAGCCTCAACCAAGTCTGGTCATTGTATTTAACATGTATAGGTGATCAACTGACTCTAGCTTTCATACATTCAGTCAATATACATATACTAATTGCCTACTTCGAACCAGGCACCATGTTAAATTAAGCACTATAAGGGGATGCCTTGTGCCTACTCCAAGAGCATCAGATACTAGATCAGAAGTCAGAAGCAGCTCAGAGGCTATTGTCCTCAGGGGATGGTGACACAAAAGGGGTGGGGCAGAGGAGGAAGGAGGTGGGAGGTAGGGCGGGAAGCAAAGGGGGTGGGGAAGAAAATAATGATTTCAAATCTTTCTCTTTCTGGTGGGGATTCCCAGGGTGAAACTGAGGGCAAAGTAAACTTCTTAGAAGGGAAAAAAGCTACAAACTAAAGAATTGTTTCCTGTGAATCAAGGCAGAATGGTCACAAAATCTAGGGGCAAAATCAAGTAGGATGTGAAGAGCAGGAGAGTCAATTTGAATTTGAGCTAGAGTGGGTCCTTAGGACTTTACCCTCAAATTTGCCCCAGTGTAGAAATCATAAAGGGTCACAATCAATTATATTCTTCTAAGCAAAAAAGTCTGGGCCAAGGTAGAAACTGATGGTAAGGTGAGAGAAAAGATAAGGAACCTTCTTGGAACTAGAAGTCAATGATGGGATGTTAAGAGAAGAGGCTAGAGGAACCTCTTGATAGAAAAGTGGATCGGCAAAGGAAGAGATTGGCAGGACCCAAACTTGGGCTTCTCCTAGAGGCTGAGAGAGAGGCCCACCCTTGCTCAATTTTCTAGTCCTCTCAATGCAGAGGCTTCCTCACATGTCACATAGCCAGAGAGGGAAAAGACTGGAGATCAGAAGTATCATGTTGCATCATTATTCAACAGATATGTTGGGTAAAGAGAAGGAATGGACCGATTTCAGCCCTTAGCTTAATTATTCTGTGAGGAAAACATTTGTTTGTGTGAGTGTGATAGGATATAGCTTCTAGGGGAAATACAGCAGTGATCCTGAGGTCCCGGACGTTAAGAGTGCTATTTTTCTAACAATCTATCTGTCAATGATTCTAAAGTCTTCTGGCCTTAGAAATATAATAATACAATAATATAGTTATATATTCTTTCCCTGGATTTTAGGGAAGGTATGACAATGATCCTGAGGTCCCCTGACTTTAGAATTCTATTGTTCTAACAATCTGTCTGTCAATGATTCTAAAGTCTTCTGGCTTTAGGATAGTCCTACAAGTATTGCTAGGTGGTGCAGTGTTTAGAGCACCAGCCCTGAAGTCAGAAGGACCTGAGTTCAAATGTGGACCCAGATGCTTAACATTTTTTGGCTGTGTGACCCTGGGCAAATCAACTCCAATTGTTTCAGCAAAAAAAGAAAGGAAAGAAAAAAAGAAAATCTGCTGGTCAGTGAGAACCAAGTTTCTGAGACAATAGTGAATAGATCACCCCTCAAACCTACTATAAGCTATAAAATCGGCAAATAAGTAACATGAAGATCTGGTTTCTCTAACTTTGTCTTATAAATTTGACTTCTTTCTCCTGGTTCTTTGCTAAATCCTTGTGGAACTTACCCTGCTTCAATTGTCATTACAATTAAAATAAATTTTGCCCCTAGACTTGGAGATAGGTTCAAGCTTACGAATTCTTTTGAGATACCTTGAGACACCAGTCCACAACCCCAACCTTTTTGGGCTCTTCTTTTGAACCTCAACAAATGTTTCTATCTGTATATGATATATATGCATATATATATATATATATGTGTGTGTGTATGTATGTATATCCACACATATATAATACAAAATAATTTGTGGGGGAGAGAAGGCACCAGATTTTTGAAAGATTAGGAGAGACTTCATGTAGATGATTTGAACTGAGCTTTTAAGGAAATAGAGGACTCTGGGAGCAGAAGGAGGGAATGCATTCTAGGCAAGGGGCAGAACCTCAGCAAAAGCAAGGAGAAGAAGGGAGATGGAAATTTAGGTATAAAGAATAGCAAGCATTTTGTTTTCTTTTTCATTTTTTTCTTTTTTGATCTGATTTTTCTTGTGCAGTTTGATAATTGTGAAAATATGTATAGAAGAATCACATATGTTTAACATATATTGATTGGAATACGCGCTGTCTAGGGGAGGGTGTGGAAGGAAGGGAGGGGAAAAATTTGGAATACAAGGTTTTGCAAGTGTGAATGTTGAAAATTATCTATGCATATATTTTGAAAATAAAAAGTTTTAATAAATTCTTTTTTAAAAAATTAAGAACAGCAAGCAAATCAGTCTGATGGGGCTATAGACTGATGAGTGAAAGTAATGTACAATAAGTCTGAAAAAAAGTAGTTAGAACCAAATTATGAAGAGCTTTAAATGCCAAACAGAGGAGTTTGTATCTAGAGGCAGCAAAGGTTATGCCTGGAGTTAGAAAGACCTGAATTTGAATGTGACCTCAGATACTAACTGCATGACACTGGACAAGTTTTTAACTCTGTTTGCCTCAGTTTTCTCAACTATAAAATTAGGATAATAATAACACCTGCCTTATAGGATTGTTGTGAGTTTGAAATGAAACAACATTTGTAAACTGCTTAACATAGTGGCTGATGCATAGTGGGTGCTATATAAAATTTTATTCCCCTCTTCTCATCCAGTCCTAGAGGTAATAATAGAATCACTGTAGTTTATTGAGTTGGGCAGTGACATGGTCATAACTGGGCTTTAGGAAAATCACTTTGGCCATGATGTGGAGGAAGACATTCTTTTCTGTTCCCAATAGTTTTCCCTCTCCAGTTTCTTAAACTTTCTAGAAGCCTAGAGGCTACGGGATGGGGAGGGGGAAAGGAAGGAGAAACAAATTAAAAACAGGAAAATCAAGAAAACAGATATTCCCTAAGATTTGGGTTCCATTTGTCTTTACTTCAGCTCAAGCTCAATCTTAATAAAAGATGAATGAACTTTTCTCTTGGCCAAGTTTTTGGTTCATTATCTGCCTTGTTTTCCTGCTCCAAGGAGAAATATTAGATACTCTCTAAGATCTCTTTTAGATCTAACATGATACTTTGAAGATTGGGTATTTTGGCTTTCAAACCACCTTCCAACTTCTTCTGAAAAATTGTGTATCTCTATGCTATAAAGCTTCCCACATTCCCCTCATCAAATCCTACCCCACCCGTAGGGGTTCTTAGATATCAGGTGTGAAGAAACAACTAATTATTCCTTTTAAAAATATGCTCTATAGATATCTTTTTTGTCATCATAGTTTCCCCCATTATCCTTCCATTTCTCCCTCTCAGAAAACCATACCATATATCAAATAGTATTTTTTAAGACAAAAAGAGTAAAGGTAAAAGAAGAGGGGAAAGATAGCACAACTGATAGATACATCAAAAAAGTATGAGAATAGGTATAATATACAACAACTATGGACCTTTCACTTCTGCATAAAGGGTAAGGTGAAAGTGTCTTCTCTATATCTTCTATCAAACTAAAGATATAACTTACAATTTTGCAATATTCACTTTTAGTTTTTCTGTGATTGTTCCTTTCATTTACATTGTTATGGTCATTTATGTATATTTTCTTGACTTTGTTAACTTCACTTTGTATTATTTCATGTTTTCATGTTTCTCTGTATTTATCACATTTATCTTTCATTTCTTCTAGCACAGCAATATTTCATGGCATTCATGTATCACAGTTTGCTAGCTATTCTTAGTTGATGGTCCTCTGCTTTGTTTCTAATTCTTTGTTATCATAAAAAAGTGCTGCTATAAATATTTTCTTGTATATGAAGAATTTCTTATTATCAGTGTCTTCCTTAGGAATAATTCCAATAACAAAAATCTCTAGGTCAAAGAATATGAATATTTTAGCCACTCTATTTGCATAATCCTCAATTGTTTTCCAAAAGGGTTGTACTGTATCATTGTTCATCAACAGTACAACTATGTCTCTTCCCACAATCTTTCTGAATTTGAATGTTGCCATTGGCCAATTTTCGAGGTATAAGTGAAATCTCAGAGTTGTTTTGATTTGCGTTTCTTTAGTTATTAATAATTTAGAGCATTCTTGTGGTTTTTAATGGCTTGAAAATTTTAATTTAAAACTATTCATATCATTTGACCACATATATGTGCACACAATACACATAAGTATAAATATATGTATATACATATCTACACATGTAAGCACACATATAATGTGTATTGTGCAATACATATATAGATATGTAGGTGTGCATATATGTGTATATGTATGCATATATATCAGATATGTTCATTGTTTATATATCTTGAATACTAAACCCTTAATTGAGGAATTTGTTTAAAAGGTTTTTTTCCCTATTTGACCACTTCTCTTCTTATTTTAGATGCATTAATTTGATTTGTATATTTTTTTAGGTTCATGTAATCAAAATTATATATTTTACATTCTATAATTTTCTCTGTTTTTGCTTTGATTAACAATACTTTTCTTACACATAACTGTGAAATAATAGTTTCTTTAAAAAAAATTTTTTTTGGTAGAATGATCTAGAGCTCAATAAAGATATTGGGATTATTCTGGTCCAATCATGCTGGAAAACAATTTGAAAATATATCTAAAGGTTGATAAAACTGTGCATACCGTTTGACCTAGCAATACCACTACTAGGTCTGCACCCAGGAGACATCAAAGAAAAAGGAAAAGGACATATATGTACAAACATATTTATAGCAATCTTTTCTGTACTGGCAAAGAATTGAAATTGAGAGGCAGCTCATCAATTGGGGAAATAGCTCAACAAGTCATGGCAAATGATTGTGATAAGTACCATTGTACTGTAAGAAATGACAAGGAGAAGGTTTTAGAAAAAACCCAAACACAAAGAAAGTTAAGTGAGAAGAATGGGAAATAATTTGTGCAACATAAGGGCAATATTGTAATGATGATCAACTGTGAAAGACTTGACTATCCTTATCAATACAATTCCCAAGGACTCATGAAGAAAAAATGTTATGCAACTCCAAAGAAAGAACTGATGAACTCTGAGTAGAAATTGAAATATTTTCTTCCTTCCTTCCTTCCATTCTTTCTTTCTTTCTTTCTTCCTTCCTTTTTCTTTTTTCTTTCTTTTCCTCCTTCTTTCCCTCCCTTTTTCTCTCCCTCCCTCCCTCCCTCTCTTTGTCTCTTTCTTCTTTCCTTCCTTCCTTCCTTCCTTCCTTCCTTCCTTCCTTCCTTCCTTCCTTCCTTCCTTCCTTCCTTCCTTCCTTCTTTCCATTCTTTCTTTCCATTCTTTCTTTCTTTTCTTTCTTTCTTTCTTTTCTTTCTTTCTTTCTTTCTTTCTTTCTTTCTTTCTTTCTTTCTTTCTTTCTTTCTTTCTTTCTTTCTTTCTTTCTTTCTTTCTTGTTTTTTCCCCTCATGTTGGGAGTAATTTATGCTTTCTAGTTTATCAAACATTGGATTATTGAATTCTATTGTCTCTGATTCTAGTCTGTTTCTTGTTTAGTCTGTTTCATTGATCTACCTCTCTATTTTCTTTTTCTTTTTTTTTTTATTATAGTAACTTTTTATTGATAGAACCCATGCCAGGGTAATTTTTTTTTATAACATTATCCCTTGCACTCCCTTCTGTTCCGAATTTTTTCCTCCTACCCTCTACCCCCTCCCCTAGATGGCAAGCAGTCCTATATATGTTGAATATGTCGTAGTATATCCTAGATACAATGTATATGTGCAGATCCAAACAGTTTTCTTGTTGCACAGGAGAATTGGATTCAGAACTACCTCTCTATTTTCAACCAAATATCAGATGGCTTTGATGATTGCTGCTTTATAATAAAGTATAACAAATAGATGTATTATTCCTCCTTTATCCATACCTCTTTTCATTAATTCCCTTGACATAAGAGATATTTTATTTTTCCAAACAAATAAATATTACATTATGTGTAGAACAGCAACATACAAATTAAAATCAGAGACTCAAGGTAAAAAATTAAAAAAAAAAAAAGATTTATTAATGATCTCCTAAGAAAGGGCAATTCCTAACAGACAAGGTGTCACCAGTAGAGGAGTGAAAAGCACAAACTGCAAACACAGGATTATATAAACCTTAATACAGAAGCCCCACCCTTTCTGCCCTCTTCTCCCATTGGCTGGGGGAGTCCAAGCTTACATTCTAATGTGAAAATGTACCTAGAGACAAAGAATACAGTTAATAACACACTCTTTACCATATTAGGTACTTAATGCTAATAAAAAGATCAGGGGAGGAAGAGAAGGGAAATGTATGTTTATTTAAGATGATCAAACAGCTGCAACTTTAGGCTACATCTCAATTTGTTATTGAAAAACCTCAAGTCACAATTAAAGAGTAAGTAAGGTCACATTTTTTTTTTTTGCACATATGGGGTCTTTTCTCTTTTTTATGATATCTTTAAAATGCAGGCCCAGTAGAGACACTGCTGGATCAAGGGGTATGCACAGTTGTATAGTTCTTTGGGCAGAATTCCAAATTGCTCTCCAAGAATGGGTTGGATCAGTTCACAACTCCATTAACAGTATATTAGTGTCCCAGTTTTTCCACATCTCCTCCAACATTTATTATCTTTTCCTGTCATCTTAGATTGTCAATCTGAGAGATGTATAATGGTACCTAAGAGTGGTTTTCATTTGCATTTTTCTGGAGGTCACATTCTTATGAGAGTCTTCACTCAGTTCATCTCGTTCATATTATCAAGGCCTAGAAAGGATCTTTTAAATAATATTGCCATTTATATTATAATAACATAGACCAATCATTATGAGTGAATATTCCTCCAGCTATTTAAATTATCCTTTTTTTCTTTAAGAGCACTTTGTAATAGAGTCTACATTAATATTTTGTGTGCCTTCTTATATTGCTCTCCAGATATTATATATCTTTTGTGTAGGATTTCCCTATTATTGTTTCTTCAATTTTGTTATAATTGTACAGGAATATTTTAGAAATTTGGAAATTTTTAGAAATTTAGAAATTTATAGTATAGCCTCCAACTTTGCTGAATTAATTGCCCCAATTAGTATCTTGCTGATTTTCTAAAGTTTTTATATTAACTATCATATCATCAGCAAATAAAAATAGTTTTACTTTTTATTTACCTATCTTCATGCATTTAATTTATTTTTCTTGTCTTATGGCTATTGCAATTGATTTTCTTTTGAAGATGCTTTGAAAATCTTTTATTTTTTTCATTAGTCATCAGACTCATAGATGCAGAGTAAATTTCCTTGGGTTACATCTAGAGCTTCTTTGCTCTTCTCAAAACATCTGACATTTTCCTCCTATGGGTTCTGAAAGTTAAAGTCTCCTGTGATTCAAATTTCCTTTCTTTTGTATTTTGAAGGTCTTCTCTCAAAGTCACTTGCAGAATTTGTTGTGAGTTTCCTTTGATTACTTCTTGTATTATGATGTTCAGTTTTATTTTTTAACCTATTATGTTCTCCTGTGAGGTTTATAAACCATAAATTGTCCCTATACATCCTGTCTTCAATGTTAATATATTTCCCTTGTATAAAAGCAGTGTTTTCTTTTAATGTTAGAGAGAGTTCAATTGGATCCAATTCCTGATTGTTTAGTAAATGATTCAGTAATTCAGGCTCTTTTCTGTTAATATCCCAATTTATGGCCCATATAGGATCTGGGATGGGATCTTATTCACCCCATCATAGATTCTTCACCAAGTAACTTCTGAATTATCCCCATTGGGACCAGGAATTAAATTGATCTTGATTATCCGAGTTTTCTTCCTGCCTACTCTAGGGAATAACTTTTTTCAGTTCTTCAGTTTCTCTCTGCCTACCACATTCACCATTCAAGACCTCATAATTTCCTACTCTCTTAATTTGCTAAAGAAATATTTTGAAAAGTGAGTTTGAGATCTCTGAATAGAAGGGGGTCTACTAGATCAACTCTGAAAATTTAGGGGCCAACTCCTGGAACACTTGCTAAGTAGTGTCCAGAAACTGGGAGTGAAATACCCGATTCTGGGGGTTGGAGTGTTGCAGAGATTGTTGTGCCACAGTTCCCTTCTAATTGTCCTGCCTCAGTTTCCCTTAAATTGTTCTGCCTCAGTTCCTAATGTTATGCCTCAATCCCTCTGGTTGCAACACCACCCTTCCTTCCTGATCATTAGAACTGATATAATTTAGGGCTGCCTACACTAAGATTATAAATTGTAAATGTTTAATCCAGATAAAGAGAAAGACCTTCTTTCTTAGACATCATGACCCAGATGTTCCCTACTTATCAGAATGTCCGGTGCCTCCCCCCATTCTGTCATTGTGCTTCTTGATCCCAACTTATCATAATGTCCCGTGCTTCCCCAAAACCTGTCAGAACTGGATCGATAGTCCGTTCCCACTTTCAATGCTTGGATTCTGCCCCTGCCTCAGTCTACCCTGGTCACTTGGAGCCACATGTGCATATATATTTCATGGGAACTTCACATTCCTGGCTGGATGCTTTTGAGACATCAGCCCTGGGGGCAACATGCCTTTCAAATAAAATATTAAAAACTTTCTAATCTTTATCTTGCTTCAGTTTCCCCGGCATTACAAGATGAACTGAAACCAAAATTTGATGACACCATAGAGGTGATGATGTGTGAATGAATGAGATCCCTTCTGCTCAGAGACACAGGTTAAGAAGCAAAAGAATTCGCTAACATCAAAGTCTGTGGCAAAAAAAAAAAAAAAAAAAAAAAAAAAAAAAAAAAGGAGGTTTTATTTTTCACTAAGAAGCTTTTCCTTAGTGGGCATATTTCTTTCTTTTTTTTTTTTTAATAGCCTTTTATTTACAGGTTATATGCATGGGTAACTTTACAGCATTGACAATTGCCAAACCTCTTGTTCCAATTTTTCACCTCTTACCCCCACCCCCTCCCCCAGATGGCAGGATGATCAGTTAAATATATTAAAATATAAATTAGATACACAATAAGTATACATGACCAAAACGTTATTTTGCTGTACAAAAAGAATCAAACTCTGAAATATTGTACAATTAGCTTGTGAAGGAAATCCAAAATACAGGTGAGCATAAATATAGGGATTGGGAATTCAATGTAATGATTTTTAGTCATCTCCCAGAGTTCTTTCTCTGGGCGTAGCTAGTTCAGTTCATTACTGCTCCATTGGAACTGATTTGGTTCATCTCATTGCTGAGGATGGCCAGGTCCATCAGAACTGGTCATCATATAGTATTGTTGTTGAAGTATATAATGATCTCCTGGTCCTGCTCATTTCACTCAGCACCAGTTCGTGTAAGTCTCTCCAGGCCTTTCTGAAATCATCCTGTTGGTCATTTCTAACAGAACAATAATATTCCATAATATTCATATACCACAATTTATTCAACCATTCTCCAACTGATGGGCATCCACTCAGTTTCCAGTTTTTAGCCACTACAAAGAGGGCTGCCACAAACATTTGTGCACATACAGGTCCCTTTCCCTTCTTTATAATCTCTTTGGGATATAAGCCCAGTAGTAACACTGCTGGATCAAAGGGTAGGGCATATTTCTTAATGAAGAAAATTTGTAAAGAATGATTGGCAAAAACCTATTTTATGAGCAAATCTGGGGGCCATTTGAATTGATAATCAGTCCAGGATTTCTCAATTGAATGAACATTATTTTAAGGTTTTAGAATTTCCTAAATGAGGATGTGACTCTCCAAAAGATCAATGGGAGCTGATTTGCCCTTGAATAATGCTGCTTATCTCACCCTGGGAGGATGTGTCTTCTTTCTAGACTCTTTGGAGCCTGGGAGACCCTGATCTCTCCTCTTTTGCAGATCAAAGGGGACATGGTTTCAGTGATTATTTTACACAATTTTTAGAGTTCACGTTACCAGGGCTCAATAGCAAAGATTAGCCCAAAAGCAGTTTGCACCTTACAGTTTCTGGGACAATAGGTGATAGATCACTCCTCAAACCTACCCTACGCCATAAAATTAGCAATAAGTAATATGAAGCTCTGGTCTCTCTAACTTTGTCCTATACATTTATTTTCTTTTTCCTGGTTTTTTGCTAAATCCTTTTGAACTTAGCCCACTTCAATTGGTTACAATTACAATAAACTTTGCCTTTTGACTTGGAGATGGGTTCAAGCCTGCAAATTCTTTTGAGATATCTTGAGACATCAGTCTGTGACCCCAATCTTTTGGGGTCTCCTTTTGAACCTCAATAAGGTCAGGGTAGCAATGTCTCATTCAAAATAAACATGTGACAAATTCACATTGCCCATTTTCAATCCCAAAGGGAATTTATTTAGGAGAAGAGATTACAGACAAAATGAAAAGGTAAAATAGGCATAATAGAGTGGTAAATGATGGGTCACAGCCCAGGAGCTATTGTCTAGCCAAGGATTGTGGAGTAAATAAATCTTTTTGCTCCTTCTTTGTCTCCAAGAAAACCCCCACCACTGGGGAATTTGTAGTTAATATCTTAACTTTGAGACCTGGATTCTCTTTAAAATTACTTTTACAAATAGCTTTTAGGTTAACTCTCAGTCAGGAGAGGAAGGATTGCAAATGTTTTTTTTTTTTTTTAGCCCCTACTTTATCCCTAAAGACCTCCTAGGCCTTAAGGACTAGTTCTGAGTTAGGGAAAGATTTTAATTGTCATATCAAAAAGAAAAACCTGACATATTTCTGTAAATCTAGAACGGGCCACTTTGGGCCTATAGAAATATTTAAAATTAAGGTGTGGTAAAACATTTGAGCAGATTCCAGGGTTTTTGAGACTAATCATAAAGTTGTTTGGCACTAAATGACTTGTTTCTTCTTAATTGACTCAAAAGGGAAATGCATTTGCTATGAAACTTAGTAAATACTAATTGATAAGTAATGGTTATTTGTGGAATTACAGAACTGAAACTAAACTAAAAGTCTTCTGCGGGCCTGAAAAGCTTGCAAAACATCTGCAGAAAGAAAAATGCCCCTCTCTGTGGGACTTTCCATGCTTTTCTCCCTTAGGGAGGCTTGTAGAATCTGTCCTGACTAACCTGGATTCTTCTTGAGTTTTATGCTGGTACCCCTCCCACATCTCTGGTATGGAAGGTAGGCTAATCATTGATCCAACCCTCCCACATTTCTGGTATGGAAGGTAGGGTAATCACTAAGCTACAAGCTTCCAGCAGGACACCTGGGTCCAAAATTCTTTGATGCTCTTCCCCAGAGTTCTAAATTCCACCAATTTCTTAAAGTTCTTCTTACAGCCTTTGCTCCGGAAATGGGTAGGGTGCATGTTTCCTTCCCTCGCCTGTATGTGAGGGTATGGGTGTGGGTGGGTGGGTGTAAAAGGGTATAGCTATTGGCTCAGCCATCTTGCACCCTCTTTCCCTTCAACCCTAATTGCAGAGTGTTGAATTGGAGAGATGGACTTGAAAGGGCAGTTTTCTGCTACCTTAATGTTGGGTTGTGTGTGTTTAAATCGGAATTCTGATTCTGAAATTGTTTGAGACAATTATTATTAACTAGTGCGTGCTAAAATTGTGAACTTGTTTATTCTGGCATAAGATTTTAGAAACCCATGTGCAAATATTGAAGATTACTGGAAATTTAAATCTATATTTAATTTGATTATAAGCAAAAACTGAGTGACATATTTCTATTTCTTAATTGGATGAAATACATTTAGGGTGTTATGTTGTTTTCTAAATTGTATATTGTACAATTATAAAACATTATGAGGCATGTTTTAAAATTCCATTACTCTACTGGACATGTGTTTACTTTGTGAAGTTTTTGCTCAAAATTATTTAGTTATTGCTTATATTCTGAATTTTAGAATTGTCTTGTTTCTTCAACAAAAACTATGAGCTGAAGCTTCTCAGATAGTGAGTTCTTTCTGAAATTGTAATTCTGGCATAAATTATTCTTTTGAGTTATTTGGTACAGTGAAGACTTTAGATGGAGTTTATTCTTGGATTTTTAGCCCATTCTTTCTAACATCTAGCAAGGTAATTAGCTTTAGGAGATGAGCTTGGTATGTAATGTAAAATTTCCATACAGAAAGAAAATACAGGTGTAATCTGAAATTTTGGACTGAAAACTATTGAAGTTTTATTTTAGATCAGTTGGTATAATTATAAATGAGGGAATAGTGCCCTCTTCTCTCATTGGGTGTGGCTTTTCCTAACCTGGCCTCAGTCCTTCCCCCACTTCACTGATTATTAGGGGATGTGGAAAGAATCCCACTTGTGCTCAACCCATCTTTTGAGCTCTGCCCTGCTGGTTAGATGAAATCTCTTTATACATTTCCCCAATAGGACAGCTGCTCATTCATTATGTGGAAGTTAGTACTAACCTTCTACCAAGCTACCCACATGGGAAATAGGGTCCTTGGCTTATTTTAAAAACCCTTCTTCAGCCTATTTTTACAAGGTGTTAACCAAATATCAGTTTGTATTTTTCAAGTCTGTGATGGTTGTTTTAAGAGCAAAATCATTTCTGTAATGCTAAAGATCACTTAGATAAAATGCTTTATCAAGGTTCTACTGCTTAGTAATGCAAGGAACTTATAAGAGAAGTTTGTTAGATTTCTGGTTAACTGCAAATTCTCCGAAAATAGTTATTTCAAAATTCTTTCAGCAAATTATCTAATGTTTTATTAATTGTATCATGGTCTCATTGTTTACTGCTTTCTACCATATCAACCCTGGGATAGTTTTAGGCACTATGATTTGTAAACTTTTTCTTTTTAGATCTAAAGCCTCTGATATGGGATTGGGATATTTGAAAAAAAATTTTTGGAAAACTAATATTTCTTGAGTTTGAATCCATGTATGGATGAGTACCAATAAATCAGAAAACCCACTATCCCAGAGAAATGCCACAGAACTTCAGAAGATGGAGATTTGTTCATCTGTTCATTTGTTTAAAGAGAGTTTGAAGGATGGCTTTTTGAGCTCTTGATTCCCAAAATTGTGTTTCTTTTTACTGGAATGATTCCCACCTATTTCTGAGTCTGGCAAGAGGGTGGAATCCATCTGTGGTCTTCATATCTAAAGTCAAACAGCTAAGGATGCTTTGTCCTGTCCCTGTTGTTTTTTCCCCCTCATAGCACATTTCTTTATTCAAAGCAAGTGAATTTTAAGCTGTAAGTTGACCACAACCAAAAGGCTATGAACAAGATGCAAGTATAAAATCTTCCTGTTTTCTATCTGAAAATATGTAGTCATTAAGTAAATGACTACTTTCCATCATTGGATAGATGACTATTTGGCATATTCTGCCTATTACTAGAAATATATTTTATTAGAAATATGTTTGTATAAGGTTTTTAAATCTTTCAAATTGTAATAAGATTTAGCTACTGGTGCAATAAATTGTTTGTGAAACCCAATTGCTATTCTCATGCAGTGTAAGTATTAAAGAATTTTAGTACAATTTTTAAAAATTGTAACAGTTTTTGTTTTATCCATGCAAAAAGTCAATTCTATTTAAGTTAATGGGGAATAACATATGTTTGTCCTGTGTGTCTGTGACACTACCATGATTTTTTATAACTTATTTGATTTACACAGACCAAGTCATAGGAAATTGGTTTATTGATACAACCATAAAAGAGGCTACTCTGATTTTGGCCTTCTTACTCCCCCAGTTCTCCAAGCAATAGACTTTTTCCCAAGGGGGAAGATCTGAAAACCCTACCTTTACTGTATTCAAACAAAAAGCCATGTTGTCATGTCAACCCCGCAGGGTTATATTTCTCTGCTACAGAAGTCCTTAAGCCTGTTTCTACTCCTGATGCAGAGAAAATTCTTCAGGAGGAACAGTTAGACCAACCCTAGGACAGAGAAATCTCTACTAAAAGAGATCACATTTTGTGATCTTGGCCTGCTCAGTTCTTTAGAGTACTAGTCTTCCGGTCACCCAAACTGTGGCTAAGGCACTTAAAATTGATTATTATCCCCATTCTGTCTGGCTGACTCTGTCTCTTCACAAAAGGTGGAGAAGATTCTATTCCCTTTGAACACACTTCCTCGAGATGAGAGCTCTGCTCTTAGTGCTCTCTCAAGCCATCTCTGCCCATCCTGCGGGCTCCTGTCAGTTCGGGATTAGGATTTTTGATCAGACTAGGACAAAGTCTGATCTCAATCTGTTATCCTCCTTACCTAATGCCATTTATCAATTGGAGAATGGCTTGATTTCTTATAAATTGGAGTCACTTCTCTATATATTTTGAAAATGAGGCCTTTATCAGAACCTTTAATTGTAAAAATGTTTTCCCAGTTTATTGTTTCCCTTCTAATCTTGTTTGCATTAGTTTTGTTTGTATAAAAGCTTTTTAACTTGATATAATAAAAAATTTCTATTTTGTGATCAATAATGATTCTAGTTCTTCTTTGGTCACAAATTCCTTCCTCCTCCACAAGTCTGAGAGGTAAACTATGCTACATTCCTCTCATTACTCAATATAATCTCATTCTTTAGAGCATTTTTTCATATGACTAGAAATGACTTTAATTTCTTTGTCTGAAAATTGTCTCTTCATATCATTTATCAATTGAGGAATGGTTTGCATTCTTATAAATTTGAGTCAATTCTCTATATATTTTAGAAAAGAGGTTTTTATCAGAAACATTGGCTGTAAATTTTTTCTTCCAGCTTTCTGCTTCTCTTCTAATCTTGGTTGCATTTGTTTTGTTTCTGTAAAACCTTTTTAATTTAACATAATCAAAATTATCCATTTTGCATTTCGTAATATTCTCTGGGTCTTTGGCCATAAATTCCTCCTTTCTTCACAAACCTGAGAAATAAACTATCCCTTGTTCTCCTAATTTATTTATAATATCACCCTTTATGTCTAAATCATGACTTCATTTTGATCTTATCTTGGCATAAGGTGTTAGATATTTGTCCATGCCTAGTTTCTGCCATTTTCTTTTCCAGTTCTCCCAGCAAATTTTGTCAAATAGTGACAAAAAGCTGAAGTCTTTGAGTTTATCAAACACTAGATTACTATAGTCATTGACTATTGTGTCTTGTGAATCTAATCTATTCCACTGATCTACTATTCTATTTCTTAGCCATTCCAAATTGTTTTGATGACTGCTGCTTTGTAATACAATTTTAGGTCTGGAACAGGTAGACTACCTTCCTTTGCTTTTTTTTTTTTCATTAAATACCTTGAGATTCCAAGAGTAATTTTAACCTGGTAGCTATGTGGTGCAGTAGATAAGCTATGTGATCTTGGGCAAGTCTATGTGACCTTGGGCAAGTCATTTAACACCAAATGAGGCAAATGCCTCAGTTTCTCATCTGCAAAATGAGCTGGAGAAGGAAATGGAAAACCATTTTTTGCTAAGAAAATTCCAAATGGAATCATGAAGAGTCAGATATTACTGAACAACAAAAGTTTTGACCTAGTAGCAGGGACAGAATTCAGATTGCAAGGAGTAGAAGAAGGAAAAAAAGAGCTAAAAGAATAGACAATTTTTTTTCCCTAGGAGTTCTACTGATAAAAGGAAGAGAAATGTAGAATGACAGATTGAGGGGATGGTGAGCACATTTAAAAGTAATGATAATGGAAGTAGATAAGGAGAGATTGAATATTTGGAAGAGAAGTGGGATGATCACAAGGGCAAGCTGCCAAAGAAGATAGGATGACATAAGTATTAGGGTTGTTATTCATCCTTTATTTTTGAAGAGGGCCAACGATATCACAAGGCTGATGTCTTGACTTGCTCATGAATTGGATTTAAATGAGGCAAAATTGTACAAATGTACAATTTATCCTTCAAATTTATCAAAGACTAATAATACAAAGACCTGAGATGAGTTGGCAATCACAAGAACAAGGTCCACATATTCCTCCAAGCTCAGAGTGAAGGAGAAAATAGGGGAGAGAAAAAAAGAGGGAGAGAAGTAGGATGAGTAAAAATGTAGAATTAATGAGAAAGGGATGACCTCCACTTTTAAATGAACTATGAGGTCCTTTCATAAGAAAGGCACATTCTGGGTAGGTGTAACCTCCCCCTCAGTAGGGGAGACTGCCTGTCTTGCCTAATCCCAAGCCTTCAAAGACCCTTGGCCAGAGACCACTTTGGATAGTAGTTCTTGTGTTCAACAGAATGCCCAGACTGAGCGGCTTGCAAGCACAAGTCTTTATTCCAAGTGATCACATCCTGCACTACTCACACTACTCTTGCACTCCTCTTACTTCCTAGTCCCCACTATTTAGATTGGGTCTATGAAGTCACACGCACAGTCAATAAGAGAAGGAGATGTGTCCTGTTGATGATGCATTTGTAGCTAGAGTTCCTGCTCCCGAGGTGGCCCTTACTAGCTACAGAGATCACATCCAGATGCCTCAGACATCAAAGCCTTTTGACTTCCTCGTTGCACTATGTGGAAAGTGGAGGGAGGTCCTCTCCTAACAGGTAGGAGGCTTGAAAGAAGAGAAAAAATTTCATATAGTTAGTGGATAAACAGTTAGTGGATAGAAGAGAAAAGTAAAAGAATAGAAATATATCAGAGAGAGCTGAAATGAAGAATGTCCATTGTTCATACAAATAATGAGTTCAATAATCAGTACCTTAGACAGACATTACAAATAGAGATTAAGCTGGACCCAGGATTCAACAATTGGAAGAATATAAGCTGGGTGGTTGTTTTTTTTTTTTTTTTTTGTTTTAAATTCCAGGTTTCTCCATGAAATAAGGGCCTATCTTAAAAAAAAGTTTTTGACTGATATTTTTTCCATACATTTCCCAGTATTCCTCCAAAAATACCACATGCTTAAAGAGGAAAAAATAGGAAAAATCCACCTGCCATATTTTAAAAAATGATACTTGCAGTATTCCATATCTATTGTCTCTTATCTCTGCAAAAAAAATGGGAGAAGTTGTCTCTTCTTTGGGGCCCAGTTTGATCATTATAATTTCATAATATTTAGTTTTTGTCATTTTGCTCTTATTATCCTTATTTACATTGCTGTAATTATACATACTAGGTTTTTTGGGTTTTATTTGCTTCACTTTGCATTAATTCATGAGTTTTCCTACGACTGTCTGTATTTATCATATTTTTCACTTCTTATAACACATTAATAATTTATTATAGTCTCTCTCTTTTTTGCTGAGGCAATTGAGGTTAAGTGACTTGCCCAGGATCACACAGCTAGGAAGTGTTAAGTATCTGAGACTAGATTTGAACTCAGGTCCTCCTGACTTCAGAATTGGTGCTCTACCCACTGTACCACCTAGCCTCCCCTACAGTCTCTTTCTTAACACCAATAAATTTCCAGTGATATCATAAGGTTTTTAGTCATATACTACTATCTCAGAGCTGAAATGGAGAATTTCTCAAAAAATAATAGAGAAGTACATGATAGGTGTGAACATTACAAATGAGGAATTAACCAGAATTAGTATATGGAATGTAATTGAAGAAATGTAGAGCCAGGAAAAAAAAAAAAAAAAAAAAAAAAAGATTGAACTGATCACTTAGAAAAAGCTAGGAATAACAAGTTACCAGAAGGAGATTTAATAGAAATAAAGCTATGTATTGAGGACGTCCTGAATTGATTCAATGGAGCAAAACTTGCATCCTATTATGACTTGAGTTTCCTGAGCCTACAAATGGAAAGGACAAACAATAAAAATGCCAAGCCTGAGTCTTGAGGCCAGGAAGGGAAGTGGGGAAAATAGTTCTTCCCCCACATCCCACTCAGTAAATGTTGCCTAAGCTTCAAGTGAATGGGACCTTTACTCTCTGATGTTACAGAAAGGGAAGATACTATCCCATTTTGGTTGTTTGAAAGACACACTTTTTTCCAGCTATGCAGCCAAAGGAAAAAGACTGCTTCCACCTATGTGTTAGAGGAACAGAATATGTCTCTCCCAGAAACAAGTCCTTGCCTCTTTCCACTTGGATGCTTCATTTTAAGTGATCTAGGCACAGACAAGGCTCAGTTACTAGGTGATACACATGAGTGGACAGGCAGGAAGAGGTACAGGAAAAGGCCATGAAAACCTAGAGAAGAGACAATGGCGAAAAAGATGAGGATTAGAGGCAGTTAGATGATGTAGTTGATAGAGCACTAGTCCTGAAGTCAGAGGGACCTGAGTTCAAACCCAGGCTCAGCCATTTAACATTTCTGTGTGATCCTGAGCAAGTCATTTAACCCCAATTGCCTCACCCCCTTGTAATGGGCTGAAGTTCTTGAGTAGTTGCACTGAGATCCCAAGCACTTGGGGCTAATTAGCAATTGGATGATACTCTATTAATATATGCTTGGAGAAAGAATGGCCCCACCCACTCTCTGCAAGTTTGATGTGTTGTATAGGAGATTGCATAGAGGATTTGGTGGGTGGAGTGTGAGAGCCAGAGGCACTGCTGGCAGGATTCCTTTGGCGATTGCTCTCACTTCCTATGGCCATTCCCCTTCATCTTTGCACAGAATAAAGATCAAGGATTTTCTCTTATTCTGACTCCGGTTGATTTTAATATACTCTGCGTGCTAAGCAGGGTCATCACACTACCCCTCTCCCCAAATAACTTAAAGACAAGGACTGAGTAAAGATTATTATATTTTGTCATTAAGAAATTTTTGTTAATTTTGGAGATAGTGATTTTGATTTGAGTGATGAGAAATACTAGCTCTATTTCTTTGCAAAGAACTAAGAAGTGAATGAAGAGAAAATAGAGGCAAATAATGCAAACATTCTTTAGAAATCTGGCTGAGAAAGAAGGAAGAAAAACAGTATGACAGCTAGAGTGGATAACAGGATCTGGTGAGAAGTGATTTTTTGTTTTGTTTTTAAGCTAGGGATCAGAAAATAGGGACAGATTGAAAATTAGGATGGGATCCAGATTTGGGAATGGAGGTTAAGCCTTTTTATTCCAAAATAAGTGATCTTTCCACTATATCAGTGGCCTCTCAGAGTAGAACAGGGGGAAGGGAAGGAAAAAAATTATAAAATAACTTTATTATATATTTGAAAGGAATAACAAGTTATACATGATAGAGTTTCAATTTTATGTGCAATTATCATTTTTATTATATTATTATAGAAATGTTTGTTCCATAAATAAAAAACAAAATAAATTTAAAAAAGAAAAATTACTAGTAACTGCTTCTTTATAATCCTAAAACCAATAAAGGAGAAATAAAAAAATAGAAGATGCTCAGAATACAACTCTAAATAGTAAGCAGAAGGTTTGGCTTTGGTGAGGAATAGGTTCAATTCTTCATCAGAGAGTGGAGAAGGCCTAGTGATGATATCAAGGGATTTAGATATGTAGAATAGGGTAAATGGTAAATGTACACAGTACTTGATTTCTATTTATTCTAAACCTCTAACTTAAAAAAAAAAAGCTGTACTGATGCTTTTTTCCTTTTTTGGATATACTTACACCCGGCCAGTGAATCTTCTTTTGTAATAAAGTTAAGCAAAAATAACCAATACATTGATTACTTTTGACAGTGTATTCAAAAATACCATACCCATTGTCCCCTACCTCTCTAAAGAAAGAGAAAAGTTTTCCTCATCTCTTTTCTGGAAGACTAGTCATTGGGACTATGTACATAGCATTGCTTTTTAATGTTATTTGAGTTTACATTATAACTCCAGTGTTTTACATATAAAAACACTGACGCTCAGAGAGTAACAAGTCCACATTTAACAGGAAAGGTCCAAATGGCCCTACATTTTAAACATATCAAAGTAAATAAATAAAGTATACGCATGTAATTTCTTGAGGCCACCAAAGCCACACAATCTGGAGCCAAGGTTGCTGTCATTGCTTATACTAGCTATGAGGTAAACACCAAATAGAAATAAACATCAAGGGCTGCATTTGGGAGCAGAAAGGAGACAGATAAAATTGCCAGGCAGTAAAATCATACTGGGTCAGAAGGCATCATTTGGGTATCTCTTGACAGCATTTTTTTTTTTTTTTTAAGAAGAATCACTTCATTTCCAGAATTTCCAAAAATCCAGTGGGACAAAACTAATATTTGAATATATGAAGAAGAAATCAGAAAATATCATTAAAAATGAAGATATTCTGTTTTGCAGAAAAATGTTTGTAACAACAAAAAGATCTCATATGTTTTGTAAAAGCTGCCACTATGTCTTCCATCCCAGTCAGGCAAGGTTCATTTAACTCCCCCAAATCAATCCATCACAGCCTCCCTTTTCATTTTTAACTTTCTACTGTCCACTCAGTATTTACTGTTTGAAGAAACTCTTCCAGGTAGTCCAAGAACTGTTCTACTTTTCTTCTTTCTCCCCCACACTGTTTCTGAAAAAGGAACAAATGCCAGTGTTAGAGGCTGTCCTTTCTCAAACCACAATCATATAAAATATCATTGATCCCTACAACTTACTTCTTTGGTAGTAATGTGTTCTTTTAGAGAAGAAAAGTTTTGAAAAATTCTTTCTACCACATTGTCTTCAGCAGTTTGATTCTTTAGTGTTTCTATTCCCTGGAAGATTTCTTCAATACACAGTGGATGCTAGAAAGCAAGAGGTAAACAAGAGGTAAATATTTATTTTAAAATACTGAATCTGCTTTGTTTGGCCCTAACTGCATACTTGTAGTTCCCCAGAAGTTTGCTAGGTTCACTTCTCATATTATAACTAACACATAGCCCACTGGAAATGTACATTTTACAATTTTAATATAATTATATAATAAACAATTCAATTCAATTACATTGTCATCATTTACATTAAGATGCATATTTGTATGAAACATGTAGAGTTGAATCACTAATACTATCAGATATTAATATATGGGTAAATATTTTAGAAAAATATCAATCAATTGATCAATAAGCATTTATAATTTGCTGCTATATCATAGTAAGTTATTATTAGTACTGTGCTAAGTATTGAGAATACAAAGAAAGGTGCATGTGCATATATTTCGTCATTTTGTCTCTGTCTCTTGTCTGTCTCTCATACACACACCCACACACACCCACCCACACCCACACCCACACCCACACACACACACACACACACCAATCAGAGAATCTCAGTTAAAAGTGCCTGGCTTAGATATATAATGCCATGCAAGAATTTGCTGGGTGATATCCCTGACAAGTAGCACTTACCATTCCATGAGGCAGCCCATTCTATTTTTCAATAGCTATTAGGAATGATAATTATAACTAATACTTGCATATTGTTTTTAAGGTTTTTACAAAATGCTTTCTTCGTGGTAGACAAAACAAATATTTTCTCTTCTTACAGATCAGAAAACCAAAGCTCAGAGGTTAACTAATTTGTCCACTGTCACACAGTTGTTTCTGTAACTTGAGTTTTTTTAATTACAAGACAAATTCAAAGAGGCTGCCTCTCAACTACAAAGAATTACCATAAAGTTTTTCTTCATAATCCTAAAACTGTAATAAAAAAGCAAAATATAGAAGATACCCAGAATACTTAGCTCCAGATAGTAATTGCTATTTTACATTATATAAATACGACACTTGTTTATAGATTCAATCGTTATTCTGTGACCATAATTTCACTTACATTTTTTGGGTCAGGTATTGAAATCCTGAGAGTCTAAAAATAAAAGCATAACAATAATTATCTTTTGAGTTTTTGACACTCGTTACTAGCAATATTATTTCATCATAATATCAACAATAAATGGTAAGCAAGCCATCAAAATTATAACACATTTTAAAAAGTATCTGTTAAATAAATTGAAAATTACCCCATTGCCTATCAGCAAAGTTCGATGAGCTGTGATTAAAGATAGAGTTTCTGAGATCAGTTCGGTCACTGGGTTTCCTGTTGCAATCCCATAAGAATAGCCTGCACAGAGAGCCAGCAGTGGAAGACACACAAGCATTTTCATCATGCTGAACTGCTCAAGGTTAATCTCCAGCAAACAAAGTGTGTACTACTGGGCTATATCCCCGACCAATTTATTCTCTCTCTTTGAGGAAATGAATAATTACTAGTGATCTTTGCAACTGATAGAGAATTCTGAATAGGGGCACATCATGGAACTTAAAATTTCCATTTCTCCTCAAATTATTTTACTTTTATCTCCTCATAAAGTGATATAACTCTTTATTTTAAAAAATTTCCAAAGATGTTTTATTTTAAATTTTTTCCCACTTAATAGTATTTTATTTTTTCCAATTACATATAAAGAGTTTTCAACATTTACTTTTATAAGATTTTGATTTCCATTTTTTTCTCCCTCCTTTCTTCCCCTTTCCTGACCCAAGATGTCAAGGAATCTGATATAGGTTATGCATGTACAATCATATTAAACATATTTCTACATTCGTCACGTTGTGAAAAAAGCATTAAAATAAAAGGGAAAACAATGAGAAAGAAAAAAAACTAAACAAAAAATGAAAAAAGAATTTTCCAATCAGCATTCAGACTCCACAGTTCTTTCTCTAGATGTGAATAGCATTTTCCAACACAAGTTGCTGGAATTGTCTTATTGTATTGCTGAGAAGACCCAAGTCTATCAAAGTCGATCATCATATAATGTTGCGGTTACTGTGTACAATGTTCTCCTGGTTCTGCAAACTTCACTCAGTATCAGTTCATATAAGTCCAGGTTTTTCTGAAATCTGCCTACTCATCATTTCTTGTAGAACAATAACATTCCATTACCTTTATGATATAACTCTCAACTAAACCTGTGATTTCAATATTATTGAGGAAACTCCCTCTACCAATACAGGCTAGCACATCTTCTGTATCTCAGTCTTAGAGCACTGCCTAGAACACTGAAAATTAAGTGGCTTTAAAGCACTGAAAAGTTGTGACTTTTATAGGACCTCATAGCCTACATATATATCACAGGGGTGACTTGAACTCAGGTCTTCTAAGCTCTAAGAACAGCTCTCTGTCCATTATTCTATGCTAAATTTTGAATTCTAAATTCTCTCTTTCAGGGATGAATACAATTCCTCAAGCCTAGATGTTCACCCTGTGATTGACTCCTCTATAAGGGAAATAAAAAAGTGAATGACAGACATTAAAGTGTACATGAATCAGAGAAATGTATAATCAACTTGGCAGAATAAGCTAAAAGCTAAAATAGAAGGCCTTTACATGCCAACAGAAAAGATTGTGTTTTTAATCTAAAAGGAATGGTGAACTCTTAGGAATATAGCATACTTTCTCAAAGGTGACTCCTCACAGCCTCCCTTCAGTATTCTTGCTGACTTTTTTTACCTTTTGAAAGATTTCAGCTCTTTCCTCTTGTTTGATATGATGAAATGGATAGACTATTCCTTTTAGAAAGCCATTATTTCTGCAGTCCCTGGTCACTCTCAAAGTGGTAGTACAGTTAAAAAAAAAACAACCCCACAAAACATCAGCCAGTGTAGGAAATCAGAGATTTCAAAAGGAAAATAAGTATAACAAAGGACAAGATTTTAGAAAATTGATTAGAAGGCAATTAAATTTTATTAAACTTGAGATTATTAATAAAAAGTATTAACAGCTAGCCCCTTTAAAATCTTAAATGTTTTAAGATATTTATATAATATAATATATAAATACTTTCTCATTTTATACTCACAACAACCCTGTAAAATAGGTACTTTTATCCCTATTTTATAGATGAGGAAACTGAGGCCAAGTGACTTGCCCAGGGCCATTGAGCTAGTAAACGTCTGAGGCAGGATTTGAATTTAGTTTTCCAAATTCACAACTTCATCTACTGCTTTACGTAGTTTAGGTTGTTCTGTTTTAAGAAATCACACTAAAAATAATACTTACACTGACTGCTTTTTGATGCTATCTAAAATGCCAGCATTGTCTTAAACCAAAATCTTTATCACCAAACTTTTCACCCACAAGGAAGTTCTGCTTGGTTTTATATGTTCTTTAAAAAAAAAAAAAAAAAAAAGTTTGGGTTTTTGTACAAATGAAACCAATGTAATTAAGATTATTAGGGAAACAGAAATTTGAGAACAATTTTTCCAGCCAGTATTTCTGATAAAGACCTCATTTCTAAAATATATAGAGAATTTAGTTAAATTGATAAGAATACAAGTCATTCCCCAATTGATAAATGTTCAAAGAATATGAACAAATAATTTTTAGATAAAGAAATTAAAGCCACCTATAGTCATATGAAAAAATGTTCTAAATCACTATTGATCAGAGAAATGCAAATTAAAACAACTCTGAGGATTCAGATTGGCTAACGATGTCAGGAAAGATAATGCTAAATGTTGGAGGGAATGTGGGAAAATTGGCACACAAATGCATTGTGGGAGTCGTGAACTGATCCAAACATTCTGGAGGGCAATTTGGAACTATGCCCAAAGGGCTATCAAACTGTGCATACCCTCTGATTCAGCATTGCTATTACTGGGTCTATACAACAGCTCTTTTCATGGTAGCAAGGAATTGGAAATTGAGGAGATGTTCATTAATTAATTAGTGAATGGCTAAATAAGTTATGATATATGAATTTAATGGAATATTATTGTTCTAAAAGAAATGATCAGCAAGCTGATTTCAGAAAAGCCTGGAAAGACCGAAGTGAACAGAACCAGGAAAACATTGTACATAGCAACAGCAAGATTGTGTGATGATCAACTATAAGAGACTTAGCTCTTCTCAACAATACAGTGATACAAGACAATTCAAAGACTTTGGATGGAAAAATGCCACCTGCATCCAGCGTAAGAACCATGGAGACTGAATGTGTATCAAAACATACTATTTTCACCTTTTTGTTTCGGTTTTTTCTTGTGTTCCCTCCCCCTTTTCCAGATTTTTCTTTCCCAACATGGTTCATATGGAAATATGTTTAAAACATATACTTTAATATATTTAACATGTAGGAACTACCTGCCATCTAGGGGAGGGGGTTGGGGGAAGGAGAGGACAAGTTGGAACAGAAGTTTTTGCAAGGGTCAATGTTGAAAAATTACCCACGTATGTGTTTTGTATTTAAAAAGCTATAATAAAAAATAAAACTAATTAATTAATTAAAAATAAATAAATAAAATGATTGTACATGTATAATCTATATCAGATTGCTTGATGTCTTGGGGAGGGGAGAATTAAGGGAAGGAGGAAGAAAAAAATTGGAACTTTTACAAAAATGGAAAACTATCTTTACATGTAATTGGAAAAATTATATATTATTAAAATAAAATTTAAAAAATAGTTTGGAAGGGATATGGAAGCTTGGAAATGGTGCTGAATCACAGAGATGGAAGGGTCTATATACAGATGTCACCAAATTTAATTCACATTCAAATCATGAATCCTGTCAATACCATTCCTGGAAAATATTTATCTACCCATTGCTTGAAAGACCTTTGGTGACAGGGAACTCACGATCTACCCCTCAAGCAATGCAACATATTTTTGGATCTCTAATTGTTAGGAAATTTTTCCTCTTTTTGAGCTGGTCTGTTTCTTCCTCAACCTCTTGATCCAAGTTCTTCTATCTGAAGTCCAACAGAATAGTCACAGGTGGCATTAATGTAGTATTTTAAGAATATTATCTCATTTGCCCCTCACAATAACCCTGTAAAGAGGATAGATCCCATTAAATTCCAGGATATTACAAAATTGCAAAATCTCAAAAATTGCAAGAGACCTCAGAAGCCATCTAATATATAGCAATTCCCTCTACAATATTCCTAAGTAGTCACCCGGATTCCTTGTGAAGACCTTTATTTAGTGAGGGGGAATGTATTATTTCCCAAGATGACCCACTCTGCTTTTGTTGGATAATTCTTATTGTCAGGAAATTTTTTTCATATATTGAACTCGAATCTGCCTCTGGAATTTCTATCCATTAGGACCGAGCACAAAAAGTCTAATTCTTTTTTCACTTGATGGTCCTTCAAACATTTAAAGATTGCTATCAGGTATTCCCCATGTCTTTTCTTTTCCAGGCTAAATACCTACAATTCTTTTAGATTCCTTTTATGAGTTTCAAGGATTGCCCTCTTGTAAGTAAACACTTCCCAATTTATGAATGTCCTTCTTAAAATAGCACTCTAGATGTAATCTAATCTGGGCAGGGTCCATTACCTCTCTTGCTCTGGATGTGAGGCCTCTCAACATAGCCCTCCCAACATTGTGGGAAAGGGGAACTATGTTTTATTGTTGGCATGTTGAGTTTGCAGCCCACAAAAGTTCTTAGACCTTTCTAACACAAACTGTTTTCTAGATATTAGAAGATTAGAAAGTATCTAATACTTTCCCTATTAGATAGATAGTTGAAAGGTCTTGACTTGGCTCTCACTTCTCATGGTCATGCCAATGACCATTTGGTCACACCAGTTCCAACTATTTGCCAGTGACAACAATCATATTATTTCTCTTCAAGTCAGGAACTGAAATGAACTTGTTTCACTTTCTTCTCTCGTCTTCAGGGAAGTTTCTCATTCAGGTCATCATATTCCTTGACTGGGAAAAGCTTCTGGGGGAAATTAAATCTTGAGCTTTTCATTACTTTGAGGCTTCAAGACCCATGGATATGTGACCCACTCTGGATATGGGCATTTGAGCATTTGAGGAAGAAGACAATCCAATATTCTCATACTTAACAAAAAGATGGGCTAACACAAACATCTCAGAACCATAGGGAGTTTTTGAGGAGTCACCCCAAAGAGGAAACATTTGTCTAATTTTCAATTATTTATGTTCCATTGGCTAAGGTAACCTGGATTTTCCTTTACCAAGTTGGAAATTTGATAGAAGATGTTTTCCCATGGAAACATAACTAATAAAGCTCAAAGTTGGGAATTCAACCAACTTCTTTTCCAAATACAAGTTTATTACGTTTTACATTGTACAATGACCTATCTGTCTTCTACATCAAAACTTCTTAAACTGTGGGTCATGTAATTGATTGTGAGATAGCAAAAAATTTGCCAGTAGAAAAGGTATCAAATATTCCACCAAGATTTAATTCTTTATGCAAAAATAAGAAAACCCATCTCATTAGTATGCAAATTTGCTTTTGTTTTTAATAAATGATAAAAATTACATATAAACTAAAATTTAAAAAATAAATTTATGATTTATTATAATAAATGTTTCATTTATATACCTATTTAATATACTTTTATATCTGGAGTTGTGTAAAAATTTCTCAGGTAAAAAGGGGTCACAAAGTGGAAAAAATTTAAGAAATCTCATTCTATATGATAGCTCTTCAAATATATGAAGTCTCCTCAAAATGTTTCTCTTCTCTAGATTTATCACTTCTTTTCGTACTCCTTTAGGCTATCTTCAAATAATTTTAGCATGAAATAGTTTCTGAATCCCCTTATAATTATGATGGCCTTCCTTGAATTTTCTTCCAGTTTGTCAGTTTTTCTAATATATCCCATTTTGAACTAGATATAAAATTCCAGATGTGGTCTGATCCTAGAAAAAGAATGGAGGACCTATACTCTATATCACTCTTTCCCTAACTTTAGACACTATCCTTCTAAGGAGATATGAATATGGGAAATGGGTTAAACTGACAACATCAAAGGATGAAGCTTTTGCTTTATTTTTAAAGATGTCTCTTCATGAAAAGTGTAGATATCCCCACTAATATCACACTGAGATATCTGATGACATGTAAAGTGTCTGACTCTTTAGTAATCCTAAATGCATTTACCTTCTGGAGGCATCTCATTTACAAAGCGAAGCTATAAGTCTGAATTGTTCACTGTCCCTGAGAAGAGAGAGGTTGACCTTTTAATGTCTGTCACTCACTTTTGTATTTCCCTTATAGCCTCACAGGGTTAGTCAATCACACCCTTAGTTTGGAGAAGTGTATTCATCCTTGAGAGAGAGAATTTAGAATTCAATTTAAAAAAAAAAAAATGTGTTTTTAACGTGTAATTGGGGAAAAAAATTTAAGTCTATTAGTAAGTCTAAATATTAGGTCTATTTTTGGTTGCCATATCATATTGCTGCTGAGTCATAATTAAGCATGCAATTCACTAAAAGCTTCTAGGCATTTTACACATAAACCTGCCTCTCTTACCTTGTACTTTTGTAATTATTTTTTAAAAAATCAGTGTGGAGAACTTTATTTTCTTTCTTTCCCTTCCTTCTGTCCATATAAGGTACCATACCTTTACCTGCAGGTATTCTTCCCAAATGATTATATATTTTTTTAAAATGCTGAAATCTCCCAAGATATCTTGGGTTTACTGGTTAGATTTCCAATCTGGGAGGTTTCCTCTGGTTCTGACCAAAATAAAAATGATTTCTATTTATATTCACTGAGTCAATCTGGGTCCAAATTTTGACTTAGTAAAGCTTGGGCTGGGAGTTATTGTTGGCCAGTAATGTTTAAAAAAGAAATCTAGCCACTAAACTCGAAGATATCTTGTGAACTTTCAGCATTAAAAAGGGTAAACCCTTACATTTTATTGTTAAAGTTGTCTGTCACTTTCATTCTGTAATTTCATTGACTGTGTTGAAAGGACTCAATTGATCAGGGGTTCCCTGATGAAGTCTCTATTACACAGACATTAAGGCTTAGATTGGTGCTCTGAGATATTGTTCCTCATCAATCAATAAATATTTATTAAATACGTGATATTTTCCAGGTATTTTACTAACAACTGTGATATAAATAAAAAGAATGAAACAATCACTCAAAAGGAACTTACAATCTAATGCAGCATGGGTGTGGGAAGGTGGAGAGGGGAATGAAACAGAAGTATATATAAAATACATATAAAAGCAATTTTTAAAATTCAATTGTCCTGCCCAACTGTGACCCCATTTGGGTTTTTTTTGGCAAAGATACAAGAATGGTTTACCATTTCCTTCTCCAGCTCATTTTACAGATTAAAAAACTAAGGCAAATAGAATTAACTGACTCTCCCAGGGTCACACAGCTAATAAGTGCCTGAGCCCAGATTTGAACTTGGGTCATACTTATTCTAGAGCTGACATTTCTCCACTGTGCCACCTAGCTGCCTATATGAAGGTGAGATATACAAATAAAAACAAACTAGCTAAATACAAGATCATTTGAAAGGGAGGGTTCTAGCAATTGAAAGGATTGAGAAAAATTTTTCACATACATGATTCTTGAACTATGACTTTAAGGAAGAGAAGGATTTCTGCCATAAAAGTGAGGAGGGAGTGAGAGATGGCCATTGCAGAGGTAGGGGGACAGAAGGTAGCAAGTTTGGCTGGATCACAAGAGTAGGAGAAGTTTAAGAATGTCCAATGATGCTAGAAAGATAGGTTGTGCCAAGGATGGGAAGGTCTTTAAAAGTTAAACAGAATTTAATTTGATTCTAGATACAATAGAAAAGCTAGGCTGTGTGAATGTGGAAAAGAAGATGAATATGACAAATGTGAACAAAGAAACAATAAAATTTGGCAACTGATTGGCTATTTGCAGTAAGGGAAAGTGAGTAGTTGAGGATAATGCAGAATTTATGAACTTAGGAGACTCAAAAGAATGGTGACTTCAAAAGAAAGAGGGAAGTTTATAAGTGGGGGAGGGTTTAAGAAGAAATATAATGAATTCTATTTTGGGCATCTCTAGAATATCCAGTTTGAAAGGTAATTTGATGATGGGCTGACAAAGCAAAGTGAAGAATCCCTGCTCTAAAATGAGCCCAGCAGAAAAGCTGCACCATACTTAAGGGAAAAACCATGAGAACTCCAAAAAAAGGATTTCCAGCAATTGGTACCCCTCTGCCCACTTCCTGTAGATTCCCCTGCATATATACCTGTGGAAGAGTAAATCACAATCACTTGATGGATTTTTCTTACCAACTGTCCCTAATATACCTTCATAATAAATATCTGCTCCTAAAAGCTAATGAATAGTCTGGCTTTTCACATTTTAATTTACTTGATATCACTGATAATCATGGGGGAACACCAGAGGGTGCTTGTGAACTAGAGTATTAACAAGACATTCTTCAATGCCTCAGAGCTACTTGAGGCCTTATTTTGAGGAGCCAGTCTGCCAACATGAAAAGGGAGTTGAGATAGTATATCCATTGCATGTACTACAAGACCCTGAAATCTTGAAGTTTATATCTATAAGGTACAAACTCTGGCAGATTTTACTTTTTAAATAGGGGGCTAGTTCACTGTCCCTCAGACTGTTGGAGGGTTGGACTATAGTAAAACAAAAACTTTGTTTTGTGGGCCTTTAAATAAACTTCATAGCCCTGCGTGAGGGGGATAAACGTCCTCAGCTGCTGCATCTGGCCCACGGGCTGTAGTTTGAGAACCTCTGATAAAGAATATGGATGCCCGATAAGTAACATGTCTATTAATTGAAGAGTGACCCAACTAATTTCAGACTCCATCATCAGATTGGTCTAAGTTGTTATTGTTCCAATGAACTCTCAGGTCTTCTCAT
This sequence comes from Sarcophilus harrisii, assembly GCF_902635505.1. Classification (NCBI taxonomy): domain Eukaryota; kingdom Metazoa; phylum Chordata; class Mammalia; order Dasyuromorphia; family Dasyuridae; genus Sarcophilus; species Sarcophilus harrisii. Next base: position 351,232,418 of record NC_045427.1, read on the forward strand.
TTCACTTTGCATCAATTTATTTAGATCTTGCAATTTTTTAAAAAACTAACACTCTCTGCCCCCAGCCTTGTTACTTCTTTGGCTAGAATTCTTCAATAATAGGTATTCTGGTTATATCTATACAATACATAAATCTAGAGGATAGGGGCTGATGATTTTAGTTAAATCCTATGCAAGAGTCCCCAAATTACTTTTAGTACCCAAAGGAAAAAATAGTGATTTGGAATTGAAATTATACAAACCAACTGGCTGAGTAAGATAAGTATCCACAGAGTCCACACTGGAAGCTAGCAGGCCAGACAGTTATCCATGTGTGGATAAGAGTCCCATCTCTTGATAAGAAGCATCCCATTTTAGGAGCCCCAGGAAGGGTACGTCAGTGACTTTGGGTATCTCAGAAAAACAGTTCTGCTAGTTACTTTTGCACCTAATAATAAGTTTATTTTATCTTCATCATAAAAACAGATAAAAAGGCATATCTCTAACACAAGAAACATCTTAGTGCATTGAGTTAGAAATAGAACATAGGACAAGGATATTTCATTAGTATAGGGAATTCCTAGATGAAAAAAGTCCTCCCACTAATTTAAATTGGCACTTTTTCAGCAATTTAAAGTCTTAGTGAGATGCCTAAAGCACTAAGAGATTGGTATTCTTCAAAGGCAGGACTTTAATTCAAATTTTACATATGGCTGTATTCACTATGCATACTCCCTTTCATATGTAGAACATAATTCAAAAAGTAAAATGGGAATTTAGGCATGGCAAATTTTAAGTACAGGTAAGGAATTACTTTTCATTCACTGATATTGTTACTATTAAAAATGTCCATTAAATTAGGCCAAATGTTTTCATTAACCTTTGGCTACAGACAGAAAAGCAGTAAGAAAATTCAATTTATTATCTTATATTACTGATATTTTATCAGGTCCAATCTTTCAGGTAATCTTGGCTCATAGCTTTAAAATAAGAAAAGACATGCAATCAGCATCTTTATTTTACAGATGAGGAAACTGAAGTTCAAAAAGGTTAAGGTTATGGCAGGTTTTAAGTGGCAACTTGGGAGGTTGTGAGGAAAATTGAAAAATACCTGCCATTCTATTCATTCATCAAATACTTATTACACTTTTAAGCCCTGGTACAAAGCTAAGTAAAATAAAGTTTAGATAGACCATTCCCTGGGTTTAGAGAATTGTAAAGAAGATGCCAGAATGCATTAACACAGCGAGTTTGCTCACCCAGGAGTCCCCCATGCCAATAAAATCAAAGTCTTTATCCTTAACCCATACTCTGTATGCTGACCGAAGTCTTACTAAATGCACAAACGTCTCCTGTGTCAGAAGCAAGAAAGGGTTGTTTGTTTTATGCAAAATAAATAGTTTACGATAATGTTGGAAGATAATTCTCAAATGAAGATTACTCCGTCAACAAAACGACAAAGTCCCATCCATTTTGGGCAAAAAAAGAATAATCAACCACTCATTTCTAACTTTTTTGAGGGTTTAACTTTGCAGCTTTTCCCCGGCTATTCAAAATGCCAAGACATTAAATACTGGAGAGACCGGATGGCCTGGCGAACTGAGCGCGGGACTCCGCTCAGCATCCCGACCAGCACTGGCCCTCGCTGCGGAACTCCGTCTGCCTCAGTTTCCTCGTCGGTAAAATGAGGGGTTGATCCCCCTGGCCTTCCAGCTGGGGGTCTCCGAGACCCCCAGTCCCGTTCCCCTTTCGGAACTCTGAGCTAGAGTAGAAGGCGCCCCCTGAGGCTCTGCCCCGGCCCCACACTAAGACCCGACCTTCAGGGGCGTTAATCCCCCCGCTACTCCACTTTCTGCTCCAAGACAAGCCAGCGCGCTTGGAGTTCCCGGGAATCCCCGACGCCCAAACCCGCCCACCCAATGAGAACTCCGCCCATCCAATGAGAACTCCGCCCATCCAATGAGAACCCCGCCCACCCAATGAGAACTCCGCCCACCCAATGAGAACTCCGCCCACCCAATGAGAACTCCGCCCACCCAATGAGAACTCCGCCCACCCAATGAGAACTCCGCCCACCCAATGAGAACTCCGCCCCAGGCAGAGCGGATAACGTTTTACGTAATTTGGACTGCTTCCGTCCCCGGCAACGCCTCGCCTCCAAGGGGTGGGGGAAAGCTCGGACTTCCGTTCTGAGACAGCTACACAAATACTCTGGAAGAAGCTTAAAAAAAATAAAATAAAGTAAAAGTTCACGCGCGCGCTCTCTCGCGAGAAACCGGAAGGGGCGGGGATTCGTGCCGGAAGGGGGTGGGGCAGAGGCGAGCTGGAAGCGCCGGGGAATGGTTGGAGGTACATGGTTTCTAATTTGATGCGGGGGCCCTCACTCCGATCTCGACCTCGGCTCAGGCACTAGGATAGTATTCGGTAGGAAGTGGGGGTTCCCAAGCGGAGCCCGATTGGTGGGGCTGCGCTGTCGCCTGCCATTGTTTCATGGTCCCTGAGCTTCCTTGTGGCCTTTTATCCTCCCTCAGCCACTTAGCCTGACCCGAGCCTCTTTGATCTCCGCCTCCTCCTCACGGCCTTACGTCTTTCTAAGCCAGCTCGCTACCCAGCCCCTCCTTCCTGAGCTTTCCCCCACCTACATCCCTCTACTCCTCTAGCCCGAGAGAGCGCGGCTAATACTGCCTCCCCCTTGCGTCATCCCCTCTTCCCCTCTCCTCCCTTTCCCTTATCCCCAGCCTGAGCGCCAGGCTCAGGTGTGAGATCGTTGGGTCAGCGCCAAGGCCTCTTGTCCGAGGCCAGACGGAGCCTCCGCCTTTGGCATGACCTTAAGTCTCACGTCAGAGTTGGGTAGCACCTGGTGCGAGGCAAAGCACAGGTGCAAATCGTTCACTCGGAACAATTGAACGGACTCTTATCCTTAGAGACTAGAAGTTGCTCCAAAAATACAAAAATAAAATAATTCTCTGTCTTAGGTCATCAAATTCTTGATATTGACCAAAAAAAAAAAAAAAAAAGATTGAAAACATGTCTAAGATCGAAAAGATGAGCATTATGGGTGTGAGAAGTTTTGGAATAGAGGACAAGGATAAGCAAGTTATCACTTTCTTCAGTCCTTTAACCATTTTGGTTGGACCCAATGGTGCAGGGAAGACGGTAAGTCTTATTGGGCTTTAGGACAAAAAATAACCAGTTTTTACTTGAGTAGTAAATAATTTTACTTGAGTAGTAATAATTTTAATTCCATATTGCCGCAGACAAGATCAGTCAGTAAACACTTATTAAGCACCTACTGTGTGTCACAGGGTCTACTTTAAAGTGCTAGGGATGAAAAAGGCAAAAATTAATACCTGCTATCAAGAAGTTTACAATATAATGGTGACAACATGCACACATACAAAGCAAGGTATATACAGGGTGAGGAGGAAATAATTAACAGAGGGAAGATATTGTAATTAGAAGATATTGGCAGATTATGGAGGAGGAGGATATAAAAGGAGACCCCTTCTCCCAACACTCCCTGGAAGGGCACAGTGTTCCAAGCATGGGGGAACAGCCTGAGAGGATGTCTGGGAGCAGACAGATGAAGTTAAAGCAGGCTAATATCACTAAATTGAAGAGTACTTATCAGGGAGTAAAGGGGACTGGAGGGATTGGAAGGGATTGGGTTAGGAAGGGCTTTGAAAACCAAACAACATTTTGTATTTCTTCCTGGAATAATAAGCTGCCCCTGGAGTTTATTGAGTAAGGGAGAGAGGGGAAGGGTCCTGGTAAGTCATCTCAAATTTTTTTAAATAGCAAGCCTTTAGATTGTGGGGAAAAAAAGCATTCCAAAATGAGAATGATAATCTTTTAAAGTGTTTATCATTTTAAAACAAAATTCATCCAACATTTATTTTCTTGGACTTTAAAAATGTCTACTCATTTAAGAAACTAGAAAGATTTTCTTGTTAATTGTCTCTAAGTAATTTGATACAAGAAAAAGAACACTAACTCCAGAATATTTAATTTCCATCCTACTTCTAAAACTACTTGTATGGAGTCAGTCATTTAACTTTCTTGGCCCTCATTTTCCTCATGTGTAAAACAAGGTGTTGAACTTAGCTAGCTTTTGAGGATCCTTTCATCTCTATGATCTTATTTTACTTGAGTCACAGGATTTTATGAAGAGAGGCCCTAATATGTAAATGAAAAATATTTAAGATAACTCATTTTTCCTTTGGCCTGATACTTGATTATTTAACATTTATGAAGTCATTGTACTATTTCTTTAGCTTAATATTCATACTCCTGGTGTTGTTGATACAATAATAGGTGGTTTAAAAAATAACAAAGTAGAAATCCACATATACATTGTAGATGAAAGTACAATGAGATAAAATATTGACAAATTAAATGTGATGTAAATTTAACAACTTTTAAAGTTGTGTGATACTGAATAAAACTTGTTTAAATTGAAAATCTTGGTGTGATTATGAGAATAGCATTATTTCATCAAAAAATTCAGAGAGTTAAATACCTATTATTTTCAGAAACTACTAGGTACTGAAAATAGAGACAGGAAAACCTCCCCCAAAAAACATAGTCCCTTAATTCAAGTAGCTCATAATCAAATAGGCAGCCCGGAGGAAAGAAGACATAAAAAAAGTAATTATAATGCAAATTAAATTTTTGTTGAAATTTGTAGAAGGTATGAAAAGAAATATTGTAGAATAAATCTGGAAAAAGTGATCAGTTCTAGATAATGTAGGGCTTTGAATACTAGACTAAGTAGTAAACTAATTGTTTGATCAGGAGAATGAAATGTTGAGAAAGGAAGAAGACTTGTCAAGAATTAAAATAGTTTAGATAGAGTTTGTGTAGACCTGTGAATGAAAAGGATAGGTGATGGATTTGAGAGGTTATGATGATAGAAATCAACCAAACTCAGGATATGTTTATATATTACATTTTACGTATTATGATAAAAGTGATGTCTTTCCCACTTAAATTAATAAGTATGTCACACATCAGCTATCCTTTGCTTTTTCAATCTTTCCTTTCAGTAATCCTCTACCTACAACATAACCAATATCTCTTATAATCTTTGTATGATTGTTTATACCAATTATATAACATGTTTAACTTATTTTGTGATATTTTTTGTATTGCCTTTTTCAAGAAAATTTTGTTACTAAATTTGCATATAGGAACTAAATTGTAAGTAAATTGAAAGAATGCTTTCAACAAATAGTTTTTAGCGGCTTCTATGTGCAGTGACAGGAAACATCTGTGATGTAGGTATTTGTTAGGTGACTTTAGTACATGGAATAAACAAATTAAGTAATGTTTTGCCACAGGATTATAAGGGAGAGGAGACCAAGCATTTTTAAAAATGCCTACTTAATGTGCCAAGCATTGTGTAAAGTGTTTGCAAGTGTTCTCTTTTATTGAATCATAGCGATAGAGCTAGAATGAACTTTAGGAATCATTTATTTGAACATTCTCATTTTATGGATGAGAAAACTGAAGTCCATTTTGAACAGCTTATCTTATATAATATGTCATTTTTCATGTATTTAGACCATCATTGAATGTCTGAAGTATATTTCTACTGGAGATTTCCCTCCTGGTACCAAAGGAAATACATTTGTTTATGATCCAAAGGTAAGAAGAGTATATATGTAAAAATAATTTGTATTTTTCTGATAAACTTTTAAAAAAATGTTAATGGAAAAAATAATAAAACTTATAATATAGATTGCAGCATAATATAGAAATTGGAGTAGTTTTTAAGCATAACATGTCCTGAAGAAAATAGTGAGACGTAATATCATTTTATGTTGTAATTACTTCACTTGTGCCACTCTTTCATGCGTTTCTAGGAGTATGCAATTTAAAAATTTTCATGTTAGAAAGGATCCTAAATTCATTTAGTGCAATCTATATCTGCTTATAAATTCCCCTCTATAATGTAGTTGACAAATGATTATCCTACTTTGATTGAAGGCTTCTGTCAAGGGAATTTTAAAAAATAGATATTTTATTTTTCCCAGTTATGTGTAAAAGATTTTTGTTTTACATTTAGTTTTTTAAATTTTAAGTTCCAGATTCTCTCCCTTCCCTTTCCTTCCTGCCCTATTGAGAAGGCACATGGGAAGACATGCAAACATTTCTATAAAAGTCATGTTGTGGGGGAAAAAACCAAACATCGATGGCCCTCCCTATTAAGGGACAAGTCAATTCTCTGAGAGCCTCCACAGCTGTGGATCATAACATTGGAAGGGGTTCCAAGGTAGCCTTTGCTGACACAAGTGTTGCAGATTGGGAACGAGATAAATTGGAGGCAGAGAGTAGCTGCAACTGCCTCTCAGTCTCCTTGTATCATCCTCTCACAAGAGGAGGGAGATCCATTCTGGGTTGGATCTCCAACAGCCACTGGTGTATTTCAGCAGCTCTCCAGTGTATTCCAACACTTCCCCCCTCCAAAGAAAAATAAATCCTGTAGAAAAATAAAGTTTAAAAAAAAAAGTATGCTTCAGGCTGTATTCAGACATAATCAGTTCTTTTTCTGGATATGAATAACATTTTTCATTATATATTCTTCAGAAAATTCTTGGATCATTGTATTGTGAGAATAGCAGTCATTCACAGATCATCCCACAACATTGCTATTATTTTGTCCATAGTACATTTCGCTTTGTATGAGCTCATGAAGGATTTTTGAGGTTTTTCTGGGAGAATCCTGTTCATCATTTCTTATAAAGCATCATAATCACTACCACAACTTACTCAGATTTTCCCCAATTGGTGGGCATCTTCTCAGTTTCCAATTTGTTGCCATGAGAAAAGAGCTGCTATAAATATTTTTGTACATATAGATCTTTTTTTTTTTTTATCACTTTTGGGGTACATGCCTGGAAGTGGTATTGTTAGGACAAAGAGTATGCATGATTTTATAGCCCTTTGATTATAGATCATTTCTTTTGATTATTTATCAATTGAAGAATAGCTCTTATTTTTTAAATAAATTTGACTCAATTCCCTATGCAATTGAGACATGAGGGCTTCATCAGAGAAACTTGCTTCAAAATTCTTTTCATAATTGCTATTGCTAACTATATTTCTGCCCTTTTATTATATTCTCTCTCTCCTTTCACCCTGTGTCCTTCCTCAAAAGTGTTTTGCTTCTGATCAACGCTTCCTCCAGTATGCCCTTTCTTCTATTATCCTCATCCTATGTTCTTCACCTCTTACTTTGCTGTTAGATCACATATTGAGTGTGTATATTGTGTCATCTTTGAACCAATTCTGATGAGAATAAGTTCATTGACTCTTCTCTCCCATCCCCCTTTTCCCTTCCATTGTAAGAGCATTTTCTTGCCTCTTTTGTGGCATATCATTTATGCTAGAAGTAGACTTCTCCTGTTACCTTTTCTCCACTCAATTTTATTTTTTTTTAGATATTATCCCTTCATATTCAACTCTCACTTGTGCGCTCTCTCTCTCTCTCTCTCTCTCTCTCTCTCTCTATATATATATATATATTCCTAATAACTGCCAAAATAATGAGAAAGCTCTTATGAGTAAGAAGTATTATCCTCCCATGTAGGAATGTAAACAGATTAATCTCTTTTATTAAGTTTCTTATGATTTCTCTTTCCTGATTACCCCCTTATGCTTCTCTTGAGTCCTATATTTGAAAGTCAGATTTTCTATTCAGCTCTGGGCTTTTCATCACAAATGCTTGAAAATCCTCTATTTCATTAATGCTTATCTTTTCTCCTGAAGAATTATGCTCAGTTTTTCTGGGGAGGTGATTCTTAGTTGTAATCCTAGCTCTTTTGCTCTCAGGGATATCAATAGGGGTTCTAAGCCCTCCTATCTTTTAATGTTGAAACTGCTAAATCTTATATTATCCTGACTGTGGCTCCACCATATTTGAATTGTTTTTTCTAGATACTTGCAGTATTTTCTCTTTGACCTAAGAATTCTGGAATTTAGCTATAATATTCTTGAGAGTTTTCATTTTGGGATCTCTTTCAGGAAGTGATCTGTGGATTCTTTACTTTCTAATGTACCCTCTGGTTCTAGATTATCAGGACAGTTTTCTTTGATAATTTCTTGAAAATGATGTCAAGGCTCCTTTTTTGATTATGGCTTTCAGATAGACGATAATTTTATATTCTCTCTCTTGGATCTGTTTTTTAGGTCAATTATTATTCCAGTGAAATATTTCACATTGTTCCCATTTTTTCATGATTTTGTTTTATTGTTTTTGTACAAATAAAATCATTGCAGACAAGATTAGAAGGGAACCAGTAAACTGAAAATTTTACGTCCAAGGATTCTGATAAAGGCTTCATTTCTAAAATAATATAGAGAATTGATTTAAATTTATAATAACACAAGCCATTATCAGCCATATAAGAATATGTTATCTAATTGATAGATGGTCAAAAACTATGAACAGACAATTTTCAGATGAATAAATTAAAACCATGTCTAGTCTTTTGAAAAAATGCTCTAAATCATTATTGATCAGAGAAATGCAAATTAAGAAAACTATGAAGTACCACTGCACATCTCTCAGATTGATTAAGATGATAGGAAAAAATAATAGTGAATGTTGGCCAGGATGTGGGAAAACTGGAATCCTAATACATTGTTGATGGAGTTGTGAATTGATGCAATCATTCTAGAGAGCAATAGGGAACCATAGAGAGAGGACTGTGGGGACTGAGTGTGGATCACACCATAGTATTTTCACCTTTTTTTGTTGTTTGCTTGGATTTTGTTTTCTTTCTCATTTTTTCCCTTTTTTGATCTGATTTTTTTTTTTTTTTTGTGCAACATGATGATTATGGAAATATGTATAGAAGAATTGTACATGTTTATATATTGCATTACTTGCTACATAGGGAGCAGGGTGGAAGAAAATGGAAGAAGGAAAAATATTTGGAATACAAGGTTTTGCAAGGGTGATTGTTGAAAATTATCTGTGCATAAATTTTGAAAGTAAAAAATTGAATTAAATATTTTTAAAAAAGGCATTCTCATTACCTTTTTTTTAAAAAAATAGTATTTTATTTTTCCAAATAATATGTAAAAATATTTTCAGCATTCATTTTTGTAAAACTTTTGTGTTCTAAATTTTTTTTTCTTCCTCTTTTACCTACTCTCTCCCCAAGACTGCAAGCAATATGATAGGGGTTAAATTTGTGTTTCATATTTGTCATGTTGTGCAAGAAATATCAGACCAAAAGGAAAAAAAAAGCACAGTAAAGAAAAAAAACAAAAAAAGGTGAAAACATTATGGTTCGATTCACATTCAATCTCCATAAATCTCTCTCTGGATGTGGTTTGGCATTTTCCATCCCAAGTTTCTTGGATTGCCTTGAATAACTATATTGTTGAAAAGAGCCAAGTCCATCATAGCTGATCATCACATAATCTTGTTACTGTGTACAGCAAGGAATCATCAAACTACAGCCCACGGGCCAGATGCGGCAGCTGAGGACGTTTGTCCCTCTCACCCAGGGCTATGAAGTTTCTTTATTTAAAGACCCACAAAACAAGGTTTTTGTTTTTACTATAGTCCAGCCCTCCAACAGTCTGAGGGACAGTGAACTGGCTCCCTATTTAAAAAGTTTGAGAACCCCTGGTGTACAGTAGTCTTCTGATTCTGCTCACTTCACTTAGCATCAGTTCATGTAAGTTTTTCCAAGCTTTTCTGAAATCACCCTGCTCATCATTTCTTATAGAGCAATATTTCATTATATTCATATACCATAACTTATTCAGCCATTGGAAAATTTATGGACATTCATGCAGTTTCCAGCTTCTTGCCACTATAAAAAGGTCTGCAAACATTTGTGGACATGTGAGTCCCTTTTTCCTTTTTTATTATCATTTTGGATTATAAACCCAGTAGAGACACTGCTGAATCAAAGAATATGCACAACTTTATAGGCCTGTGGGCATAGTTCCAAATTGTTCTCCAGAATGGCTGGAGCAATTCACAATTTCACTAATAATGTATTAGTGTTCCAGTTTCCCTCTCTCCACTCCAACATTTATCAACATCTTTTCCTGTCATCTTAGCTAAACTGAGAGCCTCAATCAAAATTGTCTTAATTTGCATTTCTCTAATCAGTAGTAGTTTAGAGCATTTTTTCATTTGATTAGAAATGACTTTTAATTTGTTTAATCTGAAAATTATCTATTATGTCCTTTAACCAAATTGAATTTGGTCAGTCAATTGAGGAACGACTTCTGTTCTTATAAATTTGAATCCATCCTCTATAGAAATGAGGCTTTTATGGAAAACATTGACTATAAAATTTTCCCTTCAGCTTTTTTGCTTCCCATCTAATCTTGGCTACATTGGCTTTATGCAAAACCTTTTTTGTTTAATGTAATAAAAATTATCCAATTTTTATTTCATAATATTCTCTAGTTCTTCTTTGACTATAAATTGGCCATAAATTCCTACCTTTTTCACATATCTGAGAACAAAATCCCATATTCTCCTAATTTGTTTATATATCACTTTATGTATATAAATCATGAACCCATTTTGGCTCTTATCGCAGAAGTTAGAGTCTTTGAGTTTATGAAACGCTAGATTACTACAACATTGGTGTGTTTTGTGTATCTAACCTATTCCACTGATCCACAATTTCTTAGCCTGTACCAAATAGTTTTTATGACTACTGCTTTACAATATTGTAATATAGTTTTAGTTCTGGTATGGCTAGGCCACCTTCCTTTGCATTTTTTTTTTTATTAATTTCCTTAAGATTCTTGACCTTTTGTTTTTCTAGATGATTTTGTTATTTTTTCTAGTTCTATAATTTTTTGATAGTTTGATATAGCAGGGAACAAGTAGGTTAATTTAGGTAGAATTGTAATTTTTATTATGTTAGCTCAGTCTATCCTTGAGCAATTTATATTTTTCCAATTGTTTAGATCTGACTTTATTTGTATGAAAAGTGTTGTGTAATTGTGTTCATATAGTTCCTGGCTTTGTCTCAGCAAGTAGACCCTCAAATATTTTATGTTGTTTATGGTGACTTTAATACTCATTAGCTTTTTGTATTCCCTTTGGCAAGGAATTTCTTTAACTTAAACTGAAATATCTCCTTCCAATTTTGGACAGATGACAATTGTTAGGAATTTGTTCTTATATCAAACTTATTTCTGCTAATATTAATATCATAACAATTGTTAGGAAATTGTTCTTATGTCAAACCTATCTCTGCTTCCTTGAAAATTCTGCCTATCATTCCTAATGTTCTCTGGGAACCAGCAAGATAAAGTTAATCTTTTTTCCCCATGGCAGCTCTTCATAAACAGGATGTCTCCAAAGTATTAAAACAACATTAAGACTTTTGGAAGATCTTGTCCTTAAAAGAGAACTACTTTGATTCTTCATTTGTCTTCTCCAGGTTACACATGCCTAGTTCTTTCAACCACTTCTCAGATAGCATGATCTCTAGTTCTCGGTGGTAAATGATTGCCAGCTTAGCAATATCCCCAACGTTCTCTCATTATAATTGAAACTAAAAATCCACCTTTAATCTCACCCGAATAGAGAACAATAACACTTTTACCTCCCTACAACTAAACATTAAGCTCTGCTCGGTGCATCCTTAGAGAACATTTGTGTTTAGTACTGTTATATCATATATACTTTAGTCTTTGAGTTTTCAGTCACTAAACCTTCAGATCTTTTTCAGACTATATTTATCTATCACTTAGTAATTATAAAGTTGAATTTTGAATTAAGCATAAGATTGACATTTATATTAAATTTCATTTTACTGGTTTAAGTCTAACATTGTAGCCTGACAAGATCTTTTTGGTACATGAATGTGATGATCCAGAATGTTAGCTCTCCCTTTAAGCCTTATGTCATCACGTCTTTTTTTTTTTTTTTTTTTTTTTTTTTGGTGTAGTCTACATTTTTGATAAGCATGTCATTCAAGCCATTATTCAGGTCACTAATTGTAGAGGGTTGGTGAAAAGGTGTATTTGAATCTAAGACAGCAGAGTACTTAAGGCTAATTAATTACCTACTCAAGGTGTGATAATGGTTCTATAAACATATGGTGATGTGATGGCTCTCCTCTGCGCTTGCTGCATGTGTTGTGATGAGGTAATCAAAGGCAAGAATTGGAGGGCTGAGGGAAAGGGTCAGAGCTTTTTGACCGCAGCACGTTGAAGAGAGAGGATTTCAGGCTTCTGGAGTCTGGAGTCAGGATTTATCTTTGGCAAGCCGTGTGGCAGCTTGCCTGCCTCCTTCACTTTTCCTCCTAAAGACCAAGGACTTTGACTAATTTTGACTTTGATTGATCCTGAGACCCTCCAGAGAGCTAGCTGGGGTATTATAACTAATAAAAAGATCAAGTTCAAGGACATCTCCTCTGGAGAGTCTTCTGGAGAACTCCTTCCAAATTGATATCAAGCCATTAAGGACTCTTTGGGTCTAGCTAGTCAACTACTTCCAAATTCACTATTGTCTAAAGGATAGCATAAGAGATTTAATTGCATGTTTGACTATAATCTAACTAGACAAATTGTGTTTGCTGCCTTTTCCTCCCAGGCACGTTGTCAAAAAACAAAGTGATATTCTGGCTGGACCTGTAGTTATTGGATCCATTCTGGCTCTTTGTAATCATCACTTCTTTTTCTACATGTTCATTCACTTTACTAATATAATTTAGAATTTGCTAGGAATGTCAATTGAGTTCACTGGCCAATCCATAATTTGAAGATTCTATTTCTATCTTTCAGATTGGAACATATTAATCTTTTACTGTAGCTTCTGTGCTTCATCATCTTTTAAAGATTAAGACAATTGCTCAACAATCAAATATACTAATTCTTTTTATTCCTAGGATATAAGCACCTTGAGAACTGAGACTAATTTTTTTTTTGTTGTTCTGTACTTTCAGTGCCTAGCTAAAATAACTTTAAATTTCTTTATATTTATTTATATCAACTTATTAATGTATTATTGGTCCTAATAGAATATAAATTTCTAAGGGTTGAGGACTATTTCATGTTTGTCTTTGAAATCCTTGTGTTTAGTATATTGTTTGGCACATAATAGGCATGTGATTAGTGTTTATTAAATAAATGAGTGAATGTAATTTGTTTGGATTTGTTGGCTTGAATTTATAGGATGTCTGTTAATCCCTGTTAATCCTCATTTCAGTTCCCTTTGAAATATTTATTCTTTCCATTTTAGTCCAGAAATCATTGTTCTCAGCAAAGTAAAGAAAAGCAAAATGAAAGGCTAGCAGCTTTGCCTTTAACTCTGCCCCATATCAGAAAAGTAGTTGAATGACTTCCTTGGTCCTTTATTTTCTATAATACATCTGAAGTAATCCTCTTTTTGTTGTTTTCTCTTTTCTTTGAGAGGGCTAGCTCATTCTGAGTTTTAACTAGTTTTTTTTAATAGTGCTTTTATAGGACAGTGATAGATTTTCATATTGATTTTCTTTTATCTGCCCTTGCTCCTATCTTATCTTCTTGTCCTTTTAAACATCTAAGTTGTTTGACATGTTCCATGTGTATCTGTGGAATTTCTTTAGATCAAGTGCCCCTTTTCACAGCATCAAAGAAAGAGTTGGAAGGGACTTTATTTCACTTTACTCACAAATGATAGCACTGATGCTCAGAAACATCAAAAGATTTGCCCCAAGTCTAAGACTCTTTATCCTCATTAGAGATCATTTTTCTTAGATTTTCCTTAAATATTTTATGTCCACGTAATAATTTTTTTCTTAATTCTTAATTTTAACAGTAAAGAAGTGAAATGCTTTATATTTACCTTAAAACAAGAAAGCCTAATTTAACATGTAATTCATTTATGTGTCAATACTTTTTGTGTTTTTTTGGGTTAATAGTCTCTAGTCCATAAAAAGATTCCCTGCTTCTGGTCTCTAGGATGCTTTTTAGAGGAAACAAGCTCTTTGTTTTTGTGATACTTTTTGATCAGTTTTAACAAGTAGCTGTTTTAGATGCTAGGAAAGCTAGAAACTTTAGAGAAGACAATTTTCTTGCTTTCACAGAGCAATAGCCATAATGCAAGAATTTCATATGTGTTTAAGGGAATTATAAGTAAAGTGCTCTGAAATCCAGGGGGTAAAAAATTCTTTAAGATAAAGATTATGTGGCAGGGAAAAGCATGAAAATCCTGAAACAATAAAGTGACACCAGGTAGGGAAGGATATATATTTAAATATTTGTAATTTGGGGAGAGCTAAAGCTGAACTATTCTTTCTTAATGTACAACTTTAAATTGATTTTGTATCATTACAGTAAGTATTGGGGCAGCTATGTGGTACAATGCAAAGAGCACCAGCTCTGGAGTCAGGAGGACCTAAATTCAAATCTGTTCTCACACACATTACATTTACTAGATAGCTCTGTGACTGTGACTCTGGGCAAGTCACTTAATCTCCTTGCTTTGACAAAAAAAAAAAAAACAAAACAACAACAACAAAAACAAAACAAGAAAATATAAAGAGTGAAATGAATTTTTTTTAAATGATTGTTTTATTTGATTTGAATCAAAGGTTGCTCAAGAAACAGATGTTAAAGCTCAGATTCGTCTACAGTTTCGTGACGTTAATGGGGAACTTGTAGCAGTACAGAGGTCAATGGTATGCACTCAGAAAAGTAAAAAGACAGAATTTAAAACCCTGGAAGGAGTCATTACTAGAACAAAGTAAGTTCTTGTTTCATGTTCCATTTCCTTTTCCTTTTGTGTTCATAAGAATAATATTTTTTCCTTTGCATAGGTTTGTGAATTTTGAGAAGTTTATTCTTTCATGACATTCAGATATCATTTAATATATCACAATAGTAAACTGAATGGTTCCTTTAAAGCTTCTGTGGTTTAATACATAGAATAACAAATGCTTGAATTGAAAAAACAAAATCACAGGGGAATTGATTGGCAAGTGGTTGAGGTTAGAAATAAGGTAAATAGGAAATTCAGTTAAAATCAACAGATATTTGAAGTACCTGTTAGGCAGCCCAGGGAAGTGTCAGCCATGCTGAACTTGAATTCAGCAGGTTCTGGGAGTGAATTCTGCTTCAAACACATGTCACTTAACATTTGAGTGACTATGGGAAAGTTCTTAATTTTTTTTTACCATGGTTTCTTCATCTGTAAAATGTGGTTAGTCATAATATCTTACACAATTGTTATGAGGGTCAGTTAAGATCATGTTTGTAAAGTGCTTTGCAAACCTTACATTGCTATATTAGCTAGCATTATTTTTTCTTTATTGTGAGTAAGGCACTGAGTTAGGTATTAGGGATACAAAGACAGACATAAAATATTCTTGAACTTAATTCTACCGAGCAGGAGGAGGGAGGCAAGGAGTGGAGATACAATTTATACATAAATAAGTCAGTCAGCCAGCAAACATTTATTAAGCACCTATTATGTGCTATGCACTGTGCTAAGTGTTAGGATTCACAAACAGGCAAAAGATAGCCCCTGCTCTCAAGGAGTTTACAATTTAATGGAAGAACCAATAAGCAAACATATGTACAAACAAGTTATTTAAAGGATAAATGGGAAATAATTAAAAGAGAGAAAGCACAAGAATTAAAACAGGTTAGAGAAGGTCTTTCTGTCATAGGTGAGATTTCAAGTGAGATTTCAAAGTCAGGAAAATCAGTAATCACAGTGGAGGGAGGGAGAGTGAAAGCATGAAATGACAGTCAGAGAAACTGCCTAGGCTTGAGAGGTGAAGTTTTTGGTTATAAATGAGCAAGAAATCTGGTGTCATTGATTTCAAGAGTGCATAGAGGGGAATTGAAGGTAAGAAGATGAGAAAGGATGGATAGGGCTAGGTTATAGTGCTTTGAATATCAAACATAAAGTTTTGTTTGCTCCTGGAGGCTTTAGAAAGCCACTGGAGTTTGTTGAGTACAGGAGTAATATGATCAGATCTGCATTTTAGGAAAATCACTTTAATGACTGAATAGAGTTTGAATTGGAGCAGAGAGAGAATTTTGGCAAGCAGATCCCCCAACAAATTATTACAGTAATCCAGGCGTGAGATGATGAGGGCTGTAATTTATAACTTATTAAATAAATTTAAGATAATTCTTTTCTATCATCATCTGTAGGCATGGTGAAAAGGTGAGCCTCAGCTCTAAGTGTGCAGAAATTGACCGAGAAATGATCAGTTCCCTTGGTGTTTCCAAAGCTGTGCTCAATAATGTAATTTTTTGCCACCAAGAAGATTCCAATTGGCCTTTAAGTGAAGGGAAGGCCCTGAAACAGAAATTTGATGAAATCTTCTCAGCAACAAGGTTTGTAACATTTTATAGCCCTTTATAATAAAATACTTAGTTCATTAGTTGATAATAAACAAATATTCATCTGTTTAATAATTTTGATAGTTCTTTTAAAATGTTTCAGATGATCCAGAGTTAAGTTATGCATCTCTTAATTATTATAACAGAAAGATGTTAAAATAATGTTCTTTTTGTTCCTTTTTTTTCAGGTACATTAAAGCTTTGGAGACACTTCGTTTAGTGCGTCAAAATCAAACTGGGCGGGTAAAGGAATGTCAGACTGAACTAAAGTACCTGAAACAGAATAAGGAAAAAGCTTGTGAGATTCGTGATCAGATTGTCAGTAAGGAAGCTCAGTTAGCATCTTCTAAGGAATTTGTCAAGTCCTATGATAATGAGCTTGGACCACTGAAGGTAATCTACACAAGGGTAATGCCTAAATAGATGGACATGGTAGGCATCCAAATCCAATTGAACCAGCCTCTTCCATGAAGCCTTCTTTTACTGCTTTAGCTGACAGTAATCTCTTCTGTTTTCCTTCTGTGCTTTGACTTTGAAAGTGCCAAATCAGCATGATCTCTCATGTTTAGATATTT
Source organism: Sarcophilus harrisii (assembly GCF_902635505.1). Lineage (NCBI taxonomy): Eukaryota > Metazoa > Chordata > Mammalia > Dasyuromorphia > Dasyuridae > Sarcophilus > Sarcophilus harrisii. The sequence goes on from NC_045427.1 coordinate 351,249,301, forward strand.
CTCTGGTCTTCAGATTGTTCCTTGCAGCATAGCAATATGCCGCTGTATTCATATAATATAGTACATTGCATCATTTCCTAATTATTGGGTACCTTGCCTGTCTACTAGGATACAATGTTAAAAATCCATCAAGAGCATTTATTAAGTGCTTGATGCCAGTTGTACAAAGACAGTCTTTGTGCTGAGATTGCATTTTGTGAACAAGATAACTTGTACATAAAGATGATATAAAGAATATCTACAAAATACATATAAGATAAAGGCTGGGGATAGGGGACTCAAGGTGGCTGAGATATCAGTAATGATGTCATATAGAAGACATGGCTTGCTCAGAGATTTGAAAGAAAGAAGAGTCAGATTCTAAGAACCAGAGAGAGGCTAGAGTAGGTTCTAGGCCAGGGCACAGGCATGGAGATGGGAGGGAGAATAGGAAGACCAATTTGACTTTACAGTGGAGGGGAGAGCAGAAGGCCAATTTGACTTTACAGTGGAGTGTGGGGAGGATATGGGTTTCTGTATAAGATTGGAATGGTACATTCGTACCAAATTGTGAAGGACATTAAAAGCTAAATAGCAGTTTATATTTTATCCTAGAGATAATATGGAGCCATTCTACTTTAGTGAATAAGTAAGTAATATAGTCAAACCTACATTTTATGAAAATCATTTTGGCAGCTATATAGATGAGATAGGTAGAGAGGAATTTGAGGTAAGGAAACTGATTTGGAGCTCTTCTAGTTGTTTAGTTAAAAGGTGATGAGAACTTCAACTAGGTTAGTGGCTGCATGAAATGTCAGAAGGGATATGGTTGGGAGAAATGCTATGCAATTAGAATTGACAAGACTTGGACAGTGATTATATATGGATGGTTTTTTATGACACTACTCTTTCCTGGCTCTTCTCCCTGTCTGGATTCCTCTGCCTTTTGCTATTTGATCAACTGCATTGTGCCTCCTGACTATGGGTATTCACCAAGATTCTGTACTAAATCTTCTCTTTATCTCTTAGTCTCTCACTTTCTCTTGATCAATTCCTATGGATTTAACTGTCACTTAAGCAGACAACTCACAGTTCTACATGTTCAACCCTCTCTCTCTCTTAATCTTCAGCTCTACATCATCACTTCCTTATTGTACATTTCAAACTGAATATTTCAAAGACATTTCAGACTTAGCATGTCCAAAGCAATCTCTTCTCTTAAATCTTCCCCTTCCAAATTTCTTTATTTCTTTCAAAGGTACCATATCCTTCTAATCTCCCAAGTTCATAATCTTAGCATTGTCTTTTGTCTCATATATCCAGTAGTTGCTAAATCTTTGTATTTCTGTCTTCATATTATCTCTCACATCTGTCTCCCTCTCTCCATTTTATATATTTTGCATCTTAGTTCAAGCTCTCATTATCTCTTTTATAGTATTATGATAACATGTTGATCTTGTGCCTTGAGTCTTTTAGTATTCCAGACCATCTTACAAATTTGCTGCCAAAATTTTCTTAAAATGTGAATCAGACCATATGACTCCCCTACTTAAACAACTTCAGTGGTTTTCTATTGCCTTTAGGATAAAATATTAGCTTTATTTGACTTTTAAAGCCCTTTATAAACTTATAACCTCATAGGACAAGTACTCTGATCCTTCCAAATTGGCCTTTTCTTTTTCCTCACACAAGTTTCTCTATCTCTAATGTCTCTATGTGTTTATACTGGTTCATTCCATCCCTGCAATCTACTCTTCCTACTTTCCTTTCATAGAGTTTATCTTTTTCCTTTAAGATGTAATTCCAACATCACTTTCTGCATGAAATCTTTATTACTTCCTTCTACTCCGTCTCTCCCAAACCACCTTGAATTTAACTTTATATAGTATTTATTAACTTATTATTTATGTTTTATATATGTTTTCATGTATTTGTTCTCCCATTAGGATGTGAGTAGGATTTATTTCATTCTTTGTTCTTGTATCCCCAGTGCCTAGTACATAGGTGTTTAATAAATATCTAGTGATTGCTTATGAACTTGGGTGAACTATGGTAGTGAGTTTTAACATAAGAAGAAAAATTAAAGAGAGAGGGTGCAAAATTATCCCATCTTATACATATTGAGTTTGAGGTTTGATTTGTCCAGCAGGGAGTTGGAGATGCATATCTGGAGCTCAGAAGAGAGGCTAGAGATGGATAATATCTAATTTGAGGAATCATCTGTATAGATAACTAAATCCATGGGAGGCAATAAGGTATATGTAAGACTACAGAGAAAAAATAGAAGAGGATCAGGGACAGCTTTGGGATTATATTCATAGTGTGGAAGAGGAATCAGGAAAAGTCATTGCCTCAGTAAGAAAACCAAGAAAAAGCAATGACATGAAAACCCATCGAGGAGAGAGAATATGTAAAAGTAAGGGTGGTCAGCCATCACTTATGCTACTTAGAAGTCCAGAAGGATGAAAATTAAGAAAATATATCAGATTTGGCAATAAAGAGATCACTGGTGACTTTGGAATGATGTTATACAGATGTAGTTTCTGTGCTTCCTCATCCTATCCCTGTAATTTTGCAAACCAAAATATTCCTTTCTTTAGTTACTATATCTCCGTATATATTGTAAGCTTTTTTGGGGATAGAAATTACATTTGTATTTGTGTCCTAAGCACTTATCATAGTGCTTGGCTATGGTATTTAATAAATACATTTTATTCATTCCTGAATGGAGTGCTTTGAGATAACTTAAATTTTTAATATTCTTCCTTTGAAGAGTTCAGAGTACTTTGATAATCATTCTTATCCATAATTGAGTTCATTTTATTTACTTACTTGACAAATATAGATAAAGAATTTATTCCTTACAAATGAAACCACTATTCTGAATTAAATCAGCAAGTTAGACAAGTATAATATTTGCTTGATCTAATGATGTGTAAGAATATAATAATAGCTAGCAATAATAGTATGCCTACTATGTGCCAGGCACTGGATTAAGTACTTTACAAATTTCTCATTTGATTCTCACAACTCTGTAAGATAGATATTATTATTATCCCCATTGTACAGATGAGGAAATTGAGTCAAACCAGACATTACATGACTTGCCCAAGGTCACGCAGCTAGTATCTGAAAAGCTGGATTTCAGTTCAGATTTTCCTGCTTCCAGGCTTAATGCTTTCTTTACTGTATACCACCTGTCTGCCCCGATCCTTTCACCTGTTCTGCCTTGATTTCTGTCAAAATCATTTTGAAATTGTCTACATATAGACCTCTTACATGACTTATGTGTTAAGTTAATGCCCACATATATTTCATTGTGTTTGTAAAAGATATTTCTCTCTTGGTTTTTCTTGAGTCTTTGTGCTGGGCTAGAGATGCCTGTTGCTATTTTTTGTGGGGTATGTGAAAAGACTGATTTCCTTCAAAATTCTTGCTTCACTACAGTAAAAATTTCCTACCATAGAAATATTTTTTGCTATTCTTAAATGCAGTATATTAGTTAAATTAAGTTCTATGAGCATTTAAAATGTTTTAAATGAATAAATTAAGCTATGGTGAATTTCATATATGAAAAGTCTTATTTCATTTTCAGATTCATCTAAAAGAAATTGAACAGAATCTTTCTAAAATAGTGAGGCTTGACAATGACATTAAAGCTCTGGAAAGTAGAAAGAAACAAATGGAAAAGGACAACAGTGAATTAGAGCAGAAAATGGAAAAGGTTTGTGTTGAAATTTTTATTCTGCCTTAGAATATAAGTTTTGTAAACAAGGTTATTCTGTTAAACTATGCCATTGTCTTATTCTTTTTGAAACATAATTATTTTGATGGTGGGTTTTTTTTTTTGTGTGTGTGTGTGTGTGTATAGGTAATAAGATTTGAAGCTTTAGGTTTTCTCCCTCTTTATATAATGGGCAATGTGCACAAGTAACTGCTAGTTAAGTAATACTATGTCCCCTTACATTTTTTATTTTAAAACTATTTATTCTGATTTTGCCTAGGTATTTCAGGGGACTGATGAACAGCTAAATGATATGTACCACAACCACCAGAGAACAGTACGAGAAAAGGAAAGGAGATTGATTGATTGTCAGCGAGAGCTGGACAGAACAAATAAAGAATCTAAGCTGCTGAATCATGAAAAATCAGAACTGCTTGTGGAACAGGGTAGAATGGACTATTTGAGTTTTATTCATTGCAAGAGTCAGTGTATTTAGTGTGAATAGGTGTTATTACTACAGAGATACTGTGGGGGAAGAGATAGAATACTGGACTGGATCCAGTTTTGAGTTCAGATCATCATTCTCATATTTCCTAGTCATGTGACCTAAGATGGGTCATTTAACTTTTCTAAACTCTAAGTCATTTAAACTTTCTAAACTCTCTGAACTAGCTGTTCTTTACCTTTTTTTGTGTCTTAAGGACCCTTTTGGCAGTCTCATGTAGCTTATAGATTCTTCAGAATATGCTTTTAGGTACATAAAATAAAATACTTAGGATTACAAAGTGAATTATATTGAAATTTGGTTATAGAAAATAAATTAATCCGTCTTCAGGGGCCTTATGCTAAGCATCTCTTTTTTTAAGATTTATAGACATTTTAGTGTATATAGGGTTGTAGTCTGTGTTGGTGGAGGGGGTTCCTTTTCCATCCTGATAAACTTATGAAATCACATATTCTTGATTAATCACAATTAATGCACAGTTGATTAACACACATCAAGGGAATTAAAAAATATTTTAGGGGAATATAAAACACTATTTGACAATTTGAGATGAGGAGACTAATTTAAAAACAATAGCAATACAATTATACATTAAAATCACTTCTTAATTATGTTAACACAGAAAAATAATGTTAATGTAATAACTGTGCTCTGAAGCACTTGCCAGGTTGCTTAGTGGAAAATAAGAAACATTTAGGAAATCTTAAGTACTATGCTTTTCCTTAAGATTATCCTTCTAAAGCATATAGGTCAAAATATGATACTTTGCAAAGATCTGTGATTTAGATGGTAAGAATTCCCTTTACTGAACCAAACCCTAACATGTCATTGACTTTAGAACATAATTTATGGAGATTTGCTTGAAATATATAGATCTTAAATAATTTGCCCATGGTCATTCTAGCTATTAAGTGTCAGAAATGGAATTTGATTTAATCCAGGTCTTCTTGATTCCTCCTGGTCAGCACTCTCTCCACTATAGTATCCTACCTCTGAATGATGGTAGTAAAATATTTTTTATCTTCTAAACGTCTTGAAACACATTAAAAAAAAAACTTTCAATAGTATTTTATTTTCTAAATACATGTAAAGATAGTTATCAATATTTGTTTTTTAAGACTTTGTATTTCAAATTTTTCTCCCTCTCTCTCTTGCCTCCCCCCTTCCTAAGACAGCAAGTAATCTGATATAGATTAATTATGGAACATATACTCTTGAAAAGCATTGTCTGTGCATTTTCCCATAGTGTCGTGTATTTTTTGAATCAAGTGTTAAAAATTAGTCTTACTTAGCCAGTCTAATCAAGACAGTGATTCAAGATGGTTCCAAAGGATTTATGATGACTTATGATTAAAAATGTATCTACTTCTAGAGAAAGAACTGATGGAGTCTGAAGGCAGATAGAAGCATGCTTTTTTTTTTTTTTTTTTTTTTTTTTTTAAAGTTTCTATATGTTTGGGCCTTTGGAGGATTTCTTTTGGTTCATGTTTTCTTTTGCAACATGGCTAATATGGAAATATATTTTGCATGACAGCACATGTATAATCTATATCAAATTGCATATCTTCTCCAGAAAGGGGTAAGAGAAGGAAGGAGGGAAAGAATTTGGAACTCAACTTTTTAAACAAAATGAATGTTAAAAAGTTTTTTTTACATGTAATTGGAAAGAAGAGGATATTTTTAAAAAATCAAGGTTTTAAATCTTAATTTTGTATGAATAGAATTGTTAATGTTCTTGTACTTTTTTTTGTAAAGGTCGTCTCCAACTACAGGCTGATCGCCATCAACAGAACATCCGAGCTAGAGATTCATTAATACAGTCTTTGGCAACACATTTAGAACTAGATGGGTTTGAGCGAGCACCATTTAATGAAAGGCAAATTAAAAATTTTCAGAAGCTTGTGAAGGACATAGAAGAAAGAGAAACAGAAGCTAATAGGCGAATGATGGTAAACATTTTGTAATATGTCAGTCTGTGGTATTTTTGCATCTGTTTGCATTATTTGACTAGTTTAAGTATTAATCTTTAATTAGCATTTTATGTGAGATCTTAAGATAATATGTATCTTGGCTATGAAATATTTTAAATGATTTACTGGGATGGATATACATTAAAATAACTTTTTTTTGTAAAGAAAAAAAAGAGATTGAAACCTTAATATTTTAATAGTCATAAATGAATTTCCCTTATATATCTAAGTACAAAATGACCAAATTGTTAATTTTTTTTTATTTATATTTAGAATGACTTTGCAGGAAAAGAAAGTATGAAACAAAAACAGATAGATGAAATAAGGGATAAGAAAACTGGCCTGGAAAGAATAGTTGAACTGAAATTAGAAATTCAAAGTAAGAAACAGACTGAACTGAAAAATGTAAAATATGAACTACAAGAATTAGAGGGATCTTCGGACAGAATTCTTGAACTGGACCAGGAACTTGGAAAAACCGTAAGATATTTGTCTTAAGAAATTGTAATTAAGAAATAGACTTATTGACTTACTCAGTATTCTCCATGCTCAAATTTTGTCACATTTATTGATACTCAAAAGAAAGCATTAATTTGTATACCTTTGTGGAAAACTTTTCTAGAGACTCTTTACTCCCTCCTCCTGACTCTGCCACATAGAAACATTTAGAGTAGCTGCAGTTCCTCTGAAAGAAGTTATTTCAGCCTTTAGTAATAGGCTTTTAGACATTCTCAATGTTTTTCAATTTTTAAAACATCCAAATTCGGGCATATAGATTTAGATTGTTAGGAGATCATAGCTCCTTTTCCTCACATTTCTTTTAATTTGTTTTTATTTTTTAAATGATTTTCATTTAGACTATTTATATCTATTTTTTTTCTTTCAGGAAATAAGTGTTCAGTATATGGTAGAAAGGAAGAGACAATTCTAATTGACCTTATATCCCAGTGGAGATAACAGGTCCATACATAAATCTACACTTAATCAATTTTAAGTGAATAAGTGTAGATAAATATAAAATAATTAAATACAAGATAGTTTCAGTAGAAGAGTTTATTAGTAGCTAGTGGGAAAGAGATCAGAAAACTTTATTTTAGCAAGTGATGCGCTTTAGTTGCATTTTGAAAGGAAGAGAAGGACTCTGTGTAGTAGAGTTTAGGAGAGAGTGAATTCCAGACAGAGTGGATGGCCAGTATAAAGACGTGGAGACTGGAGATAAAGTATTGGCTGTGAACTGGAAGAAAGCCAGTTTGCCTGCATTACTGAACACAGACACAGGAATAATATCCAATGAGGACAGTAGGATAGGTTACAGCTAATTTGTGAAGGATTTTAAAATCTAAATAGGAACTGATAGTTGATCCTGGAGGCAATAGGGAAGGAGCATTTGGAATTGATTTAGTAGGGGTGTCTTATAGTTAGGTCTGTGCTTAAAAAGGATTACTTTGGTCACATTTTATAGGAAAAACTCAAGTGATTAAAGACTTGAAGTAAGGAGACACCTCTCTAGGTGAGAGAAAATAAGAGCCTGAACTAGGGTGGTGGCTGTGTGAGTAGAGAAAAGAAAAGAAAGAAAAGATGTGGAGATGAGACGATTAATTGGATAGGTGGTGAGTACAAATAATGAATTGAAGATAATACTGAAGTTATAAACCTGAAAGTCTGGAATATGTCTTCAACAGAAATAATTAAGTTTGGAAAAGGAGATTGAGGGGTGAAGATTCTGTTTCTGGGATATCCAATTTAGAATGTCCAGTACGTAGTTAGAGATGTGGGACTTAAGCTCAGGAGAGGGATGGGACTATATATATGTAAAAAGAAAACTAGGAGAGAGTGGTATCCTGAAAAAATCCAGAGAAGAGACACCATCTAGAAAGAAAGAGTGCCCAGTAGTCTTAAAAAAGATGAGGACTGAGAAAAAATCAGATTTGGCAATTCAGAGACTGTTAGTCAATTTGGATAGTAGTTTCAGTTCAGTAGAGATCTTAGAAGCCAGAATGCAGAAGGTTTTAGAAGTGAATAGGAAGGAAAGGTAGTGAGGGAAGCAAATATAGACAACTTTTTTGTCCGAGAAGGGATGTAGGATTATAGCTTGAGGAGATGGTGGTATCTAGTGGGTTTTTTTTTTTCTTTTCATTTTAATAGTATTTTATTTTTCTAGTTACATGTAAAGGTAGTTTTCAACGTTCATTTTTGTAAGGTTTGAGCTCCAAACCTTTTCTTACTCTTTTACCTTCCCCCATCCTAAGACAGCAAGCAAGCTGATATAGGTTGTACATGTACAATATAGTTCTATATTTATCATCTTGGGAAAGAAAAATCCGAACAAAAAGGGAAAAAGCAAGAAAGGAAAAAAACATAAAGGAGAAAATAGGATGTTTCCTTCCACATTCAATCTCTTTCTGGATGCAGATGGCATTTTCTGTCCCAAATCTATTGCAGTTACCTTACTTCACTGTATTGCTACGAAGAACAAGTAGAAACACTGCTGGATCAAAGGGTTTGCAGAGTTTTGTAGCCCTTTGGGCTATAAATTGCTCTCCAGAATTGTTGGATCAATCTAGTGAAGGTTTTTTTTTTTTTAGTCTTGGTATGTTTGAAGGTAGAGTAGAGGATGAAAATTTTGAGATGGTTACTGATACACAGGACAGAAGAGAGTAGCATTAAGGAAACAGGAGAACAGGGTGATAAATGATGTCAAGAATTTTCTTTTATTCCCCACTCCTTTTGGACCTATTGATTTTTTTTCTTAGTAGTTGTCTTTCTGGTGGGAATATTCATGAAATAATTGTCACTAAAACACACATGGTACATTCACACATGGTACAACCCTAAGTCAATAAGAAAGTCTCCTTAATTGTCATGGACTGTTGTATTTGGTCAAATCTGGATACTTTTGCCTCTTTTTTGGTGCTCAGTAGCTTTCAAATGCACTTATTGATTTCTTGTTGGTTGCTACTACTCAGAAGGTAAATTTGCTACTTTTGTTTTCTTAGGAGCTTGCACTTGGCAAGGCAGAGGAAAACAGTAATGTAGCAGCACTGAAAGAAGAACTACCAACACTACTGCGAGAAAAGGGAGATCTGGACAGAAGCCTTCGTAAATTAGATCAGGAAATGGAACAATTAAACCATCACACCATGACAAGAACCCAAATGGAAATGCTGACCAGAGACAAAGTATTGTATCTTAATTCTAGTAATACTAAGGTGTTGAAATTTTCATTTGACATTAGTATCTGATGAGACAGTGTTTGGTAGCAGAGAGAGAGATCATCAAAGCCAGAAATACCTGGGTTCACATTTTACTTCTGACAAATACTGGCAGTGTGACCTGTGATCCTGGGAAAAACAAAACTTCTGCCTTAGGGGTGCCACTCTTGGGAGACTATGAGCTGCAGAAATGTTTACCTATATTGGTAGCTATAGTTTCCTCACTTTGGAATTCTCTATTCCAATGAAATCACATGTCCAATTTCTGTTTACAAGTAACTGAATCAGTGATATATTTGGTATCATAATTGACATATCAAAACTGTCATATGCGTTTCCATTAAAAAAAAAATAAATCTTTAAAAAAATTTTTCCTTATAGGCTGACAAAGATGAACAAATAAGAAAAATAAAATCTAGACACAATGATGAATTAACGTCATTGTTAGGCTATTTTCCCAACAAAAAGCAACTTGAAGACTGGCTTCATAGTAAATCTAAAGAAATTAATCAGACACGGGACAGACTTGCCAAATTTAAGTAAGTATTCATTTGATAATGTAGGAGTTGTTTCTTTTCCCTACTAGACCAGTTTTTAAAAAATGTTCCTAAAATCAGTTGTTGTCACAGAGTGGCATATTTTAATAGTTGGCATCACATGCATCTTAAGATTTGCCAAGTATTTGAGGGGCATTATTTTGTTTTATCCTCATGAAAATTCTAAGAGGTAGGCACTTATCCTGACTTTAGAGATGGTAGTTGTGAGTGACTTGCCTAGGATCACATAGCGAGTGTGACTAATAGTTTTTTTTTTGTTTTTTTTTTTATCTGACTAATAGTTCAGCATCTCCTCACTATGCCATGTTGACTCTTACTTTGACTTATTCTGTGGAATACTTTTGTTGTATATACTCGTGTATTGAAAAGCAGGCAGCATAGTGAGATGGATAGAGAAGGCAGAGTTGAGCCTCTGTCTTTGAGGTAGACTGGCTATGTGATCCAGGGCAAATCCTTTAATATTTCAGTGCTGGACGCAAGTTTTGTAAAGACTATATATTGCCAAAAGAGTGCCATCCTGCATTGATAGAAGGAGTTTCCTTACTTGGAAGATTTCTTTATCAATGAAATTGCATTTCTTATCTCTCTATACTCGTTTATAGTATATACTCTATACTTATTTATCTGTCTATATAAATATATGGAGTTGCATAGGGCAGAGTTATAAATAGTGATGGTTTGTTCTGTTTTTTCTTTAAAATCTTATATAGCTGTTTAGGAGACTAAGATTCAGATTGATAATATTTTCATTATTAGTTTTTGTGATGTTCGTAAGGGATGTTTTTTAATTAATGTTCTATATTATCATGTGTATGGGTAACTAGTCTCTTATAAATTAAGAAAACATTGTTATGATAGGCTATTGATATATTTTTTGTTATATCTAGCCTGAAAACCTAAATAGATTTCAAGGACCCCAAGGACTAAGGATCTCATACTCTTTCAAGGCTTCACAGTCTTGAGGATATAGAGTTTCTTCCCTCCCCGCTGCCTTCTTGATACTTTGAGGATTCTACCTCTGTCTCAAGGAAAACAAAATTACTTACCTCAGGGTAATTAGGCTCTAGCAATCTCTTAGGCTTCTTTTAAAACTAAGGAGGCCATTGCTGTGTTTGAATTTTGAAAGACCTGAAAAGCTAGATATTTTCTTGTTTCAGCTTTTGACTCCTTTCATCCTAACCTGGCTTGTTGATTAAACCTTCATTAGATACTACATTCCCTTGGAAAAAAAAAATTGTTCTTGCTTTCAAAGACTTTATAGTCTAATGGGGGTAGAGATTATACAAATAATTATATATATATTGTAAACAAGACATATACAAGGAAAGTTAATGATAATCTGAAATGAAAGGTATGAAGATTAAAGAAGAGTGAGAAAAACTTCTTGTGGGAGGTGAGACTTTTAATGAAATTTGAAGGAAGCCAGGAACCCAGAATGAAGAAATGAGAAAGGAGAGAAAGCTCTAGGCATGGAGGACAATCAAAAGCTCAGTACTGGAAAAAAAAAATATATCATGGAAGAAATACAAGGAAACCTTCTGTCATTGGATCAAAGAGTACATGGGAAGAGTTGGATATAGGAAAATTGGAAAAATAGGAAGATACAAAATTATGAAGAGTTTTAAATTGATCTAGTTCTCAGAGTGGAGTATTAAAACTTCCCAAAATAATGGTTATATTATCTTTGCCTTTTTGCTATTTATGTTCTATTAATAATTTGAAAATTATATGTTATAGATAAATTCAATAAGGATGACATTTCTGTATCTATAGTATCTTTATGCATTAAAACAGCTACTTTGGCTATTAAAAAAAAAAAGATACTACATTCCTTCAAGCTCTCATTTTATATCTTAGGCAAATTCTCAATCATACCCAGAAAAAGCCTATTTACATTTGTTGCTTCCACTTTCTTTTCTCTTACTTCTCAACAGTTTGCAATCCAGTTTCTTTTTCTAGTCTTCTCAGTCAATTGAAGCTGCTTTTTTCAGGATTAACAATGATTTCTAATTGACTGATTTGATTGTCTTTTCTCAGTTCTCATCTTTCTTGATCTTTGGAGCATCTGACACTGTTGATTGCTTTCCTCCTAGGTATTCTCTGATTTGATATGACATTTCCTTCTCTTGTTTTTCTTCCTCCCTGACTGCTCTTCACTCTTTTGAATCATCCACATCATTGTCCCTATATGTGCATATCACAGGCTTTGTCCTTTATATTGCTTTCTCACTATGCCATTTCTTTTGCTGACTTTATTGACTTTGAGTATTTGACTATTGACTCTTTGTATAGTTGACTCACAGATCAAAGTGTTCAGTTCCAGTCTCTCTTGTGAGGTCTAGTACCGCATCATAAGTTGCCTGTTTCAAACTGGATGTCTCATACACACCTCAGACTCAACACATACAAAATAGAATTCATTATCTTTATCCCCAAATCAAGCACGATTCAGAACTTCCCTATTTTAATTAAGAATATCATAATCATTTCAGGATCCTAGGTTCACAATCTTAACATCATCCTTGACTCTACAGATTTCTTCATTCTGCATATTCAATTAGTTGTCAAGTCTTGATATTTGTACCCCCTTGACATTTCTTGTATCAGACAGTTCCTATTTATTTACATAGATACTACCTCAATCCTTTGTTTTTCTTGGGCTCTTACAATAGAGTGATAATCAGTCTCTGTGATTGAAATCCCACTCTATCCAATTCATCTTCACGTAGCTACCAGAGCAATTTTCCTTGAGTGCAGGTCTGACCACATCATTACCAATGGCTCCTATTGTTTTTAGGATAAGTTATATACCCCTTATTTGATTTTAAGAGCTTTCACAATCTTGCCCCATCTACCTTTCCAGCCTCTAAAATTTTATATTACTCATTTATACATTATTTTGATTCGATTTTTAATCATATATCTTGTTAGTATAGTTCTGTTTATCTTCTTACATGTTTTAAGAGCATAGCTCATATTTTAAAAGCAGATCCATTTCTATTTCAGTAAAGAGCTGGCTTCAGCAGAACAAAATAAAAATCATATCAATAATGAACTCAAGCAGAAGGAAGAACAATTGTCCAAATATGAAGACAAATTATTTGATGTTTGTGGAAGTCAGGATTTTGAAAGTGATTTAGATAAGCTAATGGATGAAATTGAAAAATCTTCTAAACAGCGAGGTAAAATTTATTAATATTTTGATCATTTAAAATATATGTTTAGAGTTCCATTCATCATGCTTTTTCCTTCCAAACACTAATTTACACAAATTATATTTAGGAATCTTTGATAAAAGAAAACTTAAGTATGTAAATTTTAGTCTTTTTATAGGGAAAGAAAAAGGAATAAGTATTTACATAGTACCTACCATGTGCCAGGCATTGTGCTAAATGCTTTACAAATATTTCATTTGATCCTCATAACAACTATGTGAGATAAATATGATTATTATTATGCCCATTAAGCAGTTGATGAAGCTGAAGCTTTTTAATAGTGTATTTGTTCAAGGAATTATAAACAATCATACTCATAAAAAAGAATACAACTTACATATCTCTTCTTCAGATAAATGAAGTTTATAAAATGCCAAATTAAAACTTTTCATTTTCTTTTCTTAAAAACAGCAATGCTTGCTGGAGCCACAGCAGTTTATTCCCAGTTTATTACTCAGCTTACTGATGAAAACCAATCATGTTGCCCTGTATGTCAGAGAGTTTTTCAGACAGAAGCTGAACTACAAGATGTGATAAGTGATTTGCAATCCAAGCTACGCCTTGCTCCTGACAAACTCAAGTCAACAGAATCTGAGCTGAAGAGAAGAGAAAAAAGACGTGATGAAATGATGGGGCTTAAACCAATAAGGTAAAGGAAAAAAAGGACACAAACTTTTTTTTATAGTAGCACTGTAAGTATAAAAATGTACCCATTCAAACCAATTTTTGTTAGTTAATCCTTTCTGAAATATACTTGAGATGGAAAATTTAATTATCATTTTTTTCTTTTCTTTTGTCCAGAGTAAAACATTAGACATCCTGCTGAATTTAATAGGCTGGCATTCATTGCCTCTTGCTGTTATTTTTATTGCTAGAATAAATTTTATTTTTTCAAAAGTAAACCATTCGTAGTAGAAAGTTCTTAATCATGAAACATAAGCTTTTATGCTGAATTCTTCAGAGTTGCTTCAGAGGGGTATATATATATATATATATATATATATATATATATATATATGTATTTTGTTTGTTTGTTTTCTTTTTCTTTTCTTTTATTTCTTAGCTTTTTATTTTTCCAAATACATGCAAAGTTAGTTTTCAGCATTCACCTTTGCAAAACCTTGTGTTCAAAATTTTTCTCCCTCTCTCCCCAGGCAGCAAACAATTCAAGACAGATTAAACATGTGCAGTTCTTCTAAATATATTTCCATTTTCATCATGCAGTGTAAGAAAAATCAGATCAAAAGGGAAAAAAACACAAAGAAAAAAAAACCAAAGAACAAAAAGAAAAAAATCGCATTTTCAGCTATGCTTTGATATACATTCAGTCTTCATAGTTATCTCTCTGGATGCAGATGGCTCTTTATGTCACAAGTCTGTTAGAGTCTCCTTGAATCACCTTGTTGAAAATAGCCAAGTCTTTCACAGTTGATCATCACATAATTTTTTTGTTGCTGTATATAATGTTCTCCTGGTTCTACTCACTTCACTTAGCTTCAGTTCATGTAAGTCTTTCCAGGCTTATCTGAAATCAACCTGCTCATCATTTCTTATAGAACAATAATATTCCATTCTATTCATATACCATAACTTAGTCAGTCATTCTCCACTTGATGGACATCAATTTCCAGTTCCTTGCCACTATGAAATGGGCTACTATAAACATTTTTGCACATGTGGTCCTTTTCTAGGGCATATATTTTTGCAAAACAAAAATCAGGTTAATAAGCTTTTTAATAAGAACCTACTGTAGTAGAGTATCAGAAAGAAATATAGCAAGGTTCCCCTCTTGTCTTCCTGCTCCCAACTGCCCTCTCTCCCCCCAAAAACAATAAAAAACAAAAAACTCTAGATCTAGAAAATGCACCAGACCAAACCATCATTGGGAAATCCATGAGAAAGTCTCTAGAAGTCATTTGTCTGATCCAGGTGAGCATAGGTTCATAGACAATAAGATGTATAGATACTAGGGACATGATCTGTCAAAGAGCATGCTATAGTCACTAACATATTATAGTATGTTGGACCATTCCAACACCCAGGGAATAAAGGACTGAAGCTAACCTCAAAATCAATAAAACAGTCTCAGACCCATGCTGGGGCATCTCAGCTTTATGCAAGAAGTTGAAACAGGTGCTGTCTTCCATAGCTCTCATTTCTTTTCCATTCTCCCTATCCTCCATTCATATTTGGTTTTTAAAATTATTTTTAGCTCTCAAAAAAAAAAAAAAAAAAAAGAAAAACTCAAAACTCTTTATTCCAAAAGTTCTTCCAAAAATTCTAGTTGCATTTGTGTCTAAGCTGTGTTTTTTTATATGGCTTTTGCTGGCAGATGTTCTGGTCATTCTTTATCTGGATTTGTATTTTATCTATTTTGTTAAGAGGAAAGTTACTGCCCAGTTCTGAGTCTGAGAAATACACAGGGGTGGTATTCCCAGGTTAGGAATGGTTATTGTTCCAAGACTATGTATCAAATGAGGAACAAGTTCAGAAGCAAATAGAAGCCATGTAGCTCTGAAATCAGGAAAAAAGCAGCATCTCAAAACTGGCCTTTAATCCAATTTGAAGCCTGTAGTGGAATAACCAGGGTAGAAATCCCAGAACAAGAATGACCCTGCACTTCTGTCACTCTAAACTAGCTCAACTTCGCAGCTGACTGATAATAGCTAAATCCAATAGCAGGGTACTGGAATTTTAAACCAAATACAGATTCACATGAGTTCCAGGTCAGAACTTGTAAAGCTCAGAACAGCAGAGTAATGATCATACTTGCCCTGGATTAGATCAAGAAAAGCTTTTAGAAAGGGCATAGAAAGCTTACGAGACCCCAACCTGCAATATTGGAGTAACACAACTTGTACCTGATATATAATTCTGTATACAAAGAAAGCTTTAATAAGACCAACTTAGATATTTCATCCAGAAGTACACAAATGTACTAATGTAAAATCCAAAATCAGAAAGTAGGCTGTAATTTATGAGTAAACAAAAAAAGATTTCCACCATAAAAAATTCTTAGCAGGATAAATAAGATACAAACCCAGAAAAAAAGACTTTAGAACATTTGGCACTAAAAGCCATAAAGAATAACATGACTTCGACACAAATGCAACTAGAATTTCTAGAAGAGATGAAGTTAAAGTTTGTTTTTCTTTTTTTTTGAGATCTAAAAATGATTTTAAAAAACCAAATATGGACTATAATACCCCAAAGACCCAGGTTACTGGGACAAGAACTTAGTATTTGACAAAAATTGCTGGGAAAGTTGGAAAAGAGTATGGCAGAAACTAGATATTGACCAAAACTTAACACTCTATACCAGAGGTCCTCAAACTATGGTCCTCGGGCCAGATGCGGCCAGCTTGAAGACGTTTATCCCCCTCACCCAGGGCTATAAAGTTTCTTTATTTAAAGGCCCACAAAACAAAGTTTTTTTTTTTACTGTACTCTGGCCCTCCAATAGTCTGAGGGACAGTGAACTGTCCCCCTATTTAAGAAGTTTGAGGACCCCTATAGCAAGATAAGGTTGAAATAGGTTAATGATTTAGACATAAAGGATTTACTATAAATAAATTAGGAAAGCAAGGGATAGTCAATGAAAAAGCAAGGAATTTATGGCCAAAGAAGAGCTAGAGAACATTATGAAATGCAAAGTGGATAATTTTGATTATATTAAATTAAAAAGGTTTTTGAATAAACAAAACCAAAGTAGCCAAGATTAGAAGAGAAACAGAAAAAAATTTTTATATCCAAGGCTTCTGATAAAGGCCTCATTTCTATAGAAAATTACCTCAAATTTATAAGAATACAAGTCATTCTCCAGTTGATAAGTTATCAAAGGATATGAACAATTTTCAGACAAAAGAAATTAAAACCATTTCTAGTTATGTGAAAAAATGCTCTAAATCGCTATTGATTAGGGAAATGCAAATTAAGATAACCCTGAGATACCACTACATACCTCTCAGATTGTCTAAGATGACAGGAAAAGATAATGATAAATGTTGGAGGAGATGTGGGAAAACTGGGACACTAATATATTGTTGGAGTTGTGAATTGATCCAACCATTCTGAAGAGCAATTTGGAACTGTGCCCAAAGGACTATCAAACTGTGCATACCCTTTGATCCAGCAGTGTCTCTACTGGGTCTCAAAGAGATAATAAAGAAGGGAAAAGATCCCACATGTGCAAAAATGTTTGTAGCAGCCCTCTTTGTAAGGGGAAGGAAGTGGAAACTGAATGGATGCCCATCAGTTGGAAAATGGCTGAATAAGTTATTGAATGTTATTGTTCTATAAGAAATGATCAGCAGGATGATTTCAGAGAGACCAGGAGAGACTTACATGAACTGATGCTAAATGAAATGAGCAAAACCAAGAGAACATTGTCACAACAACAAGATTATATGATGATCGATTCTGATGAATGTGGCTCTTTTCAACAAGGAGGTGATTCATACCATTTCCAATAGATTTGTGATGTAGAGAACCATCTGTATCCAGAGGGAGGACTGAATGTGGATCACAACATAGTATTTTCACTTTTTGTGGTGTTTGCTTTTTCTCTCTTTTTTTTTCTTTTTGATCTAATTTTTCTTATGTAATATGATAAATGTGGAAATATGTATAGAAGAATTAGACATGTTTAACCTATATTGGATTATATGCTGTCTAGGGGAAGGGAGTGGAGGGAAGGGAGAAAAACTTGCAACACAAGATTTTTGCAAGGGTGAATGTTGAAAACTTTCTTTACATATATTTTGAAAAGAAAAAGCTATTATTTAAAAAGAAAAATAAAGATCAACTTAATTGACAAAAAACCAAATATGAATGGGAAAGAAATGAGGGCTATGAAAGAAAGAATTTAAAAGAGAATTAGGAGTTTGGTATAAAACTAAGAAAACCTTGCCCAAGAAATAAGTTCCCTGAAAATTAGAATGGAGAAAAGCCCGTGACTTCATGAGGCAATAAGAAATAATAAGAAAAAAATGGAAGAAAATAGGCAAAATATTATCTGAAAAACCTATAATTTAGAAATCATTAGACTATATAAAATGTGTGATCAACAAAAAGAGCCTAGCTGTCTTATTTCAAGAAATCATAAAAGAAGACTGCCCAAGTGTCTTAGAACCAGAGTACAAACTGGAATTATAATTCACTGATTGCCTCTTGAAAAAAGACCTGAAATGTAAAGTCCCATTATAGCAAAATTCTAGACCTTCCAGCTCAAAGCAGCCAGAAGGAAAGAATTCACTTATCAAGAAGCCACAGTCAGTATCATATAGTTAGTCACTATAGGAGTAGAGATCTAAAATTATAATATTCCCGAAAGCTTATGATTATAAGAATAATTTATGTAGTGAAACTAAAAGTCTTCAGAGAGAAACAAATGGATCTTTAATGAAATAAAGGACTTCCAAACATTTCTGATGAAAAGACCATAATTACATGAAGTTCAAACTCAGAAGCTAAGAGAAACAAAAAATTAAACATGAATGAATAATAATGGGAATAAAGAAGAATAAAATGCTTATATGCATATAAGGAGATAACATTTATCCCTCTAAATCCTATTCGCCTTAGAAGTCTAATTAGACTAAGAGAGACTGAGATGAATTCTGTTATGTCTTGATCTTAAAGAAGAATGGAAAGGGGAAAGAAAGATAAAATTATATCACATAATTGAAGTGCATAAAGTGCTTCTCTATACAAAAAGGAAGGAGTTGAAGCTAACATTTGAACTTCATTCTTATCTGACTTGGTCAAAGAAGGGAAGAATACATTCATTCATACATTTATACATAGACCATTAAGTATAGGAATGCAAAACAGAAGGAAACAATGAGAATTAGAGAGAAAGTATATTCTTTAATAAGCTTTTCTTGTGACAAAAAATTGGAATCTAAGGGGAGTATCAATTGGTGAATGCTTAAAGAAATTATAGAATAATTGTATTTTGTGATAGAATAAGATTATGCAACAAGAAATATTAAAAGACATAGCTTTTGAGAAACCTGGTAACCTTAATGAATTAATGAAGAGTAAAGTGATCAGAACCAGGCAAACAATTTAATTAAAGTCAAAAAACTTTGAAAAATTTAGGCACTCTGATTAATATGATGACCAAGCACAATTCCAAAGGGGACGGAAAAGTAAGAAAGTAGATTTTTGCCAATTAAAAAAGTTTTTAAAAAATCATTGATCATTTTTAAAATTCACAGAAGAGAAAAGAAGTACGTTGAGAAGGAAACAAACAAGCAGTATTGGTTTAGAACTAATTTATTATGTTATAGGTAAAGGAGATTGTTTCATATATATAACTTTTTCTTTTTATATATGTGTGTGTGTATGTATATACACACATATGTATTATATGGCAGTGTTCTTGTTTATCAAGTTTATGATAACAAAAATAGTTCTTTTACAAAAAGAAGAAAACCAGCTTAACTTTGTACCAAGCACTGAAAGATTTAGAGGTTTTGGTGGACTTAGAATAATTCAGCAGTCATATTTGGGTGGCAGTCAAAAAGAAGTTAATATCATCTTCAATTTAATTAAGAAAGCAGTATCTCCCAAGAATAAGGCAGTGATGACCTTATGTATTTAGCCCTGGGTTAGACCACATCTAGAATGTTATATAGTTCAGTTCTGAGTACCAAAGATCAGCACAGAGGAGTACAATTACAGTGGTGAAAGGAATTGAGTCCATGACATTTGGAAATTGATCTAAGGAATTAGGAACACTTAGATTGGAGAAGAGAAGATTTGGGAGGAGAGGGAAACAACTTAATGGCTTCAAGTATTTGAAGGGTTGTTATGTAAAATAAGGGTTAACTCTGTTTAACTCCTCAGAGAGGAGATCAGGAACAGGCAAAATGTTTCATAAATTATTAAGTGGAATGGACTGCCTTAGAATGTAGTGGGTTAGTCTTTTGGCAAAGGCTAGATGGCCATTTTTACCTACATTTTTTTCATGGTTAGTTGGTTATATTGTAGCAGATTACCTTTTCAAGTGTGGGTTAAGCTAGATGGCTGCTGAGGTTCTTTCCAGTTCTGTGTTTGTAATACCTGTAGGATCTACCTATAGGGTTTTTGTGAAATTTAAATTAACTATTGTATATAAAGCACTTAGCAGATTTTAAATCACATCTATTACAAGGTAGAACATTTTAAAGCATTTTACAAATACTTTCTCTTTTCAGTGTCACAGCAGTTCTGAGAGTTAAGTGCAACAATCTGATGACTTCCATATTAGATATGGTATCTGAGGCTGGAAGAGGTTACTTCTCTTGTCCATTGTCATATACCTCAGAAATATTGGAGTCACATTTCAACCTAAGTCTTTCTGACAAATCCTGCACCATATTTGCTTTATCATACTTCTTTCTATTGGGTTAAAAACATCAATTTCATAAATATGAGTTTGGGGAGGAGTGGCTAGATAGTAGTTTTCTGAGTTTTAGTGGACTAAAATGAAATTAAATAAATATTAAGCATTTACTATGGGAAGGCACTATGCTAAGTGCTGGGGATACAAATAAGAAAAGATAATCCTTGTCTTCAAGGGGCTTACAATCTAATGGGAGAAGAGAACATACAAAAGGAAGCTGAGAAGCCTGAGGTTAGAGGAGAATGTCTACCATAGAATCCAAAGTATGGTGTTCCCTGAAGTTGAAGCCAAGCAGAACTGCTGATAGGAAAAATGATGTTACCGGGAAACTTGTTAAGCCCTTTATAAAGGAAGGCTTTGGGAAGAGTTTAATATTCTGACTTCTAGCCTTCCAGTCAGAGGAGAGAGGTAATTGAGGGTTACTTTAGAAGGTATTGATAAAAGGTTTGGCTTGTCTAACTGTATCTTCTATGCATGGCTTTAAATAGAAACCTTTTATTTGAAAATAAATTGCCCTAGGTAATTAGAAAAGGAGAACAATATTCACAGTGACTACAACACTGAATGAGAGCCAAGTTCTGATTTACTTGAATGGTTGCTCGCAAAGGTGATGAAATATCATGTCCCTCCTCTTTATAGAAAGGTGGAAGACTCTAGTTGAAAAATATTTCATTATATAGTTTGATGTAGTTCTGCTTGATAGTTTTGCTTTCCTGTTTTTCTTTTATACAAGTTGAGATTCAGTGAGAGTGGAAAGTTTGTTGAGAAATGGCCATTGTATCAGGCATCAATAATAGCTTAAAGTATCATTTTTAAAATTAAAAACAAATTTAGCACAATGCCTTGTATATAGTAGATAATTCAGTAAGTATATATTGGATACAATTGTTGAACTGAGCTTTAGAGTTTTGTGGTATGTGTGTGTTTTGTTTGTTTTTTATCAAGACAAAACATAATTGATTTGAAGGAAAGAGAAATACCAGAATTGAGGAATAAACTACAGAATGTGAACAGGGACATACAGCATCTAAAAGGTGAAATAGAAGAACAAGAGACACTCTTAGGTACTATAATACCTGAAGAGGAAAGTGCTAAAGCATGCTTAACAGATGTTACTATCATGGAAAGATTACAGGTATGTAGAGAGTTGCTTTTGGAGGGCATGATATTTATGTAGATATTTTTGTATTAGTATGATTTTATGTAGATATTTTTAATAGTTTCTTTTCCTGTTTTCCATTATTCTCATCAAGTATCAAATATCTATTAACTTGGAGGCACATTAATTCCTCAAGCTAACCTTTTGATTTGCTCTTACCAGCTCTGTTATGTCCTTCAGTTTCCTTATCCAATCCATTGACCTCTTCAAGCAGCTGATTATAAATAAATTTTATATGTGAAGCAGGTGGCCAACACGGAGTGATTTTTAAATGAAAATACTGAAATACAGCTTGTTCTTGACTTTTTGTTAGGAAAGTCTTATATATAACTGCATTAAAATGTCTTGTAGGGGACTTCCTTTTTGCAACAGGCCCTTGCATGTAACTTTAGTTCAATAAGAGAGATTATAGTGCATTATACTTTCTGTCCATCCTCATAACCATAGCTTTACAGTCTCCACATAGCGTTAGATCTGTAAATAGTCCTGTTTAAAAAAAATTTTTTTTTTAGAAAAGATGAAATGTTATGAATGAAGAAATGGTATCTTTAAATTTAAAAGAATCTGCTAGAAAATAAGACGTGTATGATGCTTAGCCATTTGGTGAATTAATCTAAAATTAAAGGGGAAAACTGAGTAGTACATAAAAACCAGAATTAGGAAGCAGAACATCTTTTTTTAAATTTTTGGATCTGCCCTCTATAAAAATGAAATATCTTTCAATTTGTTAACAATTATTAATTGACTTCCTTTTCATTTCCATATTTTCTTCTGAATGTCATTTGTATTCCTAACTACATTTTTATTTATTTACATTTATATTTAACATTTTTATTACTTTATTAAATTAATTTCTTAAAAATTAATTTAAACCTGTAAGCCATGAGTCTATGAATTATAGTAATAGACCACAAGCTCTGGCAAGTTTTACCAAACTGAAAAACTTCATGGAAAGCCTATCGGTGAGCTGGCTATGTAACTGTAATTTTAAAACTAACATATATCTCTACTGTTTGTGACTGAACTCCTTGAAAAAGTCATATGTAATTGGTTTTTCCACTTTTTCTTCTCTCTTGCAAAAACCTTTTTCATTCTGCTTTCTAACCTCATCATTAAACTAAAATTGCTCTTGCCGTAGTTTCCAATGATATCTTACCAAGTTTAATGGCCTTTGCTCAGTCCTCATCCTTTTTGACCTCTCAGTAATCCTTAACACTATTTATTGTTCACTGTCTAGAAAAAAAATTCTGTCTTCTCTAGGCTTTTGTGACATTCCTTATTCTTGGTTTTTCTCCTATTTGTCTGTTCCTTGTCAGTCTTCTTTGCTAGATCTTTATTTAGGTCATGGCTATATTGGTATCCCCCAGTGGTCTGTCCTAAGTCCTGTTCTCCCATTTTTCTTGGTGATCTCACCTGCTCTTATCAGCTTAAAATCTATGTGGATGATTCAAGCTCTCTATATCTAGGCCTAGTGTCTCTTCTGAGCTTCAGTCTTACATTACCAGTTTTTCCTTGACACCTTGAACTAGATATTCTGTACACAGGATACTCATATCATATTCACATATCCAAACACGTGATTTTTTACCTCAAACCTTCCCCCTTTCCTAACTTCTTTATTATTATTGGGGTACAACCATTCTCCCAGTTATCTGAGCTTGAAACCGAAGTGTTATCCTAGGTTCCTTATTCTGTCAAAACCTATATCCATTCTATTGACAAGTTTTGTCATTTTTACCTTCACAACATCCCATATACATGGCTCTTTCTGTGTTTACACAATCTCTGCCACCCTGATATAGAACCCTCATCCTCTCATAGCTGGTTGGTCTACTTCTAGTGTCTCCTTACTGTAATCCATTTTCTACTCAGTTGCCAGATTTTCCTAAAATGAAGGCTTGACCATGTTTCCTCATTTTAGATTCTTTTTAGATATTCTTGCAGTAGCTCTTTATAAAACACTTTCCTTAGCTTTTGCTACCTTTCACAACCTGGCCTCTCCCTATTTTCCAGATTTCTTACTTTTTACTCCCCTCCACATATCTTAGCATCCAGTTTCACTGGCCTTCTTGCCATTCTTTGACTCCCCATCTCCTGACTCCATCCCTTTTCATTGTCTGTCTCCCTTCTCCTACCTTTGCTGCTAGGCTTCCCTCAGGACTCAGTTTAACTCCCATTTTCTGTTAGAGGCATTTTCTGGTTCTGCCCTCCTTCTAGTCCTTTTCATTTTCATTGTATATATTTTATATACAGAGTTAGCTTCATATCATACACTTCTTTAAAATGTAAGCTGCTTGAGGGCAGACACTGCTTTTGCATTTCTTTGTATTTCCAGCACTTAGAGTACTTGTTCTGTTAGACCTACTGAATTTGAAGATTCTGAATAACAGAATGCATTCACTGAACTATGCAGATATTTTTAATTAAATAATTTTATTATTTCTAAGATGGAACTTAGAGATGTTGAACGAAAAATAGCTCAACAAGCTGCCAAGTTACAAGGAGTAGATTTGGATCGAACTGTTCAACAAGTAAACCAAGAAAAGCAAGAAAAACAGCATAGATTGGACACTGGTAAGAGAAAATTCAATCTTCCTAAAATTATGACTTTTGTTATATAAAACATCTCTTTTAACCATTCATCTTTGTTGCCCGAACAGAAACTTCAGATTAATAATTATAAGTCAACTTCAACAGATAGTCATTAAACAAGTATTTATCTAATCCCTATTCTGTGCTAGATGTATGGCATACTGATATGAAAAATAACATCAGATTCTTCCTTATGTCATTCACATGAGTAATAAAAAGATATAAATCTGGACAAAGGGAAGAATGTCTAGAAAAAAATATTTTATTATACATATATATGTGTGTATGTGTATGTGTATATATACACATATAGAGAAATGAGAATAAATATATATATATATATATATATATATGAAAAGGAAGAGATTATTTTTAATTGAAACTGTCAAATCTTCAAAGAGGATATGATACCTAAGTTGAACCTTGAAGGAAGATAATAGATGAAGATAAGGAAATAGTATGTTCTAAGGATGTGAATGTTCTAGCAAATTTATGGAAAAGAAAAGAAAGCACAACAGCTGATAATCCTGTTTGGTGAAAATAGAGAATGCACATGAAGGGAAAAAGAGTAAAATACAGACTTACTTGGGTGATATGGTAGATTTGATTCCAGACTACAGCAATAATGTGAATATTACAATAAAGCAAGTCACTTTTTTTTTTTTCTTTTCCTAGTACACTTAAAAGTTATATTTAGGTGTCTTAAGAAGGTAAGAGAGGGAGGGAAAAAAAAATTTGGAACTCAAAATCTTACAAAAATTAGAAACTACCTTTATATATAATTGGAAAAATAAAACACTATTGAAATTTTTTTAAAGTTATGTTTATACTCTAGTTTTTTAAATGTATAATAATATTATGTCTAAAAAAAACCCCAATGTACATAGTTTAATTAATTAAAAAATACTTTATTTCTAAACAGTTCTAATCACATCTGAACCTTCAGTGAGTCCTAATCTTTGCTGGTGGGTTGTGCCTCAGCTGCTGACTGATCACAGTGAAGATTAGGTTGGCTATGGCCCTTTCTTAAAATAACACAATGAAATTTGCCCTTTGATTGATTTTTCCTTTTACTTGAATACTTAGAGGCCATTATAGGGTTATTAATTCATCTAATTTCAATTTCAAAAAAGAGAGATGGGGAATGGCTAGTTGATGGACCAGTCAAAACACATGCAACATTTTTCAAGTTTGCTGTTTTATATGAATATGGTTCATAGCACTCAAAACAGTTATAATAGCAGTATTAGAGATCATCCATGACAGATACTATAATAATAATGAAAAAGTTTAAAATATTGTGAGAATTACCAAAATGTGACACACAGTTACAATCTCAGCACATGCTTTTCAAAAAATGGCACCAATAGACTTGCTTAATGCAGGGTTGCCAAAACCCTTCAATTTGTTAAAAAAATAAAAATAAAAATTGCAGTATCTTTGAAGTATAATAAAATGAAAGGTAAATGAAATAAGGTATGCCTATTATTCTAGTTTTGTTTATTAGTTCAATAGTTTTCTTAGTTTCTAGTTCATTAATCTCTCTTTTGAGATCCAAATTTCTAATTTGGCATTTAATTGGGGGTTTTAACTTGTTCTTTTTCTAAAAACCTTTTTAGTTGCATGCCTAATTCATTGATCTCATCTTTCTCTATTTTATTTATGTATCTATTTAGAGATATAAAATTTCCCCTAAGAACTGCTTTGGCTGCATCCCATAGGTTTTGATGTGTTGTCTCATTATTGTCATTTTCTTGGATGAAATAATGGATTATTTTTCAGTGATTTGTTGTTTGACACACTTGTTCTTTAGAATTAGATTATTTAATTTCTAATTGCTTTTTAGTTTATCTGTCTCTGGCCCTTTATTGAATATAATTTTTTTGCATTGTTGTCTGAAAAGGAAGCAGTTGCTATTTCTGTCTTTTTGCATTTGATTGTGAGGTTTTTATGCCCTAACACATGGTCAATGTCCTGCCAAGAAAAAGTTGTATTCCTTTCTGTCCCTTTTCAATTTTTTCCAGAGGTTGATCATATCTAGGTTTTCTAGGATCTCTATTTTCTTTCTTGTTTATTTTGTGATTAGAATTGTTTGATTCTGAGAGGGGAAGGTTGAGGTCCCCCACTAGAATAGTTTTTCTGTCTATTCCTGTAACTGACTTAAAAATCTTCTCTAGGAATTTGCCTGCTCTACTACGTGGTGCATGCACATTTAGTATCGTTCCTACTTCATTATTTATGGTGCACTTTATCAAGATGTACTTTCCTTCCTTATCTCTTTTGATAAGATCTATTTTTGCTTTTGCTTTATCTGAGATCAGAATAGCTACCCCTGCTTTTTTTTTTTTTTTACTTCAGCTGAAGTATTAATAAATTCTGTTCCAGCCTTTTACCTTTATTCTGTATGTGTCTCTCTGTGTCAAGTGTGTTTCTTGTAAACAACATATTGTAAGTTTCTGTTTTAATCTACTCTGCTATTTGCTTCCATTTTATGGAAGAGTTCATCCTGTCTACTTTACCAGCTGTGTATTTCCCTCTATCCTATTTTCTCCCCTGTATATACTTTTATTCTCTTTCCATCCTGTCCTTAGTTGTTTGTTTTTTTTAAACCTACTCTACTCACTATCTTCTATCAACCTTTCTCTATTCTCTTACGCTTTTCCCAGTGTTTCTGTCCTCCCTTCCATCCTGTCCCTCCCTTTTCTTTTCCTCTTTCTCCTTCTACTTCTAACCTTATAAAAAACAACTGAATGATTGTTATTCCCTCTTAAAGCCCAAACTGATGAGATCAAGCTTCAGACAATGCTCATCTCTTTCCCTTCTTTCCCTCTACTGAAATAAGTCTTTTGTACCTCTTCATGTGAAGTAATTGTCCCATTATATCTCTCCTTTTCTCTTTTTCCAGTACAGACCTTTTTCTTTGATGCTATCACATCAGTCTATCTACAACCATATTCTCGCCCAAGTAATGTTTCCCCCCACTCCCCCTCCCCCTGCCTATTCCAGTGTCAGATACAGTTTGCAAGAGTTTCAGATCATTGTTTTCTTATCTAGAGATGTGAACAGTTAACCTTTAAATGTATATAGTTTCCTCTGTTTACTTTCTATGGTTCTCTTGAGTCCTGTGTTTATAGATTAAATTTCCTTTTTAGTCCTGTTTTTTTCCAGTAGAAATGATTGAAAGTATCTTATTTCATCGAAGATCCATTGCCTCCCCGAAAGATGATGCTGAGTCTTGCTGAATGGTTAATTCTTGGTTGTAACCCCAGGTTAAATTCGCCCCTTTTTTGGTCATGGCCTTCAGGTAGGCTGATAATTTTTAAATTGTCTCTTCCGGATCTATTTTCCAGGTTGGATGTTTTGCCAATGAAGTATTTCACATTTTCTTCCATTTTTTTTTTCATTCTTTTTAGTTTGTTAGATTGATTCTTGCTGTCTCACAAAGTCATAGTTTCCATTTGTCTTGTTCTAGTTTTTAATGTGTGATTTTCTTCAGTTATCTTTTGTATCTCTTTTTTCCATTTGGTTTATTCTACTTTTTAAAGAGTTGTTTTTTTTTCAGGCAATTTTTTCCTTCCTTTTCCAAACTGTTGACTCTTTCATGCATACCTCTCATTTCTTTTCTTATTTTTCTTCTAACTCTCTCATTTGCCTTTTGAAGTCTTTTATGACCATTTCCAAGAAGCCTTTTCAGGCTTGAGCCCAATTTATCTCACTCTTTGAGATTTCTTGTGTGGATATTCTGTCTTCATTTGAGTTGGTATTTTGGTCTTTCCTGTCACCATAGTAACTTTCTATGATCAAGGTTTCTTTTCTGTTTCTTGGTCATTTTCTTCCTTTTGATATTTCCTTTTTTTTTCTTTTTTTTAACTTTTAAGGTGAGGCTGTGTTCTTGGGGTAAAGAGGACACTATCCCAAGCTTCCTGTGCAACTCTGAGCCTTGGATTTGTTTGCAGGAGGTAGCTAGCTTTCCCTGCTCTGTTCAGGAAACAGCCTGGTTTCCCAGAGTTTGCCTTCTGAGCTGGGACTGGAGACTGCCCCCATGCTGTGCTCCACTGAGTCAGGACTAAGGGTCTTAGTTGCTGATTTGCTGTGATTAAGACCCTCTCACTGGCTTTCCCAGAGTCTGTCTGACCTGGGCTGAACACCCTTTTCACCCTTTCTTGAAGCTTATTCAATTTATCTTGAGCTTGAGAAGAGTTTCATTCTGTCAGATTCTGTTCAGAGACTTGGTTTCATGTGGTATTCAAGGGAAATTGGGAGAACTCGAACAGCTTCCTGCCTTTACTCCGCCATCTTGGCTCCACTGGAACTATGCCTGTCATTCTAGAAAAGCACCTTAGAGCTAGCATGTGAAAAGCCTTAATTGCTAGGCTAAGATGTTTATATTTAATAAAATGTACATGACATAAAATAATAAGGACCTACAGTGCACACAGCACACTGGGAGAGAAATGTTGATGTAGTTACTAGATTTTCTCTGATGGATTGAGGGGAGTGTTTCTTACAGTAGTATGTAGATCACAGTTCATCCATGCCTTCTCAACCTAGATGACTCTTCCTTATAGTCTCTCATAAATCTTTAATAGATGGAGTGCTAAATGGTCTAGGTGCTCTCTTGACATGACACAACTAGCAATATTCAGATTGTCTATCCCTCACTTTGGCTGCATGACAAACTTTATTGTTGTTCAGTCATTCAGTCATTGACTCCTCGTAACCATAACAAACCAGACCCTTCCATTCTACATTATCTCTGGAATTCTGTCCAAGCTCATGTTTGCTGCATCCATAACAGTTCCCATCTTTTCCTCTGCTGTTCTCTTCTCCTTTTGCTTTCAATCTTTTCTGTGACAAGTTTATCTTCCCCTGTTTGCATCTTGACAGCTAGACTCTCAGATATTTTATATGTTCTGTCATTTTTTAAATTAAATTTTTTTTATGTCTTGTTTCTTACATCATCAGAGGTCTCACCCTAATGTCCTTCCTCTTCCTTCTCCCAAAGATCTATCTCATGTGACAAATATTATGTTTGCTTGTTTGTTTTGCAAGAGGGAGAAAAATCAGCAAAATCTATTGTTACATTGAAAAAAGGCCCAAATCATGTGTAATATGTAACATTTATGGACTTATTACCTCCATGAAGGCATGGGTCAAAATTGTCTCATATATTTCTTCATCTACGTCAATCTGAATCTTTATAGTTTTGTTATATTTTTAGTTTTTTGGTGTGTGATGGTTCTATTTCTTGTGATGGAATTATTGTGCATGTTGTCTCTTGCTTACTTTACTCTGCAAATATTTATATAAATCTTTCCATGCTTTTCTATCTATATTCATCTTAGATCTACATAATTTCTTATTGTATAGTACTACTCCTTTACATTTATTTACCACAGTTTATTTAGCCATCCCCCAGACAATGGGCATCTACTTTGTTTCCAATTCTTTGTTTTCACACACACACACACACACACACACACACACTCACACTCACACTCACACACACACACACACACACACTCACACTCACACACACACACATACACCACACAAAATTGACATGTTTAGGAACTTTATTTTTATTGATGCAATCTTTGTGTTACAAGCTCACGAATGATATCTCTGCTTCAAATTATATGAATATCTTATTCACTTTATTTTTGTAATTCCAAATCACTTTCCAAAATAGTTGTGCCATTTCACAGCTTCACCAACAATGTATTAGGGAGCTTATCAATCCTTCCAACATTTAATAGTGGTTTTGTTGTTGTTGTTATTTTGCTAATTTGCAGATATGAGGTGAAATCTCAGTTGTTTTGATTTACAATTCTCTTATTATTAGTGATTTGGAGCATTCTTTCTTGTGAATACTATTAAACTCTTCTTTTGAGAACTGTTTGTTCATATTCTGTAACTATTTTTCTTTTGGGGAATGGCTCAGTTGTTATTTTGACTATTTTGAATGGACTTTCTTTTCTCAATTCTCAAAGAATTGTATTTTGAAAGGAATATTTTCCTGTTAGTATCATTGGTAATATATAAAAAGATCAATAATTTTGTGGATTTATTTTGTATCTTACTCCACAGTTAACCTTAACATATTTCCTATCTTTTCCAAATATCTTCTAAATTAAAACCTATTTTTTCTCATAGTCCTGAGTCTGTGCCTTAAATAGTAATACTGAATGGCAATGGGAAGGATGGAGAACTAGGCAGGTCCATTGATCTTCATGCCTTTAGATTGAGTGACAGGGATAATTTTTGGAAAGAGCTGTCTCTCTTGTTTACTGATTAGTGCTTATAGAATTATCATTGGATGACTTCTTTCTCTCTTAATTGGTGTGGGCTCAGCTATCCTATTTTTCCTGAAGGTAGTCAATTGTATCATTTTCAGACATATTAAAATTGGATATGATGATTTGTATAAAGAGAGTAGTCTTGAAATTAATAGGGAAATATTTAGGGGAAACATAACGAGTTCTGTATCAGATATTTTGAGTTCAGAAAGTGGGATATCTTATTTGAAGTATCTAATAGGCAGTTGGTGATATGGGACTGAAGCTTATGAAAAAGATTGGGGTTGGATATGAGAAAGATTAGGAATGGTAATTGAACCCCTAATATCTGGTCATATCACCAAACAAGATATTGTAGGGGGAGAAGAAAAGAGTCATCAAGGACAAAGTCTTGGGGTACAGTTCACAGTTAGAAAAGTGACATAGATGACTAGCCAACAAAGCAGCTAAAACAAAGTGGTGAGGCAGGCTGGAAGAGAACCAAGAGGGAATCCTTTAAGTATTTCTATTCCTAGCACATAAGAGGCCTGGCAGTTGGTGTTTAATGAATGTTTATTGACTGACTGACAGTGTCACAAAAATCCAGGGAGAAGACTATCCAGGAAGAGAGAGTGGTAAACATTTTTACATGTTGCTTTCCCATTTTTAAAAAGTGGGAAAATCCTGATAGATTGAGGACAGGGTTTGGTTAAACAAGAGTTTTGTGTATGAGAGAGACCTAGATGTATTTATAGGCAGCAAAAAATGAGCCAATATATAGGGAGAGCTTGGCTATAGAGAGAGATAGGGGTTGTAGGGATTCTCTACCTGAGGGGGGGAGGAAAGGGGACAGGATTTAGGATATAAGTAGGAGGATTAGTTGTAAGGAGAAAGGTTCTCTGAGACTAGAGTAAAAAAAGAGAGAAAAGAGTCAACAGGTTCATCTTTGACTTGTCACTCATCTTCATCCCATAGATTCAAATGATTATCAAGTCTTGCATCTACCTCCATATCAGTCCCCTCATAAAATCACCTGGACTGTTGCAGTCCATCCTCTCTGTGACTGCCAAAGTGATATTACTAGTCACAATTCTTCCCTGCCCAGTAAACTCCACTGGTTCCTTTTGAGGATCTTTAGGATCAAATAAAAATTCTTCTTTTTGGCACATAAAGTCCTTTACAAACTGATTCAACCTCCAGTTTCCAAACTTATTCTCCTTTTCATATACTGGGTGGAGTAGACAGACCAGCTTTCTTGATGTTCCTTGTACATAACTGGAATGCACTCACTCTTCTCATCATGTGTACATGATATGTCTAACAATAATAATAATAGCTTACTTATATAGTGCCTGCTATGCTCAGGTTCTTCACAAATAGGATTTCGTTTGATCCTTGCCCTGTGAGGGAGGTGCTCTTTTACAATCAAGGAAACTGAGACAAGCAGATAATTGCCTTGCCCAGGGACACTGAATTTGAATTCATGTCTCCCTGACTCCAGGCCCATTACTTCTCCACTATGCCATGAACTATTCCTGATAAAAATGTAAGTTCCTGGAGGATAGGGGACTGTCATATTTTTGGTTTTGTATCCCTAATATTTAGTACATATTAATTGCTTAATAAATTGATAAATTAATATGTAGTCTGATGAGGCCTTTTGCTGGAAATGGACTTCTAATAGTCTGTAAATACAGTGATTTACAATGGTAAATATTGAGTGATAGAATATTTTCATTTTTGATGAAATGTTTTCATTGTAGTTTCCAGTAAAATTGAGTTGAATCGTAAGCTTATACAGGACCAGCAAGAACAAATCCAACATCTAAAAAGTACAGTAAATGAACTTAAATCAGAAAAACTTCAGATATCTAGTAATCTGCAACGCCGACAGCAGCTGGAGGAACAGACAGTAGAATTGTCTACAGAAGTTCAGTCCTTACATCGAGAAATAAAAGTAAGAATATGTAAATTGGCATATAATGTATGTAAAAACACTTTGGAAACTAACAAGGGATTGTTATTGTTTCATTTTTCCATGTTTTACTAAACCCCTCAGTTAACAAAATTACTTAAAGGGAAACATAATAAATGTCTTTCAATATTAGAAGACCTATTATGTGGAAGGAGGTATGAATATATTTTGGCTTGAGAGAGCAGGAATAGGATCAATGTCTCTGAGTTGAGAGGCAAATTTCAGCTCAATATGTAGAATCACTTCCAAACAATTAAATTGTCAAAAATGGAATCAATTTGTTATTAGAGTTATTTATTTATTTAATAGCCTTTTATTTACAGGTTATACATATGGGTAACTTTACAGCATTAACAATTGCCAAACCTCTTGTTCCAATTTTCCCCCTCCTTCCCCCGACCCCCTCCCCAAGATGGCAGGATGACCAGTAGATGTTAAATATATTAAAATATAAATTAGATACACAATAAGTATACATGACCAAACTGTTATTTTGCTGTACAAAAAGAATCAGACTCTGAAATATTGTACAATTAGCCTGTGAAGGAAATCCAAAATGCAGGCAGGCAAAAATATAGGGATTGGGAATTCAATGTAATGGTTCTTAGTCATCTCCCAGAGTTCTTTCGCTGGGCGTAGCTGGTTCAGTTCATTACTGCTCCATTGGAACTGATTTGGTTGATCTCATTGCTGAGGATGGCCAGGTCCATCAGAATTGGTCATCATATAGTATTGTTGTTGAAGTATATAATGATCTCTGAGAGTTATTTATTTAAGTAAAGACTTACTTAAATAAAGTAAAGGCTTAACTGACTACCATTCAGAGACAGAATAGGGTTGGATAAGATTAGGGGTCCTTAATTATTTTTATGTTGTGAACCCTTTTGCAGTCTAGTGAAGCTATTGGTCCCCTTCTCAGAATGACTTTTTAAAAAAAAATTATTTTATTTTATTTTATTATTATAGCTTTCATTTACAAGATTTTGTTTAATTTACAAAATTACCCAAGATGCATGGGTAGTTTTTCAGCATTGACAATTACAAAACCTTTTGTTCCAATTTTTCCCTCTCCTTCCCTTCCCTCCCTCCCCCAGATGGCAGGTTGACTAATACATGTTAAATATGTTAAAGCATATGTTTAATACTACATATCTATATACATGTCCATACAGTTATTTTGCTGTACAAAAAGAATTGGACTTTGAAATAGTGTACAATTAGCCTGTGAAGGAAATCAAAACTGGAGGCAGACAAAAATAGAGGGATTGGGAATTCTATGTAATGGTTCATACTCATTTCCCAGAGTTCTTTTGCTGGGTGTAGCTGGTTCAATTCATCACTGCTCTATTGGAACTGATTTGTTTCATCTCATTGTTGAAGAGGGCCGCGTCCATCAGAATTGATCATCATATAGTATTGTTATTGAAGTATATAATGATCTCCTGGTCCTGCTCATTTCACTCAGCAAGAATGCCGGTTTTTAAATGTGTATAACAAATACATAGAACTGCAAAAAAGAAAGCCATTTACATTACAATACCTTACCAAAATATTTTTACAAAAGCATCATGCATCTTAGATTAAGAAACTTAACACTAAGGTTGTTTCTAACTCTTAAGCTTCTGGGATTATGTTACAACTTGAAAGATGAAACCATTTTAATTAAACTTTTAGATTTATTGTCAGAGTTATTTGTTATATTCATTAAGACCTGATGAATGTATAACTGAATGTCTTTATAAGTTCTGCATGTAAATTCACAAACAGTAAAGAATAACACCTCACCTACAAACTTCTGTGCCTATAAAATCTATGTTAAAATAGTCCTGAGAATCATCTCAGAGTCATTGCATTATAAAGATCATGGAATAATAAAATATCACTCTTCCTTAATATGTATGCAATTTTACTTTATTTTTTAGGATTCAAAAGAGCAGTTGTATCCTTTGGAAGCCACTCTGGGAAAATTACAGCAAGAAAAAGAAGAATTAATTAAAAAAAAGAATACAAGTATCAGTGCAGTACAGGAAAAAGTACGACTTCACTTAGAAAGATAAGATGTTTTTCATGAAATTGCTTTTTACTTCAGAATGCTTTTGAACAGTTTTCTCCTCTTTCAGATGAATGTTGAACTAGGTGATCTTTGAAGTGCTTTCAGTACTTAACATTTTGTGATGCTAATAGTTATATTTGGGTTATTATTGTCTTGGGGGTCCTATATTCTCTAAGTCCTTCTCTTGTGGCTCTAGATTCTTAAAAAAGACTATTGCAGCAAAATAGTTTCTGATGGATTTAACTCATCAAGCTGTAGAAGATTTGTGCATGAATCTGAAAACAAGTCAAAAATATGTTGTTTAAGAATCAGCATTGCTAAAAAGGTTAAGGAATACTAGATTTATTAAGATAATGGATCTTTCAGTGTATCACAAAGTAGTCTTTTTTATTTAGATTCTCTAATGAATCTCTGATCTTTCTGATTCAGTTCCCTCCATTGATACAGATGGCAACACATCTTGCCTGCCTATCCTATATGGTTTTTTTCTGTATTCTCCCAAAAGTTTGTCTTAGGGGATCTACCCCATTTGCTGGTGACCTAAAAGATTTACATTCAAAAGAGCCTATAAAACTTCTAGTGAGAAAATACCTGATTTAACTAGAAATGGAGAAAGATGTTTGATGAAGACAGTATCAAGTTAAGATATGAGCTTGTTCATAAAATCTTATTAAAAAGGAGATTGTATAATTTTGAGCTGCATTGTCCCCAAAAGCAGAGAAAAATTGAAGTTGACATTTAAAAAAATGTTCATGTAAGTTGATCAAAGTTATAATGATAGATTTAATCATTATCTGATAATTGCATTTTATTAGATCGTGCAATTTATAGAAATATGAAATGCTAAGAGTTGACCACTGGTGGGATTCTTCCATTTTGTGAAGTGAGGAGTTGGAGAGTAGTGGCATTACCACTGCAAAATAACACAGCAAGTTGAAACTTATCTTCTAGTCTTGGCTTGGCCACACTTCAGTACTCTGTATACCTAGACATGCTATTAAGCATTTCGTAAAAAAATAAAGCTTTTTTTTTTTTTGGCTGAGGCATTTGAGGTTAAGTGACATCTGAAACCTCATTTGAACTCGGGTCCTCCTGACTTCAGGGCTGTGCCACCTAGCTGCCCTGAAACCTTTATTTATTTATTTATTTTTAATAGTTTGTAAATAACTGTATGTAATAGGTTTAAACTAATGAATTAATATCTTTCCACAGTTAAATGATATCAAAGAGAAGGTTAAAAACATTTCTAGTTACATGAAGGACATTGAAAACTATATTCAAGATGGAAAAGACAATTACAAAATGGTAATAATCTAAAGCCTAAAAATAAATAATTTAAGCTTATTAATTTTTCATGTAGTTAACAAATTTGTCCCTTTTTTGGTAGCAAAACGAAGCTGAACTGAATAAAGTAATAAGTCAGCTAAATGAATGTGAAAAACAAAAAGACAAGATAAGTAAAGAAATGGGAACAATGAGACAAGACATTGATATGCAAAAGGTAGGTATTTTTGGTCGCCTGTGGCTTAATGATAAGGCATATGCCATGTGATCTAAATGATGGGAAGGTTAGAACTAGCTCTCTACATTAAATATGCTATTAAAAGTTATTATAAAGTAAATATTTCTTTATGTTTAAATCATTATTCTGTTAATATTTATTTACAGTTAATTTTTTCCCCAGGAACAAAATGTTGATCTCTGAGATACAGCTTCATAGATCTAGAAATGGAAGGGATTCTAGAATCTATTTAATCTATCCCCCTCATTTTACAGGTGAAGAAACTGTGACCAAAGGAAGTTAAGTGACTTTCTAAAACTGCACAGATAGTATCAAAGCCAGGACTTGAACCTAACTCCAGTACCATTAGTCTCTTGCAACTGCTGTTTTTACTCTGAATTGATTGTTTTATCATGTTTTAATGCTTCATTTGGCTAATTAGTTGATAAAAACCATCTTATCCTTTGGCAATGCTTCCACAAATAAGTGTATCTGTGAAAGCTGTCCTAGTAAGCTTATTCACACCTTCCTTGGGTAAAGGCTCAGGAATTTTTAATGACTGAATAAAATGTCAAGTTTACAATGGATCCATGCTATAATTTTTAAATACTCAAAAATGTATCTTATATGAATTTGCAAAAATCAAGTCAACTGCATAACAAAGTGCTTAATTATGATAGGTTTCAATGAAAGGCATAAATATTTGCAACTTTTGAAAAAATTTCCACCCTAAATAGGAAACTCAATGAGATTTGCAAAACATTACCTTTTTAAAATTGTTCATTAAATCATATGAAATTAGGTAGAATGTTGGTACAGTTGGACAATAACTAGAACCATCAAATCTTGGAACTGGAAAAAACCTTAGAAAACTTTAGAAAAATCTAGGGACTTTAAATCTCATTTCAAACAGTAGACAAGTGACCCTGGATGAGTTATTCAACTTCTGTTTTCACAATTGTAGAGATTGTTTCACTTTTTGAGAAAGTCAATGCCTGGGCAGAAAGATTAATAAAAGAAAGAGACACCTGAAGTAAAAACTTTGAAGAAAGCTAATTATTTTAAGGGGCAGAGATGAAGAAGGCATTTCAGGCATGGAAGACAATCTTACAAAGACACAGAGTTAAAAGATGGAAAGTGAATTTTTGGGAAAAATTAGTAGCACAGTTGGTAAATATAAGATGAAATTTAGTATACAGATGAGTTTAGCTCTTTAGGGTATTTATGTAGAGATGATAACTGAACCATTAAGAGCTGAAGAGGTCACCAAGAGAGTAAGTATAAAGAGAGAATGGTCTCCAAACATAGTCTTGTTACTTAGCTCCTTTAGTGGATTGAAGATAGTAGATGATCTAGCAAACGGAGAAAACTAAGAGGAAGCAGGATCACAGAAACCAAAGAAGTTACCACCAGGAAAGGATTGCTTGACTATAGAAACTACAAACAAATCAAGTAGAATGAGGACTGAGAACATCTGTTTAGCTTTTGATGTGTTAATTAGCAGTTAAAATTCATAAATAACTTGGGAGAAAGCAATTTCAACAGCAGAGTGGAGTAGGAAGCCAGATTATAAAATGCTGACATGAGGACATAGAAGCAGCAAATGAAAACAACTCTTTAGAAGATTGGCTAGGAAAGGGAAAAGTTATAAAGGATGATAGCTTAAAGTAAGACTGGGAATTTTTGTAGATAGCAAGTTAGAATAATAAGAGAAATAATAAGAGATTAGTAATAAGAAAGGAATTGATTGAGACAAGGTTCCTAGAAGAGATGAAAGAAGATGAGTTCAGGGACCCAAGTGGAGGAATTGACATTGGCAAGGAGAATGGTCACCTTTTTCTTGCATAAGACTAAATATCACCGTCAGATGAAAATGTTTGCATGGAAACGTGGGATGATTTCCCATAAAGCTAGAGGAACATATTAGCTTTGAATATTATTATTCTAAAAAAAGTCATAGAATTTAAGTTGACAATTGTTCCCTTGTTTTCCTACAGTTTTTATATGGGTGAAACCTTTCTTTTAGGGGAAATATAAAACATTTTGCTTATTGACTTATTGACTAAGGAGAAACAGAAGAATCTGTTTTAAAAGGATATGTAATATAAAACACGGGAAAAGGAATGGAAAAATATATTCATAAAACACACATCATTTATATGGCATTTAACTAGAAAGCAAGGCAACAATTATATTTGGGTACTATTATTAGTACTATTACTATGCTCTTAGATAGGAATTTTTTTTTTTTTTTTTTTTTGTTCCTTTCTTAGTCTTTCCCTCCAAGCACCCAGAGACAAAAAAAAAAATTTCATAGAGAAGCAGGAGAATTTACAAGTATGGAAAGGGCACTTTGTTTAGGAATTGATAAGATATATAGGGGTAAGGGAGAATAAAGAGTCAAGTACAGCAGTGAGATCACAGATCTGAGAAACTGAATCTAGTGGTATTTTCAGCAGAAATAGGCAAGTTTAGAAGAAGCTAGATTTGTAGGAAAGATTGACTTCCATTTTGGATGTAATGAGCTTTAGATATCTGTGAAGTATCTTTTTTTGAAAAGTCCAGAAGGCAATTGATGAAGTGAGACTGAAGCTCAGGAGAGACTGAGACTGTGTATGTAGATTTGGGATTAACCCAACGAGAGTTGATGAGATCACCATGTGACAGAGAAGAATAGGGCTCTGAACAAACCTTTGACAGAGACCCATCATTGGTAGTTATTAATTTGGTGAAGATTTAGCAAAATACACTGGAAAAAAGTGTTCAGATAAGTAGAAAGAGTCCTAGGAGAGAACAATTTCGTGATAACCCAGAGAAGAGAGAATCCAGGAGAAATTGACT
Organism: Sarcophilus harrisii; assembly: GCF_902635505.1. Classification (NCBI taxonomy): domain Eukaryota; kingdom Metazoa; phylum Chordata; class Mammalia; order Dasyuromorphia; family Dasyuridae; genus Sarcophilus; species Sarcophilus harrisii. The sequence continues at coordinate 351,288,252 of NC_045427.1, forward strand.
GTGGTTCCCATACACTTGTGAAATGTTGACAGAACGAGATCCCATAACCTTGTGTGGCCATCTTGTGGTTGTTTAGAGTATTGCTACTAAGGAATTGTAAAAACCTCTTGTATTTTCACTGCCATGTGTTCAACAAATGCTTATTTGTTGAATGGCTAGATTAAAGTAACTCAAAGATCATAGGTTCCTTATCGTTGGGATATTGTCAGATTTAGTTTCTTAGGATCACTGGTTTAGAACTGGAAAGAACATTTGAAGTCCTTGAATCTAACTCTCTCATTTTATAAATGATGACCTTAAGGCCCAGAGACTTGTTTATGGTCTCCTTAGGTAACAGAATTGGGATTTGAGCCAAGCGCCTCTGTCTGGGTTCCATTTACCATTCTGTTATTGTATGTGATATGGTTCAAGTAAAGGGAAAAATAGTATTTCCCTTTTAGAAATGCCCTGATCAGTGGACCATGTACCATGTACAGCCTTACTTAGTGTCTGTTTCTTTAGGTGCAGGAAAGGTGGCTACAAGATAACCTTACTCTGAGGAAGAGAAACGAGGAACTGAAAGAAGTTGAAGAAGAAAGAAAGCAGCACTTAAAGGAGATGGGACAAATGCAGGTGTTACAGCTGAAAAAGTAGGTGCTTTTAAAAATTTATTCTTTAATTTGTTTAAAAATATTTTTTAGTGAAGGAGAAGTCAGAGCACTTAGACTATAATTTTGATTCAGTTTAAAAGGACTATATAACTCTAAAAACTCTTGAGATGATATTGTTTTTAAAAAAAAAAAAAAACCCATGGGAGAAATTTCTGGGAAGATCTAAGAATGGCCACAAGCTGAGGAGTTGCCTTCCCCAGCCTTTTACTTAAGGTATACTGCCAAAAAATAGAAGCAAAGAAAAGGCCATGAAGGAGCTGAGTTTATTGGTGAGAGCTTCAAATAGAAAAGATTCCTGCCAACTGACAAAGAACATTAGAATGGTGGAGCAATAAATTCTCAACAAAAACAGCAAGCTAGCTTTAAAGTATATTTTAAAGAAAATTTTAAATAAATTAGGATTTAAAAAGGCATTATTAATTTTAAAAGTTAAAATATTACATTGAATTAAACAGACATTTAATCAAGAGTCATATATTATGGTGTAAGAGAGAAGCAGTGTGGGACAGTGATCAGCCTTGAGTCAGACAGCCTAAATTCAAGGCCAGGCTTGGACTCTGACCATATGAACATAGACAAATTACTAATTTTTCAGTGTTGCATAGTTCGTCCCCCCACCCCCCCTATTTTCCCCATCCCAGTCAATCCTCTAAAATTATGTATTACAGACGAGCTGTAGATCTGTAAGTAGTAAGTAGGCACTACTTACTAAAGAGAAAGAGAAAAATGAAACTTTCTTGCCCTCAAGGCAGTTATATTCATTCTACCAAGGAGATATGAGCTACATTTACAAGGAAGTGACCCCCCCAATATCTGAGGCATCAAAAAAGACCTTTTAAGAAGAGGTGGTGGTTGAGTTGAAACTGGAAGAAAACTAAGGATTGAAAAGCAGATATCTAAGAGTTTATTAGTGCATTTATGAAGTGGGCCAGGGACTGTTAGCTTCAAGGAGGCATCTGTTATCACACAGTTATCAATTGTTTGGAACCAAGATTCCTATTTAGAACCTCTGACTCCAAGTCCAGAACCCCTTCCACTCTATCATGATGCTTTTCTAAGTCAGGTCAGATTATCCCAATAACATTTGTGGATATAACTGGAAAGAGAATAACAAAAGAGGATGACTTTTAGCATTTCCATTGCGGCTTGTCTTAGACTCAGTGCTCCTTTGTAAGGAAATTGGCAGTAACACTTTAGAAGATAAAATCAGAAGTGGCTGGACCTGAACAAAGTATAAAATATTTATACTGAAATGATACAGTTTTTAAAGCATTCCTGGCTTGATTTTAAAGGAGAGAAAATTTCCTCCAAAATAGAAAAAATTTGTGAACAGTACTCTTGAAGGGAAGAAAAAAGCTGGAAGAAGACAGCAGCAACTATTAACTCATGCTCATTTCTCTAAAATTTCATGAAAATGGTTAGATGCATGGATTGAGGGTAACAGTAGACTTTGTAAATGATGTTTTTATAATAGCATCTTCACAGCCATCTGCCTGACAGAGAGATGTAGAGAATAAAGGTTATGCTGTATTTGATTACTCAAAAAAAAAAAGTGCTTTTCACTTTACTTGAATAGAAAATCGCTTATAAAGGTTCTTCTCAAACACATTGTATCTTCCATCTATACATTTATATCATACGAGATTCCATGATTAAATTCAGCCATAGAGTGACTGTTCATTAATTTATTGAATCAACAAAGGATTCTTTCTCATAGCAAGGTTTTCCATAAACTTCTGTTCTTGAATAGCATTGTACTAACTACTTTATGCTCAGGAATGTTATTGGACCTCTTCACAGAGATCCATAGTTACTTGAAAGAGATCAGCCTAAACATTCCCACTTCAAAAAAATGAAAAGTATATATTACCCAGGTTTTGCTGTGTAATTGAACAAATAGCTCACTGAGTTGTCTGTTAGTATGTAGCACTTGAGTAGGTACCAAAAATCATATAGCACCAGGTCTGTAATTTTTTTTAAGCTCCTACAACTCATTTGAGAAATCATGCAGTAATCTTAGTTTTTCCTCTGCCACAAAAGCATCATTATGTTAATGCTCTAGTCTTCTGAATCATGAACACTGATCTGAAGAACTGAAATTATGAGTAGCCCAGGGGGAATATGAAAGACAGGTAAGTGGTAGGTACAAGTGAGCCACAAAATATTTCCAAAAGAAAGTGGACCACTTGTTTAGCAAGAACAAGTGATAGAAAGCCCATGTGCCACATCATTAGCCACAAAATATTAAGAACTAGAGGAGCACCACCAGTATTTTGGATAGGTTCCAAGATAATTTATGGGAAAATATTGACATAAATAACAGGATGGGAAAACCTGGATAGACTGTGCCAATGGAGGGAATACCCACATTAATAAATTCTCAGATCTATTTAATTAATTAATTAATCAATATTTATATTTATAGATTTTATTTCCGAACAAAATACTCATAGTCAAATGAATTTTTCATTTCATTGATTTCCATAGCTTAGTACATGCCTTAGTCACTCGCTATATGCCACTTAATATTTTATGAAGTGCTATATATACACATTGTTATGTATGTATGTAAGTAAAATACATGTTACCTCACAGTGACTCAGTGGGCTAAATATTATTCCCACTTTAGAGATAATGAAAATTTAAGAGAGAGATTGTCATTTATTAACTTTTAGTAAGTGGTTCTCACTTTCACTTTTCCATCTATAAAATGGGTTGTTATGAGGATTTTATAAGATTATGTATGTATCACTTATTCTTTTTTTTTTTTAATAAAAGTATTTTATTTTTTCAAATATATGCATAGTTAGTTTTCAGTATTCACTTTTTTTTTTGAGTTGGTTACTTGACTTGTTTTATTTATTTTTATAATACTAACTTTATTTTTCAAAATATATGCAAAAATAGTTTTCAACATTCACCCTTGCAAAACCTTGTATGTCAAATTTTTCTCCTTGTCCCCTTCCCCAAGACAGCAAGCAATCTGATATAGGTTAAACATGTGCAGTTCTTCTACACATATTTTCACATTTGTCTTGCTGTGCAAAAAAGTCAAATCAAAAGGGAAAAAAATCACGAGAAAGAAAAAGCAAAAAACCCACCACACCAAAAAGGTGAAAATACTATGTTTTAATCCATATTCAGTCTCCATAGTTCTCTCTGGATGCAGATGGCCCTTTGCATCCCAACTCTATTGCCTTGAATTGTACTGTTGAGAAGAGCCAAGTTCATCACAGTTGATCATCACAGATGATTTTGTTGTGGTATACAATGTTCTGCTTCTGCTCACTTCATTTACCATCAGTGCATGTAAGTCTTTCCAGGCTTTTCTGAAATCAGCCTGCTGATCATTTTTTATAGAACAATAATATTTCATTATTTGCATGTACCATAACTTATTCAGCCATTCTCCAACTGACGGGCATTCATTCAGTTTCCAGTTTCTTACCACTACAAAAAGGTATGCCACAAACATTTTTGCACATGTGGATCCTTTTGCCTCTTTTTTGATCTCTTTGGGTATCCTTTATTTTTTACCCTTGTTACATGACTAACCCTTCTCCTTTTCCTGTCATACACATCTTGAATGAGACATTTTATGCCACTTCTTGCTGATAAATTGTTTATAGTAATGCTGTAACTTATTTATGCCTACTCTATATCTTTTGTTTTTTAAAATTTTATTAGTTTTAAACTTAAATACAAAAAGACCAAAAATAATTTACGTATATATAGCACAACACAAAAAGAAGATTCAATATGAAACCATAAATGTCCATTTTACACTGTTTACTTTTTTTTAAAAAAAAGTATGTAATAAATACCATATGTAGTTTCCAAAACTGTCCTGCTTTTCTTTGCTTTCTTCTGAGTTTTCTTTTGTTTTCTGCCATGCCCTTTTTTCTTTCTTCCTATCCCACCTCACACTAGAGGACACCATTGCACATAGATACCAAACTATGCATACTACACTACTTTTCTAAAGGTGGATAACTTCATAATTTGAGTATTTACAATACTCAAAATGACTTAGTTGTTCACAGGTATTTTAAAAACAATATGACTTATTGCATACAGGCAGCATTTTTGGTTCTACTTATATTTTTCTTCATTATTTCATGCAAGTCTTTCCATGTTTTTCCAAAACCAACCAGCTCATCAATTCTTCCAGCATAAGAGTATTTCATTACAATCATATACCAAACTTACGTAGCCATTCCCTGATTGATGGGCATCCCCGCGATTTCCAATTCTTTGTTATCATGAAGAGAACTACTATAAATATTTTAGAATATTTTCCTTTTTTCCATGATCATCATTTGAAACAGACCTAACAGTAGCATTGCTGGGCGAAAGAGTTTTATAACTCTTGAGGCATAATTCCATATTGCTTTTCAAAATTAATAGATCAGCTTAAAGTTCTACCAATAGTGAATTAATATCCTAATTTTTCTTTGTGCCTTCCAGAATTTGTTGCTCCTCATGTTAGCCAATCTGATAGATGTGAGATGATATATCAAAGTTGTTTTAATTTTCCTTTCTCTAATAATAATTTAGTGAATTTTTTTCATGTGACTATACATGATTTCGATTTCTTTATTGAAAAGCTATCTGTATATATCTTTTGAGCATTTATCATTTGGGGAATGACCTCTCTACTCTTTCTATTAACTCTTAGTTTGCCTGAAATTTTGTTTTTCTTGAAGATTGTGATATTTATTCCATGATTCATAGCAATCAATTGATTTTTTTTTAATGTAGATTTTTGCTTCTGGAAATGGCTAGGAATGACTGAAAATGATTTACATTTTCCCACAGGAAGGGAGACAGCTGACTTGGGGGTCAGGGAATGTGAGATCACATTCTAATTATGCCACTTTGAGCTGTGTGATTTTTAAGCAAGTCATTTAACCTTAATGGGCCTCAGTTTCCTCCATGTAAAATGAGAGGATTAGCCTAAACTTCCCTTCCAACTATAATATTTGATCCAAGTCTGATCACCCAGTTCATCATTCTCCTCAATTCCTATGACTTTATTCTTCATTCCACTGTAGTCATCAATAGGGATAGTTATACCTTAGATTTCCATTGCCCATAAATGCTACCTTCTTGACCTGATCTTTGCTGTTTCTCTTCTAATCATCGCCTCCTACCTGTTTAGCACTTTGATTCTCTTTTGGTGAATTTTCACCTTTGGTAAAATTATGTATGTATTATCTTCCATTCCAGGAACCACATTTTAGGAAGGGTTTTAATAAACTAAAATATGTCCAGAGGAATTTTGGTCAAAGACTTCAGGCTATACAAAGATCTTTTGAAAAAAATTGGGGCTATATTTCTTGGAGAAGAGAAGACTTCGGGTGGAGGTGGGGTATATATATGGGGATCTAATAGCTTTAAGTATTTGAAGGACTGTTACCTGAAAGAGGAAATAAACTTGTTCTTGGCAGAAATAGGGACAATGGCTAGACATTGCAAAGAGGCAAATTTAAGTAAGAAAAAAATTTCTATCAATTAATACTGTCCAAAAATAACATGGATTTCCTGAGGATATGGCAGGTCCCCTCCATTAAGACATATCTGTAACAGCTACAGTAGCTAGAAAGAATACCCCAGTATGTCAACTATGTTGTATCAGTCATGTTGTACAATAGATAGCATGGGCTAGATCAGATATTCTTGGAGGTCTGTCCCATCACTTGAAGATCTTTGACTGAAATGACCAGCAGCTTTTCACCAAAATTGACACTCCATCTCCTGTTTCCACACAGTCCCATAAACTTACCCTCATTTCTGATTCACTTCTTCCTTATGTCCACCCATCAAAATTCTTGTCTTTAAAACTTAACACAGACACCCTTTTTTTTCATGAAGCCTTCCCCAATCTTCTGTATTAAGGCTTTCTTCCTTTTCAGCGTCTTTGTGCCCTAGTTAAATATATGCATATCAGAGATTCTCAATGGAATGTATATTCCTCTAGGTCAATAACTGCTTTGTTCTTGTTTCCAGGTCCCTAGCCCCAGCACGGTACCTTTTATAGAGCAGATGCTGACTAAATACTTATCAAATTGAACTGTTAGCAGGTTTTTCATTTGAAACTGTTATCAACCACACGATGATTTTCAATGCACTTTTAATTTTTTCTTCCTTTACAGTGAATATCAGGCATTAGAAGAAAAAATAGAAACACTGAAAAGAAATCACAGTTTAGCATTAGGACGTCAAAAAGGCTACGAGGAAGAAATTATTCATTTTAAAAGAGAACTGCGAGAACCTCAGTTTTCTGATGCTGAGGAAAAGTACAGAGAAATGATGATTGTAATGAGAACAACAGAACTTGTAAACAAGGACCTCGACATTTATTACAAGGCATTGGATCAGTAAGTGTCATCTTACAGCCCTGATTCCTATTTCCTTCAGAGAATACACAGCTCTCTAATTATTCTGTTCTTTTTGTTAATTCTCTAGAGATTTACATCTTCACCTGTGCATGAACAGTTCTTGCTTTATGTAAGTGGGCTGTTTTGTAGACCTCTTAAGTAAAGCAATTTTTTCACAAATTTGCCTATGGATGTGGAAAAGGGAGGGAGGAAAGGAGGTAGGAAGAGTCCCACCTACCTTTGGAGGGAGTCAAAAGGACATAGTTTAAGACCACATGGAGAGTGCAGACACAGAAGCAAGAGCAGGAGGAAGAACACACAGGAGCCAAGCCTACCCTTGTGGAAGCTTGGCTAGAACCAAGGGGAACAGGGCTGAATATGAAAACACACAGGTGAGAACAGGCAACACGTAGAGGCTGGGGACAAATGTTATCTGGACAGTGGATGGATCAAGGTTAAGGTCTTTTCTCTTGGTACTGAACATCTCAAACCAAGTCCCCAGTGTAGCAGCAGCTCTTCCTTGTATCTCTTCTGCTTTCAGCTGGAAGTTTTTTTCAGTAGGGGAAGCAGGGACAGGCCATGGAGCATTCAGCTAAAGGGCAGGAATGGAGAGGAAAAGATCTCAGTGTTGTTTAATAAAATTAACATAGGTGTTTTAATAGAATTTGGATTTCTTTCAGAATTCTTTCTATAAAGTTGAATTTGCATAATGCAAATTTATATAAAGTAAGAACTGTATCAATAGAGTCTCAGAGAACTATAGGATTAGATTTTCTCTACTTCAGGTTCTTAAATGTATAAACGGGGAAAGGGGGAAAAATAACCTGTAAAATAGTGTTGCTCTACAGGACATGTGGAAGTCATAAGATGATTGCACATGGATGGGTCTTTGGAGTTACAGAATTGTTGATTACATCATTCAGTGTTTGAAGACAAAGGCCCAGTTTCATGTGGATCATAAAAGGGACTGGCTAGGTGTTTTCTTGACTGGTTTTAAATAAAAGGGCTCTTAGCATAAGATTTTTTGTTGTTGTAATGGAACCTGACTTTTAAAATAACCTTTTAAAATTTGATTGATCAACATTTTAAGATATAGAATTATTAAGTTCAAAATGTGTTAGAGAGGGAGTACATTATGGTAGAAGGAGCAGCAGGTTTGGAGCCAGAGGACCCAGCTTCACAGCTTGCCTCTGTTATTAATTACTTTAGTAACCTTGGGAAATTACCAAACGTTTCTGGAGCTCAGCTTCTTTACTTCTAAGATTTATTAGACTAACTGCCACTAAAGGCCTTTCTGGATCCAGTTCTATAATGCTGTAACCTGCACTATGTGTTGACATGTGTTTTTTAAATCTTTGAATGTTCGAATATCTCTAAGACAGTATTGCAAGAGCAAGGGAGGAAAAAAAAATAGAGAAATGAAATAGAGAAATGTTAGACTCATCAATGAAAGAGGAATGCTGAGGAAAAGATGCTTCTTCCTTGAAGACACAAGTCCTATTTTGCAATTTCAGGCATTTAATTTAGTTCATATTTTACAATCTATGCCTGGATTCTTGTTCTTCTTGGTTAAAAGGATAGGAGAAAAGGGGTGTTATATATGAGGAATAATAATAAGATCAGTTTGGTTGGATCATGTGAAGGGAAGTAATATCTAAACATTCTAGAAAGGTAGATTTGGCGCTCATAAACAGAAGCATTTATATTTGTTCCTGGAGGAAATGGAGAGCCATTAGAATTTTCATAAGAAAGGGCCTGTGGTATAGGAAAATCACTTTGGTAAGTGTACAGAAGATGAATTGGGGTGGGGAAAGACTTAAAGTAAGAAGACTGATTAGGCCACTATTTCAGTATTCCAGGTGAGAAGTGATAAAGGTCTAACCTGAAGGGATACTGTTTATGTAAGTGCAGAGAAAGGGATGGACATACGCTGTGTGTGAAGACTTGGCAACTGAGTTGTGATGTGGAATAAATGAGAATGAAGAGTAGCAGGAATATGTTGGGTAGATTGAAAGGAAAAAGAGAGATTCAAGATGGTGATGCTTCAGATTATTTAGGGGAGAGGTCTTAATGTAGTGGCAGTGGGAAGAAAGAATAGGTATGATAGGGCCTGGTTGGATAAGAAAAGTGAGATGAGGAAAGAATTAAAGAGAAGATTTAAGTTTTTTAACATTGGAAAAAGGGTGAAGGTAAATGTTCTGCCCAGAAAAGTCAGGGAATCCCAGTTGCCAAAAGGATAAAGTTCAGATTGCTTGTTCCAACATTCAAGGGTTTCTCTACAATTAACTTCACCTGTTTTCCTTTACTTATCTATATCAAATTACTATTCATTTCTGTACTTCTTTGCCTTCTCCACCTTTCCTCAATGGTGTTTCTTCCAAAAATGTCCATTCCCTTCCAACCTTCCTTTCCACCTCTCCCACCTTCACTGTCCATTCTTCAAAGCCTATTTCAAGTTCCCCTTCCCTGAGGATTTACCTTCTCAACCCTGTCTAGATGTGATCCCACTCTCCCTTCTGAATCTATTACTTTGTCTTGTACCGTTCTTGTACCAACTAACTGTATACTACTGGGTACTGTATGTAATTATTTGTACATTCATCTTAATCCTTCATTTTTGGCTGGAACTTCCTGATGACAAAAATTCATCCTCATGTTTTATAAGCCTTGCCATGTCTTGTACAATATAAGAATTCAGTGATCGATTGCTAGACTGAAATAAAGGAGAACCAAGTAGCCCTTTTTTATACAAATTTTCCTGAAAACACTGAATTCAGCTTTTTTCCCTTTCAAGAAAATATGGCCTCACTTGTCTTCTTTTATACTTAAACTTGAATTCAGTGTAGTGTTGCATTTGTGTTATCTAAGGTAATGCAGGAAATTAGCTTTGCATTTTTAAGAAACACTGATTAGTATCTGTTATTAGTAATCATCCAAAAAAATCACTGAGGCTAAGTATTTCCAGTGGTCAAAGAATCTTAAGTCTAAATATATACATAAGGAAAATCTATTGCATAGTATCTATTTCCTCTCTTGCTTTTGGGGTCCATAATACTTTGATTAATATCCAACTTAAATTTGGAGTAAATTACTAAACAAAGAGCAAGTTTTCTCTTCTGTTTCATGACTTTTTGTATACCAAGATAGGAAGGGCCCTACATATACTGGATACAGGGCAAGCAACAGCCCTCGAATTCTTAAGTAATAGCTAATGCTCTGAGAAGGTAATAACCTCCATCCTTGGACCATGCATAGATAGCACTTTATTTTGCAGTTATTTACTTCACTGATCATCTAATGTTGTTTATTATAGCTCTTTGTGAGTATGTATTATCCTCTTGCTGACTGTAAACTTCATAAATCTTTTACCTAATTTATCTCCCCACTCTCTAACACTACTTTGCACAGGATAATTTTTTCATACTTGCTTGTGAATTGATAAGTGATGCCTAGATATCATTAATTTAAATTGTCCTCTCCAAGTTATCAATGATTTTTTAATCACATAATCTAATACCCTTTCTCAGTCTTGACTTGACCTCTATGTGGGATTTGACATCATTAATCACTTTCTCCTCCTGGGTACTCCTTCCTCTTTACATTTTCCTAATACTTTTTCCTTATTCCTCTTTACACCTGTCTGACCATTCCTCAGTCTCCTTTATTAATTTTGTTATCTGTATTTTATTTATTTACTCTGTGGATGTTCACAAGTACTCTGTCCTGTGCTCTCTTCTTTTTTCTCTACACTATCTTACTTGGTGATGCCATCAGTTCCCATGGATTCAATTTTCTTCTTTATATGGATGATTCCTAGATTTACACAGCCAGTTTTAGTCTCTTTCCTGAACTCTAATTACCACCAATTGACTTGGACATTTTAAACTTGATATCCTATAGATGTTTCAAATCAGCCTGTCCAAAACAAAATACATTATCTTTCTCTCCAAATTCTTTCTCTTTTCAGCTTTCCTATTTGGTGTCAGTAAGCATCCCCTATCCTCCCAGGCAGCCTATTCAGGCTTGTTACCTTAGTGCCATCCTCACCCCTCTACTCTTACTCATTCCATAGATATCTAATTCATTACTAAATCTTGTTGTTTCTATCTTTATCATCACTCTTATATGTAACCCCTTTTCCCTGCTTACATAGCAAACACTATGATGTATATCCTCATCACTTCACACCTGGACTATTAGCCTTCTAATAGATTTCTTTGCGTTAGCTGACTCCCCTCTTGAATCCATCATTCAGTTGCAAAAGTAATTTTTCTAAAGCATTAGTCTAACCATATCACACTTCTCTGTTACATAAATTACCTCAAGAATTAAATATATTGTCTTTGACATTTAACATTCTTCATAACATGGCTCTTCCCATTTTTCCATTCTTATATTTTACTCCCTGCAGGTGCTCTGTCTCCTTTGACATTTGCTTTCTTACCATTTTATCTCCTTTCTCTATGCTCTTTCACTGGTTTTCCTCAGTCCATAATATTCTCTCTCTGTAGTTAAGCTTCCTGATTTTCCTGACTTCTATCCAGACTTACTTGAAATCCAGCCTTCTCTGGGTGATCTGTCACCACATCAGCTAATGCTTTTTTCTTTTTAATTACCTTCCATATACTCTGAATATATCTATTTACATACCACTTCCATTAGAATTTGACCTTCTTGAGGAAGGGACTATTTTTGTCTGTCATCATATTTCCAGCAATTATTATAGTACCCAGCACATATTAAACAATTAACAAATGCCTGTTGACTGGCTAACTCACTAAATGAAATAAATTTCTTTCTTTCTTTTTTTTTAATTAAAGCTTTTTATTTTCAAAACATGTTCATGGACAATTTTTCATCATTGACCCTTGCAAAAATCTTGTGTTCCAATTTCCCCCCCACTTTCCTCTATCCCCTCTCCAAGATGGTAAGTAATCCAATATATGTTAAACATGGTAAAAATATGTGTTAAATCCAATAAATACATGCATATTTATACAGTTATCTTGCTGCACAAGAAAAATCAGATCAAAAAGGGAGAAAAATGAGTAAGAAAATAAAATGCAAGCAAACAACAAAAAAAGTAAAAATGCTCTGCTGTGATCCACACTCGGTTCCCACAGTCCTCTCTTTGAGTGCAGATGGCTCTCTTTATCACAAGATCATTGGAACTGGCCTGAATTATCTCATTGTTGAAAAGAGCCAAGTCCATCAGATTTGATCATTGTATAATCTTGTGGCCACGTAAAATGATCTCCTGGTTCTGCTCATTTCATTTAGCATCAGTTCATGTAAGTCTCTCCAGGCCTCTCTGAATTCATCCTGCTGATCATTTCTAATAGAACAGTAATATTTTTGTAACATTCATATACCATAACTTATTCGGCCATTCTCCAACTGATGGGCATCCACTCAGTTTCCAGTTTCTTGCTACTACAAAAAGGGCTGCCACAAACATTTTTGCTCATGTGGGTCCTTTTCCCTCCTTTAATATCTCTTTGGACAGGCCCAATAGAAATACTGCTGGATCAAAGGGTATGTACAGTTTTGATAGCCCTTTGGGCATAGTTCCAAATTGTTCTCCTGAATGGTTGGATCAGTTCACAATTCCAACAATATATTAGTGTCCCAGTTTTTCATAATTCCCTCCAACATTCATCATTTTTTCCTGTCATCTTAGCCAAACTCAAAAGTATATACTGGTACCCCAGAGTTGTCTTAATTTGTATAAGAAATGAATTTCTTTCGACATTTTTTTAATATATGACTGTTAAAGTTTATTGTTTGTTGTAGCCCTTTTTGTATTGTTAATGAAATATATAAAAGTTTCAGGGAATGAACATAGCCTGAAGTCACTGAACTCCTGGTTTCAAATAAGCATAAGTTGCCAAGGAATGGGAAAAGGAAGACAATTTACAGTACTGGCATGGTACTTTGACTTTAACATACATTTAAGCACTCATGGAAATGTAAAAAGGTATTGGTCTCTGCAGAGATATACTTGAGACGATTCCCATCATCTTACCATTCCCTATAACTATGCCCACCATCCTAAGAGGTAATGTGATGTGATATAAAAAAGAATACACTTTTTTATGTTGTCTTTTTATTTTTCAACTACATATAAATAAAAGATGTTTAACATTTGTTTTTTAAATTAAGTTTAAAATTTGCATCTTCCCTCCTCCTCACCTTGAGAAAGTAAGCAATTTGATGTTATACATATGCAGTCATGTATAACTTTTTCACATTAGCCATGTTGCAACAGAAAACATAGACCGAAAAAGACAAGAATAATAAAGAAAGTTTTAAAAGTATGCTTCAGTTTGCATTTAGACTCTGTCATTTCTTTCCCTGGAGGTGGATCACATTTTTCATCAAAATCTTTTGGATCTTTTGTATATTGCTGAGAATTGCTAAGTCTTTCACAGTTAATCATTATATAAAATAAAACAGCTCATTGGGGCTCTGAGGATGCAGCTTTGAATCCTGGCTTTGACTTCACAGGTCTAGCAGTACATTAAATCATTTCACCAGGAGTTTCCTTATCTACAGAATGGGGGGTGATAATATTGGCATTATTTTCTTTATTGAATTGTTGGTAGTCAAGTAAGATTATATAAAGTACTTTGTAACCATCAAACATTATGTAAATAGTAATTATTGCTGTTATTATTAATCTCTCCCCAGTTTATAATGATAACCTAAATAGTCTCTCTACCTTCTAGTTGATCCTACATGCACTGTCTGAATAATGAGGCTTAGCACATTAGTTAGGAACACTCCCTGCCTGTCCTTCCCTCTTCTGAAACAGTCATAGCATTCTATATTTCCTTCTTGCACATTGCCTTCTATTATAGGTGTCTGTGGGTGCATCTTCTCTCCCCTATTAGACTGTGTAAAAGCTCTCACCTCTTTTCTTCTCATCTTCGAGTACAGCCTTATACCCACTTAGTACTTTTCCTATTATAGTATCATTCTGAATTGTTGTTTTAAGATTTTGAAACATTTTTTCAAGTGTTTAAGTCATAGCAGGTATCAGTAGATCTCTGAGAGTCTCTTTGGGATCCTTCTGATTATTAAATAATCTTTTATCTCAAAGCAGCTTCAAGTACAAAAATCAGAAAGTGCCTCTCCCTTCTTTCCCCACCTCTGCTCTCATGTTATTGAAGATTTTTACCTTTCATATCCATGGTAGGAATGAGAGGGAAACAAAAGGATTTTTTTCCTCCCATGTAAAAATTGGGTTTCAATGTTGGTTAAAATAGATTTTTCAAAAAATTTCAATGAAGGAAATTTGCATTTTAAAATATTAGGCTCACAAGTATAAAAGGTATAGGAAATCCCTTTTCATGATTGTTCCCCCAAAATAACTTTTGTTAGAAATTTAGGAGTTGGAATGTAGTGCATGGATGCTAAGATCATACGAATAGGTATAAAAAGTAAAGAAAATGTGGGCGATTATAAGACAACAGATGGCGTCCTCATCAACAAAGCTGAGTGTGGGTTTTAGTCATTTACTGTTTTTTTCCAGATCTTTTTATAATTTGCATTATAATCCTTTCATCTGATAATATTTAAAATGTATTTTATGTTGAGTCATTTCTTGTTTCTTTTGCTGGTGAATCAGAAGATCATGAAATGATTTTGCTGAAGTAAGTAGCATAAAGTTAAGTTTCATTTTTGTACAATCAGATAAGAAACCTGCTATGGAAGTAAGGTCCGTCTCACACCCTTGGTATGCATTTTACCCTGAGAGTAATAATGTCTGCCTTTGGACAGATATTTTTAAGATTCCTAAATTTTCCTAAGAAATCTGAGGATCTTTTGTTGAATAGTGACATATAGTTGCAGTCAGTTACAATCACTTTCAATTTTGTAGTTATCTTTTCCTTTCTTTTGAGTTGAAAAGCTATCAGTTACCAACTAAAATCGAGGAAAAGGTGCCTTAACACAAATGGGGAAGATTTATTACAGTTGAATAGCATGTGGGATTTTGGGATTAAGATGTATAGATAGATGTTTGAGGTTTTATATTTTGGCAACTAAAACATTTCAATCTTCTAAACAGTATCATCTTTTCTGCATCAGCTTCTCAGCCAGACCAAGTTGTTCAAATGAGAAAAAATTTAGAACACTCAGACCAGAAAGTTGCCTGGAGGGGGGAGGGAGGAGTTATAGGGGGAGAAACTTGAAGCTGTGTAGGCTTGGTCTAAGTGAAGAGGAGAAGGCAGCAGAGCTGAGGACTTCAGAACAAGCCCCCAGAGGACTGGCCAGCGCCATTGCATGTCAGTCAGTTTCTTCTACCTTTAAGAAAATGTTTCCTTCTATCAATGTCTGAAATCCTGATAGTATCATACCACTTAACTCTTATTAAAAATTGTTTCTTTTGCTTAGTCAGAGGAGTAAGCAGATGATCTGCTTTTTGTTTAGTGGAGGTCTTCACTCTGTTCTGATTTGAAAATTAGAGATCTTCCATCTATTGGTGACAGTAAGGAAGAAATCCCTTCAGGAGCCCCAACAACCTCGACTTTCATTTGGAAAAGTAATAAGAAATGTTATTCTGTGACTCTTTTAAGTATGAGCTCTGGTATGGTTTTTCTCCTTAACAGTATGAAAATAGGGACTTGTCTTGCAAATTAGTTATCTATATCTTAGTTCTCCTCCTGACCTGGTTTCAACCCTAGAAAGACTGTTCATCCAGCAATTATTGTACTTTACACCCATGATAAGAGACTTTTCTCTTTACCTCCAATAATATATTGTAACTTAGGCAAAATTTCTTTCTTTTTTTTTTTTTGGTGAGGCACTTGGGATGAAGTGATTTGGCCAGGCTCACACAGCTAGTTAAAGTGTCTGAAACCAAATTTGAACTCAGGTCCTCCTGACTTCAGGGCTGTTGCTCTATCCACAGCACCATCTAACTACCTCTGCAAAAACTTCTTGAAAGGAATAAATACACTTCCTAAAACGTTTATGATATATACCAGAGAAGCAATTTTTAAAAAATTAAATTTCTTAGTTGACTCAGTAGTCCCTGGAACAAAGCTAACCAATTTAACATTTCCTGAAGGGGGAATGAGTAGAGACTTGTATCAAGTAAAAGAAAGTTGATGGAGTTGTTTTATAATTAAAGGTTGATGATAATAATTTTTTTTGCTGGCTAATTATTTTCTTTTC
Organism: Sarcophilus harrisii; assembly: GCF_902635505.1. Lineage (NCBI taxonomy): Eukaryota > Metazoa > Chordata > Mammalia > Dasyuromorphia > Dasyuridae > Sarcophilus > Sarcophilus harrisii. The sequence continues at coordinate 351,304,462 of NC_045427.1, forward strand.
AGTGCAATAATGAAGTTTCATGGCATGAAAATGGAAGAAATCAATAAAATTATTCGTGATCTCTGGAGAAGTACCTACCGAGGCCAAGGTAATTCATATTTATTTGATTGATACTCTTTATCAGGAATTTTATTCCACCCTTTATAGCTCTGCTCTAACCATTCCCTGAGTATCATCCAAACTTTATCTTCCCTACATTCCTAGCATTATTGACACCCAAGCTAATTTGAATTTTCATATTTATATTACATGCCATTCATCTTAAATGAGCCATTTTTTGAGACTCTTTATTTTCCAGGATTTGGAGCTGGTCCCATTCCTTTATTTATTCCTCTTCTGTTGCTTCTTTCTTCTTACTCCTGTTCCATTATTACTTCCTACTTTCCCACTAACTTACTTTCTGAGAATTCATAAGACTTCTTATCTTGGTATGATCCTATACTAAGAAGATAAGGCAAAATTTTCTGTTCACAACCCAGTCAGACTTTACATAATTTGACTACGGTGCATATAACAGTTACCCTGAGCTGTAATAGGAAAAAAGGGCTTGGGCTTGTGTTCTTTCGAAGAATGTAGATATGGATAAGTTTAACTCAGATAAGAAAAAAACCATTGTGAGGAAATTGATAGAGCAAAAAGGTTGCCCCATTCCCTAACCTTATTTTTGGTATCATGTGATTACTACTTCCTGATTTTGGCAGTCAGTTTTAAAAAGATTCAGCTTCAGATTTTAAGAGAAACATAAAAATGTTTTATTTTGAAACTGACAGTGCCACTTTACTTTTGCTAATTAAAACTAATTAAATCATCTCATCTAACTTGTCTAAAATCACTTGGGAATTTTTATAGTCAATCAACTGGTGCCTACTCTGTGTCGGGCATGACTCTAGGCTTTGAGGATATGAAGCAATCCTTTCACACACAGTGCTTACATTCATTGGGGGAGACAAGTACATCTTTAAATGTATATAGATAAATATAAAGAAAATAAATGCAAATATTTGGGGAGGGCAGAAAGGCTGATTCATGTAGAAGGTATCTGACCTTCTTTGAACACTGTCCTGAAGGAAGAGAGAGGTTCTCTGCAATGGAGGGAAGGGATGGGGGCATACAGTGCAAAGGCATTGAGGCAAGAGATGATGGCATGTTACAAGGTATCACACGGCCAGAGAAGAATAATGTTCAGTAAAGCCAGAAAGATAGGCTGGGGTCAGGGTATGAATTGTCTCAAAAACTAAACAGAGGCTATTGGATTTGATTCTAGAGGCAGTAGGGAGCTGTTATTATTATTTTGGATAATTCTCATGCTGCTCAATGTTCTCTTCAACAACAACAAAATTTTTTTTTCTCTCATACTCTTTTTTAACTATCTCAGATATTGAATATATAGAAATTCGATCTGATACAGATGAAAACATATCAGCTTCTGATAAAAGGAGGAATTACAATTATAGAGTAGTGATGATAAAAGGAGACACAGCTTTGGACATGCGAGGACGATGCAGTGCTGGGCAAAAGGTAAATACATAGAATTGTCTTAGTCATTCCATATAAAAATAAATTAAAAGGAAACAACGGGGCTTGCAATCTTTTCTAAGCAAAAATAAGGAATATAAATTGTGATCCAGACATGTAGGAGCCTGGAAGGTAAAGGCAGATGATATCTGGATTTTCCTCTCCTCTCTGATTATGTCTGTGTGACCCTTCATCTTTTTGAGTCTTCATTTTCTTGTACATCAAATGGGGATAATCGTAATATGCATCTTTAAAGGTAGTAAGAACTGAGGGAGATAATATATATAAAGCAATTTGCAAAATTTAAATGCCTGCAAAACAGAATTCCCAGAATCATAGAATTTTAGAGTTTCAAGGAATCTCAGCAGCTATCTAATCCCAGCCATATCTGAAAGATCTGAAAGGAATCCCTTCTATGAGGCCCCCCCCAAAAGCCAGCCTTTTGTTCAAAGACCTTCACCTAGGGGGAACACTCCACTCATAATAGAGCACATTTGATTTTGGAATAGCTCTAATTGTTGGTGTTCTTGAAGTCCCTTGCTGCTGCTTGTGCCCTCTGAAACCAAATATGACAAGTTTAATCCCTTTTCTACATGACAACCTATTGGATAATTCTAATATTTCTCTGATTCAAACTTCCAAGCTAACCTCCCCATTGTTTTTAAACTACTATATTCTTATAATGTGCACACCTTTCAGCTTCCTGTTTACTCTTATCAATACCCTTTTTAAACTAGGTTACCCAGAACAGAACACTAAATAAAGCAGTCCATAAGTGAGCTGTCTCCTTCTCTCTGTAAATTTGGCCTTCATTAGTTCATCCTGAAGTTACATTGTTTTTGTTACTTTCCCACCACTTCACACCATGATAATGTTTTTTAACCCAAGTATAAGACTTTATATTTATCTTTGTTGAATCTTAATCCAGTGCTCTAGACTGTCAAGATCTTCTTGGATTCTGACCTTGTCAGCAAAGGAAATGAATGAGTATCTGTAAAAATATAAAATATACAAACCAACAAAACCTAATTATCATATTAATGAAGTCAGACAAGGATATGGAACAAGTCATAAGTAAACTGCCATAAGATGCTGAAAACTCTATTATGAGTAGCAGTAACCAAAAATGTTTACAAGATAGACATGCAAAAGAACTAGATTATGAGTTCAAAGTGTTAGAAGTGGAAGGGACCCTAAAGGCCCTTCATTTCTCAGGTGAGGAAACTGAGACTGAGAGGACTACATGTAAGTTAGGATTTGACACCAGATTCTCTTAACTCCAAATCTAGTGCCTATTGCCACTCTCATTTCTTTACAGGTTCTTATTAGTTTAGGAAACCATAATTAGTCATATTAGCAAACCAGAAACCTAGTGGTAACAAATGAGGTATTAAATTAAATTCGTACTTTTTGAAAAAGTAGGAGTGCTAGTTGGCATGTTTGAACCTTTGGACTTACTGACAATGTCTCCAGTACATTGGCTTCACTCACATTTACCTAAGAGTGTATCTGCCTATAAACAGATAATGAATTTGGTGAGATAACTATAAATACCATCCCTTCAAGATCCCCCAAAATATCCATAAGGTTAAGGTATAATTATTTCTGCTTCTAGCATGAATTTCATGATGTCTGAGCCAGGAAACAGTTTGCATATCCAAAAGAAGTTTTACAGAAATCCAGAGGTTAAGGCTACATTGTTATCATTGGATCTGGCATAGAAGATATCACTGGATTCAGTTTAACTACTATTTAAGAAAAAAGTGGCAAATATTAAAGAATCTAAAAGAGATGTAAAAGATTAAAGGGCAATAAAGTAGTACCTGTGATCTTACTTTATTGGAAGAATTGGAATTAAAAATATTAGAACTCTGCCTGGACTGGAATAGTCACAACAAAATCTTTTTATCTTTAAAGAAAATAAATAGCCATTTTCCTTTGCTGAGGACAACATGATAAATGGTTTAAAATGAACTCTATGTTCCTTTCTTTTTTAAAATTTTTATTTATTTTTTGCTGAGGCAATTGGGATTAAGTGACTTGCCCAAGGTCACATAGCTAGGAAGTGTTGAGTGTCCAAGTGTTCAGGGCTGGTACTCTCTCCCCTGTGCCACCTAGCTGCCCCGACTTGGAACTGTCTAGGAAAATCAAGGACATACAGTTGCCTGTAGTATATGATCAATAGAATTTGTCTGCCTGCCTTTCTAGATATTCATGCATATATAATCCCCAGGTTATAAAATCTTTCCACATGTTACAACTTAGATATATTCTGCCCTGTGGCAGACTCCTGAGTCATGTAACTTGTGTCAAGCGTTTTTTATGAGAATTTTAAACATCCAGAGATTATCATCTACATTGACTGAATTTTTGTTTTCTTAAGAAGCTCTCAAGTTTGGCTTATTAATGCTCATAAACTTCACTTCTTCAAATAGTTTCTGAGAACAGGAAAAATTTTCTGCATTTCCATTTTAGCTGAAGAATAGAGGTTTCTCTGGAAATAAAAAACTTGAAAACTTCTAATTGCAGCTGAAACTTAAAACAACTAATTCCTGCTTGTATATAAGTGCAAAATTGTTATGACTTTTACAAGTTAAAGATGGGTTTAAGCACTTTTACCTGTTTTTTTTCATCTCTTCTATTCAGATTGGATATGAAGTCATCAGACTTATCATTTAGATAACTGCTTATATGTCAGCTATGTTCAACCACTGTTTATATGTTTGTATTGGGTCTTGGTTAAGAAACTACTCCAGTTAAAGGGCAGTTGTAAATACTGCCCTAACCTTATGAGGCAGAAAGATGGCTATAAAATGGAGCCCATATCCCAAGGAAGTGACAAAGAGTGACAACCACAACAGTTTCTAGGAAAGGTAGCAATAGGAAGAATCATCAGAAACTGCTATGAACTAAGGTAGTTGCTGATATCCTTTCCAACCCAGAGATTATGTATTTATCAAAGCAGACTGCTGACTCTGAGGGCGAAGAATTGTAGTGACCCTTCAAGATATGAGTTTTTTTTTAATACGTTGTCAGTTTTGTCTCGCACATTTCAGTGATATTCTTTAGTAACCACCTTTAAGGAAATTGGAAAACAGATATGAGTGATGTAATCAGGCCTCCTGGTAGTGATTAGATACCACTTGAGTGACAGCTTGCTATATTGGAAAGAGATCTGGACAAGTCATCAAGAGCTCTTGGTTCAGCTGGGTAGCTTTGGGCAAGTCCTTTACCTTTAAAGAGTAGGTTCATGTCACTGTCCTTAGTAAAGATCTTCCAGTGGCTCACAATTATCTAAGCAGAGGTGTCAAATGCCCAAAACTGCATGCAACCTATAATACTGCTGTGTAGTTTGAATCAGATTAAAATGTAATTGGGAAACATTTTACAAAATAAAAATACAGTATGAGATAGATTATGTTAATATATAATTTTCTGAGTCAATTATGTGATTGCATGAATCCTTATATATAGTTAAGTGGCCAGTTTCTGCTTGAGTTTGACATCACTGGTCAATAGGATCTTTTTTTTTTTTTTTTAATTATTTATTTATTTTATTTAATAGCCTTTTATTTACAGGATATATACATGGGTAACTTTACAGCATTAACAATTGCCAAACCTCTTGTTCCAATTTTTCACCTCTTATCCCCCCACCCCCTCCCCTAGATGGCAGGATGACCAGTAGATGTTAAATATATTAAAATATAAATTAGATACACAATAAGTATACAGGTCAATAGGATCTTAAGAAGAATCTGCTCATGGGTTTCTATTAGCTACTATTTTTATCTCATCCTTATCTTTGGGAGGTTCAGCATTATGTACTCATTTTTCTCCCATAATTTCTATTTGGTATTATTTTGGAATTTCTTATTTTCTACATAGACCTATGAATTCCTTGATGTAGGGAACTCCTAATGAGAAAATTTTCTCCACTGAGGTATATGACCACTGTTGCTAAAGGTCATTGATTAATTAACTTGTCTAGAACAACTCAACTAGTAGATGTTAGAGACAAAATTTCAATTCAGGTGTTCCTAACTCTAAAGCTGGCTTTCTCTGTTATATCACTGTGCCTCTCTGCTAGGATTAGATTCTCAGTATAATTCCTTGATGCAACACAGTTCCTATCAACTTTGGTTTATCTAGAATATGACCTGAATGGTTATTTGAAGTCTCTATCATCTCCTAAGGCCCTTTGATTGGGAATGACAATTGTGATATTTCCTTGAGCCTATGAAACACAGTGGTCTGTTTTCCAGGCTCATGTTACAAGACCTTTTTCTTCTTTTTACATTCAACTCTGTTATTGATTTTCCCTCAGGTGCTTGCTTCTCTTATCATTCGCTTGGCCCTCGCAGAAACTTTCTGTTTGAATTGTGGCATTCTTGCGTTGGATGAGCCTACAACAAACCTTGATAGAGAAAACATTGAATCTCTTGCACATGCCCTGGTGGAGTAAGTGTTTATTACATTTATTATTATCTTTTAAAACATGCATACATATTATTACATTTATACACAAATCAATTTAGTACAAGGAAAATGAGAGGTATAGTGGTAGGTTTATAACAATTACTTTTAAATAACATCAAGAAAGGTAAATTCTCATTTAAAATAGGCTTTGAGAGAAAACTAGAGACTTTATGAAGATTTTGATTTATTTCAATATGAATGCTTGCCTGTTGGAAATTGAAAAAATATTCAGCTAATGTATTTCTTAATTGGACACACATTGGGCCATCATCAGAAAAGTTTTTTTTCCCCTTTCTCTGATTCTATTCTTTTTTTTTATGAATTTTACCAATAACAAAAAATATGAATAGAGGATTGTACATCAAAATATGAATCTGTTATGTAATGTTCTCTTTGGTTCAGTTTCTTTGGGTCTCTGGGAACTGCCTTTGCTTCAGTTCAGAGTAATCATCACAAGAACAGCCACATGTTAAAGTCCAAATCCTTTATTATCTCTTTCAAAATCTTGTTTCCTTTCCCGGGGCCCAGTTAGCTTTTCTTAGAGACCTATCACTATCCTTGGTTCTGAGAGCTTGAGCTCCTGCTGCCAGTCCTTCTCTGCCTCTGACAGCTTCTCTAATGAATCCTGGCTCTACACTTGAGTATAAACCAATCATTATATCACTAAGAAACCATTATTTGTTATAGGATTAAATCAATGCTAAACTAGATTTAACCATTGTCTCCTCAATTTCACTTAGTACCTTGTTTCAAGTTCTGGCCCATAACATCTCCCACTTTCTTTTGTTTTTAGAACATAGGTGGTCATAACTTCCCTGACTTCTCAAGGAGGTGAGAACCCCAAAAAAGGAGGTGATCATGCCTTCCCTGATTGCTCAAAAAAGGGGTGAAAACACTATAAAATATCCTTAGCCCTGATATTTCAGAAAGGGAGATGAAAACACCAAAGGAAAAGGGAAATCAGATCAGATTAGTGGGTTTCTGAAGGATCTCACTTTGAAACAGGTATACATAAATCCATCAGAATGGGAGATATTACACATAATTACATAAATTACATAAGCACATAGCAATATAGCACAGGCTAGTAGTGATGTAACAAATAACATGAGTCAACATGAGGAATTATACATGTCCATAAGTCCTAGAAATAGTCCAAAAGGAATCTATTGTCCATTACATCACGTGTGTAGGGAATCCAATGATTCCTGCAAGTTTTGAAGTTCTGTAACAGTCTTATCAACAATTTTTTATCTCAGGAAATCCAATGATTCCTGCTGGTTTTAAAGTTCTTTAACAGGCTCATTATCAGTCATGCTTTTTCAGTGTCAGATGTTTTTTAGGTCTTCTCCTTTGTTTCAAGGTTTTTCTCTTTTTCTGTCTGCAGGTGCTCGTTGGCACCCATCTGATTCCTTCTGCATCTGTAGAGATATAAGCAAAACCCTTTCTCCCAAGCAATTAACCTATCTAGTCCCTTCTATTTACCTCTTTCTAAGTCTCTCCTCATCATCTGGCAATTACATTAGAGCTGCTCTCACTGGACACTGCCCTTCTGTTGGGTTAAAAAGCCTATATTCTCCCCAATTGTAATCCCTTTCTGCCATGTGATAGCTTTTTTACTGATTGATCACATTAGAGTCCTGAACTTCTAAAGACTCTCTGGGTGTATACTCAGCTGCCATCAGGCCCCACCCGTCTTTTGTATGATCTTTTGGAGCTGGGCCCTGCCTCTCATTTCCCTGGATCAATCTACATTCCTTTGTTGCATTTTGGACATAGGGTTTTAGGTCTTCTCTCACCTTGTCTTCTCACTCTATCTCTATACCTACTTTGGGCTTTCAGATGTCCTATTTTTCCACACTGAAAACTTCGACGATTTTCTCTAGAAGTCCCTTGCCAAGAGGGACCCTGTCTTCCCATGTTCGTCATAGTCTGGGTATAATAAGCATTTGTGCCCACTGTGGCACAGCGTTTTATGATTTCCTCTAAAGGAGCATCTTTGTGTAGTCCCCATATAATTTTTCTACAAACCACATTGGCGTTTTCCTTAGCCATTTCGTTTGATCATTATTCTTGTAGCTGCATTTTCTTCAGTAGTTCTTGTGACAGCTATTTGCAAATGTCCCACAAAATCAGCAAAAGGTTCATTGGGACCTTGCTCTTTTTTTGTGAAGGCTTCCCCTCCATCTTTTCATGGGAGGGAACCCCATGCTTTTATTGCAACAGCAGCAATTTGCTCATACACTGCTATGGGCTAATTAGTCTGTGCTGAATTGTCTGCATACGGACACCTGATAGTTGGTCAAAGGTGACTTGTATATTGATTCCAGTTTGCCTGTTTCATTGGGCTTGTATTCTATCTACATAAGTCACTATATTCAGAAAGCCACAACAAGTTTTGTCCAGGTTCTAAACATGTCCTTGCTATGGATTTCCAATCACTAGGGGTTAAGATTTCATAAGCCAATCTAGTAACATCTTAACATAAGATAATGTAGCCCCATAAAGAGTGCAACCCTTTTTTAAATCCTTAAGTTTTTTCCAGATCAAAAGGAGTGTATCTTCTCCTTTCTTGACCTGAAGAGTTAAGCTCTTCAGTCACAGGGTATGCATTTATTAAATCAGATTTATTCTGTCCTTTTTTAGCCTTTTGTAATATTAACATAAGGTGCTTCATAGGTGATGCTGATGGTGTCACTGTCCCCTGCCTCCTCCCTCCACCATGAAGGGTTAATTGAGGAGGGAGGGTCATGAGATGGGGAATGCCCTAATGGCTTCTGCTGTGAAGCTCCACTCAGAATTGTACTTTAACTCCTTTCTTGTCTAATTCTTTGTCCTTTTCAACTAGTTTATCAAGTTCCTCCCCCTCCTGCACTTTCATCTTTTTCCTTATTCTGTAACTTATATAATTTCCTAAAGCCAATTGTATTAAGTTATATGTATAAAGTGTTTCTTTGGAAGTTGAGTCAGGTCCAGTATCATTGTAGTATTCCACATAGTTGTTCTCCTACTAATTTCCACTCCTCGATTCCACTTAGTACCTTGTTTCAAGTTCTGGCCCATAATACTGTTATATGCAGATTTAATTTTTAAAGTATTTATTAAATTTAATGTAGTAGTAATAATATTGCCTTGCTTATTTGTATTATTCCCTTCTGAATTTCTTTCTATTTTTCTGTGTATTTTAAAATGTTTCATTAGTGGTTTTTTTTTTTTCCTTTGCATTTCTATTTTCCTGTTCCCATCCCACCAAAAAAAAAAAAAAAAAAGATTAAAAGCATTTTCTTGTAAGAATTACCTATAGTCATATAGGAAAAAAAAATGCATACACTGGTTATATATGAAAACATATGTCTCATTGATCAATCTTCACTTCTATGTCAAAAGTTGGGAAACATGTTTAATAACCAGTCATCTAGATAAAGTTCTTAAATCTTTTGATGTTCTTTCCTTTTTACAGTTTTGTGTCACTGTATAATTGTTCCCCAGGTTCTGCTTCGTTCTGTAGACCTTTATATAAATCTTCCCAGATTTTTCTGTCCCTAAACTAAAATACAAAAGATCCTTTTGACAGAGCCTATCCTTAGCCCACATGGCCTTGCCAGGCCTTGGTTGTCCTCCTGACACTCTCCTTTTCTGAATAGGTTTGTCAACAATTCAGTCATTTTCTCCACTCTGACTCCTGTCCTCAGACCAGGCACCAAAGTGCATGTTGGTTAAACAGCTGTTAAATGCAAGGTGCTCTTGCTCTCTTTATCCTCAGTTTTCCTTTTCTCATATTGACATTCTACTCGAGGAATGCAATATGTGGACAGTTTAGTACAAAGAAAATGAAAGTTAATATGGTGAAGTGGGTAGAGAGATGACCTCAGAGCCGAGAGGAAGACCTGGGTTCAAGGCCTCCCTCTACCATACAGGCTGTCCTACAACAGTAGAGGGATCTTCTTTCCTCAAGTTGTTCGCTCTTTCATTGAAATCACAGGGTCTTATCGTCATTTCTGTTCCTAATAAGGAGAATGGGGGGGGGGGGGGGGGGGGGGGGGGGGGGGTGAGAGGTGAAAGCTGTCAGCCAGGTTGATCAGGAAAGCCCAACTGTCCTGAGGCTTAAGGGGGAACATTGAGAGTGAGAATAGCAATGATGAAAGAGATGGGAGTGAATTAGGACTAGGAGACAGAGAAACAGTCGGGAAGCTCTGATGCCCCTGCAGGATAGATGGGTTAGAGTATGGGAACAGAGAAAAGAGAATGTTAGGAGAGGCACGATGGAGGCAGATTGATTGCCCCACTACACCCTGGTTTCTTACCTTGATATCAGATCATACCTTGTGCTCTTCCCCTCCCTGATTTTTCTTAGACTTATTAATGGCATGCCTTCTAACCCTGCTCCCTCCCTGTACATGTTAAATCCTTTGAATGCAAGGACTATTTGTTGTGTCTCCCCAGAACGGTTGTGTCTCACCCTTCTTTGGTCCTGACTTGTAATTTTATTAGGGAGCTCCCAGTGAGGAATTTCTCTTGATCAGTGCAGATCAGCCACTTCTTTACAACTTGGAATTGAAAAGAATTGACTAGGTTGCTGAGGGCTTAGGTGACTTGCCTAGTGACACACAACCAGAGTGAATCAAGAGAAATTGAGATCTCAAGTCTTCCCAATTACTCTATAATGCCTTGTTTAACTTGAACATAATTAGCATTTTAATATGTTTGATGAATTAAATTTCTTTGCATGGGAATGTTCATAGAAAACTGTAGAATGTACTGTTGCATAATCCCAAGATGAGTTGATTTTACCTGAATATCTAATTGGTATTTAACTTTAAAAAAAGTTTAATCTCTTTAGCCAAATATTTGTCAGTTTGAGTAATGTGAATGAACACTGATTTAACAATATACTTTCCAGTCTCTACCAGGTTGGTGGCTAGAATCTTTTCTATCAGATCAATGAAGTCCTTATTTTGAAATAACATTTTTGGTTTGGTGAGGGAGTAAACATTTAAATATTTCAAGAATAGATGATTTCATAGATATCGTTACTCTCCCCCACAGCAGATCACAACCCCTCTTTAACTTGGTAAATGGTCTCTGAGAGTTGTTGTGGTCAAAAACTTGATCATCCTTGGCGTGTATGATGAGGAAATGTTGCACTTAGCAAGGCTTCTCTGGAGTTGAAGGTGTTCAGGCTGGTGGGACATGCTAGATTAGAGTTTGTACTCTGATGGCTCCAGGATACAGCAACAGAGTAGAATTTCAGTGAAAATACATTATGCACACTCAAAAATTAACATATTTTTCCATTTTTTAAAAGTTTGTGATGGCAAAAAAATGAAAATAAGCAATAACTCATTTATGGCACTGTATGGTATGTTAGGTGGACAGTCACAGCTTCAGAATAAGCATAACTTTAAATAGTAATGTTACATAGAGATTACAAATTTATTTCCATTTTTGTCTTGTGTTGTGAGGGGTGAGGGCAGAACTTGTTTTTCATATGCTTAGATGTATACTGGGGAAATTGTATATGTGCAGAAATGCACATTTCAAAAAAACACATCCTTACCTGTAGATCTCCTGATTTTGATGTTGTGCATGTTTGACAGGATATCTCCCCGTAGCCCACACCTCCATGTTCTAGAGACAGAGTAAAACATTTGTGCTTACAAAGAGTTGAATAGTTGTTGATAGAACTTTCTCTATCCTCTCATCATTTGTTATCTTGTGTACTGGCTGAGTTTGGGTGCAATGTTCTAGATTAAGACAGCCATCCCTCACACCCCTATCTGTGGCATGGTTTAGCATTTTTCTGAAATTTCATGTTGCCCCAGTAAACCTAAGCAAGCTTCTTAACCTATGTGTTCAGCTTCTCCCCACAAAGAAATACAGAAATTTTCCCAACCCGCCTACTCACCTACCTTCTGTGTGTCATAGTAATGATGCATCTGATAACTGTTCAGGACTCATTTCTAAGTAGGCCCAACTCCTAAGAAAACTTTGGGGACGGCTTGTGTTATTCCCCCATCCATCTGTAATTTTATTTTTAAACATCACCAGAAAAAAAAAAGCAGACAGGTCTGGGAAATTCCCAAAGCAAGGAGCATGAGTGAGACCAAGCTATGAGTTAAATGAAGCTGGGTATTTAAATCTCTCTCTCTCTCTCCTTTTTTTTTTTTCTCCTAATCGCTTCATAGTGGTTAGAATTTCTGGGCCAGAATTGCTGGAGTTTGTGACTTACTAACTTTTGAGGCAACATGGCGTAGTAAAAAGTTGTATTTAGAGTCAGGAGACCTGGGTCCCCTTGGACCTGCCACTTAGTCCTTGGGCAACTCAGCTAACTGCTTCAGTTTCCTGTGTTGTCAAATGAACTATATATAAATCTGTGATCCTAATTTGTCAACATCCTTCAAAATGTAATACAAGGGTTCTTCATCCCTCATCCTCATCTTGGCTCTTATCTTATTCTGTAGAGACAGGGACCCCCATCTTTCTTTCCAGCAGGAGAGACTGAAAGACATTAGTTGGGAAAACATGTAGTTGTCTTCATACTGGTACACTTTGTGAACAACACAAAAGACAGCCTGTTTTTGCTGATATCCATATAATACAACAGATATTTTTTCAGGATTTTAGTATTTAATCCCTGACCTCAAAGAGGTTACATTTTCTTAGCAGCATGAGGCACTCAGATGTAATGTATCATAACATGTAGTGTAGAGCGTTAAGAAAAAAGTTTTGTGAAAGGTCTGAGGGGAGATATTATTATTGACTTGACACAGCAGAGAAGAGGCTTCTTGGAGACGCAGTACATGCTGTGGAGAAAAAATTCTTGTATCTTCAATAACATGTTTTAAATATTTCCTTCCAGAATAATAAAAAGTCGTTCCCAACAACGCAACTTCCAGCTTCTTGTGATCACTCATGATGAAGACTTTGTAGAGCTTTTGGGTCGTTCTGAGTATGTGGAGAAATTCTACAGGATTAGAAAGAACATCGACCAGTGCTCAGAGATAATCAAATGTAATGTCAGCTCCCTAGGTTCTTCTGTTCATTAAAGTCTTTCTAAGTAGCGCTCTCTTTGAGAGAGTCTCTGACGTGGAAGCAGGAATGACAAGAACCTGCTAGTTGCCTTAAGCAGACTAGGCCTGACTTCTGAACATTTCTATGCAGTTTGATTGTAATAAAAATGACAAATTTAATTTCAAATGGCATTTGTCTTATTTTTAATTCTTTGAATGCTTCATTGGGATTTTAGATAAGCATGTGTTTGCTCTGGTAGGTAAGAGAAGCAGTAATATGTGACCAATAGATACTGTATAGTGTGAGGTAAAGCCATCCCCTGGGAGCTTCTAGTTCCAACTCTGTCAGTAACTCTGTGTGACTTTAGCAAAGTCCCTTTCTCTCTCTGAGCCTCAGTTTCCTTGTAAGTAATGTGGGTGTTTTGAAGTCCTACTTACCTCTGCCAGTGAGGTTTTTTGAATTTTTTGAATTAAAATGATCCTGTAAGAAAGTGCTTTGAAAATAATCAAGTGCTGTGGAGTTTGTTACCAGTTTGCTGAACAGTTTCCTGAATTAGGAGTCTGTATTTTTTCAAATATGTGCTGCTGTCTGCATGTACACTGTATGTGTATAGCTATGTAATAGGTGTTCAAAGGGACACAGGAAAATCGTATTGTTCTTGGCAGGAAGTAGAAACCATCCTGTATACCCTAGGTTACCCAAGAAAAGAACTTCCCTCTTGGGAGGTACCCAACTTGTGGTCAAGATCAGCAGTAGTTTAATATACTAGAATAGTCCGGAACAACTAAAATTATATAATATAACACTATCAAAAACATAACTTCATTAGTTGATTCCAACTGATTAAAATGTATTTCCTCTTCATTTAAAGTGAAAACCAGAGGAAGAACTATTATGGGGCACCTCAGCTACGCCCCTCTGCTAATTACTATGTGACAGGAAATAACCAAGATGTGTATTATTTAGAAAACACTATCCAGGATCTAGTGCAGGGGTTGTTAACTTGGGGTCTTGAATTTCCTGGGGGTGGGGGTGGGGAGTATATAATTTAATAATTGTATTTTAATAATTTTTAAAAAATAATTTGATAATTACATTTTGTTATAATTAATTTCCTTTGTAATCCTATATATTTAAAAACATTCTGAGAAGGAGATTTTAGGCCTCACCCATAGCCAAAAAAGGTTTGGAATTTCTGGTCTATTGGAATCCGATTAAAGGATCCTCTAGGCCCTAGAGGGATCATCAAACTTTTTAAATAGTTCACTGTCTCTCAAGACTGTTGGAGGGCTGGACTATAGTAAAAACAAAAACTTTGTTTTGTGGGCCTTTAAATAAAGAAACTTCATAGCCCTCGGGGAGGGGAATAACCGACCTCAGCTGCTGCATCTGGCCCGAGGGCTGTAGTTTGAGGACCCCTACTAGGGCTTTTTCCCCCTTTTAGTTACTATCAAATGCAGCCCCAACCTCTAGTCAAGACTTCATTAGACCACTAGAGGTATTTATAGAAGAAATGTGCAGATTTGATTTTCATGGCAAAAAAAAAAAAAAAATGAGAATATTGAATAATTTATTTTAAGCAAAGATTGCATATAGGACTTAATGTTGGAAGAGATCTTAAAAGATTACCTAGTCTAAATACCCTCTTTTTAAAGATGAGGAAACAGATCTGGAAAGATCAGGTAACTTTCCTGGGTTCATACAAGTAGCAAAGACAGGATTCTTATCCATCTTTATTTACCCTCTGATTTCTTGTTGAATTTCTGTCTATCCTTTAAAGCCTAACTCAAATGTCAGTTTTTATCTCCCCAGTGCTTGTCAAAGAATTCTGCTTATAGTATGCATTGATTACATATTTTTACATTCAACAGATTTGGTTGCCTTATTTCTTGGCCATGAGCCAGAAATGTTGAAGAGGTCTGCCCTAATCTTTCAGTCCCTTTCTCTATAGGAAAACAGGAAGCCATTTATAGAACAAACAGTATTAATAGCTGGGGACCTCTCCCCAGTTTTAAGAAGGGTATTTGGGGACAATTCAGTAACTTTCAGGTCCTTACCAGATTCACCCCACTTGTGAATGCAATTCCAAGATTCCCAGAAAAACGATACAGTAGGAGTTCTGACTCTAAGTAGAAAACCAAGGCTGAAAACCTGCCTCTGATACTTATCACTTGTGCAACCTTGGACAGTCCTTTAACTTACTTGGGCTTCAGTTTTCTCTACAAAATGAGAGTTGGACTGGGTGTCATCTGAAAAGCCTCTGAAATGATCCTGTAAGATTTCCTCTGCTGTTAGAGGGGTTGAGATGGCAACTACCAGGGAAGAATCTTTTGGGTTAATTCTGTGGCCAGTGCATCTCCTTTGACAGAGGAAATTACTTAATTTAAAGAAAATGCCATCATTTTGAACTTTAATTCATCATTTGGCTGTTTAAAAAAATTCCTAGAAACAAAATATCTGTGGGAGGATTTTCGTTTCTTAGCCAGTTACTGGCAGTTTCTCACATGTGGAAAAATCAAGTCCCAGTGACAGCAACACCCTCACCGCCTACTCCACCTCCACCTCCACCAAAACAAAGTGACCACATTTCAGGCTTGTTGATCTAGGTGGTGCCATGGACAGAGGAAGACCAATACAGTTGTGATCAGCATCAAATATAATAGGTTAGGAAGGTCTGATAACCACGTCTTTTTGGATACTCTCCCTGTGTGTTTGGTCCAGGACTCTTACTTGGTTCTCCTACCTGTCTAGCTCCTTAATCTCTTTAGCTAGATCATCAACCTAATCACTGTGGAGTTAGGACTCTACAGTTCTGTGCTGGGCCCTTTTATTTACTCTTCCAGTTTTGCAGTGCTCTATTAAGATCTTTTGAATCTCTAGTTATCAACTCTAGACAAATGAGAAGATTCATAGTATAAAGGGTGTGAACCTAGTCAGAAAGACATGGATTTGAGACCTACCTCATGTTTACTATTTGATGAGGGCAACCTCCCTGCTACTCAGCTTCCTCATCTCTAATATGAGGATAACAGTAATATTTCCAGGGATGTACCATTCGGCAAACATTTATTAAACACTGTGCCAAGTACTAGGATACTAAGACAAAAAAATTTATGTTTGAATAGGATAATGTAGGTAAAGTGTAAACTATATTTGTTCCATATAGCTATAAGCTATTATAATAATGATGAATAAGATTCTATATCCAGCCCTTTTCTCTCCTGAGCTCCATCTCACATCACCAATGCCCAATAGACATCTCTAATTGAATGTCTTGGAAATGTCCTCTTTATCCCAAAAGTTACTCTTCTTTTCTAAGTTCCTGATTTTTGGTTTTGAGAGAAAACTTTACTAGTTCTTCTGACTTAGTTTTTCTGAGTGGATGAAGGGCAGAGAATTAAGTTTTCTAACATTCATTTCCTGATGTGGATACAGCATTTTGGCTTACACAAAGCCTGATGGTAGCAAAGTTCTTGGCCTGGTGACATGGGACGTGCAGGGGAGCAGTGGTGTGGTTAGGATTCTTTAATGGGGACTTCCATTTATCTGTCAGCCAGGTTTCTGAGTCAATAGTCTGGATGTACATTTCAGAAATAAGTGTACTGCAGAGTCATAACCAGATAGGAGTCTCATAATTCTTTCATTCCTAGATACCCATGCTAAAAGTAAAAACCCAGCTATGTGATTACTGGGCAACCCTGATTGATATTTCAGGGAAGGGATGACATTTTTAAAGGATAAAAGAGGAATGGGTTTTGTATGGAGAACTCATAGTGTCTAATAATAAGAAGAAATTAATGATAGAAAAGAGGGCATATTGGGGGAAGGAGTGGTCAGTAGCAAAACACTTTTGAGGAAGGAAAGGATAAAAGGAGAGAGAGAGAATAGAATAAATGGAGGAAATACAGGTAAAAAAAAAAAAACAACTAAATTTCCCATTTGTGGGCACTGTATTTTTTTGAAATGTTCCTACTATAAATTTTTTATAAGAACTGATCAAATCCAACAACACTGTCACTATGAAGAAGAGGCTGATAAATATGGGTCTGAGATTGTAAACCAAGGACCATGAATGGAGTAGGTAATCTAATCATACCCTCCTGAATATTCTCTTTAGCTTCTGTCACTCTCTTGGCTTTCTTTCTTCCCAGCTGACTAGTTTGGTTTTTTCAGCACTGTAATCACACACCTCTAAGCTTCCAAGCAGAGGGGTTACCCATATCTCTGTCCTCAGCTCTCATCTAATATCCCTTAATCATCTTTCCCCATCCTATGTGGTCAATTGTTCTTATGCATGTGACTTGATAAACTGCATATACAAATCCTTTTCTTTCCAGAACTCCAATATTGCATCACCAGTTGCCTCCTGGACATCTTCACCTGGATGTTTCACTAACATCTCAAAACTCAAAATGTACAAATTGGATTTTAGTTCCTTTCCATTCCCCTTCCCCCAAGTCTGCTCCTCCTAATTTTCCTATTTCTATCAGGCCTGCTATCCTAATCACTCAACTTTGTAACTTCAGAGTCATCTTTCATTTGTCTTTTTCATATCCAATCATTTTCTAAGTCCTGCAAATTCAAATTCCACATTTAGAAAGGTGTCTATCCTCCAGCATATGAAGACTTTTCCCACCAGAATGGACAGATAAGAAATTTTATTTCAGTGGCTATGAGGACAAGTGAAATAGATGTGCATGTTTAGAAATCCTGAGATCATCCTGGATCATTATCTGTTATCCTGATTTTTGTCTTGCCCCTGGACTTTAGTGACTGAAAGAGAGAATGAGGCTGACGACTATGCCATTCTGCTGTACTTAAAACCAATTTTTGTAAGAGTCGAGACCATTCTGTAATGCCATTGGCCCTTTTTGAAAAAACTATTTATTTGCAAAAAGCTTCACAGAAAGATGAACTAGAAAACAAAGTTGGAATCTTCTGTCTCCAACTGCTGATTAATATGCTTTCAGCTCCCCTCAGCTGGCCCTTGAAATGCCACCTCTCCAGAAAGGTTGCTAAATTGATCAAAGGAAATTGTTACTTTGGTTAGATGCTCCCAATATGTGAAATTCTTATGTCTTCTATCTTTTCTCCATCCTGTAAAGACTCATCCTCAGAAAAATAGTGTTTATTGTCTAATGGAGGGGAGAGGGCAGCTTTAAATCTGAAGCAGTTCTCTAGGGGTATTAGCTCAGTCGGTAGATCATGAGACTCTTAATCTCAGGGTTGTGGGTTCGAGCCCCACGTTGGGCGCCAAAATGTTGGTGTTTTTGTTCTTTAAAATGTGGTGTTCTTCTTCCAAAACACAACCAGGTGATAAAAGTTCAGATCTTTTATTGTGTCCTACAATATAGCCCGGTTAGCTCAGGCCTATCTCTCTGCTTGGTTCCAAGAGATCTTGCAGCTTTGTCCTTGGCTTCTGCCTCTGCTTTCTTCAGCCTCCATCCAGCACCAAGTTGGAAGATGCAATGAATCTCTCCTGCCTCGAAGATAGGGCTTGTGGGCTTCCTCCCAGAGTGCTCCTCTCCGACCCCAGTCAATGTTCCCAAGAAAACTCTCTCCAGCTCTAAGAGCTTTCTGTATACATATGATCTCCCAAAGGTTAACTCCTCCTTCTGGAGAGAGAGGGATTCTGGGTTATCTCCCAGAGTGCTCTCTGGCCCTAAGGGAGGTGTGAATTTGGATATCTCATACTAAGCCTGAAATTTCCCAAACGTGTGAACTCCAATGAGTACTTAAATACTTCTTGCTTCTATGAGCTCTCTAAAGATGTGAACACAAGCATTGTTTCCATCAGTTGTACTTAGCACCTTGTTTCAAGTTCTGGCCCAAAATATCTCCTTCTAAGATCAAATCAACCATATTGAACCATGCTAAATTAGATAATTATTGTCTCTATCAACTCTAATGGCTTAACACTTTGTAAAGATTCCAACATGAAACGAATGGTAAGCCACAAAATTCCTCCTAAAACCCCAGATTTCTCTCCCTTCCCAAATTCCTCCCATCCTTAAGGCCCATTCTCACAAAAACGTTAGAGAAATGAGGAAATAGGCATATGAAACATTAGTTATTGAGATCTTCTCAATTGCCTTCTATAGTACTGTCTATGGTGTTTTTAATGATTTGATATCTTTCAAATCTTTCTATATTTGAGTCTTCAAGGAGTTGTCTTCTGACCCTTTAGCTGGAATTTCCTTAAATCTTGGTTTTATTTTAAGGAAAAATGTGCAACCACATTATTGGCCACTACCTAAACTACTGGTGCTAAGTTGTTCAATACATAGCAGAGGAGAGAAAGAAATAAACATTTATATAGTACCTACTATGTGCCAAGGATTGTACTAAGCTCTTTTTTACAAATATTATGGCTGAATATATTTCGCTCTCTTGTTTAGTCATATCTGATTATGACTCCATGGACTGCTAAATGGGGTTTTGTTGTCGTTGTTGTTGTTTTGGCAAAGACCTGAAGTGGTTTGCCATTTACTTGTCCAGTGTATCCCCATTTTACAGATGAAGAACAGGGGCAAATAGGGTTAAATGATTTACCCAGGATCTCACAGCTAGTAAGTGTCTTGAGATAGGATTTGAATTCAGGTCTTCCTGACTCCATTGTGATATCCACTGTGCTACCTATCTGCCCTGTTTCATACTTAGCTGGGCTCATATCTTCAAATAGCACATTGGGATGGGCACTGAAGACATTCCATTGTGGCAGATTGCCAAAGCCTCTGCTGACCTCCGTGACCTTAGTTCACCCCCGGGCCTCACAATGAGGCATCAGAATTGGACTTTTGTGGAAGGCACTAGGAAGATGATTAATAAAGAATCTCACAGATTGGAACTGATAAAGTCAAGGGTATCTTGTCTCATCTCTCAAGTGACATAAATCCCAGCTGTGCCATTACTCACTTTTCTTATCTCACTAAAACATCAGCCTAATATGTTCTACCTACTCCTTTGCTGGTCAGTGATACCTTCAGAGCTTCAGCCCACAAGTGTGGGTATGTAACTCAGCCAGGGAAGTCCCACACAATGACCTTTGCTTAACAAACTAAGAACAGGGGACTGTTTCATTTCCATAAAATCTCTGGAGAGCTTTGCAAGGGGGCCTAAGCTCATGGCAAGCATTTGATAAATGCTTAGTGAGTTGAATTGGAATGGATTGTTTATAAGGCTTATATATGTTTTGTACTTTTTTGTCTTTCCCTGGAAATTTATTCAAATCAAATATTTCCAAGGAGATTTTTGATAGAATAAAGCAATGCAATACAGTACAGTTCAGTACAGTAGAATACACAATCAATACAGTGGGTAGCTAGATAACTCAGTGGATAGAGCACTAACCTTGGAATCAGGAAGACCTGAATTTAAATCTAGCCTTGGAACTAACTGTGATCCTGGGCAACTCATTTAACTCTGTTTCCCTCAATTTCCTCACCTGTAAAATGAGCTAGAGAAGGAAATGGCAATACTCTCCAGTATCTTTGCCAAGAAAACTTAAAGTATCAATTATGACAAACAATTCGGTAACAACAATATAATATACTTAATAATTTATTAAAGACCCATTATCAACAGCACAGAATGCTGTTACAATAAATCCTAGTTCCTGTTCCCATGAAACTTAGTCTGAAGGAGTTTAGGATATATACACAAGTTATTATACACATTATATAATTCCAATCCTGTTATGGGCCATCACACAATCCAAATACAAAAGAAAGCAGCAGGTCTGAGAAGGACATTTACAATTGATTGATTAGACTTCCTGAAAGAAGTAGCAAAAGTAGGAATTCAGTAGACAAAGGGAATATTTATGGAAAGGCATTCTAAGCATATGGAAGAATGTAATAAGCTACATGGGGGAAAAAGGATGGGGGAGAGGCAAACAGCAGTCCAGTATCCTTAAGGCATAGAAAATATGAAGGCCATGCTAGGATCAACAGGAGTGGAGCAAACTGATAAGAACATGTGATTAGACCATTTGAGAGTGAGACTACAGATTCAGAGCTGAAAAAAAGTCATCTTCTCCAACCTCATTTTACAGATGAATAGCTAAGGAATAGAAAAGTTAAGATACTTGTCCAGTGTCATACAGGTAATAAGTAGCAAAGAAGTCTTTTATAACTTTCCCTCCAGCACACTGTTCCTTCCATATTGTTTCTTTAAAACTCTGAAAAGAGTTACTAATAGAAATCAAAGCATGCCCAAGGTTCTACTCTATACTCATCAGATTGGTAAATTACAAAGATAAATATTGAGAGATTATGGGGAAACGGGTACATTAAAGCACTGTTGGTGGAATTGTGAATTGGTTCCAACACTCTAGAAAGCAATTAGGCAAAAATTTTTACAAAAGCAAAAAAATAAACCCATTTTGATCCAGCACTGCTGCTTAAGAAGCTATATTCCCAAAGAAATGAGAAAAGAAGGGGAAAGATCTGTATGAAAACTATTTTTAGCAGCTTTCAGTGAATTCAATTTAATAAACATTTAAGTGCCTGCTATGTTCCAGGCACTGTGCTAAGTGTTGAGGATACAAAAAAAGTAAAAGATAGGTCCTGCTCTCAAGGAGTTTACAGTCTAATTGGTGGGAAGGGAATAATGTAGAAACAAATGTATACAAAGCAAACTATATACAGGACAAATAGTGAACAATTGAAAGGCTTAGAATGTCTTTCCACACTTCCTTTGCCCATTCAATTTCTATTTTTCCAAATTAGATGCTACTTCTTTCAGGAAACTTAGCCAATTGGTAGTGAATGTCCTCTTCAAAACTGCTGATTTCTTTTGTAATTGGAATGTACTTAGCATATATTTTTGTGTATAATAGCTCTTTGTTTTAAACTCATCAAGAGGAGTTGGGAAAGGCTTCCTGTAGAAGAGAGAATTGGTACTCCAGTGAAGGAGAGAGATATTCCAGGGATGAGAGACAGCCAGAGAGAATGCCTGGAACCAAGAGTGAATTCCTGGAGCTGAGAATATCTTATTTGCAGAACTCTGGAAGACAAGTGTCACCAAATTGAAAAGTATGTTTGGGGAGTGAGATATAAGACTGGAAAGGTAGAAGGGGCTAAGTTATAAAGAGCTTCATATATCAAACAGCTTTTTGCATTTGCTTCTGGGGCAGTAGGCAGGCACTGGGAAGCTAAGGGACTGTTTATCACCTGGAAAACAGTTAAACAAATTATGGGATATAAATATAGTGGAATGCTATTGTGCTATAAAGAATTATGAATTTGTATGATCTAATGCAGATAATTTGTTATTAAAAAAAAAAAAACAACATTTATAAGACAAACAACTTTGAAAGACTGAAGAATTCTGATCAATGCAATGACCAGCCATGATTCCATAGAATCCATGATGAAACATAGTTTGACAGAAAATTGATGGACTCAGGGTGCAGGATTGAGTTATATTTTTTGGACATAAACAAAAGGTGAATTTCTTTTGCTTGATTATGCATATTTACTATAAAGATTTTGTTTTTCTTTTTTTTTTTAATGATGGTGGCAGGAGAGAAAGAAACCTAGATTTTTTTTTTTTGGAAAATTTTTAAATTATTATTTTTTTTTTTTTTGCTGAGGCAATTGGGGTTAAGTGACTTGCCCAGGGTCACAGCTAGGAAGTATTAAGTGTCTGAGGACAAATTTGAACTCAGGTCCTCCTGACTTCAGGGCTGGTGCTCTATCAACCATACCAACTAGCTGCCCCAAGTTTTTTAATTTTTTAAAAAATTTAATAAAAACAGCCATGGCATCTGTGTTGTCTTTTTTCCAAAACTCTCAAAGAGAAGAGAAAATAATGATATGGCGAAAAAAAACATGCAAAGAAAAGGTGGTACCAGATTATGAAGGACTTTGAATGTCATACATTCCCTGCTGTCTCTTATGAAGATCTGGAACTCGAAAGAAGTCAAAATGAGATATATACCAGATATCGTTTTCATGGAGAGGATAGTTGAAAAGCACACATGTGGACAACATTAACAAAGTGTACAATGGAGAAGAATAGGAGACTCAAAGGCTTAACCCTTAGGAGCACATTGAGAAGATCAAAGTAATGTAAACTCTCCCACCTCATCTTTGGTGGGGGAGGGGGAAAGAGTTGGAAAGACCCTGATGTAAACCGTGTCCCCTTTAATCTTTGGGGGAAGGGTGGTCCTGAGTCTCAAAATCCTCCAGGCCTTTGGGATGGGTCCCACTCTCCTGTTCATAGGGAAAACTCCCAGATAGTAATCTCCTATTCAATTGGAGATCTTAGCCAGGGGCATGATCATCACTCTCTATTGAAAGGCCAAAACAAACCCCATATATAACTGAAGGCCTGTCAATCTCTGCTAATTCCTAATCAGGAATGCCCATTGAGATGCCTCTCAGTGTAAATCCATCTTAGCAAAAGTCCTAACAGGAGTTTGACCTCTTAAGGAAGTTGTTTCCTTAGTGTCATAAACCCATTCTTACCACAAACCTTGAGCCTGTACTCATTGAGGTTTAGGAATTCTTGCAAAGCCTGTGACTGGCCAAAGGGGATCCCATTGCTGTCAGGGAATCTCTCAACCCTCATTTCTCACACCTCAACAAAAGAAAAAAATGGAGAAGCAGGAAACAGACCAATTGAAAAGATTAAAGATGAACCAGGAAAGCCTATCCACAGAAAAAATATCTGCTAGGATGCTTCAGGAATATCGGAGGACAAGGAAGACTAAGAAAAAGTCATCAGACGTAGCAAGTAAGAAGTCAATCAATCAACAAGCCTTTATTAAGTTTTTACAATGTGCCAATACTGTGCTAAACAATAGGAAAACAAAGAAAAATAAAAATTAATCCCTGCCATCAAGGAACTTATATACTAATTGGAGAGACAAATACATAAATCCTAACATATAAAATAAGGACAAAATGGAGGAAAGATAACCTTAAAGAAGCTGGGGGATCAGGAAAGATCTCTTGGAAGAGTTGGCCTTGGAGTTGAATTTGAAGGGAAGTCAGGGATTTTCAGAGAGATTGGAAAGAGTAGGAATTTTTTTTTAATTATTGTTATATCTTTTTATTTACAAAACATGCATGGGTAACTTTTTCAACATTGACCCTTACAAAACCTATTCCAAATTTCCCCCTACCCCTATCCTCTCCCCTAGATGACAAGTAGTCCAATACATGTTAAATATGTTAAATTATATGCTAAATCCAATATATGTATACATATTTCTATATTTATCTTGCTGTAAAGAAAAATCAGATCTAGAAAGAAAAAAAAAACCTGAAAAAGAAAACAAAAAAGCAAGCAAACCGTAACAGAAAGAATAAAAATGCTATGTTGTGGTCCACACTCAGTTCCCATAGTCCTCTCTGGGTGTAGATGACTCTCTTTATTACTGGACAATTGGAACTGATTTGAATCATCTCAATATTGAAGAGAGCCACTTCCATCAGAATTGATCATTATATAGTCTTGTTGTTGCCATGTATAATGATCTCCTGGTCCTGCTCATTTCACTCAGCATCAGTTCATATGTCTCTCCAGGCCCTTCTGAAATCATCCTGTTGGTCATTTCTTACAGAACAATACTATTCCACAGCATTCATATATCATAATTTATTCATCCATTCTCCAGTTGATGGCATCCATTCAGTTTCCAGTTTCTAACCACTACAGAAAGGACTGCCACAAACATTTTTGCACATCAGGTCCTTTTCCCTGAAAGGGGGGAAATCTAGGAAGGGGACATAGTCAATACAAAGGCATACAAAATAAATCAAGTGTCAGATTATGTGTGAGGAGCAATAAGTACATCCATATAATTGAATTGTCCATAGAAGGAAGTAGAATGTGAACAAATTAGAAAAATAGGAAGGGGTCGGGTTGTGAAGAGAATGAAATACCAAACATTTTATATTTGATCCTTGAAGTAATAAAGAGAATGGAATTTACTGCAGAGGGGGAGGGGTTGAAATGGTCAGACCTTAGTTTTAGGAAAATCACCATGGCTGAGTGGAGGAGGGTATATTAAAGTGAGGAGACATCTGAGGCATTATGAGGGAGATCTGTTAAGAAGCTGTTGTATTAATCCAAGTGATGGATGATCAAGGCCTAAACTAAAGCGATACCCATGGGAATGGAGAAAAGAATCAGAGGAAGAAATATTGTGGTTGCAGTATTTGGCAGCTGATTGGATGTGTAGGAAGAATTAGAGAGAATAGTGAAGAATGATAGCAAGCAGTGGAGGATGCTGACCTGGATTTCATCATATTCCAACTAGATGGATGGTGGTCCCGTCAATAGTAACAGAAGCTTAAAAGAGTTGAAGGGAAAAGGTAATGAATTCTGTTTTAAACATGTTAGGTTTAAGATGTCTAAGGCACAGCCAGTTCAAAATGTCCAACAAGTACTTGGTAGTACTAGATTTCAGGAGAAGTACTAAGACTGGATAAATAGAATCTTGGAATTAGATACTTAGAGAAGATCATTGAATCCATACAAACTCCTACTATCACTAAATAAAAGAATATAGAGGGAGAAGAGAAGAAGATCCAGATGCAGCAAAAGAGGCAGGTGAGAATTGACCCAGAAGAAAGCTGAATCATGAAAAGCTTGAAAGGAGAGAATGAACAGGATGGAGAAGGTGGTCAATATAGGAAATACTAGGAAAGTTAAGAAGGATGAGGACATTGCCAATCAAGATGAAATGAAACATGGCTAATTAATAGTCTGAGGAGGTAGAGTGGTGATGAATAGTTTGTGTATCATTGACATTTGAATGAAACAATGGGGCTAGATTTTTTTTGAGTGCTTACTGTGAACCAGACACAGTGTTAAGCTCTAGGAATGCAAATACAATATACTCCCTTTCCCCCCCAAAAGATTTTCCCCACTCTTAGGGAGATTATATTGCAATCAAGGAAAACGACATATATCTGTTGGATCTGGAAAGGTAGGGGAAGTATTCGAATAGAAAGTGGGTGGGAAAAGTTCAAAAAATCAAGAGCAAAGCCAGGAGAAAACTGAGCATGGATGATCCAGAAAATTCAAATACTTGTTCTACACAGGAACTCACTAATCAGAGGAGGGTCTTCAGAAGTGGAAATATCCCCAAGGTGAGCAGACTAAAGAGGTAGAGATGGGGAAATAGTAATAAAATATTTAAATCATTCTGTAAGAATGATTTTCATGAGGGTAGCTGAGGTGGAAGTAATGGACCAATAAATGTGAGAATGAAGAAACTATTTTCTTAGGTGAAAAGTCAGGCTTTCCCAGAACTGAACCTAAGCAAATCAAAATGGTTGGACAAAGGCCAGAAACTGGTACAAGTCATCAATTCTGTAATTTCAGCCTCAGCTGAATGCTACCTCTGTCCATCATATAGTCTAATATTCTTTAGGGGAAGTTGATCCAAGAAAACAGGAAATTCTTAAGAAATAAAATTCCAAAGGTACAAACATTATTCTGATGAGGAAGAAAATGGAATGCTATAAAATAACATATATGTGAATGAATACTAGTGGAACTTATGAAAACAAGGCTGTGTGATTAAAAATTAACATAAATGAATAGTGTGATCCTATAAAGATGGTGTCAAGAGTACTAAAGCACAGAATAAATGGAAACCATCAGTGAAGGATGCTAAGGATGATAATGACAAAAAAGGGATTTTTCATTAGGTAGGTTAGATACAAGGGATGGAATCTTGGGGTTAGAACAAGAATAAGAGATGAAATCATGAAACTAGAACTACTCAATTCTGATTTGCTTCTATGTTTTCTACCCAAGAAGAATGGATTTTAGATTGAAAAGTTTAAAATAAAAAACAGCCACCAATGAATTAAAATTCAAGACAAGTGAACAAATGGTAAGAGAGTGCTTGGCAGTACCATTACAAATCAAGTCATTAAGGTAAAAGGAAAAAAAAACATGATGGTGATACCGAGTGACTATTGGCAATCATTTAAAAATCATGGAAAGTGAAAGAGGTCCCTCAAATCAGAAGTAGGACAAATGTTGTCCCAGTGTTTAAAAAAAATAGGAGATGGTACAGTCTTCAAATTATAAACCAAAGAGCTTAATTTCTTGGTAAATTCTAGAATCTTTTAAATTTAATTTTTTTTCAATGAACAAAAAATTTTCTTTCCATTCCTCATTCTCTTCTCCACTGGAAAAGGCAAAACAGAAATAAAACCTTTATAACAAATATGCATAGTCAAGCAAAACAAGTTCTCCTATTGATTATATCCAAAATACTGTCTCAATCTATACCCTAATTCTATCACCTCTCTGTCAGAAGGTAGGTTTTATGCTTCATCTTGTTTCTCTGGAATCAAGGTTGGTCATTGCAATGATTAGAGTTCTTAAATATTTCAAAGTTGTTTGTCAGTGCAATGGTGTTGTTGTTGTATAAATTATTCTCCTGGTTCTGTTCTCTTCACTATGCATCAGTTCATACAAGTCTTCCCAGATTTATATGAAATTCTTGTCTTCATTTCATATAGAATAATAGTATTCATACATTCACATACTATATGTGTTCAGGCATTCCCCAATTAATATCCCCCTTCTTAGTTTACAGTTCTGTGTCATCACAAAAAGAACTATTATAAAGGTTCTTTCCTTCTCTCTTTGATGTCTTGGAGGTATAGGCTAGTAGGGATATCTCTAGGTCAAAGAGTATGCAGTTTATTTGGGGGTAGGGGGGGATAGTTCCAAATTGTTTTCCAGAATGGGAAGACCAAATTAGTTCTCTATCAACATTTCTGTACCATCACTAATATGTTTTAATATATTAATATGTTCCTTTGACCACTTATCAAATGGTGCTTTTCTTATAAATTTGAATCACTTCCCTACATATTTTGGAAATGAGATTTTTGTCAGAAAAATTTGCTGCAAAGATTTTTCCTATATGCTTTAGAATATATTATTAAAAGGTTAATTCATAAACATTTATTTAGGAATAGAAGTGGCAGTTACTCCGAGTCAGCATATTTTTAAGAATAAGTTATATGCCTAATAGACAAGTAACAAAAAGTTATTAATAATTTTCAAAAGAAGAAAGAAAAACTATCTTCCACAAGATAAAACTATTAAAAATCACAAATAATCAGAGAAGTACAAATTATGTTCATCAAGTAAGCAAAACTAAGAAAACTTATGGAAAGGTTGTGGGAATAAGGATATCCTAAATTACTGCTGGTGGAGCTATGACCTGGTTCAAATATTAAGGAAAATAATTTGGAATCAATCATGTAGGAAATTTATAAAATCATTCATACCCTTTTAATCAAGAGATCATACTCCTGAGATTACAGGAAACTTATTTACAGAAAGAAAAGACAAAAATATTCACAGACCCAGTGAATAGACTGAGAACCAGCTAGATTGGACACCATAGGGCTAGAGAACTTCCTGCAGTTGCCCAGAACCCAACAAGTTTTCGAGGACCCAGAAGGAAAGAATTTGGGGCAAACTTTCTCATCTCTACCCCAATCTCTGTTCCCTTGATCCTACCCAGTACTGGTCATCCCTCCAGATTGGATGCTATCCTTCCCCACACTTCATCATTCCCATCAGTGGAGGTAACACTGCTCCAATCCTTGGGACCAAATAAATACCCATCCTAGTAGTCATCGGTCAAGGATATAGCTCACACTGCTTGACTGATTAGGGAGTAATCAAGAACAGTTCTTCCAGTAAGACAGTGACCTACCTTACCATCTGCCCTGTCATTGCTTCCTAAGGTCTCCTGGGCCTTACCATTTGCAATGCAACTGAACTCTCCTATATGCATTATCTCCTATAATTAGAAAGTAATCACCTTGCTAGCAGGAACTTCACGTACGTAATAAATTCTATTCTATAACAGCACTATTATCTGCAAAAAAAATAAAGAGAAACAAAATACATATGTCCAAAGCAGGGAATGGCTGAACCAATTATGGTATATGTATACAATGAAATGTTACTGGACTGTAAGAACAATGAATAGGGAGAATTCAGAGAACTATGGGAAGATTTGTATGAAATGATACAGAACAAATAAAGCAATGTAAATGTAGTGCCATTAAAAAAAAAAAAAAGACAAGACAAAGAGTCAATTAAGCTTAGATCAAATACAACAGGCAGTGGTGGTAACATACTATCAGAGCAACAGCAAACATCCTTCCTTTCTGTTAACAATCTGCAAGCTACACAATTGGAAAATGACGTGCACGGTCCCTTGCAGTCATGCCATATTAGTCAGTTTTGCTTAACTCTCTCCAAGGAATGGTTTTGTAGGTGGTTTTGTTGGGGAGGGAAATGTGTTGTATCAAACCAAATGTATCCACAAAAAGAGAGAAAAGAGCAGATGATACTTAAGTAACTTCATTTATTTGTTTTTAAACAAGATTACTAGGTTGCTAGATTAGGGAAATATTATAGATAAAGTAAATCTACATCAGCAAAACATGACAAATTCTTATTGTAAAACATGGAGACAATGAACGAATATATGGGTTATATTATACTACAGTTAGATTGTGTTATAATTGATGTAGTAATTAAACCCAAAGATTGTACAGTAATCAACTTCTAGGTGGCTCAGGGGATAGAATGCTGGGTCTGGAGTCAGGAAGACCTGAGTTCAAATGTGGCCTCAGATATTTACTAGCTATGTGACCCTAGACAAATCACTTAACTCTGTTTGCCTCAGTTTCCTCATCTATAAAAATGAGCTGGAGAAGAAAATGGCAAACTACTATACTATCTTCATCAAGAAAACCCTAAATGAGGTCACAAAGATTCAGACAAAACTGAAATAACTAAACAACTATGGTGGAATTCTATAGGGAGCTGTCCTTGGCCATGTATTTTGAGTATTTTTATCAGTGACTAAAATCATGCTCATAAAATTTGCACATGACATGGATTTTTAGAAGCTATCTTATCCAACTCCTTTATTTTTGCAAAGGAGAGATTTACAGATTCAGAGATATTAAGTTGTTTGTCACCAAGGATATATTATGATCTGATTCCAAATTCAGTTTTTTTCTACTATAATATGCCATCTCAAAGATGAAATAAGAGTATGCTAAGATGAAATTTTAAAACTTTCATATCACATTATCATATACAACCACATTTTAAAATGTGATATAATATGCTTTGAGGTGTTTTGTTTTAAATTAACCCTTCAGTTAACATGCATTTATTAAGTACCTCCTGTATTCCAGATATACAACTAAGATCTAGAAAATACAAACAAAGGAAAATTGGCAGTACCTGCTCTCAACGGCATAGTCAAATGGTACAGGATGAGGATATATAGCTACATAACAATCCCTATAAAGGAAAGAAGACTGAGGGGTCTTAGTGGACTGCAAACTCAGTATGAATCAACTGTGTTATCACACACAGACAAAAAAAAAAAGAACTAAGATAATCTTAAGAGATACAAAACTTTTAGAGCAAGAAAGGTCCTGCTATGATCCTGAATGTATCAGAATACACCTGGGCATTCTGTTTCATTCCTTAGTTTTGGGTGTCATGACTTAGGAAAGATAATAGTAAACTGGAGGGCTTACAGAAGAGGATGTCTAGGAGATTACCATGCTATTCAAGAATTGAGGATTAAAAGAACCTGGGAAAACAGCTTGTAAAAGTGAAGATTTGGGTAGGATGCAATAGCCATCTTCAAGTATTTGAAAGGATTTGTGTAGAAGATCAAATCCTGTTAGCCTGCAATCCTGTTTTTGAACAATGGTCTTCACATCCCATAGAGGGTTGGGACTACAGGGTAACTTAAGAGATGAAAACTTTTTTCTTTTCTTCTCTTTTTTTGAGGTGGAAGGGGGGGAAGTGTCAAATTCCAATGCATGTTATGGTTTATTTTGTGTGATTACTTAAAATAAATTTTTATTGGCATCTTTTGTTTTTATATTATTTATATTTGCCACTAAACTTCTCCCCATCCACAAGTCATTCCTTTTAATAAAATAAGAAGGAAAGTTTTTTTAAAAAGTTATATAAAATTAAAAAGATGAAAAATTTCAAAGGCACTGGGTTGTTCCATTTCACTCTGCTCAGTCACAAGAGCAGAGTGTTCTGGATGCATGCACACCGCTCACTATTCCCAAAGCCACATAGGACCTTTCATATTCTACTTTTCCACAAAATATGCAACATCATCCCATCTATTCCCTCCCTCTCTCATCTTTCTATCTCACTCCCAAAAGTCCCCTGCCCACATATACCTACTACAATCCCTTTACCACACATTTGAATTAAAATGTAAAATTACTACGTTTTGTAGTCTACCTCCTATTATATTTCAACTTTATCTTTTAGTAGGAGCTATTATTATTAGTTTCTTCTTTTTCTATCTTCTTTTTTCAGTCCATTCTAATACCAGAGAGAGCTGTAAGTAGAAATGTTTGCTCCCATAGTGAGTAGCATCTCAGATCTTCAATTGTGGTGAGGTGGGGTGAGGAGGCAGAAATTTTAGTAATACACCAGAATGAGATTAGTACTAGGGAATAAGGGAGAAGGATTCAAGATCTTCTTTCCTGTTTTAACTAATTCTTGCTAACTAGATAGTGAATTCTGTTTCCTTTACTGTTGAAGGCTTGCAATTGCTTCCAGCACTCTTTAAATTTGATACCTTAGGACAAAGTCTTACAGCTTATTAGAGCTTTAAAAAGCATTTTTTATATTATATGTCCTATTTTTATTGCAATCACTTGTTTCACATGATTTGTCATTGAGTTCACAAAATTTTGACACAATTATTTAATTCATTAGGAAATCACACATTACATTGATTATTAAGTGCCCCCTTGATGAACACTTAATTTTTCCAAGTACAGCTTTCATTATATTCCATAGATTTTCAAAGGGGTTAAATCAGGCAAGTTTCTAGATCACTCAAGCATGTTTAATTCCATTTTTGCATAAATTTCTTAACTTTTTGTGATATGTGGCATGGCACAAGGCCATGTTGGAATATCATTCTCTCTCCTTCTTAAGTAAAATAATCAGAGTTCACTTCATTGGAGACAAGACTTGTTGGGCCATTGGAAATAAAATAAAAATACCTCAAACAATTTTGAAAGTGGCTATTTTACAATCTAATGAAGACCAAATTCTGTACTTCTGACAATGATTTTGCCAGATATAGTCTTTGATTGGGGGGGGGGGGAAGCTTCATTGCTAAAAATTCCCTTTTTCCAAATTTCAATATTTTGATTTTTGTATTGTTTTGTCCACAATAAGCATTTTTTTTTTCAAAGCAAAGGTGATCAGTTTTCCAGAGCTGCATCTGCTCTGTGTCCAGGGTTCAGAGAAATATTCTGAGATCTTTGAGCTTCTATCTCCTCTAATACCATGACTCTAGTTCCCACTGAGGAAAGGAGATGACTACCCTTGTTTGTGCTCTTGAAAGCTAATCTTGACCTCTACAATGTACAAACTTAGTTAGCTATGACTCTTAGATTCCTATGACTCACTTTCCTGACCACCCCACTGATCTTCTTCACCTAAAATACAAAAGAACAGAGACCAAGAAACAAGACTTTTCCCCAAGATTAGATGGTTTCAATGGGGAGAAGCCCCAAGGCTTCCCACAGTAGAATACTGTCTCTCTCCAGACCACCATGGCTCACAGAGGAGCCATGGATATTCTCCAAGAGTACAATGAAATACAATGAAGTGAAGAAAGATGAAAATTTGGATGCTTCCACAGCAATCAAAAAGTCTCCCATTGCCCAACTGGTTAGTGGTTAGTGACAGATAGCTCTGCATGTACTGTGATCTCTCCTTGAACCTCTGAAACACAGTATCTGAGAAACTAAGTCCTTTGTGTCAAGAGCACAAACAAGGCTAGTTGAGAAAAAGACATTTGAACAACACTGTGCAGGAATTAGTCACAAATTCTCTAGCTACCAGGTCTTGCTGAAGATCTTGTTTTCTGAGGATAATGAAACTATTTTTCAGCAATAGTGTGTTGACATATTTTCTTTTCAAACATACCTCCCTTTGTCTTTGATGAGCCTGGTCCCATTTAGCTTGATGATCCTATCCAATTAGCCACAGTGATATCTATTGCAGAGATATGAAATGTACTCTTCAAGAGTTTTTTTTTAATTTAAAAATTTAAGAACTCTTTAGGAATGACAACTTAAAAAAAAAAAAAGTCTGCTTGAAGTAATATCCATTCTTTAAAAGTACAGAATTAATGACACAGCAAGAGAGCAATGAAGCATAATATATGTTTAGTGCACAAAATCCAGCACCTAACAGGCAGAGACCTCACTAAATTTGGGTTAACCAACTCAAACCAGTTTCATTTGGTGGTCAGACTTCAGTGTCAGTCTAGTATCAATAGAGGTGCACACACGAGCCTTGCTTTCACAAAGTGAAACTAATTCTTACTTGTCCCAAGTAATTCACATACTTTGGGGATATTGGAAAGAGGATTTCTATTCCAGTTTAGGAGAAGAGTCACTAGATCGGAGATATCAGACATATTGCCCTAGTACAGAAGAACCAGATTAAAATATAACTGGGAAAATTTTAACAAAATAAAATATAGTAGAATATAGATAATGTTAATATGTAATTTTCTAAGTCAGTATGCAATCTTCAGGGATCCTTACATGGATTTAGTGATGTGGATTTATGTACCCCATTTCTAATGGAATTTGACATCACTGACCTAGAGAATCCTTTCCAACTCTGAGGCTTATAAGCTTGAGTTGTGATTTTCTTACTCAGTCACCCTTGGAAAACCAGTTAAATTCTTGAAATATCCTATATTGCCATCAGGGAATTTCCAGTTTTAGCTGTTCTTGCCAACTAGGTGCTAAGTTCAGTGATTGCTCTAGTACTACTAGTTGGCAAGTGCCATTGGTACCTTCTCAACTTTGGTATCTCATATATCTCGAAAATGGAGGCAACAGTACTCTGATTGTCCCATCTTAATTATGGCTCCAGAGAGAGAGCGCATCTCAATGCAGAGGTTGAGAAGATGGCAATGGGTGGACAGAATAGCAAGCTGAGGAAAAAGCATTTAACTGTCAGAACCCTAACAATAAAAGGTAGAGAATGTCAAGG
Source organism: Sarcophilus harrisii (assembly GCF_902635505.1). Lineage (NCBI taxonomy): Eukaryota > Metazoa > Chordata > Mammalia > Dasyuromorphia > Dasyuridae > Sarcophilus > Sarcophilus harrisii. Next base: position 351,338,557 of record NC_045427.1, read on the forward strand.
ACAGAAAACTTGAAATCAGCATAAAATACACAAATATTTTAGGAAGGCTATTCAGGGGAAGTTTTTAAAGGACCAATATGAAAATGAAGGAAGATAAAAAGAAGGTTGAGGTAGCTACACACACACATTAATGGCTGAGAAGGCTGATGTGCAAAGATTACTGAGACTTTTACTGATTATTTTGCAAATGCAGAAAATGAATCAGGATCTTAGAAGTGGACTGAAAACTATTTGAATGTAAATAAACATTTGAGATTTGGGTACTAAAGAACATGGGAGACTCTTGAGTTAGCCAGACACTTATTAGTTCTGAGACCTCATTGAGCCTCTATTTCCTTATTTGTAAAATTAGCAGGGGAATGATAGGGTTGGACTAGAGGATCTCTAAAGTCCTTTCTATCTCTAAATCTGATAATAAGATCTGGCAGGATCCTCAGAAAACTACAGAATCCAAGAGCTAGAACAGACCACAGAAACCCTCTAGCCATCTCATTTTGCAGATGGGGAGACTGAGATCCAGAAAGATAAAATCGCTGAAAAATTGGGTCTAGAACCAAGATCCTGACTCCTGTCCTAAGCTTTAGCACCATATGAAAGATGCTGTCTCCACCTTTTTCTCTAGGCCTCATAAGACAAGAGTTAATTTAATAGTGAAAGAGAAGAGTTAGATTTAGGAATAATGAAGAGTTCCCTAACAAAGCTGTGGAATTTCCTTCAAGTAGAGAAATTCTTTCCTCCTTGTAATAATTCTACAGTTGTTCAGTTGTTTCTCAGTCATGTCCAATTCTTCATGATCCCATTTAAGGTTTTCTTGGCAAAAGTTTGCCATTTCCTTCTCTAGTTCATTTTATAAATGGGGAAACTGAGACAAACAGGGTTAAGTGACTTGCCCAGGGTCAATGCATCTAGTAAGTATTTGAGGCTGGACTTAAAAACTCAGAAAGATTAGTTTTTCAAGCCAAGCACTTGATTCATTGAATCACCTGGATTATATACTTCCAAGCCCCCAAATGGGTACAGATTAGTGCCTGGGGAGTTAGTTCAGGAAAGAGTTCTGTACTAGATGACTTCCCAAGCTTTTCAAATTTATGGCTCTAGGATATGAACTTTATCAGCATACTTCCATAGACACTGAAAAATGCATGAGCATCAATATCTGAAGTTCATGGGGGTAAATTCAGGACCATGAGGTCAAAGTCAGAACAACTTAGACAGGGTAGATAATGTTGACATAAATGGAATAGAGAAGTGGCTAATGATGACACTCTGCTGCCATGAGAAGTCACCCCTTCCAAAGTGGCCCTTCAGTCACATCCCCTAATGAGGTATTTGCTCGTAAGCACCCGAGTCTGGAAAAAAGTAAGCGTCAGCCATGGAAACTTTTTCTTCAAATGCCTCTTTCTAATACTTCCATAAGAAATCAAACCCTTTCCTTTATGTGACGTTGGATTTTCCGCAGAGTAAAATCAAGATAAATGATTTTTATTTGAAAGAAAAAAAGATGTGGTTTCTAGATTCTCTGTCAGTTGTCAGAATAGAGGCAAAGGTCACATGTCACTAACACTGTCTATAAAAGTCACTACCAGACAGAGGGGTCATCACAGCTCTAGCTTCAGAAAGCACTTTCCTGCCTCCACCAAACCATCAAGATCAGGATGGAGGTTGCGATAGGGATGGCTCTGTGGCTGAAGGGGATCATTCTTCTGACCTGCCTGGAACGTGATGTCTCTTCCAGTCCTATCCAGAATGGGACCATGAAAGAAATCATTGTTCAGCTTCACAATCTAAAAAACCCCAAACAGGTGAGTGGCTGGGATTGTGTAGAGGAGTCTGTGATCATCAGTAGTCAGGGTGATATTTAGAATATTTAGGATTTAGAATGTATTTTATGATTCATGGGGTTTGGAGGCATCCTGGATTGGCATGTTTGGGTCACTGGGAAGAAATTCCACCAGGAATAGGGCCAGGTCAGTATTAAATGAGTGAAATCACTTTTAGGTTAAAAAAAAAAAAAAAAAAGTGCCAACCTGAGACAGAGCCCCCACTACTGGGGATATTACTTTTAACATGTAAATTCTGCTGTAAGCAGCACTGCTTTTGCTCAGTCAGCTGATTTAATATAATTAAGCTTTAAACTCTGAAAAACCCAACCGGGGATTCATTAAGGTTCCCCAAACAAACTATAGCCACAACATATGAATGATTTTTTAAAGTTCCACTACTCACATTGGAAAAGACCAACTGACTGCCGTTGAGGCCATGGGGAGAGAGATAGAGGGGATTTCTATGGGTTTGGAGTGTGAAGTCCAGAATCTTAGGTCCATCAGCTTTAGGATGTATCTTCTTCAAACCCCTCATTTTACAGCTAAGGAGCTAATGCTTAGGTAGGATGTGAATTGCTCTAGATTATAGAGCTAGAGTAGATCAGCCATGGCCCTCTAAGCTAGATTTTCTGACTCCAAAGTTTAGGTAATTTCCATGGCAAGTGGAGGAGTGGGAAGAGGTGGGGGTAATGGTGGGAGCATTGACAATAGGAGTAGTTAAACAGACAATAACAGACTAAATAATAGTCATTTTTCTGCTTCCCTTGGCAAGACCAACTGCATGAGTTGAAGTGAGAGCCAGTCACACTGCTGACTTAGAATGCCTTGGTCAAGGGGCTAGGGAGGCCAGGCTCCATTCCAGGGCATCTCCCAATAGGAATTCTGTTTTATTTCCTCAGCTATCCTGCAATTCAAGCATGGTGTGGCAAGTCAACTTTGGAAAAGAAAAGGTAAGAAAGAGAGATTAAATACTTCCACCAGAGTATCCTTAGCCTGTTCCCCTTCCAGTATTTATAGTTTAGAAATATCATTTATTTGATGTCTTAACTCCTCTTATTGATCAGATCCCTCCTTCTGAGACTTTTGTTGTGATTCAGTCATTTTTTAAATCATGTCTGACTCTTTGTGACCCAATTTGGGGTTTTCTTGGCAAAAGAATGGTTTGCTATTTCCTTCTCCAGATTATTTAACAGATGAGGAAACTAAAGCAGAGTGAAGTCACTTGCCCAGGGTTCCACAGCTAGCAAATTGCTGAGGCCAGTTTTGAACTCAGGAAGATGAGGCTTCCTGACTCCCGACCTGGCACTCCGCTCATTGCACTATCTAGCTGTCTTGTCTCTCAAGGTTACAAAACCTCATAGTACATCTATCTCATCTATCTTACCAAGGCAATCTTTGACAGAATCTCTCTCTACTCAACTCTTTCCTTTATATAAACCAAACTTTTTTCGACTACTGTTATCATACCTAGCTGAGTCTGTGGGATGAAGGCCAGTTTTCAGTGACTGGAACACACATCTCTCTTCCAGGTTTACTTAATGTTGGCAGACACCTAGCTAGTTTGTTACCAAGATCACCCCCTTAGCTTTTGCACCTATCTTTCCACTCCTGCTCTTTTGAGTCTCAAGCCTGGAAGGAACGAGGAGATAAAATCATCTATCCAAGTTCCCTGATTTCTGGTAGCAATGGAGAAATCCCATCTAATTTAGGAAACATTGTGCAGGGTAAGTCCTGTGCCAGGGATGGAAGTGGAGGGGGGTAGAAAGGCAGGGAGCTAGGAAGATAAATAAGGACTGGATTCTGGTAGTGAGAATAAAAAAGTATTCACCCCCTGGTGAAGTAGAGGGAGAACCCTCACCACATACAGAGCAGAGTTCTTATCTAGGGCTCATGTAATCAGTCAACTAATCAATCAATCAACATTAATTTAGCATCTACCATTTGTCAGGCATTGTGCTAAACACTGGTAAAGAGATGACAGAAGCAAGAAATATCAAGGCAGCAACAACCACTCTATGGTCAAGTGTGACTTCTTACCATTTTTTCTCTCCCAAAATCAATTTCTTATTGAATTCTTTTTGAGCCAAGTAAGGAGAAAAACAGTAAGGGGTATAGACCCAGTAAGAAGAGAGCAGAAAACCTTAAAAAGAATTATCATTTAACCACTTATAAAAAAAAGATAAAGATTTTTTTATGCAGTTACCTAACTTGTTGCAATAGTCTTCCTGCAGAGTTTCCTGAGACTGCAAAACACTATATTGTATATTCCATCTATCTTACTAAGGGGATCACTGGTAGATCTGTCTCTGTCTTTGTCTATGTCTTTATCTCTATGTCTCTGTCTCTGTCTTTGTCTATGTCTTTATCTCTCTATCTCTCCTCCTTCCTCCCCCCTCTCTCTGTGTGTTTCTATCTCTGTCTGTCTCTCTCTTTCTCTTTCTCTCCCTTCCTCCCCCCCCACCTGAGTTTCTCTGTCTCTATCTCTGTTTTTCCTCCTTCCTTCCCCCCTCTCTGTGTGAATCTCTATCTTTGTCTCTCTGTCTCTCTGTCTCTGTCTCTCTCTCCTTTCTTCCCCCCCCCCTCTGTATCTCTGCTTCTCTTTGTCTTGCTTTCTCCCCTCTTTCCATCTCAACTCTTCTTGGTAGATCAGGCTTTCCTTAGAAGCATTCAGGGCTATTCTCCTCCCAGTTTCAAGGAAATGGGATGAAATTGGTTGTTATGACAACGATCCAAGAGGGTGATGAAGGGAAGAATTATGCCCTTTGGAAGGCGATCTCTTCCCCCCCCCCCCCAGCCATGGTGTTCTCGGGGGTGCTTAAGGAAACAAGGTCAAGAAACCAGTCTGATGTCCTGTGGGGCTCTTTCCTTCACAGCTTTGCGCAGCTTTGGAGGTCCTAAATAACGTTACCGACTGCCCGGAGATCGATCGGCTTAGGAGAAACATGAACCATCTCCTGGCCAACAGCACTAGGAATGTAAGTCTGCCCAACACCCGCTCTCATTCCTGGGCTCTGCCTCCCTTCCTGGGATGCTCTCCAGTGTCCAATGTACACTTTACTCTGGACCCCTGCCCAGGACTGCAGGAAGACTCCTTGCCCTCCTCCCTCGGACATGCCCAGACCCTCCAGGAGGGCCTACATCGCACAGGGAGGCAGGGAAGCTGGGGAGGGGAGGCTCTCGGGCCCCTTCAGCTGGGGGGATGTCATTTCTGAGTTCTCACTAAAGGGAGATTCTTCTTTCTTTCAGGAAAACTGCCTCAAGGTTCAAGACACCCAGATCCAGCTGAGTAGGTTCCTGAAGGACCTACTCACTTTTTTGCAGAAAAGTATTAGAAATGAAGGAATATTAAAATCAAGTCTGGGAAACTTTACTAAAGCATGAGCGACAATCCACATTGGCAGATAGAAACTATGAATAGTCATTCTACAGATTAACTTTCACTTTAGGCACATTGGGGGGGGAGGGGAAGGGAGATTTGCTTAGTTTAGCCTTAGCCTGCATCAACACCCCATCTCAGGAAAACTGAATTCAAATTACACCCCCCATTCTGGTCCAAAGAGCGTCTTTCTTTGTTCCCAAAAAAGAGGTTCCTTGGAAGCTTATTGAGCCTCAGCCCTGCTCCCCTCTGTCAGCTAGGGCAGAGTCTCTAGGTGCTCTTACTTGAAGCTATTTGGAGCATTTAGGACTTGACAACCAAGAATCCTAGCGGACTTGGAGGGGTTTAGACCTCTGTGACTTGGGTAGGGGGAAGGTTCATTCCTTGATCAATTTGGCAACATTACCCAGCACTACCCTCTCCTAGCTGGGCAGTCCAGGAGGAGGGGATATTTTTTCTGAGAGGGCCCTGTTGCTCTTTAGGTCTAAGACAGAAAGCAACTTAATTACATTTCTTCATGTTTTATTTATTTTTGTATGTTATTTAAAGCAACTATTCTTTAATTTCTTGGAGACAGGGATTATTTTTGTAGGCCTAGACACAGAGATGAAGACTCAGCATATGGGCACTAAAGCCAGTGGACATTTGTGGTCCCTGACAGATAAGTCTTTACAGTACTGTATTTCAAAACCTGCTACCTCACAGTGTCCTCTGGGTCAAGTGGGGCCAACCAAAGTCAGGAGAAAGACAAAGGGTGGAAGAAAAGGGTGATTAATTAGACGGTGACTGACTTTTCTGCCTCCCAAAATGTTATGTGACATTACTGCTAAATGATAATTTATTTTTCTTCCATGTATTTAAAATAAGTTTATTATTAATCTATATTACTGCAGAGTTTATAATATATAGTGGAACAGCTAAGAACACAATTTGTAATGTAATTAAAGGGTTTTAGTTAATCAGTTATTTTATTGCCTGTGTGAAACTAGAAATAAAATAAACAAGTGGAATGAAACCTCAAGAAAAAAAAAACATTCTTTGCAAGGGTATTGTTTTATTGTGTGTTTTATATGAGGGACTTTCACTCTGTGGTTAGCAGAGCTTTGAGGTCCTCACCGATTCTGAGAAGGGATATTGGAAGATGGAGAGGATGTAAAGTTGACCTAAAAAGGAGAGTCACTGCAGGAGACCCTCAGAAACAAACTCACCCCCAAAATGAAAAGGAGAGAAATGAAGGGGTTACCCAAAGATGGAGGCATGGAAGTAGGAGGAGAAAAATCCAGGGGAAAAAGTCCTGAATGTAAAATCTTTAACACATCAAAGTGGGATATTTTGCTGCTGTCTCTCTTAAAAAAAAAGTAACTCCCCCTATAATTTCATTCTTCATAAAAACAATCCTTTTGATAACATAAACTCTAGAAATGGATGATACAAACTTCTTCATTACAAAGTTCTCCTCTTAAGATAGGTACTTTATCACCCATCTTTCAATAATATAACTCTCTAACAAAACATTCCCCAATAATAATCCTCCTTGTGGCACAAACTTTTTGTTTTATAATATCTACTAATAAAGTGTTTGGAGTCAAGATGTAGATTTCAAAATTTGCCTCTGACATTCTCTAGCTGTGTCACACTGGACAAGTCACTTAAATTTTCTTAAAATTGGTTTCCTTGTGTGCAAAATAGAGATAATACCTGTACTGCCTACATTGTAGGATTGTTGTGAGGATTAAATTATCTTCCTAATGGCATTACAATGGAATGAGAAAGAAAAGAGAATACACTAGGAAAGAAATGAGAAGGAAACAGGAGGAACTTACTATTTTTACGTAATTGGGGAGAAAAGTGGACAAACATAGAAAAGGGGTTGGAGAAGAAGATATCTCATGAATCTCCCTCATTTGAACCTGGTAAAGTGGATACAAGACAATATGCTTCACCAATATTAAACTATATAAATATTTAGCTATCATTACTATTTCTAATATTTCAGCTTCAATGGATCTGGGACCTCCTGTTATGTTGGTTGCTTTATTCAGTAGCAAAAACTAAGACTTATCTATACCTTCTCATTCAGTATGATTCTTGTCTATGTCCTCCATTCCCCTACATAGTGGAGGTCTCCCTTATAATCACTGGATCAGAGTATTTTAAGTTGTAAGATATTTCAACAACCATCTAGTTCACCCTATGCTCCAAAAAGCATATCTAATACTAATACTTCAACATATCTAATGAGTAGTAACACATTGTCTTCTGAAAGACCGCCAGTGAGGGAAAGCTCAGCTAAGGCAACCAATCCATTCCACTTTCAAACTTTATTAGAAAATTTTCCTGACACCAAACCTGAATTTATCTCTTTGTAGTTTCTATCCATTGTTTCTGTTTCCACCCAAACTTTAATTCAAATAATTTTTTCTATAGTGGCTCAATTGTATTTCTTGAAGCACCTGTCTAGCCATATGTCCAAAGTCAACGATTGGTCTTTTTTTTTAGATGCAAAGCATTTATTAAATACTTAGAGTGTTTAATTAATTGATTAAATTATTGTGAAATTATTAATTAATCAAATTAAATACTTAGAACAAATATATTGTTCTAAGGGAAAGGAGGGAGAATCCAAAGACAAAACGAGTCAATTCTCATTGTCCTCAATGAGCTTCTATTCTATTCTTTTCTTTTTAACCCTCCCAAAATTAACATGTCACATTAAATGATTATTTTCACATACATAGGGGAACAGAAAAAAGTATATTATACATGAAAGTATACATCTCTTATTATGTACAGCTTGCTTTTTTTAATGCATAATAAATTCAAATTTGTCCTTATTGTCAGTGCTTCTTTCTCATCTGTTCAATAGTATTTTATTTTTACAAATACATGCAAAGAAAATTTTCAACATTTACTTTTGCAAGAGTTTGTGTTCCAAATTTTACTCCCTCCCTTTTCCCTCTTCTCCCCAAGACAGCAAGCAATCCAACATAGATTAACTGTGTGCAATTCTTTTAAATGTTTCCATATTTGTCATGCTGAGCAAGAAACATCTAATCAAAAGGGAAAAACATGAGAAATAAAAAAAAACAAGCAAACAAACAAATAACAATGACAATAATGCTTTGATCCACATTCAGTCTCCATAGTTTTCTCTCTGGATGTGGATGGCATTTTCCATTCCAAGCCCAATTAGAATTGCCTTGAATCACCAAATTGTTGAGAAGAGCCACGTCCATCACAGTTGATCATCACATAATCTTGTTGCTGTGCACAATATTTTCTTGATTCTACTCACTTCACTCAGCATCAGTTCATGTAAGTCTTTCCAGTCTTTTCTGAAATCAAGCTGCTCATCATTTCTTATAGAACAATAATGTTCCATTATGCTCATATGCCATAACTTATTCAGCCATTCCCCAACTCACACTTGCTCTTGTGTCTCATGCTAAGGAGAAGAGTTTAAAAAAAAAACAATCAAAACATACCTGCACCAGTTCACAAGGTTGGTCCAATCTCCCTTCCTTTCAGAACACATTAAACTATCTCCCTAATGGTAGTACAAATAGTATGAGAAGGAAAAGAACTACACCAGGGAAGAAATAGGAGGAATTTGCTATTTTTGCATAATTGGGAAGCAAAGTAGACAAAAATGGAAAAGGAGCTAGGTGAAACAATACCTCACAAATCTCACTTATTTGAACCAGGTAGAGCCTAACTGACTCTACAAATGGAAATGGAAACTCTACAACATACAAATGGAAAGAGTTTAATGCAGAAATACATCAAATTCAGCCAACTGAGACGGATTAAGAGTAAATATAGGACCAGAGAGAGAAAGGTCATAAGCAATGATAAAGGAAGATAATAAGGAAAAAAAGAGACCCAGTGATAACTATATAGAATAGATGAAGAGTGGAAAGGAGAAGAATGAGATCAGACCATTTCAGTTATAAATTTCCAGTGTTGATCACATTCCTTTTCTTCCATCACTGCCTTCTGTGTAAAAGGAGAGGCAGAAAGGAAAGAAATGTAAGAAGTTATGATAGAAACACACAATTAACAATGATAACTCTGAATGTGAATGGGATGGGCTAACCTATAAAACACAGAGAGGAAGCAGAATCTAACACTAATTTTTAAGAAATTTATTTTTAACAAAAATTTAATAGAGAAATTTATCTTCATTTTTTTTCTCTAGTTCATTTTACAGGTGAGGAATTGAGGCAAACAGGGTTCAGTAACTTGTCTAGATTCACACAACTAGTTAAGTGTCTAAGTTTTCCTGATTTCAGACCTAGTGCTTATCTACCATGCCACTAAGCTACTCAAAATTAGAAGCTAGAACAGAAGTTATTATGCTTCAAGCTAACTTTAAAAATAGAATAGAAAGGAATCATTTATATTTCAACAGTAAAAGGTAAAAAAAAATAGACATGGTTAAAAGAAGTAAACAGGAAAAATGCATTGTGCTTAAAGGCACTATATGTGATAGTAATATTAATATTAATATGTATGTTAAATGGCATAACATCTAAATACTTAAATGAAAAATAAAAGAAATCATAAAATAAATGAAGGAAAATATCAGAACCATGCAACATACTAATTTAATGTATTAACTGGATAAATATTTATAAAAAATTTTTAAAAGTTCAGGACTCAGAAAATGAAATAAATAAATTAAATAAAACAATCCCAGAAAAAGGAATTGAACAAATCACAAATGAACTTTCCAAAAAAATCTCAGGACTATTATTTTTTTTATTAATACCTTTTTATTTAGAAGTTATATGCATGGGTAATTTTACAGCACTGACAATTGCCAAACCTTTTGTTGCAATTTTCCCCCTCCTTCCCCCCACCTCCTCCCAATACATGTTAAATATATTAAAGTATAAATTAGATACACAATAAGTATACATGACCAAACCATTATTTTGCTGTACAAAAAGAATCGGACTCTGAAATAGTTTACAATTAGCCTGTGAAGGAAATCAAAAATGCAGGTGGGCAAAAATAGAAGGATTGGGAATTCAATGTAATGGTTCTTAGTCATCTCCCAGAGTTCTTTCGCTGGATGTAGCTGGTTCAGTTCATTACTGCTGTATTGGAATTGATTTAGTTCATCTCATTGTTGAAGAGGGCCACATCCATCAGAATTGATCATCATAAAGTATTGTTGTTGAAGTATATAATGATCTCCTGGTCCTGCTCATTTCACTCGGCATCAGTCCATGCCTCTCCAGGCCTTTCTGAAATCATCGTGTTGGTCATTTCTTACAGAACAGTAATATTCCTTAGTTCCTTAGTTTATTCCTTAGTTAACAGTATCTAGGTAACAAGTAGAGGTGATCTGGTTTTAAGCTACCTAGGGTTAGGTTCAAACAATGCAATAAAGTGTTTTTGGCCCATAATTGAATAGTAAGGGAACTGAACTAGCTCCAGAATTAACATTATAAAGTCTGTGTGCTTTACTCAATTCCCACAATTCCCTCAATCCCAAAGAAATCAAATATAAATATGAAAAAGATGCATCACACTGGAGAAAGGGAAATTTGGGAAGAGGCAACTGCCTAAAATAGGCCATTACTCTGGAGTTGAGGCTAAAGTTTGGGTCAATTAGGAAGTGTCGGAACAAATATAATTTTGTGGAAACTTTTCTCAAACCACTGAACTGAGACTCCATAATCCTACTTCTATATCTCCTTTCTCCCCTAGGATTCTATCATAAAACACTGAAACTTTTCCCTCAGGGAAAAAGAATGCCTTTTTATCTTTTTTGGTTCAGACAGTAATTTGTTTTCACAAACAGCATTAATTAAGTCTGGGTGTATTTATTGGAAACTCAGTTGAGAGAAGGCAATTTGAGGAGGGCATCCTCAGAAGAGAGTAAGAGAGGGGAGAAAGAAAGAGATACACAGAGAGAAACAGAGAGAGTCAGGGAAAGACATACAGAGAAAGGCAGAAACAGAGACAAAGTTAGAGAGTCAGAGACAATGAGACAGAGAGAAAGGATCTAAGAAATATGTGTTTTACCTCAGAACCAAAAAAAAAAAGATAGGGGAAATTACAAGTCATTTACATAATTTCCCAAAGCAGAGGAAGATTTTTATACTGAGAAACTCAAATGGATAATGAGTCAGTCATAGGATAGGATAGGTTTTAGATTATAGTAATTGAACAACCTCAGTCACCACATCTTCCCACCACGGCAACAAAAGACAAATCTCTGCTTTTGACAAAGCCACGTCTGGATAATTGAAGTTCTCTATGACTCTGAGACAAACTGGCGATATACTGTATCCTGAACTCACTTATTTTTTCTTTGTCCTGATGATTAGTTTGAAATGATAACAAAATTTCTTCTCTTTCTCCCTCTATTGAGCTTCATGAAAACGTTTTCCCTTATGCTTTATCTGGAATTTCCTCACAAGTCGATCTTTTAACAATTCTGTGGACATCAGAGACTCATTTAGGTTATCTTTCTGTTACTCTTTACTCTCAATATGTCATTGGGGGGTCTTTTCATTTTCCAGTCATGAATTTCTTAGTTGGAAACTTCTACATGACCTCTGGTAAAATGTTACAGGTTATTTAGACCTAAATTGTATCCCTTCATTGTCATCTAAAGTTTTGCTTCTTCAGAGACTGTGATGTTTCATACTTTGAAGCTATAGTTTCATTGAAAAACATTGATGTCAAAAAGATTCTGTGGTTTGATTTAATTTAGTTTGGTCCAGATTTAAATTTTTGGTCTAGGAATAGATTTGAATTTTTTTTTAAATCCTAAAATTTCCCAAATGCTGTTCAACCTATTCTCTTCCTCCTATTCAGTCTTGAGCCTACTTCATTATTCATTTTCAGTATCTGTCCAAAATTAATATATTGATGAATTAACTTAATGGACTGCTCATTTAGCTGCATGTGATACAATAAACATTCTTTATCCAGTTGGTTTTTCATGAGTGGATAATTAAGATAATCTTCTTTGAATTGTCATTCATTTTACTGAAGTCCAGTAGAATTCTAAGGGTTTGATTTAATCAACACAATATTTTCTTTTTTTTTTTTTGGATTTTTTTTTATTTAATAGTCTTTTATTTACAGGATATATACATGGGTAACTTTACAGCATTAACAATTGCCAAACCTCTTGTTCCAATTTTTCACCTCTTACCCCCCCACCCCCTCCCCTAGATGGCAGGATGACCAGTAGATGTTAAATATATTAAAATATAACTTAGATACATAATAAGTATACATGACCAAAACGTTATTTTGCTGTACAAAAAGAATCAGACTCTGAAATATTGTACAATTAGCTTGTGAAGGAAATAAAAAATGCAGTCAGGCAAAAATATAGGGATTGGGAATTCAATGTAATGGTTTTTAGTCATCTCCCAGAGTTCTTTTTCTGGGCATAGCTGGTTCAGTTCATTACTGCTCCATTAGAAATGATTTGGTTGATCTCGTTGCTGAGGATGGCCTGGTCCATCAGAACTGGTCATCATATAGTATTGTTGTTGAAGTATATAATGATCTCCTGGTCCTGCTCATTTCACTCAGCATCAGTTCGTGTAAGTCTCTCCAGGCCTTTCTGAAATCATCCTGTTGGTCATTTCTTACAGAACAGTAATATTCCATAATATTCATATACCACAATTTATTCAGCCATTCCCCAACTGATGGACATCCATTCAGTTTCCAGTTTTTAGCCACTACAAAAAGGGCTGCCACAAACATTCGTGCACATACAGGTCCCTTTCCCTTCTTTATAATCTCTTTGGGATATAATCCCAGTAGTAACACTGCTGGATATGCACAGTTTGATAACTTTTTGAGCATAGTTCCAAACTACTCTCCAAAATGGTTGGATTTGTTCACAACTCCACCAACAATGCATCAATGTCCCAGTTTTCCCGCATCCCCTCCAACAATCATCATTATTTTTTCCTGTCATCTTAGCCAATCTGACAGGTGTCAACACAATATTTTCTGCAAATAAGATAATCTAGGGATCCCACCATCTATATGAAATCTTTTTTTTCCCATTTGACTGTATACACAACAGAAAAAATTTGATGAATATATATTTTCTATTTTATGTATAATATTCCTCTTTGGGTTCACAGCCGTACTAACAAAATGGGTCCTCAGAGAGGGGGTGCTGCTACTACAAGATAATAAGGCCGCTATGGATAGCTATTCTCCTAATATTAACTCATGAACCCCAATTGGTGTATTTCTTTTTAACAATCAGCCAGTAGACCCAGTTTTGTTTTAGCAAAGGCATTTATTCATTTTTAAATAGCATTTTATTTTTCCAAATATATGTAAAGATAGTTTTCAACATTCCATTTTTGCAAAACTTTGTGTTCTAAGTTCTTCTCCCTTCTTTCCTTATCTCTATTTCTGTATTTGTCATCTAAGGAATCCTAGTGAGTCTCAGGCATGTACCTTTTTGCTGAAAACATGAGGGTGTGCATGCAGTTACCTGATAAAATGCCTTGGAGGCATAGGAAGGAAAGGACGCTCTACTTGTGTGTTGATTAAAAACCTTCCTTTATAGTTGATGTAGAAACCGGGCCAGTTCTCTGAGTAAAAACAGTCAACTTAAAGAATGAATAAACTATTCTCCTTGGTGGAACCCTCAAGACAGAAGAACCCACGATCTGGAAAGTTGCTCTGTCTGAGCTCCTGTCCAGACCTCCTGTCTGGAGGATCACACATAGCAAACAAGAATACTTTGCATCTGACAGCTTTCCCTTTACAATCCTTTATCTTTTAACTCTTACCAACCATCGGCTTTTGCTGCTCTCTCTGAAGCACCCCTTCTTCCATATTCCTCATTTGATTTTAATAGAGGATCGTTATATAAAGCTATGTTTGTGATCACATTTATCAGAGAACTATATGATTTCAACTTGTGTACAGCAGCATGGCCTTGTGCCATCAACCTGCTGCCAAGATTCCAGTTCTCAGACCTGCCTGTGTGGCTTTGGGCAAGTGGCATAACTTTCTAAGACTATAGATTGCAGAGAAGATATTGTTAGAAGACGTTTCCTTACTGGAAGTTCCTAAATTGATGAAATCATAGGCTCAGCCTAAAAACAATATGAATAAAATGTATGTCTAAGAGACACCTGCTGGACAAGAACTTTAAAGCATGTAAATGCTTTTTAATCAACAATAAACAAAGGCATTTTATGTTCCTTCCACATTTCAGTCCATTGACTAAAATTTCTCCCCTCAGGATTCTAGGGAGCAAGTCAGAGGAATTGGGGTTTTTAGTAATGTCACTCACGAGGTTCCATCCAGGATGAACTCCAATAATGATCAGCCAGTTAACATCCATTATCTCTTTCAAGAGAGTATATATTGAGAAAATATAATGAGGACAGGATTACAAAACATCCCCCAATTTCCCCCTCTATGTATACAAACATGTGCATGCACACATACCCATATACACATTCATATGCTCACACATACACATACACACACTCACACAGCTGGTTAGTAATTAGAAACCATTGAGATCATAACAGTTCCCTGAGAGATGTGATCCCAGAGATGACCCTACAGATGATTCTCTATCAATATCAAACAGGGAATATGTGAGGAAGGGTACTTCAGAGAAATTTCAGCAAAAGCTGAAGGTCTTCAGGAACTAAAATATAAAGACAAAGACATACACAGAAGTTCTGAGGAGAATGAGCTTAAAAAAACAGGGAGTAGAGACACACATGGTATAGAAGTTGACCCTTTTTTATAAAAAGTTTTATGAAAAATAGACCCTTTTTCCTTTCATGGAACATATACTGAGTTTGCTTTAAGGTAGTATTGCCAAAGCATGAGTTACTTCCTTGCTCGACCAAGCTGACTTTTTGGCAGTTGCAGTGTCTCAGCTAACAGCTCATGCTGCTGTCAAGATAGATCAAGAAATTCTGAGTTATTATTTTGGGTCCTCATAGGTCTTGCAGTTCTGGCTATAGGTGCTAGTTGGACCTTTGCTGACATTAATGATCCCTTAGTTTCATGAATCACATACACACTCCTAAATCAGAATATTTATTCATGTAGGATCAGGAAAAAATTTAATACAAAATAAATAGAGGCACCAGGTACTACTCAAAGGTAAGGCATTTAACAGCATTTCTTCTTTCTTTCACAAAGGAAAAATGCCCAAAGCTGTTAGAGTAGTAGATCAATATGCATGTAAACATATGTGTGCTAATTCAGTTCTGCCCAACACCTCCTTAGCAACAAGATCCTTCAGCTCACAGCCAACCAGGAGACCCCCATCACCGTGTAACACCAGCCTTTTAGTTACTTATGGCCAGTGTTAGGTTCATGAAGCTTCCACACATGATCAGATTGGAAGCAGCCAGTAAATAGATGAACAAGATCTATAAAACCCACCAAAAAGAACAAATGCAAGTATGCTTTAAGGACTGAGCCTTCTTTGGCCAGTCATTCCATTCCATTATTTTATTAAAACTATTTATTTACAAATCATATACATAGGTAATTTTTCCAATACTGACCTTTGCAAAACCTTTTATTCCAAATTTTCTCCTCCTTTCCCCCAAATCCCTCCCTTAGCTGGCAGGTAGTCCAATACATGTTAAATATATTAAAATATATATTAAATCCAATATATGTATACATATTTATACAGTTATCTTGCTGCACAAGAAAAATCAGATCAAGAAGGAAGAAAAAGAAAAACTGAGAAAGAAAACAAAATGTAAGCAAACAACAGAAAGAGTGAAAATACTACATTGTGGTCCACATTCATTTTGCACAGTTCTCTCTCTGAGTGTAGCTGACTCTCTTCATCACTGAACAAATGGAACTGGTTTGAATCTTCTCATTGTTGAAAAGAGCCGCATCCATCATAGTTCAACATAATCTTGCTGTTGCTGTGTACAATGTTCTCTTGGTTTTACTCATTTTACTTAACATCAGTTCATGTAAGTCTCTCCAGGCTTCTCTGACATCATCCTGCTGGTCATTTCTTATAGAACAATAATATTCCATAACATTCATATACTATAATTTATTCAGCCATTCTCTAATTGATGGGCATCCATTCAGTTTCCAGTTTCTGGCCACTACAAACAGGGCTGGCCACAAATGTTTTTGCACATGTGAGTCCCTTTCCCTTCTTTAAGATCTCTTTGGGATATAATCCCAGTAGTAACACTGCTGGAACATTATTTTTAAAAAAAAGTTTTTTTTTTGCTTAAAATTGATTTATCAGTTTAAGATTATTATTAAAAAATTAGTTTTCTTAATTTGTTGAGTAAATTAAGATAATTATTTGTGTAGAATGTTTGATGAAAAAAGGGGTTGTGAAAATTTTTGTAAAAAAGGAAAGATGCTGCTGCAACAATTTGTTATTGTTGAGTTATTCAATCATGTCTGTCACTTCATGATCCTATGAATCATAACATGACAAGCCATAAAGTTTGTAAAATCACTGATTTATAGATCCTTTCACAATAACAAATTGGATATATGTCTAGAAAATAGATACAACTAATATTTATGAAGCCTCTATTTTGTATCCTATATTTTACCATGTTGTCAGAATTTTTAAAAAGAGAAGACATGGACTTTACATGGGAAAAAATTATGTAAATGAGAGGTAGTATCACAGTAGATAGAGAACCAAATGTAAGTCAGATCAAACCTGGATTTAAATTCTGCTTCTGATATATACTGATAAGGTAATTCTGGGAAAGTTACTTAATTTTTTAGTGATCTTGCTAATTCTCTATGATTATAAGTTGTAGAGATGCCAAATTGTATTAGTCAAGAGTATTTCCTCGCCTGGACATTCCCTTTACCAGTGGAATCACAAGACTGAATAGCAAGGGTACTATTCCCTATATAGGAAAGAGACAAAATAAAACAAGATAATATATAATGAATTAAGCACTATATTATGTGATATAAAATATAAGATGGGAATTGAAAAAAAAAAAAAAAGATCCACATGGCCTACTTCATTACCATCCTGAAGGAATGATTTCCAGTTTAAGTTGAGATGATACTTCCTTTCCCACCAAAGCAAATTTCTTTTGCTTGGGATATAATGTGATATAGTGGGAAATCAAGAGATTTAGGTTCCAGTAAATAGCTGTGTGACCTCGACCATATCACTTAATTACTTCAGATTTATTTCCTCATCTGTAAAAAAGAGAAGATATGATTAAATTATGCTTATGTGTAACAGATAAGAGATGGTGAATCCATTAGCTCCTACAGCAGTCCATTCTGGTTTTGGACAGTTCCAATTGTTAGGTATACTCTTGATTAACATTGGTCCACCATTCACTAAACTGCTAGGATTTTTCCACGTAAAACTGTTGCCTATCAATACCTCCATGATTCTATAATGGTTTTAAAAGTTTTAATTAATTAGAAAATTTTTAATTTAAATTTAATTAAATTTTAAAAATTTTGTTAATGTCTTTTTATTATGATCACAATTTTAATATGTTTCATACAATTGCTAGATGAATTCTAAGACTGCATAATATTACCATGACTTTCTTTTTTAATCTGTCTGTTCCACTAATCCTTCCCTCAGCAAATTAAGAACCAAAAAAAAAAAAAAAGGAAAAGAAAGCCCTGAAAACAGAGCTGTAGTTTGGCAAAACACATTCTTACTTCTGCCATTTCTGAAAATGTATGTGTCTTTCTGTATTTTAAGTTCATCTTTTATGAAGAGATAGGTACCATGTTTTTTCTTCATCCTTTTAGACTCATGGTAAATCATTGCATTGGTCAGAAGTTTAATGTCTTTAAAAATAGTTTTATCTATAATATTATTGTATTTAATCCTCTCTACATTAGTGCATAGAAGTCGTCCCTTTGAAATTATCTGTTCCATAATTCTTATGGTACAGTAATATCTCATTATATTTATATGTCACTGTTTGTTCAACCATTCCTCAACAGGAGGGCACTTCTTTAGTTCTCATTCTTAATGCATTTTGTCTTTAACATTAGTTATTTCCTGATATATGACATCCCTCCAATTGAACTCTCCTTTTTAACAAAGAGAAGCAATTAAAACTAATGGACACAGAAAAAACTGAGCACTCATAAACACCTCATATTTCTACTAACAGGACAGAGAGTTATGTTGTCATCTGTTTTCTAGATGAAGGTGTTCATTACAATTAGAATTTGGCTGCCTTTTAGTAATGTTTTAATTTACCGGATTGTATTCATTAAGTATATTGTTTACTCTGCATCAGGTCACAAAAATCTTCCCATGTTCCTTTGAATTCTTCACAATTGTTGTTTCATGGAATGCTTAGGTATTTTATTACATTCAAATGTTGAATGTCATAGGACCAAGGACAGATCCCTAGGTCATTCCACAAGATACTTCCTTTTACAATATTGGTTAGCATTGTTCTTTTACTAACTACAATTTAAGTTCAGTCATTCAACCAGTTCTAAATTGACAGGACTTTACTATTGCATTGTGGATGGTGGCTGAGAAGAACTAATTTTCCATACATACAAACACCTCAATTAATGTGATCACAGAAGACCCAAACACCTTAACTGAATCAATTACTTGTTCAACAGAGTATTAAAATCATTAAAATATTAAAAAGTTTATATATAGCTCCACATGCAACAAAATATTTATAATGTCTGGCACATGCAATGCACCTAATAAATATTTATTGAATTGAATTACATTGAAAAAGTGACAATTTTTGTCATAGCAAAGAATTGAAAGCAAAGTTAGTGCTCATTAGTTGGGGAATGGCTAAACAAATTGTGGCGCATGAATGTAATGTAGTATGGCTGTGCTTTAAGAAACAATGAATATGAATACAAAGAAGCATGGGAAATCTTTTATGAGCTGATGCACAATGAATAAAATAGCGTAAAGGAGAAACCATTCCCACTAACAAAAATAAAAAATGAGTACTGCAAAAATATAATGACCAAACTTGGCTTCAAAGGAAAGATATGAGCAGACAACTACTTTGGTTCTCCACAGGAGTGGGAGATCATAGGTAGAACACAACACATAACATAAGACTATTTCAATATGTTGGCTAATTTTGTCTTTTTTCTTGTTTTTTTTCTTATTTATTACAAGGGTTTTATGGAATCTTGTCCAATCTACAGTTTACTGTAGAAAAGGAGGCAGAGTTCCAAGTCATTTTATAAGGGTCCATGGTTCCCTCTAATGAAGTAAACTTCAGCTCTTCCTCATAATTTGATGTGTCTTTCCTTAAACTCTTTGTTTCATAATGGTCAATGCCCAGAGGATACAGAATAGACAAAGTAAAACACAGTCTCATTGGTTGATAGATCTCTATCTTGACCTTCCAGGAGAATCTAGAATTCATGCTTTTGATAGATTAGCTGGTAGAGAATATCCAAATATAAATGGAGCTCATGGTCTTTCATTCTTCTCATGTTTGGCAATAGATAGGGGAATAGATTTGCAGGTGGCTTCAGATAGGGCTACTCATTGGTCAAGTACTCATAGGACCTATTGGTCAAGTGCCATAGAACTATTTCCCTAGTAAAGAGATGAAAATGGTGGAGGTACAATTCAAAAATAGCTAGAGTATTTTCTATGCTATAGAGTCACCCTTTTGCCATTGAGGTTGCTCATTTACTCATCAGGCATTGATTAAATAAATTAATTTACTAGATTGACTTGTTGTTTCAGTATACAAGTACAACAATTACAGTCCCTGTGAAATAAAAATTAAATTAATCAGGAGGCAGGAACAGAAGCTGGTTTTAAAGTCCAGAAATCAGAAATAGAAGTTGGAGGGAATACATAGAAAAGCAAAACAAAAACAAAAACAACTCTCTGCCCTGAAGGTACACTCTTTCTAATGAAAAAAACATGTAGACAATTATGTACAAATAAGATTTATCCAGGATAACCAGAGATAATCTCAGAAGAAATATGATCACCCAGATGCTAAGTATCAGAAAAGATTCAAACTCACACCTTCCTAATTTCGAGTCTAATGTTCTATCTAAAGGTATTAGGGAAGCATCCCAGGGGAATTTCCATGTGTTGTCTTTGGGATCATTCATATCCTCATCTACCTCTATACACAATAATATCCCTATTTTTAGGAAAAGCTTTGTCATAAGATCTGGGTTTTAAAAAGATTGTTTTGGTCTTTGTTACAAGAAAATCTATATTACAAGGAATCTATTATACACAGGGTATTATTATAGGGAGGATTATATTATAAACATGGTCTAAATAAAACAGGGATCCAAATTAATCATTTACCATAGATGGCTCTCTGAGAGGGGGTAGGAGAAGGGACAAAGTGAGAAATGCAAATAATATAAAAATGAAAGGTATGAATAAAAATATGTATGCATACTTACATATTCCTTTTTCCCATCAGTCTTTTCCATTGTTAAATAAGCCATAGCTATATTTGATTCTAATTCCCATCATGATTAAAACAATGAAGTTCTATTCCCTTTTTTGAATTAAGCTCTCTCTCTGACTTAGTACCCACAATAGATAACCATATCTATAATATAGTCCTCCCTATAATAATGCCCTGTATATATTGTAGATTCCCTATAATAAAGACTTTCTTACAACAAAAGCATACCTAAAAGTCAATAGATCTACCTATGACAAAGCTTTCCCTAAAAAAAGAAAAAAAGGTACTGTTGTGTATGGAAATAGATGAGAGGATGAATGATCCCACATACATGGAAATTCCCTTGGGATGCCCTTATAATAATACTTTTGGATAGAACATCTAGATTTAAAATCAGGAAGATTTGAGTTTGAATCTTTTCTATGATATTTAGCAGCTGGGTGACCATATTATTTCTGAGATTGTTTCCAGTTATTCTGGATTAATCTTATTTGTACATAATTTTCTGTTTACATGTTGTCTCTCCCATTCAAATATGAGCAGAAAATATTCTTGTTTTTCTTTGAATTCCCTCTCAGTCCTATTTCTGACTTCTGGACTTTAAAACCAGCTTCTACTGCTACCTCCTGGAGCTTTTGTCAGCACCTGGGACCTCCTCACCTTGGAACATTCAACCACTCTTGCAGCTTTCTCCTTCTGGAATCTCCCTCTGCAAGACCCCTCCCCTCTTCCCTGTGGTGAGTTCCTTCTGGGGCCTCCATTTTGTTGGCCTCCCGAGCCAGGTTTCCTTCTCCTCCCAACCATGATCTTGACTTCTATACTTAAAAACTGTGCATAGTTCTCCCCCCCCCCATACTTTTCAGTTCTCTTTTATGTGTTGTCTTCTCCCATCAAAATATAAGTTCCTCCAGGGCAAACTATCTTTATTTTTGTTTGAATTTGTAACCCCAGTGCCCAACACATAGTAAACTTTTATCGAAGAAGAAGTTCTTCAAGGGAATATAGCCTCTGACTAATAAGACACCAGAGACTCAGACAGGCCTTCCTGGGTTCCTCCTGAACAACGCCTCTACATTGACATGGTAGTGATAAGAGTATATGGACAGAGAGTAGGTGGAGAGGCTAGCTGATGGTGGGAAGGCATCTGAGTCTTTCTCCCTTGATGTCTTTGTTGTGGTAACTTGGGGTTTTCACAAGGGGCTGTCTTGTTTTGACAGGGTGTGACTTATGCTGCCAGAAAGCCCACGCATAGCATGCATTGTACCAGAATCGGAAGACTGGGTGATGCTGCTGCGGTAAGGTTCTGGTTCTATCCTAAGGCTGCCAATTCTGGATTTCAGTGCTCCCTCTCATCCCAATCCTGAGGCACCATTTCTAGGATGGCAGTTCCCAGTGACAAGGAGAGGAGACTACATACTCTCTAACCTAACTACCTTCAAAGTGACTCGGTTTACAAATCTGCAATTCATACACAAATTTTCTTACTTCACAATGGCCCACACATATTGTGGGACACACCTATCCAAAAACTCAAATGAATCTGTGATCTGGGCAACTCTTATGCAGGACTTCCTATCTGTTCTGCAATGTTTTTCCTTGTGAAGGTCAATAGAGCACTTGGACAGTCTACCTGTCATATTTCCACCTTGTCTAGCCCATTTTGTCTTTTTGTGCATCACAGGGCCTGGAGTCAGGAAGATCTGAGTTCAGATCCTATCTCAGACTTACTAGCTGTGTGACCCTGTACAAATCATTTTGCTTCTGCTTGCCTCAGTTTCCTCATCTGTAAAATGAGAATGATGGTACCTACTGACTAGGGTTGTCATGAAAATCCAAGGAAATAACAACTGAAAAGAGCTTAGCCCAGTGCCTAACACAGTTAGTGTTTTATAAATGTTAAATATAATTATTTCTTTGATAACATCTCTCGATCCTGCTCTACTTCAAACTTCCTAATTGGTTAGCTGTTGTGTGTTGCTGCAAACTCTCGATGTGCCTTAACTTATATTCCTTGTGAATTCTTCAGAAACTTATAGTCCTCGCATAGCAACACTTGTAGAACATTGGTTATTGAAAAGATGGGTCTTTGTTTTCAAGGAAAACTTAGCACCTTTCCTAAGTGTTGTTTGTTCTGCCTCAGCCTTGGGTTCTTAGCATCTGATGAGATCATAGTGTACATATGGAGATCAGGAGATCTCCAGATTCTCCAGAGTGACTGAATTGTGATGATAGAAGGTGGAAAAAAGGACTTATAGGGAGGATCAAAATGCCAGCAACAACATCTTTCTATATTAATTGGAAAACATAGTAGGATTAAGGAAAAAGAAAGACATAATGTTTTCTGTGGAGGAAGCAATTTATTGCCTTACAGGCTTTTTTCTCTAGAAATATTAATAGATTTGAAGGGATGAAACATAAAGTTGTAACATCATTGAAGCATTATGGCATTTCTTTTAGTACTGTTTATTCAGCTTACAGCTATATATTCTATCAAAAGAATATGTCAGCAATATGTAGGACAAGTGAAGAATAAGATACTATCCCTTCTGAGTAGGCTTAGAAATTCTCATCTCTGTGGAACTTGGAACAAGATTACATAGCATTTTACTCTATTTTGGATTTACATATAGGAAGGAAAGAATCAACCATTTAGGTGTTTTTTTTAAAGAACATTTTCATCTCATTTTTTCTGAATTATATGTAAAAACAATTTTTAAAATTCATTTGTAATAATTTGTGAGGTTCCCCATCCTTGAGAATGGGGAAAGAAAGCACTTTGATATAAATTATCCATGTATAACCATGCAAATTTCCATATTAGCCATGTTGTAAAAGAGAAAACAGACTAAAAAAAAAAATAGTGTGTTTCAACCCACATTCAGACTTTATCAGTTGTTTCTTGGGAGCTATACAGCATTTTTCATCTTAAGTCCTTCAGAATTTGTCTTGGATCATTGTATTGCTGAGAATAGCTAAGTCATTCCTAGAAGATCTTTTTACAATATTGCTGTTACTTTGATCTCCTGGCTCTGCTCACCTCATTTTGTATCAGTTCATCTAAGTCTTCCTAGCTTTTTCTGAAACCATCCTGTTTATTTCTCATAGAACAATAATATTCCATCACCATCATGTGCCACAGCTTGCCCCACCATTCTCCGATCGATGGACATTACCTCCTTTCTTTGATAACACAAAAAGAACTGCTAAAAAGAAATAAATATTTATTAAGTGTCTATCATGTACCTTACTAAAAGTATCTCATTTGATCCTCACATAACTCTGGAACAGAGGGGCTGGTTATAATTAATCCCATTTCACATTTGAGAAAACGAAGCAAGCACAGATTAAGTACTTGCTCGGAAGTGACATAGCTAGACAGTTTCTAGGGGCAAATTTGAACTCAGATTTTACTGACTCCAAGCCTAGTGCTCTAGTCACTGCACCCTCTACTGGCTTCTATTAGCACTTCATTTTCTCTAGTTATGAATGTCACTTGGTTCATTTCCCAGAGCTATTACCATCAGTTTATCTGTCCAGAGGCAAAGGATATTGAACGGTCTGTTTTTAATGAGTCATTGTTTCAAAAGCTGGGTCTGGCTGGCAGAGATTATAGCTCCTGTTTTTTTCTGTGACCAGAGGGATGTAGCTGTTGGGGGCCACAGCTGATGAGAAGCAGTTCTGTATTGTTTATCCTTCATTTTTGAAAAGGATCAATGACATCACAGGGTCTTAAATCATCATTTACATGAGTCAACTCATCGGCGAATTGGATTCAAGTGTGATAGAGTTGCACGCAGTCTGCAATCTCTCTTCCAAAGCCATCAACATCCAATGACAAAACAAAAGTCAAGAGTGATTGTCTCTCCAAGATGTAAGCACCCCACAGCACCTGCAACAGCCCCTGTCATGGCTGTTGGAACAAATCGTTTGCATCTTCCCATTCTACCTAGGGAAGTCTGCACATAGTTGGAGTAGACACCTCCCGAACTCACTGACAGGTTTGAGACCTTTCTGCTGAGAAAGGGGGAACTGGGGTGTAATTGTTGAGCACGCTTGGAGCCACAGATAACAGTTGAATGATAGGTAGATGAGCAACTCTAAAAAGGACTTGGCAAGCCCTCATACCAGAGGTGCTAGTTTTCCCTTAACTCATCATACATCCCTGTGCAATAGCATTAACCAACCATTCTGGAGAGCAATGTGGAACTCTTCCCAAAGGGCTATCAAACTGTGCATACCCTTTGATCCAGCAGTGTCACTACTGGGTCTGTATCCCAGAGATCATAAAAGAACCCACATGTGCAAAAATGTTTATAGCAGGTCTTTTTGTGATGGCAAGGGATTGGAAACTGAGTAGATGCCCAACAGTTGGGGAATGGCTGAGTAAGTTATGGTATATGAATGTTGTGGAATATTATTGTTCTATGAGAAACAACCAGCAGGATGATTTCAGAAAGGCCTGGAGAGACTTTCAGGAACTGATGCTAAGTGAAATGAGCAGGACCAGATCATTTTATATGGCAACAAGATTATGCAGTGATCCATTCTGATGAATGTTGCTCTTTTCAATAGAAAGACGATTCAGGCTACTTCCAGTAGTCTCAGGACCCAGAAAGTGGACTGTGGGGATTGAGTGTGGATCACAATGTAGTATTTTCACTTTTTTGTTATCTGCTTGCATTTTGTTTTCTTTCTCATTTTTTCCCCTTTTTGACTTGATTTTTCTTGTGAAGCATGATAATTATGAAAATATGTATAGAAGAATTGCATATGTTTAACATATATTGGATTACTTGCTGTCTAAGGATGGGGTGGAGCGAAGGAGAAAAAATTTGGAACACAAGTTCCAAATATAATGTTTCTCTAACATTATAATGTTCCTTGGGAGAAGATTTCTTGGGATCTCTGGAGGCAGCCTTAGTTTCAGTTTAGTGTAATCACCCCAAATGCAGCCAGGAGTTAAAATCCAAATCCTTTATTGTCGCCTTCAAAGTCTTGTCTCCTTCCTTGGGCCCAGTTAGCTTTCTTACAGGCCTATCTCTCTCCTTGGTTCTAAGAGGCCTGCCTTCTCTGGCTTCTGAATCTCCCGGACTCCAAAGGTTTCTGTTTCAGTCTCCAGCTACAACAAAAGTGGAAGATGGAATGAATCTGTCTCTGCCTCCAAGAGCTTCTAGTGTACTTATCCTTCCTGGCCCTGAGAGCTCCTCCTTATATGTTCCACACTGAATATACACCAATTATTATATCACTAGGAAACTATTATTTGTTGTAGGATTAAATCAATGCTAAACTAGATTTAATCACTCTCTCCTCAATTTCACTTACTTAGCACCTTGTAAGAATCCAACAGGTTTTGCATCAGACTTTATTTCCCAGGTTAAGAGTTCAGAAGACGGTACAATGACAATTAAAATAAATGAGAGACATAGTTTCTGGGTAATTTGATCATTTTATTAATAAGGTCAACATGTTATTAATAAAAGGATGGTCATTTGGTCATTTCTCTTAGATCAAAGATAATCATGATGGTGTAAAGGAGGGGTGATCAACCCTGGTTAACACAATAGGAAATAGACTATATTAAAATGAAGGGCTGAAAGTGACATATTTTCACCCTTGTATAAAGGAGTATACTATACTTAGACCATCCCCAGCTTTGGGCTATCTAGACAAAATGATCTGTTTCCACCCAAACTTGATTGAATAGAATCCCCTATGAGACTAGAGATTTCTTGTAAAGTTGGATTAGGTCAGATAGAAAAGTTTACCTTGATCCTCAGAGACTGTCTTGAAAATGGAAAAGAAATAGGGAACTCTGGATCTCCCCAAATCATTAGTTACTAATAATGATTTTTTTCAATATCAATGGTTAGATTTTTTGAAATTTTGTCTTGTGCTTCAATTCCAAACCTTTTTGTGATTTGAAAGGAATGTTTCCTTGTTCCCTTTTGAACTTTCTTTAGCTTAACCCTTCCTGGGAAATCTTATCATCTAAGATGCATAGCCATAAACTTTCTACCATTATAATTTTCAGCAAACACCAAGTACAGCAGAAAAATGGTAGCTCTTATTGGTGAGGATGTAAATCAGCATCCTCCCTTGATAGACATTCCAACAGTAGTTGAAGGCTCAATAACCAAAACTTCATCATAAAACAAAGGAGAGTCTGCCCTTCAGGGAAAACTGGTTCTATATAATGAAGTCTTGTGGAATTAGGTAGGATTGGCAAAAAAAGCCTGAAGTACTAATAAAATTACTCCCTGAGGCAAGCAGGGAAGAGCACTGATGGGGATCAGCTCAGTCCTTACAGTCCCATTCCTGTGGAAGTCTCGGGGAATCCCACCTTACTGAATCCAACCATAAAGTCAAGTTATAATGTCACACTTCAGAGGTCAAATTTCATCTATAAATCGGTCCATGGCCTAAGCCTTTTTTTTTTTTTTTGCTGAAAACCTAGTTAGCCAGCATTCTGTCTTGTGGTGTTTTTCTTCCTTTCTTTTCTCCCCATGCTTCATGCTATTTTTCTCCTTCTTGTAGCTAAATAAGTCATTTAGGGTCCTAAACTCCTCTATAGATTTAGCCATCAGTTAATGACATACTCCCATTTTTATAGTATATTCTCTTTTTCCTGGTTAATTGTGAATTCCATTGGGGAACTTGTCTTTTCCATTGTTAATTCTTAAAAATCTAATTTCTTGCTAACTGTATGCTTTCCCAAATCTATTTCATATAGCAATCCTAGTGTCTATTTTATCTTTTCCCTTTGTATGTCACCTCTTCTCATAAATAAATATACCTTTTTGGCAAGGAAAAGGTCCTTGTTCATTCTTCACATGTGAATTGCCATCACTCATCATTTGGTGTCAGACCCCAACATTTGGTGCCATTTGCTCTCTTAAATTTCATCACGTATTGCACACTTATTTTAAGACAATGTAAGGAAATCTGATTGGTACCTCATAAATTGTGTTAGTACCAATTTGTATTCTGTATTTTTAGAATGAAGTCACAAAAACATTATAATGTAGTTTTAAATTTTAAAAAATATGAAGCATTGCTTATATTCATCCTAGATGCATGATTATCTGTATTTAATAAAAAATTGGTTCTCTGTGCTTAGGAAACCTGCTGTTGGGAAGGAGGGGAGGAAGAGTGGATGATAGGAGGGCAACTAGAGTCTATCTGAAAATTCAAAAGAAACATTTTTTGGGGGAAGGGGATATTGTATTCATTTGTGTCTTAAAAAAAAACTTCACAGCATATGAATAAATATTATGAGAAATAGAATGTGTCTGTCCCCAAGAGCTGTGTTCATGTCTGGCCCCTGGACTCCATCTCCAACTCTGACATTCCATTGACCTCCCTGGAATCCTGAGCTGATTTTCAAGTTGTCACCATTTTCTAGATTCAGACTTTCATGCCCTGGCCATCTTCACTTCATCCTTCACCTTACCCCACGCTTTCACCTCTTGCTTGGGGAACCATAATGGAGAGGATATTTTCTTTCTTTTTCTTTCCTTAAGTTATATATGTACATTCATTTTTTTAATATATTTCCATGTAAGTCATGTTGGCAGGTAGTCCAATACATGTTAAATATGTTGAAATACATTTAAATCCAGTATATATATATACATATTTATACAGTTATCTTGCTGCACAAGAAAAAGGAAGGAAAAGAAAAGCTGAGAAAGGAAACAAAATGCAAGCAAATAAAAGAGAGAATGAGAATGCTATGTTGTGTTCCACACTCTGTTCCCACAGTTCCCTCTCTGGGTGTAGATGATTCTCTTCATCACTGAACAAATGGAACTGGTTTGAATCCTTTCATTGTTGAAGAGAACCCCGTCCATCAGAATTGATTGCCATATAGTCTTGTTGTTGCCATGTATAATGATTTCCTAGTTCTGCTCATTTCACTCAACATCAGTTCATGTAAGTCTCTCCAGGCCTTTCTGAAATCATCCTGCTGGTCGTTTCTTACAGAACAATAGTATTCCATAACATTAATATACCATAATTTATTCAGCCATTCTCCAATTGATGGGCATCCACTCAGTTTCCAGTTTCTTCCCACTACAAAAAGGGCTGCTACAAACATTTTTGCACATGTGGGATCTTTTCCCTTCTTTATTATCTCTTTGAGACCCAGTAGAGACACTGCTGGATCAAAGGGTATGCACAGTTTGATAACTTTTTGAGCATAGTTTCAAATTGCTCTCCAGAATGGTTGGATATATTCACAATTCCACCAACAATGTATCAGTGTCCCAGTTTTCCCATATCCCTTCCAACATTGGTCATTATTATTTCCTGTCACCTTAGCCAATCTGCCAGGTATGTAGTGTATCTCAGAGTTGTTTTAGTCTGCATTTCTCTAATCAATAGTGATTTGGAGCAATGTTTCATATGGCTACAAATAGTTTCAATTTCTTGATTTGAAAATTGTCTGTTCATATCCTTTGACCATTTATCAATTGGAGAATGGCTTGAACTATTATAAATTTGAGTCAATTCTTTATATATTTTAGAAATTTGCTTCCCTTCTAATCTCATCTGCCTTAGTTTTGTTTACACAAAATCTTTTTAACTTAATGTAATCAAAATCATCTATTTTGTGATCAATAATGATCTCTAGTTCTTCTTTGGTCACAAATTCCTTCCCCCTCCACAAATTTGAGAGGTAAACTATCCAATATTCTCTAAATTGCTTATAATATCATTCTTTATATCTAGATCATGAACCCATTTCTACCCTATCTTGGTATATAGTGTTAGGTGTGGGTCTATACTAACTTTCTGTCATACTAGTTTCCAATTTTCGCAGCAGTTTTTTGTCAAATAGTGAATTCTTGTCCCAAAAGCTGGGGCCTTTATGTTTGTCAAATACTAGATTGCTATAGTTATTGATTATTTTATCCTGTGAATCTAATCTATTCCACTGATCAACATCTTTATCTCTTGGCCAGTACCAAATGGTTTTGATGACTGATGCTTTATAATAAAGTTTTAGATCTGGTACTGCTAGCCCACACTTCGTTTGCTTTTCTCTTCATTAATTCCTTGACCAGATGAATTTTGTTGTTATTTTTTCAGTTTCTTGGGAATTTGATTGGTATAGCACTAAATAAATAGATTAGGGAGTATTGTCATCTATTATATTTGCTTGATCTATCTATGAGCACCTGATACTTTTACAATTACTTAAATCTGACTTTATTTGTGTGGAAAGTGTTTTGTAGTTTTGCTCATATAGTTCCTGACTTTCCCTTGGCAGATAGATTCCCAAATATTTTATACTATCAACAGTTATTTTAAATGGAATTTCTCTTTGTATCTCTTGCTGTTGGATTTGTTAGTGATATATAAAAAATGTTGATGATTTATGTGGATTTATTTTGTATCCTACAATTTTGCAAAAGTTGTGGGTTATTTCTAATAGTTTTTAGTTGATTCTCTAGGGTTCTCTAAGTATATCATCATATCATCTACAAAGAGTGATAATTTGGTTTCCTCATTACTATTCTACTTCCTTTAATCTCTTTTTCTTCTTTTATTGCCAAAGCTAGCATTTCTATTACAATATTGAATAGTAATGGTGATAGTGGGAAACCTTTTTTCACCCCTGATCTTATTGGGAATTGTTCCAGTTTATCTCCATTACATATGATGCTTGCTGATAGTTTTAAAATAGATGCTACTACAGTGGTCACCAAAACCATTTGGTATTGGCTAAGAAACAGACTAGTTGATCAGTAGAATAGGTTAGGTTCACAGGACAAAATAGTCAATAATTATAGCAATCTAGTGTTTGACAAACCCAAAGATCCCAACTTTTGGGATAAGAATTCATTATTGGGAATTCTGGGAAAACTGGAAATTAATATGGCAGAAACTAGGACCCACACTTAACACCCTACAACAAGATAAGATCAAAATGGGTTCATGATTTTGGCATAAAGAATGAGATTATAAATAAATAAATTAGAGGAACATAGGATAGTTTACCTCTCAGACTTGTGAAGGGGGAAGGAATTTATGATCAAAGAAGAACTAGTCAGATTGGCTAAGATGACAGAAAAAGATAGTGACGAATGTTGGAGGAGATGCGGAAAAACTGGGACACTGATGCATTGTTGGTGGTGTTGTGAACAGATCCAGCCATTCTGGAGAGCAATTTGGAATTACACTCAAAAGTTATCAAACTGTGCACACCCTTTGATCCAGCAATATTATTACTGGGATTAAATCTCAAAGAAATTCTAAAGGAGGGAAAGGGACCTGTATGTACCAAAATGTTTATGGCAGCCCTTTTTGTAGTGGCTCGAAACTGGAAATTGAATGGATGTCCATCAATTAGAGAATGGTTGGGTAAATTGTGGTATATGACTGTTATGTAAGAAATGACCAGCAGGACGAATACAGAAAGGCTTGAAGAGACTTACATGAACTGATGCTAAGTGAAATGAGCAGAACCAGGAAATCATTATACACTTCAACAACAATATTGTATGAGCATGTATTCTGATGGAAGTGAATATCTTTGACAAAGAGAAGATCTAATTCAGTTCCAATTGATCAATGATGGACAGAATCAGCTACACCCAGAGAAGGAACACTGGGAAATGAGTGTGGACTACCTGCATTTTGGTTTTTCTTCCCAGGTTATTTTAACCTTCTGAATCCAATTGTTCTTGTGCAACAAGAGAATTGTATGGATCTGCACACTTATATTGTATCTAAGATATACTTTAACATGTTTAACATGTATGAGACTGCCTGCCATCTAGGAGAGGGGGTGGAGGAAGGGAAAAGTTGGAACAGAAGTGAGTGCAAGGGACAATGTTGCAAAAATTACCCATGCATATGTTCTGTCAATAAAAAGCTATAATAAAAAAGGAAAAAAAAATAGATGCTACTGAGTATTTTAAGAAAAAGTCCGTTTATTCCTATACTCTCTAGGAATGGGTGTTGGATTTTATCAAATGTTTTTTCTGCATCTAATCATATGGTTTTTGTTAATTTGGTTATTGATATAGTCAATTATGCTAATAGTTTTCCTAATATTGAACCAGTTCTGCATTCCTGATATAAATCCTACTTGGTTATGGTGTATTATTCTGGGGATGATTTTCTGTAATCTCTTTGCTAATATTTTATTTAAGATTTTTGCATCAATATTCATTAGGGAGATTGGTCTATAATTTTCTTTCTCTGTTTTTGTCCTACCTGGTTTGGGTATTAGTACCATTTCTGTGTCATAAAAGGAATTTGGTAGGAGTCCTTCATTCCCTATTTTTTCAAATAGTTTTTATAGTATTGGAATTAATTGTTCTTTAAATGTTTGGTAGAATTCACATGTAAATCTATCTGGTCCTAGGGATTTTTTTTAGGGAGTTGATTAATAGCTTGTTCTATTTCTTTTTCTAAAATGAAACTATTTAAATAATTTATTTCCTCTTCTGTTAATCTGGGCAATCTATATTTTTGTAGGTATCCCTCCATTTCACTTAGGTTGTCAAATTTATTGGCATAAAGTTGGGCAAAGTAACTCCTAATAATTGCTATAATTTCCTCTTCATTGATGGATAGTTCTCCCTTTTCATTTTTCAGACTAACAATTTGATTTTCCTCTTTCCCTTTTCTAATCAAATTAACTAAAGGTTTATCTATTTTTTTCACAAAACCAAGTCTTAGTTTTATTTATTAATTTTATAGTTTTTTTTTTTTGCTTTCAATTTTATTGATCTCTTTTTTTATTTTTAGAATTTCAAGTTTGGTATTTGATTGGGGGGGGTTAATTTGTTCTTTTTCTAGCTTTTTTAGTTGCAAGCCCAATTCACTGATCTTTTCTTTCTCTAATTTATGCAAGTAACCATCTAGAGATATAAAATTTCCCCTTCTTACTGCTTTGCATGCATCCCACAAATTTTGGTATGTTGTCTCTTTATTGTCATTCTCTTGGATGAAATGATTGATTGTGTCTATGCTTTGGTGTTTCAACCATTCATTCTTTAGGATTAGATTATTTAGCTTCCAATTACTTTTTGGTCTATTTTCCCCTTGCCCTTTATTGAATGTAATTTTTATTGCATTGTGATCTGAAAAAAAATGCATTGACTATTTCTGGCTTTCTGTATTTCATTTTGAGGTCTTTATGTCTTAATATATGGTCAACTTCTGTATAAGTTCCCTGAATTGCCAAGAAGAAAGTGTACTCTTTTTCGTCTCCCTTCAATTTTTTCCAACGATCTCTCACATTTAGCTTTTCTAGTATTCTATTTACCTTTTAAACTTCTTTCTTATTTATTTTGTGATTTGATTTATCTAGTTCTGAGAGAGCAAAGTTGAGATCTCCCACTATTACAGTTTTGCTATCTATTTCTTCTTGAAACTCACTTAACTTCTTTTTTAGGAATTTAGATGCTACACCACTTGGTGCATATATTTTTAATATTGATATTGCTTCATTTTGTAGCAAGATATAGTTTCTATCCTTATCTTTTAATTAGATCAATTTTTCCTTTTGCTTTTGCTTGATCTGAGATCAGGATGGCTACCCCTGCTTTTTTTTTTTTTTTTTTTTTTTTACTTCACCTGAAGCATAATAGATTGTGCTCCAGCCTTTTACCTTTACTTTGTAATATTCACACAATATTTGTCATCCTCCCATCTTTCCCTCAATTGTAATAGACTTTTTTTGCCTCTTCCTGAGATGTAATTTCCCTCATTTTACCTCCACTTTCCCCTTTTTTTCTTTTACAATCCTCTTTCTACCGCTAGTCTCATTTTTATATTATAATAGTAACATCAGATTATACATGTATTCTCTATGTATACCCATAACAGAAATAGTTCTCAAGAGTTTTTTTTTCCTTTTTACCTTTTTATGCTTCTCTTGAGTTCTATATTTAGGGGTCAAATTTTTTGTTTAGCTCTGGTCTTTTCATCAAAAATAAAGGGAATTCACCAGTTTCATTGAATGTCCATCTTCTTTCCTGAAAAAAAAATGCTCAGTTTAATAGAGTAATTTATTCTTGGCTGCATTCCAAGTTCCTTCACTTTTCCAAATACCAGATTCCATGCTCTTCAGTCCTTTAAAGTGAAAGCTGCTAGGTCCTGAATAATCCTTATTGGGTTTCCTTTTTGGCTGCTTGTAATATTTTTTCCTCAGTCTGATCTGAAATTTAGCCACGATATTCTTTAGGGTTTTAATTTTGGGGTCTCTTTCAAGAGGTGTTTGGTGAATTCTTTCAGTGGTCATTTTACCTTCTGTTTCTATGACATCCAGGCAGTTCTCTTTGATGATTTCCTTAAAATACTGTCTACACTCTTTTTTTCATCATGAATTTTAGGGAGTCCAATAATCCTTAGATTGTCTCTCCTAGATCTATTTTCCAGGTCAGTTGTTTTCCCAATTAGGTATTTTACCTATTTTTTCGGTTTTGCTTGACTGATTCTTATCGTTTCACTGAGTCATTCATTTCCATTTGTTCAGTTCTGAATTTTAGTGAATTATTTTCTTCATTTAGTTATTTTATTTCTTTTTGTATTTGTCCAACTGAATTTTTAAATGAGTTGTTTTGTTCTATGGAATTTTTTTCCATTTCATAAATTCTGTTTTTTAAGGAGTTATTTTCTTTTTCTATCTCACAAATTCTGTTTTTTAAGGAGTTATTTTCTTTTTCTGTTTCACAAATTCTGTTTTTCTTGGAGTTGTTTTCTTTTTCCCTTTTATCAAATCTATCTTTTTATGAGTTATATGCCTTTTCCAAACTCTTTTGCAAAGTTTTCCTTTCCTTTCCCCATTTTACTTCTAGCTCTCTTTTAAGATCCTTTTTAATTTCTTCTAGGAGAGCCTTGGGAGATGGGGATCAGGTTATACCACCTTTTGGGACTTCATCTGGAGACAATGTGCCTTTAGTCTCCTCAGGATTTGATATCTGCTCTTCTCTTTTACCATAGAAGCTGTCTATCATCAGAATTCTCTTTACTTTTTTACTCATTTTTTTTTTAAAGCTAAGGTCTGCTTTTAGGGCAAGGGAAGTTTTCCAAGTTTCCTCTACAAGCAGCAGCTTCCTCTATAAAGTGACTGCAGCTGTGCTGGGTCAGTGCTGACTCACTCCTGGTGCTGACTGGGTGTGGCCAGGTGCCGTGAGATTCTGGCGTTTTGGGGTTCACTATTAACTTTTTGTGTTTGTGTTGGATGTTTTCTAATTTCTCTGATGATCTACTGGCTTGCAGCCAGTGCAGAGTAGCCAACAGTAGCTACTGTAGATTCCTCCCTGTAGATTCTCCACCACACAGAGTCCACTCTGTGTGGTCTGTGTTGATGTTTGTGCTCAGCTGCTTGTGCTTGGCTGCCTCCCTCCTATTTCTCATCAAAGAAGATCTTTTCTGGTCTGTTTCCTCCCCATAGATTCTCCACCAGGCAGAGTCTGCACTGCCCCATGGAGTCTGCCCATGGAGTCCGCCCCACGGAGTCCTCACTGACCCAGAACTCTGTGCTGTCTGTGCTGGCATCTCAGTTGCTCAGTGCTCAGCTACTTACACTGGCTGCCTCCCTTCCATTTCCAATTGAAACAGACCTTTTCTGGCAATCTTCGAAATTATCTTTTGCTGGTAATTTGTTGCACTCCCAATATTTGTGGGTTCTGCTGGTCCAGAGCTAATTCAGAGGCTGGATTTGCTAATTAGTCTGAGGATTGTAGGAGAAGATCAGAAAGAAACATGTGTCATCTTCATCATCTTCAGATTCAGTTCTTGCAAGTCAAGTTGTTTCTCTCTTTAGCTTCTTAGTACCCAGTCTCAGAAGCTCCAGAAGAAAAATCTCTTAATGTTTTGGTTGGGTTCATGTCCATGGTCTCAAATGACGGAGCAGAAAAAATATTTCATGTATAATATCAATTAGGTAAAGGACAGCTATTTGTTGCCTCTTAAAAAAAAAAAAGAAATACTAAACAGAAAAGACTCATAAGCATCCATTAATGAGATTTAAGTAATCAATTACTTATAGCAACTATTATATTCTAAATGATTGAGGCATGGAATAAAAAATAATGAATGATTATTCCTTTCAGTCAGTCAACAAGCAAGTCCTTTTTTGGGGAGGGAGAAGTAGCAAGCTAGGTTAAAGATTGTGTTCATCTTCCTGCTAGTAGTAATCTTCAAGAAGTGCTCTAAAAAATTCATAAGGGCTTTTCCTAAAAGGCAGCCAGTAAAAGGCTGGGGAATACAAAAAAACTATTAGTTCTAGTAATTAAGAAATTGTTGGCAAATCTGGAGAGAATAGGTTTCATTGAATGAATAGGTTGGAAGCCAAATTGCAGAGGGTTTAAAAGACAGTGAGAGAAGAAAAGGCACTGAATGCAGACAATTTTCATGAACTAGAAGAGATATATAAGACAAATATTTTTAAGAAAGGGAGAAAGAATTTCAATAAAAGTAACAGGTTATTCTCAAAGGGATGCTGGGTTGGAAAAGGCTTAGTTAAATTTCTCTTCAAAATAAGAGAATACTGAGGTGCTATCTCACACTTGATTGGTTAATATGACACAAAAAGAAAATGTATGTTGGAGGAAATGTGGGAAAACTGGGCATTAATACATTGTTGGTGGAGATGTGAGCTGATCCAACCATTCAGGAGAGTAATTTGGAACTCAAAGGACTATAAAGCCATGCATACTCTTTGATCCAGCAATACCACTGTCAAGTCTGTATTGCAAAGACATCCAAAAAAAGAGGAAAAGAATCTATTTGTACAAAAATATTTATAGAAGTTGTTTTTAAAAATAATAATAGCTTTTAATTTTTAATATACATGGAAAGATAGTTTTCAGCATTTATCCCTGCAAAAACTTGTGTTTCAAATTTTTCTCTCTCCCTTTCTTCTTCCCTCTCCTTTAGACAGCAAGCAGTCCGATATAGGTTAAACATGTAGCAGTTCTTTTTGTGGTGGTTAAGAATTGGAGACCAAGGGGATGCTCATCAATTGAGAAATGGCTAAACAAACTGGGATATAGGATTATAATGCAATATTATTGTGCTATAAGAAATAACAAGAATGATGATTTCAGAAAAAACTGGACTTACATAAACTGATGCATAGTGAAGTGAAGAGAACCAGGAGAACATTATATACAATAAAGAGCAATAAGTTCACAGAAGAATTGTGAATGTCTTAGTTATTCTCAGCAATACAATGATCCAAGACAAACCCAAAGGACTAATGATGAAGCATACTATCTGCCTTCAAGAGAAAGAACTGGTATTGATTGAATAGAAACTGAAGCATGCTATTTTTTTACTTTTTTTAAAACTTGTATTCAGATATTCTTATACAAAATGACTAATATGGAAATTTTTTACATAATTCCACATGTATAACCTATATTTGATTCCTTACCATCTCAGAGAAGACTGAGGAAAGGAAGGAAGGGATGGAAGAAGGGATAGAATTTGGAATTCAAAACTTTAATTTAAAATGTTTTTTCTTTAAATTGGGGAAAAAAGAAATAAGAGAATGAACTTTAAAATTTGGATACTTTTATTTTTGGATATGTGAAGCGGGAAGTATAGATATTTCTCTTCCTGATACATGGATGGCCCTGAGAAAAATCTGGGTTTTGCTCTTTTCTTTTTTTCCAGATATAGCCTATTAAGGTGGGCTTGTAGTAGTGTAACAATGCACGGATCATATATGAGGGAGATGTGACTTTGGATTGGTTGAAGTATTTCAAAGAGACTATTAAGAGGAAGAAACAGACGAGAAAGACTGTGAAGGAGAGAAGTGTTCTCTTATTTAAAGGGATGGCAAAGGACGCATCAGAGCTGCCAACCAGTTGGGAAAGCACCTCAATATATATTTTGATTCCCAGCACTTTCACATCCAGAAGTCCAGAGATTTCTAGGAACAGAATTTTTGGGTGAAATCATTTTACTCTTGAATTGATGAAATCAATTTCTAAACTAATCTGTAAAACTTTTTCAAATATCATTTGATTCTGTGATTTGATAAATACATTTGCTCACTATGCTTGATTATCATTTTTTTAATGTCAAATTTCTGAATAGAGGGAGCTAAGCCAGGCAAGAGCATGCTAACCATTATCCTCTCAATCTGATGTGTTACCTGGACCAACCAAGGAAAGTGGCTTTTAATCTGAACTTCCCAAAAAGCATCATATTCCTAGATGACAAATATCTGATTATAATAGATAGAAATAATTCTAATTTAATATTTTTTCTTGGTGATAGTATAATGGAGTGAGTATCTAGCTGTTGCCCTTCTTCTGCTCCCTACAAATATGAGAATCATACAGAAAATTGTGTTTCAAATTTTTCTTTCTCCCTTTCTTCCCCCTCCTTTGTTGTGGAGATACAGAATTATAATGCAATATTATTGTGCTATAAGAAATAACAAGAAGGATGATTTTAGAAAAAGCTGGAAAGACTTACATGAACTGATGCATAGTGAAGTAAACAGAACTAGGAGAACATTATATACAGTAAAGAGCAATAACAGAACCCAAATCATAGTTATTTGAATATATCCCCAAAATAGAGGCTGCCCTAGGTCACAGAAATATTTTTCCTTCTATTATAAATACAGTATTTCATTTCTTCATTTATTTTAGCTTAATCTATTTTTAAGACTTTTTACTCCTTACCTCTGATCCCTTCCTTTTATTTTTACCCATTTATCTTTGGAGATTTTGTTATTAGTTCCTCTTTCTTTCCTGCATTTATCTGGTTATGTAATTCTTCTCCCTTTTTTTCTCCTCCTTTATAAGTTATTTTAAAATTTCTTTTTTGTGTGTGAACCCCCTTTTTTTTTTTACATAGCCTATGCTTGCTTTTCCTTTACTTGTTTGTTTGTTTGTTTTTATTATAGCTTTTTTTATTGACAGAACATATGCATGAGTAATTTTTCAATATTGTCCCTTGTATTCACTTCTGTTCCAACTTTTCCTTTCCCTCCCTCCACCTCCTCCCCTAGATGGCAGGCAGTCTCATACATGTTAAACACGTTAAAGTATATCTTAAATACAATATATGTGTATAGATCCATACAGTTCTCTTGTTGCACAAGAAAAATTAGATTCAGAAGGTAAAAATAACCTGGAAAGAAAAACAAAAGTGAAAGTAGTCCACATTCATTTCCCAGTGTTCTTTCTCTGGGTGTAGTTGATTCTACCCATCATTGATCAATTGGAACTAAATTGGATCTTCTCATTGTTGAAGAGATCCACTTCCATCAGAATATATTCTCATACAGTATTGTTGTTGAAGTGTATAATAATCTTCTGGTTTTGCTCATTTCACTTAACATCAGTTTATGTTAAGTCTCTCCAGGCCTCTCTGAAATCATCCTGCTGGTCATTTCTTACAGAACGATAATATTCCATAATATTCATATACTACAATTTACCCAACTATTCTCCAATTGATGGGCATTCATTCATTTTCCAGTTTCTAGCCATTACAAAAAGGGCTGCCACAAACATTCGTGCACATACAGGTCCCTTTCTCTTCTTTAACATCTCTTTGGGATATAAGCCCAGTAGTAACACTGCTCGATCAAAGGATATGCACAGTTTGATAACTTTTTGAGCATAGTTCCAAATTGGTGAACCCTTTCTTAAAAGGATTTCTCTCATTCTCTTCATTATATGTTCTCTCTGCCTCCTCTAGACTCTGTTTCTCTGGTTCATTATCATATTTACCTGTTTGCTCTCTATTTTCTGTATTTCTCATGCAATCAAAGCTTCCAAGGCATCTATTCTGGGTTCTCCCCTCCAGTGAGTTTCTTCCATTATTTTGTGTTCTGATGATCTCCCTTTCCCATTATGCCTCACTCTCAGAGCAATGTCAATTAATGCAGGTGTCAGAGAGACTACTACCCCATGGTAAGCCCCCCACACACACATATCCTTAAACAGTCCACCATTGATCTATATCTTCCCCTGATTTTTTTCCTCTATTTTTCTCAAAAATCTCCTTCCTAGTAATTTGTCTTTTCTCTTTTAATACTCATTTTCTGACTTCCTCCACACTGAAGTGGTTTTCAAAGCATCTCAGCCTTTTAGGTCTCTACCCCAAGTGACTTTTAGGTGGACAAAACTGGCTTGTACTAGTTGTTAAACTCTTTTCATCAGGCTTAGTGGAATGCCACATGAGGTCATTGTTTCTGTTTTAGAAAGGTCATAAATATCAGAGAAAATATCTAGTCTGACACCTAATAAGATGGCACATAACCTTGAAGTATTCCAATGGTCTTATTTTAGATGGTGCCCTAGTTTAGATGATACTTTCTGTTAGACAATTATTTTAGAGAGTAATATCAAGCAGTTTGAATGTGACCAGCTGCTCAAGGACAAATATAGGAGATAGAAGGTAGTAGGTGAGAGAGTGGATTATTTCCAGGGACTCCAAATCCAGTAGAAAATGGGAGATATAATATCCAGGAGCTGAAGGAAGAGGATAAAAAATAACAATAAAGAAAGAGAGACAAAAGCTGCGATAGAGGGAGGGAAGGAGGGAGAAAGAGAGAGAGAGAGAGAGAGAGAGAGAGAGAGAGAGAGCATTTATTAAGCACTTAATAAGAGGGGCAGGCACTTCTAGGAGCCAGGAATACAAATACAATTAAGCAAGACAACCTCTTCCTTCAGGAGAATTTATCTTCTAGTTGAGGAAGACATAAAAGAGAGGTGAAAAGAATGAGTGGCAGTCTATGGGTAAAATGGTATGGTTTGGAGATGGTGGCTGGAAAGTGAGGTGGAAGATTAGCTCTAGGCAAATTAAGGTGAAAGCTCACCTGTCACATTCCAAGGTGGTTTCCAGGTAAAGTTCAAGTTTTCAGGAAAGAGAAAGAATGGATTAAAGTTAGAGTAGAATCACCAAAAAAACACCTGTGTGAAGTCTTGGGCTCGTGGTAGCCAATGACCTTAAAAGAGGCATTGTGTCATAGTAAAACATTGAGAGGTCATGTTCCGTAGTGGATAGTGTCAATCTCATGTTAGGAATACATAACTTCAAGATCTACCTTTGATCTATACTTGCCTAGAATGGGGTATATTCCCCAAGAAAGTGGAGTGGCTCAACTAGTCACTTTACAATTAAATCAGGTTTGGTGTTTTCTTCTATCTTTTAATCCCACAGCAACCTTATTTCCCCAGTGGGCTGGATTCAAGAATGTTGGCTGGTTCCCTGGTCAAAGGAATTAGTGCCATCTTCTGGGAGCTGCTGTGAACAGCAAAACTTCAGAGAAGGAGAGAACTTCAGGACACAGATGAAAGTAACAGAATAATGAATAGATCTACAAGAAATGCATTTGCTAGAAATGGAGGAAAACTGCAGGAAATGGAGTTTCTAGAAAAAGTAAAAAAAGGTCTAAAATAAAATGATCACTGCCTGCTGAGCCCTGGGGAGGGTTGCAGGAAACAGTGGTAGAGCATAGGAAATGAAGTAGTGTGAATTATGACTGGTGATATTTGCTGGGAGCATACAAAGTTAAGAAATACCAAAAAGGAGTCAAGGACAAAGAAAAAGACCTTGAAAGGCACAGTGAGATACTTTAGCAGCACTATTTGTAACAGCAAAGAATTAGAAACAAAATAGATACCCACTCTTGGAAGCCCTCTAACTCTTTTATGAAGACATTTTGAATACATAGAAGCACAGGAAGATACATATGAACCCATGCAAAGTAAGCAGAACCAAGTAAACAATGTGTGCAATGAATCTGACAATGTAAATGAAAAGAATAGCAACCGCACCACTGAAACTGAATGCTGTGAAGTTATATTGACCAAGTTTGACCACAGAGAAACAACTCCCTCCCTTCTTTGTAGAAATAGAAGAGTATGATAATGGAACACTGCAGATGTCAGTTTTATGTATTGGTTAGTTTTGCTGAACAGGTTGGGACTTTTTTCCTTTTTAAAAAAATTCTTTGTCAAATTAGATGACTGAGAGAAAGAGAAAGGAAAGCTACACTGGGAAATGCTAGTAACACAAAAACAAAAGGTATTTTTTTTAAAGAACTATTGGTGGGCATTCTGAGGTAGCTGGTGATGTTTTGTGCAGCAGAAGCACTCTGTGAATAATGGGGACAGAAATAATTCCTCTCCTTTGGAAATGTTGTAAATAATTTTATTATAGATGATTTCAGACATATTTGTTGCAGAAAAATGGACCAGTGAATAAAAAGGAAGCTAAGAGTTTGTATAATGTGGAATTTCAAATGCTCTAAATAAATGTCATTGTTTCAAAAAATAATAAAAAGAACTGCTAGAAACAAGTAAAAAGCTATAGATGGGAGTACCAACATGCAGGAGAGAATCCTAATCAGTCTTCAGCTAGAGTGCCACCAAGAATAATATTGTAAGTCATTGAGATAGTATAGGTCTCTGGGAAGAGTTACTTTCCAGGTATTACTGTGACTTTCTTTGGGTTCAGATAAAATCTATTTGTTTCCATTAATTTGTAAACTAATTGTTGTTTAATCATTTTCAATCTTTTCTGACTCTTTCTGACCCAATTTGGGGTTTTCTTGTTAAAGATACTAGAGAGGTTTGCCATTTCCTTTTCCGGCTCATTTTGTAGATGAGGAAACTGAGGCATAATTAAATGACTTGCCCAGAGTCATATAGTTAATAAGAATCTGAAACCAAATACTGACTCTAGGCTCAGAATTCTATCCACTGTACCACATAGCTACCCTAACTTATAAATACTTCTGTACATATTTTGAAATAGTGAATGTAAAGGGAACTGATCAATCAATCAGTTAGCAAACATTTATTAAGAACCTGCTCTGTATCAGGCACTATACTACAGAGAAAGGCAAAAGATATTTTCCCGTTCTCATGAGTTCACAGTTTTATACATATGTGTGTATATACACACTTACATAAAAGTAGACATACATCCAAGTGTATATATGTATAAATACATATACATGTACGTGCATATTTGTGGGTATATATGTGTGTGATACATTGAGGAAACTCTCAGACAAAGGTATTAGCATTAAGGTGGATCAGAATGCGCTTTTTGTAAAAGGGAGAATTTTAGTTGAGATTGAAGGAAACCAGGGAAGCCAGAAACAGAGATGAGGAAAGAGAGCATTCCAGGCGTGGGGGGGATGGGCAATAGAAATGCTCAGAGTTGAATCCAGTCAAAGTTCTGAAAACAAATGTAAAAAATTGTTTTATATGTAATTGGGGAAAATGTTAAATATTGATTAAAAAATAAAAATGCCCAGTTAGAAGACAGAGGGCCTTATGCAATGAATAACAAGGAAGAGTGACAGCTAGGTTGCCCTGGAGTCAGAAGGATCTGAGTTCAAATCTGACCTCTAATATTTACCAGCTATGTGACTCTGGACAAGTCACTTAACCCCAATTGCTCCTACCCCCCCCCAAAAAAAAAAAAAAACAAGGAAGCCAGTGACACACTGGGTGATAAAGTATGTGAGGATAAGGTATAAGAAGACTGAAAAGGTAGAAGGGTCAGGTTTTGAAGTACTTTGAATGTCAAAGAGAGGATTTTGTATTCAGTGTTGGAGATAATAGGGAAACACTTGAGTTTATTGAATAGAATAATGATTCAATCAGATTTATGCTTTAGGAAGTTCACTCTGACAGTTGAGTTGAGGAGGGATTGAAGTGAGGAGAGAATTAAGCAGGGAGACCAATGTGGAAACTATTACAATAGTCTAGATGTGGAGAGGAAGAGGGCAAGGTGGTAGCAGGGTCAGAGGAGAGACGGGGACACATATGAGAATGGAAACAACTGAACTTGGTCCCTGGTTGAGTATAGGGAAAGAGAATAAGAAGTTGAGAGAGACAGGTTTTGAGCCCAACTAACAAGGAGAATAGTGGTACCCTCAACAGTCATCGAGAAATCTGAGGGGAAATTAAATTAGTTCCATTTTAGACATATCAGGTTTAAGATGTCTTTGAGACATCCATTTCAAAATGTGCAATAAGCAGTTGAACATGTAAAATTGGAGGTCAGAAAAGTTAAGGCTGGAATGACCTGGGATTCATCAGCATAGAGATGATCATTGAGCTCATGGGAGCATGGGAACACCTGGGAGCAAAATAGTCTGAAAGGAGAAAAGAATTCAGGACAGAGCTCATGGTTAACAGGTAATCCAGACAAAAATCCATCAGAGGCTGAG
Organism: Sarcophilus harrisii; assembly: GCF_902635505.1. Taxonomy (NCBI): domain Eukaryota; kingdom Metazoa; phylum Chordata; class Mammalia; order Dasyuromorphia; family Dasyuridae; genus Sarcophilus; species Sarcophilus harrisii. The sequence goes on from NC_045427.1 coordinate 351,382,360, forward strand.
AAAGACATTCACAGAGTTAGGAGAAGAAACAGGAATGGGAAGAATGATAGAAACCTACTGAAAAGAGAGCCCTGGGGAGAAGTGAGTGATAAGAACTGAGAAAATGCCATCATATATGACAATTAAGAGAACATTGGTAAGTAAGGAGAGAAGTAGTTAAAACGGTGAGGTCAGTTTGATTGTACAAAAAAGAGAATTAGAGGAAAGGAAATGGAGGCATCTGCAGATGACTTTCTTAGGGAGGTTAACCACAAAAGGGAGCAGAGATTCCAGTGGTTAGTGAAAAGGATGGACAGGTCAGGTGAGCTCATGACTACTCATTCAGAGGAGGGGGATCAGATCCTAAAGTTTTCAGCTCATTGAATTGGAGAAAATGAACCAGTGGAGTGGACAGCATTGTCAAAGAGTTCTAAGTATTCATCAGAAGGAAGCTTTTCACACAAGGGTATCATGGACCTGTAGCGTAAAACTAGCACTTCCTGCACTGATTCTTTCCATTTAGACCAATAAAGATCACAAAAATAAAAGCTCTGGGTTTTCATTACTGCTTTCACTTGTAAATAGCCTACACAATCACTATTCACTGCTAAGCTAAGAGATTTTTTTTGAGGGGGGTGCTTTTTCTTGGGGAGGGGGAGGTATAAGTGGCTTGCCCAGGGTCACACAGCTAAGAAGTGTTAAGTGTCTGAAGCTGGATTTAAACTCCAAGACTATAAACTAAGCTAAACTCCATAAGTTAAGGGTTTTGTCATACATTTTAAATTATCAGGCTTGTTCACACAAATACACACACATACACCCAGACTTGGTTGTTACAAGCACCTGCCTGGGAGCTGATGACTATTTTATTTTCCAGTACTTTCTTGACACAGCTAATTTGTATAGCCTGGCTCAATGTCCCTAGAGAAAGATAGGAAATAGATGGCAGAGAAGGAAGCTCATCATTCTGTGGAAAATGTTAAGCAAATAGGAAACATCCTGGGCAGCTACGTAGTGGAGTCGATAGAGTGCCAGACCTGGAGTTAGAAAGACATCTTCCTAATTTCAAATCGAACAAGTCACTCAATCCTGTTTGCCTTAGTTTTCTCATCTATAAAATGAGCTGGAGAAAGAAATAGCAAACCACTCCAGTATCTTTGCCATGAAAACCCCAAATTGTATCACAGAGTCAGGCAAGACTGAAATAACCAAACAAAAAAGGAAGCAACCCAGACATGAAGTGGACAAATGGGGAGCATATAGACAATTCATTATAACTCAAGACACTCACTTGGGTAGCAAAAGTAGAAGGCAGCCTAAGATCCAATATTAAAAGACTAAAAAGAGTAAATAGCCTGGAGCTATTCTGCCCTTCTCCCAAGATCTCTATTCTAATACTATCAGCCCTTATTCCTGATTCAGCTCTGGAAGGACTGGTGTGACCTCTATAGGAGAAAGAATAATGATTACAATACAAATATCAAGAAAAACAATAACCAGGACTCCCCTCCCCAAGGAGATGAAGGATTTATAATACTATAGATCTTTCCTAATCCACTTGCTTAGAAGTTAGCAACATTTCTTAAGAGAAAGAGAAACTGCATCTCTGCAAGGCAAGTCAAATAGCAGCAACTCCAATAGATTTGGAATAGAAAATGCCAATCATATCCAGAGAGACAACTATGGACACTGAATGTGGATCAAAGCCTAGTATTTTCATCTTTTTGGTTTTTTCTTTTTCTTTTTCATAGTTTTTCCTTCTTTGGGCTGATTTTTCTTATACATGACAAATGTGTAAATATGTTTAAAAGGATTGTATATATTTAACTTATATCAGATTACTTACTATCTTGGGGAGAGGGGAGATAAGGGAAAGAGGGAGAAAGAAAAAGTTTTATAAAAATGAATGTTGAAAACTATCTTTATATGTATTTGGAAAAATAAAATACTATTGGAAAAAATCTCCAAAATTGGAAATCCCAGAGTTTAGGAAAAAAGATATAGGGAATCAGTGAACAAGAAAAGGCAAAGCTGAAGAGAACAGTCAGGAAGGAAATCTACAATACTGAGCAATGAGGAGTCAAAGCTAAGGCTGTAAACCACAAGGAAAAGAAATCATTATGATGACCCAGAGGAGGTCATGCTGCAGCCCCTATCCTGTGAGTCATAAAAATAGTATTAGTGTCTTATGGGTAGAGAGAAAAGTGGACACTCACATCCCCAGAAGGTATAAATGTACTCAATAATAGCTTAGGTATGAATCCTTTCTATGTTTTTGCTGTGAAAAAAAAATCATTCTGTATTTGTATTGTGAGACTGAGTGCTTTTATGGAAAAATTGTGGACACACAGAATATTGATATTCCCAGGAGACACTTTGGTGGGAATAGATAAACCAAAGAAGTCAGAAATCCCAAAGTGATAAGGTTCCTTTGGTGAGAAAGAAGCCTCTCATAGAGGGACTAAACAAGCATTAGAATGAGAAATTTCTACTATTTCCTGTATTTGATGGTGTCTCCTTCCCATTTCCCTCTCAGAAGCAGAGGAAATTTAAGTAAAAGGAGGATGTATGTTTGAGCTTAAAATGATCAAGAAAATGTTCATTATTGTTCTTATTAGTGGGTTATTAAAACATGTCTAGTTTGCCCATCCTACTCCAAATCAAATTACAGACCAGCCAGCATAAGTAAAGAGTTCTATTATTTAGTCATTCAGTTCTTGATAACACAAGGAATTATAGCATCTAGCTCTAGAAGGAGATGTTAGGATAATAATATCATAGACTCCATATATTTAGAGTTGGAAGGGACCCTATAATTCCTCCAACCCTCTTATTTTTTGTTGTTGGTTTTTTCTCAATAGTATTATATTTTTCTAATTACAGGTAAGGATAATTTTTTAACATTTGTTCTTGTAAGATTTTGTGTTTCAAATTTTTCTTCCTCCCTCCCTTATCTTCCATCTCTCCAAGAAAGCAGCATTCTGATAAAGCTAGCCCTCTTACTTTACAGATGAGGAGCCTAATCACTTCTCCAGGAAAATTAAGTGACTAGTTCAACATCATACAGAAAATTGGAAGAAGTAGGTCCTTAGTAGAGGTAGGTCCTGATTTCATAGAGGTCTTTCCACTGAACCGTGCTGCCTCTTCAAGAATTAGTAGCAAACTTAGTTGCATAGAGCAAGTATTTAATAAATGTTGAATTGAAAAATATATCCAGACCTTTTCTGGACTTTGTGGAAATGTCAGCAAAGACAGTGTCCCTGTTCTCAGAAAGCTTGTGGTCTTACTAGGAAAATAACATAGATACTGATACAATGATCATGTACCAAGGAAATAAAAGTTACTTCATAAAATAGTAATAAAGGTATACGTGCTCCAGGAAGTCAGGATGGAGAGAAATCAGCATCATCAGTGAAGGCTTCATGGAGAGGGTAGAGGTTAAATTCTGGCCACCCCTCCTCCCCCCAGAAAAAATCTTCCAAAATTTTTTTCTTTCTATAGAGGGCAGTCATCCAGTTGAGTAATCATGGTGTTATTCTCAACTGCTCAAGTCTTGTTTCTACCTCTACTTCCAGTATTCATTCCCTTCTCTCATAAAACAACTTTTGTCCATATCCTCATCACCTCTGCCCCAGATGATTAAAAAAGCTTCCTAATTATTCTCCTTATTTCAGGTCTCTCCTCACTCCAGCCCATTCTGGGCAAAGCTGACCAAATGATTTTCCTTAAGGGCAGGTCTAACTATCACTTCCCTACTCAATAAATTTCAGTGGTTTCATATCACCTCCCAAAGCTCAAATAGAAACTCCTGATTTTCCTCCTACCTCTCTGACTATTGCTTCTATGCCTCTTTTGCTGGCTATTCCTCAAAATCCACCTTCTAATTGTAAATGTCCCTCAGGATTCTGTCCTGTGCCCTGTTCATTTTTTTCCTCTATTATTATTTGAATTGGTGATCAGTTCCCTTGGGTTTAATTACCATCTCCACACCCATGATTCTCAAATCTACCTAGCCTGCCTCACTCTCTCTGCTGACCTTTAATCTCTCCTCTTCAATTGTCTTTCAGACATCTGGAGCTGGATTCCAGTAGATATCTATGTCCAAAATGGGATTCATTGGCTTTTCTCCTAAATCTTCCCTCCCCTATTACCAGAGAAGACAACACCATCTTCTCAGTCCTTCAGGTTCACAATTAGGAGTCATCCTGGATTTCTGTCTGTCTCTTACCTTTCCTATATTCAATCTTTTGTCAAGAACTGTTGATTGCATCTTTGCAATGTCTCTCAAATATATCTATTTCTCTCCTTTGCCATTGCTACCACTCTGATGGCAGTCCTCTTCACCTCACACCTTGATTAGTGCAACAGCCTGGTGTGGCTCTGCTTGTCTCAAGTCTCTGCCCATTCCAATGCATTCTCCATTCAACCACTAAAGTTATTTTCCTAAAATACAAGTCCAACCCCATCACCCCAACTCAGTAACTCCAGTGATTTCCTATTGCCTTCAGGATCCAATACAAAATGTTCTCTTTGGCATTCAAAGCCCTCATAATCTAGTCTCTTCCCACTTTTCCAGTCTTCTCACAAGTTATTTCCCAAAACACACTCTGAGTGGCATGGCTTCCTGACTACATTGTCCCCCATGCCTAGAAATGCTTTCCATTCTCCATACTAACCTCTCTGGCTTCCTTTAAGTCCCAACTAAAGTCCTCTGTTAATTATCTCCTATTAATTATTTATATAAAGTTACTATATATATGGAGAGAGAGAAAGAAAGAAAGAAAAAGAGAGAGAGAAAGAGAGAAAAAAGAGAGAAAGGAAGAAAAAAGAGAAAGAACAAGAAAGAAAGAACAAGAAAGGAAGGAAGGAAGGAAGGAAGGAAGGAAGGAAGGAAGAAAAAAGAGAAAGAACAAGAAACAGAGAAAGAAAGAGAAAGAAAAAGAAAGGAAGGAAGGAAGTAGGGAGGGAGGAAGGAAGGAAGAAAAAAGAGAAAGAAAGAACAAGAAAGAATTTTGTATATATTGCAAGTTGTTGCCCCCATTAGACTGTATGTTCCTTGAGGGCAGGGACTGTCTTGTCTCTTTTTAAATCCCCTGCACTTCATACAATCTAGGCCACTAGTTAGACTTATTTTAACCTTTCTCATGGCACTTCACTTCCCTTTCTTTGAACTAGCTGGGTCCTATGCCTGAAATACATTCCTTGCTCACTTCCTCTTAGAATCTGTTTCCTTCAAAGCTTAATTCAACCTTGTACATTAGCGTTTCATGATGCTCCCATCCTGACTGTCCCCTAAAATTGAAGGTAATCTAGTCAATGTATATTTTGCATATACATGTTCTCTAATACCAATATCACTCCAGATATAAGTTCCTACAGGACAAGAAGAATTACATTTTTATCTATGTGTTCCCAGTACACACAACACAGTGTCTGGCACTAGTACACAGAGAACAAATTCTTGTTGATTAGTTTGAATCCCAAAGAATGGGCAGGACATATATAGGGCTAAAGTGCAAAAACTTGGGAAAAAACTTGGGCTCGACCTATGAATTAATTTGCCACCTTGAGCAAAGCTCCACCATGAACAAAGCCACAGCCTTGTTGAGGGTATAATGTGGAAACTACTCTGAGACAGTGAATTCATATTGAAGAAATATGAGTCATTGAGTTGTGCTGGTAATGTTAAACACAGGAATTTTAATTTTATTCTGGATGTAATAAAGAGATACTGAAGATTTTAAGGAGGAAAGTAATATAATGGAAGCAGAGTTTTAGGAACACTGATTCTATAAAAAACTGTTGATGTATCTACTCTGTTGCTTCATAGTAAATGCTTAATATTTAATCAAATAAATTAAGTAATGCAAACACCATTTTGGAGAATTCTTGCACAGTAAAACTTTTATTTTTCCTTTCTTCCAGTTCTAGAAGAGGGAAAACAGTGATAATGTTAAAAAACAAAAAACAAAACAAAAACAAAAACAAAAAAAAAACTTGTTAAGAAACTCTGGCAACCAAATTCCATGTGGATCTTTCAGGAAATAAGGTTGAGGAAAGAGGATGGTGGTAAATATCTTTTGCTCATCCAAATCTTTTTTTCTCATTTCTCTTAGGGCTTCAGTTTCTTTGCCTGTTAAATTCGAGAGTTGGACTAGATCATCTCTAAGCTCATCTACTAACCCTGAATTTTATGATTCTATGAAGGAAGATTAGAGCAGGTTATTCTCTAAATCTAACCCACAGCCCTTCCTCATCTTTCCACTAGATGTCCCTGGTTCCTCAGCCACTGGCTGGCACCATGTTTAGCAAGAAACTGAACTAATAAAGAGAAAGAAGGCAAAGACACCTTAAGTTGAGGGAAAAGCATTCAGCCAGCCTGTGACTGAAATGGAACAGACACTCAGTGTACCGAATTGAGGAAAGGATAGGATTCCTTCTGAACTACGGAACCCAAAGGTGGCTAGTGTGGAGATACAGGTAGAAAGGAGAAGCCAAGGCAATAGGATGCCTATGCCAACTGATGGTATGATTTATGCCTTTGGTGGATTCTGTGGGAGTAGTCGGTGGATGATGAATGAATGTAGTAGGAGTAGTCTGTGAATTGCAGAACACCCTGGAATGGAAAAATTCTTCATTCAGAGACTGGAGGGGAATACTCATTGGAGAATACCCATTCTCACTGGAGACACAAGTAAATGATGGGAAATGATAGCACTCAAAAGTTGCTGCGATTTGCCTATTTGCAGAATAGAGGAGTTGCTGCATTTTCATTCTTTTAAAAACATTTTCTTTTGATAAATACTTCGTGGTCAAAGAAGAAATAAGCATTTATTAAGAATTTATTATTTTGCAAGCTTTGTGTTAAGTGCTAAAGAACATAAATACAGAAAAATGTATATTTTCTTGCTCCCTGAGATCCTTATATTTAATAGGAGGAAGCAGTTTAAAATGGTGGCCAGAGAGGGACACATTGACCAAAAAGTTGTTAGGACAAAGAGTGGGGCCACTGGAGAGCTGATGACACACTTCTTCCAGGAATAATGGCAGAGCTAATTTGATCGTAGTTCAGAACTGAAGGGGAAATGAGAGTAGTAATCAGAGATTTTCTGAGTTAACAATAAGTTCTGGAAATGCACAAAATACTTTTAGATTAATTTACATTTATTAACATTTTTCAAAACTTTATTAAGTTTATCTAGTCAATAAAACAATAAATAAGCCCTGATATATGAGTGTAAACAAATGTTCACACTGAAGATTTTACAAGGGCTCTCCAGAGTCAATTGAAGCCAATTGTACGTTCAACACTTCCCTGGTAGGAGTGCAGCAATGAGACCAGAAGATGGACAAGTAAAGCATTACCGAGGTTTGCCTGAAATAGTGGGCCAGGTGAGACAGTCACCAATGGAGGTAGGATGGGGATCTGAACATACATTCTAGAAATAAAAGGGTTAAAACCTTTAGGTTATATTATAATTTCTGGAATTAAGAACACAGCTCAGGCTAGGGAATGAAGTGAAACATGAAATTCTCTCAGGTAAAGAGTTCAAGCCAGCCTTTGGGGGCTTTGGAAAGATTTCTATAGATATTTGGGGTAGGGTAACCTAGATGTGTTTCCCTCCTGGCAGAAAAAGATGAAGTAAAGCATGGCCCTAGAAAGCCAGCTCTATCCAGATCAATGGCTCCATCCCAGGGGGTTTGCAGCTGATAGACACCATATCAGCCAGGTACAAGAATCTTTTTTAAAATATCGTAAATTTAAATAGATCAGATAAAACTAAACACAGGCATTGACAGAATCCAAAGTGTTGGAGTCAGGTGCTCAATTCATTTATATTAACTATCTACACATTTCCCATATACTAGACAAAAGGGGCCTAATCTAACCAGCCTGCATCACCTGGGTATTTTCTTCTAGTCTCATCTCCAGCTCAAGACAAACCCTGGATGTGGCGTGGACAGAAGTCAGGAGGAGAGCCCAGGATATGGATGAAGAAGAAAGATGGCAGTGGGAAGGTCAGGGAAGGTCATCTAAGGGGACTTCATCTGCCCTGGGCAGACTATACTGGAAGAAAAAGGTCTTGGGTGAGAAGCGAGAGGATGAGCGAGTTTCCGGTGAACTCTTCACCAAACACCCTGTTTGCTGGCTCAGGCACTAGCAGTTTCAGAAAAAAAAAAAAAAAAAAAGGCTCTAAATAACATTACCTCTGATTCTATGGGCCAGCTACATTGAGTAGCTCAAAAAAAGAAAAAGAAAGAAAAGAACTCTTTAGAGGAGATCTCACACCCTGAGGTTCTTGTTTCTATCTGACTGAGTAGCACAAATAACGGTTAGTTTTCTGAAAATGGAGCTAAAATACTTATCAATTCTATCAGCTTATCATCATTCTGATCACTGGGGAAATTTTGTCACCCATTTGTCATGTTAAATATATTTTGTTAATGTTTGGCAAAAGACACATGGCAAAAATAGAAATTCCCTCATATTTTTAACTGATTCCCTGGTAAGAAAGACTCCTGTCTCGGGTAGAGACAGGACACAGAGGAATTATGGCTCCTGAACTAGTGAACAAATCACTAACTTATCTGTTCCTTGGTCTTTTGAGGACTTCTTTGTGAGTCAGGAACAAGTTTTGTGTCTCTACCTGTTCTCTGCTTCTGATATGAAAAAAGTAGCTAAGTCTCTTATCTTGATCTTTTTTCTCCACCCAGAACCACAGGGCAAATGACCCAATCGCTTGTTGCTGGTTTTCCACAAACTTTCCCAGATTGACTGATTTCTCAGCACTCAGGCAAGACCCATGATGAAGCTGCTTGAAATCCCAGAAGTAATATTTTCTACTTACGACTTCATTTTCTGAGAGCTCTCTCTTTGTTTCCTTCCACTGCCTCCTGTTATGGAAAATGATTCAAAAGTCTGTCAATTCCATCCCCCTCAACCTGCATCTTACACCTTCCTCCCATTCTATCATATGAGATGATACATACATCAAGAATAAATTTAGCAACGATTTTGGCCTTGTCCACGCCTGTGGAACAAACCCAAGAGCCATCATCACTGACGTCTGAATCTTCTGAGGCTAAATGTATTGAGTGCTGGATTATGACTCATTTAGGATTCCACTGGCGTCCACGGCATTAAGATATCCTGATGAAGAAACAAAGCATGGAGTCCCTCCTGAGTAGGTGGAAATCACCACAGGGAATGGACTAGAGGAAAGGGAAGTTTTGACAAGATCACAATAGGATTTATTGAGCTCTACAAATTTTTGTCACCTCTTGCCCTCCTCATCTGTTTTTCCTTCTTCTGGATTTCTTTATTCAGACCTTCAGACCTGAATATTAAGAGCTGTAGTCACCAAACTATGTGAAAATGATAGAGATAAAGCTAGGAATTGTGCCCAAGATTTTACTTAATGTTAGAGAGCTCTCAAGAAGGAGCTTAGTCTGCAAATCAAGTCTTTTAAAATACATATGTGTATATTATATACATATATGTTAGATAAACATATACATATATATATATATATATACCATAAAAGGTGTATAGAGATATATAAACTCCTCTATCACACCCCAATTACATGTTAACTTTTTAAACATTTGGGTTTTTTTTTAAGTTTTGAATTCCAAACTCTCTTTCTTCCTCCTTTCTTCTCTCTCTTCCCCAATCCTTGGGATAGTAAGCAATCAGGTTATACATGTGCAATAGTGTATAACACACAAATTAAGTCTTGAGGAGAACTGCCTAGAACACTGAAAGATGTAGTGATTTGCCCAGGGACATAAGCCTGTATATAGAAGAAGTGAGGCTTGAATTCTGGTTCCCCTAGCTCCAAGACTAGATTTTTACTATGCAAAACAGCTTCCCTCACAAATGAGTGACTTTCTCCTGGGGGAGATCTTCAGCTATCTTCCTGGCAAACCAATAGTCATGTAGTGACCAGGACTGTCACCCACATATTTTATATAATTATAGATCTGGAGCTAGAATATACCTTCTAGTATAATTCTTTTATTTACAAATGAGCAAACTAAGGTCCAGAAAGGTTACAATCACAGAGTGAGCATCAAATGTTGCATTTAAATCCAGGACTTTTCACATCACTGTACACATTTCCTTGTACCACTGTGCCTTTTAATGGGATGCACTGTAGGGCAAGGAAGGAAATAACAAATCTTTTGAAAAAGACAGCTTATCCATATAGTCTTTTGGAATGTATTGTTTCAAAATACAGATTAATGTTCTCTCACCACAGGTCAAAGGCTGTTACCTTTTATGTTAGGTCAGGACATGAAACAAACCAAAAAAAAAAAAAACTCTCTTCTTATAAACAAGTACATAGATGTCTACAAAATGAGCCTTGATAGATTTTGGTTATATCCTTCTAAAAGAATACAATCATCTCTGGATCAGGAGAGGGTATAGGGCTTCCTCTACTAACATAATATCTATGAAGAGCACTGAGTATCCTGGAAAGGGAAGCATCAGTTAGGCCAGTGCTGATTGGACAGAGGCAAGCAATCTATGCTAATAAAATGATTACACTGATTGATGACAGTGCAGTGGATTTTGTGGGAGTAGTCTGGTATGGAAAAATTCTTTATCTGGAGACTCCAAGGGAATACGCATGGTGGATGGGACATGAAGAGAATATGGGTTGTAGTTCAGTTGTTTAGTTTTGTCCAACTATTTGTAAATCCATGGATCATAGTATGTCACTCCGTTCTGTCTTCCACTATTTCCTGAAGTCTCGCCCAAGCTCATGTTTGCTGCTTCCATGACACTATTTATTCATCCTATCCTGTGCCATTCTCTTCCCTTTTTATCTTTCCCAATATCAAGGTCTTTTCTAATGAGTCCTGTCTTCTAATTATATGGTCAATGTATTTATGCTTCAGCTTCAGTATCAGACTTTCCAAGAAATAGCTTGAATTAATTGACCATGGTATATAAAAATCTTTCCATCATTGGCTCCAATGTGTTCAAGTAGAGAATTTATGGCAATTCTTTTGTTGATGGAAAGATTTTAGAGAGTTCTGTTTATAGATTTATATAGTTGGGGAAATTTGAAAAAAATGAGACATTAAGTATCCCTCTAAAAGGAAGGCAGTTGGTCAAATAGGATTGTTCATGGACTGCTATGTGCCTAGGACTGTGCTATAGATATAAAGAAATGCAAAATAAAAACAGTCTCTGTTCTCAAAGAGTTGACTGCCTAAAAGACAGCCTGGAAACAACTATGTACAAATAAGATAGACAGAATATATCAGTAGAACCAGAGGAAAGGCATGAAGATTAAAGAACACTGGGAAAGACTTCTTATGGAAGTGAGACTTAAGCTAGGATCTAAAAGCAGAGAAGCCAGGAGGCAGAGATGAAGAGGGAGGGCATTCCAGGAAATGGGGGCAGACAAAGAATATGCCCAGAATTAGGAGTTGGAGGGTCATGTACAATGAACAATAAGGATCTCAGCGGCGCTGGATTGTAGAGCATGTGGAGGAAGGGAGAGATAAGAAAATTGGAAAGGCAGGAAGGGTTGGGTTATGAAGAGCTTTGCATTCCAAACAGGGATAATTGATTTTCTAAGTAATAGGGAGCACTAGAGTTTATAGAAGGAAGGTGAGCAGATGATGTGGCCCCAACCAGCAGGATATCACAATAGTGCAGAGATGAGGTAATAAGGACCTGAATCAAGGAGGAGAGAACGGGGCATGTACCAGAGATGGTACAAAAGTGGAAATTGTACTGGAAATTGCTGGGAGTTGTAAGCACTGGGAGGATGGTGAAACCTCCAACATTAATAAGAAAGTTGGAAGGGAGGATTTGGGAAGAAAAATAATGAATTCAGTTTTGGATAGATTAATGTTAAGATGCTTATGGATTATCCAATTTGAGATATTGAATAGGTAGTTAAAGATGTGAAACTGGAGGTCAGGAAAAAGGTAAGGGTTGGCTAAGTAGATTTGAGAATCATCTGCATAGAGATGATCATTGAAACCATGGGAGCTGATGAGATCACCAAGAAAAATAGTATATAGAGAGAAGAGGGCCCAGTGTAGAGTCTTGGGGAAATCCCCATTGCTAACAGGTATGATGTAGATGAAGATCTAGCAAAGGAAATGAGGAGTGGTCAGATAGGTAGGAGGAAAACCAGGAGAGAGGGCTATTCTGAAACCCTATAGGGAAGAGGGTATGGAGGAGGAGAAAGCAACAGTGTCAAAGGTTTCAGAGAATTCAAGGAGAATGAAGATTTTTTGGAAAGATCATTGGATTGGACATTCATTGGCAACTCTGGAGCTAAACTTAATACATGCTAGTTGATTAAGGGAAGAGAAGACATTGGGTCCTTTTCCTAATCAACTTCATTCTTGGGTTCCTTCCTCTAGTCTCTCAATTTCTTCACTTAATTTTTCTTCCTGTTCCCTTCTCCCCATATAGACTTTCCCTTCTTTTCTAGACTCACAGAAAACGATCTTTTTCTATGTTCAGGAAGTAATCTGTTATATGGATAACATCCAAGACTTAGAAGTCAAGGGACCTAAGTGCAAAAACTACCACCACTAATTTGGCTAAGTGACTTTGGGCAAGCCATTTTTCATTCTCTTCTCATCTATAAAATAGGGTTTGAGATCCTTACTTTGCCTCTCAGGGTGGTTATGACAATTAAATGTGAGATTGTATCTTATTTTGCAAAGGAGTGCTATTCAAATAGGATCTGGTGGTATTACTCATTAGAGGAAAGACAATATTAAAATCCCTACTTTAAAATTACTGCTGCTTTCATTAACAAAGGGTCCAAGAATAGCGCCCCCTTTTTTAAAAGCAAAAAACCCCCTGAGAAATAAGTCAAAGTGAGCTGGTAGGTCTGGAATGTACTCTTTATAGGATCTGCATTGAAAATTCAGTAGCCAGCTTTCTGTGAATATAAAAATAGTTTTTCATGATGGAAAAATTAGGGTAATCTGCTTTCATAGCACCAATCTTTAAAAGTTCAGAATCTCATCTTGGTTCAAGAAAGAAAAGATGACAGAAATCCTTTTTTATATAGCTATACTGGTTCGGGGGCCAATCATTGCATGCAGGAATATCTCAATCCTCAGAATTACAGAATATCAGAACTAGAAGAGGCCATAGAGATCAGATGATCAGAGGGTCATAAATCTGGAGCTGGAAGAACTATGGAAACAAGTTCAACCTTTTTATTTTGCAAATAAGAAAACTAAGGCGTTATATATGTGTATATATTTGTGTGTATATAAAAATATATATGTGTATATAAATATATTTGCTCAATTATGCCATTTCGTGTCAAAGATGAGACTCAAGTCCAGCACTCTATTCTCTATTCCATATGCTTCCTAATCACCTAAAATATGTTTATTTCCCAGATGAAGAAACTGAGATTTAGATTAGTAGAAGTAATTGCCTGTAATCAAAAAAAATCTCTGCTTTCAGCTTCAGCTTCTCCATCTATCAAATTACTGAGTTGGTCTACTGTTATTCTGAAACCTAGACTCTCTCATTCCCTACTATACTTCAGCAGACCTCTCACTACAACCAGTTGTCAGGGCTCTACTTACTCAGTCTCTAAAGTCCAGACATCACTTTTAAGAGTTTCTTGGACATCACTTACCAGAATCTTGTATGTATTCATGGTGTGCACACACCTTGTATGTGAAAAATTGAGATAGAAATAGTAAGAGAAATAGACAAGCAGAGATAGAGACAAACAGGATAGGACAGCAGGAGGAGATTGTATTTAGGGAAGTGTCATAAACTCTGCAAAGCTGAGCAAATCATGTATAAAGGTCAGATCCTGGGAATTATGTAAAAAAAAAAATCCATGTAATCTATTATCTATAGTCAGAATTTAACTCAGACCAAATATGTTCCCTTTTCCAACAACTTTGCTAATGATTTTCTAATGTCTTACCCAAACTCTTTGATCTGTAATTAAACTTCATTCCTTGCCCTATTTTTGATGGAGATGTCACTCATTTTCCAAATTTCTCTCTCCTAGACTAGCAGCATCAATTATATTAATTTTAAAAAGGGACTCAGGTTCACTGGCCCTGAAATCTGACCTGAGTGCAAATCCTGCTTCTGATATTCACTGTGGGACCACAAATAAAGTTATAAATCTTGCTGTGAGGACAATAATACCTTAAGTTCCTACTTCTAAAGGATATGGTAAAAATTAAATGAGATAAAAATGTATGTAAAGAGCTTTGAAAATGCTGACTCTGTTAGAAATCTTTTTTCTGTTTTTATAAAAATGTCTTGGAAAGAAACTACAAAACAGAAGTTTAAAATCAATGCTTCCTCAGGTGTGATATGGTAGAAAGTGACCTATACTAAAAACTAGGAAATTAACTTTAAAATTTTAAGGGAAAAAAAAGAGCTCAGCTGAGCTGATTGGGGACACAAACCTGGGAGTAAGTCTCGTGGGCCCCAGAAGTCTTATGGAGGTGCTCCCTCCATCAGTAGAAATGTCTCTGGGTTTCGACTGCTTTGATCCAAAAAGCCCAGTACCTGACTGAAATTTTTCCAAAATACCTTAAAAAGGATTGTCTACATCAAAAACTAGGAATATTTCCGAATAAACATGTTAATAAATGCAGCACTGCTAAGCAATGTTTTGGCACCTAGCATGGTACAGGAGAGAGCTAGGTAGCTCAGTGGATGGAGTGCTTTGAGTGGAGAAAGAAAGACCTGAATTCAAATATGACCTTTGATACTTAGAAGAAAGTTGAATGATCCTGAGTAAATTACTTAAATCTCTGTTTACCTTAATCACTGGAGAAGAAAATGTCAAATCATTGCAATATCTTTGTTGGGAAAACTCCATGGAGACTATTGACGTACTGTGGTCCACAGAGTCCCAAAGTTTTGGATGCTACTAAACAATGATGTTCTGCACACATCTGGTACTCAACAATTCAATAAATATTAAGCATCTACTATGTCAAACACTATGCTAAGTTCTGAGGATACTAAAGGAGGCGAAAAAGTCCCTATGCTCAAAAAGTTTACAATTTAATGGAAGACCCACTATGATCCATAAAGAAATGTGTATAAAAAACAATGAATGCACATATATAATCAATAAAAAAGAAAAAATCAATGGAAGAAATATGTGAACAAGTATGCAAAGCAAGCCATATGCAGAAAAAAAGAAATTAAAAAAGGGAAAGCATTGGAATAAAGAGGGGTGATGGAAGGATTCCTGTAGGTGGTAAGATTTTAGTTGAGCCAGAGAGATCAATAGTTGGAACAGAAGAGAGCCATGGTTTGTACAAAGGCATGGTTTGAATCTTAAACAACTCATTTCCACCTCTTTAGAACTCCCCAGTACCAGCCCAGAGTCAAGCATGGAGTTTATAGAAGAGCCAGATCATCAATGTCTAATCTGGATGTCATTGGATAATGCTTGAATGAAGACTGAATGACTCATTCCTGAGATTGCTGATGCCCAAAGTCAGTGGTATTTCTAAAGCTGGAGCCCAGGCAGAATCCATTCAGTGCCAGGGAAAAAGTCCTTGGAGTGCCAGGGGAAAACTGGGACAAATTGGCTGACAATGTCCATGAATTCTTTATCTTTTGAAGTGTGAGAGGAAAGTCTCATTGGCCCCAGAAATGGAGCCCAGAAATGAGGAGGAGGGAGGATGGAGGTGCTCCCTCCATCAGTAAAAAGCATGGCTGAATGCTTTATCAGTCAAACTTTCCTGCTATTACTATGTAGCTTTTCTCAGGAGGTTACATAGTTGCACTGAAACAAATTTTGGACACCTGTGGCCTCCTCTTCCTCCTCTGCAAAGTGAAAAGCTGGTAGCAACCCCAAGCTGAGAAAAAAAGATTAATCTATAGAGCAGAATATGGTGCAATTTCCTACACTGGAACTTTGTTGTTGATTTTTAAAAGGTTTCATTTTCCTACTTGTGTGATTTCACAGGAAAATTTTAACCTTTTTTTCTATGAGACATTGTCTGTCCTGGAAGTGATGGATAATCAGATGGCGATGATTTTTAAAATTACAAAATCACCTTCTTTCCTTTCATTTCAGCAATTTTGAATCTATAAATACAGACATCTCAGATCAGTCACACGGTTAGCTTCTCTTGGTAAATTAATGCTCAACTGTTGTGACTTTGCTGATAGAGATCTGAGAATGGGTCTCACATTCCAACTGATACCAACTTTGTTCTGCCTGTTAACATGTACTAGTGGTGTTGTCCACGGACAGAGAAGAAACTGCCGAAGCACGGTTAGAGAGATCATCCTCTCTGCGAGCTCTCTCACCACGAAAAAGGTACCTAGGTTATGGTTATTGGGCATCTGCTCTTGTCGGTGTCTGAGTAAAAGATTCTGGTATTAGAAAAATCCAACAGCTTCTAGAGAAGACAATGGATACTTCTGGCGATAGAAAACAATTTTTAAAAAATCTAAAAGTTGCTTTCACCTAGCCAGACTAGTTTTTTTGTTTTTTAAATAACTGGGGATTCCTATAATTCAATGATTATTTCTCTGTAATTCAATGACTTTCTATTTTCCCTGCTAGTTTCTCTGCTCTGAGATGGAAGTGCTAGACATCTTTGAGGATACAAAGGTAAGAGTACTATATACTGGAGTTAAAGAGTATCCTACAAAGAATCCCATGTAAAGCTATGTAGCAAATGAATTGTGAAAAATCTGCCTTCAGAAAAAGGTGATATTTTGATTTACTAAAGGGAATGTTGATGTTTATTTTGATTATTTGGGGGAATGAGTCAGAGAAAGCCACAATAATTTATATCAGACTCAAAGTACTAATAGAACGTACTTGGTATGTTTCTGTCAATTTGTTCAATTTCTCAGACAAAATTCAACCAATAGAAACAGGTAATTATGTTACAGAATAAGAGAACTTTTCCTTTAGCTTAGCAATGGTATGTAATAATCGAAATGTTGACAGATTCTCACTTTTCCTCTTTCTTCTCTGGTCATCTAAAATTCATTTTCATCAAGGCTGGCTTAATTAGAGCAATTGCGACTTTAACTGTCTTAGCAAAACATTTTGAAGGCTTTATAGAAAAAAATCTTAAAAACTCATCATCCTAGCAGTGCAAAGTGGTCTCCTTAATCCCTCTTCTTCTATAGTGGGAGGACACAGATTTAGCAGCTGATAGTGAATTTTCTCTGACAAACACTAAAGCTGTATCAATAGTTTTGTGCTCTTCAGTTCCTGTTTTCATGGAAACATGACCAAGACTGAAAGCCCAAAAGTCTCAATTTACTATTGTTTCTTATTTAACTGCTTGTTTTCTATGCATTCCTGAATGATGGGCAGAGTGAGTCCTGAGGCAGGATTGCCTATGATTAGATAACACCAATACTGACACTTTATTCTCAACTTTAATTTGAAAGCATTACACAATCATCCTACATACAGATAGATGACCCATAACTTGGGCTTGGGCTTTGAAGGAACATTTATTTGATGTCAGATAGGTTTAGTTAAAAATCTGTTTCTGACATTTGTGACCTTGGGGAAAGACTTACTTTCCTCATCTCAAAACAGAGAGTTGTACTGCCTACTTCATAAGGCTATCATAAGAAAAAATATTATATTTTATGACACCAGTATCAAGTGATTGCATAGCTCTTGTTTCCATTGGGCTTTTCTTTATCAGATCTCAATCGTGTCATGCAAGAGGAAAAAAAACTTACTAAGACAAGGTCCCTCTACCCATCTTTGGCAGCTGAAAGTTGTTTTATAAGTCTCTTTTCAGCAACACTACAAAAAAATTAGTAACAAAATTCTAGAACTTGCCTAATTGAAGACAAGAGCAACCTCTCTGTAGCTTCAAGGCACTGAAGGAAACTTATGTAAATGGTGACAAATACTTGATGTAACCTCCTTTTACATGACAAGGTTGAAAACATATGATGGGAAGTGGCCTGGGCTAGAAAAAAACTATTTTGTTTTCATCTAAGTTCTGCCATTAACTTGTAGTTTTTAGTGAGTCGTCTCACCTCTTTTGTTTCTAAATGAAATCAGTCCTACTAAGGTACAGGGAACATGGCATAACAACATTTGTAAAGATGCTTTGAAAAATGAGCAGTATCTTACAGGAGAAGATACTCTCCCATATTGTTCCCAATAGATGTAGGCTGTGGAGGGATAATAATTAGACCAATTGGAACTTTATCTTGGGTACTCAGAAAAAAAAATTCTTTGAAGAGATAAAAGTCAGTGGAAAATAGAGAAATAAATGTGAGTGACAAAGTACCGTAACTGAAGGACAAAAGAATGTTTTAGGATGGTACCATATAATAGTCTGTCAGTGTAGAGACGCAACAAGTGTGGCAGGCAGTGAACAGACTGCATTCAAGAAAGAAAGCCATAATCTCTCTCTGATGGATTATTAGATTTATACAAATAAGTTATTTTCTAAGGAACTAAAATAAATAACAGTGAAAATTTAGGGCATTAACCAAAAATAGGGGAAATATATATATATATGCATTTATTTGGTCCATTGTAAAGAGTAAAAACTCTCTTTACTGATATGAATCAGTCAATTGTCTATGACTTAATAGTCTGAGAGACCATTAAGCTGTAACTTAATAGTTTGGGGTGCTGCATAGTTAAGCAACTTGTCCATAGTCACATGTATCCAAGGAAAGACTTGAACACAGATCTTCCTGATCCCAGTCAGCCTTCTTACCACACCATCACCTGTAAACAGTGAGCCAAAGTTAACATTTTAAAGATTAAGAGAAGCAAAACATTTACTATTGTGCTTAAGCTCGCTTTGCTCCTTTTATGTGTTCAGCATGCTTCCATTCCAATCCATGGCAAACTCCTTATATATCTTAAGTACACAATTGGCTTATAAAACTGGTACTTTCCAGCATAGTGATAATTTGTGCCTCTCATTTCTACCATTAGAAGATTAGCTCTTTTAGAGTAAGAACTATGTCTCCAAGTTTAATTTTGCATTCTTTATCTGGAAATAGGATCTGACACACAATAAATATTTTTAAAAAATATATCAGTGAAACAACTGTAAATTATTCATGATTCTAAGTCTCATAAATATCAGAGTGGCTCCATATAAACTTCTATAGCAGAGGTGGCAAACATGTAGCACGTGAGCCACATGCAGTCCACTAAATTTCCCCATGCTGCCCAAACCAGGTTAAAATGGAATTGGGAAACATTTAACAAAATAAAAATACAATAAAATAAAATGTTAATATATGATTTTCTAAGTGAATATGCAGTTCACAGGGATACTTATGTGTAATTAAATGGCTCCTGCTTTTGACAATATTTTGTTTCTTTTTCAACTATGTATAAGAATTTATTGAGTTTGGTGAGTCCAGACACAGTGGCTGTAACTCATAACCCCTTTAATATCACACTTTCGAATCTCAATGTATGATCCTCATTGTTTGGTATAGCCAGTTTGGGAACCCCTGTTTTTAACAGTCCCCAAGTTGTTGAACATCTTCTAAAATAATTTCAGTGTATTCTTTCTTTCATCCTTGTTTTATTTTTCTTCTTTTAATTGGGTTAATTTCTGGAATAAAAAGTTTATTTCAAAAAAAGCAAAATATCTACAGCTGTGTCCAAGAAAGGCAGTATTTGTAGGAAAAAGTGTTTTTTGAATACTCATAATAACTTTAAATAATTCAACATATTGGATTTGTGTGTGTGTGTGTGTGTGTGTGTATGTGTCAAGAATTCCAGTACTCGAAAGTTGTTACCTGAGATGTCCTCATGTTCTCAGCTGGCCATGGTGAGTACAAATCTCTGGTATAGAGTAATAGGTTATTTGATTTTTATAGAAAGTAGTGATCTAACAAATAGGTAGAGAAATGGGTATATAGATTGAACATTTAGTAAATGCTAGTAAAAATTTAGTAAATGCTAGGCATTGTGCTAACTACTGGGGATACAAAAATTGACAAGACAGACACTCCTCTCAAGAAGACAACATATAACTGGGGAACCTTTGGTTATATGATACATAGAACGCCAAGAAGTAACATGGAGATCTGCATCCTGGTAAAATAAGGCAAAAGCTAACATATCAGAGCCTAGGAACCTTGGCATAGGCTTGGTTACCAAATGGGGAAGATGATTATGGTCTGAGTAGAGATGTTAAGTACTTGATGAAATCCTATCTTCTACTAGAAGACTTCTCAATCTCTCTTAGTTCTAATGCCTTCCCTCAGTTATATTTATCCTATATGCAACTTATTCATTTACCAGATGTCTCTCAAATCAGATTATGAGCTGCTTGAGGGCAGTGGCTGTTTATATTTTGCCTTTCTTTGTATCTCCAGTATTTAACACAGCGCCTGGTTCATAGTAGGCACTTAATAATTGCTTACTGACTTGACTTGAGGACCAAGAAGGTCCTGGAATTCCCTGGAATTCAAAAGAAGTGAAATAAGCAAATTAGAAAGCAAATAATGACTAAATTTGTGAAAAGGTGAATTTAGATCTGAGATCTGCTTAACAATTAGAGCATTTCAAAAGAGGGCTGTTTTACTTTGGGGGCTTCCCCTCATTGGAAATCTTCAGGAAAAGCTGGATGACCACTTATCAGGGATGGTATAGAAGGAATGCCTATTCAAATGTAAGGTTAAATTAGATGAAGTAATTTTTGATTCAGAGATTCTCAATCAATATATAGTGAGCTATTCTCACTCAATATATTGTAGGCTTTGATATGAAACATAACTAATACAAACATCCTTTCAAAGGGATTCACAATAGAGAAACTCCTGT
Organism: Sarcophilus harrisii; assembly: GCF_902635505.1. Taxonomy (NCBI): domain Eukaryota; kingdom Metazoa; phylum Chordata; class Mammalia; order Dasyuromorphia; family Dasyuridae; genus Sarcophilus; species Sarcophilus harrisii. The sequence continues at coordinate 351,403,128 of NC_045427.1, forward strand.
CCATAAAAGAACTGCTTTTTAAAACTCAGAGAATTTCTATTTGTTAAGCTGGCATTGATTTCACTGACAGAATGGCAATGCTAAAGTTAACTTAAGATCAGCAAATACAGATTTTAATTATTTTGGCTCTGAAATGAGATTGCAAGTACCCAAGTTTAATAAAGATATCAGGATATATGACTAATATTGGACCCCATGCCATAAACAGTTATATTTTATGCTGTCTGGCCTATATTTAAAGCTGTTTTCTTTAACATAATTAGAAATAGTATTCTTTAATGCTAATATCTCCATGATGTGACAATGGTAAAGTTCTAAAATCCCTGTCTGCTAATTACAGAAACAGAAGGCTCCAGTTTTGTTAAAGAAAAGCTAAAGATCAAAGTGATCTTTGACTAATACTTACACCATTCCACTATGTACGTCCTTGGGGGTAACATAAATCTAACAATATTTAAGAGAAATAACCTTAAAGCATGTTTTCATTTTAACATATACAATCCTTTAGCTCTATTTTTATCCAAAAAAGGCTTTAGGTAGTCAAAATATACTTGATATTTAGATAAGCAAACTTACATTCTCCTTAGAAAATGATCTCCTTAGACTTACACGAACTGATGCTGAGTAAAACAAGCAGGACCAGGAGATCATTATATACTTCAACAACAATACTATATGATGACCAGTTCTGTTGGACTTGGCCATCCTCAGCAATGAGATCAACCAAATCATTTCCAATGGAGCATAAATGAACTGAACCAGCTATGCCCAGAGAAAGAACTCTGGGAGATGACTAAAAACCATTACATTGAATTCCCAATCCCTATATTTATGCCCACCTGCATTTTTTATTTCCTTCACAAGCTAATTATACAATATTTCAGAGTCTGATTCTTTTTGTACAGCAAAATAACGTTTTGGTCATGTATACTTATTGTGTATCTAATTTATATTTTAATATATTTAACATCTACTGGTCATCCTGCCATCTGGGGGAAGGGGTGAGGGGGTAAGAGGTGAAAAATTGGAACAAGAGGATTGGCAATTGTTAATGCTGTAAAGTTACCCATACATATAACCTGTAAATAAAAGGCTATTAAATAAAAAAGAAAAAAAGAAAAAAGAAAATGATCTCCTTAGGGAAGAGGGGGAGACGGGAAGAAGGGGAGTAAGAGAGATAGAGAAACTATGGGCTTCTATGACAACTATTTCTCTTTCTAGACAGTGAATGACTTTGAAACACTATGCAGAGCTGTCACTGTGCTTCAACAGGCCTCCAACAGCTGTCCAAGACAAGAGCTAAAGAAAATGTGTAGAAACCTAATGCATTTAGTGAATCAGGTCAGTGATGGCTGCATGCATTTTTACTGCTCACCTTCATCATTCAATCTACTGTCCAATTCATCATTCAGTCAGTCACTATTTTCACAGACTCCATCTAATTATTTTCATATATTACTGTGACCCTAATTAGGCAAGCCATTTCCTTTATCATAGGTGTTATTTATTTCGTGCAAAATTAGGAATTGGGCGTAGATGATCTCTAAGGCCCCTTTTGCTCTTAAAATGTTTATGATTCTCATACCACTTCTACTGCATAGGTCCCACCTACCATCCATGCATTTTTCCTCAAACTTTTACAGCATAACAGGATAAATTATTCACATCCTCAACAGCATATTTCTTGGAATATTAATGGAAGTAGCTACGAATGTGACAGAGATGTTTAAAGTTGCCATTCAAAATGTCATGCAAATGTGAATTTATCTTCCATTGGTAGAATAGTATGTTGCTAAATTATAGCCAGTCATCTGTTTTATATGTTTGATGTAAATATGAGCGTTGTTTTCAATAGCCAAAATTGTTGATACAAAACATAAGTGAATGATCTCCTGCTATTCCACTAGTAGACATAAGGCCCAATTATAAGAAATTCATAATATCCTGGAAAACATCTACTTATAGCTTTAAATGAGATGCCATGAGGGTCCAAGAGTCAGGAGCTAAAAATATGTTTGTCCCCAAGTAAATAGAAATAGTGGCAAAAGTAGAATAATGAAATAAGCTGATGTATAATGTTTCCCTTTACAGACCAAATGTCCTGTGAATGAAACCAAGATTACTAAATTGCAAGATTTCCTGAGCAAACTAAAAACCATCAATCAGAAGATATTTTCAAAAAGCACACAATTTTAGAGAATAAATCTTAATTTATAATTTTCTAATAGTTATATATTTTAAACAATCTATTTATATATTTATAATGTATAATTAAATAAAATATACATTAAGGTTGATATTTTATTTTAATCTGTATTAGCTATTTTTATTAGTTAATGGTTTCTATTTTTTGAGAAATAAAGTGCCTATTATGGCTCTAGAATTGGATTCGGTGTTATGACAGATCAAAAAAAAAAAAAATGCATGACAGTCCCTGACTTTAAGGAAGTTAAAATCTAGTTGAGGAAAACAAAGCAGATAAAATTAGGAAACTGTTTACAAGACAATATAACCATCAAAGAATTTGGTATTGGAATCTCTGAGAAAGGCCTAATATGAATTTAAGGGATGCTAAGTCATTACACACTTGTTTAAACACACTTTTGAAAAAAAAAAATTAGATCTAATATCAGGGCTCTTTTATTTATAGTCTCCTATTTCATATACTCCCAGAGCCACAAAACCCAATTCAAAACTAATTTGTGACAGCTGTGACACATCTAGATATAATTTTAAATAAAATGCCACCAGTGGAAGTGATAAAATATAGTATTTTTAAAAAGGGGGGAATCATTAGCCCTCAAAAAAATTAGGGGAAGGGGGGAAAAAAAACCTAAAACTAACCCTTTTAACCACAAAAGATCAGTCTAGAAAGTGATTATGCAACCAGGAATTGAGAAAGTCATTCTCTTAGGGCCAGTGAGAAAGTACACAAGAAAGTGTTGTTTTTGTCTTCTAATTTTTCAATTCATCTTGTTAACCATTTAAGAATCAATATGAAAGGGAAAGAAACAAGCTTAAAAGTTAGGTGCCAGGAACCATACTAAGCACTTTACAAAGATTTTCTCAATTGAACCTTACAACAATGCTAGGAGGCGAATGCTCTTCTTATCCCTTTTATAATTGAGGAAACTGAGGCAGAAGTTGACTTGCCCAAGGCCACACAGCCAGTGTCTGAGGTCAGATTTAACTCAGGTTTTCCTCGCTCCAGACCCACTCTAACCACTGTACTACCTTAGTTCATCCAGAGATCACAGACTTGGGTCTTTATTAGGGTCTCCTAACCCAATCAGAAGCAGGGCTTATACTTGTTAGATGGAGAAAACACAACTAAGAATCACTTATGTGATAAAGATGTGGGAGAACTGAAATCTACACTAGTGAAGGATATATAGCAATCAGTTAATTCTTTAAGTCAGCAAATTTAATTGACAGGCTACGGGTAAGATACTAAGTGAGATAAAAAGACAAGAATAAGTCCCTAACCTCAAGGAGTTTACAGTGAGTAACAACAGTAAAAAGTCAGAATATAATGCCATAAAAGTTGAAAAATATTATGGTAATTCAAAGGAAGGAAAAGGGCAGAGAGGACAATCAGGGAAAACTTCAGAAAGGAGGTGGCTTTTATGCTGCTATTAAAATCAGAGGATTTTTAAACTGAGATCAATGAACTTGTTCTTTAAAAATATTTTTATAAACTATTTCAACAGATGTTAACCCTGATGGCTTAACCCCGATTTCAACACTTAATCCTGATTGCTTGTCAAAAATCAAACATAAAAACATTATTCTGAGAAGGGTGTCATAGGCTTAAACTGATTGCCAAAACATCCGCAAGACAAAACAACTTAACACCCTGCTTAAAAAAACCAGTAGGATTTTACCTACCCAGCTAAGATGCAGAGACTGGGAGAAGAGGACCCTTCATGCAAAAATAAGTGCACTAGGCACTGCACCATAGAGATGTAAATGGAGAAGTGTGGCAGCTCTTCCTCTGAAGGAGCCATTCTTGAAGTGAGAGGAGACTATACACTAAAGGACAGATGGACAACTCCAGGGACTCCTGGGGGCAGTAGTAGATAACATGACTAAGCCCAGGAGGCCTGAAGGTACAATAGGTCAAGTGGCAATACTAAGGGGTCCAGAATGCATAGCATCAGAGCATATGTTAAGGCACAGTGCACCTTAGCAAGTGATGGCAAGTTTCCCCATCTTACCAGGATTGCATTGTGACTTTCTGTTCATTTAAGCAGTGTGGCCATGTCAGTCTATCAACAAGCATTTATTAAGGACTTACTATATACCAAGCATTATGCTAAATGATGTTTAAAAAAAAAAAAAGAGGCAAAAAACAGTTTCTGCCCTCAAGAAGCGTACAGTCTAGTTGTTAAGACAACCTATTTACATGTCCCTATGAATGACTGCTGGTACAGGGCTGGACCCAAGCATTGGAGAGGGGTTCTGGGCTACCTTCAGTGCAAAGCCTTATCAGGGAGAGGGTATTCAGTACCTGGAAGGACAAAGGCAATGGGGTTGGGATGTGGGAGAGGAAGGATAACATGATAATAATACCTGAAACTTGTCTAGTGCTTCAAAGTTCACAAAGTCCTTCTGTATACATTATCTCATTTGAGAAATAATTTCATTTAGAAAAGGAGGCCAATTGACTGAATTGCAAAGTTTAAATAGGGAAAGATGTCACCAAAGGAACATCATGGATCCCCTGAACTTAAATTTAAGCAAGCAAATAGTATTTCCCCACTTAAATGGAGAACTTAAGGATGAATGGAAATGCTTTACCCACTTTCTCTAGTTTTTTACCTTTGTTCCTATAAGCACATCTTTTTGTCTATTTTCTAGATGAATCAAACTATTGTCACACAATTTTGATAAACAAAAACATATTGATCACCTATCATGTTTTCAGCAATCCAGAATTACAGAAATATATTAAGACATGGTATTTGGCTTCAGAAAATTTATGATTTTGTTGGGGGAAGACAAGCCAACTACAAAACAGTACAAGGTGGCAATGTAATGAGATACTAGATTGTTATGGTATCAGCTCTAAGTACTGCAGAAGTTCAGAGGAAAGTAATCAACTTTTGATTTATTATATAATATTTTCAATCTCACAGCATATAATTACCATAATCAACTTTTTGAGGTAGTAGGATAATCATTATAGGCTCAAACCTCTCTTACCTACACTGGAATAGAAAGCGAAGTCCCCATGATTACTCTGTAATACAGCTTGTATTTTTCGGTTAGGCAATATCCTCTTGCTAAGATTTTTATCAACTCTGATAAACATTTTATTAGTTGTAAAGTCCCAGGTAAGTGCCTTTCTACATAAATGCATCTTGTCTCCAATTAAACACTAAAATTTTCCCAACCTCCAAAAGTGGGAGTAACTGATCTTTATTAAAGAAATTCAAAGTTATACAAGTTTTGAGAATGACAATATGATGTTCAGATAACATTGATAAAAGAAATGAAGACTGGGTCACAGGAAGCCCAGCAAATGCTAAGAGGAAACTAGCTTTTTTTGAAGTAGCCTTTTCAGATTCATTTTCCCACACATTCACTTATTTAGCTTCCAAAGCAGGACTGAATTATCTGTCTTTGAGAATGGAACAACTTAGCAGTCATAAGTTCAAATAATTTTACCAAATGTGTTAGCATAAAAAGTTTTAAAAAAAGTTTTAGGTTTAGACCCTCACCTCAACTATGCTATATATATTTATAACTATAAATCTCAGTTCACTTACTGTCTTGTATAAATAATGGTAATTCTTTGTTGTTTCCAGATTTTAATTCTACAGGAAATTTTACTTATAGTAGTAAGCAAGAAAAAGTAGGATGAAGATCCATGTAAATGGTTCTCAGTTCTCAGTGTAGCTCTTTGCCTACACACTACTAGAAATTTTAATAATCTAAAGTACTTTTTAACACTTTTCAAAAATAAGATGAACTCACTAATTTCAGTGAATTCAGTAAGAGTAATAACCTAACTTATTTTGTAACTCTTTAGCTTTTCATATTAAATTTAGTAAACATTTGTTAAGTAATCAAAAAGGACATACATAGTGCTAATCCCTGAGAAAGATACAAAGTATAGGTATGTTATCATAAACTTGTAGTCTAGTAGGGAAATGACATATATACAAATAACCATAATATAAAATACATGACGAAATTAGAGAATTACAAAACTAAATATTACATAAGGTACCCAGTAAAAAAGATCAATAAAAGGGAAGTTAACTATTGAGGGATTCAACTGAAAAGAAGGAGGGAGGGTGTTCCAATCATAACGAATAGCATAACAGGGAAATGAAGCTGGGCGGGTTTGGAAAACATGTAGTCTGAAGAGTACAGCATTATGCTAAGGAAAGGAGTTTGGACGAGATCAACCAAATCATTTCTAATGGAACAGTAATGAACTGAACTAGCTATGCCCAGAAAAAGAACTCTGGGAGATGACTAAAAACCATTACATTGAACTCCCAATCCCTATATTTATGCCCACCTGTATTTTTGATTTCCTTCACAAGCTAATTATACAATATTTCAGAGTCTGATTCTTTTTGTACAGCAAAATAACGTTTTGGTCATGTATACTTATTGTGTATCTAATTTATATTTTAATATATTTAACATCTACTGGTCATCCTGCCATCTAGGGGAGGGGGTGGGGGGGTAAGAGGTGAAAAATTGGAACAAGAGGTTTGGCAATTGTTAATGCTGTAAAGTTACCCATGTATATATCCTGTAAATAAAAGGCTATTAAATAAAAAAAAAAAGGAAAGGAGTTTGGAGTTTACTTAGCGAATAGCCAGCCATTCCAGGATTTTGTTCGGCTTGAGATGACCACATCTATACATAAGGAAGCCATTCTGGAACTTAAATATGATGAATGGGAATAAAATGGAAGGAAAACATGTGAATCAATAAGGCTTAGTGACTAGTTAGATGTGAAAAATGTCAGGAGTGAGGAATCAAAAACAAGGTTTTCAACACAAAAGTGGAGGGCAATGTAAAACTGACAAATATTTTAAGCAGGCCAATTTAAAATTTGACCTGTGTGAAGACACATGTTCATTGGATGTTCAGGCTAATCTGAGCTCTTACAATTACTTTACCAGTCATTTGTGAGCACACCAATTTCTTAAAAAATGAAAAAAATCTGCATATGAATAATATCATAGGATATTAGAATCTGTGAATGAAAAGATAGCAATCTTGAATCTTATGTGCATATTCAGAAAAGTCTTAGTAATTTAGCATTTAATTCAATGAAGAATTGTGTATAGTATGAAGAATGCCACTATATTTTAATAGCCTAAAAAAGTTACGAAATCACAAACTATAAAAGATAGTAATCTTGATCCTAGAGTACTGTTGTATAATAGACCTACAGATGTAATGAGTATTTAAAGTATAATTTTCTGAACAAATTTTTTTTTGAAGTTCCACACCTTTTTGGATTTAAAACGAGTCAATCCTCTTTCTCTATAGCACTACTGATGGAGTAGCAAGGTGGCAAAGCATTGGGCCTGGGATCAGGAAGTCCTGAGTTCAAACTTGAGAAACTTATTAGTTATATCATCCTGAGCAAGTCATTTAATAACCCTTGTTTGCCTCAGTTTTCTCAACTGTAAAATCAGGATAATAATAGGACCTACTTCAAAGGGTTGTTGTGAGGCTCAAATGAAATATTTGTAAAGTACTTAGCACATTGTCTGGCACAGAGTAGATACTATTAAAATGGTTATTCCCTTGCCAATAAAATGATTTACTAAGCATAAAAATATATGGTGCCTATAAAATATCCAAAAAAGGGAATAATATGCATTAAAAGAATTGAGAAGGATCAGATCCACATTAACCTTAAGATTTTTATTCATCAGGATGAACATGCTATTATGTATACATACAATACTGGTATTTACAGCATAAATAAATTTTTTACATAAAAATTAAACAAATAAATACTTTCAAAATTAAAGAAATAATACAAATGAAGCTAACTATACAATGTTTATTTAGGGCTCATACACAGCATTGTTGCTAAAAGTTTATATATGTTTAGACTAAAGTGTAAATTCATCAAAGGCACTAAAGGAGATGATTTTCTAGCACTTTAGAACCAGGAATAGTTAAATAACATTAAAGTATAAACATACGTTAAAACTTGACCAAACATCAATATGTTCTAATGGGAAAAAAGATTTTTCCTTAACTTTAAGCCTTGAAGGGAAGGTGGGGGGAGGAAGGAAGATTCCTTAAGATATGATTTTAGGGGAAAGAGAAATTATTAAAAACATATTATAAAGCAAAATAAAAAGGCATAACAAATATTAAAACTAAAATGAGTGTTATAGATAAAATGGATCACAGAAAAAACAAAATATTCAAGGCAATAAGGGCTTTAATTGAAACTAATTTTTAAAGTATCAAAATTTTTTATTAAATAAAAAATAAAAATTATTCTCCCTCCCACCCAAAAAGTTTTCACAAACATGTCAACTAACAACTGTGATTGAGAGAAATACACATCATCTTGTGTGCATATTCAGAAATGTCTTAGTAGTTAGTTAACTAGCATTTAATTCAATGAAGAATTGTGTATATTATGAAGAATGCCACCATATTTTAATATCCTAAAAAAAGTTATGAAATCACAAATTATAAATTAATAACCTCCATCCCATCAATGCTACTTTTAATAACTAATTCTTATTACTTTTTAAATCAAAGGGAAAACATAAGAAATATTCAAGAGCCTAATTATTTATATTTTAGACCAAGTTTATCTATATAATGTATAATCCATTCATTTCAAGAATGTCTATGTGTTGTGCACTTTCATGGAATTTTCACTGAAGTCACTACAAACTCAAGCCTGTGGGTTTTTAAATGTAGTGAGCCTTATGAGTTTATTTCACTTTAGCATATTAGTTATGTAAACTTTATCATAACTACTGATTGGCCCAAAACTCAGTCCCTCTCTTGCTTCAAAGCTTCCTGGTCAATAAATCTAATGTCAATATCTTATAAAACTAAGAAAATTATGTTCATTTAACATAAGGAACTCCAGGATAAACACTTTAATTTTTCTGTATCATTGAAAACATAACCATTTTGCTTTCATAGATATGAGTTGTCTTTTGAGGGAAAAACTGACATGGTACGAAGTAATCTATGTTCTAGTTCAGTGTATTCAGGGAGTATTAAAGTCAGACATACTTGAATTCAAATCCTGTCTCTGTATGACTTTAGACAAAATACTACCTACCTCTCAGAATCTCAAATGTGTCTTCGGTAAAATGGGGATAATAATAATAATATGAATACTCCCTACCTCAAAAGATTGTTAAAGACAAATAAAAGTGTATATAAAGTGACTTGGGAATATCAAAGAACTTTATAAATGTAAGCTATTATATGTTATATACTTTTATATTCAGAGATACTTCCTTTATTAAAGCACACTTTTTTTTTTCATTGAAAAATAATGTACTCACAAAAGGAAAAGAAAAATATTAACTATACTTCTATTGGACAAAAAAGATTTCTCTGCAGATATTACTCCCAGAATTCAGAACTGTTTAGATTTAAAGCTAGAAAGAGGCCAGAGGGGCTACTTAATCCAACACCCTCATTTTATGGATGAAAAAAACTAAGGCTCAGAGAGTTAACCACTTTGCTCAAAGTCAGAAGGTGATTAGTCTCAGGCCTAGCTTTGAACCCACACCCTCTGACTCCAGATCTACCACTCTTTCCTCAGTGCCACTTGGCCTCTAGTACATGATAGGTCTCTGAAAAACAGGTAAATTTTTTTTGCTGAGGCAATTGGGGTTAAGCGACTTGCCCAGGGTCACACAGCCAGGAAGTGTTAAGTGTCTGAGTCTACTTTTGAATTCAGGTCCTTCTGACTTCAGGGCTGGTGCTCTATCTATTGCACCACCTAGCTGCCCCCAAACAGGTAAATTTTTAAGGAATCTTACTGACACTGTTTTTCAGGACACAAATTCAACTCAAAGTCTTCACAGTATTTTAGCTATAAATTCTAAATGAGGAAGGTATTGAAGATTTTAAAATTTCTCACATACTACCAAGAAAGAACACAAATTATTCTCATCACACTCAGGAACTTTAGTGCTCCTTCTTCTTGAAGGTAACTTACCAATTTTTCACCCCTTTAGGTCCAAAAAAATCATAAATGAACATCTAAAATACTTATTGAAATCATGTTAAGTCAACAAATACTGTTTTTTGAGGATTTGAGACATCTACAACCATTGGGATTTAGCATTAGCTAACAATGACTTCTTTAAGTTTAAAAATTCACACAAAAAAATTAAAATGCTAGTGGTTAGTAGAAGTTCAAGTTTCAAAAAAAAAAAAAAAAAGTAACTATACATTTTGTAAGTAGCTGACTACCATGAGGAGAATAATGAATGAGTTTCTAATAAAGTACTTTGTACATTTTTAAAATCATAACTAAAAACCAACCAGTTTTAAATAGGGAAATGACCTCACTCAAATGACTGTGTGAGAAGAGGTAAAGATGTATGCTCCACATTTCCGAATCCAGGAAATCTGAAGAAGGGAAATAAAAGTCTCCGGCTTAAAGAATGGGCTTGAGAAGGAAATCAGTTTCCTCTAAACATCTTCCAGGTGAGTGTTTTTATTTGGCTTCTAACTCAAAGGCAACACCAACTGCATCTGCAAAGCTCTCAATTGATTTCTTTTATCAATGGTTAATTTCTAAGTCTGCTTATTCATTAAGTGTGGAGGGTTTTCTGAAGAATGAGAATCTTCTTTCACTCCAAAAGTAAAGAATAATTAAAATCAAATAGACTTAGATACCATCAAAACATCAATTCACCTACCCATACATTAAATAGATTTCAAGAGAGTCAATACAATGGCTATTTAAATTATTAACTTATTTGATCTCATGATTTCTCTAAGTACTTGTTATAAAAAATGTGGCACCCTTAAATTAGCGACAATTCACTGAAAATATAAATCCACAGGCTTTGCTATTTTTATTAGCCCAAACAAAAATGTGTTTCATTTGAATTTAAATTAACAGTAAGACAATGGGGATACAAGACTGAAGAGGAGGAAGGAGTACATTGTCAGTGTACATTATTTGTTGACATGATAAAGATGTGTTCTGTTTTCGTTAGATGAGCTGCTTCATTTCATACTTTAACTACAGCAAATACTACCATTGCAATGAGCAAATATTCAAATAGTGAAAGAGAGCCATATCATAAATGAAAGCTACCACATTCAAACACAACAGTACAACACAGGATACTTGAAGCTGCCAGTTTCTATGTGCAAGGCATGACATGACATTTAACTTTTTCATGTCTTAAAATTCAGTTTCTCTCTATGAAGGTACTGGGTAAATAGCTTGTCACTTTACATATGCATTGTACACTGTCACTGTGCACTATGGTCTTTCAAATTTTCCTGCACAAAACAAATAGTAGTAGTGCACATTATGACAATTTAACAACTACTAGTTATGCTGTTTGAACACATTATATTACATAACATATACAGCATAATAGTATTTGGACAAAAGATAATTTCTAATTCTTACTCCAGAGTAAGGCATTATTTTATAGCCTTGGTTGTATCAAATTACAGAAAAATCCTCAATATTCTCAGGTAAACTAAATAGCTAGGCCAACCATTAGAACATGTACTAATTTTATTGTGATTTCAGATTTGTAAACGTTTACTGAAGCAAAGAATCAATCACAGTCTCAGGCTTCGAAGAACGCTTTCTGTTTTGGAGAGAAAACAAGAAGAAAATGAATGTTTTCTCAAAATGCCAAAATGTGAGCATTTATACAGTGTGATACATATTTCATATTTCATACAGATAATCTTTAAAATTATTACTTCTATCAAGCTGACTTACTTCTCAGGCAGTGAAGTGGGGGGGAAGGATTCTAGAATAAAAAGTAGACTGTCTATTCCTTAGAAGCATCCAGTAAGGTTAAGTCAAAAATATGTCAAAGTTAGTACTTCTTCAGCATGTATACATAATTAGCTTTATATCAAGTTCAATTCTCAAGAAATGAAAATGTCATAAAGACACAAAATCACCATGTTTATCCTTCAAAATACTGAAAAATCACGCTTCTCACTTCCTGTCTTGATAGTATCACTTATAGATATTAAAAACAAAACAAAACAGGATCATTTTGGACATGGAGTTGGAGAAAAAAATTAGAAAAAAATGAAAGCTTAACTCATGGGACTCTTACTTTTTCTTGATAAGCTACTTATCTCTATTATGCCAGTTGGCTGATGAATAATGTAGCTGCTAATACAACTTCCATTTGACACAAATATTAAGAAGATAGAAACTCAAAGAAGAAAACACATAGACATGGAAAGGGATATTTCCCTAAATTGAGAGAAAATGGGAAGAAATCTATCAGAAATGGTCTATTAAGAAATACCTCTCTTAAACAACTGATTTAGCAAAAGAGGCATCTCACCAGAAGAGATTAGTTATAAGTATTTCTCATGACTCAAAAGATTTTGAGACTAAGACAATGCAGGAGATTTCTGTGGTGTTTACAAAGAACAAAGGGAGACTCAGTACAGTCTTAAGTAAGTCAAGAGGGCTAGAATAATTCAAACATACAATAATATGTCCTTTTAAATTCCTTTGATCAGATATATTATGGCTGGAAAAATCAATGCAATATTTCTTAATGAAACAAAATTTTAAACCAAAATCTTGGTTGTATTAACAGAAATAAAAACAAAATGTGTGTCTTAATGACTAGAATAACTTAAGCCCAGGATTTATGATTCAATAATGTTCTTACCTTCTTCCAGTTTTGGGCCTTGATTTTCCCTTTGAAGTGCGTGGTCTCTCTAATTTCATCAAAGATTGTCTCAGGCTTTCTTCAGTATAAGCTAAATACACATGGGAAAGGTCCACTTCAAAGGGCTAAGTAAAAGAAACAACATGGTACAATTTTAATTCCATTTCAATAAATATACTCTATTGAATATCAAATTCTATGAAAGTCACAAAAAAAATGCAATTCAAAAAGATGTCTTCTACACAAGCAACTTGACATTCTTATCCTAAGTCTAGTGAACAAAGAATGATCACCAAGTGCTGAAGGGCAAAAAATAAAAACCTCTGATGTGTGACACATTTCTCTAGAAATAGATATGACAAATCCTTTTCTCTATCACTGTTGCATTTCCCTGTTGGCCTAAAACCAAAGCAGCAATTAAAGAAATCATTACAGACATATTTCAGATTCCAAAACAGTCTGAAGATCCTCTATCTACAGATAAACATCAGAGGAATAAAGTTAAGTCACTAAGCCACAATGAGTGTTACCTGAGTACTCGCCCTACAACAATCACTAGAATATCCCTTCGAACAATACTCTTCTTAAAAGGCCTTCATCCATAGGGTAATGGGCAACATGGCCATATGGCTGGCTGAACAATGTAATAAACAAGATTCTTAAACCAACAGTAATAGCAACAAAAGTAATGAAACCCTTACATCTTTCTCTTTTTTATCAGGTACTGGAGTCTGCTTCCTCATATTATTTCCTGTGTAGGCAACACATTTCTTGAATAAAAAGAAAATAATTAATTAGCAAACATGGGACTAACAGGTTATTCTAATGTTAATGCTTGTAAAAGTATACTTACTAGCTGCCATTCTCCAATATCTTCATTCCAGTGAACATAATTTTCAATCATTTCCTTTGAAAAGATGTAAAGATATTCTGCTTAAAATATTAAACAACTTTTTTTTAAAGTTTACAGGGAAAATGGGTTAGTTCCACCTGTACCTTTCATGAATATCTTCAAGCAACAATTCTCAAAATGCTTTATTTTCAATGCTTTCTTCAAAAATTAAAAGTATTGAAAATAAAGCATTTAAAGCATCCTCAACAAATATAAGTTCTTTGTCTCAAAGAGGACCATTACATTAGGAAAGTGATGTCATGACTTGCAAATGAATTGAATTTAATTAAGTACCCTGTGCAAGGAACTAGGAAAAAAGTTTAATTTCAACAGGAAAGTTTAATTAAAACAGGATCCCTTGTATTCTGATGGAAGTGGATTTCTTCGACAAAGAGAAGATCTAACTCAGTTTCAATTGATCAAGGATGGATAGAAGCAGCTACACTCAAAGAAAGAACACTAGGAAATGAATGTAAACTGCTTGCATTTTTGTTTTTCTTCCCGGGTTATTTATACCTTCTAAATCCAATTCTCCCTGAGCAACACATATATTGTATCTAAGATCTACTGTAACCTATTTAACCTGTATAGGACTGCTTGCCATCTGGGGGAGGGGGTGGAGGGAGGGAGGGTGCAAGGGATAATGTAAAAAATTACCCTGGCATGGGTTCTGTCAATAAAAAGTTATTAAAAAAAAAAAAAAAAAACAAGATCCCTGCTTTTTTAAATTTGAGAGCCTGGTAAAGACAGCTTTCTGTCTTTAGACAGAACACAACAAAAAGAAATGGTGAATGCATCAAAGAGCTATATGACAAGAGAGTAAATGTGATTGCAGACCTGGGGACTTTATGAAAAGTTTCTGAAAAGGCAGTATTTAAGCTAGGCTTTAAAGGATGCTTTGGAATTCAGAAATTAAGCAAGGATTGGTTACAACTGGTGGGGATTCCAGTTATAGAGCAAAGTGTGAGCAGAGGAGCCAGTAAATGCAGGTCAGGTCAATTTGACTGAGATGAAGAATAGGTGAAAGAAACAATGTGAAATAAGGCTCAAAAATAGGGAGACATCCAATTACAGAGGACCTTGAATAACAGAAAAAAAGCTGTTTTTACAAGATCTCTGATGTCAATATGTAGAAGATATGTTTAGCAGTGGCAGCAACAAGAGTTTAGAGGCTGGAAGTAAAGCGATTGTGCAGAAAAGTGGTATTGAGGGGTTATGTGGCATGAAAGCAGGAGGAGCTAGATCACATACTGCAAAAGTATAATGGAAAGGACTTGCTAACATAACACCAAGTTATTCTGAACACATGACATTGCGAATGGTTGTGCCACTGACACATACAACCAAGTTAAGAGAAGCAAAACAAAGTTTCGTGAAAGATATGTGGAATATCAAGTACTGGTGGGCAATCCATGAGCAAGTTATGGAACTGGAATGCTGAAAGCAGAATTGAAAAAATGGATTTGGGAGTTATTTGCATAAAGGTGACCCCTGAAAAGATAGGAATCAGATTGTCAAGGAAGCTTGCATATAGAGGCAGCAAAGACAGAATGTTTTGAAGGAACAACCACCTCAGAGGTCAAGAAGAACTCATGAAAAGGTCATAATGGAACAGTTCAGAAATAAGAGATCCAGATGTGAGAGTTGAAACCAAGTCCAGAAGGAGGTATCGTTTATGTCATAGTAGTCAATGACAGCAAGTGAGTCCTTACCCAAGTAACTCATTTTTTTGGCATTATCAAAAACTAGGATCCTCTGTTGTATATCTCATGTGTTACAATAGCAAGTTACAATTAATTCTGAAAATTAATGCTTTGTAGAATAGTTTGAGATGTGTGACCTTTTGAACCATTCAATGAATTTTGTTTTCTTTTAGTTCTAAAAAGTAATTCTTTGCTAGTTTAATTGGCTCAGTCTAGAAAGATTATATCTCCAATTATTTAGAATCCATATTAATCGTTAAAGATCCCTTTGTGATTGTATCCATAGTAGTTCTTACATGTGTTTTGGTGGGTAGACCTGTCTGCCAGGTTTCGGTGGTAATAAAGAGAAATGTTTATCATGTATATGATTTTATTTTATATCTTGCAACTTGGAAGAAGTTGTTTCAAGTGATCTTCAGTTGTTTGAAGTTCTCTATATAAACCATTGTATCACCTATAAAAAGCAGTAGATTTATTTATCTAAGTTTATTCCCTTGACTCCTTGTCTTAGTGGTATAGTAAGCATTTCTTTTGAAAAATAGTGAGGATAATGAACACTTTTGCTCTACTTTTGATGTTGCTGGAAAGACTTTAATTTATCCCCATTACATGTAATACTACTACTGATTTTAGGTTAATTCTACGTAACATATTAAGGAAAAATCCTTTTGTAAGAATAGAAATTCTTTCATTTGCATTATGGGCTTAATGTTTATAGGCAAGAAAGGGTAGTTAGCACATTAATTAGGATTATAATTGTTTTAATTAAAATTCTTATTGATGTCCTTGATCTTTACATCATAATCATTTCAATTCTCCCCTCCCTCTTCCCTAAATTTTATTTCACTTAGTAGTCTACTGAAGCTATTCTCTCAAAGTTCCCTCATGACATCCCAAGTCAGAAATTCTTAACTTTTTTTGTGTCATTCCTTTGGCTCTATGCTGAAACCTATGGCCCCTTTCTCAGAACAATGTTTTGAAATGCTTAAAATACATAATATTGTAAAAAAAGAATTATACTGAAATCCAGGTTAAGAACCATTAAATTTAATAGCCTGTTTTCAGTTTTCATTCCTTTTTGACCATGCTACAGCTTTTGTCACCGTTAACAACACCTCCCTACTGGACACTCCTCTGGTTTTCCTCTTGGCGGCAGCTAAGTAACAAAACAGATAGAGCAGTAGACCTGGAGTCAGGAAGACAAGTTCAAATATGCCCTCCTGAGCCATCGGTTTTCTCACTTATCATAGCACCTATCTCCCAGAATTGTGATAATTTAAATGAGATAACAATGAGATGATGTTTGTAAAATATTTAGCACAGTACTTGCTACATAGGAAGCACATACTTTTCTTGTTTCAAAGACTTGTTTGAAAGTCTGGTGAAGCTTATTGATACTCTTCTCATAATATATAGGATTACAAAGGAAACAAACTCCATTGAAATAAAGATGTTTTCCCTTTAAGTTCTTGGATCCTCTGATGTTGCAGGGGGACTTATGTGAACCTCAAGTTAAGTATCCCCAAGTCTGTCCTTGTCATTCTTCACTCTGCACTCTCTTGGCAAATTCCTTCACTCCCAAATTCAACTAAATTACTACTATAATGCAGAGGATTCATCAAGTGTATAATCTTCCAACCTAGTTTTCCTTTTGGGATTTAGTTTCCCATCTCCAAATGTTTACAATAATACATCTTTACCAAGATTTACCAAAAACACCTCAAACTCAGAATCTAAAACTGAGTTTCTTTGTCCATAAGACTGCTTCCACTTTTTACCCTATTTTTGCATAAGACCATCATTGTACCATCTTTGAAATGTAGGCACCATATTTGGTTCTTCCTTCTCTCACTTCCCATGGGGTATCACCAAATCTTACAGATTCTGCCTCAACAACTTCTCATATTCTTCCCTCTCTCTAATCCCACTGCAACTATTATAATACTAACCTCACTGCTATCTGCTGTGACTATAATAGTCTCCTAACAAATGTGTATTAACCTCACTTTAACCTGACTTTCATACAAATGAACAGAATAATCTTATGTAAAAAAAAAAATTCAGATGCTTTATTGATCCATAATAGTTCTAGCTAAACAGCGATTGGAAATAAGATCCCAGTGCACAACATAACTAAAATCCAACTACTAAAAGAAACAAATGATGTCATTTTCATCAAAGTACATTTTGCCACAGGATGATCTTTCTTATGCATCTCTTCTCTGCTTAAAAATCTTCTATGATTCCCTGCTGCCTTCTGAGTAAAATTCAAGATTCTCTGACTAAAATTTAAGACCTTACATCATCTGATATTTCATCACTCTGTTATCATTCTTCCATGCTCTCTAGCCAAGACTATTCTCTTTCTCACAAACAAAAACACCCCCCTCCTCCCTTCTCCCTTTGTGCTGTTCTCTATGGCCAGAAATGGACTCCTTCCACATCACTTCTGGCTGAAATTTTTAATTATTCCTTAAAATCTAACTCAAATATTGCCTTTTCCATGAAATTTTCCCTGAAATACTCAGTCTACAAAGACCCTCCTTGGATTGCATATAGCAATTTGTTTTGTAATTCTAATAACATACTTAATATAGAATACTATAGCGACCGTGTGTTTTTGTCTATTTCCCTATGGATAAGTTGTTTAATTTTTTTCTCTATTCTTATTACAGTGTTCTGTGTACAGAGGGGATGAGTGAATTGAATGAAGTATGACTGTCTTAATTTTTTAAAAAATCCAACTTACAACTGATAATCATAAATGTTATTGGATCATTATTCTTATCCTGCTCCCTATGGGGTATACTCCAAAATTCTGTCCTGAGTCCTCTTTTCTCCACCTTTCCTCTCCTCTTTCTCTCCAACCCCTTCTACATATATATCTGTCCTTCTAGCATTGTCCTCACCAATGGCCATGGAATTAATTATCACTTCTACGCAGATGATTCTTCAAATCTATATATTTATACCTAGTCCATTTTGCACCATGCATTTCCCACTGAATAGCCTGAAAACAAATCAAATTCAACATGTCCAAAAGAGAACAAATTATCTTTCTCCAAAATCTACTTCTTAACTTTCCTATATCTGTCTAATGTACTGCCATCTTTCTAATCATCCAGATTCACAAACTCGTAAGGAATACAGTCGCTTCTTAGACCTACTAAATTAAAAAAAACCTTGGAAAGCACAAAAATCCAACAGGGAAGATAAATCACCCTTTTGGAATAAAAGACCAACTCCTTTTCTTAGAGATTAGTTTGAATATAAACTAGCCTCAAATTCAATAGGATTCTTTCCTCCCCCAATTAAAATGAACATCAGCATTCCCAGATCAAGGTTCTTTGCTTCTTTCGCCTAATGCCTGGAGCTGCTAGACTCAAGATAAAAATCCAGTAAAAACCCACTAAACTGTACTGGTAAAGGAGCAGTGATCCCAGAAGGAAACCCAATTCCACATGAAGACCCAATAGATCTTTTTCCATCATTCTCCCTGACAGCCTTTTGTTTTGAAAGTTTCTATTCTTGGGCAGAACCAAAATGGTGGAGAGTAGACAGGATTTTGAGTTCTTCTTGGCTTCCCTCAAATCAATACCAGACCAAGCCTCTGGACAGATTTTGGAGTGACAGAACCCATGAATATTTGGAGTGTAACAAATTTCCAGCAGAAGATATCTTGGAAGGACTTCAGGAAAGATCTGTCTCAATTAGACAAGGGGGGGATACAGCCCAGTGCAGGCCCAGCACAGGAAGGCCAGGGCAGAGAGGCCCTGTGTAGGGAATCTAGAGGAAGGCTCACAGTCAAAATACAACAGTATTGACTATGCTGTCTTGGTTCAGAAGGTCAAAGGATCAGCAGACTAGCTGTGAGACTGCCAATGCAACTACAGAAGGCAAATAGTGAACCTCTGAATCCCAGCATAAAAGGCGGGACTTGATCACACCTACCCAGCACAGTGGGAAAGCTGCAACACCAGCCTCTGCGCAGCTGCTGCTGCCTTCTAGCTGAAGCTTGGGACAATTTCTCCTGTGCCCTAGGAGCACACCTTAACCTTTAAAAACGAGCAAAAAAGTCAAAAGAGCTCTCATTATGGAGACAGGAAAGAACAGAACTCAAACCTTGAAGACACTAAAGGCAAAACACTTCCAGATGAATTTTCAAAGGGGAATGTGAGCTGGTTTCTAACTCAAAAGGCTCTCTTGGAAAAATTTTTAAAGGATTTTAAAAAAGAGAAGAAAAATGGAGAAAGGAAATAAGAGCTTTACAGAAGAGTTTGGAAAAGGAAACAGAAATTAACTGAAGAAAACAACTCTTTAAAAATACATTTGATGAAATGGAAAAATATATACTGAAGAAAACCACTTTTAAAAAAATAGATTTGGCAAAATGGAAAAAGAAAACAACTTGGAAAAAACAGAACTAGTGAAATGGAAAAAAAAATCCAGTGAACAAAACAACTCCTTTAAAAGTACAATTAACCAAATGCAAAAGGAGATGAAAGATTGTATGTTACAATCTTTTGAGGGCAACGACTATTTCAATTTTGTCTTTTTATCTTCAGGGTTAGGGAGTGTGTCTTAACTACAAGTGCTCCATAAATGATGAATTTCTATACTTAATAAAGTTTCTAATAGTTTTTCCTCGTATATTCTTTACAATCCTCAAACCAAAGAGTAATGTTGTATATATCATTTCAAGACTGAATACCCTCCATTCCATTTCGACAGCTCTGCCATCAACAGGGTAAATGTACTGCAAACATGAAAGCACGACTAGGCTCACAAACTAACAAAGTAGAAGGCCAAGCATTCCCTAGGCACTGAGATGAAAGGGTACTTACTATGAGGTGAAGTAGAGAAGCTAGGGTGGTCAAATAAACCTTATTTTCCCCAAGAAGGTCAATATCCCAAAGAATATTGTGCTGAAATTTGAGCCTAAAAGAAGATCTAAAAGAATACTTGGTATCTCGTATCCTCCCAATTAAAAATGTTTATATCTTTTAATATCCAATATTTTTAATTATTCAATGAAAAGTTCTAAGTTTCATCTTTTTTCATTTTTATAATTAAAACACTTAAAATGTTAAACTTTTATTTTTTACTCTTTGATCTTATAGTTTGTCATATGGGAAGACTTGAAATTTAACCAAATTATGTGAAACTTTTTCCTGGATAGGAAAAGCTAATTAATGCTTGAAGATGTGATCAGATACTGAATCAATCTGAAATGTAATTCACAGAAAAGTGAATTTTAGTTCAAAATCCTTTGTCATTCAGAATTCACAAATAGGGATTTCTGGAGGTTTTTTAGGCTAGTATTATAGTTAAAATCACTTATTGACTGTCTACTTCCCCAGGTATATAGACATAAAGAATACAAAGTATTAAAATCAGAGGCACTTTATAATCACAGGGTTTAGTCACATTAGCATTAAGCAAATCTGTATTGAATTCATCACATTTAGGGGCTTGCCTACTTCAAAGTATTATCTTAATGAAGTAGCTATTTCTCATGAATACAAGAGTCAATGCACAAAAAGAACTACTTAAAAACAACTGAAATGGCTGGTATAGAGGTCATTAAAAAAATGACTGGTTGAAGAAGCTGATGGTGGTGCTAATTTTCTGATAAAGGACAATAGGAATGACAGCTGTTTAAAAAAAAAGACTTGTAATAAAAAAGTTTTCTATGGAGGTCACTATAATATTACTATATTTTATATAAAAATTATTTGTATACCTAATAGACTATGAAGTTCAAAAGAGCTAAGTAATGTCTGTCTTGATTTTTTTAATCTTTTCCCAGTGCCTAACACAATGTTCTTCACAAAACAGGTGCTTAATAAATGTTTTAAGTGAACTAAAAATAAAATTAGATACCCTTACTATTTACCTGATAATCCTGAGGAATAAAATTGTCAATAATAAGCATCTGAAGTCGAAGTTCCCTGCTAAGCTGTCTAATGTTTTCTAGAAGACCTTCAATTTCCCTCTGATGTTCCTGCTGAAGATCCGCCATCTAAAGTCACAAAAGTGTTAAAAACAAATTGTAATTTTGGTCCTATTTCACAGCAAAAAAATATTCTAATTATTCATTTGCGGTCTTATCACTTTTACAAAAGCTTTTTTTTCATAAAAATAAATCAAGGAAATGAGAATTAAACATTTTTAGGCTAACAGAAGGCAATAATTATACTTTAATAAGTAACATAAAAAATAAGTAAACTTCAACAATAAAAAGAAATGATTTTGTTCCTTTAAGATTAAAGGAATATTTTTTGATTCCTTTATATAAATGAGCACCATGTAAATAAAGAAGTTATAAAAAAAAGAAAAAAGATACATCTTAATAATATTATTTTTATTTGATGCACTGATTAGTTTTGCCAATTAAAAAATTATTCCTTATAACAAAAAGAGATGGTTCTCTGAGAAGTGAAAGGGGGAATGACAGAAATGTTAAAAGATTTTTAATAGCTAAAAGTAATCTGTTAAAATTGACCAATTTGCTATTTTATTGTTTCAGCAGATACTGCAAGATCAGTTTGCATTACAATAATTTCTTCCAGCATCTGTTTCTAATTGCTTTATGATTGAAAAAAAAAAAAAAAGACTTGGAAGAAGTCTCTTTATCTTATTTGACAGGGGATATATGGTTCCTTTGATCTAGTGGAAATGACTGTGCTAATAAAGATAAATTCTTTCCTCTGTAATTAGTAAAAACATCCTTTACATGACCAAACAGTATCCTTTTTCCGCACACTCTTTCTTTCAAGTAGGTTTGAAAGGTGGAATATTATGTCCCTTACTGAATTATGACAGACACTTCTGATGGAGAGTGTCTCACTCTGAGTTAATTAACTGCAGTTAATTTTTTTTGTAACTGCAGTTAATTCTTTTTGCCTCTCAGATTGGTTAATGGCAGGGTGAAGTCGATGGACTCTAGAACAACTTTTGTCACAGGAGGAAATTTAGACAATATAAAAACAAAACCAAAAAAAAGTCAGTAACTATTTTTTACAAGTTATTTTTAAATAACTGACCTCTGACTTTGCAGCCATTAGCATAGTCCAAACTTTCTTTAATTTCTTGGTCTTTCCCTGAGCTTCTTCCTGTAAACTAGTATACTTCTCTTCAATATCCAGGCGTTCTTGCTAAGGCAAAAAATATTCAAGTTCAGAAAATATTGTTTGTGAAAAAAGAATGACAAAAATTATAAAACTACTGACCAATTATTATTTTTCAATGAGATTCCATACATGTTAGCATATGTTAGCAAACTATCCAACAATGAATAAAAATTCACTATTACCTCTTTTTCTTCAAGCTCTCTTCGAAGTTGTTCTGCTCTTTTCCTTCTTTCTTCTAGTTCCATATTAGATTCCTCCAGAAGTTTCTCTTGCTCTTCAGCCTTGGCCAATAAGTCAACACCTCCAACAATCACTTTTTTCTCCAGTGCAGATAATTTTTCCAAAAGTGATTGATGCTCTTGTCTATTAATGTAAAAATACAATATATAGTTAAATATCTATTATCCTAACATTTATGATTTCCGATAAGAAATTTAAACTAATTTAAAAATTAAAAGAAGATCACAAAATTGGAATGTTAATTACTGAGCTCCTTCATTGCCCTTGCCTTTTTTGGTTCCATCAAACTTCAGTGAATCACCACCAAATTTCTTCTTCCCTGTAGTCATAGGAGAGAGAACCCTACATAATAAAACCAATTTCTTTTTTTATGTCCTTCAGCTATGTGCTTGATTTCCTGCTACCTTCTCTAAAACCTTGAACCAGCAAAGTAAATCTCCCTCACTGGCTCCTTCCCATCTGCCTTGGTTCTCTTCTTTTCTCTCACTATACAATACTGTCTCTTTCTTGGGAATCTCATACACTGCCATGCCTTTAACTATGGACTCTATGAATATGACTTCCAAATTTATTATCTGCAGCCTTGACTTCTCTTTCTAAGCTCCAAACCCACAAAGCCAAATGCTGAGAAAGACTATACATGACTATACATCAATCAATTAAAAGGCATTTAAGTGCTCCTTATATGCCAGGGACTGTGATAAGTCCTGGGAATATTTTTTTTTAAAAAAGGCAAACACATAAAAAAAAAATTAAAAAAAAGTAAAATAAATAAATAAAAATAAAAAAATTAAAAAAAAAAAAAAAAAAAAAGGCAAACACAGTCCCCAAAAGCTTGACTTCCAATGAGGGAGGACATATATAAATACCTAGGTACATGCAATACATACACAAAGCAGATGTGAAGTAATCTTAGAGGAAAAGGCATTAGTAGTAGAGGAAGCTGGGAAAGGCTTCTGCACAAAATGGGATTTGAGCTAAATCTTGAAGGAAGCCAAGTGGGCACAGGGCACAATCATTGCAAGGCATGATCATAGGAAAATTGGCTGAGGAAAAGCAAATAGGCCAATAGAACTTGACTGTAATGTGTAACAAATCTAGAATGGGAAGATTCTGGGAAGATGACAGAATAGGTCAAGCTTTCCAGTTTTCTCCCACAAATAAGACAAAACTGTGACTCAGGCTGAACACAGAAAAGTTAAAAATAAATGAGAGTTGGAGTCTGCCCAAAGTGATCCTCCTAGGGTAATAGGAAGTTTGATCCTATAAAAGGCATTTACCTCCAGGCTAGCTCTGTTGAGTATCTTGGGGTTATCTGAGTGGGGAGATAGCCTTGGCTCCAGCCACAAGAACTCTCACTTCCCGAAAGTAAGGCAAGTCTGGAATCTGAGTCTGGGAAGACTGAGAGAATCTCTGCTGATAAGGAACAGCTGACCAAGCTTCGTTGGGGGTTCTAAATTAGATAAGAGAACTGAAGGAGGACTTGAGGTCAGAGGAACCATCCCTCCACCCCAGGTCTAGAGGTAATTACACCAACAAGCTCTTATTTAAAAAAAAAAAAAATGAGCAGGCAAAGAAAAAAGAACCCAAGAAAGTTACTATGGGAATAGGGAAGACTGAGGTTCATCTTCAGAGTAAGATACTGAAGTAAAAAAAAGCCTTTCCTACCCAAAGGGTAATGTTAAATGTTACCTGCTCCAAAAAGAATTCATAAAAGAACTCAAAAAAGACTTTAAAAATCAAATGAGAGTAACTGAGAAAAAACTAAAAAAGCTAAAATAAAATAAGAACTCAAGAAAAACAAGATTATAAAAAGGTCAACCAACTAGAAAAGGAGATCCAGAGTCTTGAGGAAGAAAACAACTCTTTGAAAATTAGAAATGGGCAAGAAGAAGCCAGTGAAGTTACAAGAGACCAAAAAATAATAAAATAAAATATAAAGAATGGAAAAAAATAGAAGAGAATGTTGTTTTTCTCAGAAGAAAAACAACAGATCTAGAGAACAGATCAATAAAACATAACTGAACAACCTGAAAGCTATGATCAAAAAAATAAAATCTTAAATACAATAAATAAAGAAAATTGCCCCAAAGTGTTAAAACAAGAGGGAAAAGGAAAAATAGGGAGGGAAACCCACCAATCACTACTTGAAAAAGATCCTATGAGGAAAACCTACAGGCACATCATTGCTAAATTTTGAAATCCCCAGATCAAAGATAAAAATTTTACAAGCAACAACAACAACAACAACAAAATTAAATGTGCTAAGATTACAATAAGAATCACCCAAGATCTATGAATGGCTACAATAAAAGACAAGTCTTGGAACATTATATATTAAAGATCAAAAGAACTAGGACTGCAACCAAAAGTATTGCATCCAACAAAACCAAGCATAATCCTGATTGAAAAAAAAAAAGAATTTTCAATGAATTGCCAGACTTTCAGGATTTTGTTGCAAAAAAATCTGAACTTAGTAAAAAGTTGGAGATATGAGTCAAGAGAAATATAAAGTAAGCATCAAAGACTAATTTCAAAGACAAATAATAATGACAATGACGAACTTTATTTTTTATATACAGAAATGTAAACCTTATGTCTAAGATTGTCATTAGTAATTGGGTAGCAGGTAAATTGGGGAAAAATTTTGCTACAAGTTTCATCAATGAAAATCTCATTTCCAAGATATATATGGAATGGACTAAAACTTATTATCAGTTCATAAATAATCAAAGGATATGAACAGGAAGTTTTTAGAAGAAATCAAAACTATCAACATTCATATGAATAATACACTAAATCATGAATAATCAGAGAAATAAAAATTAAAAAGTAAGATTGGTTCTGCTTCACACTCAGCATACAGTATAACTGATAAAACAGGAAGTGACAATTGCTATAAGGGCTGAAAGGAAAAAACATACATCACTGCACCACTAATACAACTGTGAACTGGTTAAGCCATTCTGGAAAGTAATTTGAAACTATATCCCTTGACTCTTTAATACTACTACCAGGTGCACATCCCGAAGAAATCCCAAAGAAAAAGGAAAAGGACCCATATGTATAAAATTATTTACAAGAGCTTAAAATAACTAACCATAATTCCAAGAAGACTAATATTCAAACATGATACTCATCTCAACAGAAAGTTTAAGGGTTCAGAGTGAAAAATGACACAATTTTTTGCTGGATATAGCCAATGTGGAAATTTGTTTTGATTGATTTTGCTTACAAGAGGGCTTGATGGGGTTGAGAAGTATGAAAGCATAGAATCCTGCTGATTTAAAAAATGTACATATAATTTTTAAAAAATGCCTGTGTCTAACTAAGTGGCCAACAAAGCTCTTGTGAAATTGATTTAGTATATAACAGCAATGTTTTCCCCATAGACAAAATGAAAAATAAATAAATTCTGAATTTATTACATAATGGTATTCTTGTGTATAGCTAAGAAACTATTCTTTTCCAAAGAACCAGAAACTCAAATTGGACATATGAATTTTTAAATTGGAATCAAATTCTTATTGATTACAATAATTACAAACAACTGACATTTATCTAGAACTTCAAGGTTTTCCAACTGCCTAAAATACATTATCTTATTTGAGACTTTGTTACAACAGATTATATATAATACTCACTGGGCTTTGAGAAGGTCTTTCTCCCTTTTTTCCAGTTCAGCTCTGGCTTTATTTCTTTCTTCTTCTTCCATATCAAGTTTGGTCTCAAGTGCTTTCCTTTCCTCATCAATCTTTGCTTGCATTTCAACCATCTTATCTGGGGAAACTTTCTTTTTACCTATGTGAGTTTTATTCAAATAAAATTATCACTAAAGTAAGAGGGGGAAGAAAGAGTTGTAAAATAATATGGTGAAATGTTCCTCAGTTTAAAAAAAAAAAAAGAATATCGACTAGATAATTATACTTTATTTTCTATATCACGAATTCCCAGAATAGCCTTTTTAAAGCACTCTCCAAATTCAAGGAGGCAAAAAGTCAATAACCATCCAAGTTGAAAAAAAGAGGCAAGATAGATCCATCATGAAATGGGATAAGAAAACAGATTAAAAAACCAAATAAAAAATAAATATAACTGTATATATGGATGAGTATTAAATAACCTCAAACATGCAAACTATGTGCTCTTTAATTCCTTATCTTAGCATAAGGAATAATTCCAAGAAATTTCTTAATTTAGCCCGGACAAATAACTTGCTAAATTAAAACTATATTTCAATGTAAACCAATACAAAAACTAGCTAGCTAGACACAGCAACAAAACTATGTGACAATCAATTCTGATGGACGTGGCTCTTTTCAACAACGAGATGATTCAGACCAATTCCAATAAGACTTATGACAGAGAGAGCAATCTGCATCCAGAAAGAGAACTGTGGGGACTGAATGTGGATCACAACTATCTTTGCATATATTCTGAAAATAAAAAACTATTATTTTTTTAAAACTAGCTAGTTTTTCAAAACTAAATATTTTTAAAACTTTTTTTTTTTTTTTTTACCATCAACTGAACTTGTTTAATGAAAATGTAAAGTTTTCTGTAGGGGTACAATATATATTTTAAAACAGCTTATGGTAAATAAATTTTATATTGATGATACTCTCCAATGTTTTTTAAGTTGGTTATTTAAAATACTGAATAACTTTTCAATGAAGACAACATTATACATGGTTAAGGTGAGACAGACAATGAAGAAAAAAAAAAAAGAAAGAAGAAAATGAGAAAAACACAGCCAGTAAAATGTAATTAAAAGAACACTGGATTTGGAATTTAGACAGCATAACTTTTTAAAGGGAGGAACTATGTTTTATTTAAACTGTGTATCTCTCCCCCTAGGTTATAGAAAAATGTAATATATACAGGTTCCCTTCCCAGTGTATGTCTTCCAACAAAAGCCAGATAGATGACTACTTGTCAGATGATACAAAGGGGATTTCTGTTAAGAGTTGGACTAGATGGCCTCTAATGCCCCCTTTCAACTTCAAGGTTATATGATTCTATAAGTACTTCCACTGCATATGCATACATTCACAGTAACTGACTTATTAATATGACTAAACTTACCAGATAGACAGAATGGTATAATGGAAAGAACACATTAGAATCACAACATTTTGATTGAATCACAAGAGCCTAGTTACTTAAATCACTTTTTAACTTCTATGACCTTCAGTTTTCCCATCATTATTAATATAGGAATGGTAATATTTCAATGAACAACTTCATAGGGTTGTTATGAGAAACAAATGGGAATTATTATTTTAAACCAAAAATGTTATATCAATATAATCTACTATTAGTATTTTTAGGCCTTCTTAAATGACTAGTATTAAAATGTGAGCATTAAAAAATATAAGTTCAGGGAGTAGCTATGTGGCACAGTGAATAGAGCACCAGCTCTGAAGTCAGAAGGACCCGATTTCAAATGTGGCCTCAGACACTTAACACTTCCTAGCTGTGTGACCCTGGGCAAGTCACTTAACTCCAGTTGCCACAGGGAAAAAAACAAACAAACAAAAAACCAAATATAGATTCATAAAGTTCCAAGGATTCTTAAAGAGCCTGAGAGTTCAACCTCTTCATTTATATAAGGAAACTGAGGCCCAAGAAACAAATGACTTGCTTGAGATATAACAGTAACAGTAAAAAGCAAACTTGGAATAAAATCCAGATATGCTCTGACTTCAAATGCAATGCTTTATATGAAAAGAATTAGAATGAAAAATACTTTTTCATTTAAAAAAAAACTAAAGAGAAAGAAAATTAAAGTTAACTTTACAAAGTTACTTGTGAAAATGAATACAAAAAAATCCAATTCAAGTAATACAACTTTGAAATGTTTTCCTTCAGAGAATAAATACAATGTATCTGAAGATTGATTTGGGGCACTCCTAAATGCTTACCATTATTGATTTCTACCCCAAAGTTCCACAGAAAGAATGTCAAGTAGATATATAAACATTAAACAATTGACCTCTCTACCCGGAGTCAAATCACCTCTGCTATAAAAAGGAAAAAATACTATAGAGAATACAGGTAAAATATCATTGCACAGGGTACATGTCTTTACACACATATTTTCTCTGGTTTCTTCAAGGAAGTTTAAAAGAAAATCTTTAGTCTCCATGATCTCAAGAAAAGGAGTTTAGCAATCAATATAAAATTTTAAAGCAAAGATGACATTCTATTTCTACATTTCATACAGCTCATAAAGAAATTCTACTGAGCAGTAGCACAAACAGGATGAATAAGAAATTAAATAATAGTATTGATCCAATCATTTATGCTCTGGTGTGGTGTGATTAATTGCAGTCCAGAAGTTAAAATTAAGAAGTGACTTCTATTGACCTCTTTGGTCTAGTCACCTTAACTTTACTTTATGAATTCCAAAAGGCTAAAAACTTATTTTTATAAAGTAACTCCTAATTCCAAAGAATTTTTTCAAGGATTTCAACATTTTTATCACCTTTTTCTCAGAAACAAGGATGGGGAAAGAGTTGCAGAGTATTAACATATAAAGGAAGACTAAAATTTGAATCAGATGAAATTTGTGTTAATTGATATAAAGAATATTATGATAGGACAAATATTGATGGTAAAAAGGGAGTAATATGACCAATGTTTGGGAATGTATTAATTTTATTAAGTCTATATGATATTTATTTATCTTTCTATAATAAAAATTAAAACATAAATCACCTGATTTTTATAAATATAAAATCAAATAAGTGAAATAGACATAAATCATAGGGATGTGTTTAAATCATAAATATAAACTGGGCACAAAATAAAAATTAGTTTGGAAATTATATTGTATTCCTAAATTTTACTTCCAAGATTCAATTCTGTGATTGTTTCCCAAGGTAGATTTTAAAGAAAAATTCAGTGCATGCCCAGAACAAAGAGGAGAAATACATCCCAAGCTTGATAAATAGTAAAATAGTAGCAAAGGTCCAGTTCAAAACTAAGGAATAAAAAAAAAAAAACTTTAATACCTTCTTTATATTCCAATAAATGCATGCTATCAGAAGGGGAAAATAATATTGGCACTTCAGATTAACTATCATTATTACATGAATTTCATAAGTAAATATGAATCATCCAGGTAATTTGCTGAACTACATATTCAGGTAGTGCAAACTTGAGTTATACTGTGTTCTCTATAACATTTTCCTCAAGGAATTTTATGTATTCGTCTTTTTTTAAGTCCCTTTTTAATAATGGATTACTGCAGCCAAAGTTAATTTCAGTGTCAAAATTTAAATCGTTAGTCCTCAAGCAGAGAAGAAAGAATTCTGATCACCTTCCTGCATAAATTTTTACAAGCATCATATTGTTTTAAGTAAAGATGCATTTTAGAAATTTTAAATGTAGTTGTCAAAAGTCTTGTGCTAATCTATATTGTACAGTATTAGAATAAGGAGTGTTTAGTGTTTTTCTTTTTTTTTCTGCAGGGAAGAGGTACTTTCTAAGACAATAAGTTGTGGAGAAGGTACCAACTTACATTAGGTGAAAGAGTTTACTTATGTAGGATTACCATTATCAATCAAATCACAGTTATAGTTCCTAACCCTTATTCAGATGGACATGTGAAAGAATTTCATTCAAATAAAATGTAAAATGTCTGAATACAAGGATTATTTTATTTTGTCTTTAATTCAGCACTTGGAGTGATACTTTATAGTAGGCATTTGCTTAAATGTTTATTCAATTGAAGTAAAATTGGAAATAAAAATTAAAATATTAACAGTGTTTTACTCCCTCCTTACCTAGGAAAAATAAAAATATAGCTGGAGGTTATAATATTTGCATTTATAATATTAATTTGGTTTATTGAATTAAGAATTTAGAAATCAAAGGCTTAAAAAAGATTTTAACTTCTCCCTGAAAAAATTAAAATATCAAATACTTACCTTGTCAAAATAAATTATTGTCAGTAATTTCTTCTCAATTAAAAAAAAATAACTTGAACAAGTCCTTTACAAGATCAATAATTGTACCATGTGGAGTGCAAATCAATCACACCAACCTGCTTGATCTTGCAATAAGCAGAAGTAAGTAAATCGTAGACAGGAAGCATGTGCATAGAGATGAGGAGGAAAAAAAGAAACATTATTTTTTATAAAACAATAAAATATGTAAAGGTATTAATTTATATTGTAGCTATCGAAAAAAATAAAATAACTACCAAAGCAAGAAGAGATTCCCATAAGGTTCCAGGTATACCTCCCCATTAACATCCTTTCATGTTCCCAAAGTAAAACAAATCTATAAGGGACAGTTAATATCTAAAGGAACAACGTTATAGATATATTATGCATGGATAATTGGCAGTTGGATTTAATTATACTATCATTATTACAAAACAGTATTGTATTGGGCACAATTTTATGCAGAGTATGCCTGTATATACAGTTAATAGTTATAATTTAATTAGGATTAGAGAGAATAATAATTTAAGCTTATAATTTTTTTAAAAATCTATTAACTTCAGCAGCTCACTTTATCAAAAACGGTCACCAATATCAAATTTAGGATTATGTGATTGTACCTATATTACACATGAAAAAAGAAATTGTTAAGATAAATGCCCAGAAATAATCCAAAATTGCATGTTTATTGAAAACTGCCCATTTTACTTACACTTTGTTTCTATAAATTCACAATTTTAATGTTCCTTGGCAGGATAATGACCAAATGTGTGTTCCACTTGAAGAAAACCAGATATTTGAAATTTATGAAATATAAATATTAGCTTATGAGTCATCTACATTAAGAAAAGATTCTTTGTCTCACCAAGCTTTCAAGTTATTTTTGATGCACATTTAAAAAATGATTCCATTTTTCAAAATTTATCTATACAATTTTGTCCAATTACATTTCAGAAGAATATTACAGAAAGGTAAACCCCTATGTCAAAAGTCATCAAATTTACACTCAGCATATTAGTGGGTCATTAATTGTAATTGCTACAATGCAACTACAGAAGTCAATCCTAATCAGTTAATTAAGTATTTAAAACTTAAACAAAAAATGAATCTAATTTTTTAAAGAGGAAAATGCACAACAAATGCATGCTGGGGAAAACAATAAGTTTAATATTATCGTTTAACTGGAAGGAAAACCTTCCAATGTACAAATTTGTGAGAAAAAAGTTAATCTAAAGTACTTGAGTATTTCAAGGATTTATAATTTTGTTGATGTAATGTCAACACAGTTTACAATCATTATTTGCCCTAGGAGATGGTTTAAAAAATTAATCATCTGAATCATTTGATAAGCCTCTCCAATGCCTTTACATTTTGGTAGAACCTGCCAGAACTCATACTCAATAGGTATGTGCCTTGAGAACCCCAAGATGCCTCCATGTCACTAAGAGACATTGCAAAAAGAATTTAATAGAGGCTAAGTACAAAAATAAATTATAATCAAATTGATGAATTAAATATAATCCATTCCAAATGTCTCAATTTCATTAAAATTACTATTTTTAAATCCAGCAAAGAAATTGTTTTCAATCAGTAAATGAAATTAAGATTACAAATTGTGGTCTTCCATTCAGATGATGTTTTCTATTTTATTTTGTGATAATGCATAATATCATTGTTTAGTATATAGGGAATCACTCTTATACATACTAATCCAAAAAAAAGAGGTGCTAATGTTTTTGGTTTGGCAAAATGCTGAATAATTGTCAACAGAAAAAGAGCATTTCAATATTCTTGAAATACTTCTTTTAGCAGAGACCTACAACCAAGGGAACATTTATCCAGTCTTTTAATTAGTTTAGAAAAAGTTAAATCTATAGACAATGTTTTAAAAGTAAACTGCAAGCTAGTCTGAGAAAGCACTGCTCCCTCTCTCTTTTCTATGAATTTCTCTTGAAATAAAATAAATCAAACATGTTTTTCTTTAAGGAAACAGTTTCCTTTATATATAGTTTAAAGTAGGTTCTGCACAAATTTTTCCACAGCTCTAAGTCTGTTACAGCATTTTTCTCTTATATCAAACTGTCAAAGTAGTATCAGAGATCCTATTCTCGTCCACTTAAAGTTACTTTTTACCAGAAAGTTTTTTTAAACTAAATGTCAGAGGAAGCAAGATAATATTGTATACATTTCTAAATAGCTTCAGAACTCTTATACATCTCTTCTCATTTTTAATCTAGAGCTAATGCTAAGTTTGGTAGAATTCTTCAGAAGATTAAAGCACTAACAGGTTGCTTTTAATAAGCTCAATTATGCTTTTAGGGCCACGATTTGACTTACTAGTACAAGAGATTAATAAATCAAGTCATAATGGGAGTTCTAATATAGTTTCAATTTCAGATTACTTTGACAAATTATGTAAATAAAATAACCCACTAATACAGAAGAGGTAATTAACAAATTAACTTTCATATACAACTTATTAGTTCTCTTTACATTACTCATTTGTAAAACAAGAATTTATAGATAACTCAAACTAAACTTAGTAATAAGTTTAATATTATTATTTAACTGGAAGTTTATCAGAAAAGAAAAAACTCTGCATGCTTTGGTCTACTGCAAAATCCTCAGGTACTTGTTTTTGTTTGTTTTGTTTTTTATGACAGGGAGCAGTGCAGCATTTGTAATATGAAGCACAAAAGTTAGGGTAAGGCCAAAGCTTTGTTAGAGGATTTTAGGAGCTCCCACTCACTAGTCAAGGATTTATCCAAGGGTTTCTCTACGACAGAACATGTAGAATCTGAACTACTGCTCCTGCTACTGCCTGGAAAACAAAGAAATGAACCCAAGGGAAAAACAAAGGAAGAAAAAACAAGAAAATGAAAACACAGAGAAAAATTCAGTTACAGAATACAGAATGTGAAAGACCTATTAAGTGTTTTAAGACTGTACTACATATTTTTCTTTAAAAATAGTCTCAGAGAAGTATCATTCACTATATTTTCATAATACCAAAACATTGTAACACTAACCTTAGAAAAATAACCCATTTAGTAATCTACTAATACTCATTACTCACCTAAACATATTAATTCAGTAAGCTGGAATGGAGATTAGCCACTTCTGACATCTCAGTCTATTAACTATCTCTAGATTACTTTAAAAGAACCAAGTTTTAGTAAATACAAAACCAAAATTATTTTAACGTATTAACTTTCATTTTGTCAAACAGTGTTTTTGTCTTTTCTTTCTCACTTCAGAAACACTGCTTGTGAAAATCTAGAGCTTTTTACAGATTTTCATTTTCATAGTCTATTGCTGAAAAATTCTCAATTTTTCAGGAAGGAAATTATTCTCATTTTAAAAAAGTAATTACTACCTATAGAATTCATCTTCACATATTACCTGTATTAGAATTAAATGGGTTAGTTTATATATTTTAAAAAACAAAAATAAAAAATAAATTAAGATTTTCTACCTTTATGTCTTAAAAATTCATAAGAATTTGAAAGAACATAATTTTAATGATGAAGGGAAACTAGGATAAAGTTAAATTTATATTTATCAATATGATTAAGGGAAGGAAAAAAAAGCTTGAAATAATGATCAAAATAAATTTTTGGAAAGTTTTGGGATAGAAGAAGCAAAAAAAAAAAAAAAGTCTTTTTTTGTTTTATTTCATATTCTAGGAACCAACCTTTCACTTCCTGTACTATAGGCCCTTGGGGACAAATGCCAGGTTCAGATGAATACGAGGGTATAACTTAGAATTATAAAAGGAGAAAGGAATTAAGACATATATAAACTTAAATATGTATATATTTAAAAT
Source organism: Sarcophilus harrisii (assembly GCF_902635505.1). Lineage (NCBI taxonomy): Eukaryota > Metazoa > Chordata > Mammalia > Dasyuromorphia > Dasyuridae > Sarcophilus > Sarcophilus harrisii. The sequence continues at coordinate 351,437,749 of NC_045427.1, forward strand.
GTAAAAGCATTTAGGATTTTCACAAATATATCTAAAAGACTACTTGCTTACAAAATACTCCACCAACCCTAATTATTTTTATTAAAAAAAAAAAAAAAAAAAAACTAAAAAACCCTTGGCTTCCACAGAACAGTTAGAAAGTTCAATCAAAATTGGTTTCAGCTAAAATCATGTAATATTTAAAACTGGCACATCTTGTAGAATATCATTAACAATAAAGTATAACAAGAAAATTATATATGGGGTTTTGATTGATGCCAGTCAATATGTTTCAGTATTATAATATGTAGATCAACTTGCCATAATCATGAAATCACTGTGGTAAAACATACAAAGCTATTCCAATGTAGCATATTTCCCTAATCTCTACCTGATTTTTTTCCTTAAAAAAAGTTGTTACACACAAGATGATTAAAAAGTTACATGAATATAACATATAAAAACCAGTATAAGGAAGCGACCAACTTTGTTCCTATAAATTTTATTATTAAAACATCTTACCCCTTCTTTTTTTCCTTTTTTCTCCATGTTCTCCAACCTCAGCCTCTTCATCTTCATCATCTTCTGATCCACTGATATCAGAACCTGAAATCTCTTCCCCTGGACAGAAATATATTTAACATGTTTTTGATACTATATTCTAATTCACAGGCTATTTTGGTATTATCTATACCTACAACATGCATTTATCTGTTGCATGTAATAGGATTTAAATACAAAGGCAAGTAGTATTTTGTAACTACCTTCTAAGGAATAAAACAAAAATTTTATTGAACTTCTCTAGTTCCATTAAAGATTCCTTACCCTTCCAGTCTCTGAAGTTCAAAAAACTGGAATTATCTTTAGCTCCTGACCCTTTCTGACACCACATATCTTATCAACTACCAAAATTCATCATTCCTACCTCTACAACAACTGTCACATCCAAACCCTTTTCAAATTATTTATACATCCATCTTCCTAGTTCAGGCCTTCATTATCTTCCAGATTATTAAAAATAGCCTAGGCTAGTCTCCCTGCCTCATGTCTCTCCCCATTCTAACTTCCATATATCTCCAAAAATACAGGTCTGCTCATGTCCCTCTTCTATTAAATAAACTCCACTAAGCCCTCCTGCTTTAAATCTCATCAAATACAAATTCCTATTGGGCATTTAAATCCTTTGACAACTTGGCCCCAACCTATCTTTCCATCTTTATTCTGTAACTCCTCTTTCTACACTTTACAATCAAGTTAAACTAGACTTACTGCTATTCCTCACATAGCCTTTCCACTGGCTACCTCCCATGCCTATATGTATATCTGAACATACCTGCTTCCCCAAAAGAATAGAAGTTTTTTAAGAGCATGGACTATTTCATTTTTGTCTTTATGTTCCCTGTGCCCGGTACAATGCCTGGCACATAGCAATTAATTGCTTAATAAATACTTGTTAATCGATAACTGGCATAGCTAGATGTGCTCCATATAAACACAGATTTTATTTATAGTTTATCAGAATTCTAGAATTTTAGACACAAAGAATTGCTATGAATACTGGCTATAAATACCATCTAGTGGTCAAATTAAAAACCTAAACTTCTTATAAGTATTATTTGAAGACAGACTAGCTAAATGGCTGCCTTAATCCCATAAATCCTGTTTCTAAATTTACATATAGCTTTTTTCTACAAGATATTTGCTTTGTTGATATCTTTGATTCTTATTAGTTGATATAATTATATCAACAACTATAAACAAATAGCTCAATTCCTTCATATTTCTTTGATTAAAAGGAGCCTTATGTGAAATCTGAAGGTTTAACTTCTGGTCTCTTCCCAGGAAGATGTGAAAAGATCATAATTTGGTATCAGTTACAGAAACATTTATTCTCAAGAGTAAAATTGCAGAGAAGAGCAAAGTAAGTAAAAGAAGACTAAGAAATTAAAGAGCTGGAAAATAACTGTTTGGACATGTATACATATATTGTATTTAATTTATACTTTAACATATTTAACATGTATTAGTCAACCTGCCATCTGGGGGAGGAGGTGGGGGGAAGGGGGGGGAAGTTGGAACAAAACGTTTTGCAATTGTCAATGCTAAAAAATTAACCATGCATATATCTTGTAAATAAAAAGCTATAATAAAAAAAAAAAGAAATTAAAGGGCTGGGGCAGCTAGGTGGTACAGTGGATAGAGCACCAGTCCTGAAGTCAGGAGGATCCGAGTTCAAATCTGACCTCAGACAAGTGTCAACACTTCCTAGCTATGTGCCCCTGGGCAAGTCACTTAACACCAATTGCTTCAGCAAAAGGGAAAAAAAAATCAATGATGAAAAGGACAAGTTCCCTAGTAGAGCATGGTTTTCAGAATATAGTTTCGTTATTTTTTGGAAAGAGAATCCTTATCATCTAACATACCTAATGGATTACACCTACATTCAAATCAAGGTATAAAAAATATTTTTCAAAGTCAAATGCAAAGAACTTCCGGAATATATGCTATGCAGGCTAAAATTCATGTTTTTGTTTTGTCAATATCAAGAATAACTAAGAATTGAGTTTTATCTTATTCAAAGCCACAAATATATTTTCCACTATGTATGTACTATAGACGGTTAAAATTCTGAAGACCTTCACAGTAAATACAAGCAAACAAAAAAGCTCACAACCATCACAGGGTGATCTCTTAGTGTTAAATATTTATTTCAACTAACATGCAGATCAATTTGAAAAACAAGGATTAAATTATTTTTCTTGTGTATTGTAGAAGTATAAAAAAGCACAAATGTTTACTTAAACAATACAAGTATACACTGCCTTCTAGAAATGTTTTCTAAAGGGTCAATCTCCAGTGTAATTCAGTTCAAATTTCAAGGAATATTTTATTTATTTATTTATTTATTTTGCTGAGGTAATTGGGGTTAAGTGACTTGCCCAGGGTCACACAGCCAGGCAGGTTAAGCATCTAAGGCTAAATTTGAACTCAACTCCTCCTGACTTCATGGCTGGTGCTCTATCTACTACACTAAATAGATGCCCCATCAAGGACTATTTAATGTTATTTATATAAGAGTTCTCAATAGATATGCTAAAATGCCAAGCTCCACATGAGAAACAATGTAATTACCTTCTTCAAGCTTTTTTTTGAGTTCTTCTATTTCTTTCTGAAACTGGCGAAGCAAAGCATCCTTTGGATCTTCATTAATTCTAGCTTTATTCTTAATGTTTTTGGCACGGTTAGCATATCGCAATGTACTAATAGTCTCATCATAATTGTAGTCTGCAGGCCCAATATTTGCACACTGTTATAGTAGGAACACAAAAACCAGTTATTTGATATTTGGTACATTTAATAAAAATTTTACTGTTATTAATACCAGACTTGGAGAAAGCAAATAAGTTATATATTGTAAACAATTTATAAAATGCTAATTTTATAGCATTTTATCTGTTTCCAACTTGTTAAAAGTTACACTATCAGTATTTTAAAATATCAACAAATCTGTCATCTCATCAAGATGAATAATATCCTCCTGCCTCACATCATAACCCATTTACATTTATTTACCATGTTATCAGATTTTTTTTTTTCCACGTTCGCCCAGAGACCAGGAAGAGGAATCATCCAAAATATAGATTTTCTTTCTTTAGATCTCTTTCTATGTAGTGTAATGTTTGGGTCATACACCTATTATCATTCATTCTGTCTACATAAATTGTCCCATTTCCTTTTCAAATAAAATATCTCCTAAGTGACATCCATTATTACACATTTTGTAGAGTCATTCTTGATATGTTCAAGCCATCTTGCACCCAATATCCATCTCTCCATTTACCACTCGTTTGCCCAAAACTGTGATTAAGATTTACAACTATATGGAAAACAAATGATATGGCATTTTATACCAGAAAGCAGCTTGCAAATGTTAAAAGCATGGCACAATTTCCAGTATATTATTTATATACAACTTTGTAGGACCTGCATGACAGTAGCAAGGCCTCTAGGAAATATTAAAGTGTTTATCACTTCATATTATGCATTGCTCAATTTTAATGAGAAACTTTGCTGAACTGGCTCTTCTCTGTAATTGCATTTTATATACACATGCACAATAAAGGGTCCTTGTTGGAAGAGGCCTATTTTGCTTTTGTTTTTTTAAATAATCAACAAGTAAACATAAATGAATCTAATTTTCTCTATACCTTTCAGTTAACCATGTGGCTATAAAAATAAGCTGTACTGTAATCATTTGAAAAATCTTGTTTGTTTTCATTTCATTATTTTCATTAAGGATACCATTGATAAAATTATCAATCGTTTGCATAAAAATATATGAACATGAGAAAGTAGTAAGTAAACAATGACTTCCTCTCAATAAGCTTGTGATATTTTATTTTCCATTCTTTAAGTCTCCTCCCTAAAATAATTTACAAAAAGATCTCTTGATGCTTTCAAGACCGTACCACTTATTGTTCCTATCTCCTAGACACTATCTCTAGACTAGCGTGGCCACTCTTTCCAACTTTGTATTAAACATAACTGCCTCAGGGACTGAGGTATTAGCAGTCTAAAAGGATTGGTTCTGTTTTCACAAATAATAAAGACTATTATAGAAATGATAACAAATATGTTCAATTTTCCACTTATTGTCTTTTCTACTAGCTGCATTTATGAATGTTCTTGGGCAAAGTAGTTCCACTTAAACTCTAATCAAATATTCTGTGTTTATTTTACCTTTGCAGTTTTTTTTTTCCTACTATATGCTTATTTATGTATCCATCGTCTCCTCTAAGCTCCTGGAGGGCAGGAAGCATTCCATTTTTTTCTTTGTATCCCTGGTGCTTAGCACAGCATGTGGAATACACAAAATGTATTGACTAATTTTTAACATATTTTCATCTTTGCTATTTTCTGAAGTAAAGTTCTTTGTAATTTTCTGTAATTTCCATGATGTTTTATTAATGATTTTACATAAAGAAGCTGGGCTCTTCTGATACTGTCTTCATATTTGGCATTCAGAGCAAGTATTTGCTGGCTAAAATAATTTTTAGGCCCTTTTGACCTCCTCAATATAGAAACTATTTTGTATCTTTTGTAAGAAATGAATGGTTAACTTCATTTCCTTTCTTCTGATCTGATTCACATTTTGACTTTTGGTCCAATCAACCAATGGTGTGATTCCTATAGAAATATCTAATATATCCTATAGAAATATCTAATATCTAAATTCGCGCTGATTAAACAGACTTCATCAACTATATTAAAAAAAAAAAAAGCAATTGTAATAGGGTACCAAGAAATGCATGAGTTCCCCTCACCCTAAAAACTCCCATAAACAAACCTAGAAAATGTATCAAGGCCAAGTTCTGATTAAGAAATCAAAGAAAAAAAATCACAGTGAGTTTTTCTAGCCCAGGTTGGCAAAAGGGGATAGAAATGTGCAGACAATAAGAACATGATTTGACCAAATACATACCATGCACAGGAAGGGGCTGTATACCGAGGCAAAAAGTCCCAGATCTATTCTAGAGGGACCTAAATTATATGAATGCAGAAGAGTTGATAACTGGCAATTCTGTCATTCACTATTCATTTCTGTGTCACAGATCCAGGACAGACTGAGAAGAGGACTTGAACCCTGATGTGGACCTTCTCGGGTGAAAGTGATCATGGAACCTAGGCTGTGAACCAAGCAAAAAGCAAGTCCAGCAGCTAATAGTAGCAGAGTGGACTCCAGAAGAGGAGCAAGGTCTCAGTTCTGAATTTTAGCCTACTCTGACAATTGCTTATTTTTGCTATTAGTGGCAGTCTAATGAACCTCCAAAAAGGACAAACTTATTTTCCTGTTGCTCAGGCCCAAATCCAGGTCAGGAACTTGAAAGATTTAGACCACAGCAGCAATGATCAGACTTTACCCTAGATCAAACAATTTGGGACCTTCGAAATATTCCAGATCCTCAGCCTAAGTTATCACTAAGAGTCTGGAATGGCACAACATTCAGAATGCCCCCCAAAAAAACCCAGCAACAGGAGTAATAGCCTCCTATTAGGATGATTTTCCCTCCAGAAGTTGAAGAGTATGACTTTCAAAATCTAAAATCAGTAGACTGAAAGATGAAAAAAGAAAAAAAAAAAGAAAACCAGTATAAGCAAGGTTTAAGAGGGAAATCCAGAAAAAAATTACTCTGAAACATCCAAAAATTAAGGCTCAAAGTAAAATATAGCTGGGGAAAATACTTGGTAATCATAATCATGAAAAAAAAGTATGTTAAGTTTCTCTGATTTCTCATTTTTCAAATATATAGAGAACTGAGTCAAATTTATAGAAATAAAAGCCATTTGTTAACTGATAAATGGTCAAAGGATATGAACAAATAGTTTAGTCATATGAAAAAATGCTCTAAAAATCACTACTGATTACGGAACTGGAAATTAAAACAATTTTATCAGATTGATTAATATGAAACAAAAAGAAAAATGACAAATATTGTAGGGATGTAAAAAAACTGAGACATTAATGCACTGTTGGTGGAGGTATGGACTAATCTAACTGTTCTGTAAAACAAGTTGGAACCATGCCCAAAGGTCTATAAAACCATGCAGACCCTTTTACCAACACCTCTTAGTTCTGTATTGCAAATTTTTTTTAAAGGAAAAGGACCTATATGTATAAAATATTTGCAACAGCTCTTTTGATAGTGGCAAAGAATTTGAAATTGAGGGAATATCCATCAATTGGGGAATGGATAAACAAGTTGTGGTATATGATTGTGATCGAATACTACTGTATCATAAGAAATACAAGTAGGATGCTCTCAGAAAAATATGGAAAAACTTACATGAACTGATGCAAAATGAAATGAGCAGAACCAGGAGATCACTGTATAAAGTATCAGCAGTACTTCATGATGTCAGCAATATAGTGACCCAAAGCAATTCTAAAGGACTTAAAAGATAAAAAATGCTATCCATCTCTAAAGAAAGAACTGGGGGAGCCTGAATGTAGATCTCAAAACATACTTTTTCTTTACTTTCCTTATTTCTTTTGGATTTTTTGGTTAAATTAAAAAATTAATTTTTAATTAAAAAATATAATTTGTATATTATATTAAAATAAATTAAAATTTATTAAATTAAATGAGAATTATTAAAAATATTTTAAAATAATGTTCTTAATTAAATTAAATAATTTATTTAAATTAAAATTTAAAAATAATTTTATTTAACATTTTAAGTTTCAAAAAAACTTAAGGCTCTGAAGGAAAAAAAAAGTTTTCCTTTCCTTTTCTCCCCCAGATGTAAGCAAATATAGGCAAATCATGTGAAATTATGTAAAACAGTTCTATATTAGTCATTTTGTGCAAGAAAACTCAACTAAAAGAAAAAAAAGTGAAAAATAGCATTCATTATTCAGTCTATATTCAAATATATTTCATCATTAGCACTTTGGAATCATCTTGGATCATTGTATTGCTGAGAATGGCTTAGTCATTCACAATTCATCGAATAATATTGCTGTTACTATATACAATGTTCTCCTGGTTCTATTTGCTTCACTATTTATCAGTTTGCATAACCCTTTCCAGGTTTTTCTGAAATCATCCTGCTTGTTATTTCTTATGGTACAATAATATTTCATTACAATCAAATACCACAGCTTGTTTAGCTATTCCCAATTGATGGACATCTCTTGGATTTTCAATTCTTAGCCACTACAAAAAGAGCTGCTACATACACACACACACACACACACACACACACACACACACACACACACACACACTTTGTACAGATAAGTTCATTTTCCCTTTTTGTGGATATCTTTGGGATACAAACCTAGCAGAGATATTGTGGGATAAAAGGGCATGCACTGTTTTATAGCCCTTTGAGCATTATTCCAAATCTTTCTCCAGAATAACTGGATGAGTTCACAATTCCAAAATGCATTAGTGTCAGGGGCAGAGTCAACATGACAGAGTACAGTAAACAGATCTTTGTCTGAGTTCTTCCTAGCTTCCCTCAGATTAACACCAGATTCAAGCCTCTGAATGAGATTTGCAATGACAGAATCCACAAATATTTAGAGTATTACAAATTTCCAGCAGAAGATATTTTGGAAGAACTTCAGGAAAAGTCTAATCTTAATTGGGCGGTGGGGGTGGTGAGAGGAGCTTGCAAGCTAGTGCAGCACAGTACAGTGCAGGGATATCCAGGAAATTCTGCATACTGGGGGAATCTAGTGGGAGGCTCCCACCCAAAATACAACAGCGTTTGTTACTCTGTCGTGATTCAGAAGCCAATGAATCAGCAGATTAGCTGCAAGAACCCAAATGTAACTACAGAAAGCAAATAATTAGTTCCTGAACCCCAGCATAATGCCAGACCTGGCTATGCCCACCCAGCACTGACAGCACCAGCCCCAGGGCAGCATTAAGCTGCTGTTGCCTATACAGGAAGCTTGGGACAATCTCCCCTTTGTGCATAAAATAGAGAATGAAAAGATCAATAAATTGGGCATGCAACTAAAAAAGGATAGAAAAAACAAATTAAAACCCCCAGTTAAATATCAAATTTGAAATTCTGAAAATAAAAGGGGAGATTAATAAATTTGAAAGAAAACTACTGAACTAATAAACAAAACTAAACATTGGTTTTATGAAAAAAACCCAATAAAATAAGTAAACCTTTAAAAGTTAATTTAATTAGAAACATGAAAGAAGAAAATCAAACTTTTAGTATCAAAAATGAAAAAGTGAACTTTCCACCAATGAAGAGGAAATCAGAGCAATAATTAGGAACTATTTTGACCAACTGTATACCTATAAATTTGATAATGTAAGTGAAATGGATGAATCCTTTCAAAAATATAGACTGCCCAAATTAACAGAAGAGGAAACAAATTATTTAAATAGTCCCATTTTAGAAAAAGAAATTAACCAACTATTGATCAACTCCCCACGGCCAGATGGATTTAAATGTGTATTTTACCACATATTTAAAGAACAACTAATTCCAATACTATGCAAATTATTTGAAAAAATAGGGAAAGAAGCCCTACCAAATTCCTTTAATGACACAGATATGGTGCTGATACCTAAATCAGGTTAAGATCAAAATAGAGAAATAAAATTATAGCTCAATTTCCCTAACGGATATTGATGCAAAAATTTTACATAAAATATTAGCAAACAGATTACAGCAAGTTACTGCCAGGATAATATGCCATGACCATGTAGGATTTATAACAGGAATGGAGGGCGGTGATTACATCAATAACCAAATTTAACAAAAATCATATGACTCTCAAAAAATGCAGAAAAAGCATTTGATAAATCCAACAACACCCATTCCTATTAAATATGCTAAAGTATATAGGAATAAATTGAGTTTTCCTTAAAATGATGAGTAGTGTCTATCTAAAACCATCAGCAAACATCATATGTAATGGGGATAAATTAGAACCATTCCCACTAAGATCAGGGATGAAACAAAGTTGTGCACTATCACCATTATTACTCAATATTGTATTAGAAATATTAGCTTTAGCAAAAAGAGGAGAAAAAAGAAACTAAAGGAGTTAGAGTAAGTAATGAGGAAACCAAATGATCACTCTGAAGATGTATGATGATATAATTAGAGAATCCTAGAGAATCAACTAAAAAAAAAAAATGCAACTTTAGCAAAGTTGCAGGACACAAAATAAATCCACTAATTCATCAGCATTTCTATATGTTACCAATAAAGTCTGGCCACAAGAGATACAAAGAGAAATTCCTTTTAAAATTATTGTAGATAATATAAAATATTTCAGAGTTCTATATTATATGAATATAATTACAAAACACTTGCCACACAAATAAAATCAGATCTAATCAACTGGAAGAATATCAAGTGTTCATGGGCAGGCCAAGAAAATATAATAAAAACGACAAGTCTACCTAAATTAATCTGCTTATTTAGTGCCATAACAATCAAACTCCCAAGAAATTATTTTACAGAGGTAGAAAAAAATAATAACCAAGTTCATTTGGAAAAACAAATTTCAAGGGAATTAATGAAAAAATGCAAATGAAGGTGGCCTAGCTGTACCTGATATAAAACTGTATTATACAGTAATAGTTATCAAAACCATTTAGTACTGGCTAAGAAACACAGTAATCGATCAGGGAAATAAGTTAGGTTCATAAGACACAAAAGTCAATGACTCTAGCAATCTAGAGTTTGACAAACCCAAAGACCCCAGCTTCTGGAATAAAAACTCATTATTTGACAACTGCTGGGAAAACTGAAAATTAGCATGGCAGAAACTAAACATTGACCACACTTAACACCTTATACCAAGGTCAAAATGGGTTAACAATTTAGACATAAAGAGTAATACTATAATCAAATTAGAAGAACAAAGAATAGTTTGCCTCTCAGATCTGTGGAGAAGGAAGAAAGATCTGTGGCCAAAGAAGAATTAGAGAACATTATAGAATGCAAAATGGATAATTTTGATTACATTAAGTTAAAAAGTTATTGTACAAACAAAACTATGCAGACAAGATTAGAAGGCAAGCAGTAAACTGGGGGGGCGGGGGGGAATTACATCCAAGGGTTCCAATAAAGGCCTCATTTCTAAAATACATATAGAATTGACTCAAATTTATAAGACTACAAGCTATTCTCCAATTGATAAATATCCAAAGGATATGAACATATAATTAATTTTCATAAGAAATTAAAACCATTTCTAGTCATATGAAAAAATGTTCTAAATCACTATTGGTCAGAGAAATGCAAATTAAGACAATTCTGAGGTACCACTATACACCTCTCAGATTAGCTAAAAATGATAGGAAAAGATAATGATGAATGTTGGAGGAGATGTGGGAAACCTGGTTCACTAATACATTGTTGGTGGAGGTGAACCAACCATTCTGGAAAGTAATATGGAATTAGACCCAAAGGGCTATCAAACTGTGCATACGCTTTGACCCAGCAGTGTCTCTATTAGGCTTGTATTCCAAAGAGATTATAAAAAAGGAAAAGGACCCACATGTGCAAAAATGTTTGTGGCAGCCCTTTTTGTAGTGGCTAGAAACTGGAAAATGAGTGGATGCCTATCATTTGGAGAATGGCTGGATAAATTAGGCATATAAATATTATGGAATATTATTGTTCTATAAGAAATGACCAGCAGGATGATTTGAGAGGCCTGGAGAGACTTACATAAACTGATGTTAAGTGAAGTGAGTAGAAACAAAAGAACACTATACAAAGCAACAAGATCATATGATGATCAATTTTGATGGACGTGGCTCTTTTCAACAGCGAGGTGATTCAGGTGAGTTTTAATAGTCTTGCGATGAAAAGCAATCTGCACCCAGAAAGAGCACTGTGGGGATTGAGTGAGTAACACAACATAATATTTTCACTTTCTTTTAGTTGTTTGCTTGCATTTTCTTTTCTCTTTTTTTCCTTTTTGATCTGATTTTTCTTGTGCAGCATAATTGTGGAGATGTATAAAAGAATTGCACATGTTTAACATATATATTGGATTACTTTCTGTCTAGGGGAGAGTATCGGGGGAATACAGAGAGAAAAAAAACTTGGAACTCAAGGTTTTGCAAGGATGAATATTGAAAACTAAGTATGTTTTGAAAATCAAAAGCTTTAAAAAGAATGCATTAGTGTCCCAGTTTTTCACATCCCCTCTAGCATCCATCATTTTCCTTTTTGACACATCAACCACATTGATAGGTATATAACTTTCATAAAGATAGCTTGATTTCTTTCTCCTAAAACTGCTTGTTCATTTCTTTGGCCATTTGTTGATCAAGGAATAATGTGTAGATTCAGTTCCTATATATTTGAGAAATGAGGCCTTTATCAGAAATACTTGTTGCAAACAATTTTCCTCAGTTTTCTTTATTTATAATTCTAGATGTAATCAGTGTTAATAATTTCAAGTGTTTTTTTTAATTGATTCTCTAGGATTTTCTAAGTGTAACATCATATCATCTGCAGAGAGTCAAGTTTTGTTTCCTCAATGCTTATTCTAATTCCTTGGATTTTTTTCTTCTCATTACTACTGCTAACATTTTTAGTACAATATTAAATAATAGTAGTGATAATGGGCTTCCTTGCTTTACTCTTATTTGTAGTAGGAAGGCTTCTAACTTATACCCATTACATATAATATTTGCTGATGGTTTTAGATAATACTTATCATTTTAAATAAAACTCCACTTATTCAAAAAAACACATCTCTAGTGTTTTTAATAGGAAGGGTTACTGTATTTTATCAAAGACTATTTTTACATCTATTGAGACAATCACATGATTTCTGTTGGTATTGTTATTGATATGGTCAATTATACTGGTAGTTTCCCTAATAATAAATTAATCCTACTTTACCTTGGTATCTTCTCTTTGCTAATATTTTACTTAAATTTTTTTTGCATCTACATTCATCAGAGAAATTGGCCTACAATTTTCTTTCTCTCTTTTGATTCTTACTGGTTTGGGTATCAGCACATTTGTGTCACAAAAGGAATATGGCAGGACTCCTAAATTTTCTTTCACAATATGAAATATGTTTTGCATGACTGCACTGTATAACATATATCAAACTGCTTGCCTTCTCAATTGGGAAGAAGGGAGGGAAAAAAGGAAAGAATTTGGAATGCAAAAAAAATTTTAAAAGAAAGTTTAAATTTATTTTTATATGTAATTAGGTGAAAAATTAACAATAAATAAATATTTGCTGAAAAAATAACAAGTATCCACCAATCACCTGAAAGAAATCTCAAAATGAAAACTTCTCAAGAACATTATGGTCAAAATCCAGAACTTCCAGGTCAAAGAAATAAAGCTAAACACCGTCATAAGGAAAGAATTCAAGTGCCAAGGATCCACAGTCAGAATCACACATGACTTAGGAGCCCTTACTATGAAAGATCAGTGAGTTTGGAAAACAATATTCTAGAAAGCAAAGGATACTACTGAGAATAATATACTCATAAAAACTGAGTATAATCCTACAGAAGAAAAAAAATGAATCTTTAATGAAAGAGAAGACTTCCAAGCATTAATGATATAAAGACCAGAGATGTGTAGAAACTTTGAAGCAGAAACATGAGAGGCAAGAAAAACACAAAAAGTTAAGATAAACAATCATAAAGACCTAAAGCATATAGAATGACAGGGAAAGATAATGCAGAATGATGGAGGGGATGTGGGAAAACTGGGACACTGATACATTGTTGGTGGAACTGTGAATACATTCAGCCATTCTGGAGAGCAATTTGGAACTATGGTCAAAAAATTATTAAACTGTGCATACCCTTTGATTCAGCAGTGTTTCTACTGGGCTTATATTCCAAAGAAATCTTAAAGAAGGGAAAGGGACCTGTATGTGCAAGAATGTTTGTGGTAGCCCTCTTTGTAGTGGCCAGAAACTGGAAACTGAGTGGATGCCCTTCAATTGGGGTATGGCTGAATAAATTGTGGTATATGAATATTATGGAATATTATTGTTCTGTAAGAAATGACCAGCAGGATGATTTCAGAAAGGCCTGGAGAGACTTACATGAACTGATGCTGAGTGAAATGAGCAGGACCAGGAGATCATTACATACTTCAACAACAATAGAATATGATGATCAATTCTGATGGACGTGGCCATTTCCAGCAATGAGATGAACCAAATCAGTTCCAATGGAGCAGTAATGAATTGAACCAGCTACACCCAGGGAAAGAACTCTGGGAGATGACTATGAACCATTACATAGAATTCCTAATCCCTATATTTTTGTCCGCATGCATTTTTGATTTCCTTCACAGGCTAATAGTATACTATTTCAAAGTCCGATTCTTTTTGTACAGCAAAATAAGTGTTAGGACATGTATACTTATATTGTATTTAATTTATACTTTAACATCTAACATGTATTGGTCAACCTGCCATCTAGGGGAAGGGACAGGGGGAAGGAGGGGAAAAATTGGAACAAAAGGTTTGTCAATTGTCAATGCTATAAAATTACCCATGCATATAATTTGTAAATAAAAAAGCTATGATAAAAAAAAGACCTAAAGCATAAACTGCTTATATTCTAAAATGCAGAGATAATATATGTGATCTCTCTGAATGTTATGATCTATTCATAACCAAACTTCACTTTCACTTATAACATTCCATTTTCTTTTTAATATACTGAAATACTTGTTTTGTGATAATCAAGTTCAAAATAAAAAGAATGCCAATACTGACATGGTTTAGTTCTCTTCTTAAAAGACTTAAAGTGCTCCTTCTAAAGAGAATCTCTCAATCTGAAGTTCCAGAACATCCATGGATAGATACTTATGGAGTCTATGAAATTTTATGGGAAAAAATTTACAAATATTTCAGCAAATAAATGGCTTTGTTTATAATCCTTTATCTTTTTATTAATCTGAAAACATTATTCTTCAAAAAGGGATTCAATAGTCTTCACTAGACTGCCAGAGAGATCCATGACACAAAATTAGAAATACTTATTCTAAAAGCAGGTTGATTTTATTGGTCACAGGAAAAAGATGCCACATTTAGAATACCAATTTACTAAAGTTTATAGACTAAAGAATGGACCTGTGACTTCACAAGAGCAGAGTGAGGAAATTCCCTCTGTTCTGAATTACCCAGGTGAGCAAATTAAATCTACCAATGCAGGTCAACACCTTTATAAATTAAATCTTGAGAGACTTGTCTAAAGAAGGGAGAATTTAAAGTGCTTTTCACAAGGTTTCATAGCATGTGTCAAAAGCCAGACTCAAAATCAGGCTTTACTGGCTTCAAGACTAGCTTTCTATCCACTGGGCCATACTGCCTACCCCTCTGTTTATGGATGTTCTAAAAACAGTGATTCTTCATAGCTTTTTTTAAGCCACTCTACCATCATTACTATGGAAAGGGGATTTGCAGGACTGAGGATCACATTAATTATTTTCTGCTTTATGAGTAGCCATTGCCAAAGAACTGTCCATTAACTAATGACAAATCTATTTATGATGTACTTACTAGATTGTTCTTCCAAAAGATTCTATCACTAAGATCATATAAAAGTCAATCAGTGTAGAACATGCTAGAACTTATGCTTTGTTGTCATAATCTTTAAGAAGTTACCCTATGTTCACTTCAGCAGCACATATACTAAAAGATTACCATGTACCACACAAGGATGACATGAAAATTCAAGACACACTCCATATTTCTCTTCTTTTTCTTGCTTTTTATCTTTTGGAATATGGCTAATGTGGAAATTTGTTTTATAAAACTCTAATATACATGTAATGAATTCTATTCTTTGTAATTTTAATGGCTGGAAGAGGAGTATAGAAAGAAAATTTGAAACTAAAAATAAAATTAAATTAAATTTGGAAAACAAAAAAAAGTACACTACACCAAGAACTTAAATCTCCCAAGTCATGAGGAGAGAATGAGATTAGACTCTGTCACCATTATCAATAGATGTAGGGAATTTCACGAAGATTAAACACATGGTTAAAAAGGGGGGGATACATTTATTCACTTGTTCTAAAATGAAATTCACTACTGAATCAAAAAGTTATGTATAAATCAACACTGAGTCAAACTGATCAATCATCTATTTCTTACCATCATGGTCTTTGAGTTTCCTCCTAAAGAATCCTGAAGAAGACGAGTCAATTTTGAATTTCGATAAGGTACATGAGTGCTTTTTCCATCAACCAAGGCAGAAATGACATTGCCCAGAGTGGAGAGTGAAAGATTAATTTTTGTTGCTTCTTTCAGTCGCTGTCCAGTAGCTCCAGTTTTTGCCTGTCTTTCTGAACCCTAGTGAAAAGAAAGGAGTTAAGATGAAATAACATAGTAAATTCAGAAGAAAACAAATTTAAAAATTATCCATTGAAAAATTAAGTGAACAAAAATCTGAAAAACTTAAAAAGTAAATTATATCACTGACTCTTTTCATTTGTTTAAGGAATTTTGAAAATTAAAGTGGAAATGATCCATTAAAATTACTAGAGAAAAATCTCCTCCTCAATCAGCATCATAATACTTACAGCAAGATCTACAAGGTGTAGTTTGCCCATCCGAACATGCATATTTCCATCAATACCTTTTTCACTACATTCAATAGTAATTGTAAATATAGCATGGGAACGGGAACTGTGTTCATTCATATTAGTTGCACCAACCGAACCTTTAATATAAAAAGAAAATCACTAAAAAAGGTAATGTTAAAGTTTATCTCAAAAACAGAAATAAAATTATTAAATAATAATTTAAAATGCATAATTTTATTAGATATATAGCAAAACAAAAGAAATCCACATTTCTGAATTACCCAGAGAACAATGGATTTATATTATCATTATTAGAAATCTGCCAAGGGTTTCGATGTTCATTTTGAAAAAAATCTGTTGTACCATTCATGTTTGAAGTAAAATTTTGAAACAAAATACTTAATTTTAATCACAAATGTCATTCACTGTTTATCGAAGTGTCAAAGTTTAAAAAGTTATATTGTACATAAAAATTCAACATCCCAACTAATTAAGCTGTGCTTTTAAAAAGTATTAAAATTATGTTCCTTTTACCAAAGTAACAATCTCATTCTAAGATCTCATTTCATAAACTCAGGCAGAAGTAACCTACAAGAAGATATAACAAAACTTAAGAAAAACAAATGATAAGTGTTTTAACCAAAGGCCTACTTATTATATTATCTTACTATAAAATGGAAATGACATTTAGTATCCCAAATACCTAAACACCTAGCACCAGCAGAACACAAACTTTTGGAAGTTCTTATGTCAAACTGGAAAGGATTACATACATAGATCAGAAATCAATTGTCTAAGAAACAAACAATTTAATTAAGTCAGTCTCAGTCATAGAAAATCATTAAGCCATCTACTGAAACACAGAGAAATTGGGATTTGATAAAGAGAATACTCAAACTAGATGAAGTCACAGATGTCTGAGATATTAAGGAAGGCAAGTATTTGATTTATGCCATAAAATGAGAATCTAATAAAGTGCTATTTCCTGGTCTACAGTCATTTCATAGACTAATGTACACATAGAGCAAAATGTAAACTTACGTTCTACATAGTAGTGAATTGGATTTTCTTTAAAGCAAAACAATATAGATATTGGCATTCTCAATTTTTAAAAATTAAATGTCCACCTTTACTAATAAAATGGCTTTAATTTTAAAATGAAACTAATATTTAGGCAGGAAATGGAAAATTTTAAAAGCTTGATAATGATTTCATGTACAAATTTCATAAATTATCTTCTGTTATCTTTCTTTTTTTGATATTACAATTATATGGAAGTTTTTAAGGGATATCATGATTTGTATGTAATAAAATGAGACTGAAGACTGAAAAGAATCTGTCTCCTCTTTTACTCAAATATTTTGTTCACTGCTAGATATTCCTAAACAACTACAAAAAGAATTGTTAGAATATCTCAAAATCATGTCTCTTTTACATGGTATCAAATTGTGACATAATTTAATACCTTCACACTAAACTAATCTACTCAACATTAAAATTTATTGCTAATTAAGGGCTATACTTACGATTTTTGTGGCCTAATGTCATAATTCTATCCATATCATCTGCATTATTTACTACATAAGCTGACAGATCTTTGATATAAACTCCCACATCAGGTCTTTCCTTAACCTAAAAGATAAGAAGATTATACTCTGATAATATAGGATACTTTCTAAAACCAAAAGATAAGATTAATATGATAATATGTAATACTTTCTAAATCAATATTCCTTATATTTACTTACAGATTACTATAGCAATGATGTAATATCAGTGTAAGTAATTTATAATAATCCTTAAAATAGGAGGAAAATATTTTTTAATCTACCTATCCCTTCATTAGCTTATTCTTTATTCTAAAAAAAAAGCTGAATAAAAGAAAAACAAGAAGTATGTTGGCCTACTTTGGAAAACTTGAATATTACACAGCTTGCTATTTCTCTGACTCATTTGAGAATAGATTTTTTTTTTAAATCACCATCATAGTCATGACATAGGAGAAAACACTTCCTCATATTAATGTAAGAATGTTGATTTCATCTAGTCAGCATTCCTAGTTGAATCCAATATAATACAAGCAAGTGGGACAGGCAAATGGAAAAATGATTGATTCTACACAATCTTATTGTTATTACTTAAAACAAATTGGGCAGTCCATCCATTATAGAACAACAATTATTAACTATGAAAAGTATAGCATTCACAAGGAAATGGTATGAGACATTATTTTAACAAATTTGATCTGTAACTATCAGGGCAAGTGAAAAACATTCTTTACAAATGAACCTCTTATTTAAGAGGAATTTAAATAATTTGCAGGATAAAGTAAAATGCCAGAAGATGTACTATAAAACAAATAAGAAAACATTATTGTAACATCTTTTCAATTTTAACAGATATAGTTTCAAATGATTTTGGATACTGTTTGTAAAGGGAATTAGGCTAGATTAAACTGAAAACAATTATATAGGCCGGTACAATGTCATAAGCTAAATTTTAAGCTAAAACACTAAAACTCTTTATACTAAAGTAGCTAAAACTTTAATTTATTTAATTGTCCTCTTAAAACTTAGCAAAAGGAAGATGCTTGGCATCATCAAAAGAACACCAGACCTAGAGCAAGGAAAACTGAGTTGGAGTCCCAACTCTCTTTCTTATTAAATATATGATCTCGAGAAAATCATTTGACCTTTTTGTTTCTAACTTTCCTTATCTCCTTTATATCATACAGGGATTTCTGATGGCTCCCTTTAGCTTTAACATCATGACAGTATAACTCTGTGGAAAGATAATTCTTACCTGAGAATATTCAGATTTTCAAAGTATCCTCACCTCTAATCTCTGTGTCTGATCCTTTCCTAGAAGGTCACGCACTTCTTCATTATAAATTTCCAAATAAGATACTCGAACCAAAAACCTAAAAATAAAAAATGTTTTAACATGTAAAAAATGTGACTTCCTTTTGCTGCCTCTATTTCCTACAAATACTTAATCATTTCTTGGGTTACTGCGATCTGGCTTCCAACACTTTCTAACAAAAAGGTTAACTATGATATGATCTCAACTGCTAAATCCAATTATCTTCCCATTCCTCATGCTTTCCTGCTACATCTAACATTGCTGAATATCCTCTCCTCCCAGTTATTCTCCTAAAATTTCTTGACTCTGATTTCTCCTGGCTATCTACCTGACCAATATCCTCCTCCAAATCCACTGTGAAGTTTTATGATCTTTCTCTGTGGTTGTACCCCAGGGCTCTCTGTCCTAGGATCTCTCTTTTTCTCTTTCTCAATGATTTCATCAGGTACCAGAAATCCTGATACAGAATTGAAAGAAGCCAATGACAGGAAGCTCAATCTCCCTTCTTCCCAATTAATGAATACACATTTTTAAATGCCTATCTTGTGCCAACCACTAAGCTAAACTCTGGAGATATAACAAAATAAACAGTTCCTGCCCTCAGGAAGTTTACCTTCTAATGAAAAAGATGTATTTTAGAAAGGAGAGCATTAGCAACTAGGGAGATTAAGAAAGATTTTTTGTAGAAGATGACTTGAATCTTGATTAAAACCAGAGATTCTAAGAGGTGAAGAGGTGTAGGCCAATATGCCTAGATTGTAGAGTTTATAGAGAAGACATAACATGCACTACAAAGGTAGGAATGAGCCACATTGTGAAGAACCATTATTAAACACAGAACAGTTTATATTTGATCCTAAAGATAATTTCACTTTAGAAAAATCACTTTTAGAAAAATCCACAGGTATGTGGACGATAATTGGAATGGAAAGAGACCTGAGGTAAATAGAATAAATTAAAAGGTTTTTCTACATTGAGTGGGCTACATAGAGAAATTATATTTATGAGATAAATCATGTTAGTCAATAAATATTTACTAAGTGTCTATTATACACCAAGCACCGTGCACTGAGGATACACAAAAGAAGCAAAAGACACAATCCTTATCCTCAAAGAGCTCACAATCTAATGGGAGAGATTACAAATAAGTATGTACAAACTATATAGAGGATGACTAGAAAAATAATTAAAAGAGGAAAAGCACTAAAATTATTAAAGTTTAGGAAAGGCTTCATGTGGAATTTTAATTGGGACTTAAACAAAGTCACAGAAGTCAAAAGGTGGAGATGAGCACTCCAGATACAGGGGCAGCCCATGAGAAAATCCCTAAGCTAGGAGATATTTATGGAACAGCCATGAGGGCAATGTTAGTAGCAAGAAGAGAACTTGCCAGCAAGTGAAATGTAAGAAGCTGGGGCTGGAATACAAAGGGCTTTGGAGCAAAAGGCACTGGAAAACTAGGAACTTGCCTGGAGGCCATAAAGAGTCATTGAAGTTTTTACAAGAGGGAAGATGTTGAGAGTGGAAGACATGAAGATATGTAGAGATAAGAACAAGATCTGGTGATTGACTGGATATGAGGATATAGTAAGAAGAGCTTTAGATAACACTGGCATTTCAAACATAGCCTGGAAAGATAGTGATGCTATGAAAGGACAGAAGGATGTGTTTAGAAATGGCAAGGGGGAGGGGAGTAAGGAGAGGGTAGAACAGGAAAAGAAAAAAAGGACATGCTGAATGAGATTTATACATAATATCTGATTCAAAATATTCAACAGAACTAGTTGGGAAGAGGTAGAGACAAGATGATGGAGTAGAAGAGCAGGAGCACTTAGCTGAACTTTCCCAAATTTCCTTCCAAGCAATTCTAAAATAATACCTCAAAATGAATTATGGAACAGCCCAACCAACAAAAGGTTGAAAGAAACAATTTTCCAGTTCAAGACAATTTAGAAGGCTGTCAGAAAAGGTCTGTTTCACCAGAGTGGTGGTCAAGCCTGGATTATGCTTGAAGCTTAGAACAATGCCTCCTTCACCCTAGAAGAGCCCAACTTCCATTCAAGAAATAAAATGAAAAAATGAGTTAACAACAACAACAAAAAGAACTAGGTTATAACAAGTTACTATGATAACAGGGAAAATCAAGATACAAACCCAGAAGAAAACAATGATGTCAAGCTGTACAGGCAAATCTTCAAAGAAAACTGTGAATTGGTTACAAATCCAACAAGAATTACTGGTAGAGAGTCAAAAAGGATTTTTAAAATCATGTAACAGAGGTAAAAGAAAAATTAGGAAAAAAATTAAAACAATGCAAAAAAATTATGAAAAGATTGTTGATAGTTTGGTAGAAGAGGTACAAAAAAATACTAAAGAAAATGATACTTTAAAAATAGAATTTTGGCCAAATGATAAAAGAAACATAAAAAATTCACTTAAGAGAACTACTTGAAAAACAGAATTGGACAAATGGAAAAAGTGGTACTGAAGTTCACTGAAAAAAAATCCCTTAAAAATTGGAATAGGGCAAGTAGAGCTAATAATTCCAAGACATTAAGAAAAATTCAAATAAAATCAAAAGAATGAAAAAAATAGTAGAAAATATGAAGTATTTCAGTGAAAAAACAACTGACCAGGAAAATAGATCAAGTAAAAATAAAATAAGAATTATTGAACTACTTGAAGACCATGATCAAAAAAAAGAACCTAGACATCTTTTAAGAAATTATCAGGTAAAATTGTTGATGGAACTGTGAACATATCCAACCATTCTGGAGAGCAATTTGGAACTATGATCAAAAAGTTATCAAACTGTGCATACCTTATGATCCAGCAGTATCTCTACTGGAATTATATCCCAAAAAGATCTTAAGGGAGGAAAAGGGACCAACATGTGCAAAAAATATTTGTGGCAGCCCTCTTTGTAGTAGCAAGAAACTGGAAACTGAGTGAATGGCTGGATAAATTATGGTATATGAATGCCATGGAATACTATTGTTCTGTAAGAAATGACCAACAGGATGATTTCAGAGAGGCTTGGAGAGAGCTACATGAATTGATGCTAAGTGAAACGAGCAGAACCAGGAGATCACTAAACATGGCAACAATAAGACTATATGACAATCAATTCTGATGGACGTGGCTCTCTTCAACAATGAGAGGATTCAAACCAATTCCAATTGTTCAGTGATGAAGAGAGCCATCTACACCCAGTGAGAGAACCATGGAACAGGGTGTGGAACACAACATAGTCTCACTCTCTCTGTTGTTATTTGCTTGCATTTTGTTTTCTTTCTCAGTTTTTCTTTTCCTTCCTTCTTGATCTGATTTTTCTTGTGCAGCAAGATAGCTATATAAATATGTATACAAATATTGAATTTAACATGTATTTCAACTTATTTAACATGTATTGAACTATCTGCCAGCTGGGGGTGGGATGGGGGGAAGGATGGGGAAATTTGGAACAAAAGGTTTTGCAAGGGTCAATGTTGGAAAAATTACTCATGCATATGCTTTGTAAATAAAAAGCTTTAATTTAAAAAAGAAAGAAAGAAAGAAATTATCAGGGAAACCTGCTGATAACCTAGAAGCAGAGGGTAAAATAGAAATTAAAAGAAACAATTCACAATGTGAAAGTTAAAGAAAGTATGAAAGGAAGAACTTTTATAGTAGAGGGGAAGATGGAGGGAGTAGGATGGGGGAGACCACTCAAACCTTACTTTTCATTGGAATTGGCTCAATAAAGCACATACAAGCTCAGTTGGGTATTGAAACCCATCTTACCTCTATACAGAAGCAGGAAGGGAAGGGGATAAAACAAAATGGGGGGGGGGGGCTAATAGAAGGAAGGACATGCCGTCGGGGGGTGGGGGGGGGGGGGTAAGAGGTGAAAAATTGGAACAAGAGGTTTGGCAATTGTTAATGCTGTAAAGTTACCCATGCATATAACCTGTAAATAAAAGGCTATTAAATAAAAAAAAAATTTCCAAAAAAAAAAAAAAAAAAAAAAAAAAAAGGAAGGACAGATTGGGAGAGAAAGTGGTCAGAAGCAAAACAGACTTTTGAGGAAGGACGGAGGGAGAAGAGATAGAGACAGAGAAGAGAGAGAGAGAGAGAGAGAGAGAGAGAGAGAAAGAGAGAGAGAGAGAGAGAGATATGCCAGAGCTAAAGCCAGAGAAAGAGACACTGACAAAAGGACCTAGACCAATAAAATAGGTATTAACGATTAGATATTTTTTAAAAAAGAAACTCAAATTACTAGTATCAAAGTGAAAAAAAGGTGAATTCACCACCAAAGCAATAATTAGGAGCTATTTTGCTCAATTGGATGCCAATAAATCTGATTATCTAAGTGAAATGGATGAATAATTACATATGGTTTTACTTGATAAAACAAATGATTAGAGGTCTTGGGAAAAGAAAAAAATAAGGTTAGGATTCTATCATTGTAAAGGGCTGAAACTCTTAAAAGGTGTGCTTGAATCAGACAACCGAGCACTTAAGGCTAATTACCTATTGGACAATGATTCTATTAGCATGTTTGGGAAAATGACCCTTTTCACTTTTCTGCTGGCTCAATGTTTGGCGTATACAGATAATTGTAGGTAAGGATTAGGGGGTGGGGTGAGAGGCTAGAGAACTTCACTTTGCAGCAGGACCAGGAGGAGGGAAGTTGGTAGCAAGCTTGTGGCAGTTTGTCTGTCTCCTTCACTTCTCCCTCTGAAGACCAAAGACTTTTACTTATCCTGATTCCAGTTATTCCTGAGGCCTCCAGGGAATTTCCCTTCTTTTTAGACCTTTTCTTTTCATATTCCTTTCATTTTCTGACACTCAAAAAAGAGATCTGGTTCCCCTCAGAAGATACAACTCTGGCCATCCTCTAGAATACACTTTCCCACAATTGATTAAGGAAATGGAGGCACATCTTTGCTATTAACATTTACTGAACAGCCTCTCATCCTCTGAGGTTAGCTTCATCCACAATTGTCATCTTATGCAGATATTAATGGCAATTATCTACCAGCCCCTAAGATATTCTCCCTCCTTTCTTGAAGAGATCAATGCATAGTCCACAGTCTCTGGTCATCAGATTCTGCCCTTATATTAGGGAACTTCAATATGTAAGTTGATATTCTCACAAACATCCTGGCTTCCCAGTTCTTCTATCTTCTCAACTTCCATGACCTTCAATTGCACTCCTTCCATGACCTTCAATTGTACTCCACTTCATTTATATGAGGACAGACCCAGCATTACCCATAAGTGGTCCACTTCCACGATGGAGAACTATGAAAATCCTCTATCTGACCATGATCTCCTATTTTTCTCTGCTTCATTTCTTCTAAATCTGTTCTTTATCAGTCTTCCATTCCTCAGTAAACTCACCCATCCCATCACCTCTGCTCTGACTTCACTTTCCTCTCTTTCCAATCTTGATTTTATGGTAAACAATTCAAATGTACATGGTCTTTTACCCCCTTACCAAAGCCTAACTAAGCTTCCTTTGCTCCTATTAAAATGAAGCTTAAGAAGGCCAGAATAAATTACACTGAATCATACTGAATGGGGCTATTAAAAATTTTATATCTCTGTTTATTCTTTTTACAAAGCAAACCTTTTACCCTTGCTTAACTTTCACATTCTAAAACTTCTCTTTTCACTTCTAACCTCCTGCATACTCTCTCTCTCAGAAGACCACTTATCATACTTTACTGAAAAAACTGAGGCCATCTGCCATGAACTACTACCTTTTTCCCCCTTACTCTAAATCTCAAAATTCCTTGTCATCATTCCTCCCCCCACTTTTTTCTCTTTTATTCCAGTCTCATATGGAGATAGAACCCTTTTCCAGGTGAAGGTCAATCTTTTTACTTAGCAACTTGGTCTCATATTTTCCCATCTCCTCCAGTAGCCTGCCCCTACAATCACTTCTTCTTTCTCTCCCTAAACTTCATTGTTTCCCTATCCACCAGTTCCTTCCAAGACATCTACCAACATGGTTTATACTTAAAAACCCCTCAAAATCTTTCTACTCCCAAAAGCCATCATCCCACAGCTCCATATAAGCTACAATTGTTTACATTTGTTGCCTCTACTTCCTCTCCTCTCACTCCTCAAATCCTTGCAATCTGGCTTCTCAACATTATTGTATCAACTGAAATTACTCTCTCCAAAGTTACCAATAATCTCTTAATTGTCAAATCCAACAACATTTCCTGTCTTCTTTATTCTTGATCTACAGCATTTCCATGGCTACACTTTCCTCTGGTTTTTCATGACATTGTTAATTTGGTTCTGTCCTTAAGTCTTCTTAACTTCTCAATTAAATTACTGCAATTACCTAATTGCTATAACTGCCTCCAGGATCTCTCACTCCAATGGATCCTCCACAGAACTGCCAAATTGATATTCCTAAAATATAAGCCTATATAACTCCCCTGCTCAAGAAGTTTCAGCGGCTTCCTATTGCTCTAGAATAAAATACAAATTTCAAGCTTAAAATTCCCTCACAGTTTGGCTTTACCAATCTTTTCAGACTGATTTCATATTAATCTTCTTCATTCTCCTGTATTTGATGGTCTATCTCCCAAATGCCTGTCACTTTAGTAGGACTTAACATATGGTGGCTAAATTGAAGGCCAAATAGTTGAAAAAATAATCAGGTTACCACCAAGTACAATAACATCTATGAATGACAACCTCAACATCTATCTACATTTTAAAAATTATTTTACTCAAAAATAAGTAAATGTGGAAAAATGGTCTTTTTCATTTTTACCTTGTATCTCCCTCTGCTTTTGCAATATGACCAAATATATGAGCAAATGAATTTGGGATAATTCCTCTAAGTTCAGGTACAGCTCGTACACCTTCCATGGTAAATGTTTTTCCAGTTCCAGTCTGTCCATATGCAAATATAGTACCTGAAATATAAAGAATTTACTCCAAACATATTCAAATTTAAAATCAATTAAGATTTTATTATGTATCTAAAGTATATACAACATTTCATTAAGCACTGAAAGAAACATAATAACTAAGTTATAAGATAAGTTCTCTGCATTCAGGAAACTTACAATATAGTAAATGCTTCACATGATTAATAAACATTTATAAACTAAGTCCCTATTACTTGCCTAGCGATGTGCAAGCATCTGTTGATGGGTCATTCTTGCTAACACTAGCCATATTACCAAAGAAGACATTTTGAATAGACACATTCCTGATGATGAAAATCAATGTCATTCTCAGCCAGGGCCTCATTCAAAGCTTCATAGTACACTTCAAAAGGCTTTACTTTAGTTGCAATATTGACTGAAGCAAAAGTCACTACTATGCTTAGTTTTACAACAGTGTCTTCACATGGCCAACAAAAGATAGTACCAAGTCCACCAATCTTGTAGATATCTTGGAGGACAGACCACAAGGACTTGTCTGTTGGTCAAACTGACAGCAGGACACAATCAATCCAAAGCTTCAAGTAGCTATTCTTACAAGAGATATTCCATTCCTTGAACCTAAACATATCAAAGTTTGATTCCAACATGTCACCATCATTCTAACGTGAAACTAACACAAAAATCGCTGTCTGGGTTGTAGCGGATTTTTTTTTAACTGCAATACTTATTTGTTTGATAATTTCCTCATTTCTTTTCTGGTCCTAGGGAGGCTTGGTAGAGTTCATTTTATCATTAGCAATGAGATGTCTCAAACCTAGTGTACAGACCAGAAGGGCATGCTCAAAGGTCTTACAATCCTTTGAGACACCAGCTTCAAATTTACCCCAGCAACAACAATCAGGACAGTAGCTAGAGATCATGTTTGCAACTGTGTTCTTGATAAAGACCATCAATGATGGTCACATAAAACTTGCTAGTCTTAAATTTCCACAAAGAGATATCAATGTCGATACCACTCTCATGTTCAGCCTTCAGTTTATGCAAGAGTAGGTATAGTTGAAGGAATTGTTTCTCATCTCAACTGCCTCTTTTTCAACAACTTTCTTAATCTCATCACACTTATGGGCTTATATTGATCAGTGGTCATGAATTTCCAATAATGATCAAACTTATGTTTTTATCTTACCCATTTTTATTAGCTTTATCTAAAATTCTCATGACACCTGTGTTCTAGTGGCAAACCCATTGTGGGGAAAAAAACCCACTAAAATACTTTTCAAGCATTGTTCATAACTTAGTAGAGTGATAGTAATGCAATTCTTACTAAAGCATCTTTCTTACTATCTCTAAATGAATTAGGTTCAAATGAAATAAAAAATTCAACCTGTTCTATGATAACATCACCAAAAAAATACTAAGCATATGTAAAGTAAGACAGTAGGTGAAATATTGGTAGGAAATTACTATAATACTTCAAGTCAACATATCCAGTGATAACACAAAAATAACTAATAGTAAGGTGTAGAATGAATCACAATTTTTTTTTCCAAATAGATTTATCTATTTGAGATAAGCCTTTGGTAAATCTGATTAGAAAAAGGAGGGAGGAAAATGAAATTAGTAGTCTTAAAAATGAAAAGGGAGAACTTTCCACCAATGAAGATTTGTTTTCTTCAGGATAATCCCAGAATCTTAGCATTTTCTTTACAGATAAAGCAATGACTACTACATATCAAGATTACCATTAACACTTATCAGCTAAAGAAACTGAGTCACCCAAGAAGTTTACCATCTAATAGAGGAAAGTCAGTTGAGGATTATATTCTAGCTATGCATGATCCACAATATGGATAATCTAAATGTGACTAATATAAAATACAATATACTAATTGTGAGGGGCACAAGTTTGTATTTTTTTTCTTATTTATTAAGCAACTGTTGATATATATATAGGATTAGTATATATGTAAGAAAGAATTTAATTAGTTATTGAATAATAATATGCTGGGTTAACAACTAAACTCAATAGGTTTCCTCAATAGATCCTTTTATAATACTCAAATACAATTGCAAGCATCTATGTTTTAAAAATTGAAAATCATCTTAAATTCAAAAGTGAAATGAGGTTATTACCATTGTAGCCTTCTAGAACAGAATCAATAATGGGTCTTGCTGTTAAGTTATAAACATCAAGTTGTTTACTTTCTGGTCCAAAAACTGTATCAAATGTAAATGTCTTTGGAGGTTCATTTGAAGAATCTGTTTTATGTACTGTAATAGTTCCTCTCATCTCATCCACAGTAACAGACAATTTGTAGCACATTGCCTTTTCTCTTTCATTGAAGGGTCGACATCGAACAACAACCTTGACATTGTCACAGCTTTCAGGCTTCTCTGATTTATTGATCTAATAATCAAAAGAAAACCGAAAAGAAAAACAAAAACAATAGCCAACATTAATCTTTACACACATTAGAATAATTTTCAATGAGAGACTTTCTTGTCATTAAGATAAATGTTTCCCCACAAATATCATGCATGTATTTTCCAAATCTTGTTTGTTGAACTAAAAATAGTTTGAGTACTCTCATTTTTTATGCAAAAAAAAAATGACTCTCTCTTCATCAGTATTCTTGAACACTTAAGCTTCCTTCAAGGTTCAGCTCAGATGCCACCTCCAAAATTTGGCTCAGAAGCCAAATTCCTCCAGTTGTTAACATTCTTTCCCTCTCAAAATTATCTGTTTCATTTTCTCTCCCACCTGAGAAGGTAAGCTTTGACCAAGACTTTCAATTTTGTCTTTGTATACACAGTAGTGAGAACAAACATTAAGTACATACTACTACTTAATTCAAAAAAAAAAGAGTTTCTGGTCAAGATTTTTTAAAATTGCTGACATCTGAACAGCAAATTACAGATCACCTTTTTTTTTTTTTTTAAATACACTGGTATGTCCTTTTAAATCTCAGTGTTCTTTATTTAGCCTCAAGCTCAAGGCTTTGTCTATCTGTCAATAAGCATTTATCAAGAACTTACTATATGCCAGACACTATGCTAAATGCTGAGGATACAGAAACTACCTTGCTGTCAAAGAAGATCATGGCGAAATGGGCAAGACAACGTGCTAATCATTATCAAACAAGATATAGATACAGAATAAATTGAAGATAAACAACAGAAGGACGTTCCCTAACATTAAGAAAGATTACAAAAAATCTTCTAGTGGGGTGAAATTTTAGCTGGAACTTGAAAGATGCCAAGAGGCAAAGAGGAAGAACAACAATATTCCAGGCTTCAGGGAAAGACAATGAAAATGTACTGATTTCAGATATGGAATCCTACTGAATGAATCAGGACATCGGGACCTTCATTTGTCATTTTCTGGCCAAAAAAAAAAAAAAAAAAAAAAAAAAAAAAATCACACAATTACATAGTTTTGCGTGCATAAACATGTGTGTGTGTGTGTGTGTGTGTGTGTGTGTGTGTGTGTGTGTATTTTGTTTTGAAGAAGAACTGGGATTTTATTGGATAGGAAAGTCTGGAGTCAATGCAGGTAAGAGATAGCAAATTAAGAATCTCAGAATATTGCCAGGGGCACTGAATGATTAAGTGACTTACCCAGAGTCACAAAGTTAGTTGTCTTTAGAGAGATGGCTTATAAATTCATGTAAAGAGATCTGAAAAAATTTTTGAGGTCATCTAGTTGTATAATACCTCTTTTTTTTAATACTGGAAATTGGAAAAAAACTACCTTCATTTATTGCATTTATTTCCTTACCTGACATTCCAAAATCCTTTAAAATCTGTCCTGTGATATCACTACCAACTGAAATTGCATTCAAAGTTACAAAAGATCTATTATTTGTCAAATCTCATGGATTCAGTACTTATTCTTCTTGTTCTCCATACATCATTTGACATTTTTAGATAACCTCCTCCTCCTTATCCCTGGAATTTCTATTTCCCTTCTTACAAGTCAAGTCTCCTTTACACAGGGATCAACAATCTTTATCCCACCCTTATACATGGATATATATATTGCAGAGCTCTGTCCTTAGCCTATTCTCAATCATTTTCTCTCTATATAAATTCTCATGAGTTTAACTACAAAATTTTCTTCATCTCTGAATAAAATTCCTCTCACACTCCTATCAACAAAAATCTCATCTTCTCTTTCCACAAGTTCCCAGATCTATACTTGCCTTTCCAAACTTCTCTTCCTACTGTATTAAAAAGATGAAAATCACACATCTTAAGCTCCTCCTCATGTCCAAACTTCAATATCACTGCCCAATCTCTATTTTTCTGCTCCAGTCTCAGAAAGATACATTGGCTCTTTCTGTCATCAGTCTCCTTTACTGGACCATCTCCTAAGCTAGTGTGTATAGCATTTATTATATATGCACATATAAAAGTAAATACAAAATATATCTTCCTGATTCTTAAGCCAGTTCTCAATTCACTAAAACACGCTTCCATAAGATCACAGAATCATTTACAATTAATTTAGTTTCACATTATGCCAATTCTATTCCCAAACACAAAAGCAGGCAGGACTCCAAAGTGGCCCAGGTTTCCTGCAGGTTGTTGCAGCTGCAGCCAGAGCTGTAGTTTTGTGCCAGGGGTTCTTGATTCAGCTTCTAGGCTGCAGTGTCTCAGACACTGATGCCCCTCTGACTTAAGGATAAAAGAGGGGCTAATCGTGAGGCTAGAAAAGTATATGGTCTATGGAAGGGTCCATTTATTTATATTTATAAGTAGTTTTAAGTGGAAGGCACCTTAGATTAGTATAGTCTAGTATAATCCTCTTAATTTACAGATGAGAAATCTGAGGCCCAGAGAAATCAAACGACTTGCCCAAGGTCAAACAGGTAAAGGGTAGAGAAAACCAGTGAATTAGATTGTGACTCCAGAAGCTTAATAATCTAAAGCATCATTTCTTCTACTTTCTGCCATAGTAAATACTGTAGTTACGTGGAATTCAATCCCTTAGTTTTCTCCACTTTCTAACCCTTCATTAAGAATTCAGGATTTCCCCTTTTAGGGTTAGCTGTGAAAGTCAATGGCATAATTCCACTTCTTTCTTCTTAATGGCATTTTCCCCCTGGTTAATTGTTATTCTGCTAAGGAACCTCTTTTCCATTCTAAAAACACTTAAGCATTTTTCCTAGCAAGCTTTTTTTTTTAAATAGAAAAAAAAGATTAAGGAAGCCCAGTTCCAATCTGATTTCTTATAGATCAGTTCTGTGACTCTGGGAAGTTCCTTATAGAATTACTTTAATTATACTTCCTTTTAAAATTGGCTCTTAGTGTAATAAAATCTTTGCTCTTAGGGGGAAAAGATAGAGGATTTTCTCTTACACCATGCAGATAGAGTGAAATGGTTATTCCATATTGTACAGTATCCTTAAGTCATTTCTGTGACATTCATTCTAGAAAATTATAAATCTATTTCAGGAAAAATGAAGACTTCAAGTAGTCTTAATTTTGGGAAAAAACAATAATTTTTCACATTTAAATAGAGCATTAAAATTTACAAAATGCTTGACATCTAGTTTCTCATACATAAAAAAGCCTATATAAAAATTTTCAGTTGCTGAATTGTTAGGAATCAAGAGCTTACAGTGAACATGATCCCAATCCCCTTGTTCAAACTGTATATGATTAAAGGTGATGTAGCATCTACTCTAAGTTTAACATTTTTACCACGTTGTGAAATACCAAGATGCACATGGTACAATGAAATGAATCCTTCAAGCTACAGAACCTGATTTTTAACCCTAGCTATGCCATTGACTAGCTGTGTGTCTATCTCCTTATCAGTAAAATGAAAGGGTGGCCTAGACAACTTCTAAGATCTTTTTTCAACTACTGATCTATGAGATGAAAAATCATGGAGAAATTGCAACAGCGCCATCCTATGACATATTCTGTTAGCAAATAACTGACTGGAAGTTAAAGACCACTAGAAACCACAGTTCCACAGCTAAAGGAACAGGGATAGTCCTCTAAAGAGAACAGGGACTTGTCACTAATTTGGGTCCATGGCAGCAGCATCTGGTTCATCTTACTCTAGATAATACAAAGAAATCCTCAAAGGAGGTAAGTCGGAAGGAGGCTCCGACCGCAAGGCCCCGGGAACTGGGAGTTCCCAAGAGCAGAAGGAGGTCTGAGGCAGGTTCCTCTCAGCCCGCCTCCCTCCATCGCCGGGACAGCGCCAAACCCCGCCCAGGCCAGCGCAGGGTCACCTCCAGCATCCCTTAAAGGCTTCGTTGGGAAACCTCGGGCATTCTCACAAAGAGGCCAGGCCGTTGTTTCCCCGACCTCTGGTTCCGAGCCCAACCGAACCTTCGTCCCTCTAGAAGGCCGGGCTGGGTTCGCCCCCCCCCCCCCAGAAGAGGCACCTGGGCTGAGCTGGGCCTCTCCCATCTACGAAGGAAGCAGCAGCTTGGTCTGGGGCTCTTTCGGCCTTCCCGAACGGCCCCCCCAAAGAAGCGGTTGCTGCGACAGCAACCGCTACCGCTGCTGCTGCCGCCGCCGCCGCCGCCGCCGCCCCGCCCCGGTCTCTCCCATCCTTCCCAGAGGAGGCCTCTGAGGAAGCTGCCGCTGGGGCCGGGGCCGAGCCTCCCTCGGTCTTCCCTGAGGGGACAGCGGAGAAAACCTCCGCCGAGGCCCGGGCCTAGGTGGGTGATGGAGCCCGACCCGGACCGCGGCCGCCCCTCCCCGCTCGGTGCCTCCATGGCAACGGCCCAGGCCGCCGGACGGGGCGGGGCGAGGATTCGGCTTCTTACCGGCATCTTGGCCTCGACAGCCCCGCGCGAGATGGCCGGTTCCCCCGCCCCTCCGCGCCGCTGAGCGAGACCTCGAGCTCCAGGGCAGAGAGTCTGGTCCGGGGTGCTCCTCCCTCTGCTGCCAGGCCAGAGGCTCTCGCGGCGAGGCGGTGGCCAGGATACGCGTGCGCAGTCTGGGCTTCCTCCTCCCCCCCCCCCGCCAGACCCGCCTTCTTCCCACGTTCCTTCGGATGCACCTGCGCGCCGGCGCGCTCTCTCTTTCTCTCCCTCTCCTTTCTCTTTCCTTCCCGCTTTCAACGAACAAAAATATAACATGCGGGACGCTCTCCTCCCCAAACACTTCCTCGGGCTTGATCTCCTGCCCCCAAACCGCGCCGCGCCTTTGCCGCCACCTGGTGGGCGCTGGACTGAGGCCGAGATGGGCAGGGCCCCGGGAGCGTGGGGGGCGGGCCCTCGAGAGCCTCCCTGGGGGTCAGTCTGTTCCTGCGTGTCTCAGCTTCATGTTCGCCCTCTTCGGGGCTCGCTGTCGCCTCCTGAACCGTGCCAGGCCAAAGCCCGGGAGACTGGCCCCGGGCCGAGGGGGGGGCGGGGCGTGGTCTAGGGTCCTCCCTGGTGAGACCGACCCCTCCGGCTGTGGCCAAAGGAGGCCGGGGTCTGATGGAGCGAAAGTGAGGGGCTGCCTGGCCCCGCCGCTTCCCTCACTCCGCTTTCCCCTCTGCAGCCCCACCTTCCCCCCACTGCACAGCTTCCACCAGTCTTTGCATAACAGACGAGAAAATTAGGATGCGCGGACTGATGGAGCCTTTCTCTTTTTTTATTTTTATTTATTTTTTTTAATTTAATAGCCTTTTATTTACAGGATATATGCATGGGTAACTTTACAGCATTAACAACTGCCAAACCTCTTGTTCCAATTTTTCACCTCTTATCCCCCCACCCCCTCCCCCAGATGGCAGGATGACCAGTAGATGTTAAATATATTAAAATAGATACACAATAAGTATACATGACCAAACCGTTATTTTGCTGTGCAAAAAGAATCAGACTCTGAAATATTGTACAATTAGCTTGTGAAGGAAATCAAAAATGCATGTGGGCAAAAATATAGGGATTGGGAATTCAATGTAATGTTTTTAGTCATCTCCCAGAGTTCTCTCGCTGGGTGTAGCTGGTTCAGTTCATTACTGCTCCATTGGAAATGATTTGGTTGATCCCCTTGCTGAGGATGGCCAGGTCTGATGGAGCCTTTCTCTAAAAAGCCTCTAGAATGTCAGTGCTTGTGCTTGCTTTTCATCTCAACGTTGGAGACTCCTGAAGGAGCTCCTTCAAATGGTCTATTTACACTACAGTAGCATCTGGTTTTATTGCATTTGCGTTTGAAATTTTTTATCGTTATATGTTTATTTTATTATTTTGTTGCTTTTTAAATTCTTATCTTAATTAAATACCGTGAAAAAAGAGAACATTTACATATACACATAGGAAATTGCATCCCACACAATTGCATCTATCTCTTGAGGTAACTAAGGATAAAATGAGATAATACTTGTAAAGCTCTAAGATTATATAAATGCTAGCTATTATCATTATCATCATTATTGTTACTGTGCAGCTCCAGCCCATAATGCTTTCATCCCAGTTGTTATTGCTGACTCCAGACACAGATCCCTACAGGCTACATTTGGCCTGTCTCTGCTTAATGTTCTAAGAGACTGCTGGTTCCCTGCATTGTATACTGATTTTGCTGGAAGCCTCCTTTCCTATTGCCTTTGAGCCTCAGGCTGACTTTTTTATACATTTCTGAAAAACATCTTTTACTGTAGTTTCTTAATGAATCAACTAATCTTTTTAGATTTTACAGGAGTAGGTATAGGGGAGCTAATCTGCCTGCCACCCATTCAAGGCAGCCATCTTGGATGGAAGCTCTAATTAACTTGTTTTAAGCTTAGGAAACAGTATAATGGTTCCTTAGGTTCACTTTCTTTCCTTTTCTTTAGTTTTAAGGAGTTTCTTTTTTATGAAAAATGATAACTTCTGTCCATAATTCTGAACCTTTAATTAGGAAAAATTCCTAACACATAGGCAGAGGTTGTCATTTCTGCATAACTTTATATTCATATCTATAGCTAATCTATAGTCCTTTTGTAATTGAGGCAAATCTCAGTTTACTGCAAACATTTGGATAACAAAACTGCAATTATGATATCTATAGACTTTGAGAAGCTAAAGAGAATC
Source organism: Sarcophilus harrisii (assembly GCF_902635505.1). Taxonomy (NCBI): domain Eukaryota; kingdom Metazoa; phylum Chordata; class Mammalia; order Dasyuromorphia; family Dasyuridae; genus Sarcophilus; species Sarcophilus harrisii. The sequence continues at coordinate 351,472,592 of NC_045427.1, forward strand.
TACCTTTATGGGGCATCTTAGCTTGCATCCTCATCTCCTAGTGATACCAATAGAGTTGATATTGCCATTGTCTTCTATTATTGTCTTCCCTTTGCTTTGTGCTTACTCTAACATCATAAATCTCTTTCTTTTCTCATTCTGATATAGTTCCTCCCTTATATACAAATGTCTAACCCAGTCCCTAACCCAATGGCTTTCTACTGTTTAAAAGCCAAGTTTCAGTTTGGCACTGAAGTAGCAATTTGGGGACTGAAGATAAATTTACAATGGATGAAATGTACTAAAAACAGAGAACACTTTAATACAGTATAGTGTTCTCTTCTTTTCTATAATATGATCATTCTCTGGGTGCAGGTTTCTTGGGAAGCTTCTGGAGGCAGCCTTAGTTTCAGTTTCAAGTAATAATCATCTCAAATGCAGCCAGGAATTAAAATCCAAATCTTTATTGTCTCCTTCAAAATAGCCTGGTTAGCTTTCCTTGGTTCCGAGGGCTCTCTCTGAATCTTGGTTCTCCTCTTCTGAATCCTTCGTTCTCAGTCTCCTGACTGAATTCTGGCTCTGTCAATCTCCTGAATTGACTGACTTGTGGCTTTCCATCTCTTCAACTGAATCTTCACTGACTTGTGGCTCTCAGTATCTCCAACTGACTCCTCCCTGAGACTGAGAGCTTCTTATATATGATCTCTTAAAGGTGGGAACCTAAAGGTTGACTCCTCCTTGGAGAGAGTAGGATTGTGGGAGGTGTAAACTTGTCTCATACTGAATACTGACTTGTGAATCTCCCAAACTTGTGAACTAATGTGTGACTTAACACCTTATTAAACATAGGTTCGAAAATCAGATGGTTCCACACTTCTTGAATGAAAATATTTATACATTCAATTGATAGTACAGAGGTATTTACATCCTTGCATTTAAAGAAGGCAATATTTACATCTTTTCATATAATGAAGTAGCCACATGTAAACCCTTAATCTGGTTTGAAAGATTAGATTTATTAAGCCAAAATTATTCTCTTAGCATCTTTTAGTATAGAAAGATAATATATTTAGAACTAGAAGTGATGAGATTAATAGCAAATGATGAGATTGAGGAGAACAATTTGCACCAAATGATGAGATTGCTGTAGGCACCAAAAGATGGATGATGAAGTCCTGGACAGATAGTCTGTTTGCATCACAGGGGTTTAGTCATGTGATGAATTCACAATGGCCGTTTTCTTTGCCAATTTTTTAAATTTTTTATTTATTAAAAGAAGTTATAGACTAAATGAAGAGGTATAGCAAGAATGACAAATATGAAAAAGATTTGGGAGAGGATATAGTTAGTAAGGAAAAAGGTTTTAACAATTAACAATGGAAAAAACAAGTTTCCTAGGGGAACTCACAATTAAGAAAAGGGAATTCATTAAGAAAGGGAATACATCTTGAGGCTGGAGTACACCATTGATTGGCAGGCTAAATCCATAGAAGGGGTTAGCACTCTAAAAGAGTTAGCTATAAGAAGGAGAAAAACACCATGAGGTATGCATGGTACGCATGGGGGGGTGGGGAAAGGAGAAAGGCATGAGGAGACATGAGGGAGGAGATGGGAAGAATGATACCACAAGGCAGATAGCCAAGGTGAGCTAACCCAAAAGGGATTCAGCAAAGATGGCTTAAGCCATGAACAGATTAGTGCTACTACTGGGCTTATACCCCAAAGAGACACTAAAGAAGGGAAAGGGACCTGTATGTGCCAAAATGTTTGTGGCAACCCTCTTTGTAGTGGCTAGAAACTGGAAAATGAATGGATGCCCATCAATTGGAGAAAGGTTGGGTAAATTGTGGTATATGAATGTTTGTTCTGTAAGAAATGACCAGCAGGATGAATACAGAGAGGCTTGGAGAGACTTACATGAACTGATGCTAAGTGAAATGAGCAGAACCAGGAGATCATTATATACCTCAACAAAGATTCTGTATGAGGATGTATTCTGATGGAAGTGAATTTCTTTGACAAAGAGAAGATCTAACTCAGCTTCAATTGATCAATGATGGACAGAAGCAGCTACACCCAAAGAAAGAACACTGGGAAATGAATGCAAACTGTTTGCATTTTTGTTTTTCTTCCCGGGTTATTTTTACCTGCTGAATCCAATTCTTCCTGTGCAACAAGAGAACTGTTCGGGTCTGCACACATATGGATATACTGCGACATATTTAATATGTATAGGACTGCTTGCCATCTGGGGGAGGGAGAGGAGGGAGGGAGGTGAAAAATTGGAACAGAAGTGAGTGCAAGGGATAATGTAAAAAATTACCCTACCATGGGGTTCTGTCAATAAAAAGTTATAATTATTTAAAAAAAAAAAAAAGCAATGAGCAGATTTATAGGGGAAATTTAACCTTGGGATTGACATAACTTGGCTTTCTGGTTGGATACAGTAAGATGGGGTTTCCCAAGACCTCTACAGGGGATAAGACTTTAAGGCTGAGCTGATCCCTGTCAAGGCCCTTCCCTATGTGCCTCAGAAATTAATCTTATCAATACTATCAATACTTCAGGCTCTCCTTGTCAACCCTACCTAGTGACTCAGGACCTCATCAGAAAAACTCTTCTAGGTGGTCTAGTCCTATGCTCTCGTTTTACATTTGAGGATACACAACATTCCCAAGATCACATAGATAGTACCAGAATCAGGATCCGGACACAAAGGAAGCAGAACTCAGTAGTGTGCTCCATAGAATCAATGGAAGCCAAAGCAGGACATAGGGCCAGTTCAGTGCCTGACCTCCAGAACCAGGCCTAAGATCTACAATGCATGGCCTATTCTTTCTTCTGAAATCTGATCAATGAATTAGGTAACCAACTTCCCAATCATTCTGGGAAATTCTGCCAAAACTGACATCATGCTCAAATCTCCTCACTGGTACTTTGGACTCTATCCCTGGAACATTAGGATCTGATACTTGACCTTTTGCTTTACCTTTCCCAGAATCAGGTGTTTATGACATGTTGAGGCCATTTTCATATCAAGTTGTACCTCCTTAACTCTTCTCCTTTCTAGATCCCTTTTATGTGTTGTCTTATACCTTTAGAATACAAAAACTCCTGGAGGGCAGAGACTGTCTTGTTAGCTTGTGTTTGCTTCCCCTGAACTTAGCACAAGGCTTGACCAACAAGTAAGCACTTACTTGATGGTAAATAGCCAGGTCTGGAGTCAATAAGATTCTTTTTTGTGCATTCAAATCCAACCTGACACTTACTATGTGATCCTGCTTGCCTTAGTTTCCTCATCTGTAAAATGAGCTGCAAAAAGAAATGGCAAACCACTCTAGTATCTTTGCTGAGAAAATCCCAGATGAGGTCACAGAGTTGGACAAGATTCAACAGCAATCTATCAAATATGCAATGATTTTCTTCCTAAAATAAAGTTATCTCTCCATCTTACTAGAAAAACGCCTTTTGTAGATTACAGAACATTAACAGATCTTTCCTTCTGATAATTTTTTTTGTTCAGATCAATCAAAAACCCAGAGCTGGAGGGAACCTCCAAATCCTCCTCTAATCCAAGACCATTAATTTGGCAGATAGAGGCCCAGAGAAAATAGATGATTTAGCTAAGATCATGTGAAGCATGTTTTGAACCTATCTTGACTGTAAACATTTTTAAACTCTTATTGACTTCAGTGAACATTACAAGATTTGCAGGGTAATTCTTATTTTTCAGGACTTACTTGAATATAAGGACTATTTTCCCTCATATTCCCTTATACTTTTTCCTCTTTTCATTTTGCCCCCTTCAATAATTTTTTTATAAAGAAGGCATAGAGGGGCAGCTAGGTGGCACAATGGATAGAGCACCAGTCCTGAAGTCAGAAGGACCTGAGTTCAAATCTGGTTTCAGACACTTAACACTTCCTAGCTATGTAACCCTGAACAAGTCACTTAACCCCAATTACCTTAGCAAAAAAAAAGGGAGGGGGGAGGGATAAAGAGAAAGAATCTGTTCAACAGATTCTGTTCCTATTCCTCTGTTTTTTCCCATCTCTATCAATCTAGTCTCCAACTCTGTTTCGTATGTTTTCTTAATTTCTTTTGTATTACCACTTATGATCAACTCTCTGAAGTTGAAATTTTGTTTGCTGGTGATCATTCCCTCTACAACTGTTCTCCTTAATCTCCCTCTTCCCATTTCCCCATTTGCATCTATTTTACTTTTGAGTTTAATGTTTTCTACACTAAATTTCTGTGTGTATTTGTGGGTCTTTATGGTCAACCCATATTGATATGTTTCAAATAAGGGGATAAGATGCTTGTTTCCATGTTCTTGTATTTCCCACTCAAGTGAAATAAATTGTTCCCTCTTCTTCCTTATTTCTTCCATAAGATATTCTTTCCCCTTCCTTTTTATTTACTATCTTGATTAAAACCAACAAAACCAAACAAATCCAGATCCTGGTCCTGTGTTTATCTTATTTACCTCATTCTGTGACGTGATTGAGCTGATCCCTATCAGGGATTCTGAAGGGACCTTATATAGCTTTTTCTTCCATTATAATGAAGTACTTCATCATTTATCCCCTTTCAATTGCTAACTATATTTAGTTTTCTTGCTTTTCTTGACTCGTGTTTGAATTTCCAAATTTCTACTTCTATTCTGTTAAAAATTCATATTTTCACATATAGGATCACACTTAGTTTTTGCAAGATTGTTATTCTGAACAGTTATTGTGAGATTTTCTCTTTAGTTACTGCTAAATCTTATGTAACCGCTAGATGGCACAGTGCATAAAGTGCCAGGCCTGGTGTCAGGAAGACCTGAATACAAAATCAGGCTCAGACTCTTATTCTGTCTGGGCAAATCACTTAACCCTGTTTGCCTCAACTTTCTCATCTGTAAAATGAGCTGCAAAAGGAAATGGCAAACGACTCCAATATCTCCACCAAGAAAATCCTATGTCCATCAGTTGGAGAATGGCTGAATAAATTGTGGTATATGAAAATTATGGAATATTACTGTTCTGTAAGAAATGACCAACAGGATGATTTCAGAAAGGCCTGGAGAGACTTACACGAACTGATGCTGAGTGAAATGAGCAGGACCAGGAGATCATTATATACTTCAACAACAATACTATATGATGACCAGTTCTGATGGACCAGGCCATCCTCAGCAACGAGATCAACCAAATCATTTCCAATGGAGCAGTAATGAACTGAACCAGCTATACCCAGAAAAAGAACCCTGGGGGATGACTAAAAACCATTACATTGAATTCCCAATCCCTATATTTATGCACACCTGCATTTTTGATTTCCTTCACAAGCTAATTGTACAATAATTCAGAGTCTGATTCTTTTTGTACAGCAAAATAATGTTTTGGTCATGTATACTTATTATGTATCTAAGTTATATTTTAATATATTTAACATCTACTGGTCATCCTGCCATTTAGGGGAGGGGGTGGGGGGGTAAGAGGTGAAAAATTGGGAACAAGAGGTTTGGCAATTGTTAATGCTGTTAAAGTTACCCATGTATATATCCTGTAAATAAAAGGCTATTAAATTTAAAAAAAAAAAAAAAAAAAAAAAAGAAAATCCTAAAAGGGGTCACATAGAGTCAGACTTAACTGAAAATGACTAAACAACATTTTGGATGGTTCATTAGCATCTTTCTGGCTGCCTGTATTATTATTATTATTTTGAGTGAAAAGCTCTTCATTTAGGCTATGACATTTCTGTGTAGTTTCAGTCTGAAGTTTCAGGAAGTGATTGGGGGATTCTTTATTTTTTTCATTCTGGTTCTAATGGATCCAGGCAGTTTTCTTTTATGATTTCTTGAATTATGGATTCTAGGTTTATATTAGTTCATGGTTTTCAAGGGTTCCATAAGCATATTCCTGAAGAATACTTATTTCTCCTCAACTCCTCAACTCTTATTTATGAGAAGAAAGACATCCCAACAAGATTAGGGCTTTCCTCTGGTTAGTGTTGTGGGTTTGGCAAAAGAATTCACACACTCAGTTTGTTTCCAAGTTAGGGGACAAAGATTTATTATAATTGTAACACCAATTGAAGTGAGCTAAAATTCCAAGGAAATCTAGCAAAGGGAATTTAGCAAGAAGCTAGAAACAAGAAGACATTATTATACTGCTTGACAGCTGGCTAAAGTTCCAAAGGAATTTAGCAAAGAGATAATCAAGGAGATAATTTTGCTGGAAAGAGAAACAAAGATTAAGTTGATATGCTAATATTGTGATTTAGAGGTGCAATTGAGGAATGGGGGTGTGGGAGAGAGGTAGTTCTCATCATTGAGTTCTACAGTTTACTAACCAACAATTAGTATGAAATTACTGCTATTGGCCAGCATTGTTTATGTCATCCCAAAACCAGATGGCCTTAAGGCTTCTCAGGTCTTGCAGTTTCCTCATACCTCACTAATAATATACACCTTGCATTCTCTTTTTTTCATACTTTTTTGTCTAAGCTCTTGATGAGGTTAGTGGTAGTGAAGAGATGCGAGAATTGGGGTGGGGAATCCCCTCTGCTCGGTGCAGGTCCAATGTGAAAGAATTCACAAACCCGAAAAGTCTGTATGGCAAAAGAGATTTATTGTCAGCACTGAGAAGCCAGCTTTGCTAGGAAGACAGACTTCTTAGTGGGTAAGGTCCTGTCAGGGAAATAACAAAGGTTAACACTGAGAAGAGAATATTTTCACAGTGGACAAGAGTCCTGGCAGGCAGCTTTGCCAAGAAGAGAGTTCTTAGCAAGCATAATCCTGTTTTGGACTTCTGCAAAGAATTGAGGTTTGGAGTTATCTTTTACTAACCTTCTGAGGCTTGGGCTTCCATTCAAAATTGAATGAGATTCCTTCAATGTTGTCCAGGGCTTAGATATCCAATTGAATAAAATTTCTTAACTGGGAGTTTGAAGGCTTCTTCCCAGAGTCTGGGAACCCCCTGAAGGGGATCCGGGTCACCCCAAAAAGATCTCACTTTCAATGGAGGGTGATTTGACTAAGATCTCCAATTGAATGAAGCCCCTTAACTTGAGAAGGGCTTATCTGGGAAAGGCATGCTTTTCCCAGGGGAGACCCTGAGACCCCAATCTCCCTTCTTTTACAGATTAAAGAGGACATAGTTTCAGGGTTCACCCCCATTACTCTTAACATTCCTTGTCACAGAACAATCAATTTATATTTATCCCATTCAATTCTTTAGGAAAGAAGTTGGTACTGTTTTCTTTTGCCCTGACAGGCCCTGCTGAATTGCTTACCAGAGAACCTGCAGGTCCTGGAGCTTCCTACACTGCCTCTGGTTCTGGAGGCCAGGCACTGAATTAGTTCTGACCCCTGCTTTGACTTCTAGTGTTCTATGGAACATAGTACTGAGCGCTGCTTCCCTGAACTGTTATCTGTGAGGTATCATTACTTCAGTTTTGACAGGCAAGATCTAAGATCTGGCTTCAGGTTCCATTATTGGAATTGCCACCAGCTTATAACACTACTCTTATTCAGAGCCCTGGCCCATTTCAGAGCTATTTATGGGAATTAGTACTGATTCATTTTGCTGACCTCCTCAGTTTGGTCACACATAAATATGAGTTCATCCCTTTCTTATTATAGTTTCTCCTCTTTTTTGCCATTTTTTTAAAGAAAAAGCTTAGGAAAGATAGGGAATGGAATCAGTACTAATAATCTATAACTGTAGTACTAATTAGTACTAATAATCTATAACTGTAACTGTAGTAGCTTTATCATGCTTCTCTGACCTCTCTCTTTTCGTTAATACAAAAAGAAGCAAAAGACAGTCTCTATCTTCAAAGACTTCAAAATTTATTGGGGGAAATGAGCAAACAAATAAGTATATTTGTATAAGCCATATACAGAAAAAATAGGAAATAAAAGAGGGAAGGCACTAGGAATCCTTTCTCTAAGAAGATGGGATTTTATTTAGGTCTTATAGTAATACAGGGAAGCCAGGAGGTAGAGATGAGGGAAAGCATTCCAGGCATGGGGGACAGCCAGAGAATATTCCTGAAGTTGAGAGATGAAGTGTCTTGTTTATGAAAGAGCAAGGAGGTCAGTGTCACTGGAACAAAGTGTATATGGAGAGGAATGTTATTAAAAAATAAAAAAGGTGAAAGGGTCTAAGTTATGAAAGGTTTTAATGTCAAACAAGAGATTTGTATTTGATCATGGAGGTGATAGGAAGCCACTGAAATTTATTGAATAGGGAAATAATAGAACCTATGCTTTAGGAAAATCACTTCAGTGGCTGAATGAAAATAAGTTGGAATGGGCAGGACCTTGAGTCAGGCAGACCCATCAGCAGACAATTGTAATTACCTAATTGTAAGGGGATGGGGGCCTCTGGGAGAGTGATAGCAATTATTATGAAAGGAGAGAAGGGCCATAGTGCAAAGATGTTGTAAAGGTGAAACTGGCTGACCCTGGCAACAGACTGGATTTGAGGGATAAGATATAGGAATGAGAGATGAGGGATGATTCCTAGGTTGTAAACCTGAGGATGATATTGCCTTCACCAATAAGAGAAAAGTTAGAAGTAGGGAGAGTTCAGGGATAAAGAAAATGAATTCAGTTTTTGTTATGTTGAGTTTAAGATATCTGCTGGACATCCAATTCTAGATGTTCAAAAAGGAGTTGCAGATGGAACATTCAAGATCAGCTGAGAGATTAGGGTATGACAGGTAGATTTGAGAATCATCAATTCCTATATGTAGCTTTCTATGCTTCTCTGCACTAATCATATTCATCCTTTCTTACAGCACAATAGTACTGCATGTACCACAATTTGTTTAGCCATTTTCTAATCAATGTACATTTGCTTTGTTTCTAGTTATTCTAGAACACTAAACAGTTCTGCTATACATATTTTAGTGTATATGGAGTATTATTATTATCAAGGACACCCTTAGGATATATATCTAATAAAAGGATCACTCACTGGGTTAGACAGTATGGGCATTTTAGTCATTTTGGGGGATAATTCCAAAATGCTTTCCAAAATAGTGTTCTAATTCACAACTGCACCAATAATATATTATTGTGCCTATCTTTCCACAAACTTTTAACTTTGACTATCCAGACTTTTGCTACCTTTGCCAGTTTACTAGGTATGAGGTAAAGTGTCAGGGTTGTTTTGATTTGCATTTTTCTAATAGTGAATGATTTCAGAGAAGCTAGGTGGCGCGGTAGATAGAGCACCAGCTCTGAAATCAGGAGGACTTGAGTTCAAATTTGGCCTCAGACACAACACTTCCTAGCTGTGTGACCCTAGACAAGTCACTTAACCCCAATTGCCTTAGCAAAAAAAAAATATATATATATGTATATGCTGAATGATTTAGCATTCTTCATATAGTTTTTAATAGCCTGAAGTTTTTATTCTCAGAATAAAATTTTATTTTATTCATTGTTTGTTTATATTCATTGACTACTTACCTGGTAATTTTACAAAAGTCTTCGCCATCATTATGGATAATATCCAGTAGAGGATCCAAATCAAAGAGTAGATTCCTGATAGGTGATGAAATACTCGAAATGATGAACTTATGCGAACTGATGCTGAATGAAGTGAGAAGAACCAGGAGGACACCGTACACAATAACAGCTATACTGTGTGATGAGCAACTGTGACAGACTTATCTCTTCTCAGCAATATAATGATTCAAGACAATTCCAAAAAACTCATGATAGAAAATGCTATGTCCAGAAAAAAAAACAAACTATGGAGTTTGAATATAAATCGAAGCATACTATTTTCACTTTTTTGTTGCTTTTTGTTTTTTGTAGCTTTCCTTTTTGTTCTGTTTCTTCTTTCACAGCATAACTAATATACAAATATGTTTAACACAATTGAACATGTATAATGTATATTAGATTGCTTGCCATTTTGGGGAAGGGGGTAGGAAGGAGAAAGAAAAATTTGGAACTTAAAATCATAAAAAATGAATGTCAAAAATTTTACATGTAATTAAAAAAAATAATATTTACTAAAAAAAAATTTTTAAATACTCCAAATGTTCATGTTTTCAGGTGGCATTGTGTTGATTGCATCAAGAACAACCAAATGAGTCTCCTGAAAGTAATCATTGGAAATATTTTGATCCTCCACAATACTAGCCACATTATTTTTTCTACATGTATGTTCCCCATGTGTTTCACTCTTCCCTATTGGTGATATTGTGAAATTGAAAATTGATGCCCCACTTTATTTTGCATTATTAATTGAAAATTGTATATATTACTGAGATCAGTTCTTGTGAAGGTTTTCTGGAGGCAGCCTTAGTTTCAGTTACAATCAATAATTACTCCAAAATGCAGCCAGCTGGTAAAAATGCAAATGTTTATTTCTCCTTCCAAAATAGCCCGGTTAGTTGAGGCCTAACTCTCTGCTTGGTTCCAAGAGATCTTGCAGCTTTGTCTTTGGCTTCTGCCTCTGCTTTCTTCAGCCTCCAGCCAGCACCAAGGTAGAAGATACGATGAATCTCTCTTGCCTCGAAGATAGGGCTTGTAGGCTTTCTTCCAGAGTGCTCTGTCTCCGACCCCAGTTGATGTTCCCCCAAAACTCTCTCGAGTGGCTCATTGGAACTGTATTTATGCTACTTCTCTGAGAGTGGGATTATGGGATATCTCCCAGCATGCTCTCTGAAATCTCCCAAACATGTGAACTCCATTGAGTATTTAGATACTTATGAGCTCTCTAAAGGTGTGAACACAAGCATTGTTTCCATCAGTTGTACTTAGTACCTAGTTTCAAATTCTGGCCCAAAATATCTTCTTCTAAGATCAAATCAACTCCAATGGCTTAACAGTTTGTAACGATTCCAACAAGTTCTTAAAGATTAGAATTAGATTTCATCTTATGGGCCTTAATATTAGTGTATATGAGTTTAACTTCCCCATTTCTCTGGAATACTGCCTGGATTCAACCTATGTAATCCTAGAAGGTAAAAGAGAAGTGATATATCGTGGTTCCAGATCACACCGTTGTGTACATGACTTTTTCGAAAGTGTTGATCAACATTGTGTTTTCCCCACTGCCGTGGTACATGGAGATTCTCTTATGTGAGTCAGGCCAAGTGTCAGCCCATTCTAATCTCTGATATAAACCAATAACTGTCTTAGTTTAGTTTTTAACTACAGAATTATTTTTGGTTCCTCATATAGGTTGTTATTTTTTCAACTGCATAAAAAAGCTGTTCTGACTAAGGGATCTTTGACTAATAATTTGTATAGGTAATTACTAACTTTGCTAATAATTTGATCATGTTTGGTACCTTGTGCCTCAACTTCTTTTTATCACTGATTTTTATCACAACAGTGTATTTTTTCCAGGAAGAGTCATAGTGGAAATGTTTTGTTGCTACTTTTTTTATTCTGCCTTTTCATGAACTGGCTTTGTTTTGAACTGTTAATATCTACCAGCTGACTATTAAAGGTTCTTGGAGCTTTGGATTTAACAAATTCACGTTCACTCTAATTTGAAACTAAAGTAACTGGAAGGGGGAGAGGACCTGTAAGTTGGGGGCTGTCTATGGAATATATGTATAAGAATAGAGAAAAAAAGGAAGAATATGAAGTATGTCCATGCTTACAATAACTATCTGCTGTTGGAAAGCTATTTTTATTGTGTGTAATATCTAAAAATAATGGATAGTTACTGCATTTATAATGTAATATCTGATTATTTTTCTTTATAATATTCTTGGCTGTCTATGTGTGAGATAAATGAAGGGTTTAATGTGTTAGGTAGATAAATTTATATGTAAAAGATTTCTGTCCTCTATGATTGTTAGCCTTGAAATCCATCTGATTACAGACAAACTTGATTTACAGAAACGAGTCCCAGAATGGAAGAGCAAGAAATCCATCTAAAGACAATCTGACATTTCTAATGGAGCAGTAATGAACTGAACTAGCTATACCCAGAAAAAGAACTCTGGGAGATGACTAAAAACCATTACATTGAATTCCCAGTCCCTATATTTATGCACACCTGCATCTTTGATTTCCTTCACAAGCTAATTGTACAATAATTCAGAGTCTGATTCTTTTTGTACAGCAAAATAATGTTTTGGTCATGTATACTTATTGTGTATCTAAGTTATATTTTAATATATTTAACATCTACTGGTCATCCTGCCATTTAGGGGAGGGGGTGGGGGGGGTAAGAGGTGAAAAATTGGAACAAGAGGTTTGGCAATTGTTAATGCTGTAAAGTTACCCATGTATATATCCTGTAAATTAAAGGCTATTAAATAAAAAAAAAAAAAAAAAAAAAAATAAAGACAATCTGAGAGAGAAACTCATTAGTTCAGATGAGAAAAGCCAGCCTGCAATGGCATATAAATGGTATTCTTGTTGAATGTCATGGATTTTCTTTTTTTTCCCCAATAAATATTTGTCAAATTTAATGAAGAATAATTGCAAATGGACAATAAGATAAGTTCTTGATTTAATGGAAGATTTTTTTAAGAATTTATTTTTTTTAAATTTTAAACTTGGCAAACACCAATGAGTATTTCCATATATCTATATCTATATATATATATATATATATATATATATATATATTAGAACAGAGAGGACTATAAATAAAACTGAGAATCTAGTATAACTTGTTTTTCCTTTTAAATACTTCTCATTTCCTTCTGGTCTTCCTCTTGTACTTCCACTGTGTACTTAAAAATGCTTCAATGACCTACTTTTCTTTCTTTTTTTACTTATAACTTTAAATTTAGTCCCTCTCTTTCGCACCTCCCTCAACCCCCCAAAAATGAAGGAAAAAAAACTCCTTTGCAGTTAAGCAAAACAAATTCCTTCATTGGCAGTATTTGAGTGCATTAATTCTGTCAAAAGGTGAGTACCATGATTCCCCATCAATTGTCTGGAATTATGGTTTGTTAAGTGTTCTTCTAGATCTTTCAAAGCTAGTTTGCAATACTATCATTATTGTATAAAGTGTTCTCTGGGTTTTGCTTACTTCACTATGCTACCTGAGAAGACAGCAAAATGATATTCCATTACATTCACATGCCAGAATTTATTCTTTACCTTTTAGAAGTTGTACAATACTTTAATGATTCCAAACAATTCTCTGAATTGGGATGCCAGTTTAAAAAAAAATTTACAACAAATGAAAATCCACTTTTTTCTCTCCCACATGTTCCTCCCCCTCCCTCCCCCCCACTAAAAATAAAGAAAAACAAAACTTCTGTTACAAACATGTGTGGGCAATCAAAAACATTGGCCATGTTCAAAAAAATTATGTCTCAATCTGTACATAGTCAATAATTTCTTTGGAAAGAGATACATGGCATGTTTCATCCTAAGTCTCCTGGAACTGTGATTATTCATTGGGTTGATTAGAATACTTAAGTCTTCCAGTTTTTTGTCTTTATATTATGTTTAATTTCTCTATTGCTGATTGAAAGAAGAGATATCAAATATACAGCCAAGAGGCCACATGTAAAGTCACATCACTCTTGTGTATGAACTCAATCAGATTAAATTGTAACTCCCATCTAATTTTAATGTGTTGATGTATTAATAAATATGTATGTTTTTGATATCTTGGATTTTTTTCCTCTGTAAACTGCTGGTTCAAATCCTTTAACCAATTATCAATTACAGAAGAACTTAATCTTATAAATTTCAGTTTCCCATGTATTTCAGAAACTTTTCTGCAGGGATTTTTCCCCCATTTACCTGCTTCTCCTCAACTTTAGTTACGTGGGTCTTGTTTAAAATTTTATGTTTAAAAAATGGTGTATTTCTACCTCTGTGGTCATCTCTATTCCTTATTTGAATCATGAACTCTTTCCCTCTTCATAGATCTGACAGGCAATTTCTTCCTTGCTTTTCTAATTTGTTTATATCTTTTTTTATATTCTAAGTCATTCCTCATTTATAACTTATCTTGGCATATGGTAGTAGATATTGGTCTAAATTTCATGTCTGTCAGACTACTTTCTAATTTTTCTAGCAGTTTTTATCAAATAATGAGTACTTAGCTCAATAACTGAGATCTTTGGGATTATCAGACATTAGACTTTCATGCTCATTTGCTTCTGCATAACTAACCTGTGTAACTAATCCATTTCATTCATTAGTGTAACCAGTATCAAACTATTTTGATTATTATTGATTTATATTATAGCTTGAGTTCTGCTAAACAAAAGTTTCTCAAATATGAGTCACAACTCACACGAATGTGGGGGTTGCAAAAATTTTTACAACAATAAAAAGTACCAAATATTCCACCAAGATTTAATTCTTTATGTAAAAATTAACAAGTATTATATATCTCATTAATAAGCAAATTTGCTTTTATCTTTAATAAATGATAAAATTATATGTTTACCAAAGAATTGTTTTAGAAAAAAATTTCATTATGACATATAAGTAAATTTTTATTTATATACTTATTTTATATACCTATATACTCAGGGTCACATGAAAATTTGAGCAGAAAGGAGTTGAGTGGAAAAAGTTTAAGAAATACTATGCTGGACAGAATCAGCTACACCCAAAGAAAGAACACTAGGAAATGAATGTAAACTGCTTGCATTTTTGTTCTTCTTCCCAGGTTATTTATACCTTCTAAATCCAATTCTCCCTGAGCAACAAGAAAACTGTTCGGTTCTGCACACATATATTGTATCCAAGATCTACTGTAATCTATTTAACATGTATAGGACTGCTTGCCATCTTGGGGGAGCGGGTGGAGGGAGGGAGGGGAAAAATTGGAACAGAAGTGAGTGCAAGGGATAATGTTGTAAAAAATTACCCTGGCATAGGTTCTGTCAATAAAAAGTTATTTAATTTAAAAAAAATTTTTTTAAATTAAAAAAAAAAGAAAGAAATACTATGCTAAATCACCTTCCTTCCCACTTTTTTTCATTAATCCTCTTGAGATGCTTGACCTTTTGTTCTTCCAGATGAGTTTTATTGTTTTTCTAGCAATGTAATCCTTTGGTAGTTTGATAGGGTATGGCACTGAATAAGTAAATTTATTGAGATGGTATTATTTGTATTTTATTTGCTCAGTTTACCTATGAGCAATTACTATACATCCAGTTATTTAGATCTGTCTTTGTATAATGAATGATTTATTCCTTATATGTTTTTGTAAATAGTTCTTGTAAATGTCCTGGTAGTTAGACTCACAAGTATTTTATATACCTATAGTTATTTAAAATGGATTTTTTCCTTTTGGTTTTCATAAAGACAAAAATGCTGATGAGTTGTTTGGGTTTATTATATATCCTGCAGTATTGTTGACATTATTTTAAATCCACAGATCTTCTATTGTACTATATATATGAAAGCTCTGAGAGCTTTTAGGCAATGTTGCTTAGTAGATAGAGTACCAGATTTGGGATTAAGGAGATTCAAAGCCCACTTAAATTCATTTTGAATTCTACCTCCTCAAACCCACAACCCACAATAAATAGCAGACAAATGCTGTCCAGTCAAATGAAAGAAAGGTTGAAAGAAAGAGATTGGGATGAGGGTTGTGATGTATGGATTTACAAGTAGTTATGGTCTTACATCATTTCCCTCTTAGCTGAACTCTGGACTATATCATGCCCCAGGGACTAGTTCATAACTGCAAAATCACTTCACCTCTGAAACTCAAAGGTGTCATCAATAAGCATGTAATAGTAAGCTCTGCCCCAGGAGCCCCTCTCTCTGACTTGAGGATGAGACCTCATCCCCAAACCACCCTTTAAGGAGGGTTCCCAAGGCAGCCATACCACCAGACTGTAGAGTTCCAACATGCTGCCAGGTACCTCCACATCCCCCCTCCTTTCAGCTTCTTTTTATACATTTGACTTCATTTTTCTTTACAATTAAATTATAAATCCCTTGAGGACAAGGACTTCTTTTTCCAAATCTGTGCTGCCACTATTTAACACTGTTCCTAGCACATAGTTTACTATTAATAAATGTTTATTGACTGAGCGGTATTTTGTTTTGTCATCTTTAATAAAAATTACTGTTTCTATGATTTGTTCCTTTGACTCACCCATACTTTAGGATTGTCACTTAGTCCCCAATTAATTTTAAATAATTTATTTAGTAGCTCTTCAATAAATATTATTTTATTGCATTATAGACCATAAACTATGAAATCATATTATGCTTATTCTGTATTTATCTGTGAAATCATTTTACTGACTACAGTCAGTTTTTGTGAAGTTGGCATCCACAGCTGAGAAGTATGTGAGCTACTTTTTATCAATAATTTCAAGTGATCTATATATTTAACTTTTCTAAAATTCTTTTCAGATCTTTTACTTTACCTTTTGGATTAGCTTTATCTTGGTCTAAGATGACCTCAAAAGGGATACCTGATTTAAACATAAAGGGAAATACCATAAGCAAATTAATGGAGTATCCAAAAAATAACCTGTCAGATCTATGAGTTGAAGAAGAGTTCATGAACAAACATGAGCTAGAGAGGTTCATAGGAGGTAAAAATGGATAGTTTTGTTTATGTAAAATTAATTTTTTTTTCATAAACAAAATCAATGCATCTAAAATTGAGGAAAAAAAAGAAACTGAGGAAAAATCATCACAGAAAATTTCTCCAAGTGTTTTTAAACTTAATTTAATTTTATATTTTATTTTATAAGGAATTAAGTCAAATTTACAAGAAAAAAAGTCATACTCCAATTGATAAATGGCCAAAGGAAAGCCATTTTCAGAGAAAGAAATCCAATCTTACAGCCATATGAAAAAAATGCTCTAAATCACTAATGATGAGAGAAATGCAAATGAAAACAACTCTGATATATCAACTCCCACTAATCAGATTGGCAAAGATGACAGACATGGAAATGCTAGAAGAGTTATGGAAAAACAAGTACACTAATAATAGGGGAATTGTAATGTAGCCCAGTCATTCTGGAAAGCAGTTTAGAACTATGCTTTTAAATTGTCCATATCCTTTAGCCCAGTGATTCCATTCTAAGTCTATACCTCAAAAGAGATCAAAGAATGAGGAAAAGGATCCATATGTACAAAAATATTTATAGATGTTATTTTTGTAGTGGCAAAGAATTGAAAATTAAGGTATTAACGGGATGTCTATCAGTTAGAGAATAACTGTACAAGTTAAAGAAATATGAGCATGCCCTATGCAACAAGAAAACTGTTTGGATCTGCACACATACATTGTATCTAGGATATACTAGGACATATTCAACATATATAGGACTGCTTGCCATCTAGGGGAGGGGATGGAGGGTAGGAGGGAAAAATCGGAGTGCAAGGGATAATGTAAAAAAAAATTACCCTGGCATGGATTCTGTCAATAAAAAGTTACTATAATAAAATATAAATAAATAAATAAAAGAAATATGAGCATGATGGACTATGCTAAGAAATAATGGAGAGGGTTTTAGAAAAATCTAAGAAGACGTATATGAACTAATGCAAAGTAAAATAAGCAGAACCAGGAGAAATTTTTATAAAATAAAGCAATATTGTGAAGATAATCAACTTTAAAAGATTGTATAACTTTCTGATCAACACAATGACCAAGGACTATCAATGAAACATGCCATTCACCTTCAGAACAAATGGCCTCAGAATCCAAATTAAAGCATATTTTCTTTTCTTTCTTTCTTTCTTTCTCCTTTTTAGCTATGGCTAATGAGGAAATTTGTTTTGAATGATTTATACATATTTGTAATGAATTTTGTTTTTCTTGACTTCTCAGAGAAGGAGAAGAAGGGAGTTAAAGAATTTGAAACTAAAAATAAAACTGAACTAAAAACAAATAAATCAGAAGCAAGGACTAGAATTCAGATTTCAAGTAAGTATAATTTCTTTTAAAAAATTATCTTGGGCAATTCCAATAGGCTTGTGAAAGAGCCATTCACATCCAGAGAGGACTCTGGAGACTGAATGCGGATCACGGCATAATATTTTTACTTTTCTGTTGTTGCTGCTATTTGCTTGCTTGTGTTTTTTCTTTTTTCTTTTCCCCCTTTTGATCTGATTTTTCTTGCATAGCATGACAAATGCGGAAATGTGTTTAGAAGAATTGCACATGCTTAACCTATATTGGATTGCTTGCTCTCTAGGTAGGGGAGGTAGAAGGTAGGGAGTAAGTAAAATTTGGATACAAGGTTTTACAAGAGTAAATATTTAAAACTATTTTTGCATGTATTTTGAAAAATAAAAAGCTATTATTTAAAAAAAAAAAAAAGGAAAAAATCTTAGTCTAAGGAGGATAAATTGAGACTTCCACTATTTTAGTTTTACCATTTCTTCTTGTAACTTATTTAGTTTTCCTTTAAGTTTTCAGATGCTATGCCATTTAGTTCATATAAATCTAATATTAATATTCTTTGTCTATGGTAGCTTTAAGCAATTATCTTTTAAGTCTAGTTTTCCTGTTGCTTTGAGATCATGATTGTTACCCTTGTTTTTTTCTTTTTACTTCAGCTGTCACATTTTTCTCTAAGCTCTTTTTTTTAACTGTTCATTTTTCTGTTAAAACATCATTTCTGGTAAACATGTTGGATTTTGCTTTCTAATCCACACTACTATTCTCTTCCATTTTGTGGGTGATTTCATTCCATTCACAATTATGACTGTTAATTGTATGTTGTTTTCAATGCTATTCTTTTTTTTTTTCTTATCCCTACTTTATAAAGAAGAGGGTGAGCTTCTAACCCTCAGTGAAAGGGTGAGAAAGAGCACTAAGGCTCTGAGTTTAAGGCAATTTTCTCATTCCCTGCCTCTCTCTTTCTTGTTCATCTTGAGCCAAATCACACATTCTTTTCCTGTTTTTTTCAACTCCTCTTTGTGACCCATCCTTCTATAATTTGCTTTGCTTAATCCTTAAATTTGCTTAATCTACTTTTCCTTTTATTCCACTCATTCTCTTCCCTCTTTTTCCTTCTATTTTCTTGTTGAGTAAAATCTATTTCTGAACCCAATTATTTGTATATTCTTTCCTCCTTTTGCCAATACAGATGATAGTGAAATTCAAGTGGCTCCACTCTTTCTTCCTTGTTTATATGGTCATCTACCTGCACATCCTGGTTATATGAGATAATTTCCCCTCATCCTTCCTGCTTCTACCCTCCATACCGTGCTTTTCTTCTCCTCCCTTTTTCAAGATCATCCAGACATAATAAAATCATCTCCAGGCTTTACATCTCATTTCCTCTACAATGCCTGATTAAGGCTCTGAAGGAACATGTATCATTTTCCCAATTAGGGATGTAAACAGTTTGTCCTTGTTTAGTTGCTAATGATTGCTTATATTTGTTCACCTTTTTATGTTTCTTTTGACACCTGTGTTTTTATTTCAAAGTTTCTACATAGATCTTATCTTTTAATTAAGAATGCTTGAAAATTC
Source organism: Sarcophilus harrisii (assembly GCF_902635505.1). Lineage (NCBI taxonomy): Eukaryota > Metazoa > Chordata > Mammalia > Dasyuromorphia > Dasyuridae > Sarcophilus > Sarcophilus harrisii. Next base: position 351,491,983 of record NC_045427.1, read on the forward strand.
TCTATTTCATCAAAGATACATTTCCCCCATGCATGGCTCTTCTCTCATTTCTTTCTCCCCCTATTTAGAATTATTCTCAGCTTTTCTGGGCACATTATTCCTGGTTGAAATACTATATTTTTTACTTTTTAGAAAGTCATAATCTAAGTTCTTGGCTCTTTTTTAGTAATAGCTGCTAAATATTGTGTGGTCCTTACTGTGATTCCTCAGAATTTGAATTCTTTTTTTTCTGGCTGTTTACAGCCTTTTTCCCCTGCTCTTTGACTTAGAAGCTTTGGATTTTGGTTCTAATATTAATGTGTTTGATTTAAGATTTTCTTTAAGGAAGTGAGTGTTTTCTTTTTATTTTCACTTTGTCCACAGGTTCTAAGAAATCTAGACAGCTTTCTAAGGTTTTTTGTTTGGTTGAAGTTTTTTGGTCATAGCTTTAAGTTATTCCAGGCAGTTCAGTTCTTAAATTCTCTCCCCTCAAGGTTTTCCAAAGCAAATTTTCCTTACTCTACCTTGCATTTTGTTTTATTTCTTTCAGTCCTTCAGCCTTTTGATCTTGTTTTAATATTTTTGCTGTCTTGTGGAGTCACACAATTTTCAGTCTGTTGCTTGAATAAAGTTTTTTCCTTTTTTTTTTTTTTTTTTGCTGAGGCAATTAGGGTTAAGTGATTTGCCCAAGGTCACACAGTTAGGGACTATTAAATTTTTGAGGTTAGATTCGAACTCAGATTCTCCTGACTTCAGAGCCAGTCATAGCCATCTAGCTGCCCCCAGTTTTGTACTTCTTTTGCCAAACTGTTAATTCTCTTAACAATACTTTCTTTCAGAAGGACTCATTTCTTTTCTCCAATTTTTTACTCCAGAGCTATCATTTATAAATCTTTATTTTTGTAATCTTTTGCTTCAACCCCTACAAGAATTTTAATTGAACTAGTGCCAAAACTATGTTTTCCTTTGAGGTTTTTGCTTATATTTTGGACTCATTCTTTTATTTTTGGTTGGGGTAAGGATTGTGGATTGAGTATCAGTGTCATCATAATAAATAGCTTGATGGTATTTTTTTTTTAATTTGCTCATTCTTTTATCCTATTTCTGAACATAGAACTCTTTTGTTAGAGCCAAAATACATTTCTAGAGGCACTGTCTAGGCCATACTTGGGTTCTTGTTGGTCCTGCTGTTGCTTTTTAGAGAAAATGAATGCTATGTTATTCCAGGATCTCAGGCTAGGGACTTGTAACCTTTAAATGCTTTAAAAGTGGTCTGATATGGGGCAAAATCTGAGTGCTGCTTTCCTGGTCTGAGCTCAGCAAATTCTTGCCCTGGGTTTTAGTCTAAGTAACAAAACTATGGGTTTGTGGCTGGTTGAAGTGCCAATAGACTGCTGCTAGTCTCAGCCATTTTCAGGCAACTAGAAAGCTCTGCATGTTCAGAATGATAGAATTTCAGGGTGTTCCTTGTTCTGGGATTCCAGCTCTGGTCTCCTCATATAGTCCAGGACTAGAATTCAGATCGTAGTCTTGATGTTTGAGCCACATAGGTGGTGTTTTCTGTTAGCTCACAGCCTCTGACCAGAGAGCATTCCTTGCCCTCAAACCTTCCACAGGCACAGATCCTCTCCTGAATCCTGCATTGGATCTGTGACCCAGAACAGGGCAGTGAGTAACAGAGCTGCCAATTGTCAATTGTTTCTGTTCCCTAAACAAAGTTACTTCCCTGTGTATGGGTCTAAGACCTTTTCTTGTGAACAAATATAGAAAGTTCCCTCATTCAATCCCTATGCAGAGTTTTGCTCCTAGGGATTGCTCCTGAATACATCAGTATTCTTAGACCTGTGTTTCTGTTTTGAACTGGGCTGGGAAAATAACTCATCTCAATTTTTTCCCCAGTATAATCTCTGTCTAGCATGTTTCTTGTATCTTTATGGAATAACTATATGGGAGAACTCAGCTATATTCCTTTCTGCTACTGTGTTATCTTGGTTGATTCTTTTTGCTCTGAAATTTCAACACAAGATGGTATGTATCATTGAATTACCATAATTTTTTGAGCTCTTAAGAACTGATTTTGGCAATGGAAGGCAGGTATCCTTGGTAGTTTTAATCTTAGACACAAAAATGAATAAAATGAGAAAAAATATGGAGAACCTACTTCCTCTCAGGAACTGGTGCTCTCTTGCCTTCTGTCTCTGCTCTGCTGCACTGCCCACATCTCCACACATGTTCCAGTCCCTCTCCTTTTCCGCCCCTATCCCAACTCTCCCTTCCTTTCATGCATTTGGTAGGATGACTGCTGCTGCTTCTTGTGGGTTATGGGTGTGAGGGGCAGTGTTCAGGTAGAGCTTGACCTCAGGTCTCCCCGACCCCAGGTCTAGCACTCTTATCCACTATGTAACCCTGCCTAAAAACTCTGAGGGAACTTTCAAACCTACAGAGTTGTGGGAGATCACAGGATTTGGAATTAAAGGACCTAGATTTGGATCCTGGCTCTCATACTTACTATTCTCTCGCCTTTGGACATGCCATTTAACGTCTGTATGCCTTGTTTCCTCACCTGTAAAATGAAGGATTGGACTAGATCACCTCTGACCCCCTACAGTCCTAAATCTGCAACCCTACAAAAATTAGGAAGACAATCATGGAAAAGTCAAGATAATTTAACATAGCTGGAGGAATCGGGTTTTTTTTTTTTGAAAACCACTACTTGCCTGAAAGCAAAGGAGGATCTGGTGTCTTGTCATAATGTTATTCAGAACTCTGATATGGCTCAAAGAAATCAGATGCTATATATAGTTGGGAAATTGCACATCTGTTAAATGGCAGACCTACCCATTAACCCAAACCAGTTTTGGTTTTTCTTTTTAGGAAATTTAAGGCAGAGAAAGGGTGAGAAGAGAACAAGTTTAGATATGTTAAGAGAATTGAGTTTCCTTTGCACACGCGTTTAAATGGGGGAGGAAAAAACCAAACTACCACAATCCCTGGTAGGAATTTGTCTTTTTTATTTTCATCTCTTTACAAGTAATATAAATACCACCTGTGATGATATTGCTATGTATCATCACTGTACTCCTATAGAGCTGCTGAGAATGCAGGAGGGTCATCCTAGATAATCTGCCCTAAGATCATTTTTTGTCAACACTGGTGGACTTCTTATTCCCTATAAGCAAGGGAATTTGGGAAATTCTAGAATGATTTGTTTAGGTTTAAGCAGCTATTTACCAAGTAAGACTACAAAGCACAGATGCACACAAAGGATCTGTCTGCACATGAATTAAAACTATCTGCATGTCTTATGAAGAATGCAACAGTGGAAAATAGACCTTAAATATATCAATATTCAAAATATTATTCAACCAGAAACCCACTTTTAAAAGATGATTAAATTAACTTTACAAATATTTTAGACGGCACTATAATGATCAATTTTTCTCTCATTTTTTAAAATACACACTGCAAAAATATTTCTACTTTTCCATCCTAATAATACTGTACATAAAAAGCTATCAGATTGCTATAATTTACGCACACATTCTCTCAGCTGTCTTTTTACTCACTCTATGTTTAACCTTTATTCAGGCTTTAGACCATATTGATCTGGCACTTAAAATAAAAAGGTAGTGTGTGGTTTTTTTTTTTTAAGGGGCATGATAGTCTTCCTTAGGGGAATGATTTGTTAGTAAGGCAAAATTATGCAACATGAAAAGAACAACAACCAAAAAAAAAAAACTCTATGGCATGATGATGAATGATAAGAAGTCACCAGGAGCAATTTCTCTTGGGGATAGAATCACAACCAAGCTAAGAAATTTCTTGCCATGTGAAACTGACATATATAACTTTTCTTTTAGCTTGGAAGCTCCTGTTTGCTCTTTAGCAATTTTGGCATTTCAGGATTGTGAGGTTATAAGCTTGTTAGAAAGCAAAGATTCTTTAACTGTATTCGAATGATTTGTATTCCACATTTGTACATCACGATGTTGTTGCCTTTTGTGATAGGGGTTAGGCAACACCTGAATTTCCCTGACGTGAATCTGAACTAGTTTGTACTTTGGGTTGATGAAAAGTTTAAAGTAAAGAATTTGCTGATGTTCTAATTTTTTTTTCTTTACTTTTTTAGAAAAAAAAAAATCTTTTCACTCCAGTTCCACGTTATGGTGCTATCCAACTGTCCCCGTCTACTAAATGAGCTGCCTCAGAGGAATCGTTCCTGCCCCGTCGGATTCTTGACCAGGCAGTTGCAGCAGCACTGTATGGCTTGCCACCAGCTACTGTACTTTAAGGGCTCCACGTTGGACTTTGTGATCATCCCCTTAGAGCTGGAAAGGTAGAAAGCACAGGTAGGAATCAAAATCACCCCAGACCAGCTTCTCAACAAGTTGCTCTATGGCCCTCACCCCCCCCCCCAGTGGCATGCAAGCTTCCTTTGTGTTCTTCAAAATGCTCATACCACAAAGGTGTTGATGCATTAGGAAATTTAAGTCTAAATTTGTTCTCCTTGAAATAGACTGTTCCTCTTCTAAGGGGCTAGGAGGTCAGACAACAGGACTAAAACAGCTCCTTTGCTATTATAGTATGTGCTTGGGGTCTTTGTTTCTCTCTTGGTCAACAATTCATCCTAGATGAAGGAAAGTTGTGATTGAGATACTTGTCTTGTTCAGAGTAAGGCATTATCTGACACTGGATTAGGACTGGAATGTAATTTCTAGATTCATCTCCCTACCCCCAGGGATGTGACTGTGGGAGCTATAGGACAGGAACGAGGAAGCAAGTCTGACATTTTCAAATTCCCTTATGTAACCACATGTTAAGATGAAATATGCACATTAAGCTGATGGTCATTTTATTGATTTTGAAAATGAATGTACTTAAAATGAAAGATTAATTGCTTTCTTTGGTTAAAGATGAAATGAAACCCCTTAGTGATATGGGTACATGTTTCTTTTCTGAAAGATGGCATAGCTGTAGTTATGGCTGCTCTATTTCTTTGTCAATCGGTAGCTAAAAAAAGCTTTCCACCTAGTAAGTATATCTGACTGCATATTTAACTTTCCAGTTATACTTCTTGCCCCTATTTCACAACTACCTTCTTTTATCATTGCCTTAAAGGGCAGAATTCAGATCCTAGGGTCTAAATCTGTTAACTTCCAGTTTTGATGCAGCTCTGTCTCTTTCCATTTGAGCATTTATGTAATAGAAGCTGGATAAATTTAAGAAAGCTATTTTACTCTAAAACAAACTAGAAAATTACAGGTAGGGAAAAGGCTATTATCAGAATTAGAAATAAGTAGGCCAATAAAGCCACTGAAAATGCCATTTAACTGCCCCCAAGAGACCCTGAGAGGTCTCACTTTCTCTATGCCCTAGATTCTTCATCTATAAAATGAGGAAAATAGTATTACAGGATTATTGGGAAGATCAAATAAAATGTATGTAAAGGAAGAGCTTTGCAAACCTTAAAAGTGTTATATAGGTTACTTGGTATGATTATCATTATTAAATATATTATATACCTTTTGCTTAGTGTTTTCTTTGAGGAAATTTGAACATAAAGCTAGAGTAAACAAAGTCCTATACAGAGTAGAATGACCACAGCCAAATATTCCTAAAGGCAAGCAACAAATGGCCTTCTTAAGTAATTTTATCAGATTTTGAAGGTCTCTTTGGGGTCTCTTGGCCTTTTGAGGCTGCTGCAACACTTTTTATGCTGCCTGTTTTTATAGGCAAACTACATGGTTATAGAAATACTTATAAAAAAAAAAAAGTCCCAATCATTCTAAGAGTGAGATCTAAAAGAGATGTAAAAGATCAAACATTAAATACCTTGGTAAATTTGTTCAAATGGGACCAAATCACAATGGATAGATACAGTATGCCCTACCACTTGTTAAGTAGTGATTTATAACCTCACTTGTCACTAAGGCTGGATTATACATTATGAACAAGGAAATAATGTAATCACTCTTATAAAAACAGAAATGAGATTTTTTTATGAATATTTGCCTTTGTCACTAATTGTGTATCATTCCTTGATTGAGTTCAGATTACTTAGTTTATAACAACTGCTCTAGCTAACACAAAGGGGCATTATTAAAAGATATTAACTATGTGTTGACAGAATTTGAAAAAAAAAAAAGTAGCATATAGCATGCATTTACCCAAAGGAAAAGAATACTATTTCTTTTTTTCTTTTCTCTCCCAAACCCTATTGCCTTTCTAAGTATTTAATGCTGAGGCATCATTATTTACTTGTTCTCTATTAGCCAGTGATGTTTTTGTTTTTGTATAAAAGTAAATGAATTTCAAATATTCAGTGGCTATTAAAATTACTGGCTACAAATTGTCCTTTTGTACATGTAAACTCACAAATATCTGAACCAGGAGTCATTGTAGTACTGAAAAAGGCCATAATTTACCTGTGCTTGAGGAGCTGGCCTATAGAGACTTATCATTCATCATTCACTAGAATATACTCTAGGATTGGCCAATCTTTTCCCCCTCCATTCCTCTCTGGAATTTTATAGTTTTATATGTTCAAATGTAAATATATCATAATTTTTCAAATTGATCTGATTGTAAGGTCTGTATGATGTTTTTCTTTAGTTTTACACCAATGTTTTTAGGAAAACAACTTCTATCTTGATGCATACACTTAATGAATGAGTCCTGGAATATTGGGGCTAGACTGTACCCTGAGAAATTATCTGGTTTAACACTTCTTTATAAATGAGGAAACAAATCTGAAGAGAAGAAGTGACTGATCTCAGTTTAGGGTCAGTTCGTAGCAAGGGTAGAATGAAAACCCACATCTCCTCATGGCATGTCTATATTTAAAGAAAGAACAGTGGTTCTTTCTACTGAATTGTGTATTCCGTTACTGAAATAGCCACTTTGTGTAAACTTTAAATGTAATGAAATGATATCTGAAATGACTCATTATTAAGCAATTCAAGCAATATATATATAAATATGTAAATATACATATAACTGTATATGTTATACAGATATACATATGGCACATATTTATGTAAGTTTATATAAATATATAAAAGTATAAATAAATTTATACTTATTTCTATATTTTTCCTGTCTGGCTGTGAAGTAGATAGATAAACAGGTAACTAGATAGATATCTATCCATCTACATCTCATAGTTTGGCAGAGAAAACTCTTTCATCTCCTCTTTTTTGATTTTTGATTATCTTAAATCATTACTCATCAAACATGCTCTGGTCTCCAGCTATCTCCATTAGAGACTCTATAGAGATAAAAATCATTTGTGACTTCTGTATTACTGTTTGGGATCAGAACCTCCCTCCTTCCCTCCCTTTTTCTCCCTCCTCCCCACCCCCCTGGATCCATTTAAGTCTCACACAGAACATTATTGTGAAGTTGTTGAACAAATCACTCTTCCATAACTATCTAGGCAATGAAAGTGATATTGTAGTCTAGCCTTGTATCTCTGGCTCTCTTGATTTAAGGCTATCCCAATACATCTGCTCAGGAGGGATGAAAAGGTCCAGTCAAAATGTCTTCCTAGTTAAGAAAGCTCCATGGCTTGGTTATATAGCTAAATGATTCTTTGGATAAATTGTCTATATTTAAATACAATGGACTCAAAACTCAGTGCTTTGGGAGTGATTTTTCCTGCCCTTTTGGTGTCTTCAAGCAGTATCCCCATAAAAGGAGGTATTAAAAAGTTTTATCTTTTTCCTGACAATCTGTCTTCCATTCTCTTGAATGGCTTCCTTTTCTGCAACTCCTGATACTCTCCTAGGATTGTTTGACCAGGAAACTACACACTAGGGGGAGTCTCAAGCCATTCATTTATAGCTATACCCTGTTTTTGTTAATTTCTTAGCCGTTTTACTTCTTGCTGAGGCATCTCTCACTCACAGCTAACAGGTCTGATGGCAAAGTGTTCATCATGTAAATAACAATCATACTTGGGAATACCCTCAACTGGTCATGACAAATCATCAGGCAGAAAAGGAGAATCTCTAATAGAGTCTGCATTGTATGGAATTGGTCACTACCATCAAACAGTGTAATCCAGATTGATTTGCCAGCTTCAGAAATTCTCACTGAAACTAAATTAACAGAGGAAACTAAATTATGTAAACAACCTAAAGAAGCTACTGGGCTGCTAAATAAGCTTTAGAATTTATGCTCAGAACCAGATGTACTGAGCCTACAGAGATTAAAAAGTTTAGTGATCATGGAATATCTATAATCCCTCTTCTGTACTCTTTTCTACCATGACATGACAAACATTAATTTTACTGTCCAATCTTTAACAAATCTTGCAATTGACTCTTCCATCTTCCTACTTCCTCTATAAAATCTTCCCTAACTCCATAGAAGAGACTGGTCCCCCTCTTTTGTATGAATCTATTATTTTTAACACTTAATAGTGTTTTACAATATTCTTTACTTAATGTATTTATATATTCTTGGAGAGCAGGATCTGTGTTTTATCCTTTAGTCTGGACCTTAGAGCTTAGTGCAGGTCTAAGGACACAAGAAACAATCAATAAATACTTGGGGATTGGTTGATACATTCAACTATTTCCCATTTCCTTCCTTCAACAATGAGGGAAACAGCTAAGTGACACAAAAGACACATACAGCAGGGATCTCCCACATCCTTTTTTGCCCTTAAGTATCCAACACTTGCAGCTTTTATATGGCTAGGCAAGCACATATTGTCTAACTCAACACAAATGCCACTGCTCTTGGCTTTTATAGTAAATAAGCATTTCTAGTAATGCTGTTAGGTTGGAGAAGGTTATTGCCAAAAAAAAAAAAAAAAAAAGACACCACAAAACTCAAAAAAAAAAGGTTAAATTTAATAAGAAATGAGTACAAGGTAAACAAAAAGGTACAACAACAGTCAAAAAAATGAATGTATGAATGAAGCAGTCTGGAAAAGCATGTTAATGTTAACAATCAGAAAGTCATTCTCCTTACCCAATAACATTCATAACATTAAATGTAGACTGTGTCTCATTCACATTTACACAACACACATGTGTAGAAAGTCTGAAAAATTCAAATCATCCAAAATAATTTTACATGTAAATTTATGTCATAAAAGACATGATAAGAAAAGCTAGGGTGATTCCCCCAAAGTATCCTTATAATGTCAACCAATAGATATATGCAGGGAGAACCCTGGACATTCATTCCCCACAAATGATCCTTTGGAAGGGACAGTCATACTTTTTATGTCAAGAAATAAGAGTCATATGGATAAGTGACATACCATAATGATAGATTGTTAAATAAATCATAAATTTTCAACTCACCTCATGTGCCAAGGGCCACTAACTAGTCTGGTTTCAGTTAACAAACAAACCCAATCAAAAACTCAGCAACAAAAACCCAAACCCAAATAAGCATAAAAAAATTAATACACGTATAAGCTTATGCTGATATGTATGACTTGCTGAGGGATAGGTAATAAGTAAGGCTATTAATAAGACTGAGATTTAACATTTTGTAAAACAAAGACAGCCTAGATGGAACCTCAAAATTCCCTTTTTTTGTATGTCAGAAACATCTGGAATTCATGTGCTTGTGGGCAGCCAATCAGGATACAGTTATTTATATCTCCATTTCCTTGGATATCCACATTCCAGACCTCAGTATTTCTGGCCTCAAGGGCAGTCAGTAGTTGCTGACTGATCTTCTGGCTCTTTTTCAAGTCCCAAGATTCACACCCACTCTCTATCTAGTAATAAACACATTGTTCTATTTTCCTATGAACCTGTGAATGTATTGAATCACTGGGCCTCCTACTTCTCAATAAATTTAGCTGAGAGAGGCAAGCCATACTGGTCTTTTCTCAGCAAACTCTTGAATTGGATCTAATGCATTAAAGGAAAGGCAACAAACCCCAACCTACCATGATTGTCTAATATAAATTTGCCCTAATTTCTCATAAGGTTTCTACTTTCACAACAACGTGAATTTAATAAATTCATAAAAACAGCTAACCTCTCCTCTCAGATAACTTGAGAATTAGAACATCTGTTCTATCCCAGGGTGAGCTTATCTCTCAATACAAAGATGCTACTTCTGAGAACAGATATACCAAAAGCCAGGAACTGTTCATACCACCCCAAAAGTGAAAAACTGTCCTGCCTAGGAGCAAGGGGGAACCCAAGAAAATGTTCTGGAAATTGTTAAAATAGACCAGATGAGTGTATGGAGTTGGGGAAGGGGAGAAGGCAAGGGGAAATAAAAGAGGGAATAATAAAGACTTTATTTTTCTTTAAAGATGATACACTAAAAGTTATGCAATAAACCCACGTCTCTACATTGGCAAAAACAAAACAAAACAAAACCATCATTGCCCAAACAATAAATGAAAGATTCTAAAGGCACCAAGGAGAAAGGACATTTGTTTCCTTTCAGCATAATAACCAAGAGCATGTGTGAGTGCCTTGCTCTTTAGGGTTTTAACCCCAATCTTTCCAATATCTGGCAAACTAAATTGCACTGTCTTCACAGCTAGCTGAGAAAAATAAGTGCTACTAATTATTCCCATACTATTTGTATAAGTCAGACATCTTCATAATTTTTCTTCTTTATTTCAGTCAGGAAAATTAAATTATAACTTTAGAAGGAATGTTACTGAAATACTCTTCTAGCTGACCAGCTTCTTCTCTATAGGTGTATATGGAGAGCAGACTTTGTATTTCAAGTGACAAGAATTTAAAAAGACACAGGAATAATTATTTTTCCATTCGCAGTAAGTACCACTGGTCACATACTATTATTATCTGCCATTCCATTTACACCAACAGTAAAAACTACACTACCCGTAGTAGTATGTATCATTTTTGTCAGTAAAGAAATTCCAAGTACTGTCATAATATAAGTTTATTACCCATCTCTTTGTGTATATTTTAATAATACAAAGGAAAGGTTTAGAGAATTTTAGTGGTGTGTTTTAACGGGAAGTGTATTATTTGTAAGAAGTAATAAGAAATTACTTGGCTTTATTTGCATCAAGATACAAATTTAGTAGTGTTTAAAAAAATTCTTAGGAAAGTTAAACTATGATTAAAAAAATTAAAGCAATTCAAGTGAATCTCACAGCACAGCGCATATACCAATCGTTTGGTTACACCTAAGGCAGGCACCTTGTAAGTAGCCATCTCAACTCTGAACAGTTAAATACAACGTAGCTGGGATCGTGGGGCTTCATAAAATCGGCACAAACTGCTCCATCAAGAGATGGTGACACTATAAATGGAAGACCAACCACTGGTTCTGAAAAAAATAAACCTTGTCAGTTTCAGTTCCAACATTAGATTATTTTTTTTGTCTTTGCATGGGGGTTGGGGAGCAGCCCAGCCTGTGGGGTCTGACAGGCCACAGCCCCCATGAGGAGTATTCAGCCTTTGCTGTAAACACTGGAGTCTGTATTGGCTCTCAGTTTGTCCTCACACCATGTTATGGGAGAAGTATCACAAGGTGGTAGGTAACTCAAGCAACTTAACACATGAAAGTCTAAAGTCCGTTCGACATGTATATCTGTACGTGCTTTAACTGAAAAATAAAAATAAACAAAAAAAACACACACATTAAAAGATATGCACAGACCAAATCAAAAAGAAGCAAAATATGACAAGACAGACAGTGGGAAAGAGCAGTCAGTTTGGCATCTGTGACAACCAAATCAGAGAAATAGCTTTAGTTTTTAATATTCCATGCTGAGAATCATCATCTGGTTGGAAGCGGCTTTGTAAAAACAGATTAATATTTAATAAGCAATTACAACTAAACAAAACCTTTTAATACATTGTCATTAAACAGATAAGCTTGTGTACTGATTGTGGGGCTCCCAGTACTCCCTGTTCCCCATAATGATGAGAAGAATAGCATTTTCCCCAAACCCCTTAGGCATTCCCACATCACTGCTCAGACTGACTGAAGCTTTCTAATTAACAATTAAAAAAAAAAACAAAAATCAACCTGGGCTTCAAAGTTACAACCCAAACGAAAAGGCAAATTAGCTGAGTAAGTTATAAGGTATGAAAAAGCAGGAATCAATACAAGATATTTGTACCTCCTTATAAGAGCGTTTTCTTTTCCCAATGTTTTCAGAAGGGCTCATGGTTTTGTCTAACCAGATGGTCCAAGGAATCCTCATCAGCTATTCCCCTCAGAAAATAGCATCATGCTAGCTAGACCTGACTGCCCAAACTTTTGCCCTAGGTCAACCTTCTTCCCAGCCTGAGTCCAGGGCTTGAATCACTTTCCAAGTTCCCTTAGTTGATAATTTTTTGGATGAGTTTATATGCTTTTTCTTTGCTATGCAGGCATTACCCCAATTTCCTTTTTAGCAAAGTTAATCTAAGAATCTAAACTGATTATCACCCAATAATTCCTCCATTTCCTCTTTCAATAGCAGAAGTAAAATAGCTTCCCTTGATATACCTTCAATATATATGGATTATGGAAGAAATTAGAATTCTGTAAGCATCTGCTAGCTAGACAAACAGAATGCAGACACAAAGACCACAGTGGTAAGCTTCATCCAAATTAAATGTTGAGGGTAAAAGGCTGAAATGAGGTAACTATGAAATCCATATGAGAGAGGAAAAACTGGAAGTTCTCCTTCAGACAGTATGTTTTAAATAAATGCCATCCTGAGCAAAAACAGAATTAATTTGTCCTGTAAGGGAACAGCAAATAGGATAGTCAAACAGGAGAGAGATAGAGAAAGAGACCGAAGCAGAGAGAGAGAGAGAGGGAAAGAGAGAGAGAGAGAAAGAGAGAGAGAGAGAGAGAGAGAGGCGGAGGGGTGGGGGGAAGGGGCACAGCTTATCCTTGAGCAGGGGTATCTTCTCTAAGACAATAGGTGCTATGGTAATGAAATTCTCCCTCTGAAAAATTGGGGTGGGCTTCTCTAAGCTTTCCTGTTTCCCTGTACCTCTCAGGTTCTAGCCCAAAGCTCTTTGATATTTCTTCATACAGTAAAGAAAGTTGGAGAGCAGAAGAGCAATATAAATAAAAATAATGATAGCTGACAGTTTTATAGTATGGTAAAGTTTGCAAAGCATTTGCAAATGTGTGATGGAGGTACTACAGGTATAGCATTATCATCCCTATTTTATAAAAGAGGAAACCAGCTCAGGGAGATAAGTGACCATAAGTTTATGGTCAAACCACTTCTAAGTAGCCAAGGTAGGATTTGAATCCAGGCCTTCCAAAGTCCAAGCCCAGCCACTCTTCACTGCAACATGTGCCTTCCATGAAGAGGTGTTTACCCCAAGACATTTAGCAAGTTTATGATCAATTTGAAATTAAAATTATCACTTCAAGGGCTCAAACCCTAACCAAGGTCAATAAAGAAATGCAGAGACAAATGTTTCCTAAACATATAGGATGAGCAATAATGTTTTGGCATCTGGAGGCAATGGATGGCTCTGGGGATCAAAGGGAGTAGAGAAGCTGGAAAGTGAAAGAGAAGACAAGGAAATGTCTATCCCTCATTACTAAAAATACCTGGAAAATGGATCAACAGGTTCATTTGAGAGGCAGAGGAAAGGGGAAAAAAAAGCACAGAAAAAAAAAATCTACTCTCTATTATATCTTTATTATATTATATTATTATAGAATATCTGTAACAATAAAAGTGAGCCTGAATGATCCCATATATCTTTTTTTGGGGGGGAGACAAATTGCTAATTGTGTCAGAATCCCTGAACTCACACTGACTGGTAGTAACTCTACTCATGGTCCCTTTTCTCTCATTTTTCAAACTCCTCATTTTTCTTCTCCCCTCAAACATGTATATCCCCTCAAGGTTCAGCACTATCTTCAGTGTGTACTCAGTTCTCTCCCTTGAGATCATCTTCCTGATCCATGTCTTCAAGTCTATGCTCTCAAGCTCTTCCAGAATCTGCCTTTGAATTTCCTATTAATGTTCAACATTTCTACCTGGATATTCTAAAAATACCTTAAAATCAAAATATTCTAAACTAAAATCATTATCACCTATCTACAAGCCATCTCTCCCTTCTCCTTACCTTCTCTGTTACTTTTGACGGCATGCCCATCTTTCTGATCTCTTTACCTCAGAGTCATATTTAGCTCCTGTTCCCCTCACTGCACATAACCAATTAGTTGCCAAAATATATTCATTCTACTTCAAAATACTTTTTTTATAGCAAGGCTCTCCTCTAAACTCCTACTACAACCACAGTGGACCTCAACTCTTTTCTCCTACATATTGGAACAGCCTCCTAATTGTTCTTTCTGCATCCTATCCATTCCCCTCTCTGCCACACATCTTTCTCATGGGCTGTTTGAATGTCAATCTTCTATTCAGAAATTTGGGAATGGTTCTCTCATCACCCTATATGAACTCAGTGCTGGAATTCAAGGCTCTATACGCTACCTTTTTCAACCTTATACCATATTACTTCCCCTTCATATACTCTATGTAAACCAGACTATCCTCTATTTCCTTCTTCCTCCGATACTCTCCTATCAAGACTTTTGCTTATATTGTCTCTCCCATCAAACTTAATAAATATTTGTTGTTTAATATATGGAAAAGATTCTCCCTACATCTGGTTATTGAAATAGATCTGACAGGCTCAAGGTCTGAGATATCATGTCTTCCATAGTAACTTCCTTGCCTCCTTGACTCACTTTCCCTCTCTCCTCAGCAGAAAGGGATCTCCCCCTCCTCAAATTTCCCATTGCTCTTTGCCTAAACCGCTCCTTTGCTCCTTTCTTCCCTTGTATCACAGTATTTGGAGACAATTCCCCCCATTCTCTCCATTAGGCCACATGATTCTTGAGATCAGATATCTTTAATATCTTTAATATCACTAGCACAGGTCCTTAAAGATACCAGATCTTCGATGAAAGTTTAAAGTTTTTAAATAAGAGTTGATATTGCCACAATGTGTTTGAAGATGTTGCATTTTATAAATACTGCCTCATTTTATTTTTAACAGAAATTCTTTAAGAAATGTTCTACATCCCTACCAATAGCAGAGGAAATGAAGGTTAAAAGAAAATTAGCTTGCCTGTGTTCACATAACTACCTGTGTCTGGGGCAGGATTCAAATCCAAGTTTTTCCTTGCTAAACTGAAAAGACTACTTAGAAGCTTGGACTGTTACTATAGTCATCACAAATGTCAGCCAAAAAAATGGACAACCCAAATGCAAACAGAAATCTGAGTTAACTAAAAACTTAGTGGGTTAAAGAACACGGAATATTTAAGAGTCAGATCCGATGAATTACAAAATCTCAAAGGAGAAGGAAATACATTAAAGAGAGCAGCGGTAGCTAGTATCCAGCCAATATCCTCTGATACTCTCCTGATCCTTTACAACTCATTTTCTCAGTGCTAACACTGATTTCTGCCAACTCAAGAGTTTCATCTCAGTTCCTTCCCCACACAGCAGCTACCTATAAGTAGACCTATAGGTCATGATACCTGCCTCTGAGGACCTTCACCTCCTGTTTTCAGCTTCTCAGAGGCACAAAAAACCAGAAAAGACAGACATCTGGTTCCTGAGATCAAATCTGACATCCCAGAGGCTGAAATTGTAAAGAAACTTTGTCCATTTCTACCCTCTTTGAAGGATCTTTTATTCCAAATCCTAAGTGGGGGTGGAGGGTAATGTTATGCTGAGACTCCAGATCTGGGTAAGGAAATTTATTACATTTGAAACACTAAGGAAAGTGACTCTAGAGACACTCCTAGCTTTTGGGGGAACAGGAGTCACAGATGATTTTGAGATTCAGTGAATTTGAATATTCTAGAATTGGAATAAATCATTTGGCTGTTCCAAGGGATCTTCTAATTAGGACCCTTCATTGGTCTTTTATCTCCTAAGGAATCCTTGCACATACTCCTCCTTGAGGGGACAACTCTCTGTCTATGAGGCCAAGTTTTCTTGTTACTGATTCTCAAAGACCTAAAGATAGGGTCACCACATCCAGTTCTAGAACCATGACTACCTTTAGAGCAGCTAGGTAATGGCTGGGGTATTTAATAAAGAAAAATCCTGACTAGACACAAATTTGAAATGGTTCCTACTCACACATTTTCCAGTTGACACTGAAATTTATGTCCCCATCCCCATTTCTCAGCTACAGATCATCAGTGATTTGCAGATATTATAAGAATCATGGGTTCATAAAATGCTAGATTCAAGAGCTGGAAGGGACCATGAAAACCAAACTCTTTCTCTTATAATTGAAGACTCTGTAGCACAGGCATGTTCAGTGGTTTGTTGGGGATCCTTCGGACACCAACTGTGTGAGGCAAGCTTTAAAGACAGACTTCCCTTCCTGACTGCAGTGCCCTCTTCCCTCATTGTGCCGAGCAACAGGACTAGTGTGTAGCCACAGAAACCATGAAGTCAGCCGGCACCATCTGGAAAACTACATATTCCTCATTTTGTCTCCTCTGGACTAAGGCTATCTATCTTTCCTTCATTCTGTTTGTTCTTTCCCCAAAGTCGCTCTTCCACCCACACAGTCCTCATTATACCCTGGGACAAAACAGTTTAGTCTGGGACATCTGGTAGGAAAAGACAGCTTAACTTTGACCTCCTTTCTTAAATAATCAAGCAAGGGGAAAAGGGATGAAAGCAGGTGGGTATTCCCTGTGATACTGCACCATTGAAATGCCTGAACTGTGGTTCTGGGCTTGAAGTCAAGGCCATTTACAACTGCAGGCCAGAACCAACATTAGCCAAAAGGGGTGATCCCGAACCCTGTAATGTACAGAGAGAAAAGCAGGAAAGTGAGAGGGCCAAGCATCAGCTACTTACTTTTTCTTGTCTTTGTCCCTTCTCAGTGGCTGCTGTGAGGTGACCTGTAAGGCTTGGGCCTGCATGGCCTCGACAGCTGCCTTCCTCCGGTTGAAGGCAATTTTCTCATCCTCCAGTTGCCGTCGCTTTTCTTCCACCTTCCGCTTTTCTTCCTGGTGGGTCCTCTTTAAGGTCTCAAATCTCTCATGAAGCTAGAGGGGAAATCTGCTTATTGGAAGAAATGTCCTCCTCCAAAATCCTATCTGGTTCTTGGGATGTCCCCTATTCTCCCAGGTTGATTCTTTTGTGGATCTTAACTCTTATGCCCAATCTCTAGGCCCTAGAGTGTGTTTCCAAGGATGCAAGAATAAGACAGAAGTATTTCTGGGGTACCCACCACCTCAAGAGAGCATCCTTTCCCTCCCACACTCTCCCATCCTTTAGTCAACATCCCACTCAGGGACCTCTGGCTTATTATTTACCTCCTTCTCCTTCTCCTTCAGCTCCAGCTCTGTCTCCTTCACCTTATTCACAAACATCTGTCTCATCTCCTCTTCTTTTTTCTGCAGCTCACATAGGAACTCCTTTCTCCTAGTTTCATAGGTCTCCTGGAGGCTAAATAGGCCCAGGCAGTGCCCAGGGAAAGGGGCCAAAAGGGAAGGGTTACAGAATGATGGTAGATGAATGAAAGGGAAAGTTCTAACAGTGAAGAGAAGGGTGGGCAGGGTCTGATGATTACCAGTGATTTGGAGCATTAGGCAGCTAGTAAGGAAGTAGGTATAGTGAGATTGGGGTTGGGGAGAGGGAAGGGATTGCAGAAACTCATTTCTAAGGGTCCCACAACCTGAGACAAAGTAAATACGGATTTAGGAAGTCAGCCAAATTTGATAAAACCTACTCTTCTACTGAATAAAGATGACCAAATCTTCCCCCCATTAACAGAGATAATCTAGGTTCATGGTCCCTGAAAAACAGGGGCCTACAATAGGGTTTTGGTCTCCCATGGGAAAAGGGTCCTACATGGACAGTCTAGGTGTCACCTAATGGGCTTGCTCTCTGCAGCTGTGTCCTGGAAGCCCATTTCTTCAAGCTTATGACGCCGGTAAAGTTCATAGTGCCTGTTGTGTGTCTGTTCTCGGAGATCCTCCATGTTCACACGGATCAGCATCTCTCGAAGTTTCACAAAGTCACAGTGACTCTCATTCTCCACTGAGGGCATGGGACAGACACAGGCACTCAAAGGGGACAAATGGACAGACACTCAGGGATTACAGAGCAGACAGATGGGGTACCTGCTGGGTGATCATAGGGCAAACAAATGGGGCATGGATGGGGTTAGAGCCCTGTGAGGTATATCCAGTGAGGGAGAACCTAAGTTCACAGACTCACAGAACCTCAGGACTGAAGAGCTCCTTAAAATGCATATTAGGTGCATAGTCTATATCCTTCTATTTTAGAGATGAGGAATCTGGGGCCAAGAGTTACAAAATTCACCCCAAATCATGCTAAGTTCATTGTTTTTATTTTCAATACCACACTGTTGTTTTAGTTCTAAGCAGACACAAATTAAATTTGCCCACTACAATTAAGACACTTTCATTTGAGTCCTAACTCTATGAACCCCTGAATACCTAGTTTAAGAGCATCCAACCAAGATCTGAAGAACAGTACAGTTTGGGGGTTGAACAAAGAATTCATTCTGCAATATAATCTGATAAGTTCTGTAGTTTTCTTCTCAAATAATTTCTTCTCCCCTTTCTCTTTCCTAGTGCAAAATGTCTAATCCTAATCTAAACTTGGAGACACACACACACACACACACACACACACATACACAATGTGTTCAAATATTCAAGGAATAAAGAGACTCTGGGAATGCTACTTTTCCAGCCACCAAAATAAAGAAGGTCTTTCAAGTATATATAATAAATCTATTTACACATCATTAAAACAGCTGATAGAGAGAAACTTTAAAAATACCACATGAATATACATGCACCTCTTTTTGCAAAACAAATATGCTCCTGAAAAGAGGTGAATAAATTAATTTCTTCTAAACTGAACAGTCCTCCCCAAACCCACATTCCTGGAAGAAAGAGGGAGAAGGGGTCTAGAGGTTTGCTGCCCTCACTCACCTTGCACGATACCCCAGGGGTACTGCCGAGCACGAACCAATTTGTTCCCAACTTTAATCTCATCAGTGCTGCCAACCACAGCAAATGGTAGATGGGCCTGAAATAGAAATCAGGATTAAGTAAAAATTCAGAGCAAATAGATTTTCTGCCTCCCTCAAAAATCCAGCTTGCAGAGTTACAAGGAAGAATACCAATGACATGAGATCTAAGCTTCTCAGCTTGGTGTCCTCCAGCAAAGCAACAACAGGGGAAACTCCTAGGGTCAATAAGCCCAAACTCTAATCTGCACTGTAGGCCTCAGTCTCTCTTCTTGAAGTTGGAGACAATAAAAACCTCATCCTTGGAATGCTCAGACCCACCTCCACCCCCTAGGTCTCTACCAACTATCTTATGAAGCTTATGTGTCCTGTCATAGCTTTGGCCTGGCTCAAAGGACTAAAAGTTTAGCAGTTAAAGTCTACTATGTGTCCCACCCTTATCCCTGCAGCAGTCCCCAAATCTAGGAAGCATAGGATTCCACTCACATTCATGACAGCATTGATCTCTGCCACTGCTTCATCATCTGTAGGAAACTGGTAGATCTGGACCCCATTTTTGTCCAGCTCATTCATGATCTTGTTCTTGAACTTGTGTAGTTCACTCTTTGAAATGGTATCCGCTTTGGCAATAATAGGAATAATGTTTACCTGACAGGAAGAGAGGCAAGGAAGATAGGGTTTGGAGGGGAGCTCTGAGAGGGGCAGCAAAGAGAGCCACTGAACGTTCTGGGATCATCAGTAACACCATAATTCGGCAGGACACAGTTGCTGAATAGCTTGGCACCAGAAATAGAAGAATGCAATGACAAAAAACATATCAGATCCCCCCCAGTTGCAAAAGAAGTAACTGTCATGCCTGAAAGAAATCATTCTTCAGAGAAATTATCAACTAAGTGAGGTCCAAATGTAGGAACAACTAAGCTCCATGCAGGATTTCTCTAGCTGAGAAGGAAAGATAACCCTGAAGAACTGCCATGTTCTAAATGGAATCCCTCCCCAGTTGCCCAAATAACATTAGATTCATAAATACCCAATTATCTCACAGAACAAGCAGCATGGCAGTAGATCTGGGACCAGAAACTTCAAGTTTGAATCTTTGTTCTACAAGTAGCAACTTGTAATCTTTGTGACCTTGAAGTCATTTAACTGTCTTAGAATTCAGATTTCTCATGCTTAAGATGAGGGAACTGGTCTAGATCACTCCTGAGGGTGATTCTAGCTGAGTTCTAACTTGGTGATCCTGCAATCTATTTCTCACACAGGTAAATGGTGATACAAGAACCTTCCTACACCTAGGGCAAAGGGCAAAATGAAGAGGTTCTACTTCTGGTCTTTCATACTGATGATCAGCAAGCACCATTGGGAGCAACCTTTCCCAGATATTTTGTGTGTGTGTGTGTGTGTGTGTGTATACAGATATATGCATAGATGTACATGGTATATATGTACACATGAATATATATATATATATATATATATGTTCTTATTATGATCAAGGACTCTCATGGTCCTAGTCTTTATGCATGCGTGCACTCACACACACACACATACAAACACACATCAGGATCCTTTATTTATGTTCTCTATCTACTAAAATATCTTTTTTTCAATGGGGTTGGGGACAAACAATGAGGGATATTTATGGACAGATAAAAGAAGGAGCAAAAAAGAAAAAAGTTTGAGAAGAAGACAATAAGCAAAAGATATATTGTGATGGATTTGGGTGGGTGAAGGGGAATGGGGAGATTTCTGAAAGAGGTTGTTTCAGACACACAGAGAATAAAAGAATAGAGCCAAGGAAGGAAAGAGGAAAGCCAGAAAAAGGCAGAAGGTGGTGATAGATCAACCAAGTATGGAGTACAGAAGCAGAGAATGGGTGAATTGAGAAATGGCATCAGCTGAGAATACTTATTAGAAATGGAACTGACTTGGGGAAGGGTCAGTGGAGAAAGAGACAAAAGGGTCATTCAGTAGCAGAAACTGGAAATAGGGAAGATGAACAGTGGAGAGCACTGTGTAAGCAACTGTGTGAGGAACTCAAAAACAGGACTGAGGAAGATGTCGAGAAGGTCCCCTCCCTAAGCTATGCTCAGAGAAAATTCGCCCAGTGGCAATGGAGGGACCTTCAACTCTGGGACAACATGCCTATAATCAGACTCCTGGAGGCAAGAACCACTGGGCAGAAGCAGCTGGATCCTCAGCCAACTTGAGCTCAGATTCCCTGCCTGGAATGGGAACATTGCAGAGCAGGAGGGGAGAAAGATGCTTCTCACCTTGCTGTCCAGCTTCTTCATGGTCACCAGGTCCAGGGACTTGAGAGAATGTCCAGTAGGAGTGATGAAATAGAGACAGACATGGATCCTTGTATCATGATAGTCAAACAGAGAACGCTGAATCTTCAGCTCCTCCTGCAAGTAGTTTTCAAACTGCGTATCGATGTAGTCAACTATAGGCCTGTAACTACAGACAGATTCAGTCAGGCCTAGGGATGGACAAACAAATAGGCCAGGCCAAAAAGGCCTAAGAAACCCTAGCTGTTTATTACTCTCTTAATAGAACTAGGACTTTGCTTTAAAACCCTTGGGGTACATTCCTCCAGCAGCAGTTAGAAAGATGTTTTTCCTAACTCTAAGATGGAAGCCAAAGAGTTTGGGGTCCTTATTTCCTCTGCCATGTCAAAAAATAATCCCTGTTAAGTTTGTGAGCAAAAAACTCAGCTTGACTTACTGAGAAAGGAAGTGAACAACTAGATTTTGTCATCAGACTGGCCCAGAATCGAGTTGTGTCACAGGGACTGGAGAAGCCTGTTCTAGGGATGCTCTCTGCAGGCTAGGTCCAATGCCAGTCTGTGACCAATAAGAAAAAAAATCCCTCCCAAGCAGAAGAGACCAGTCACTTAGATATTCACATATAGAGTCTCTTCAGGAAATGCTAAGGCTAATTCAGATCAGACATTATCTCCTTGGATTACAGGATTTTAGGATTATAGATTGGAGCTGAAAGGACCTCAGAGGTTAGACTTCCACATAGGGGAAAACTGAGGTCAGAAAAGTTAAATTATATGCCAGTGTCACATAGGTAGAAAGGGGCACAGCTTATATTTTAGTCCTGTGCCTCTAAGTCCAGGACTTTTTGTACCTCTCAGGCTCAGTTTTTTCATATGCAAAATGAAGAGTTTGGATTCTATGAGCTTCAAATTTGTAACTCTAAAATTCTATAAATCTCTAAATCTAAGCTCCCCTTAGCCTCTCATGTGAAGCAAATTTCTGTTGTTCCACTAAGTTCAGGAAAAAAATTATGGAATTGAACACAGAAATGTGCCACATGAAACAGGTGATTTTTACAAGATGGATTTCACAGGTCAAACTCCAATGAAGAATTTACGTGGGATGGACTACAAAGTATAATTTTGTATGAAAAATCCTCTAGGACATTAAGATAAGCCACTATCGAACCAGCCCTAGTCAGGTGAAAATTTGGTTCCTTGGTGTCCAAGAAAAAGGACAGAAATGGCTTAATTCATTGTGAGTAGAATATGGTCAAAGAGGCTTTCCCAAATTGTCGTCACTCTACTTTATATGGAAAAAAAATTACACTGTCTGTGAACTGGTGAATTTCATATCAACTCCTGGAAAGGCAGAATCACATAGAAACTATTCCCTTCAACAAAATATTTACAAAGAGGAGACAAAAGCTAAATTTTTATAGTTCCATCATATACAATTCTTGTCATATTGAATTTTCCCAAAACTTCGTATCCATCTAGGGATGAGCTGTCCTAGACACAAATCCATAGCACAGAATGCTGTCAGGGGCCCTGTGTGTAGCTATAATAGTAAAGAACTCCTATAACTTATCTAACTAATCAGGAGAATGACAGTACAGGAGAGGACTTGACACCTGGGTGGCCAATGTTTGACCATGGTAGACACTGTTTATTAAAATATGATGAAAAGGGGATGAAACAGAATCAAACATCAC
This sequence comes from Sarcophilus harrisii, assembly GCF_902635505.1. Taxonomy (NCBI): domain Eukaryota; kingdom Metazoa; phylum Chordata; class Mammalia; order Dasyuromorphia; family Dasyuridae; genus Sarcophilus; species Sarcophilus harrisii. Next base: position 351,514,920 of record NC_045427.1, read on the forward strand.
ACCACTTGCCTCTCATCCTTATTGATCTGGTCTCCAAAACCAACTGCATCCACAATGGTCAACTTGAGATGCACATTGCTCTCTTGGAGGTCATAAGTACGTGGCCGGAGGCGTACACAGGCCTCATAGTGTCCAGACTCTTCTGTCTCAAAGATTGTGTTGAAGAGTGTATTCATTAGTGTAGATTTTCCAATGCCTGTCTCCCCTGGGGAAGCAGAGAATGCTGTCAGTGGGGGAAAAGGAATTTTTGCTCTCCTCTTACCTTAAAAATCAGATTTTGAAGGTATCACCTAGTCTGTTGTAGTCTGGTAATTTTTTTCCTAGGGATTCAGGAAGCTCTGATTAAAGCTAAAACATGAGAGGTGAGGGGAGTAGGATGGTCAGGTCATATCAGGACAGAAGCTAATTTGTGGCAGAAGTTCTTCCATATGTTGAATCTAAACATCTCTCCCTGATACTTAAGTCCATCTATTCTTGATCTGTCTTCCACAGCCATCTATCTGTACAATAACTTTCAAATACTAAGAATTTCCAAACAATCTTTCCTAACCTATCCTAGATTTCTCCTCTTTAGACCAAGAATCATAACTCCCCTCCAAACTCCCTCTACTCCCTGATATCCAGATGTGATTATGATGGTCATTTTTATTATATCCTAACTCTGGCCTTCATGTCATCCTGAATTCTGAATCCAGCACTACCCTCCAAATTTCTTTTGTTATAGTCATACTTAAACCGTCCCAGAAGTGACCAGACCCTGTATCTTCAGGACCCCTAGAGTCAAGTCCTCTAATTACAGTGCAGACTATTTCCTTGCCAGGTTTTCTCAGAGACTTACCCACACAGAGTATATTGAAGCTGAAGCCCTGAGACACGGACTTACTGACCAGCTGGTCTGGGAGACTGTCAAAACCCACATGGCCCCCCAGATCGAGGAGGCGCATTTCTTCTTTCTGCCAAAAGAAAAAGACATTAGGGCTACAGACCACTGGACAGGAAGAACAGTAAAATCTGCCTTACAAAGGACTAAAATCCTGCCCTTGCCTACCATTTGAGGTTCATGTCATAAAATTCCCTTATAGATTCAGAAACCTGGAAGTCACTGTTTTGGACAGAACAAAGACCAGAAGCTGTATTTTATCCCATGGGGAGAAAAAACAAAGCACTATAAAAATACCATAAGGTACACAAGAAAAAGAAAGGGATTGGGGCTGGGGAAGATTCCTTTATTTATATCAGGAAAGATTCCTTTATTTATATAAGTTTGTTTAAGATTCCTTAACTTAGATGAGCTGACCTCCAATTTAGATGGAAGTTTTCTCCCAGGAATGGAAAAAAAAGAGATTATTCCCAGGCTTAGAAGACCATGTTTTTAGTGATTCTGTTGATGAAACAAACTACTCTCCTGCCCAACAGAATCTTTCTTTCCTGGGAATCTGTATCCAAAACTACCTTTTCTCCTGGTCCCAGTACACTTCTAGTTCTCCCATTATTTTCCTCATCCTCAGAGATTAATTTATTGGGAATTGTATTAACAAGAGAAAAGAGATCATCGGTAAAAATAAGCCTACCCACACTTCTTCCATCTCTAGGGAGGAAGCAAACAGTGTAACTATTGATGGTTGTTAACTAGAATAAAAATGTCTCCAGGAACTAGGGTTTCTAAGCAACAGCATCAACTTTACGATTTCAGAACAGGTTTTCTAGAGAGAAAAGAAACAGGAGTATGCTCAACTGAGGAAAGGAGCAACTCTACAACAGTGGTAGAAGTATGGTTGGGGGTGGTGAGGAGGAAGCTGTATGGCAACTGGCTTTCACAGCACAAAATCATTAGGGCTTTCATCAGATATCTTGGTTTTGTTGTTTGGTTATTTTGATTGTTCCTGACATTTCATGACCCCATTTCGGGTTTTCCTGGCAAAGATACTGGAGTGGTTTGCCATTTCCTTGTCCAAGTCTAATCTTATAGATATATAATATATAATATAAGATTATATCTTAAGATTAAAGAGTTATATCTTTAGCATTATTCTCTAATGTTTGGGTCAATCAGCCTTCATATAAGTTCTTTAAAAAAAAAAAAAAAAAAAAAAGAAGGCCCTCATCTAACTCTATTAGTTACAATTCTATTTCTCTCCTATCTCTCATGCCCAAAGTCTCTTGGGCTCCACTTCAGCCTTCACTTTTAAATTTCCCATTCTCTCTTCAAAACCACCTGCTTTTCTTCATCTTCCTGAGTATATGTGCTCAAAGGTCAGCAATGGCTTATAATGGTTAATTTCTTAGTCCTCCTTGGTCTTTCTGCATTTTGTGGCACTGAACCTTCACTATCTCCTGTTTTCTCTTCTGTTCCTTTCAAATCCAAAAATGATTCCCCAACTCACCTAAACTTTTTTCTCTACTACTCTCTTTCTCACATACCTCGCTCAACCACCTACATGGCTGAACTCCTATATCTCATGATTCATGTAGGCATAATGTAGCTATATGTAGCACCATCAGTTCAAATTCAGTATGTCAAGGACAAAATCCAATAATCACCAGCAAAAAATTATCCTCTTGTCAATATTTGTGAATGGTATCTACATTCTCACATGTATATTTTCCTTTCCATCTCCAAAGCCACCATGTAATTCAAGTACTCATAACTCACACCTAGGTTACTACAATGGACTTCTACCTATTGTCTCTACCTTTAGTATGTCCTCACTCCCAGCTCCACTTGTAATAAAACCAATTCTCAAATCACAAAATTTCCTCCTTAAAAAATCTTCAGTGGCTTACAATGACTGAATCTGTAGCTTTTCTTTTCTTTCTTTTTTTTTTTAAAGGAGGAGCTAAAAATGCCCAGAATTAAAGATGTGTTATATTTGCACAGATGGCTGCTGTGTTTGTTCATCCTCCTTCTTCCAAGGGTGACACAATCGGGACATGATCTAACGTCCTGTAGCTCAGCCAAAACCCAAGAAGCCAGCTGTACTGAGAATCCTCCCCTCTCTGCATCCCTCACTAATCCTCCCTTCCTCCAGCTCCTTTCAGTACTCCTTACTTCCCAATCACTGAGCATGAATGAAAGAAAAGATAGATTTTTCCCCCCTATAAACTTTAATCATAGATTCTGGGTCCACCTACAATCATAAAAAGTACTCTCAGAGCCCCTTTGGCACGGTACCTCAATTCTATAAAGGGCTTGGTTAATAGTAGACTTTATAGACTACACAGTAGAAATATAATGGCAAGAGATTGCTCTATGCAAATGTACATGGCAAGGTAGATACGAATGGCCTTGAAATTGGGAAGACTCATCTTCATGACTTCAAGTTCCACTTCAGACCTTTACTAACCATGTGACCCTGGGCAAGTCATTTAACCCATGAATAGGAAATGACAAATCACTCCAGTATCCTTGCCAAGAAAACACCAAATGGGGTCACGGAAAGTAAAACATAATTGAAACAATTCCACAACAACATAACCAAATGGCAACATTTAGTTATACATACCTCAAAGCAGGGATGAAGACAGAGGAAATGTTCAGTTCAGGCTTAGGGTCAGAGTATAGCTATAGTTAAGACCATTCTATATCTTTAGCATTATTCTCTAATGTTTGGGTCAATCAGCCTTCATATAAGAAACAAAATATCAATAGCCCTTGTGATGTAATTCCTGACTACTTTATATACACCAAAAGCTTTGCCAATACTTCCCAGGGATTCTAGATACTTTTTGGACCTGTTGCTGTGGACAAAATCAAAGGCTGCCCCTTTTCCAGTCCCTAAAACTACATGAATAGCAAAACTGTAGTAGCAGAAGAGAGAAAAAATATAATTCAAGTGATGCAGCTTCTTTGACCCCCCAGCTCAAACCATTCTGCCTCCTGGCATTCCTTGATTCTTAAGGGTACTTGGCTTCTTGAGTTCATCTAAATCCCAATTGCTGGTTCTCTTTTTTGTTGCCTCAATTACGCTGCATGTCCTAATCTGATATCTGTTTTTTATGTCCTTCATAATTCTGACTGCTATCCACAAAGATAGACTACAAGAATGGGGTTTTCCAGAATTTATTTATAAGGGCAAAATCTCTACTATTAACTACCTTTTTGGTAAAACAAAGAGATCGGAATGGTCTCCAAAGCTCTTTCCCAGCTCTCTAAATCTATAATCCCATTATGAGCTATAACATATAAACTTAGAAATAATACCCACAGGATAGTTAATTACATAAGGTCAGTGTTGAAGCTTTCTAACAATCTTGAACTAAGGCTCTACACCTAGTTTGGGCCATTCCCTTCTCCTAACCTGCTGATGATCCATAACCTCATGATCCCAGAGCAAATTTGGTATTGCCCATCTGGGTGATTTTGATCAAGCTTTCTACTTCATTTTATAATACTTAATTCATTCTCAGTCAGTAAGGAAGTATTCTGATTGCATGATAGGTTTTTGGTGTCTCAGCTTTTTCCCCAAAGAATCATTAGATTGTTAAGTTCTTTGAAACAGAGACTGTCTTTTACCTCTTTTTTTATCCACAGCCCTGAGCATGAGGCTTAGCACCTACTAAATGCTGAATAAATTTGGTAACTGACCGATTGATCGCCTGACCTTCCTCTGCTTAAAGTGGGGAAATGGGTGAAAAGAATCACTGAATATTATTAAAATTCATACCTCAAAATAAACCATACAAAGAATACAGAAATCAGACTTTCCAAAAGTTTTTTTGTATGTTGTATGTTTGTATGACCATATAATTAGAGATGCACCATAATATATAGATGTGTACTTAACCTCTTGGCCAGAGTTCATAACTCTCTGACTGCCCCACAGGGTAGTCAGATCAAATGAAGTGGCCTGGTTACCCAGCAGATAATCTCCTCCAATGATAGGTATATTGTCCCATCATCTGAGTAGCATCTCCAATTCATTCTTAAAATTACTTTGAATATTCCTTTTATTTACTTAATTGTGGTCATATTATATCTGAACCCACTTATCTTCCAAAGTCAAGTATAAGTGCTTTGAGGACAAGATCTATTTTATTATTTGCCTTTGTGTCACAAACCCTTAGCACTGAGTAGATACTGAATAAATGCTTGAGTCAGCTGAAGAGCAAAAGAAAGTAGCAGTCACAGTCAGGATCTGTCATACATTTTGGCCCTAAAAGATGTAGCTTCACTAGCCTGACAGAAATTAAGAAGAAAATGAGGGCTAAAGATTCAATTACTAATATAGCAACTCAACAGCAAATTCAAAAATAAATCCCAAGTTGTCAACTGTTTCTCTTAGCCCTTTTGCTCTCAGAGCCTGGAGATTCTCTCAGTCCCTAGATAACCTTAGTCATTTTCCAAACACTTATTTCCTAGCTGTGCCCCTACTAGTCATTCCAACCGGCCTGATCTCAATAGGAAAGTCTCTAGCCAGCAAACTTCTAGACTGAAATGGTACTCTCAGACTGAGGGGTCTGGGAAGAACTCCAAGTATTTTCCCACACTGCCTGGACTCCAATCCAAACTTTCCCAAGCTAGGCTAGGTCATTAGATTTATTAATTCTGGAGTTATCCAACTCATGTTGGAGCCACCATGAGAGTTTCTGGGCCACTGAAGCAAGTTTAGCATTCTCCTTTATCTTCCTTATCTTCATTTGGGGACAAACAAATTATCTTGCTGCATGCTACATCCTTTTCCCTTAAGCATTCAAAATCATTTTGCATTTTATTAATTTGTCATTAAAAAAAATAACCAAAATTTATATCAGGCAGAAAGTTTGCAAAGGGGTGTCTGTGCGTGTGTGTTGAATATAAAATTTGACTGAAGCTTCACAACTCTGTGTAAAGAATGTATGATAGGTACTGCTATCCCCTTTCTACAGATGAGGATACTGAGGGTTAATTGACATGCCCATCATCACTAGTTAGTGACAATAGTGGGAGTAAATCCCAGCTCTTCCTAACTTCAAGTCCAGTATTTTACCTACTATTTCACACTGTCTCCTTTTTTTAGAAAGTCATTTTAAGTTGATTCCATACACACAGTTCTGTTTCCCTAGTTTGTGGATGACTTTGTTAGGAATATCATGAAGGGTATTCTTTCCAGGTATGGGTTGGCCTCCAAGATACCTTCCTACTGAAATTCTCTAAATTCTGCTAAATGATCTCTAAATAGGGAAGCGCTTTACCTCCTTCAAGACCATCCCTTCTATTTCAATATCATTCTGGAAGTTTTTCATTACACTAAATCGTTACACTAAGACCCTAGCAAGAAGTCCAATTCTTTTTCCATAAGACAACCCTTCAAATCCTTGAATCAGGTCCCTACCTAAAACTTCTCATATTCAGGCTAAATATGTTCATAGGTCCCTCAACAAATCATTAAGTGATGAGGTCTTCAGAGCCCTCATCAATCACTGCAGCCCTCTTATGGATGGCTTCCAGTTTATTAATATCCTTTCTAAAGCACAGCATTCAGAACTGAGCACAATACTCCAGACATAATCTGAGTAAAGCAAGGGCCAGCAGGACAGTCATTTCCCTTCTTCTGGTCACCTTACCTGTCCTTATTAAAGCCTTAGCTTTTCTAGCTGCCATATACCACCATTGACCCAAACTTGCAGTCCACTAAAAGCTCCAGTCTTTTTCATGTGAACTGCTGCTAAGCCTTCAGTTCCTTCATTAGACAATAAGGGATCTTGTCATGCTCTTGCTCCCCATGTAAAGTTTGCCAGAGTGACAAATAGGACTTCTAGGGAAGTGGGTTGTTCAACAAATTTAGCCACCAATGATAAAGCACCTCCTACATAGAAGGCTCTGATAGGTGCTATTGACAATAATTATGCTGTCTGCTACACTTGAGATTAGAAAATGAAGTGCCTGTGATCCATGCTTCCATTTCCCTGGTTAGGATTTCTTTTTTGGGTTCTCATTGTCCCTGCCTAGCCAAGGTATCTGTTATAAATGGAATCATGCAAGAGCTGCCATAATATTGAAGTCTGAAAGTAAGTGGCCTACCCTGGAGCTGGGAAGACAAGGAGGAAGCTCTTAGTCCTTTGGGATCAGGAAAGCAATACAGAAATTATCACATCTCAACAGAAAGGTAAACTGCCACACTCAATTCAGATGTCATCACAAGAAGGAAACGTGTGACTAGTTTTCTTTTACTCATGTTCAATTTACCAATCATTCTAAAGGATACAACAGAGCTGTCTCTCCCAAGCCCACCACGAAGGATTTCAATACTGAATTAATATGGTATGTATAAAAGACAATGTGGGTATATCAAGCTCAAAGTACCTCTACCCTGCATGAAGCAAGCTTTCCCTAATAGTAGGACAAAAGGTAAAACTTTTCCTTCAACCCTAGGAAATAACCAAAAGGGCAGAGCCCTCCCTCCAGGGTCTTTCCCATCTTCTGCCTCCTCAAAGGTCCAGGAACACACATGGACACAAATAGACCTACTGAATGTTCTGAAGTTTTCTGATTTCCTCCAGGTTTCTGATCAGTTGATTCTTTGCAGCAATTGTGCTCCGTGCTAGGGGTGCAGTAAGGAGCAAGGAAAACTCATAAAGTGATGGGGAAGAGAGATGATGTTCTTTTCTTAATGTGTCACACTAACTAGCAGATTAGGTTTTCAAAAAAAATTTTTTTTTATTTTGGGGAGGCAAGACAATTGGGGTTAAGTGACTTGTTCAGAGGCACCCATCTAGTTAAGTGTTAAGTGTCTGAGGTCCGATTTGAACTCAATTCCTCCTGACTCTAGAGCCGGCTCTATCTACAGCACCATCTAGCTGCCTATAAGTAGGATTAGGATGAGAGGGCAGCAATCTCTCTGTCCCTCCCCTCCTCTCTGTCTCTTTCTTTTTGCTTTGATCCATATTTATTCTCATAGTTCTCTCTTTAGATGTGGATGGCACTTTCCATCACAAGGCTAATAGAATTGGAGGGTAGCAATCTCAAAGAGAGGTGAGTCCACTCCACTTGACTATCCATCACCCTCAGGGCTCAAAGCTTCTCAGCTGAACCACAACAGCATCAGCCAGGAAGTGTATGTAGGGCTCCAACATGCTCTAACATGAGACTTTACCTATTCTGACATTCCCAAATGGTTACTCTCCCAGACGTTGAAAGTGAAATGTGAAACATTTAATCAAGTGAGTACTACAACAAAGAACACCAGGAGAATTGTAGCTAGTCATATATAGTACTTGCCTGTACTATAAGGGAATCTTCTACTCAGGTTTTCAACCTTTTTATTATCAGGGATAGGAATCTGTAGAGTTCAAAATGGCAGAACTAAAGCCTCTACCATCTCTGGTTTCTGTCACATCACCCTAATAAGCATGAATCAGTAAGCTGTCCACAGAGTGGCTCTACAGTTCATGGCCTTTGAACTTCTTGCTTGGCAGTGGTACCTAGTACATCAAATGTCCTTCTCCTCAACCCCTGAGAACTCAGATATTCTAGAGAATAGGAGGAGCTGAGGGCTCAAAAATGAAAGAGATCTCTTCCAAAGGGACCTTGAGGAATGAAATATGCAGTCATTTGAGTCGTGGGAGTAGTTCTAGAACAGGGCACTTTAGATGCCTTGATTTCCATTAATAACTCCAACTATTTGTTTATATTTCTCTGGTTGGTCTAATCATTTGCCCTAGGGAAAGGCCCCAAGGGGCCCCATGGGGCAACAAAGAAGCAGAAAGGCTGGGAATGCTCAAGGCATTTTTGAAATAGGGCAACCCTTAGACCCTTTCCTCTGTGATTCTGCAGCTGTTCCTTATTCTAATGGACTGGACATGGGCCATGGAGGAGCTTGTTTTAGTTACTACTCAAAACATGTACTTATCCCCTGGTTCAGAGATCCCAGGCTCAGATTCTCAACCCTGACTCCTCCCTATCATCATTCCTACATCCAGTTTGACTAGGACTTATTGATTTCTTCTTTGAAATATCTTCCCATCTTCTCCTTACTTTCCATTCTCCCTTTAACCCTTTATGGTAAGCAGGTAGGCCCTTACCATTTTATATGTGATTTCTCCAAAGCCTAATAGTCCCTTTGTTTCCAGCCCTCCCCCAGTCCATCCTACATTTGCTGCAGCAAGAATAGTTAACAACCATTTCATTGTCATTTTCTCAATGAAAAACTTTTTTTATTTATATTTTTTTGCAACATGGCCTTTCTACATTTATTTGAATATTTCACATGGCTCACCAAGCTCACCATGTCATTTGTTTGATAACTATTATATAATACTTTGATTTTTATTGCTACAATAAAGTAATATTCTACATAAAATAACTTACTGATGAGTTTTTTCCTCATTCTTTCTAATAGTTGGAGAAATACAAAGGTCATTCAATCAAATTGGAACACCTGAATTGAGGAAACAATTTTTTTTCTGTCTCAACAACCAAAGAAATACATGTTTGCATTATTTGTAACATATTATGTTTTTTCCCTTTGTCTCAACAAAGAAATACATTTTTGTGTTAATTGTAACATATTATGTTTTTTGTAGTATCTACTATTTAGAGATTAGTTTAAGGAGAAGCATATTTAAAATTAAAATTAAGCTTTTCCATTAAAATTCATTATTGCACTTCTAAAATTACATGAGTCCAAAACTGGTTACAAAGTTTATATTTGGGAAATGTTTTGGGTTAATCAGTCTTTTTAAACAAATCAATCAAAAAATTTTAATGACTCCCCACATTGGCTATCCCATCTGATACAAATAGATCTATTTTATTTTCCACGTTGTAATTTATTAAGCTAGGGATCTTCACAGTCCTATTCACTCACAGTAAATGTTGGTACTAGAACATGTCTTGCTCATTCCTGTCTTTGTACTGATCACTTTGCTTTCCCTGACCAATATGCCTTCTTTGTTTCTCTCCAATTACTCATCCTTCAAGATCTAATTCGGGGGCAATGTGGAAAGACTTCATCTCTCTTATCATTGGATTAGATCTTCTCCAAGAATCCCTCCAGTTCCAATGACTTGATTCTAAATCTGGCCTCCTTCATGACTTTGCTTCCCAATCCCCTCTATTGATCTTTCTCTGCTCTAAAAGTCTACTCCATGACTTGTCTCGCCCAATAAGAGTTTAAACTCTTTAAGGTCAAGGATCTTCTATTTTATATTCTCACCTCAATTGAACTGCTGGTTGACTGATAATAACAATAGCTAGCATTTATATAAGTCTTAAGGTTTTCAAATTGCCTTATCTATGTTAATTCATTTAATCCTCACAACAATCCTAAGTGATAAATTCTATTATTCCCATTTTACAGATGAGGAAACTGAGGCATATAATGTTTAACTGACTTGCCCAAAGACAAAGTCAGGATTTGAACTCAAATCTTCCCACACTTTTGTCTAGTACACCACCCAGCTGCTCTGATTAGTCCTATGCTCATTTATAACCAATTCCATCTATTAATGCTTTCTGGGGGGCTGCATGGGGAACATACTCCAGGTGGGATAGGGCAGAATAGAACACAGTCTTTACTTTTCCTGGAGCTCATCCCCTGAAGCACTAGGTCTTCCCTTAGTAATAATGATTCCTCACATCTGAATGGCACTTCTGATCGTCATTCGAGTCCTGTGAGATAGGAAGAGCAGGTGTTATTATTCCCTATTTGATACAGAAACTAAAGTACAGGGACTACCTCAGGTTATAGTCAGTGGGTAGAACTGAAAGTCAATCCCCAAATTATCAGAGTTTTTGGTTTTGATGGGTTTTTTTGTTTGTTTTGTTTTCTTTTTTAACAGTGATTAATGATGCTGTCTTCATTTTTTAGGAGGAAGAGTGGGAAAAATGATCTGTTTTACCCCAGGTACCAAAAGACAATTTATCAAGATGGCTGGGGAGAGTTTGTACAACCAAAGGGGAAAACATCAGAGAAGAAGACAGTGGGCCACATTGGCAGAGAAAATGGGGAAATAGGAATGGAATTGTGGGACCTCTTTGTTAATGGTAAAGAGCAGTCCCCACCTCTCTCCATCCTTTCTCCTTTTCTTCTCCCACTCACAGGCTTCAGAGTGGGAACAGGAACTCCAAGAAAACACTGGTGCTTTAGGAAGTGTTAAGATTACCAGGGCGACTACGGAAGTGGCAGATGGTACTAGGGATAAAGCAAAGATGATGGGGGGGAGGCTTGCTAGGAGAGATGCCAGGCAAAAGACAGTCATGCCAAAAAGCAGAATTATCCCCAATCTCTGAGCTTTCCCACATGCCCAACTCAATTTTCTCTCTTGTCCAAATCATAATCGTGGATAGATTCAGTGATAGGTAAAAACCTGATAAGTTCTGATAGACCTATATTATCATGTAAACCTGTGTGACATGTCACAAAAAGTCACACTGTGTCAACAGCATAGTACTAGGTACCAAGGAGCCAAAGAGACTTCATTTTTTATCTCTGAGAACCAGAAGAGATAAGCCTGGCCTGAGGGACCTGGCCAACCAAAAACAACTCTATCTCTTCCAGTTCTCAGAACAGAAACACCAGATTCTGATGTTCTAAAGAAGTCATCAACCCAAATCCATCACAGCATTAAAGCAAAGAACTGTCCAACATAGCCCTAAATTGCTACATCTTCCATAACAAATACCTCCCAGCCCCAAGGGTATCATCCAGTTCAGCCTGCCAAGCAGGGTTTCCTGAAAGTAGAGTGATAATCACAAAGCTGATCTACAAGGCAGCTACTAAGGCCACCAGGCTGCCATTTAAAAGAAATGGCCATAAAAACAATAATATTTTCTGGGATTGAGGATGTTCATAAATGCAGCTCAAAGTATTTAAAAACAGTAATTTAACTTTCTTCAAAGTCCTATTCAAATGCCTCATTATGGTATGGACAGAACCCTGGATTTTTCTATAAGGCTACTCAGTCTTTAAAAGGCCCTATAAAGCTGCAAAAGCTTTGAAAACTGGTCCAGCAATGACCTACCACAGAAAGACAAGTGTAGCTAAGTTCAGAGAGGCTCACCATCAGGTCAGCTGCAAAGTGATGTACCTGGGTCCACAGCAGCCCTCTAAGTCACAGAGGGGCTGTCATTTACACTCACAAAAATCACATAACCTTGAAGCACTGAAGTAATTAACCTTTAAGTGGCTCAGGGAAGATAAGGAGCAATCTGAGGAGGGTGAAGTGCCTTCAAGATATGTCGGATGAGACTGGAGTAAGATGCCCATTGCTCAGGCCTAGTTCTATCCATCACTTTCAGAAGGCTCAAGGCAGGCATGCATCTATTTTCCATAATGCTCATTTTAAGCCCATTTAAGAAGCCCATTTTGTAAGTTCATAATAGAACACAAACAACTCAAATTTAGGTCATAGCTTTTTGTTATATGACCTCATATAGGCCACTCCCCTTCTCTAGGCCTCAGTCCTCCCCAGTAATTATCTGAGTACAAATGGCACCATCATGGTATAAACTGGGCAAAGAGCCCTATATCTTAGTTTGGGGTCCTTCACTTACTAGATGTGTAATATTGGCCAAGTCACATCACTCATCCAAGTCCCAGTTTCTTCCACTTGTAAAATAGGAGGAAAGAAGCTAAACTAGACTGCATCAAAAGTACTATCCAGCTCTAAAATTCAATGATTCTAAACCCTAGAAAAATACTTTGAGATCACTTTGCCAAGTCACAACCTAGTAAGTGATACCTCATTAGTTTTCATTGTGAGGATGCTAATGACATCACTTACTAGGATGGGAGGTGTCTCTGGACAGGAAATAAAGAGCCTGGAGAATTGGATAGAGATAAGCATAATCTAATAGAAAAAAGTGGGGTTTTTTGTTTGTTTGTTTGGCTTGTTTTTGTGGCCTTTCACATGCAAAGGGACAATTTTCACAATCATGGTAAATCACATTTATAAATGTTCTTACAAACACAATCTAGTAACCACTGGATTTATTTGCAGAGATGAGGCAAGTGGGAACTCTGGTCACAGAACAACTTCTCTATTATTTTTAGGCAGACTAATCACATACAAAAACACATTAGCTCTCACACTACAAAAAAAAAGCAGTAAATCTACTATCCATCCGCTTGGGGTTGCCACTTAGTCTTGTGGTTTATTTTGCCGATCAAATTTAAACCAGTGTTGTCTCATTAAGACCTGGGGTCAACATTCTACACAATGATACAAAGTCTCCAGTGAATTCTGGAATCTTCTGAGTCAGCCCCTGGGCTTTCACTGTAACAGACATGTATGCAGGATCATACCTAGACACACTTCATAGACAACAAGGGAAAATTCCTAACGAGGCGCTGGCATAAATCCAAGTCTGGGTGAATTATAAAAAACCTTTTACAGGGTTACCTGCCGAGACAGACCAAAAGCAAAACTCCACCTATTCAAAACTGGGAGGCGCTTTGCAGCCCTTGCCTTCATTCATTCTAAAGTTGGAATTCACCTGACTTAAGAAATTGACACAGACCTAAAAACCCGAGGCCTCACCAGTCATTCAGCCATATCTATTTATCCACATCCATCTGTGGATCCCACCAACTCCATTCTCATCCCTTCCCAGGAGACAGGGACAGGAGCTCTCATTACCTGGGTGACTGCTGCTGTTCTGAGTTAATCTGTTTTGGGGTTTTTTTTTTTAGGGGGGAGGGGTCAATTCAAACCATAGAGGCCTTCATCATATGGTTTTTCCTTCCCACACACAGTGACACAAACATGGGGAGCTTCATCACATGGGCCGAGAAAAATGTCCCAATAGAAAAAGGTGCAGCTAAGGGGATCTGGGGGTCCCTGGAGCTTGTCGGGATGCCAAAAGTCTTTGCCAGTCGCTGACTACAAGGGGCAGGGTGGTCATTTCACCCATGGCAGCCTTCTCTCTCGGAGCCCCCTCCCGCGGAGTCTGCCGTTCCGAGGGTCTCTGGGTGTGCCGGCCAGCGGCACCCTGGGGGCTCGCCCCACCCAGAGGGTCAGACTCGCGCGTCCGGGACGTGGGCTCCGCAGCTAGGAGCCAGCACCCATAGGAGGTTCGAGAGCTAGGCTGGGTGCCGCCCGCGCAGAGCCCCGCATCCCGGCGTGGACAGCGGGCGGCAGTACCCGGCTCCGCTGCAGTACCCGGCTCCGCAGCGCTCCCTCCCTCCCTCCCCTCAAACTTTGCCGCCCCCCCAGCCGGGGAGCCGCGCACACATCCCGCCAGTCCCTCACCGAGCGGCGCTCCAGGTCGGGAGCCGCCATGGACTGACTCGAGGGAGGCCAGACGGGAACCGTGGAACTGGAGCCGGCTCCGAGGCTCGCTCTCCACTCGGGTCGCTGCGGCTGAATGGATCCAATATGGCCACTTCCTGGAAACTCCCCTTGGACAGGAGCTACGGAGCCGCGGTTCGCCGCCGCTACCCACCCTAGCCCCGGGGAAACCGGTCTCCCTGTCGGCTCCGGCCTCCGCCTTCTTACCGAGTCGGAGTCCGGGCTCTGCCTAGCCTGGGAGCCCACCCTGTATCCAGCAATTCGGCTGCAGCACGGAATGTCGGGACTTGTAGTTCCCGAAATTTGGGGAGGGAAGGAGAGGGGCAGGGCTAGGGAAAAGGAGGGCGGGAAAACCTGTCATCTCCCTTCAGGAACTGGGCTTTCTGGAGCAATAAACCAGAAGGGGGCTGCCGGTTTGCTTTATGTCTTAGGATCGAGAGCTAGTGAAGAGTTTTTAGATAATCTAGTGGAAGTCCCTTATTTTTACTGATAAAGAAACTGAGGCTCAGGGAGAAGTGACTTACCCAAGACCATACAAAATAATAGTAGAGCCAAGATCCAGACTGGTGTACATGCCAAACTTGTACACCATTACTCTCTCTCCCTTCACTTGGAGCAGAAGAGCCAATTTTAGTTCACACATTACCTTTCCTTCTGCCTAGTCACAAAAATTAGACTTTCAAAATTGGAAGATATCAAAGAGATGATCATCTAGTCCAACTTGTACCTAAAGAAGAATTTCCAACATGCCATTCCTAACAAGTAGGGATGAAGACCTTGGGAGGAGATCTGTCTCATCTCTCTTGCTCTTCCCATGGCTTTATCCAAAGGGCAGACAACTCCATGTTTCTTCAGAGGATTTCTGAACTTTCCAGTGCAGCTGAAGAATTTTCAAATAACAATGGCCCAGGTACACTGATCAAATTTAGATATGGCCTATACAGGGTACCTAATAGCCACTGGCAGACAAACCATTGCAGAACTGCAGCCTACGTTTCCATTTGAGGTCCATGGATTCAATCCTGCTTGCTACCTACCTGTTACCCCACACCTGAACTGCCACACTCATGCAATCATAAGAAAGGTAACTCTGATAGTGAAGAGATTAGAAACCAAGGGGTCTTTAGCTTTGATATAGGAAGTCAGTCAATAAACTTTTTATTAAGCATCTACTATGTGCCAGGGACTGTGCTAAGCAGGGAGAATGCAAAGAAAAACATAAGGATAGTGCTGTTCTCAAGGTCTAATGACAGAGACAACACAAAGAAGATATATGCAGATAAACTGGAAACAATCAATAGAAGGAAAGTACTAGAATTAAGGCAATCAGGAAAAACTTCTTGTAGAAGGTACCACTTTATCTGTATCTTGAAGGAAGCCAAGGAAGCCAGAAGGCAGCCATGGGAAGACATGGGGGACAACCAGAGAAAATGCCTAGAGTCAGGAGATTGAGGGGCTTATTCAAGGAATATTAAGGAGGCCAGTGTCACTAAATCTCATAGCAAATGGTGGAGAAGGGTTGTAAGCTATAATGACAGGGAAGATAATGAAGGATATTATCACAGAGAATTTCAGATTTTGATTTTTATTCTGGAGGTGAGTGCCAAAGGAGACAATTCTTAATCTTTAGTTAGCTGAAGGGCTGTCATGTGCTACTTTGAAGAATGAAGTTAAAGGAGTAGAAGATACATGTAGCCAAATTTTGACTCTTATAAGGGAAAAACTAATAAGTGAAGCTATCCATAAGTAAAATAGGTTTCCTTTAAAGATTGAGTTACTTATCAATGAGGGTTTTTCTAGTAGAGGTTAGACTAGCTTTCTGAGATCTTTTTCACCTTAAAGATATTATAATTCTATGATGTTTGATGTTTGTCCTTTGTTTTTGAAGCGGACCAATGACATCACTAGTGACATCACTCTTCCAAGATATGTTGACTTGCTAGTGAGTCGGATTCAAATGAGGCAGAGTTGCTCAAAGTCATCAGTCTCACTGTCTACCAGTCATCAAAGTCCAATACCAGGACAAAAGTAAAGATAACTGACAATGGTCCAGGATGCAGTGGATGACTCTTGGTGTCTTTGATGCCTGACCAAGCTTTAAGTGCTCCACAGTGTCCCTTTCAGCTGCCTTCATGGCCATTGGAACAAACTGTCCTCATCCATCCATCCCATCAGGGAAAGCCTTTAAATGCTTGGGGCAAACATCCCCCTGACACACTGACAGATTTGAGGCCAGTCACTTTCCCTTACTCTGATTTACCTTGTCTGCTGAGACAGTTTTACTGAGGTGTGGCTGCTGTGAATGTTATATAGTTTCTTGGAGCCAAAGATGAGAACTGGGTGAATTGGATGGACATCAAAGGTGGATAAGCAGCCCTGAAAAAGGGTTCAGCAAACCCTTACACCAGGAATTCTAGTGCTCCTGAACACCTCATACACATCTCTGTTAAATTTAATTGAATTTTAAATCATTAATTATTCAAATACATTTAAAAGATTCTAAGAAGCAGGCAAAATGAAATGAAATTTATAAATAATTGTCTTGTTTTTTGTGTAATTACTATTGTTTACCACATCCCAAAAGATGTATATATTGATTCTCCGCCCCCCCCATGGGGGTTAAGTGACTTGTCCACGGTCACACAGCTAGGAAGTATTAAGTGTCTGAGGTCAAATTTGAACTCAGGCCCTCCTGATTTCAGGGTTATTGCTTGATCCACTGCGCCACCTAGCGGCCCCTGTGTGTATTGATTTTAATAAAGTAGACTATATCATACTGTTTTTCTTATTCTTTGATCTTTAGTATATATCTAACATAGGTTTACTGCTATTATTATTGTTGTCCTTAGTTGCTGGTCAATGTGTGCGTATGTATGTATACATATATATGTATATGTCTGTGTGTACACACACACACACACACACAGTTCTAGTTTCTTCATTCTTAATGACCTTCACCCCATCTTAATCACACAAAAAGATGGTCATAAACTTCATCTTAGCATCATTCATAAACCTTTATCTGATCGCCTTCTGACAAGTGTTATTCCACCTATCCTTCTGGTTTGCACCCCCAATCCCTGGTTTTTACCACACTATGATTTCTAATCCCAATCCTTCAGTCTTTTCCAAGGTCCAGCCCTATACTACTTACATTCTCCTTTCCCAATATTCATTGGTAAACCAATTTAATCTCCACTGCCTCCTCCACAAGTAAATTGCCTCCTTGTTCTATAACCCATCTTGAGCCTCAGCCTTGGGTCACTCCTACCATCTACTACTTTTGCTCCTACAAATCTGCTCATGAATGAAGCTGGAGAAATCACAAAATCATGCTCACGGGGTCCAATAAAAATTTATTTTATAATCTAACTCTGCATTCACTACTTCAAAGCAACACTTTAATACTTCCCTAATTAAATTATCCCATTAACTCCAATGATTCTTTCCAACCTTTTCATTCTTTTCAACCTACCATGAATTTTTCTCTACTTGCCCTCTTAGTTGAAATTGAGGCAATCTGCTGAGATCTCCCTCTTTTCATTTCACATTACCCAGATGCCTTCTGTAAAAAAGGCATCCATGTCTTCCTTCATCCATGTCTTGAGTAATGAGATAGCCCTTTTCCTTTCAAGGCAAACAAATGCCAATGTATGCACAAGTGATATTATTCTATTCTGTCTTCTTTAGTAGATTGTCTCCTCCATCATCTCCACTCTCTTACTCCCAAGACACTTGGGGTTTACTGGCTAAATTGCTTTCTTAACGACCAATCCTTAAACCAAAACCACAAGGATTCTTATTGATTAGCTACCAAATAGGTCCCAGGCCAAGCCCCATGTGGTCATTGGGTCCTGATTGACGCAGTCCTTCCTCACTCAAAAGGCAATCACCTCCCTGATGTCATGGTCTTCTTCAAGAATGAAGGAAAACAACAATCTCTATGAGTAAAACTGTCCCATAAATTGGAATTGGCCATTTGGAAGACTTCCTTTTTTCCTTCCTTCCTTCCCTCATTTTTTTCTTCCTTCTGTCCACATAGAATATCATATCCTTACTTACTGATGCTCTTAAAAGTATTGTCTTTCTCTTTTGCACTTTTGAACCCTCCCAAGATATCTTGAGGTTTACTGGCTAATTTATTTCTTAAAGACCATGCCTTAAACCAAAACCAATCTGATTCTCATTGGCCATCAATGGGTCTTAGGCTAAGTGTCATTTGGTTTTTCTTTGGGCCTTGATGGACTCAGATTGAATGTAAGTAGCAATCGTTTCTGCTTTGTACAGAAACCTTGAGGTTCTTCCCCTCTCAGATTCATTCATTTATTTATTTAGATTTTTGGGGGGAGGGGCAAATTGAGACCTGTTGAAGATCTTAGTTTAAAAAGTCCTAGGTCTCCCACTTCATCCAGAGCCATATCCATTGCCCTGATGGATATCTGACAACTGAACCCAGATGGCTCTGGAGGGGAAAGTGTGCCAGTTAACCTTGCACAGCCCTCCCTTACTCAAATCCAATTCACTTCATGTCATGGAATAACTTCCCTGATATGATCTTCTTTGAGAATGAAGGACAAACAACAACAATAACATCAACAATTTATCTTCCATCTCTCCCTCTCTACTAAGTTGCTTGTTTCCTCAATTCTCTCTCTTTTTTTAATTATAGTTTTTTAATGATAGAACATATGCATGGGTAATTTTTACAACACTGTCCCTTGCACTCACTTGTGTTTCAACTTTTCCCTTCCCTTCCTCCACTCCCTCCCCTAGATGGCAGGCAGTTTTAAACATGTTAAACATGCTAAAGTATATGTGTGCGGATCCATACAGTTCTCTTGTTGCACAAAAAAAATTGGATTCTGAAGGTAAAAATAACTGGGAAGAAAAACAAAAATGTAAGTAGTCCACATTCATTTCCCAGTGTTCCTTCTCTGGGTGTAGTTGATTGTGTCCATCATTGATCAATTGGAACTGACTCAATTCTTTTTTTTAAGTTTTAAAATTTATTTTAAACTTAAATACAAAATAAGAAAAGAAAAAAACCATTGTCATGAACACAGCAAAAAATAAAAGAGGATTCAATATAAAACAATAAATTTCCATTTCAAGAAAACTTATGTAATAAATACTACACGTTTTTACAGCTGTTTAGCTTCCTGGTAGGCTTTCTTTTGTTCTCTGCTGTTCACTTTTTACTTTCTTCCCCAGCCCAAGAAGGCTATAATTAAGTGTGGACATAGATAGATAGGTAGATAATCTTTTATATATATATATATATATATATATATATATATATATATATATATATACACCCATTTGCACTATGGTACTATGTTTATTTCTACTCATCATCTATTTCTCTGATAGTTTATAATCTCTTCTTTCATAAGTCCTAGTCTTTCCATGTTTTTCTAACTGAACTAGCTCACCATTTTCTATGTCATAGCAATATTCCAACCCAATCACATTCTATCCAAGAGATGGTCTATGAAAGACTTAAATTTGTGCATTCCTTATATTCTTGGTTGCATTTGTTTTGTCCTATTTATAAAATTACTTTATTCATAAAATTTTTTTGATTGATATATATATGAAAATATATATTTATTTTACATAATTATACATATTTTTAAAATAATCAAAATAATTCATTTTACACCTTAAACAATGCTCTCACCTTATAATATGCTTTAAGATTTTATACTATTGAAATTGCTTCCTTTATATTTTTTTTCTCTTGGTTTCTTTAAAATTCTTGATCTTTTATTCTTCTAAATGAATTATTTTTTCTCAGATAATTTTTAAAGTTTTTATAAAAGTTTTTTTTTTCAAAATATATGCATGGATAATTTTCAACATTCACCTTTGCAAAACCTTGTGTTCTCTATTTTTTCC